>NC_054384.1:73868179-75324429 GCF_017654675.1 Xenopus laevis
GGAGAGATAACAGATTTCCAGTTGGGCAACGACATTTCCTCATTTGCATTGCCTTTATTAGGACCGGCTAGTTTTTTGACCAAAGGATTTAACCTACTGCCTTATATTTACACCATCAGAAATGCAAGAAAGTTCCACTAGATACATTTGATTTAGGTTGCAGTTAGGTACTGTTTAAAGAACTACCTTGAGCAAAAGTTCTGTTCCAGGTTCATGTCCATGTGAACTTGGGTTATGAGTGGGGGTGGGTCATGGTCCAGTGCGCAGGGTGTGGCCCAACTGCACCTTCCTTATTACCCGCTCAAAGCTTCTTGCTCGAAGATTAGCAAACAAATGGGGGTGTCATTGTTGGGGGCAAGAAGAAAATTATAATACTCCTCCATCGCTTTAGCGGGAATCCCACTCCATAAAGGATGTCTCATAACCTGGAGTAGAGTGGTAACCAAAACAAATCCAGCATAGGCGTTCCCCAACTTATCAAGCACATTCATATACTAAATGTCTGGTATAGTATAAGATAGAGCTGGTGGGAAGTGGATGGAATTCCAATGCTCTGCGATATAAGCGAGAGAATACTAGATATACGTTGCGCACACATGAACTGATACCCTCTCAAGCATAAGTGCGCTATGCTGGAGGTTTCTCCCATAGATCATTGTGTTGTGTGCTGGTCGGTCGGAGAATAGCGTCATATAGTATCGTCGGTGTAGATAAGGATTGATTTATGCACCGGCAGAAGCGCTATGGGTATTTGTATATATAGTACACGCGCTATACGTTGCTGGTGATACGGTCTGCTGCGAGGTGGCATCTCACGTACGAGTAGATTGTGGCACGCGCGTTTTCCTCGCGCGCGCGCGCCGCACACGCGATTAAGTTGTTGCTTAATAGATATTCGTCTTTAATTGAAGAAAGTACCATGGTACGGTGCGGTGATGTGTACGCCACGACATGATCCAGAGGAAGGAGAAAAACCTAGAGATAGAGAGAGAATCTGCACTGAAAGGTAAAAATGCCTTCCTGACTAGCCTAGACCGGCAGTGCGGTTTTACAACCCTGGATCATGCTTAGGCAAACACCCCTCCTATACCAAGGCACCCTTACCTATAGCACACTCCTTAAACCTCCCTACTGTAGATTTCGCCCATCGATACTCCTACCCCCACCCTCCCTCCTGTACAAAAACTCCCACCAACTTCTCCTGTACATAACCTCACGTCTCCTCCCTCCTGTACCATATCCCTTACCCACTCCTGTAATAACTCGCCACACTTCCGTGTATATAACTCCCATTCCTTCCTCCTGTGCATTAACCGCCTCACTCTCCTCCTGTGCATAACCCGCTCCAATTTTATATACCTCCTGTACATAATCCCTTACCTCAACTCCTGTACATAACTCCCAACATCTTCCTCTGTCATAATCCCACCTTCCGCTGTCCTGTATATATACTCCCACCGCTTCCTCTGTGTCATAAACCCTGCACTCTCCCTCCTGTGCATAACCCCATCACTCCTCCCTCCTGTACAATAATCCTACCTCACTCCTGACATAACTTCCACACTTCTCCTGTATATAACTCCCACCCTTCTCCTGTGCATAACCCCTCAACTCTCCCTCCTGTAACATAATCCCTCACCATCTCCTGTACATAACACTCACTCCCCTCCTGTAATAACCTCTCACCACTCTTGTATATAATCCCACACTCCGCTTCTGTACATAACCACAATCACACAGACCAGACCAACACAGACAATACGCCCTTGGGAAGAGGTTAGAACCGGAAGGATTTAGGGCCATGGCTGTTGGGTGCGGCAGCAGAGCAGGTGAGTCTTTGAGTGGGATATGCTGAAAAGAAAATGATCTTTGAAAGTGTTGACATAAGAATAAAGACAAATACTTGGTTTTTAATGATATTAAAGGCCTCGGTCCGTGCTTTAAGAACGCAAACTATTCATTGGGCTGTGGAGACTGTTTGGGTCCTCTCTACACATGGAATCCTTGGCCTAATATGAATCTCAATCCTGAGCTGCGCCATCTGTATTCTTTTAATATGCTTTGATCACCTGGTGCCAGTCTTATTACCCAGTAGCAACACCAATTTTCCAAAGGTGGATATCTAAGCCAGATGTCCAGCAGCCCTATAAGCATTACCTACCTCCCCTGTTATTGGCCTGCTATAGAATCAACACTTTATCTGCAGACTTCGTCTCTGTCAGCAACCTCTTACAACCTAAAGGCAGCCAAACATTGGTCTATGGGGTGCCCTCAAAGTAATCAGCCTGCGGGCTCATCAGACGGTGTTATGATTTCCTTTTATTGTTCTGATTGAAAATGCACAGAACTGCAGGAAGTAAAGTGGAGCTGCACTGGACAACATGAGGCATCTCTAGATAATGGGTAAATGTCAGTAAATTGATACATTACCCATACTCTCCGGAGCCTCTTCATGATGGCCTTCCTAAGCTGTTTTCGCAGGGATGGCCTCTCCACCACCGGAGGATCTTTGATGATCTCTTCCACCTCAGAAGCTTCTTCTTTTCCATCCGCTCCCTCTTCTTTCTCCTCCGCTGCAGGTGTTGGCTCTTCATTTGCTTCAGGAGGTCCTACCTGTTCTTCTTCCACTGCAGGAGATTGCTCCTCCGTCTTCTTCTCCTCCACTGCAGGGGCTTGATGTTCTTTTGCAGAACCTCCTTCTTCCGCTCCCTCTTCTTTCTCCTCCTCTTCAGGAACTTGCTGTTCTTCAGCGGGAGCGCTTTCCTCTTCTTTTTCTTCATTTGTTGGAGCTTCCTCTTCTTCTGCTCCAGGAGCGTCTTCTTCCTTGTCTTCCTCTGCAGGAGCTTGCTCCTCCATCATCATCTCCTCCACTGCAGGGGCTTGATGGTCTTCTGCTGGAGCTCCTTCTGCTTCCTCTTCGTTCTCTTCTGAGGCAAGGGCTTCCTCTTCTGCTGCTGCTGCAGGGGCTCCATCCTCCTCCTCTTCTTCAGCTGCAGGACTTTGTTTCTTACTAGGTTTGAAGGGAAGAAAATGTAAAAAAAAAAATGGGTCATTATTGTAATTTGTTTCCAAAGTATTGCAACTACAATTCTGATCACTGGAGGATTAAAATAGCCAGATAGCCTTGTACCTAAGAAATAACATTATGCCTGCTACACACCTGTCCCTACTGTAACACATTGGGCAGTTACTGAGCTGAGTAAGTTCCATGCTAGACTTCACCCAGTGATACATGCTGAAATACATGCTATGATTGTAGGGACCTAAAAAAGTTCAACAAGTTTCTGTGCTATTTACTATTAGTATGGCCAAAGCACCCAGAGGTACGAGAAAACATCTATTTTTTGAACCAGTATCCATGTGCCAGTAAGTGTAATTGAAAGTGTTAATTGCAAAATACATACCCAGCAGCTTCCTGTAGCTTCTGCTCTCTCACAAACTCGTTGTGCAGCTGGTTAAGGTGTTGGTTGATGGTCTGTGAGCACATGGGAGGCACAAGGATAGGAGCAAAGGGGAAAGAAAGGAGACAGTTAGGATTAAGCCTGTAGATGTGCTGCTAATAGTACCTTTATATGCTGAGGGCAGTGATGGTGTGGGATTCCCTGCCGGCAGCTGATGATGTGATATTGTTCAGCCTTTTCTCATCATAGGGAGAAAAAAACCCAAATCACCCGTGTGCAGTTGTCCTGATTACAATGGACCAATCAAAGTTCAGTATCTAGTTGTTAAAAAACCCAAGAAAAGCATCAGGGACAGTGATCCCAGGTGAACTTACATTCTCCAGCCGCAGATACTCAAGTTGCTGCCTCCGGTTTTGGACTCGAGTTGGATGATCCTGTGGAAGAAGAGAGTCAATGTTAAGCGCTTCTTTGTAGCAATGCCATTATTGTGGCCATGTGGCCGCTTGTGATAAAACTCTATGCAGTGTCTGTGCATAACCCCATTTTTGTTGCTGGTGAAAATGGCACTTGGATGGGTGACTTTAGATGACCCCAGGGCAGATACAATGAATAATAATGTTCTTGATTATTATAGAGACACACAGTGAAAATAACCTCTCCCATAATAATACTAGTGACACTTACAGGAGCAGCTTGGCAGACTTCCTGAGGGCGGCATATTCCCTCTTGATCACTTCCTGTAACATAAAGAAAGAAGCAGTGTGAGATAAGAGCTGGCAATCTAATATAATTTGTTCCCTATTTACCTAAACATCAATTCTGTATTACATACCAGTGAGTTGAGCATTTTCCAGTACAGGATAATGTTCTCCTTGGCCCTCATCCTCGGGTCCACTTCGCACGTAAGAAGGAAGTGCTTTCTGAAAACGAAAGATATCACTGAATGTTTATTAAACATTTTCCAGCCTTATTGCCCTTGCAGTTACCCCTGGGGCAATAGCAAATGATTCCCAAGTCCATTTATGGTTTACTTACAGGACGATGTTCTCGCCGAATTCAACCCGGTAGTGATGTTCTGCAGGAAAAACACATTTCTGTTAAATAATGAGCTATAGGGGGAAAGGCATTCACATATGATAAAACGAATGGCACAACCTTAGGAACTGATAAATAATATAGGATTTTACCGTAATAAGAGGCGAGGGCCTCAAAGTCCGTATGTTCCCCCCTGAAGTCCTTCAGGACGGAGTACAGCGTCTATAAGTGAAAAGAAAGAGCATTAGGGACAGAATACTAAATGGCTCTAAATGCTGCTCACAGTCAGCCTGGCTCTGAGGAGAAAAGAGACAGAAAAGGGTTTGGGTTTTTATGGGGCAAACATGCCAGGAATAAGGGCATTTTATTCTGAAAATTAAATAAACGTAGTGATTGGATTCCCTGGATGTCAGTTCTGCATGCACAGAGGCAAAAGGTTTGGCAGCTCCCATTTATATATATATATATATATATATAAGAATCAGTGCAGACAGACAGCTGCTTAAGGAGAGCTTATATAGAAGAGAGAAAGGGAAACACCAGTTCAGATGAGAGAGGATTGTTTTACACTGAGGCATTACCAGAAGCGATGGTTTTCTCTGCACCTTGTCCATCGTTGAAACCTACAGGGAGAAATAGACATAATCAGCCAAAATGAAGTCAAGAGTTGTTCCCCTTTAAATGAACTTTTAGTAGGATGCAGATAGTGATATTCTAAGACAATTTGCACTTGGTTTTCCTTTTTTTATTATTTGTGGCTTTTGAGTTATTGAACTTTTTCTTCAGCAGCTCTCCAGTTTGCAATTTTAGCCATGTGGTTGCTATGGTCCAAATGACTCTAGCAACCATGTGCTTTGAAGAAAAGTAGTAATAACAATAAACGTGTAGCCTTACAGACCATTTGTTTTTTGATGGGGTCAGTGACCCATTGAAAGCCGGAAAGAGTCAGAAAACTATCGAAAACATTTAATGAAGACCAGTGAAAAAGTTGCTTAGAAGTAGCCATCCTGTAACATACTAAAATATACATTAAAGGTGAACCAGCCATTTATTTATTTCCTTATCTATATTCTCCCATTTGTATGAAACATTGTTCCAGTCAATGATAAAAGCCCATTATTAATGCTGCTGATGAATTGGCTTCTTATAAATACCATATACAGTAGCCGTATGGGCTCATATGCACAAAGCCGACCCCCCCCAAGTGAATTTACGACAGACTCGCTGAAGAAGAAATCATGTGCTGAATCAGTTGAATTTGCAAGATTACCTCTTAAAGAAGATTCTCCGGTGGGGGGGAAAAAATAGGGGGCGGCACAAGGCCGGGGCACCCCAAGGGGGGGTCTCCCTAAGGAGCCCCTGGCTCTCTCTTACACTGTTCAGCTAAAGATGTAATTGACTGAACAATGGAGAAACCAAAAAAAAAAAATAATAACCCAGGTGTTAATAGGCAGGTGTGAAGCACCGAAGTCGCGGTCCAAAATTCAGGAAAAGCACTGTAGCAATCTGTATAGAAAAGAGAATATAAAGGCAAGTTAATGAATTTAGCACTTAATATTTGCTATATAATACAGAGGAAGGCAGAGATCTATTTTCCCCTAAACTTGAGCTTTGTATCAGTTCCAGCAGATATTGGGCCTCAGTCTAAGCCCTGAATAACTGCCAAATCCTGGTCTGTGTCTGCCAACCAGCACTAATATTAAAGGCACATTTATGGGAAAATTCTCCTAATTCACTAAAATCAGGGAGAGGAGCCACATCTGCTAGTCTGGGGGGGCATCATCCAACCTTTTCCCCTCTTTTTTTTTACTATAGTAAAGGTTATTTGGCAAGAAATCTCTCAGAGGGAATATACATTCAACACAGAGCCAACCAACGGACTAAACCAACTGTCAAACCCTAGGTATAAAGTCTCCTCTCTTCTATGGGACCTGCTGTATGTCCCCCACTCATTTGCTATTACCCCCCAACTGTCCCCATGGCACGTGCCTCTGCTTCCCACCCCTAGTTCCAGACTTGGATCAAGGGAACATGTATTTAGCTACAATGTTGGTACATAAGAGCAGGGCACATACCCAGGGGGCAAAGGGACAAATCTCTAAGGAGCCTGTCAGTAGTGGGAACATAAATGAAGCAGCTTATGGTGTGGTACGGGGTCCCCAAATGTTACCTTCAGAAGATAATGTGAATATTTGCTGGCAGCCCTGCATGACTGCCAAATCCTGGTCTGTGTCTCCCAACCAGCACTAAGATTAAAGGCATCTCCCAAGCACATTTTAGGGGAAAAATATCCAAATTCACTAAAATCAGTGAGAGGCGCAACACCTGCTGGTCTGTGGGGGACATCGGCCAAATTCCCTCCTCTTTTTCCACTAAAATAAAGATTTTTTGGCAAAAAATCTCCCAGAAGGATAGTAGTCTTACCTCTCGCCACAGGGCCAACCAACGGACTGAACTAACTGTAACATTGCCAGGTCACCTCTGTTCCCTGCTCTTAAAGGGAAAGTGTTCCCTTTTGATGAGTGAGGTTTATATGGCATTTATTTCTAATTAGATGTGCAGCACATACACAGCCTATTAAGTACACAGAGCATTGCTTTGTATGTGTGGCCTATTGAGTCAGTGCAGTTACTGCGCTGCCATATCTGTTGGGTCCATTCATTCATCAGCCATGGTTCCAATCAGTGCTGCTGCTGTTGCTCAGTCTGGTAGAACTGGGGTGTCCTTTGCTTGTAGGGGGTCCCTTCCTTATCTTAAATAGTGGGTAGAGATGGTGGTTCTCATTGTTCTTGGTATTTATTGCTTATTGAGCATTTTGTGATTATTTGGAATAGTCCGGTAAGTTGGGGTGTTTGTGTTCCAACAAGACCTTGTACGTCAGAGAGAGAGTTTGTGTCGGTGTATTTAAAGTGCTATATGTTTCAAAGCTGGTTAGTGGTCTACACACAGTATTTCCTATTGATATAGATGTCATGTAATGTTTCAGCTGTCGGTATCTCCACTTGTCCCCAACTCACCGCTTTTCTTTGTTTTTTTAGGAACATGGGGATCTGGTCTTTTTTCCATGCCTAGCAGGTGCCTCGAATGAAGATTCTGGAGCCCAAAAGCATTTTTGTATCCCTTATCTTCAATCCCAGGTAAGTAGTCAGTGTTGTTTCTTATTGGGGTCAGTGGTGATGGATATGGACCAGTGAACCGTTTTTGTTTAGCTGGTGTCATATACTTAAAGAGGTTGATTACCTTCCAAACACTTTTTTTCAGTTTCAATTGTTGTTGAAGTAAAATCCTTCCATCGATCGCTGAAATCCTTCGAAACGTTCGATTCGAACAATTTAATCGTTCGATCGAACGATTTTATTTCGACCGCAGGATAGCCAGATTCGATCAAAAAACTTCGACTTCGATATTCGAAAGTCGAAGTATTTAAATTAGATGGTCGAATTTCGAAGTATTTTCCACTTCGAAATTGGACCCTTGATAAATCTGCCCCTATATGTCAGATTAAAAGCCATCTACATGTTCTACTCTTCAGCTTGCATCTGCAGTCAGGGGTGCTTCGCCAATGAGGCGAGTTGAGGCTGTTGCCTCAGGCGGCAGCGCCCCACTAGGTGCCAGGGGCAGCAAAAATGCTGCTCCTGGTACTTTAAGAGCGAATTTCCGGGGGAGGGGGGGCAGCAGCAACTGCTGCTGCCTCAGGCAGCGGAGGGGCCAGGATCACCCCTGTCTGCAGTGGGGGTCCTTGCAACACATTTGGGAAGGGAGTGTGACTGTGGTATTGCAGCTATAGTAGGTAGATGTGGTGCCTATAGTAACAGTGGGAAAATAGTCTCTGGGAAGGGACTGTGGCTATGAGATAGCAGGTATAGTAGGGAGAGATTGTTTTATGGGATCTCTACGTACAAGCTATGAGCAAACTTAGGAACAGTTCCTGCTTAATTGTACTTACTACTTGCGAATACCTATCCTGGCATAGTCTTATGGGATCTCTCTGTACAGGCTATGAGCAAACATAGGGGGCAGTTCCTGCTGAATTGTGCTTAGTACAGGGGAATACCTATGCTTCCATAGTTGTATGGTATCTCTCTGTACAGGCTATGAACAAACTTAGGGACTTTTCCAGCTTCATTTTGTTTAGTACAGAGGAATATCAATGCTGCCATAGTTTTATAGTATCTCTCTTTGCAGGCTATGATCAAACTTAGGGACTGTTCCTGCTGAATTGGGCTTAGTACAGGGCAATACCCATGCTACCTTGTTTTATGGAATCTCTCTGTACAGACTATGAACAAACTTTGCCGACTGTTCCTGTTGAATTTGGCTTAGGACGGAGGAATACCCATGCTGCCCTACTTTTATGGGATCTTCTGAACAGGATATGAACAAAATTTGGGGGACTGTTCCTGCTGAATTGTGCTTAGTACAGAGGAGTAATCATGCTGCCCTACTTTTATGGGATCTCTCTGAACAGGCTACGAATAAACTTTAGGGACAGTTCCTTAATTGTGCTTAGTACAGGGAATGCCTTTGCTGCCTTAGTTGTATGGTCTATTTTGTACAGGCTTTGATCAAACTTAAGGGCTGTTCCTGCTGAATTGTGCTTAGTCCAGGGGACCACCTTTGCTGCCTTAGTTATATGGTATATTTTGTACAGGCTATGAGCAAATTTATCGGCTGTTTCTGCTGAATTGTAATTAGTGCAGGGGAATACTTATGCTGCCACAGTTTTATGGTGTCTCTCTGTACAGGTTATGAGCAAGCTTAGGGTGCTGTTCCTGTTGAATTGTTCTTAGTATAGGAAAATTCCGATGCTGTTCTAGTTTTCTGGTATCTCTCTGTACAGGCTATGACCCAATTTAGGACCGTTCCTGCTGAATAGTGCTTATTATATGGGAATACCTATGCTGCCATAGTTTTATGGGATCTCTCTGTACAGGCTAAGAGCAAACTTAGGGACTGTTCCTGCTGAATTGTGTTTAGTACAGGGGAATAGCTATGCTGCCCTAGTTTTATGGGATCTCTCTATACAGGCTAAGAAAAAACTTATGGAGTGTTCCTGCAGTCATTGTGCTTATAGTACAGAGGAATTCCTATGCTTCCATAGGTTTTTGGAAACTCGGTGTACAAGCAAACTTAGGGGGCTGTTCCTACTGAATAAAGCATAGTACAGGGGAACACTTATTCTACCATAGTTTTATGGTATCTCTCTGTACAGGCTATGAGCAAACTTGGGGACTGTTCCTGCTGAATTGTGCTTAGCCAAGGGAATACTTATGCTGTCATATTTATATAAAGGCATATTGGCTGCAGGCTGAGTTAGTCAGGGAACGATCACTCATGTCCTGTAAAGGATACTGTACCCCCTACTGTAAATTGTAAGACAATTAGAAGTCACATAGGCATATGAGACCACATAAAGACAGAAGGCTGCAGGCTGTGTTATACAGGGGACTATCATGTATGTATTATATGTGATAATGTAGGCCTAATGAGACCATATAAAAGCACAAGGCTGTAGGCTGAGTTATACAAGGGTCTCTAAACATGTCTCATGTATTATAAGGGATAATGTACCCCATACTATAAATTATAAGGATAAGGAAGTCACTGAGTGGTTCTGATACCATATAAAAGCACAAGGCTGCATGTTTTATTATACAGGGAACTCTTGATGTTCACTCATTTTTTATAAGGGATAATGAAACCTCTACTGTGAACTACTGTTCTGTGACTATATAAAGGCACAAGGCTGCATGGAAAATATAAGGGATATTATACACCCACTATAAATTAGGATATTAAAAGGATATTCCTACGCAGGGATCTTTGCGTATCACTCATTTATTATACGGGATAATGTTTCTCTTGCGTTACTTGATAAGGAATTTAGATTTCACTGAGGTGTTCTATGACCATATAGAGGCACAGGGCTGCAGGTTCAGTTATACAGGGTTCATCATTCATTGATTATAAGGGATACTGTACCCCTTGTGTAAATGATAAGGATATTAGCATTCACAGAGGGGTTCTGTGACCATATAAAGGCACAAGGCTTCAGGCTAAGTTATACAGGGATCTCTGAGTATTGCTCATGTATTATAAGGTTTAATGCACCCCCCACTGCAAATGCTAAAAATATTAGAAGTCACTGACGGGTTCTGTGACCATATAAAGGCACACAGTTACAGGCTGAGTTGAACAAAGAATTGTCACTTATGTATTATAATGGATATTGTACCTCCTACTGTAAATTATAAGGATACTAGATACTGAGTGGTTCTGTGACCATATAAAGGCTGTAGGCTGAGTTATACAGGGGACTCTGAGAATCACAAGGTAATGTACCCCTACTGTAAATGATATGGATATTAACTGGGCCGGTGGGCCAACAGCCCTCATGGGCCCCGCCAACCCAGACCCGCTCACTGCTGGCAGAGCCTCCTTGCTGATCGCCTCCCCCAACCGCAGCATGAAGAAATGGCGCGTACTGAAGAAGGTATGCACTGCCAGGGGAGGGGACATTGTGAGCAGAGGGATTTGCAGCAGGGGTCCATGTCCAGGCTGCAGGCTGAGTTATACAGGGGATGATCACACATGTATTATAAGGTATAATTAATCCCCACTGTAAATTGTAAGGATATTAGAAGTCACTAAGGGGTTCTGTGACCATGTAAAGGCACAGGGCTGCAGGAGTTATATAGGGGACTATCACTCATTGATTATAAGGGATAAGCTTCTCCCTACTGTAAATGATAAGAGTATTAGATGTCTTTGACTGTGAAAGCACAAGGCTATAGGCGGGGTTATACTGCGTACTCTTGAGTACCACTATTGTATTATAAGAGGTAATGTACCCCCTACTGTACAATTATAAGGATATTCGATGTCACTGAGGGGTTCTGTGACCCTAAAAGGCACAAGGCTGTGTTATACAGGGAACTCTGAGTATCACTCCTCTATTATTAGATATACTGTACCCCCTATTGTAAATGAGGGGTTCTCTGATCATATAAAGGCACAAGGCTGCAGGCTGAGTTATTCCAGGAACTCTGAGCATCACACGTGTATTGTAAGGGATAATGTCCCTCACTGTAAATTGAGGATATTAGAAGTCATTGAGAGGTTCTGTGACTTTATAAAGGCTCAAGGATGGAGTTTGAGTTAAACCGGGAACTCCCACGATCACTCGTTTATCATAAGGCATAATTAAGCCCCTACTGTAAATGATATGGATATTAGATGTAACTGAGGGGTTGTGTGACCACATGATGACACGGGGCAAAAGGCTGAGTTTTACAGGGAACTCTGATTATCACTCATGTATTATAAGGGTAATGTTTCAATTACAAGAAGAAGCCACTGAGGGCTTCTGTGACCATATAAAGGGTTTGTAGACGTGTGTCACTGTAGTTGGTAATGTTTGTTACTATCTGACTGTCCCTTTCTGTCCTCTGAACTGCTGGTTCTGACTCCTGAAACAATGCAACGCTAAGCAATTTCCCAATATGCATTCATTCCTCATTGTCACTGGTTTAGTGTTACTGTCGTTGGGACTGTCTATCACTTTACAAGGTGTTAAGACCCAGATATAGGGGTTTTTTTTGTTAATGGGGAAGAAAAGACAGCTGCAACAGATAAGCTGTTATTAGTCTTAGTATATTCCAATACTGATTACAGAGTAATATTGGAAGCACAAACTGCATGGTATCTCAGTATGTTAAGATAAGAGCAGTTGAGGGAAGTAGTGCGTCTACGGTTGATCTGTAACTGAGGTTGGGTTCAAACTATTTTTAAGGGTAGGAGACTAAAAGTGCAGTCAGTTTTCAGATTTGGCTCAATATCAAACCTAATCGAAAGCCCAATTTGCATATTCACATTTGGGTACTGGACCTAAACATGTAAAGGGAAGTGGGGAGGGGCATTGAACCCCAAAGTACATTATATACAGTGGGAGGCAGAGAGTCCAGGCACCCAATAAATATATTTAAACCACCAAGAGGCGGTTGGTACCTCAAATACATTATATGTAGTGAGTGCTAGCACCCTAGAGTACTTTCATTTTTTTTTTATATCTGTGCTTCATAGTTGTTACGAATCTCACTCATGTATTATAAGGAATAATGTACTCCCTAATTGTGTATTATAAGGATTATTTTACCCTGCATTTTAAACAATAAGGGTATTAGAATTCGGTTGTGTTTGGTGACTATATGAAGGAACAAGGCTGTGGGCTGAGTTATACAGGGACAGAGATGGGCGAATAAATTTGCCAGACACAAATTGTGGTGTATTTCCGGGTTTTGCCGCAAGCGAATTGATTCTCGAAACTGAGGCAACAATTCAGCTGCAAAGGAATTCTGTTCCCCTTATTACAAATGGTAATGTACTATAAGGGATAATGTACCCCCACTATAAATAATAAGGATATTAGATGTAATTGAGAAGTTCTGTGACCATATAAAGGTGCATGGCTGCGGGCTGTGTTATACAGGGGACTTTGAGTATCACTTTTCTAGTACAGGCGATAATGTAACCCCTCTTTTAAGCCATAATCACTTATCATATGACTTATATACAGTATAAGGGATATGGTACCCACTACTGTTAATGATAAGGATAGTAGATGTCACTACATATGGTTCTCTGACCATATAAAGACATAAGTTGCAGGATGTTATATATATGGGGAACTCTTTGTATCTCATATTTTAAGGGATAATGTTGCCCCACTGTAAATTGTAAGGATATTAGATGTCACCGAGAGGCTCTCTAACCTTATAAAGGCACAAGGCTGCAGACTGAGTTATACAGGGGACTCTGAGAATCACTTGTGTGTTTAACGGGATAATGTACCCCCTACTGTAAATGATTAGGATATTAGATGTCACGGAGGGGTTGTGTGACTATATAACAGCACAAAGCTGCAGGCTGAATTATACATGGAACAGTGGGTATCACACATCTATTATAAGGGATAACGTCCACGTTACTGGAAATAATATGGATATTAGAAGTCACTGACGCCTTGTATCACCATATAAAGGTACAAGGCTGTAGGCTACGTTGTACAGGGAACTCTGAGTACCACTCATATATTATAAGTGATGATGTACCCCCTTCTTTAAATGATAAGGATATTAGATGTCACCTAGGGGTTTTGTGACCATAAAAAGTCTCAAGTCTGCAGGCTGAATTATACAGGGATCTCCGAGTTCCACTCATGTTTTATAAGGGCTACTGTACTTCCACAGTATGTCACGGAGTGGTTTTATGACCATATAAAGGCACAAAGTTGCAGGCTGAATTTTACAGGGAACGCAGATCACTTTTTGTTTTTTAGTTCTTCATTTTTATAATTTCCCTTTTTTCCCCCCTAAAGCTGTTGATTTCATACCGTGACTTTTGCCTTGAGTATTCTGACCACTAACCACGCTATCGGATCAGTTATTTTATTTTACTGATTTGCATAATTGTATTTGATTTTTTCGTGTTTTTTTCTTACATTGCTTTGCAGTTATACAGTTTGGAGCAGAAATACATAATCACCCATTTTGGAGTCATCATAATGTGTAGTTTACAAAATGATGTGGTTTTCAGTCAGGTCACCCTAATTGTTTGTAATTGTTTGCTGCAAGGTAGAAGTTATGAGGTGATTTTTGTAAATGTCACCAAAATCTCCAAATTTAGGAAAGGGTTGCAGCTTGGTGCTTTGGAGTAGAAAGACAAGCATACCCGATATGGATTCAGGGGAATGTCCACTTTCTGAAAATATATGGTTTTCTGGGGTGAACATACTTTTTTCTATCTTTGCCCCACAAATGAATGCTGCAAATGTGTTGGTTTTGCAGTACCTGAAATGACAGAGCATGTGGGGGGCTCTTCAAAGCTGCAAAAAGACCCAAATTCATGAAAAGACACGAAGTTGAAGTCCTGAAGCCGTGAAAGGACCCAAAGTAAGGAAAGGAGTCTAAGGTAAGTTCCACTGATCATAAATGTGTTTTTTTTATTTTATTAAACCCCTGGCCACCAATGGATTACGTTAATACTATATAGGCCCCTGGCCACCAATGTTTTTTTTGAATATTCTGTGGGGCCCCTGACCACCAATGTTTCTTTTTAACTTTAAAGAGGGGGCCATAATGATTTTTTTTTTAACTTGTACAGGGGGTCCTAAAAAACTTTTATGGGGGGGGGGGGCTGGCCACTAATGATTTTTGTAAAACTTTTATGTGGGACCCTGACCAACAATGTTTTTGTTTTAACCACCGATAATGGCTTTTATAAATCTTGTGTGGGAGGGGTTTAGTTTTGATAGACTGATATCTATGTGGCCTTTTTACTGTGGTGTAGGCTTGGGTGGATCTGGGGTGGGCCTTGGGGGCTGGACTGGGGTTCTACAACCATATAAAGGCACAAGGTTGCAGGCTGAGTTATACAGGGGACTATCACTGATTGATTATAAGGGATAATGTGCCCCCTACTTTAAATGATATGGATTAAGGATGCTAGATGTCACTGATGGGCTCTGTGACCATATAAAGGCACAAGGCTGCAGACTTATATAGGGAACTCTGCTTATTACTCGTATTATAAAGGATAATGTATCCCCACTGTAGATGATAAGGATATTAGAAGTCATTGAGGGGTTTTGTTACCATAAAGAGACAGAAGGCTGCAGGTTCAGTTATACAGGGAACTCTGAGTATCACTCATGTATAATAAGGGATAATATGCCCCCACTGTAGATGATAAGGATATTTGTATTTTCCACAATTGTTTTTAGCTCTTTATGCCCCAGGCCACCAATGTTTTTAATTTTTAGGGCCCCAGGCCACCAATATTTTTAACTTTTAGGGCCCCCGTGCCACCAATGTTTTAAACTCTTTGTGTCCCTTGCCACCAATGTTTTTAACACTTAGGGCCCCTTGCCACCAATGTTTTTAACTCTTAGGGCCCCTTGCCACCAATGTTTTTAATTCTTAGGGCCCCTTACCACCAATGTTTTTAACTCTTAGGGCCCCTTGCCACCAATGTTTTTAATTCTTGGGGTCCCTGGCCTCCAATATTTTTAATTCTTAGGGCCCCATGCCACCAATGTTTTTAACTCTTAGGGCCCCTTGCCACCAATGTTTTTAACGCTTAGGGCCCCTTGCCACCAATGTTTTTAACTCTTAGGTCCCCTTGCCACCATGTTTTTAACTCTTAGGGCTCCTTGCCACCAATGTTTTTAACAATTAGGACCCCTTGCCACCAATGTTTTTAACTCTTATGGCACCTTGCCGCCAATGTTTTTACCTCTTAGGGCCCCAGGCCACCAATGTTTTTAACTCTTATGCCCCAGGTCACCAATGTTTTTAACTCTTAGGTCCCCAGGTCACCAATGTTTTTAACTCTTAGGGCCCCAGGTCACCAACGTTTTTACCTTTTAGAGCCCCAGGTCACCAATGTTTTCAACTCTTATGACCCCAGGCCACCAATGTTTTGAACTCTTAGGGCCCTAAGCCACCAATGTTTTTTTAACATTTAAGATTTAAAGAAGGGGAAGGTCATTTCATGAGTATATTCTCTCCTGACAGTAGCACAGATTTCCAGTGGGCAACACATTTCCTCGTTTGCCATTGCCTTTATTAGGACCGGCTAGTGTTTGACCAAAGGATTTAACCTACTGCCTCATATTTACACATCAGAAATGCAGAAAAGTTCTACTAATACATTTGATTTAGGTTGAGTTAGGTAACTGTTTAAAGAGTCTACCTTGACCAAAAGTTACTGTTCCAGGTTCATGTCCATGTGAACTTTGGTACTGAGTGGGGGGGGTCATGGGTCCAGTGGCAGGGTTGGCCCAACTTGCACCTACCTTCCTTATTACCCCTCAAAGCTCTTGCTCGAATAGCAAACAATGGAGGGTGTCATTGTGGGGGCAAGAAGAAATATAATACTCCTCCATCGCTTTAGCAGGAATCCCCCACCCAAAAAGGATGTCTCATAACCTGAAGAGGGTGGTAACCAAAAAACAAATCCAGCATAGGCGTTCCCCAATATCAAGCACCTTCATATACTAAATGTCTGGTATAGTATAAATAGGCTGGTGGGAAGTGGATGGAATTCCATTATTAAGAAAGGGGCAACGGACTTGAATGGAAATGCTTACATTGTGGCCTATGGAGTAAAGCAATTTTGTAGTTCCTTCCAATCATTGGAGATCAATATGTGTCCTTAGTAGAACGAGGCACAGGAGCCCCTTCCCTCAATATTCACCATAGGCATTAAAGAAAAACGCTGAGACATATTTAATGGGAAACCTGGCGGGGAGCACAGGATTTATTAAAACTAATAGCTAATTTATATTGGGGCATCCCTAACGACCAATGATCCAGAGGAAGGAGAAAAACCCTAGAGTACTATGAGGGCCAATCTGCACTGAAGGTAAAAATGCCTTCCTGACTCCTAGAAACGGCAGTCGGTTTTACACCCTGGATCATGCTAAGCACCCCCACCCCTCCTATACACACCCTTACCTATACACACCCCCTTCAACGTCCCTACTGTAGATATCCCCCCATCATTACTCCTACCCCCACCCTCCCTCCTGTACATAACTCCGACCCTTCCTCCTGTATATAACTCCCACCCTTCCTCCTGTACATAACCCCTCACTCTCCCTCCTGTACATAATCCCTTACCCCACTCCTGTACATAACTCCCACACTTCCTCCTGTATATAACTCCCACCCTTCCTCCTGTGCATAACCCCTCACTCTCCCTCCTGTACATAATCCCTCACCCCACTCCTGTACATAACCCCTCACTCTCCCTCCTGTACATAATCCCTTACCCCACTCCTGTACATAACTCCCACACTCCCTCCTGTATATAACTCCCACCATTCCTCCTGTACATAACCCCTCACTCTCCCTCCTGTACATAATCCCTTACCCCACTCCTGTACATAACTCCCACACTCCCTCCTGTATATAACTCCCACACTTCCTCCTGTACATAACTCCCACCCTTCCTCTTGTGCATAACCCCTCACTCTCCCTCCTGTACATAATCCCTTACCTCACTCCTGTACATAACCCCTCACTCTCCCTCCTGTACATAACCCCTCACCCACTCTTGTATATAACTCCCACACTCCCTTCTGTACATAACCCACAAACACACAGACAGACAGACACACAGACATACGCCCTTGGGAGAGGTAGAACCGGAAGGATTTAGGCCATGGTGTTGGGTCGGCAGCAGCAGGTGAGTCTTTGAGTGGAATTCTGAAAAGAAAAGATTTAGAAAGTGTTGACATAAGAATAAAGACAAATACTTGGTTCTTTATGATATTAAAGGCTCGGTCGTGCTTTAAGAACGCACTATTCATTGGGCCTGTGGGGACTGTTTGGGTCTCTCTCTCTACACATGGAATGCCTTGGCCTATTATGAAACTCAGTCTGAGCCTGCGCCATTTATTCTTTTATATGCTTTGATCACCTGGTGCCAGTCTATTACCCAGTAGCAACCCATTTCCAAAGGTGGATATCTAAGCCAGATGTCCAGCAGCCCTATAAGCATTACCTACATCCCCTGTTATTGGCCTGCTATAGAATCAACACTTTATCTGCAGACTTCGATCTCTGTCAGCAACCTCTTACAACCTAAAGGCAGCCAAACATCGGTCTATGGGGTGCCCTCAAAGTAATCAGCCTGCGGGCTCATCAGACGGTGTATGATTTCCTTTTATTGTTCTGATTGAAAATGCACAGAACTGCAGGAAGTAAAGTGGAGCTGCACTGGACAACATGAGGCATCTCTAGATAATGGGTAAATGTCAGTAAATTGATACATTACCCATACTCTCCGGAGCCTCTTCATGATGGCCTTCCTAAGCTGTTTTCGCAGGGTTGGCCTCTCCACCACCGGAGGATCTTTGATGATCTCTTCCACCTCAGAAGCTTCTTCTTTTCCATCCGCTCCCTCTTCTTTCTCCTCCGCTGCAGGAGTTGGCTCTTCATTTGCTTCAGGAGGTCCTACCTGTTCTTCTTCCACTGCAGGAGATTGCTCCTCCGTCTTCTTCTCCTCCACTGCAGGGGCTTTATGTTCTTCTGCAGAACCTCCTTCTTCCGCTCCCTCTTCTTTCTCCTCCTCTTCAGGAACTTGCTGTTCTTCAGCGGGAGCGCTTTCCTCTTCTTTTTCTTCTTCATTTGTTGGAGCTCCCTCTTCTTCTGCTCCAGGAGCGTCTTCTTCCTTGTCTTCCTCTGCAGGAGCTTGCTCCTCCATCATCTTCTCCTCCACTGCAGGGGCTTGATGGTCTTCTGCTGGAGCTCCTTCTGCTTCCTCTTCATTCTCTTCTGAGGCAAGGGCTTCCTCTTCTGCTGCTGCTGCAGGGGCTCCATCCTCCTCCTCTTCTTCAGCTGCAGGACTTTGTTTCTTACTAGGTTTGAAGGGAAGAAAATGTAAAAAAAAAAAAAAGGTCATTATTGTAATTTGTTTCCAAAGTATTGCAACTACAATTCTGATCACTGGAGGATTAAAATAGCCAGATAGCCTTGTACCTAAGAAATAACATTATGCCTGCTACACACCTGTCCCTACTGTAACACATTGGGCAGTTACTGAGCTGAGTAAGTTCCATGCTAGACTTCACCCAGTGATACATGCTGAAATACATGCTATGGTTGTAGGGACCTAAAAAAGTTCAACAAGTTTCTGTGCTATTTACTATTAGTATGGCCAAAGCACCCAGAGGTACGAGAAAACATCTATTTTTTGAACCAGTATCCATGTGCCAGTAAGTGTAATTGAAAGTGTTAATTGCAAAATACATACCCAGCAGCTTCCTGTAGCTTCTGCTCTCTCACAAACTCGTTGTGCAGCTGGTTAAGATGTTGGTTGATGGTCTGTGAGCGCATGGGAGGCACAAGGATAGGAGCAAAGGGGAAAGAAAGGAGACAGTTAGGATTAAGCCTGTAGATGTGCTGCTAATAGTACCTTTATATGCTGAGGGCAGTGAGGGTGTGGGATTCCCTGCCGGCAGCTGATATTGTGATATTGTTCAGCCTTTTCTCATCATAGGGAGAAAAAAACCCAAATCACCCCGTGTGCAGTTGTCCTGATTGCAATGGACCAATCAAAGTTCAGTATCTAGTTTTTAAAAAACCCAAGAAAAGCATCAGGGACAGTGATCCCAGGTGAACTTACATTCTCCAGCCGCAGATACTCAAGTTGCTGCCTCCGGTTTTGGACTCGAGTTGGATGATCCTGTGGAAGAAGAGAGTCAATGTTAAGCGCTTCTTTGTAGCAATGCCATTATTGTGGCCATGTGGTCGCTTGTGATAAAACTCTATGCAGTGTCTGTGCATAACCCCATTTTTGTTGCTGGTGAAAATGGCACTTGGATGGATGACTTTAGATGACCCCAGGGCAGATACAATGAATAATAATGTTCTTGATCATTATATAGAGACACACAGTGAAAATAACCTCTCCCATAATTATACTAGTGACACTTACAGGAGGCAGCTTGGCAGACTTCCTGAGGGCGGCATATTCCCTCTTGATCACTTCCTGTAACATAAAGAAAGAAGCAGTGTGAGATAAGAGCTGGCAATCTAATATAATTTGTTCCCTATTTACCTAAACATCAATTCTGCATTACATACCAGTGAGTTGAGCATTTTCCAGTACAGGATAATGTTCTCCTTGGCCCTCATCCTCGGGTCCACTTCGCACGTAAGAAGGAAGTGCTTTCTGAAAACGAAAGATATCACTGAATGTTTATTAAACATTTTCCAGCCTTATTGCCCTTGCAGTTACCCCTGGGGCAATAGCAAATGATTCCCAAGTCCATTTATGGTTTACTTACAGGACGATGTTCTCGCCGAATTCGACCCGGTAGTGATGTTCTGCAGGAAAAACACATTTCTGTTAAATACTGAGCTATAGGGGGAAAGGCATTCACATATGATAAAACGAATGGCACAACCTTAGGAACTGATAAATAATATAGGATTTTACCGTAATAAGAGGCGAGGGCCTCAAAGTCCGTATGTTCCCCCCTGAAGTCCTTCAGGACGGAGTACAGCGTCTGTAAGTGAAAAGAAAGAGCATTAGGGACAGAATACTAAATGGCTCTAAATGCTGCTCACAGTCAGCCTGGCTCTGAGGAGAAAAGAGACAGAAAAGGGTTTGGGTTTTTATGGGGCAAACATGCCAGGAATAAGGGCATTTTATTCTGAAAATTAAATAAACGTCGTGATTGGATTCCCTGGATGTCAGTTCTGCATGCACAGAGGCAAAAGGTTTGGCAGCTCCCATTTTTATATATATATATATATATATATATATATATATATATATATATATATATATATATATATATATATAAGAATCAGTGCAGACAGACAGCTGCTTAAGGAGAGCTTATATAGAAGAGAGAAAGGGAAACACCAGTTCAGATGAGAGAGGATTGTTTTACACTGAGGCATTACCAGAAGCGATGGTTTTCTCTGCACCTTGTCCATCGTTGAAACCTACAGGGACAAATAGACATAATCAGCCAAAATGAAGTCAAGAGTTGTTCCCCTTTAAATGAACTTTTAGTAGGATGCAGATAGTGATATTCTAAGACAATTTGCACTTGTTTTTTTTTATTAATTGTGGCTTTTGAGTTATTGAACTTTTTCTTCAGCAGCTCTCCAGTTTGCAATTTCAGCCATGTGGTTGCTATGGTCCAAATGACTCTAGCAACCATGTGCTTTGAAGAAAAGTAGCAATAACAATAAACGTGTAGCCTTACAGACCATTTGTTTTTTGATGGGGTCAGTGACCCATTGAAAGCCGGAAAGAGTCAGAAAACTATCGAAAAGATTTAATGAAGACCAGTGAAAAAGTTGCTTAGAAGTAGCCATCCTGTAACATACTAAAATATACATTAAAGGTGAACCACCCATTTATTTATTTCCTTATCTATATTCTCCCATTTGTATGAAACATTGTTCCAGTCAATGATAAAAGCCCATTATTAATGCTGCTGATGAATTGGCTTCTTATAAATACCATATACAGTAGCCGTATGGGCTCATATGCACAAAGCCGACCCCCCCCAAGTGAATTTACGACAGACTCGCTGAAGAAGAAATCATGTGCTGAATCAGTTGAATTTGCAAGATTACCTCTTAAAGAAGATTCTCCGGTGGGGGGGCAAAAAATAGGGGGCGGCACAAGGCTGGGGCACCCCAAGGGGGGGTCTCCCTAAGGAGCCCCTGGCTCTCTCTTACACTGTTCAGCTAAAGATGTAATTGACTGAACAATGGAGAAACCAAAAAAAATAAAAAATAACCCAGGTGTTAATAGGCAGGTGTGAAGCACCGAAGTCGCGGTCCAAAAATCAGGAAAAGCGCTGTAGCAATCTGTATAGAAAAGAGAATATAAAGACAAGTTAATGAATTTAGCACTTAATATTTGCTATATAATACAGAGGAAGGCAGAGATCTATTTTCCCCTAAACTTGAGCTTTGTATCAGTTCCAGCAGATATTGGGCCTCAGTCTAAGCCCTGAATAACTGCCAAATCCTGGTCTGTGTCTGCCAACCAGCACTAATATTAAAGGCACATTTATGGGAAAATTCTCCTAATTCACTAAAATCAGGGAGAGGAGCCACATCTGCTAGTCTGGGGGGGCATCATCCAACCTTTTCCCCTCTTTTTTTTTTACTATAGTAAAGGTTATTTGGCAAGAAATCTCTCAGAGGGAATATACATTCAACACAGAGCCAACCAACGGACTAAACCAACTGTCAAACCCTAGGTATAAAGTCTCCTCTCTTCTATGGGACCTGCTGTATGTCCCCCACTCATTTGCTATTACCCCCCAACTGTCCCCATGGCACGTGCCTCTGCTTCCCACCCCTAGTTCCAGACTTGGATCAAGGGAACATGTATTTAGCTACAATGTTGGTACATAAGAGCAGGGCACATACCCAGGGGGCAAAGGGACAAATCTCTAAGGAGCCTGTCAGTAGTGGGAACATAAATGAAGCAGCTTATGGTGTGGTACGGGGTCCCCAAATGTTACCTTCAGAAGATAATGTGAATATTTGCTGGCAGCCCTGCATGACTGCCAAATCCTGGTCTGTGTCTCCCAACCAGCACTAAGATTAAAGGCATCTCCCAAGCACATTTTAGGGGAAAAATATCCAAATTCACTAAAATCAGTGAGAGGCGCAACACCTGCTGGTCTGTGGGGGACATCGGCCAAATTCCCTCCTCTTTTTCCACTAAAATAAAGATTTTATGGCAAAAAATCTCCCAGAGGGATAGTAGTCTTACCTCTCGCCACAGGGCCAACCAACGGACTGAACCAACTGTAACATTGCCAGGTCACCTCTGTTCCCTGCTCTTAAAGGGAAAGTGTTCCCTTTTGATGAGTGAGGTTTATATGGCATTTATTTCTAATTAGATGTGCAGCACATACACAGCCTATTAAGTACACAGAGCATTGCTTTGTATGTGTGGCCTATTGAGTCAGTGCAGTTACTGCGTTGCCATATCTGTTGGATCCATTCATTCATCAGCCATGGTTCCAATCAGTGCTGCTGCTGTTGCTCAGTCTGGTAGAACTGGGGTGTCCTTTGCTTGTAGGGGGTCCCTTCCTTATCTTAAATAGTGGGTAGAGATGGTGGTTCTCATTGTTCTTGGTATTTATTGCTTATTGAGCATTTTGTGATTATTTGGAATAGTCCAGTAAGTTGGGGTGTTTGTGTTCCAACAAGACCTTGTACGTCAGAGAGAGAGTTTGTGTCGGTGTATTTAAAGTGCTATATGTTTCAAAGCTGGTTAGTGGTCTACACACAGTATTTCCTATTGATATAGAAGTCATGTAATGTTTCAGCTGTCGGTACCTCCACTTGTCCCCAACTCACCGCTTTTCTTTGTTTTTTTAGGAACATGGGGATCTGGTCTTTTTTCCATGCCTAGCAGGTGCCTCGAATGAAGATTCTGGAGCCCAAAAGCAGTTTTGTATCCCTTATCCCAGGTAAGTAGTCAGTGTTGTTTCTTATTGGGGTCAGTGGTGATGGATATGGACCAGTGAACCGTTTTTGTTTAGCTGGTGCCATATACTTAAAGAGGTTGATTACCTTCCAAACACTTTTTTTCAGTTTCAAATTTTGTTGAAGTAAAATCCTTCCATCGATCGCTGAAATCCTTCGAAACGTTCGATTCGAACAATTTAATCGTTCGATCGATATTTTATTAGGATAGCCAGATTCGATCAAAAAACTTCGACTTCGATATTCGAAAGTCGAAGTATTTAAATTAGATGGTCGAATTTCGAAGTATTTTCCACTTCGAAATTGGACCATTGATAAATCTGCCCCTATATGTCAGATTAAAAGCCATCTACATGTTCTACTCTTCAGCTTGCATCTGCAGTGGGGGTCCTTGCAAAACATTTGGGAAGGGAGTGTGACTGTGGGATAGCAGCTATAGTAGGTAGATGTGGTGCCTATAGTAACAGTGGGAAAATAGTCTCTGGGAAGGGACTGTGGCTATGAGATAGCAGGTATAGTAGGGAGAGATTGTTTTATGGGATCTCTACGTACAAGCTATGAGCAAACTAAGGAACAGTTCCTGCTTAATTGTACTTACTACTTGCGAATACCTATCCTGGCATAGTTTTATGTGATCTCTCTGTACAGGTTATGAGCAAAGTAGCAAGCTGAGGGTACTGTTCCGTCTTCATTGTGCTTAGTACAGGGGAATACCTATGCTGCCATAGTTTTATGGGATCTCTCTGTACATGCTATGAGCAAACATAGGGGGCAGTTCCTGCTGAATTGTGCTTAGTACAGGGGAATACCTATGCTTCCATAGTTGTATGGTATCTCTCTGTACAGGCTATAAGCAAACTTAGGGACTTTTCCAGCTTCATTTTGTTTAGTACAGAGGAATATCAATGCTGCCATAGTTTTATAGTATCTCTCTTTGCAGGCTATGATCAAACTTAGGGACTGTTCCTGCTGAATTGGGCTTAGTACAGGGCAATACCCATGCTACCTTGTTTTATGGATTCTCTCTGTACAGACTATGAACAAACTTTGCCGACTGTTCCTGTTGAATTTGGCTTAGGACAGAGGAATACCCATGCTGCCCTACTTTTATGGGATCTTCTGAACAGGATATGAACAAAATTTGGGGGACTGTTCCTGCTGAATTGTGTTTAGTACAGAGGAGTAATCATGCTGCCCTACATTTATGGGATCTCTCTGAACAGGCTACGAATAAACTTTAGGGACTGTTCCTTAATTGTGCTTAGTACAGGGAATGCCTTTGCTGCCTTAGTTGTATGGTCTATTTTGTACAGGCTTTGATCAAACTTAAGGGCTGTTCCTGCTGAATTGTGCTTAGTCCAGGGGACCACCTTTGCTGCCTTAGTTATATGGTATATTTTGTACAGGCTATGAGCAAATTTATCGGCTGTTTCTGCTGAATTGTGCTTAGTGCAGGGGAATACTTATGCTGCCACAGTTTTATGGTGTCTCTCTGTACAGGTTATGAGCAAGCTTAGGGTGCTGTTCCTGTTGAATTGTGCTTAGTATAGGAAAATTCCGATGCTGTTCTAGTTATCTGGTATCTCTCTGTACAGGCTATGACCCAATTTAGGACCGTTCCTGCTGAATAGTGCTTATTATATGGGAATACCTATGCTGCCATAGTTTTATGGGATCTCTCTGTACAGGCTAAGAGCAAACTTAGGGACTGTTCCTGCTGAATTGTGTTTAGTACAGGGGAATAGCTATGCTGCCCTAGTTTTATGGGATCTCTCTATACAGGCTAAGAAAAAACTTATGGAGTGTTCCTGCAGTCATTGTGCTTATAGTACAGAGGAATTCCTATGCTTCCATAGGTTTTTGGAAACTCGGTTTACAAGCAAACTTAGGGGGCTGTTCCTACTGAATTAAGCATAGTACAGGGGAACACTTATTCTACCATAGTCTTATGGTATCTCTCTGTACAGATAATGAGCAAACTTAAGGGACTGTTCCTGCTTAATTGTTCTTAGTACAGGGGTTTACCTAAGCATCTATAATTTTATGGTATATTTTTGTACAGGCTATGAGCAAACTTGGGGACTGTTCCTGCTGAATTGTGCTTAGCACAGGGGAATACCTATGCTGTCATATTTATATAAAGGCATATTGGCTGCAGGCTGAGTTAGTCAGGGAACGATCACTCATGTCCTGGAAAGGATACTGTACCCCCTACTGTAAATTGTAAGACAATTAGAAGTCACATAGGCATATGAGACCACATAAAGACAGAAGGCTGCAGGCTGTGTTATACAGGGGACTATCATGTATGTATTATATGTGATAATGTAGGCCTAATGAGACCATATAAAGGCACAAGGCTGTAGGCTGAGTTATACAAGGGTCTCTAAACATGTCTCATGTATTATAAGGGATAATGTACCCCATACTATAAATTATAAGGAAGTCACTGAGTGGTTCTGATACCATATAAAAGCACAAGGCTGCATGTTTTATTATACAGGGAACTCTTGATGTTTCATTTTTTATAAGGGATAATGAAACCTCTACTGTGAACTACTGTTCTGTGACTATATAAAGGCACAAGGCTGCAGGGAAAATATAAGGGATATTATACACCCACTATAAAGGGGCTTGATGGTCTTCTGCTGGAGCTCCTTCTGCTTCCTCTTCATGCTCTTCTGAGGAAAGGGCTTCCTCATCTGCTGCTGCAGGGGCTCCATTCTCCTTTTCTTCAGCTGCAGGACTTTGTGTTTGTTTCTTACTAGGTTTGAAGGGAAGAAAATGTTTAAAAAATGGGTCATTATTGCAATTTGTTTCCAAAGTATTGCAACTGCAATTCTGATCACTGGAGAAGATGCCGATTAATAAAATTACTGTTACCTGGTATATGTCCTTCACAATGAACTCCTCTTATAAGTAGGAATGAGACATGGGGAACGGAGGGGTTCATTTATACAGAGCTTTATATCTGTCCCTAGGAAAAAAAAAAAAAAGACAACAAAACTAAGCAATCATATTTCTATTTTTTCTATTATAAAATCATAAGTAAAACACGTTTTCAATACATGTCCTATTCATTTTTATCAAGCTGGGCATAGGGGTATATTTAGATTACTGGTTTGAATGACCACCCTGGTGCCCAAGTCCCGCCCACTCTACATCACAGTTAAAAGACCACACAGACATCAGCGCTAAAAAATAACCCCCCCCACACACACATGTTATAAAAAGCTATTGATGGTCAGGGCCCCCTTATAAGTTGAAGAAAAAACATTGGCGCCAGGGACCCCATTAAAGTTTTTTTTAAAATAGCATTGGTGCCAGGGCCCCCCTTACAAGTTAAAAAAATTGGGGGCCCAAAAAAATATTCTTAAAAAAAATATTGGCGCCAGGGGTCTTTTCGCCACTTCGGGACTTCAGCTATTTTCGTGGCTTCGGGTCTTTTCACCGCCCCCCCCCCCTGATGGCGGCCCTGCATACATATCATGTTTTTGTTTTAGTATTCATGTAAGGCATTGCACATAAAATTTAGTAAAGTCCTGCCAGGCCTTAGATGGGAGCTGTGCCTTGCTAATACTCTCCTCATCCCCCGAATGCTTCATGACATACACTGGTTACACTGGTCAATAGGCCCCCTGTAACTGTATCTGCTCATGAAAATACATTCAAGCTGAAAAGTATCAGGAAAGAAGTTGAGATATATGAAAAGTAAATGTAAGGTCCCACAGCTGCAGGGCCGCTCCTGCCGTGAGGCAAGGTGAGAAGGCATGGCATGGAGCAGCCAGTTACCAGGGGTGGCAAATAACACTCTGGTAACTTTAGGAGCCGAATTCCCGGCTCTGCTAGTGCAGCGAGCACTGCCTCAGCCCCTTATATGCTGCTGCGTAGCTGTAGTACTTTCCATATGGCTTTAAATCCATACACTTACCAGGCAAAAGCTCATGTATCCATTTATTCATTTACATATTCCATTTAGTGGCCCATAGGCCTATGACCACTTCCTGCCACACTTTAACATAGTGTTTGGTTAGGGGTGGTCCATCCTTTGGCTTTCAGTTGCTGACCCAGTTGGATCTGTTCCAGGGAGCCTGGTATCAATAAGGTACCCAGTAAAGCTCCAGTGGAGTGAGGAGCAGGGACCTTGTGAACAAGGCTTTAGCCAGTGACAAGTTATTCCATTTAATAGCACTTGCAAATCGCTTCACCATTGATAGCAGGGAAGTAGCTCTCCCCTAGGCTCTGCTTTGCCTAAGTGAAACAAGGGACCGCAATATTGAATAGGGATCCAGGCCTAGTCTTCTCCCATTACTGTTGTATGGAATCTGGACCACATGATGCATTGAAACCTTAGGGACGATCCGTAAACTTTCCTAGCTTTCCTCATCTTTCTATTCAGGACTCTCCTATTCATATTTAGGGATGTAGCGAACTGTTCTGCGGCGAACTAGTTCGCGCGAACTTCGACCGTTCGCGTCCGCCGAATGTTCGCGAACGTTTGGGAACGTTCGCATTTTGAGTTCGCGTTCGATTCGAATACAAATCGTTCAACCATTCGACCATTCGAATTCCTTCGACCGCTAAAAATCGAACGATTTCCATTCGTTCGAACGATTGTAAGCATTCGATCGAATGAAAAGCATTCGATCGAATGGCTTCGATCGTTCGATTCGAATGAAAATCCTTCGATCGAACGATTAAAATCCTTCGATCGTTCGAATCGAACGATTTTAGCGGGTGTTCGAAGTTCGCAAACTGTCCGCGAACGTTCGCATTTTTTGCCGGTGTTCGCGAACGGCGTTCGCGAACACCAAATCGGCAGTTCGCTACATCCCTATTCATATTCCAGTCTCTTATTCAAAGCAATGCATGGTTGCTAGGTTAATTTGGAACCAGCAACCAGATTGCTTAAAATGCAAATGAAGCGCCAGCAGAAAATGAAAAATTCTGGCGGTGGTCAGTTTTTATCAAGTAGTGTTGCTTTAGGGACCAACCCTGTCCAAACCTGACATGCCAGGACTACTTCTCCCAGCATGTTAATCTCCTGGTTATATATTCCATTGAATAGTCCATTAAATCGCAGCCCAGCAACTTTGGGGTTCTGCAGATATGATAATAAAGGCTTGATATATCTCCAACATCTATTCCAATTGCACATTTGGACCAAGAACCAAATGGATCAATACTAGACTACACCAAACTTCTCTTGTTGTTGTCCCTTCTCCAAAGTTAATATCATATTCTAATATCATATTCATAATATCTCTGCCTACTGCTTACAATATACAACAGTTTTGGATCTTTCATAAACACATGTACCCCCCCCCCCCACATTGTACTCCCTGTACATTGTATCACCTGCTTCTCTACAGAGCCCTCTCAGTAACCTGTTGCTTGTTTGCTGGCTTTGGCCTAGTATTTTTCAGGCACTCTATAACTTACAAAGTATACGTCTGTCTATCCAGGATGAAGGAATAATTAAATAATAATAAACAATAAAACAAGGGCCTAGTCCACAAATCCCCAGAAATGATCTCCCTGAGAAACCAGGCCTAGTATATTACTCCAAATCTTGTATTTTTGTTTTTTAGTAACACTGACAGTAGATATGACAGCGACAGCATTATAATGTAAGCCAGGGGTCCCCAACCTTTTGAACCCATGAGCAACATTCAGAAGAAAAAGAAGTTGGGGAGCAACACAAGCATGAAAAATGTTCTTGGGGTTCCAAAGAAGTGCTGTGATTGGCCATTTGGTAGCCCCTATGTGGATTGTTAACCTACATTGAGGCTCTGTTTGGTAGTGCACCTGCTTTTTATACAACCAAAACTTGCCTCAAAGCCTGGAATTCAAAAATAAGCACCTGCTTTGAGGCCACCGGGAGCAACATCCAAGGGGTTGGAGAGCAACAAGTTGCTCACGAGCTACTGGTTGGGGATCACTGATGTAAGTTCTTATAAGCAGGGTCCTCTTTACTCGTATCGCTCAGTATTTGTATTTAATCCGTATGTTTGCTATATACACGTTTTTTACAGGGAGGCAGATTGTATTTGTTTATTAAGGTTGCTGCCAAATATATTGACTGCATTACTGTTTATACAAAACTCAGTTGCAGTGCAGTCAGAGTGATGTCTAACCAATCTCTGTGCAAAAAAATTAAACTCTAAAGCCATTTAATTGATAGGGAGTGTATCCGATCTGGTTAGCTGTATTTTTTTCTCTCTCTTGAGTAAGCAAAGTCATACATATTCAGGTAAACAAATATTTTAAAGTCAAGAGCAGTGCACTGTGTTTCCCACATTATCTTTGCCTGTATACACAGTTCTTCCTGTTCTCGGCACAATTCAAGACTAAAAGAAGAGATGGAATGACTACAAAGGGAAAATCAAAAGAACTGTTGATGATGTAAAGAAGCTTCCTGAGACTGGAAATACGGAGCCTCTAGGAAACTTTTTGTCTACAAGAAAGATGCGTGTTGTCTGTTATTTCCAAATGGATTCAGAGGAGAGAAATAAAATTCAACGTCACTCTGACCATTCTTCAGTGGAAGAAGGTAAAACCACAGACACCATATGTACCACTCAACTGGAGTGAATAAGGTGACAGAAAAAATACTTGGGGGCAGATTTATCAAGGGTTGAATTTCGAAGTTCAAAATACTTCGAAATTCAACCATTGAATTTAAATACTTTGACTTTGAATATCGAAGTCGAAGTTTTTTTCATCGAATTTGGCTATCCTGCGGTCGAAGTAAAATTCTTTGATCGAACGATTACATTCTTCGAATCAAACAATTCGAAGGATTTCAGCAAACGATCGAACGATTTTACTTCGACTTCCAAAAACTTAGAAAAATGCTCTAGAAGGTCCACATAGGCTAACATAGCACTTTGGCAGGTTTAATTTGGCGAAGTATTGAAGTCAAAGTTTTTTTAAAGAGACAGTGCTTCGATTATCGAATGGTTGAATATTCGAACGATTTTACTTTGAATCTAATTCGAAGTTGTAGTATCCAATTCGAAGTCGAAGTATCCAAAAAATTACTTTCAATTTCGAATTTTTTAACTTTGAAAATTCCCTCAAATTCACTTTGACCCTTGATAAATCTGCCCCTAGATGTAGCTACCATATTTTTGGGATCTAATTTTTCTTATTGCACTGTATTTTTTTTAGCTCCAGGAAGCCATATAGGGCCGACCATTCAGCCTGACATTCTTTGAACCATTAACATCATTTAACTCATTTAAACAAGGAATCGCGTAGCCATAGCAATAATATTTGGGCACATTAGTGAAATGATCTGCCACTTGGTCTATACTGCTGCCTGTGTGCTAAAGGTGTTAGCAATAGACACGCACTAGAATGTAGTGACGCCATACTTCTTTAGTTTACTGTACTGGCACGTCAGTACGTCTATTGACACCTTCAGCCCTAAAGAAGTATGTGAGATCGCCACGTCACTACGTGCCAGTTATGGTTGCCACCTTTTTTTGGAAAACAATACCGACTTTCCTATATATTTAGATTTTTTCCCTATTAATAACATAATACAAAATACCGACCAGGTGGCAACCCTAGTGCCAGTACGTGTCTATTGCTAACACCTTCAGCACACAGGCAGCAGTATAGACCAAGTGGCAGATCATCTCACTAATGTGCCCAAATATTACTGCTATGGCTACGAGATTCCTGATTGCACTGTGCTGGCGGGCTACATTATTGTTAATTTCATGACGGAGGCTGGGGCCGGTGTAAATTTAAAACCGGGCCACAATTGGACCCCGGGCCAGATTTTGGACATGCCTGATGTAACATTTGTTCCCCAGTATTCCAGCCTCATTGTAGGTGCCTGATAATAAGCAATAACTATGTGCAAGTTGTCATGCAATGTTTTCTCAGTAGATTTTTACACGGGTAAAAGGTATTAGCACCATGGTGATATTTGGACAGATGATGGTATTTACTCATTTAGAGAACTACAACAAACAAAAGGTCCATATAAGTGGCTCCAATATACCAAAAAACCCTTATGAATGCTTACAGAAAAGGAAAATAGCCAGTGCAGAAAAGAGATGACTTTTATCTCTTAACCGGCCCTCCAGTCTACTTCAAAAGAGCAAGCCAAAGGGAATTCCATAAAATTTGGTTAGATATACACTCTCCCCAGTGTAACATATAGGTTGTAAACCTTGCAATCTATTTTACCTTTGGTTAAATACTATGTACACATTCTTTTACATTCTGTAAACTGTATATTCACTCTTTTATATACTCTGTGACCTTTTATACCACCTACTGTTTTGTATATTCTACTTGACTGTAATTTTCAGTTTATGCCAAATAAACACAACCTGAATAAAAATTGTGCAAGTATGGTGTCACTACTAGTGTACAGAATTAATAACTGCATTGTGATGCATTTGGCACAACTCAATTGAGTGTGTAGGCACGACACACAAAGGGAACCCTGGAAGTAACACTTTCTTAAGGCATTAATTCCAAGGTTGCGTCTATGGGCCCTGTATTTTACACATTATGCACAGTTCACTCTTAATCATTAATGCAGATTGTCAGTGCAGCACTGTATGGCAATTCAGGTTCTCTGTAAATACATACATTTTTATCAACGGATGGGATAACATATAAAAATACCAAGCTTACTATCACATAACTAGTAACTAGTTTATAATAATGACCAAACAAATATTGGTGTATGAGATCTTCTGCGATAATGGACTTCAACTAGACCTGGAAATGCCCCCAAATTTAGCATTTCTGAAGTATCAAGGAGTTTAATAAGGAGTTCAACAAGAGGAGCAACAAGGGAGTCACAGCAGAAGATTTGTCATCCTCCCGTTCTAGTAAACTAGGATTTAATTTCAAGATATCATGGCAGGATGTTAATAGTCCAACTAATGTCATATATCTTCCAAAGTACAATGCTGCTTGTATACCTTACAGAGACGGAACTAGGTGGGGGTGGGCCGGGCCCCACCTTCTTTTCCTGGCCCAATTGCACCCCTGCTCCCCCGGTAGTTACGCCACTGATACCTTACATAGCTTTCAAAATCTAGCACCTTCAACTACTACTTCACATAAGAATAGGAAGCTTAAATATTTCTCCCACCTGCTTTCACTCTCTCTTCTACTGTTACTTGCTGCAGGCGATATCTCTTATAATTCAGGTCTCTGCCATATACCTGTCTGCCATCACCCACGTTATGGACCTGACCCTCTCTGATCAAACCCACAAATGCTGCTAACCTTTCTAAACTTATTCAAATTCCCACTTTCCCTTCTGCTTATCTCCCCTTCTACTGGGCACTTCTTAATATACGCTCTGTTACTAACAATCCAATTTAATTCATGATGTCTTCTGCTCTAAGTCTCTTCAGCTCCTTGCCCTAACTGAGACCCAGCTCTCTAAGAATGACAACGCTATTGAGCTCTCTCTTATGGCAGTCTCTTCTTCTCTTATACCCCACTCACTACTGGCCGTGGGGGGAGGAGTACGATTCTGCTTTCCCCTTGTTGCCCCTTTGAACTAATCTCTACCCCTTCTTCCTTCTTGTCTCCTTCTCCTTTCTTTTGATGTGCATGTAGTTCAACTGTTCTACCCTCTCGCTGCACGGGTAGCAGGCCTCTTTCTGCCAAATCTTAGGCTACATTTCTCTCTGACTTTGAATCCTGGCTCTCTTTTTTCCTATGCTCTGACAGCCCTGCAATTATTCTGGGTGACTTAAGTTGTTACATTGATGACCATTCCCAATCGTGGCCCTCACAATTTCTCCATCTAACCAACTTCATTGATGTACAGCAGTTGACAAATACAGCAACCCATAAGGATGGTCACTTCCTAAATCTGGTCTTTACTAAAAACCTAAATCTTTCTGTATTATAAGTGATCATTTTCCTCTTTCTGATCGTTACACTTTAAAGTCATGACGTGTTTCCGATCTTGTGGAGATGTGGGCATGTCTGAAAAGCAGGAAGCAGCACAAGAAGGAGCTGATATTAGAGAGAACTAAAGCAGAATGTTGCAATAAATGTTTTCATCATCATCATTATTCAGTTTGCAATTTCAGCAATCCGGTTGATAAGAGTCCAAAAATTACCCTAGCAACTATGCATTGATATGACAAAGAGACTGGAATATAAATAGGAAAGGGTCTAAATAGAAAGATTAGTAAAAAGTAGCAATAACAATACATTTGTAGCCTTACATGGCATCTGAAAAGATTCAGAAGAAGAAGGCATATAATTCAAAAATATACAGAAGAAAAAACAAATACCAGTTGAAAGGGTGATTAGAATAAGAAAAAGCATATTTGCCTTAGGCTGGTGGCACACAATAAGATTCAGGGGAGATTAGTCACCCATCGCTTCGTATGTCGGCCCAAATTTCCTCATGAGGCTACTCCGGAAAGCAAAGCAATTCGTATGGCATCCCGCCGGTGAGTCACATTCTTGCCGACGGGAAGTCATTGTGGGGAGATTAGTTGCCCAAAGAAGAGGAGATTAGTCGCTGGGTGACTAATCTCCCCCGAATTTTAGTGTGTGCCACCAGCCTTAAAGGGGTTGTTCACCTTTGAGATAACTTTTAGAATGACGTAGAGAGTTATATTCTGAGATAATTTGCAATTGGTTTTAATTTATTATTTGTGGTTTTTGAGTTTTTACCTTTTTATTCAGCAGCTCTTCAATTTACATTTTAGGCAATCTGGTAACTAGGGCCCAAATTACCCTAGCAACCATGCATTGACTTGAATAAGAGACTGGAATATGAATAGGAGATGGTCTGAATAGAAGGATCAGCAATAAAAAGTAGCAAAAGAATCAGAAGAAAAAGACATAACTATAAAAAATATATAATGAAAACCAATTGAAAAGTTGCACAGAATTTGTTGTTCTATAACATACTAAAAGTTACTTTAAAGGTGAACCACCCCTTTAACAGAGCAATAAGTTACCGATCCGCTATTGATGCCATTTAAAGTATTTACAGATATACTGTAGATCTTCTGGCCTAGTACTGATCCCCAACGCACATACTGCATTTTTGGTCAGTTAGGAGTGGATTAGTATATTCTCCACGGACATTAGTTTTGGAGATTTGTTGCAAGAAAGTGAGGTTGCATCTGCCAAAGAATCAGGTGCTTCGGTGTTTATTACTAATCAACTGTGATGCAGCCTGCCTTGGTTTCTTTGTTGACATGACACTAATCAGCTTTGTAATCAGAGCAGATATCAGCAGCACACCGTGGATATGAACAAACGTGTATTTTATTGCATCAAATCATTTTAAACAGGGCAACGTTTCGGGCCGCCCGGGCCCTTTATCAAGCCTAGTGTTACAATTCCCACATCCATATTTAAAGCATGAGGAGGGGGTGTGGTAAAAAAAGGCCACTCCCTCTTCCTGTGACACCATACAAAATCAGTTTTATTTACTTAACCCATGATGGTCAAAAATATAAAAACTCCAGTCCATTACAGTGAACTCCATAAAACGTCCATCTTCCACCTGGTGTTCAACTTTACTTTATACCCACATAAAAATGTAGTGATAAAAAGTTGTGTTTAAAATTTGAAAAAAGTTAAAAAGGACCAATTGTGATAAACTCTAATAGTGAACATTACTAATCCGCTTTGTAACATGTGGATGCTACTTTTTTTTTTAAAAAAGTAAAGTTGCTCTATTACTACATAAACATCTCTAAAATATACCTGCTGCAGGGCTAGTAAGTATATTAGCAACACATCAAGCACTATATCTTAGATTCTGCTAAGAGCCATTTGAAAGAACCATATATTGCTGACTAATAGTGATGTGTGAGTCAGGGAAAAAACTCAACCCGCAAAAAGAGAATGCACAACCACCCCTAACCCACAAAATGTTGTTGTTTTAGGACCCGCACTGAAGCCATACTCGCATTTTTCCATTCTGTATGCTACTTCTGCATGCCCCTCTGATTCCAAGAGAGGGATTCTGTCAGAGAGGAGGAGTAGTGCATTGACATCAGTGGATAGGGCCACCTGAGAGCTGCAGTTCTATTTACTGATGAAGCTGCTGGGCTGGCAACAAGTGAAGCTGGTCATACACTGAAAGATCTGCGTGTTTTGGGACCTCACCAATACACCCACCTTGAAGTTGGCAATTATGGGATGATCCAATGATTTGGCCCAAGGGCCAAACAATTGGATCACGTATATGAGAATGCAGAACATCAGTGAGAGGACCTCATCATTGTGAGAATGTGGCCCTCACCCCTATGAGACTTTTAAACCTGCTTGATCATCACCTGGACAATTTATTGCCAGACATTTGTTATCTTTGTCCCCGAGTTTCATTAAAGGTTGCTAATATTCCATAGATGCTGCTGAGAAACGTATCAACTAAATGTAGCAAATTGTACTAGTTCAGATGCTCCTGGATCACTAAGCTGCCAGACTGAAACACTAGAGACAGGATCATTAAACTTCAATTTTGGGAGAATGGTAAAAATAAAAGATGGAAAGCAATTGAAAAAAAGAATTTGTTTATGGTGAAAACAACTGAACTGAATAAAGTGTTTGGATGGCGAACAACCCCTTTAACGTTTTTGTTGCATACAAATTTTTGAATGTCATTAATAAAAGATTGGCATCTGATACATAGAAAATAAAGTCTACTTAATTTGTAATTACTTGTTTAGCAAATGCTCTTTGTTCAAATTAGACCATTACCCAGAAATAAAGGATTAGCATTGTTGAGCCTCACCAAACTAATATTGCAATAAATGTTTTTATATAATGGGCAATTCGTAACATTGTACATCCAAGTATCCTTGCATTGCATTCAGTTCATTCATCCTCTTGTGTCAAGTTAATCTTCTTTAAACTGTGAAGTAGAATTCAAAGCTTCCACAATAAGAACTATGAAGAAAAGTCCTTGAGCTGAAAATATGTTAATGTGCTCCCTTCTGTACAATCTGAGCGAACCGATTGTTGACGGACAAGGTTGTATCTATGAACCGGTCTACACAGCTAACCAAACAGTTCTCAGTCCGCGAATCCAGCTTGTTTCCGGGTCTGTCCACACATTTGTCCCAGCAGACATCCATAAAATTGTGAACCTGGAGAGAAGCATGCAAATAATCAAATTCAACATGTATTCACCCACATGGAAAGGATTTGCTTTTAATGAAGAAAAACGATTCAAAAAAGCAGCTGGCAAATGTAAAAGACAGACTTTCTGTAATCCTGACAATCTACATTCAAGTATGATTTAACCTTTGGCAAACAACTTACTTGTATTCTTGGGAAGCATTCATATCCCAAGCTGCTTCAAAGGAGTAGTAAAGGTTAAAACTAAGTAAGCCTTTTCAGAAAGGTCCATCTAAATATACCAGTAAACCCCCAAAGTAATGCTGCTTTGAGTCCTCTGTCAAAAGAAACATTGCATTTCTTTCCTTCTATTGTGTACTCATGGGCTTCTGTATCAGACTTCCTGCCTTCATCTTAAACCTCATTGCCCTGGGCAAGAGCATGCTCAGTTTGCTCCTCTTCCCCTCCCCCTTCCTTCTCTGCTGTAATCTGAGCCCAGAGCAGGGAGAGACTCAGGCAGGAAGTGATGTCACACCATGTTAATACTGCAGCTCCTATCCTAAACAAACAGAGTTTCTAGAGCTTTTTACTCAGGTATGGTAAAACATTCGATAGAATAAATATAGCATTCTAGCTTGCACTATTGCAGCTAATCTATTCGCAATAAAATGCCTCCGTAGCTTTCCTTCTCCTTCAAGGCTAAAAGTTTCAGCTATACTCAATTATCTTCAAATGTTTATTGCAGAAGAAATGCAGCAGAAGTGCCAAGTTTCTGCTGCAATAAACATTTTAAATTATAAGGGTTCGGGTGAATCTTGAATCCTCTTCCCTGTATTTGGCTAATACTGAACAGAATACAAATCCTTTTCACACCTGGAGTCTGATAATGCAGGTGAAAATTGAGATGAGCTCGCAAAGCACATTACTTGTTTTTTATTCCCACTACACTGTTACAGAATCAGCGTGATCTCCTTGCACTCGCTGGAATTCTAGGACGGGCACCTGTAACAGATGCTGGTGTTGCATAATCTTCAGGACTGTGGAATGAATGATGCCGGCCATAGATGTGCTGTACCTGTTCCCCACAGCAGCGCCCCCGCCTAAGCCTTAGAACTTGAGCTAATTGTTTCCTGTTTTTTCTGACGGTACCTGTCCTAGCATTCCAGCGAGTGCAAGGAAACTGCACTAATTCAGTAACAGTGTAGTGGGAATAAAAAACGAGTAATGTGCTGTTTTATGTCACTGTAAGGTTATTTCATTGCTTGTATTACACTACGCTAGACTCCCCCCTCGCTCCTGAGTCTCTCCCTCAGCTGTGTGCGCTTCTGACTTGGCATCTGTAAAAATAACCGCCTTTTTTCATTGGTAGGTGGGTCAGGCCGTGAAGGTTTTCTGTACTAGTGAACTGAGCAGATTGTGGAGGAATACACTGAGGTAACAGCTCTTAGAACAGTGATACCCAACCAGTAGCTTGTGAGCAACATGTTGCTCTCCAACCCCTTGGATGTTGCTCAGTGTCCTCAAAGCAGGGGCTTATTTTTGAATTCCAGGCTTGGCTGCACGTTTTAATTGCACAAAAAGTATAGTGCCAAGTAGAGCCTCTTGTAGGCTGCTAGTCCATATAGGGGCTACCAAATAGCCAATCACAGCCCTTATTCGGCACCCCAAGGGACTTTTTCATGCCTGTGTTGCTCCCCAACTCTTTTTACATTTGAATGTGGCTCAAGGATAAAAAAGGTTGGGGACCCCTGTATTAGAGCATCAATGCAAAAAAAAATGCATTGCAAATACAAATAGCATTATAATCTTTCCCCAAAGCCTAGGAAAGATTATACAGTAGATTTCAACCATAGATCCCCTTTAAACCTTTTACTCATCAATTGTTTTCTCCTCTACTGCCATCCTGCCAGAAAACAGTGGCAGACACTATTCGTTGCCCACCTATCCCTGCTCCGAATATTGCTGAAACTAAGATTCGTTTATATAAAATATAGTAGTATCTCTGAAGCAAACACACCTGTTTTACCAATGCAGGGCAACACTACATTATTTTGTCATTTGTTTAAAACACTTTCATTTTTTGGTGTTACCGTTCCTTTAAAGTTTTTGGTGGCAAGGTCCAGCTGTCATTGCAACTGTGTGCAACTGGCAACTCACCATTTAATAGTAATAGTAGGAGTGGCAGGTTACTGTAAGCTCCACTGGGGCCGAGACAAAAGATATGATGTACAATCTCTATGAAGCGCTAGGGAATATGTCTGCAAAAAAACAATGGGGCTCATTTATCAACACTGGGCAAAATTACCTATAGCAACAGTGATTAGCTTGTTATAGCCAGCTGCTAGTAGAACAATGAATGCAGAAATGTGATTGGTTGCCATGGGTTACTTTACTACCCCCTGGGCAAATTAGCCTAGTGCATACCTCCCAACATTTTGGAAGTAAAAAGAGGGACAAAAAATGTTTTCCCGCACGTAGCGCAGCAATTTTTGTGACCACACCCCTTTATGTGGCCACACCCCCTAATTACCATGTTTGTTTTACAAAATTTGGCAGGTTATGAAAGTTTGAAAATATTTCTCCTTATCTAAACTGTGTTTTTGTGTCTCAAAATTGTTACAAAGTATCTTATTTGCACCTGTTACCTGTTCTGGGCTCTCTGCTAAAAGCCTGTGAGAAACTTTGTTTCTTTTTCTGGCTGTTCAGTGCAGAGAAAAGAGGGACTTTCCAGTACAAATGAGGGACTGTCCCTCCGAAAAAGGGACAGTTGGGCGGTATGTCAATGATAAATGACCCCACTATATCTAGACCCGTGTCCAGCAACTTCACATTAAACACATCCCCATTTCGTAGAAGTATAATAAAATTTGAATTTGTATAACACTTTTTCAGTACTGAAGAGGCACTATTCTGTGACGTGCTGAATGATGCATATCATTGCAAAATGACGTATGTTAGACAAGCAACCCCACGTGGGTGACCGGCTCGCACCTGGGCAGTGAACTGAGCTTTCTGCTGTTCCACCGCGAGCATCCTTTGCAGTTCCGCAGCCTCGGCAGGATTCGCTCCGGTCCCCGACAAATCCAGGTTTGAATCAAAGTCAGACATGTTGCGATGAAGGCTATGCTTACACTAGCTACGACCTTCACCACCGGCAACAAGAATACACCTCCAAGGAAGCGTGGAGTCAAATTCTGCGCTTGGATTAGCCAAGAAATCTATCAATCACTCGGCAGACCAATAGCCTCGAGTCTTGAAACGCAAAACTCCACTACTATTGGCTAAGCTTGCGTGCCAACTCTTACTTCAAAATCACGCTGCGAGCTTTTGTATATATCTTTCAAAATCTCGCGGTAGTTGTTTAAGGGATGAAAGTGTTCGCTGCTCAGCTTGCGTCACATACTAATTACATTCATAACTTTTATTTTGTGTTATAGAAACGCTCCTCCCTATCCTGCTGTGTTTCCGGGTCAGTAGGTGTCCTTGGTGGGTATTGGGGCAAAATGGTAACTGTCTTGCGATTGAGTTCCCTATGCAGGGCTAATAGAGGTAAGTAGTGGCAATGGTTGTGTGGGCGGCGTTAAAAAGAACCTTAATGCGCCCGCGGTCATCCATTTTTATTTGATTAAACACACTTGTTGATGTAATAGTTAATGTAATTCACCTTCTGTTCAGTCAAGGGGTTCTGAAACTTGTATTGTACTTGTACAACTGCTGCATTGTGTATTGATAGAAGGTAGTTCGCTAACTGCTGAACACCATAATGATTGTATCCTTTAAATAAACCAGTCAGTGACCTTCAGGACCTTTTATGTTCCATGTCTCTTAAAGGAGTAGTTGACCTTAAGGTTAACTTGTAGCATGTACTAGAATTTATTTATTTTTAATAAACTCTTCAATTGGTCTTCATTATTTATTACCCTTTCCTTCCTGCCTCTTTCTTGCTTTCAAGTAGATGTCATTGACCCTGGCAGCCAGGTCTGGACTGAGAATTTAGATAGGCCCTTGCATTTCAGTTACACTGCGGCCCAATCAGCCCCCACAGAGGCCCAAACAGCCCCCACCAGTCCACTAAATACTGACTTTCTATGGCACCTTAAAGCAGCCCCTCTGGCATTTGCCAGAACCCACAGATTGCCAGTCCGGGCCTGCTGGCAGCCATAAATGTATTGCTCAATCAGTGAAGCAGTTTTATTGCTATTGTTACTTTTTAATACTTATTTTCGCATGCCGACCTCTTCAGTTTTCCAGTCTGTCCTAGAAACTGCTGAGTGGTATCTAGAATAAATTGCAGAGTAGCTGAACAAAAAATGTAAAAACTACAAAGATAAAAAAGGTAGAGCATGTTCCAGTTGTCTCAGAATACCCTCTTGTTCAATATGAATTCAATGAATAGGGCTTATGACGAACTTTGTTTTATTCATGGAAAGTCGGTTTTGTTTGTTTTTATTTTTTTAAAATGCTACTTCTTGTTTGGTCCTTGCAAGATAATTACCAGTAAACAATCCCCTCCCTTCCAACTTTTTTGTAACTTTTTACATGAATATAAGCAGGATTGCTTTATGCAGGGATATTATCTGTTTATTATATTCCTTGCAAGGACCAAACATGGAGTAGCTTTAATATCCCCGTTTAGCTTGTGTAGCTCAATAAATAACCCAAACCATAGATTTTTCCTGAATAAAACAATCGATAAAGTATTTAGCATATTCAGCCCTGTGCTTTGCAGTGACGTTACACAAGGAGTGCCCTTTTTAGTTTAAACGTGAAGTACCTGTTTGTTAAGGTAGGTTAAAGAGCATGTTTGCCCCAGGCCTGTTGCTAGATATTTTCAATTTATGAATCAGGGATGTCCAACCTAGATATACCTCCAGCTGCTGAACTGCAATTCAACAACTGCTATAGTTGTTGCTGTTTAAACATCCCCGGTTTTCCCTCTTTGTTCACTTGACCTCTTGATCATTTTACGAACTGTCCATGTCTAGGAAGCTGAAATATAACTAAACATTTATATTTGGCATTGGTATTGTATTTAATAGCTAATAATAAAATAACACATTTTCGATAGTTTTTTGTTTTTTAAAATCTCAATGTAGATGTAGTTGCTTTTTTTGCGGTGTTCTCCATTGGACCTGCAATTCCTGCATATGCGAATGTCCTGCCATTTCTCCCCTGCAAAAATGTAACGTCACAATGCTTGAATGCACTGAGGTTGGGAGGTAATGCATGCCCTCCGTGTCCTGCATTTTTGCAGGTATTGCTATATGAGCTTTTGTGCCTCCTCTTTTATGAGTGGGGCTTAATTTACACATCATAGATGTCTGTTCTTAGATGGTATGCTCTTGTTTGGACATTATTTAATAGATAAGTCTAACACTCCGGCAGTCCCTAACTCCCATAGCAGAACAGTAAGAAGCTGTTTGGGAACCTAATGAACCTCTGATTTCATAGTTAAATAAAATAAAAACACAAAAGAAAAAAAATGACCACTAATAACCTCTGTTCAATACCTCATCAACTTTTTAAAGACTGTAAAGTTCACATCTGCTTTTGAATTTCGACCTTTATATATAATACTGATTATAATAAAACAGTCATGTCATGCATAAAAAAAAAAATTACCCCTCATATGTCATTGATCTGCCCGTGGCCACTTGTCCTTTTTGTTTTTTTTGTTTTTTTCTGAGGTCATTAGTGGAAACTATAGTTGTTTCTGTGTGGGATATACGCATATAAGAGTATTTAGTTTTAGTACTATTTTTGGTTATTCTTGAAGTCTTGAGTGTCTGCTTTTTTTGTTTTTCTCTGTAGCATCTGCCTTTAAATCTCTCCTCATTAGACCAGTGCCATGTTTGTCTCAAGATCTTCACACAGTTCAGACTTCTCAAATACATACTTCCCAAAATCACCATGGTAAGTTATAAATCCTGCGAACATAGGTTTTGAGAAATAATTGTAGTTGGAATGTATCGTGGAGTTCCTAGTTGTTCTCAGCGACATCAAAAACAAATCCTGAAGTAGGTGGATGACTGCCAGCTCAGTTTCGAAGGTTTTTGTATCATAGCAATGCCTTTTTTTACTTTTTTTCCAAGTAGAAACTAAACCACACACTAATCTACAGTTCCTCATGAACAATATTTATGATAGTCTTGTTTTGTAAAGGGAACTTTACCCTTTTTTTTTTATTAGTGTTTGTTAATATTTCTTTAAACAGACTATAATCCATGAGATCATAGTTGCTTGTGCACAAAATATGCCTTTGAATTCATGTGGCATTCTCTATTGATTTCAGTCGATTTTCCCCTCAACCTTAACATTTTTGCCAAAAAAAATGCAAAAAGCCTTCTTTTTTTGCAATGTAAGTCGTAATTGTTTGAATGATATCTATTCTGTTTTCTATAGCGGCATCAAAAGCTGCTTCTTTGCACTGGACCAGTGAAAGAGCATTGAGTGTTGCTTTGTTGGGACTTTTACCAGCAGCTTACCTGTACCCTGGGGCTGCCGTGGACTATTCATTGGCTGCAGCATTAACTCTCCATGGACACTGGTAATGAAATTAAAGTAAACACTCTTTTCATTATTAAACAAAGTGCAGTTAAACATTCGGTTCAGTCTATTGTGCACTCACTGTATGTGCTCCATGTGTCTTTTACATGTAGTGAGCAAGGATTGCTGGCAGCTAAAGAAAAATTAAAAGAGATCATAAAGTACAATAAAGCTGATAATGCTGCCGAAAATCAGCTTTTCAGAAATAGTTCCCCTTCTCATTACTATATAAGTGTATGTCTAATTTTCTCCTGTTTTTTCTTTTTGTTTTATAGGGGACTTGGACAGGTGGTAACAGATTATGTTCATGGTGATGCAAAGATTAAGCTGGCCAACACCAGCCTTTTTGCCTTGTCTGCTTTGACATTTGCAGGCCTTTGTTACTTCAACTACCATGATGTGGGCATTTGTAAAGCCGTAGCCATGCTTTGGAGTCTGTAAATGGTCAGAAGACAATTGTATCACTCCAATGGCATTTAAAGGGTGGTTCACCTTTAAGTTAACTTTTAGTATGTTATAGAATGGCCAATTCTAAGCAATGTTTCCATTGGTCTTCATTTTTTGTTTTTCATAGTTTTTGAATTATTTTCCTCCTTCTGACTCTTCCCAGATTTCAAATTGGAGTTGCTGACCCCATCTAAAATCAAATGGTCTATAAGGCTACAAATGTATTGTTATTGCTACATTTTATTACTCATCTTTCTATTTAGGCCTCTCCTTTGCATATTCCAGTCTCTCCTTCAAATCAATGCATGGTTGCTAGGGTAATTTGGATCCTACCAACCTGGTGGCTGAAATTGCAAACTGGAGCTAGTGAATAAAAAGTTTAATAACCTAAAAAAAACACATAATAAAAAATGAAAAACAATGGCAAATTGTCTCCTCTCTACATGACACTAAAAGTTAATTTAAAGGTAAACACCCCCTTTATAATATAGCTCCAAGAGCAGGCAATAACAAATCATTTATGTCAAGCCTGCGAATTGAAGGTTAAAATCATTTGCCAGCTGGAATCTAGTGCATTTTTGTTATTTTAAGGGAAACCGTTTATTCTTTTGTCTGGAAGTTCAGTCATTTATGTTTGACTGTCACAGGAATAAAGCTCTGTGAGCCAGTAAGCTGTTTTTCATAGCACCAAAGCACTTAAAGCAAATTTCTGTTCAAAGAATTGCAGTGTACTAGTGGGTATTGCCATTTGTTGCCTCGTGGCATGCGATCTTGCATTTTTCATGTGACACACTTCAGTTGCATTTGGACTTCTAAGAAATGTTGCTTGCTTTTTGTTCTGTATATTTAATGGGTTGTAAGAAGATGCTATCCTACTGCAAATCTGTCTATTAAAGAAACAAAAAGCTAAGGGTTGTATCCAGTTCTTTAACAGGCTGACCATAGCATACTGTATGCTGGCTACCTACAGTTGCTTCTGAATGTCTCCTTTGCTGAATGACACATTTGCTGAATCTCGGATCAGTTTCTAATTCTGTAATTAAATAAATAACTATGTTATGATGTTCATGATTGTTTTTGTTACAATCTGATAAAAACTGATAAAAATAACATCCCTGTTGTGGTTTTTGAGGATTAGTTCTGGGAACTTAGAATAAATGGGGATTATTATAATTATAATAAATGGGGATTGCACACCCTTTTGCCATATTTCACTTGTCATTAGACATCTTAAAGGAGAATGAAACCCTTTTTGAGCAGTCGCAAACTGCTCCAACTGCGCATGTGCAGAAATACCGATCTCCCAGTCATCTTACAGAGGAGCTAGAAGACAGATGCGTGCAACTCCGCTGGAAGAATCTGCGCCGAGGGGTGAGTATGGAGTATGGGGCATTTTCCCTGGGCTAGGTGTATGGGTTTTTTTGCAAAAGGGTTTCCTTCTCCTTTAAACCAGAATGATAAATGATGTCAGTGCATGCTGGATGAATCTGCAGTGTATTCTGAGAAATAAAGGAACAAAGATCCAGTAGAAAAAAGTACACACTCAGAGGCAGACTTATCAAGGGTCGAATAGTAAATTCAAATTTTAGAGTTTCAAAATTCACACATTCAAATTTTAATCCCCCTATTCAAATATAAATCCCAATGTGAGATTTATCACACCTCGATCATGGAAACTGTCCTAATTTGAATATTCATTACGTAAAATCTGCCGAGTTCATATAGAAATCAATGGCAGAGGTTATTTGAACAATTTGAAGATTTTAATAGCCTTCCTGACATTTAAGTTTTTTTGTTTTTTTTAACTCGATTCATACAAATCGAATACAAATCAGTTACAATTTGAATTTTCGGGTTGGAATTATTCAATCAAATAATAAACATTCAAATTTTTTCTTAAATGACCTCCCAGTCGAATTGTGAGTATATTCAAGTTAAAGACAAATTCACATGAATTTGAAGTTCGACCTGTGATTAAATGGGTCTCTCAGACTTTGGATTGAAAAATTATTAAACCTGCCTAGAAGAGAGCTGTATTGAAACTGGTGGGTAACAACTAATCGACACATTATTAGTTACCACTATACACATCATTATTAAGATTAAGGACAATGTGCGACAGATGAGTATTTAGTATTCTACTGTTATTTTACTGTTATTATTCATCATTCCCTGACTGGACTTTACAATATGTGTTTCCTACTACACACTATGATCAATGACATAAATTGCCAGTTACACCTATGACTTTGGGCTGTGGGAAAATGAGAATGAATTTCCCAAAAGGAAGGCGTTTTTTACAGTGAGAGCTGTGAAGATTTGGAATTCTTTCCCTGAATCAGTTGTACAGGCTGATACATTAGATAGCTTTAAGAAGGGGTTGGATAGCTTTTTAGCAAGTGAGGGAATATAGGGTTATGGAAGATAGCCAGTGGCGTAACTAGATATTACTGGGCCCCACAGCAAATTATTTTTCAGGCCCCCAAAATTTTTAGCAGTTGACTTGTTTTACCAATATTTATTGAAACGGTATATGAATTAGGGCCTCGTGGGGCCCCTATACCTCCTGGGCCCCCCTGCAGGCGCAGGGTATGCTTCCTCTATAGTTACGCCCCTGATAGCTCATAGTACAAGTTGATCCAGGGACTAGTCTGATTGCCATTTTGGAGTCAGGCATTTTTCCCCCTCTGAGGCAAATTGGAGAGGAGTTAGGCAGGTTAAAATAGTTAAAAACGTGAACTTGATGGACGTGTGACTTTTTTTAACCTAACTTACTATGTTACTATGTAATAGCACAGCGTTTAGGTGAATAAAGCAGAAAACATGCCTGTTATATGTATTGATAGGTCTGTACAAGTATGTATGTATATAAAGTTGATAGAATTTGTAAAATGTTTGCTATTTTTGGAAAATATTAACGATCCTGTTAAACACTATTGCTTTATTTCAGAATAGTATTAAGGTGAAAGTACAGCTCCTGAGAAACCCTTGTGAATATCATCCAGGGCTTCACTGACTAATAAGCACTGTTGCTTACTGAAGCATGGGGAAAGCTACAGAACTGTCAAAGGAATCTGCAAGCAATAGTACATGACCTTTGTAAACAAGGAAAAGGAATAAAAAGACATCCAAACATTTTAAAATGCCAGTCATATGTGATATAAAGCACTAAATTTGCCCAGAGCAGTAACCCATGACACCCAAGAAGATACGTATAGGTGACTAGTAAATTCTGCCTGCTGATTGGTTGCTAACTGCCCCTGAGCAAACGTAGTGTATTTTATTAGATAACCCCATTAGCGTTCAAACTAAGTACTGCCAGGAAAATTTGTTGAGATGCAAAGAAAAACACATGAGCTACTTCTACTGAAAAATACAGGCTATAGCTGCACTAACATGACAAAATAGTGTGTGTGTGCAATATCTCACAGCTACAAACAAGTGTTTCTGGCAACATACTCTGTGCTGCTTTCTCTTAGCTGAGCTTAGGAACCGACTCAAAATATACAGTACACATACAATATAAATGTCACAATGTAAGGCTGATTAGTAAATATATATATGTAATAATTAAAATAAAAAACAACTTTAAAAAATGACACATTTTATTAGAATGCTGCTGTATACATAACATTGCAAGTTACTGTTACATTTTCTCTATCAAATGTGTGAGGTGAGAATAAAGGCTAAGGCCACTTATACCAGTGGTTGGGTGGGACAGTGGTAGCTCATCAGTGAATGATATCAACTGAAATGAAGTATCCCATCACTATGAACACATTTTGTGATATATAGATTATTAGAGCTGGTAGTGTTATGAGACCGCCTGGTCATGAGTAAGGACATTAGTTTGTGGATGGCTTGGGTCTGCATTGTGCATGATAATTAAGGTCAGTTTTAGTTTTATTGACCTAAAAAAAATTATCATCCATCACTATAGAAGGTTTTTGAAGTTATGTATCTAACCTTTAGCAACCAATTAGCAGTTAGCCTTTACTGCTGTAGTGGAGTTTGAATAAATGACAATTTTCGTGTTTACCACATGAATTCTAGACAGTGCAAACTTGACAGTACATTGCATTTCTTTCAAAATAAGTTAGTTAAGATTGCAGAAATAGCTTTGTGTCTTTCTACAGATCAATCCAACTGGTATAGGGGATGCTGGAAATTTTATTTTTGCAGCAGCTGAAACACCCATTATTATTAGTTCCTCCATTAGCTCTTAAGATGATGGGGATGCAGAATGCAAGGCCTTTATCTCATTTCAACATTACTGGAACAATACCAAAAGGCTTCACCCAACTGGTGCAAATTGATAACACATCAGTATCTACACATTCTCTGGTGCATTTGAGCAATCCTTGAGCCTTAAGCATAAGCTGTGACACCAGTGGGACAAGTGTAATTCCTATGGAGCAATCCTTTTCCACAATCCATACCTCCCAACATTTTGGAAATTACCATGTTCATTTTACAAAATTTGGCAGGTAATGAAAGCTTGAACACATTACTGTGGTTTTTATGTATTACTACAGTTTTGCTAATCCCAAGAGACCTCCTTATATTAAATTGTTACAAAAGTATCTAATTATCTATTCTGGGTTTGAAACTTTGTATCTTTTTCTGGCTGTTCAGTGCAGGAGGTCAAAGAGAAAGTTGGGAGATTTCATTAATAAACCTGGTACTCCAGGCTGAGCTGTCAAAATCGGTACTGTCCCACGAAAATCAGGACAGTTGGGAGGTATGCAATCCAATCAAGCTGTTACACCAATCCTATATGCCAACAAGAGCTGCATGGTTCACTTCTTAGGTGTGATGCAAAGGGTGGCAAATATAAGGCACATCAGGTAATTTAACAGGAATACTTAAAAATAAAGCAATTACTTTGCACTCCATTTATAAATGAGGCCCATTATCCTTAAAGGTCCATATGCGCAGCAGTAGGATCACAGCCCAATCAAGAGCCCATTTCCATATGTACGTCAAAAGCTTTTGTGTTATCAACATCATCCTGGCATTTCTTCAGTCCCAGTTTGCGTCTGCCATTTTCTTCAATGAAAGCAAGGTAGTGGCCTTTCTGTAGCGATGACTCAAATGAAAAGACATCTGGATCACTTTCAGAGAAAATTTTCTGATAGAAAATCATGTTGCTCGTGTTTCCATCAATTTTAGCAGGACAGTCTCCTTTCTGAAATGAAAAAAATGATTGTGTTTGTTTTTTTGACTAATACAGTTTTACAGCAAAATTCTTGTTTTTGCCAGCGTTGAAATGTTAATAAATCTGTGCTAGAATTTCACCACACATTTTGCTTTGCGGTAAAAAAACCAATGGGAGTATGGATTTTGCCTTACACTTTGTTTCACCAGACATAACACCAACAACCCCCCCGACTCAATGCATGTGGTTAAATTTTGCAAAAGTTTCACACATTTATTTGATAAATAGAAGCTGGGCAGTTTAGCTTATCACTGGTGTCCACCCTTATCATATAACTAAACCACTTTGCTAGTTAATTTATTTAACAAGCTACTGAGTATTTCAACAGCGATGCAGTTAACATGCTGTTCTTACTATATTGTGCTTTTTCTTAAGTCTGACCTTAAGGGTCTGACCATCTGGCAGATTCGGGGAGATTAGTCTACAGGCGACAAATCTCCTTTTCTTCGGAGCGACTAATCTCCCCGATCTGCCTTCCGCCCGTTAAAATGAAAAAGGCAGGGGAAGGCAGACAGGGGAGATTAGTCGCCGCGAAGAAGAGGAGATTTGTCGTCTGCCGACTAATCTCCCCGAATCTGCCCGTGTGGCCAGACCCTAAAGGGGATCTAAACCTATTAAAAAGAGTTGATATAAACTCGCTCAGGGTAGATCTCTTCTAATGCTAGGCTTTTGGCTAAACTGCAAGTCAACAACTCAGTTAGCCGGATACAGGAAACACATAGAACAGTTATAGAAAGGTGTAGCAGATTTATCATATATTTTAATAACGTTTGGAGGAAAAAACACACGGCAAACTTATAGAATACTCACTTTGTTCCCAAGTACAGACAAAATAGTTACAGTTGAGTTTTGTTGTGGGGAAAAAATTGACAGAATGACAGTTACATTTATTTTCAAGGTGATTGAATAGCTTGATTGTTTTAATAAACTGGAAAGTTCCTTGAAATTTCCCATTGATTTATGTTATTCCCATGCTTCTTAGCATAATGTGTAAGGTGTACCATTGACCCAGAGTCTGATGACCACTTCCTGTCACACTCCAGTATAGTGTTAGATGGGGCTTCCTTTTATGCTTTCCACTTCAAGAGGGAATGGATGTGCTGGGAGCCCAGGACTTGGCCCCAGTAAGGGGAAGGCCCCAAGGGAGGTGAAGGGCCATTGATGAAGTCGGGGATACAGGGACTCCGTGAATGAGGTGTAGTCAGGACTTTCTAGGAAAGTGAGACAGATGGAGCTAGTGAGAAAGAGTATCCTGTGCTCCGACTAGGAGGGATAGCAACGGGGTTGCTCTCCCCTCAGGTATGACTGCTCTGTAGTGTAGGGATCACTGCCTAATGGGAATTTTAGTTTAGTGCTTTCCCTGATCCAATGTTTGAGGATCCAGGTCACTGTACAGAGATCCTGAGGGATCTATCCATGTGGTACACTATCTCTACAGAATGGCACAAGGTGCTGGCTCTGAATTGATGTTATGTTACCTGACATGTAGGTTGTGCCCCCCATTGGGCTTATATAGCTCTTACATATACTATTCATAGCCCAATCTTATATATTCTGTCTAGTTTAGTTGACTTCATTCTGAGCCATGTCGTTTTAACTTATTAGCTTCACCCAACTCATGTCACTGATTCAGGTGAGTCATGTGATCACAGGGGGGGGCAGCCGTTATTCCCTTCAGAGTGGCAGCCAATTCTACCGTGTTCAGCCTAGGGTGTGAAGGTATTTTGTTTTTACCTCATATAATTGGATTACAATTTCTTGCATCACTTTATCAATAAAGGAATTAAAGCTCATCTAAAGGCTATGTTCTTGTGATTAAGCTACTGTCCAATGTAAGTTCAATACCATTTCTACCAGGACTTACTGGAGGCAGAATATATGTGTATACCTCAAGGACTGAGTATGAAAACCCTTTAAGCACTTTAAGACAATACTTTCGTTCAAGAACTTTATGGTGTCTAATTCATTTGTTTAGTCACGTAGCACAAGTGAGGTGAAATTGCACAATACCATTCCTTTACCCTGTCATGTAGCAAAGGGCCACCCTGTGGAGAGAGGGTCAAATTTAGCCAGTGATCTGACCGTTTCTTAGACGGACAAAGTCTAGCCTAGATTGGATTACACTTATATAGGTTTACAGCTCCTTTGTTTTGTGTTAATTTCCTTCAAGTTACCCCACAAGCAGCAGACGATGAACAGCCAATATATTTGAGACCCCTTTGTGGAGTATCGAGCGTTCGTAGGGAGAAGCAATCATGTGTTGAAATGGTAATAGAGAGAAACACATATGATGAAATAGAAGTAAGAGGACAAAGAGAGGCAGAGAATGAAGGAAGTAAGAAAAATGGGGGGGGGGGGGTGAGCGTAAAAGAAAGAGAGAATACATTACCTTGAAGCAGATCTGCATTTGGTCTGTACAGAACATGCTGTAAGTTCCTCCATTAATTGTGACGGTAAATGCCACAGAAATCCCATCATAATAACTTGTGCTTCTATATATTTTCATACAAAAACTTATTCGTTCTGAAAAGATGAAAAAAAAGAAACATTTCTGGTTGTAAAGAAGCTTTTAATTGTAAATCTGGCTAAAGGCAATAAAAGATATTTGTGGGCATGCTGCAGGGCTTCTTTTTCCACTGTATTTTTGTACAACACTGGCCTCATTGCATTTCAGTACTAGCAAGTGGATATTCTAAATGACACACAGATGCAAATCAGATTCCAGAAACTGGAGATGGGATTTAGCATTTCAAGGCTCCTTTTTCTATGGTGAATATCTGGATACCAGAATCTTTACATGATGGTTCATCTCAGGACAGGGGTAGAACTACAGAGACAAATCAAATGTAATTGATAGTATTGTAGACAAGGATACCATATTTTATATTTCTAGGTACATTCCGGTGTAATGAAAATTTAAACACAGCTAACATTGTGGTACTGTCCATGTGTACACAATTCATGCTGTTACTGGGGCACAGAAACCCCAGGAAAACAAACTTATGTTTTATGAATACAAAGGAGATTCACTGCAAAAAAAAAAACAGTGTTCCCATATACTAATCGACCACAAGAAAATATTAGGTGGCAGAACCCATGCACAAATTGTCTCAAATACCAAACAGTCAATACAAATTCTATGATAATTGTTAAAAATATAAAGTACAACAGCAGTGCTCTTGCCCTACATGCCCATGTCATGAGTAACATAAAAACTATGGTTTATTTATCACATTAGTCACCAGACTTTAATCCAAAGGTATTCAATTATCAGAAATCACTATTCAGTCAGAATAATGCTATGAAGTCATACAGGTAGAAGTCATGTATATCTCTTATAAAATGATTCTGCAGCATTAAAACTTCCTTAAACCTTCAACATAGAATCAAGTTTCACTGCAGGCTCTTCACTGTATTCCTCTCTTTTACTTGCTTTCCAGGTATCTTTAAAACACTATCCCTTTACTCCTTGATGTTAGGTGCAAGTGGTATGTTAGGTGTAAGATCGGTTGGACATGTGTGTGAAGGTAATTCGTTTTGGAAAATAAACTGGCACACATATATTTCTTTTATCATCAACAGAACCAAGCCTTATGTAGTTAGTGGGACATTATTCACAAAAGGGGAATTGTATTTTTACCAGCCTAGAGCTGGACTGAGTATGTGGTTAACTTTTGTGCTCAACTGTACTCTGGCTAAAGAGAAAAAGTTATCTCATAGTTTATCACATGAAAACTCATGGACAGAAATCAATTTGAGTTTTTTCCCATAGACTTCAATAGAGTTTTCATGTGATTTGCATCTCAAATTGAACCTCGTCCATGAGTTTTCAAGTGATAATCCATTTTCTCACTGATTTGAATCTGGGCCAAATTTCCTTTATCTGGCCATAAAAAATATTTGCATCCTCAAATGATAAGAAATAAAGATGGAGCCGTCAGGGGAAAGCATGGGCAGCGGTATGGCACTCGCGTTGCATCGTTTTCCTCGTGAGGCAACTTCGGCAAACGAATCGGCGCGAGTGCCATACTGCTGCCGATTTTTCATTATAGCCAGCGAGAAGTTAGGGGAAACCAGTTTGGGGAGATTATCGCCCCGAAGAAGAGGCTATTTGTCGCTGGGGCGACTAATCTCCCGTGTGCCCTTACCCTAAGGGCCACAAACATGGATTTATTATCTGAAAATCTATTATCCAAAAAGCTTCAAAACAGAGGAAGTACTATGGGTAACTAAGCTAGCACATATATGTTTTGTTTACATGTTTTTTTAGTAGTTATTATATGAGAAAGAGCCTTTCTATTGAAATCCCCAGGTCCTAAGCATTCCAGATGATAGATTAGATATACATTTTCCATACCTGTATGATATTCTTCAATAAATTCTGCCAGATCATTCTCAGGGAAAGCTGCTAGAAATTCTCTGAAGGTGTTCACAATGACTGCTTTTAAAGTATGGGATTCTCTCCAAGAGTCCTCTTGTAAGTCATTTACTAGAAGAAAAATGGAGGAGTCAATAGAAATGACTTGCTCAGTGTCCTAAACAAAAACAAATGCTAGACTGATAAACCTGATATGGTTAGCAAAATTGCTAAGCCAGATTTTCACTTTTACATTAATTAACTACATGCACTATAGTGAATAATCCTTTATTACAGTAAGCATCCTTTGTTTTTCTTGTACAACAGATTAAACTATGTTTCTACAGGTATGGGACCTGTTGCTTTCTGGATAACAGATCTTTCCTTAATTTGGATCCTCACACCTTAAGTCTACTAAAAAATAATTTAAACAAATAATCCAAGTAGGCTGGTTTTGCCTCCAATTAGAAATGGCTATATCTTAGTTTGAATCAAGTATAATGCACTGCTTTATTATTACAGCGGGAAAAAAAATGTAGTCTCTGGGGTATATTTATCAAAGAGTGATGTTAATAGTGAAGTTCCGCCACTAGAGTGAAATTCCGCCACTCGCCATTCATTTCTATGGGATTTTTATAGGCGTATTTATCAAAGGGTGAACTTTCACTTTCACCCATTGATAAATACGCCTTTCAAAATCCCATGAGAGCTGCGGAATTTCATTCTAGTGGCGGAATTTCACTCTTTGATAAATTTACCCCTCTGGGAGACAGCATTTCTGTAATTCAGAGCTTTCTGGATAATGGGATTCCAGATAACAGGTCCTATACCTGTAGATGAACACTAGTTACTTAGCTAACCATAATAGAAAATAATGTCCAAAATGTACAATAAAACAGTTTCAAATTAAAATTGGTTTCAATTGTAATGTAATGACCTGAACATACCAAAAAAAAGAAGGGTCCCGAATTCTTCACTGCAGATGTTTATGTTCTCCCCTCCTGCAAGACAGAAATTAATATCGAAAGAAGCTAAATATGGGGGAGCATACTTATACTCTAAACCAGAGGTGCCCTAATAGTGGGGTTGTTTCACCTTGTTGGGGCAAAAGTAGTCGATGGGGGTGGGGAGGGGTGGGATCAAACCAGGCACAGCATTTACTGTCATGGATACAATACTTCAAAAATTATAGCAGGATGACTAATTCAATAAAATAATTTTCTCTAATCTTGCTATGTATAAAAGGATGTGAATCTGTGAATTGCATGTACTGTAACTGTATATCATTTTATTGTTGTATTGTAGTTGTAAATTGTGTAAATAATAAGAACTAGATATCCAGCAATCAATAAATTTACAGTGTCACTACATTTTCTCACACTAAATGCTTCTCGCTTTCATTGTTTCCTTTTCTCTTTGAGAGTCTTTTCTTTAACCCTATTGCTTATACAAAAGGAACATTTTTTAACCTATAAAAAGAGCAGTGGTGAAGATCCCATGGCTTTAAAAATGTAAAATCATGAGAATTTAAGCCACACAATAGTGTATAAGTCTCCCTGCATACCTAATTGAATACTGTTTAGTGGTGGTGAAGGAGCCCCTTAGATAACTGGGGAGAAATCACTATAAGGATATAAAGCAAATTAGGAGCCACACACACTTGCATTTCATATGTTTTGAAAGAGGCCATCTGAGGGTTTTGATCTCTTTCCTGAGCAGAGCAACACCAGAACAGTTCTCTGTATTCCTCTGTAACATATTCTCATTGACTTCACACCATTACATTTGTAGTTTCTTAACAAACAGTTCAACAAATTCTCTTTTGTATTTTTGCTGAAGCAGAGATTTAGGGGGTTATTTACTAAACTCTGAATGCAAAAATCACGAAAAAATCGTGATTTTTTAAAAATAAAAAAATCACAGATTTTTCTGGATGTATTAAACCTCAAGGATGGAAAAATCTTAAAAAAATCTCAGACTTGTCGAGGTTGCATATAAGTCAATGGGAGAAGTCCCAATGATTTTTTGATGTGCGCTGGGTTTCGCGCAATACCCCCTATGTTTTTGGGTGAAAAATTCGAAAAATTCGTGAAAATCAGATAAAATATCAGAAAAAAATGGTGAAAATCAGTTTTTTTTTCCCGCAAAGCAAATTTTTGGGAAAATGTAATAATAAATAAGCAGAAAAAAATCTGAGTTGGATTCGTCTGAGTTTGTAGCAGAAAATATTGAAAGAAATTTGGACTTTGATAAATAACCCCCCTAACTTTTAAAAAAATCACACATTTTTCAGAATTTATTAAACCCCGAGGGTGGAAAAATCAGAATCTGAAAATCCGGCATCTCAGACCTGTCGAGGTTGCATATAAGTCAGTGGGAGAAGTCCCAATGATTTTTTGATGTGCGCTGGGTTTCAGGCAATACCCCGAAGTTTTCTGAGTGTTCGGGTGAAAATTACAAAAAATCGTGAAAATTTAGAAAATCGGATGAAAAAATCTGAAAAATTCATGAAAATCTAATTTTTCCCGCAAAGCAAATTTTCGTGAAAATGTTATAATAAATAAGCGTTAAAAACCCAAGAAGATTTGATCAGAGTTTGTAGCAGAACATTTTGAGATAAATTCGGACTTTGATAAATAACCCCCTTAGAACAGTGGTTAGAAAAAGGATGTGACAACATTAATGGGGTAATGAGGAAGTACAGTGTGTGTTTTCTCCATAGACTACAGCGGTGTGAAAATAGATTACAGGAAATGAAACACTGGCAAAAAGTAATAAAGGAAAAAAAAAAATTAAAAAGTAGGTTTCAATGAAACTGAGACTCATGTGTGTGAAAATGTGGAAAACAATTCATGCTACAGTATTTTCTCAAATAATGTAAACAGAATGTGTATGTAATTAAAGGGACAATAAACCCAACCATGGTTCTGTATAGTAGTTAATGGATAATAACACACTGAAAACCATTCACCAATGAGTTTTTTTTTACTGACCAAAAATGTATTTATACCCTATGGAAGAGAATTTACCAAAGACAATACATATTACCAGAATTATGTTCGTCAGCTTGCTGTTATTTTACATTCAGTGATTATTGTGTCATTATATTACACTGTAACCAGACATGGGGATAAATGATATTTGTGCTTAGTGTTGGGAAAACTGTACTTAAAGCTTCCAACTTCCAACTGCCGTAACAATGATCATGGAACCAGAATTACATACTGTAGATCAGTTGGAATTCTATTGGATGATTATTTTGCATATTGATGCAGCTATTTAGCAATATACAACACTGATGTTGTTGGACTACAGTTCACAGCATGTTATTTATGAATACCAAGAGAAGCACAGGGCTCTATTGCGGCCTGTGGCTGATATTTTGTTCTTTTAAATCAAACGCTTAAAGGGGCCGATTCACTAACTTCGAGTGAAGGATTCGAATGAAAAAAATTCGAATTTCGAAGTATTTTTTGGGTACTTCGACCATCGAATTGGTTAAATTCGTTCGAATTCGAACGAAATCGAACGATTCGAAGTAAAAATCGTTCGACTATTCGACCATTCGATAGTCGAAGTACTTTCCCTTTAAAAAAAACTTCGACCCCCTACTTCGGCAGATAAAACCTACCGAAGTCAATGTTAGCCTATGGGGAAGGTCCCCATAGGCTTGCTAAACTTTTTTTGATCGAAGGATTTTCCTTCGATCGTTGGATTAAAATCCTTCGAATCGTTCGATTCGAAGGAAAAATCCTTCGATCGATCGAACGAACGTTTAGCGCTAAATCCTTCAACTTCGATATTCGAAGTCGAAGGATTTCAATTCGAGGGTCGAATTTCGAAGTATTTTTAACTTCGAAATTCGACCCTTAGTGAATCTGCCCCTTACATTTACGTTTTTAGTTGAGACGTGCAACTGTAAGGGTTTCTAGTCGTGCATGCTGGAATATAGACAACAGAATATAAACACATCTTACATACAGAAAACATAAACAAATCTTACATACAGAGATAATTATGTCACTTTGGCTTTATTATATTACACTGTAGTCAGACATGGGGATAAAGGACATACTCAGTGCTAAGAAAACCGTGCTGAAATGAGAAGTAAAGCTTAGCAAAGAAGTAGGTTAAAAATGCTACGCATTGGGGATCATTTCTAAAGTTTGCATGGCCCACATTTATTCGCAAATGGTTGTATTGCTCATGTTTTTTCCTGAAAGCTAAAATATTACACTTCTGTGCCCGTCTTTCCGGTTTCTGCGAATTTGCATTGAGAATAAACTTTTGCAAATGGCTCGCAAATGAGACAGGTGTTTGCGTGAGTGCGCCCACTGTGCGAGGTTGTTGTGCGCGAAAATAGCGTTGACAGTAACTTAAATTCACAATTTGCGAAGCTGTTTTGCGAATATTTTGTCCGCCACCAAAATTGTGGCATAATTCAGAGATGCAGAGTATGCACATAATATTCTCAATTTGCGATTTTTGCCATGTTTAAAAAGCTCTTATAGATATTCACAGTGTGAAAAAAAAAATTCACAATTCTGTTTGCACACTCTTATTCAGCTTTATAAATATAACCATGTGCATATTCACTGTGCGAACCAATCTACCCTGCGTGAAGTTTATAAATGAGCCCTATTATGTTTTGGGGTTCTGTATCAGATCAGAAGGCAACCTCAGCCTTAAGGGCTGGGACACACTGGGCGATTTGGGGAGATTTAGTCGCCTGGCGACTAATCGCCGCGACTTTTCTCCCCGAATGCCTCCCATCGCGCTGTGCCTGGATAAAATGAAATGTCGCCAGCACTAATCACACATTTTTCTGCCTCACGAGGAAACTTCAGACGACTTCAGAAAACGAATCGCCGCGTGTGATTAGCGCAGGCGATTTTTCATTTTAGCCAGGCCAGAGCGAGGGAAGGCAACTAAATCTCCCCAAATCGCCCAGAGTGTCCCAGCCCTTAGCAATGAATCGCCATCCTTCCAAAGATGCTCCCAGTATTCCCAGCACATGCTCCATACTGCTGTCAATTACCTGAGTTTATAGACTATCTCACAATATATGATGATTTGTGATAATCCCTGAGTTTAACTTCTCAGCAGCTGCACAGAGCTCACAGAGCATGTGCAGTGTCACTAACACTCCTAACAAAATACAACCTGGTGAGCTCCTGTCACAATATTGAAGTCCTGGATCATTGCTCTCACAGAGATGTTAAAATGTTAGGCTAATGCATTAAGCTCAGTATATAAAATACAGCCACATTCGTTAAGGGTTTAGTTTTCTTTTAAAGCTTCCAAATCCAGTTGCAGGAACAAAAATCATGGATCCAGATTTACAATTTTTCAAATTAATGCAGCAGTGGGCCCTGGAGAGCCGGGACAAATTATATTGAGCAATATTGCTTTAAGAATATACTTAAGCTGACCATAGACGCAAAGATCCGATCGTACGAATCAACGTACGATCGGACTTTCCCATCTCCCGACCCTCCACTAACCATTCAGATCAAAGTCTTTACCATTCCGATCAAATAAGAACAGATCACCCAATGTTCTGCCCCTGACAGCAACCGTACGATACTTATGTCTGACAACACTAGTGACAGTCTCCCTCTGAAAATCGTACGATCAGCAATACACGCAGAGATATTATCGGCAGCCGACAGAAATTTTCTAACCTGTCCGATCGACCAAACGACCGATCTCCGACGGACGAAAAATGTCGGGACTCTCCACACATGGTCCGAAAATCGTACGAATCCACGATTCGTACGATCGGATCTTTGCGTCTATGGCCAGCTTTACTGTATTATCTGGTGAGATGAAAGCTATTAGGTTGCAGTAGAAATGTTGATAAGGATTGTATAATTATTTGTAGTATGATCTGAGGCAATGGTTCCCAGCCAGTGGCTGGAGAGCAACATGTTACTCACCAACCCTTTGGATATTGCACCCAGTTGCCTCAAAGCAGGTATTTTTAGAATTCCTGGCTTGGAGGAAGGTTTTATTTGCATATAAACCAGGTGCACTGTCAAACAAAGCCTCCTGTAGGCTGTCAGTCATAAGAGCTAAAAAAAATAGCCAATAACCGCCTACCCTATTTAGTTATCTCCCCCCAGGAACATTTTTCATGCTTGAGTTGCTCCCCATCTGTATACAGTTGAATGTGGCTCACGGTTAAAACATTTTTAAAATTAATTTTCCCATGCTTTTTATTTGTACTTTCCAACGTTATTGCAAAATAAAACCCCCTGACATGTAGAACAGATTTCCTGCAATACTATTACACAACAGCTTTAAGAAAGGTTGGAGTTACAGCTGAAACGTTGGTTTTTTTGTAAGTCCTGTGAGTGGCACTTTCTCTATGTTTGATTTATGAAATTGCAACACAGTGAGCACCCAGGCAGGAATTTACCGATTTACGAGTGCTGGTGATTATATATTCTGGTACATATATCTATGCGTTTCAATCCACAAGGGACCATCCCTTGTGGATTCAAAACTCATTGATATCTGGCTGGAGGAATAAAGATTTTTGCCTTTTTTATGAACATTTGTGCCATGAGTGCTTTCTGGTACTAGAAAATATATATATATATATATATATATATATATATATATATATATATATATATATATATATATATATATATATATATATATATATATAATATAAATTTATATATTAATATATTTATATTTATAATATATTTATATAAAATATAATATTTATATATAATATATAATATTTATAATATATATATATATATATATATATATATATATATATATATATAAAGAACATTCCGAGTCAATATCAATTTATGCATGTAATATTTATTATTTGAACTACTTGGGTGCACAGCACTAACCACTATTGCAATACATTTATAAAACAGGCAATTGCTAAAAACAGGGGAAGGGAACAAAGAAATAGTAAACACTAAGAATACATTACAATTTGAATGGCAGATATCAAGAGAGATGAGTGTAAGGATGTCCCTGTCCCATATATGTCTTCATCAGGAAATATGTGCAATAGTATTGCAGGAACTCTGTTCTGCGTGTCAGGGGTTTTGCAACATTGACAGTAAAATAAAAAGCATGGGAAAATATATTTAAAAATTCTTTCATACAGTCTTTAAAGTGAGAGAGGTCCCTTTTTTTTAACCATGAGTGACATTCAATTGTAAATAGTTGGGGAGTAACTCAAGCATTAAAAATGTTCCTGGGGGCCACTTACTTAGTGTTTTAGAATAAAATAGAATTAAAGAGAATCTTGTATTTCTGCTTTACAAACAAGAAAACAAGTTTCAGGAAGAAGTAGAAAAGTAGAAATTACCAGAAATCTGGAATTCATGGCTTTCTTCACTGTTCATCTCTGTTCCTCTGCCTCGAGCACAAATACAGTTCAGCTCAGATCCGGTTTTGCATTAGCAGAGAGTTGAATGCGTCCGAGAAGCAAAGAGAAGGGGAAGTGAATATGGCAAGCGCATACTTTTCAGCAATGTTAGAGGGCGTGGATGGTGTGTTGGTGTGTGGGTGGATACAAACAGGCTGATTCCTTGCAGACATAGTAACTAGATAAACCTGCAGTGACAGGAAAATACCTATACAGGTATCTGTTTTTTCATTACATAGATGATGGGTAAGATACCTTGGTTTAAATTTAGTCAATTAAGATATGCAAGTCATAACAGGTGAATATTTCTATAAGAAAATTGGTTTTTAGGCGTGACTTTTCATATGCTTATTTGTAGCAGCAGTCATTATTCCCGATGATACATATGTAACTGTAGTTGGTCCAGAATATCTTTTTCAGCTTAGTGAGGTAGAATATCGTCTACACTGGACTCCCTCTCTCAGCCGGGCCCTTGTGATGATAAAGGAGGAAGGGTGAGGTGTTGTGAAACGACACCAGATTAATTTAAATGATTTTATGAGGAGGTGAGCTGGAGCCTCGACTCTATGATAGCAATGGATATAATCTACTTGGACCACCTTTGCTGCTTAAAATGAAAGTTCTTTTCCTCTATTCTGCAGGGGTGGCCTCTGGTACAGTGATCCTGTTTATAGGTAAAAATGACCCCTGCTATTTGTCTATAATGTCCTCTGATTTTTTTTTCCAGAGAAAACAACCCCAACCTTGACAGTCTACCCTCATAATTTAAGTCTTCCGTCCCTCTAACCAATTTAGTTGCACTTAGTCTCTGCACTCTCTCCAGCTCATTTATATCCCTCTTAAGTACTGGAGCCCAAACCTATACAGAAGCAAAATTATGTTTTCATCGGTTGAGTTTATGCCCTTTTTTTATGCAAGACAGAACTTTATTTGCTCTAGTAGCCACAGAATGACACTGCCTGGAATTAGACAACTTGTTATCTACAAAAACCCCTAGATCCTTCTCAGTTAAGGAAACTCCCAACATATTGCCATTTAGGGGCAGATTTATCAAGGGTCGAATTTCGAAGTGTTAAAAACTTCGAAATTCGACCATCGAATAGTATCCTCCGACATTCAAAGCTGAAGTTGGAGGATTTTATACATCATACGATCATATTCCGATCATACTCTGATCGTACTTGGAATCGTACGGTCGAACGATTTTATCGTACGATCGTACAATTTTTCTTTGAATTCTAAAAACTTAGAAATCTGCTCTGGAAGGTCCCCATAGGCTAACATAGCACTTCGGCAGGTTTAAGTTGGCGAAGTATTGAAGTCAAAGTTTTTTTAAAGAGACAGTACTTCGATCATCAAATGGTCAAATAGTCGAACGATTTTACTTCGAATCTAAGTCAAAGTCGTAGTAGCCTATTCAATGGTCGAAGTATCCAAAAAATTACTTAGAATTTCGAATTTTTTACTTTGAAAATTCACTTTGACCCTTGATAAATCTGCCCCTTGGTGTATCATTTTCATTTATACATAACCTTGCATTTATCAAGATTGAACCTCATTTTCCAATTTGCTGCCCAGTTTTCCAATTTAGTCGGATCACTCTGCAAAGTGGCAGCATCCTGCATGGAACCTATAGTTCATAACAATTTTGTATCATCAGCAAAAATAGAAACAGTACTTTCAATGCCCATCTCCAGGTCTCTAATAACAAGTTGAAAAGCAAAGAACCAAGTACAGAGCTCTGCGGTACTCCACTAACAACACTGGTCAAAATCTATCTTTTAGCCAGTTCTCTATCCAGTTACAATTGGTCTGTATAAGTATGTATATACATTTGTGCTCGTAAGTTTACAAAGTTGATAAAATTTGTAAGATTCTTTCTTGGAAAATATAAGCGATCCTGTTAAACACTATTGCGGGAAAATACCCGTTGGGCCCCGACCCTAGTGGGCCCCCGCCAGGCCAGACCCCCTCTCCAAACAGTTTTTCAAAAAAAAAAAAAATTCAAGTATGCCGAGCGGCGCTTCGCCTCAAAGTAGGTAGCGGGGGGGCCAGAGGGGGGCCCTGAACAGCAGTCCCGGTTGGCCCCGGGCCCCCCAGTCCGACCGTGGTCCCAGTGAACTTTATAAACAAGGAAAAGGATATAAAACGATATCCAAAGATTTGAAAATGCCAGTCAGTACTTACCCCCATATGTAATATAAAGCATTAAGTTTGCCCAGGAGCAGTAACCCATGGCAGCCAATAAGATACTTGCATTTAATCAGATGACTAGTAAATTCTGCCTGCTGATTGGTTGCTATAGATTACTGCCCCTGGGCAAACTAAGTGTCTTTTATTACATAACCCCATTAGTGTTCAAACTAAGTACTGCCAGGAATATTTGTTGAGATGCAAAGAAAAACCCATGAGCTACTTTTACTGAAAAATACAGGCTATAGCTGCACCAGCACAACAAAACAGTGTGTGTGTGCAATATCTCACAGCTACAAACAAGTGTTTCTGGCCACATGCTCTGTGCTGCTCTCTCTTACTGAATTTAGGGACCGACTCAAAATATACAGTACACGTAGAATATAAATGTCACAATATAAGTGGCAGCCAGAGAAATCAGTGAAATTAGCATCAGAAATCAAATTTAAAATTATATTATAATTAGCTAACTTAGCAATTAATGTCTAAATGTTATACAACAATATTATAAAACTACTTTAACAATAAATAGATCGATATTGCTCATAATAAGTAATTGGTACCACATCAAAAATGATACCCTGATTTAAATGGTGCCTATTAATGTAGAGAAACTGATGCACCATAGTTCTTCAATGCAGCTAACGCCGTCTCAACATCACTGTTGTAAGCTTGTACAGCAAACGATAGTAATTAGGCTAAATCAACTTATTAAATATCGGATAGACTCAATGATTGCATAGCAATACTGATCAGTCCTGGGTCATTTCTGCTATTGAGATGCTGAAACTTTAGGCAATATGTTCAGTATATAAAAATAAGTTTTTTTTTAGCCATATCCATTGTTAGGGTTTAGTTCTCCTTCAACCATATTCATTTTTAGGTTTTAGTTCTACTTTAAGGCATTTTTTTCTGGGCTTTGTTATAGTTGCGTTATGTCCCTGCTGGGGGACCCAATGAGAAGGGAACTGTTATCCACTGGGGTTTTCCAGATAAGGGAAACCCCAGGATACATTGTCTTCTCAAAATTATTTTAAACATTAAATTGTTGCCTCTAATAAGTGTAGGGACCTATAGGATCTGTTAGGCACATATAGCTTTAAATCCCTACCCTTTTCCTTTATTTGCATAACCAGTAGTTATTGGCTGACGGGTGTAATGACCACTTCCTGCCACACTTCCATATAGTGTTTGGAAAGGTGTGGTCTTCCTCTTTGGCTGCTGGTGTCCTTCCAGCTAGGTGTTTCCCATTGAGCCTGGGTACACCAAGGCGTAGTAAAGCCATCGCCCTAAAGGGACAGCACCTTTAGTGATTAAGTCGGGGACCAGGAGACCCTGTGAATAAGGTTTATAAGCACAGGGTAGTTTAATTAATAGACTCTCTAGGAGAGTAAGATAGACAGATTATATAGAAATAGCAGTTGTGTGCTCCATCAAGGATAATAGCAGGGAGGAGCTTCCCACAAGGCTTCCTTTAGTGAAGGGATGACAGCGGATAGGGTGTTAGTCTAGACTTCTTCTCTCTAACCACTCCACTGGATGGGATCCGGACCACTTAAAGTTGTATCTGCCTGAGGAAATAGATGTACGCTTGACTATTTGACTTATGGGAGTGACGTCTGTGATTTGCTGTATCATCCTCCTCTATCTACCCTCCTCTGTGATTTGTTACACCATCCTCATACGTGAGTAAACCTGTGGTCACTTGTATTTTGCTCTTTGTACAATAAACCATCCACTCTGGCATCCAATATCTTTCCTATTTTTGCTATACAGTAGTCTGTGTGTTATAGTTACACTACAACTTATTGTGAAACTTAGCGAAGGCCCTGATCCTGATGTGTGAGTCCAATGTAACCCATGCTCATTTCCATTAGCTGGACATTAACTATCTGTGGTCTGGATAGCCCAAATTAGTGTTACATAAGGATTAATTATATCTTTGTAAGGATCAAATGCAAGATACTGTTTTATTATTACAGAGAAAAAGAAAATCAGTTTCAAAATCTGAACTATTTTATTAAAGTGGATCCTATGGGAAACTGACTTCCTGTAAATTGGAGCTTTCTGGATAACGGGTTTCCAAATAACAGATCCCATACCTGTATTTCATTAAGATCCCTTTCCAGCATCTGATAGCTGTACTTGATTTAATTTAGTGTAAGATTAAGGGACTTTTCTCCTTGATATTAATTTTAATATGTTATTGATAGACATTTCCTAAGCATATATTCAGTTGGTTATAAATATTTATGTTATATGATTGTATTTGAAGTATTCTCTTTGCTTTTTGCCTCTTTACAGCTTGATGTTGAAAAATGCTTTTTCTGGTAATAACTGACTGGCAAACAAACACATAGACAAAACACTTAAATATAAATTTTGTTTTCCTTTTTTTTATTGCTTTTCAGTCACTGAAATTAAGTATGAGACCTCCCATCACTATGAACACATTTTGTGATATATAGATTACTAGAGCTGGTAGTGTTATGAGAGCGCCTGGTCATGAGTAAGGACATTAGTTTGTGGATGGCTTGGGTCTGCATTGTGCATGATAATTAAGGTCAGTTTTAGTTCTATTGACCTAAAAAAATGTATCATCTATCACTATAGAAGGTCAGCCACCAATTAGCAGTTAGCCTGCACTGTTGTTGTGGAGTTTGAACAATAAATTACCAATTTTCATGTTTACCATAGGAATGCTAGACAGTGTAAACTTCACAGTACATTGCATTACTTCCAAAATTAGGGTTAGTCAAGATTGCAGAAATAGCATTTTGATGGCGTCTTTCTACATATCAAGTCAACTGGTATAGGGAAAAATTCAAAAAGGCAAAAAGGAAAGGTTGTGGGAGCACTCCATGGCTATATGGGTTTTACCTTGAAGTGGTATGGTGGCTTATCAATCTTATGATCATTATTTTGTAACTAAAAAACCCCTGTCTTTGTAAATACATGCATCTTTATAGATTACGTATATGATAGGGGACCAGGGAATGTGCATTGATCAATTTCTCTTCTTTTTCTCTACAACTGGTATAGGGGATGCTGGAAATTGTATTTTTGTAGCAACTGAAACACCCATTATTATTAGTTCCTCCATTAGCTCTAAAGATGATGGGGATCATTTATTAGTTGGATGCAGAATGCAAGGCCTTTATCTCATTTCAACATTACTGGTACAATACCAAAAGGCTTCACCCAACTGGTGCAAATTGACAAAACATCAGTATCTACACATTGTCTGGTGCATCTGCGCAATCCTAGAGCCTTAAGCATAAGCTGTGACACCAATGGGACAAGTGTAATTCCTTTAGAGCAGGGGTCCCCAACCTTTTTTACCTGTGAGCCACATTCAAATGTAAAGAGTTGGGGAGCAACACAAACATGAAAAAGTCCCTTGGGTGCCAAATAAGGGCTTTGATTGGCTATTTGATGTGGACTGGCAGTCTACAAAAGGCTCTACTTGGCATTATACTTCGTTTTTATACAATTATATTAAATAATTAAAAAAAGAAATAAAAATTAAAACTTGCCCATACCTCCCAACATTTTGGAAATTACCATGTTCATTTTACAAAATTTGGCAGGTTATGAAAGTTTGAACACATTACTGGGGTTTTTATGTGTTTTGCTAATGAAGGCAAATTGCCCTTTAAGATGTGATAAAAACAATATAGCTTACAAAATGCAGCCCAATAAAAAATTCAGTCTCTCAACTGTATATGAATCCAAAATCGAATATATATAAACCCCCAAAGAGGGAATACGTATAAGAAGCGATCAGCGCCTGTGGCAACAGAAATAAAAAACAAACATAGCGCAATACGTTTACAACGTAAAATATCACCCCGTGCATGCACTGGATGTTAAGTGGATGTGGTTTCCCCTTCTCCTTCGGGTGACTGTTAATGAGTAAAAGTGGCAATACAGGTGATCAGAGGGACGGAAGAGTGCTTTTCCTGTGAAAATGGGATATATTCCAGGGATGCAGATGCCTCCACCTTCTATATAAAATGCCTACTTACAAACCACTGCTGTGGTATGGTGCGTTTAACATGAAGCTCTCTCAGGTTTCTCCTCCAGCGTTCACAACTCCTTCCAAGTTCCCAAAGCAGGAATACAAACCGATGATAGTGTAACACCGTTTATTTAAAACATAATTAAAAGCAATTAAAATTCACACTCACATTTCCCTTACGGGTTTTTGCGCATTGAGTCCAAAAAACAGTTTTTCTGGGGTCCCCAGGGGCAGTCCTGCCAGCTCGCTCCAAATTCTTGTCTGCTCACTCCAGGTGCCTTGGTCTAGGTTATTGTGTCCCCCCCACTTTTACCCTTTAAGATGTGAGTCTAAATTCTCCCACGAGACCTCCTTATCTTAAACTGTTACAAAGGTATCTAATTATCTATTCTGGGCTCTCTTAAGTTATTTAGTTAGAAACTTTGTATTTTTTCTGGCTGTTCAGTGCAGGAGGTCAAAGAGAAAGTTGGGACATTTCAGTAAAAAACCTGGTACTCCGGAAGTCAAAATCGGGACTGTCCCACAAAAAAAGGGACAGTTGGGAGGTATGCAATCCAATTGGACTGTTACACCGATCCTATATGCCAAAAAGGGCTGCATGGTTCACTTCTCAGGTGTGATGCAAATAGTGGCAAATCTAAGGTCATTTAACAGGAATACTTAAAAATAAAGCAATTACTACTTTGCACTCCATTTATAAATGAGGCCCATTATCCTTAAAGGTCCATATGCGCAGCAGCAGGGTCACAACTGTTGGGTCCAGACGTCGGTGTCAGTCTGTCCCAATGATTGAAGCCAATGACCTTTTCAAAGTTTCAGTCAGAGACGGAAGTTTATTCAAGCACAGAATACAGAAGCATTCAGTAGCTCGGAGAGAACTCTGTCCCAGCTGACCGTTACACATATATTTATCACTTATCATATCCAAAGCATTGTTTTACAGATTATCGGTTAAAACATTTTTACGCCATAATGCTAGGGATACCTGGGCAAAAAAGTTTGTACCTGGCCAGACTTAATTTCTAAGCCACTTCTGTTTCTTAACAACTGTTTACCAAATTTATTTATAACTGTCTGAATTTTATTTTCTTTCCTGCTGGCATGAGTTATTAGGTTCCACATTTTAGCTGTTACATTCTGCCAAAAGCTGCATCTTATAAAATCATTACTGTTATATGAAAATATATGCATTGCATGTGATATATCAAAAGGAAAGAAATAAAACAGGTGAAAGGTCATTTAGGTCCTAAGATGGGCTATCAGGTAAATCAGGACTCAACACAACCAAAAAATCAAGAGTCAGTTTCCAGATGTACGTCAAAAGCTTGTGTGTTATCAACATCATCCTGGCCTTTCTTCAGTCCCAGTTTGCGTCTGCCATTTTCTTCAATGAAAGCAAGGTAGTAGCCTTTCTGTAGCGATGACTCAAATGAAAAGACATCTGGATCACTTTTATTGAAAATTTTCTTAAAGAAAATCATGTTGCTCGTGTTTCCATCAATTCTAGCGGGACAGTCTCCTTTCTGAAATATGAAAAAAATTATTGTGTTTTTTTTTTTTGACTAATACAGTTTTACAGCAAAATTCTTGTTTTTGCCAGCGTTGAAATGTTAATACATATGTGCTAGAATTTCACCACACATTTTGTTTTGCTGGAAAAAAAACCCCAATGGGAGTATGTGTTTTGCCTTACACTTTGTTTCACCAGACAAAACAACCCCACGACTCCAATGCACTTGGTGAAATTTTGCAAAGGTTTCACACATTTATTTGATGTTAATTTAACAGGCTACTTAATATTTCAGCAGCGATGCAGTTAATATGCTGTTCTTGAAATATTGTGCTTTTTCTTAAGTCTGTCCTTAACCCTTTGCCTGGCAAGCACGTACACCTTCCCTGCTGGCAGGCAAATGTTCTGGCTGCCAAGAACATACTATGTAAGTTATTCAGCAGCCGAGCTGTTCCCTCTGCGTTGGCGGCTTCTGCCGCCTCCGCAGAGAGTGGGGAGGAATGACAGACCCCTGAGCAATGAGGCTGGGGGTCTGTCACGTTGGACCTGCGACACGATCATCGCAGGGCCGACTTCAAAGTAGCAGACGCGATCGCATCATGCATCTGCTCCTCCCCATGCCCCCTCCTATCTGAAGAGCCGTCTACTCACTTCCTGCTGCACAACAGCTCTGCATTTTTGGTATGCAGGGCCCTCCAGTGATGACAGCATCCCTCCTGCTCCAAGAAACGGTAAGTGCATGTTTTTTACACACACTTGCATGCACTTACACACACTTACATTACATTTATACACTTACACAAACATTTTAGCAAAGATTGCTATTTTTTATTTTGTACACTTTTCTCATTTTGCACACTTATTCACATATATTTACACCACTTTTAGAAGTGCACAAACATGTATACACAGACAGGTCTTTTTTTTAACTTATTCATTGTACCATTATCTTTTATTTCTTTACCTAAAAACTGTTTATTTTGGCAGCGTGACTATTGGATAATCGATTTTGGCCACTAATTATTTTGTTATTTCATTGATTTACCCAATTTTTGTGGTTTTATTGCAATTTCATCCCTGCATTATTGTTCCTTATGTATCTTAAGTATAGTTTTGCTTTTTGGTGCTTTGGTATAGAAAGATGTATTTTACTTAGTTTGATCTGTCAGAATATGTACTTTCCAAAATGATATGGTTTTCTGGGGGTCTTTTTACAGTTTGGTGGTCTTACGGCACATAACGCACAGTCAGGGCTTTGTTTTCAGCAGCTGAGTTGGCCAGCATGAAAATTCATATGATTTTTCTATGTACGTAAAAGATTGTGTGAGATAAATGCGGCAAACTGCAACATTTTTAGGCGATTTTCATAAATTTTGTAAAAACCTCTATGTTTAGTTTGCAGTTTGGTGTAGAAAGACGTCTTTCTCTTTGTTGGATTCATCAGAATGTGTACTTTCCAAAAATATATGGTTTTGGGGGGGTCTTTGTTCTGTTAGGAGGGTCTTGTGCCACATAATATGCAGTCAGTCTTTGTTCAAAGAAGACAAAATCGGTAGCGGAAAAAATTCATATGCATTATTTTTATTTGGCATCGGCACATGCCATCTGCTTTGGTATGTCTATGCATACTGGGCAACAAACTGTTCCATAGACCGTTTGCATCAATATTTAGGGTATTTTCCAGTTGTATGTAAGAAATTGGGTGAGATAAATGTGGCCAATTGCAATATTTTTAAGTGATTTTCAGAAATGTCATAAAAACCGCTTCTGTTAGCGTAGCTTTGCAGCATGGTAGTTTGGAGTAGAAAGATATAATGACGTATTTTTTATTTGTCAGAATGTGTGCTTTACAAAGATATATGGCTTTGGGTTTTTTTGTGCTGTTAGGTGGTCTTGTGGCACATAATACGCTGTAAGGGGCTTTTGTTCACAGAAGGGGTATCGGCAGCTGAGAAAATTCATATACACTATTTTTATTTGGGGTCTGCACATGCCAGCTGCTTTGGTTTATCTATTCATATTGGGCATCAAACTGTTCAGTAGACCCATGGCATTAATATTTAGGGTGTTTTACAATTGTATGTAAGAAATTGGGTGAGATAAATGTGACCAATTGCAATATTTTTAGGCGATTTTCAAAAATGTAAAAACAGCTGCTTCATCGTGAAATTTAGGAAAGGTTTGGTGCTTTGGAGTAGAAAGACATGTATACCCAATTTGGATTCGGGGGAATGTTTACTTTTCAAAAATATATGGTTTTCCAGGGTGAACGTACTTTTTTTTCTATCTTTGACCCCCCAAAACTATGTAAATGTGTTGATTTTGCAGGGTGCAAATTTTGAGGTGATTTTTGGAGATGTCACCAAAATTGCCAAATTTAGGAAAGGTTTGCGGCTTGGTGCTTTGGAGTAGAAAGACAAGCATACCCAATTTGAATTCAGGGGAATGTGTACTTTCCAAAAAATATATGGTTTCCTGGGGTTGAACTTATTTTTTTCTACCTTTGCCCCCCCCAAAACTATATAAATGTGTTGATTTTGCAGTACCTGGAATGAAAGACCATATGGTGAGTCTTCATTTTGGGGCCCCTATAAGCCACGTGCTTAGGTAAACCTATACTAATTGGGCATAAAACTGTTCAGAGGACCCCAGGCTTTCATTTATGGGGTGATTTATCTTGATACCTAATAATATGTTGGAAATACGATGCTGCAGGGTGGAAGTTTTGAGGTGATTTTTGGAAATGTCCCTAAAATTGCCAAGTTTTGCAAAAGTTTGTGGCTTGGTGCTTTGAAGAAGAAAGACATACATACCCAATTTGGCGTAAAAGAAAGAAAGTATTACATTACCTTGAAGGCGATCTGCATTTGGTCTGTACAGAACATGCTGTAAATTTCTCCATTAATTATGATGGTAAATGCCACAGAAATCCCATCATCTGAACTTGTGCTTCTATATATTTTCATAAGAAAACTTATTCGTTCTGAAAAGATGAAAAAAAAGAACATTTCTGGTGCACATCAAATTTCATATGTCTACAACCTACTTTTACCCTACCTGGTCCAACTCTTTAACCTATATCTACAAGATGATCCTATCCCTTCCACAACTTTAACTTCCTATCTATCATTGATACCGAAGGAAGGGAAAGACCCCACCATGTGCCCCAGCTATAGGCCCATAGCCTTACTAAATACCGATCTAAAGCTGTTCTCTAAACTCTTAGCAAACAGACTAGCCCCCATTTTGCCAGGCCTGATCAACAGGGACCAAGTCAGCTTCATATTAGGCAGACAAGCGGGGGATAACACCAGACGCACCTTTGACCTGATTGAAATTCTCCAGCGGAGAGGCGACCAGTCCTTAATCCTCAGCCTAGACGCCGAGAAGGCATTTGATAGATTGGACTGGACCTACTTGTTCTCTTTGCTGGAACATCTCAATCTCTCTGGCTCATACCTTGCTGCCATCCATAACTTATACAGTACGCCCTCAGCCTACCTCAAACTCCCCGGACAATCGCGTAAACCCATTTCAATCTTTAATGGGACACGGCAAGGCTGCCCCTTATCCCCCCTGCTCTATGCTTTGAGCATAGAACCTTTGGCAGCCGCTATACGCCTCCATCCAGATATAAAGGGAGTCCTAGTAGGGAAAACGCACTATAAAATAGCTCTCTTTGCCGATGACGTCCTGCTCACCATCACCAACCCCCTTGTATCCTTGCCAAATTTACATCAGTTGATAACCACATATAGTACCCTATCAGGATATAAATTAAATGTTGATAAGACTGAGGCCCTTCCCTTATGTATCCCACAACGAGCCCTATCTGCTTTGAAGGCCGCTTTCAATTATAAATGGAAAGATTGCTCTATCACCTACTTAGGCACCCAGATCCCAGCTGACTTGAGTCAGACATATAACCTGAATTTCAAACCCCTTATACAACATACAAAGAGCTTGCAGGAAAACTGGTCCAAATACACCATTTCCTGGCTGGGTAGAGTAGCAGCTTTAAAGATGTCTATTTTGCCTAAATATTTGTACTTATTTGAGACTCTCCCAGTGGCATTCAAGGCTATCCAATCTCAATTCCATAATTTTATCTCGGCTCACCGAGGCCACAGAGTTGCTAAATCTGTCTTGCTGACACCACTTAGACAGGAAGGTTTGTGCATCCCGGACCTACAAAAATATTATGAGGCTGCACACCTAAGACAGCTACTGGCCTGGTCTAGCTGGTCCTCGCACACCTGTTGGGGTCATATTGAAAATGTCTTGATAAATGATTTTCATTTAAATGCTTGTATTTGGGACCACTCAGACTTTGCTCAGATTCCCACCTCTGCACTTTCTGCAACCCGACTCACCTGCTCAATATGGCGTAAAACTAGGGATGGAATCTTCCTTTTACACAAAATGGTCCAATTCTTATGATCCGGGACCTGCTCTATCTCCTCACGCATTAGATCCTGCCTCTCCAAACGATCCAGGAAAAGTTTCCACAGACACCCATCAGACTTTTCAAATACTTCCAAATTCAAAATTTTTTGGGACCCTACATCGCTTATGCCAAAGCAAACCGCCTTACGGCTTTTGAACTGCTAGCAACAGTCGGCTTGCCACAGAAAGGCCTTATCACCAGAATCTATCAACTACTACTACATTTCCTCAGGTCCTATACAACTGAGACACAAATACATGGACAAGTGGGATCAGGCATAACCACATCCATTGACAGCTGAAGATTGGTCCCTTATTTGGGATAATGCTAGGCGAATGGTCTCCTGTGTCCGTCAAAAGGAGAGCATCTTCAAAATACTAACCTTCTGGTACTACACCCCGGACCGCTTGCACAGACTGTTTCGAAATCACCCTCCCACTTGCTGGAGGAATTGTGGGGCCCAAGGCACGCTCCCACACATTTTTTGGGACTTTCCCTCCGTACAACAGCTCGGGAAAGAGGTAGCGGATCTCATTAGCCGGATAATAGCCCGTCCTGTCCCATTGGATCCGATTGTTCTCCTGCTTGGTAAACCCATCCCCAAATTATGTAGAAGTGGTCAGGCTCTAGTGAATCAGATCTTAACGGCTACTCGCCTACAATTGCCTCCAAATGGAAGGATCCAACACCTCCAACTAAGCCCAAAATCATCCGGAGAGTTAACAGCAACAGAATATTTGAGTCAAACATTGCCTATATGCAAAACAGGATGGATTACTACCTCAAGGTCTGGTCGTTGTGGGAACTTAGGGGTTTGGCCTCATAGCAATCATTGAGACCATTGTGCAGTCCTTCCCATATTACGCCATGATGCCCATGTCCCTTTGGTCATATAACTGGCTCTATCACCACGCCTGAGCCCACCTCCTCATTGCTCATTTTGTTCCCCAATATGTATGTTGTTCACCATAGCCCAAGATTATGCCTGCCTTCCATATAACCGTTGCAAATGCCTGTTGCACTACAATGTCTTTTGCTCCTATTGGAGCCCCTTTTTATTTTCTTTATGTTGTTTTGCACTAACCTGTGACATATGCCTTACTTTGATGTTTGTATGTGCCACAAAGTGCTTTATTTACTGAAAAATTGCAAATAAAACATGTTACAAAAAAAGAAAATGTCATATGTCTACAAGTCATTAGTCCTCTAGTTAGCTTTCTGGTTGCAAAGAAGCTTTTAATTGTGTATCTCGCTAAAGGCAATAAAAGATAGTTGTGGGCATGCTGCAGGATTTCTTTTTCCGCTGTATTTTTGTGCACACGGACATCCCTAAAACACTGGCCTCACTGCATTTCAGTACTAGCAAGTAGATATTCTAAATGACACAGATGCAAATCAGATTCAAGATACGGGAGATGGGATTTGACATTTTAAGGCTTCTTTTTATATGGTGAATAATTATCTGGACACCAGAATCTTTACACTTATGATGGTCAGGGGGTAGAACTACAGAGACAAATCAAATGTAATTGATAGTATTGTAGACAAGATACCATATTTTATATTTCTAGGTACATTTCAGTGTAATGCAAATTTAAACACAGCTAATGTTGTGGTGCTGTCCATGTGTACACAATTCATGCTGTTGCTGGGGCACAGAAACCCCAGGAAAACAAACTTATGTTTTATGAATATGAAGGGGGTTCACTGCAAAGAAAAACACTGTTCCCATTAGGGATGCACCGACTCCACTATTTTGGATTCGGCCGAACCCCCGAATCCTTCACGAATCATATGCAAATTAGGGGTGGGAAGGGGAAAAATTTTTTACTTCCAAAAAGTCATGCGATTTCCCTCTCCACCCCTAATTTGCATATGCAAATTAGGATTCGGATTTGGTTCGGCCGGACAGAAGGATTCGGCCGAATCCGAATCCTGCTGAAAAAGGCCGAATCCTGTCCGAATCCCGAATTCGGTGCATCCCTAGTTCCCATAGTTATGCTTGGAATAATCGACCACAAGAAAATATTGGGTGGCAGAGACAATGGTTGGCATTGTCTCAAATCCCAATCAAAAGAAATTCACTGGCACTCAGGTAATGCTAGCAGGGTGAAACCCTTGCTTTAAATTTATTTAATGCGGCATGCAAGGTGTCGGGGACAACCCCTTTATCAAGCATCAAATCCCAATCAGTCAGTACAAATTCTATGATAATTGTTAATAAATAAAGTACAAGACCAGTGCTCTTGGCTAGAGATAGTCCTACATGCCCATGTCATGAGTAACATAAAAACTATAGTTTATTTATTACATTCGTCACATGACTTTAATCCAAAGGGATTCAATTATCATGTTAGGAACTACTCAAACAGAACCAAGCCTTATGTAGATCTTTCCTCCTCTGCCTCTGATTCCGAAGGTGATACAGAAAATCAGGGAGGATCAAGCAGAAGTGATCTGCATTGACCCAGCATGGCCTCGAAGGCCGTGGTTTACAGACCTCATCCATCGGTAGACCGACCATGAGTGATACAAACATTGCTACAGTCCAGGAAATTTTCAACAAGCAATCGATATGCCAAGATATGGGAGTGGGGGAGCTGCAGGCGTTAAAATTCACAGAAGACAGTCCAACCTTCTTCTCGGACAGATTAGTGCTGAAATTTTGTCCTTCATTTAAGCCAAGAGTGGTCTCCCCGTTCCACCTAAAGGATGAAATTGTAGTACCTATCTTTACCCATCAAGATACAGATCCTGAATAAAAGGAGTTGGACGTGGCGAATCATGTCAGAAGATATTGTGAAGCTACGGCAGCAATAAGAAAATCAGATCGACTCTTTGTTATTCCTGGAGGGGCAAGAAAAGGGCAAGCGGCAGCTAGTCCCACAATCTCAGAATGGATATGCCTCGTGATCAAGAAGGCTTATTCCCAATCGAATCTAGAGGAGCCTAGCAAGATCAAAGCACACTCAACCAGGGGTCAAGCTACCTCGTGGGCAGCAGAAGCGCAATTTCCTTGGATATCATCTGTAGAGCAGCCTGTTGGTCTTCGCCAAATACATTCATTTCACATTACAAGTTGGATGTCAGATCTGCTGAATATTCACAGTTTGGATCTAGTATTCGGAAATCAGCCAGTGGTGCCAAATAAACACTTTTTGCAGTACCATTGTGAATCGTCATTCCCCACCCAGGGACGTACTTCTTGCTAAATCCCGCAGAGTGAGGATCTCTCTCTCTCATTACACCCAGTGCTGCAAGTTTAAACTTCAGTAAACATTTACATTTTAAGCTCTTCATTCATGTTTCATTTGTTGTATTTAATCTACAAATGGCTAAAACTATGGCAACATAGGTATTCCCTGTACTAAGCACAATTCATCAGGAACAGTCCCCTAAGTTTGCTCATAGTCTGTACAGAGAGATCCCATAAATTGTAGTGGCTTCACATTTCATTTTGCCTGGGATCCAGCATGTCAGGCTGAATGGTCGGCCCCACCAAATTTTCACCTCACCAAATCTGGCCCTCGTTGTAAAAGGTTTGCACACCCCTGTAGTAGAGTGATCAGAACTTGGTACGAGACACCCAGGGGAGGATCTCCTCCTAATTTATTAGTTAGGGGGTGGGTTCTTCATGGAAGAGAGGGAAGGGCTATCCTGCAGAGTGAGGACATGGAGAGGACCAGGGAAAGGAAAATCACGGTAAGTACAAAATATTTTTCAGTTTTCTCACTGAATTGAATCTGGGCCAAATTTCCTGTATGCCTTTATCTGGCCATAAATTATTTGCATCCCCAAATGATAATAAATAAAGGTAGAGCTGTCAGTTGAAAGCATGAGGGCCACAAACATGGATTTATTATCTGAAAACATAATATCCACAGAAGAAGTACTATGGGTAACTAAGCTAGCACAAATCTGTGTTGTTTGCATATTTTTATGTAGTTATTATATGAGAAGGAGCCCTTTCTTTGAAAATACCCAGGTCCCAAGCATTCCAGATAGATTAGATATACTTTTTACATACCTATTTGATGTTCTTCAATAAATTCTGCCTGATCATTCTCAGGGAAAACTGCTAGAAATTCTCTAAAGGTGTTCACAATGACTGCTTTAAAAAAACCGAATTCATTCCATGACTCCAAATCATTTACTAGAAGAAAAATGGAGGAGGAAATAGAAATTACTTGATGAGTGTCTTGCTTAATTTAGTCTAAACAAAAACAAATGCCAGACTGATAAACCTGATATGCTTAGCAAAGTTGCTAAGGCTCTTCAGTCAGATTTTGACTTTTACATTAATTAACTACATGCACTATAGTGAGTAATCCTTTATTGCACTAAGCATCCTTTGTTTTTCTTGTACAACAGATACAACTATGTAACTACAGGTATGAGGCCTCTTATCCAGAATAAACAGGACCTGGGGCTTTTTGGCTAATGGATATTTCCTTAATTTGGATCCTCACAGCTTAAGTCTACTAGAAAATAATTTAAACATTACATAAACCAAGGAGGCTGGTTTTGCCTTCAATAAGGATTCGTTATATCTTAGTTTGGATCAAGTATAATGCACTGCTTTATTATTACAGAGAAAAAGAAAACCATTTTTAAACATTTGGAATATTTATCTATGGGAGACAGCCTTTCCGTAAGAGCTTTCTGGATAATGGGTTGCCAGATAACAGATCCTATACCTGTAGATAATAAAATAACACTAGTTACTTACTAACAATAATAGAAAATAATGTCCAAAATTTACGATAAAGCTGATTTCAGTATATGTATGTGTTCAACGACTTCCCAAATCACTGGATTAAAATGCTTAATACAACACAGTTGTCCTCTAAATTGCTGTGATTGCCCTTTTACAAAGGATTGCTAAAGTCAATTCAAAATCCAATGATAGTGAAGTAGAGAATTTTATTTCATATTCAAATAGGTGCCCTGTTTCAATTGTTTTGCAGGAGTCAAAATATGCCCTGCCATTCCAAGTACACAAACAGCCCCCTACCAGCCCACTATATGGTAACTTTATATGGAACCAAGCCCCTCTGGCATTTGCCGGAACCCACAGATTGACAATCATGTAATATCCTGAACTGAGCAAAAACATACCAGTTAAAAGAAGGGTCCCGAATTCTTCATTGCAGATTTTTATGTTATCCCCATCTGCAAGAAAAAATTAATATTGAAAGTAGCTAAAGGTGGGGGAGCATACTTATACTCTAAACCAGAGGTGCCCTAATAGTGGGGTTGTTTCACCTTGTTGGGCCAAAGTAGGGGGTGGGGGATCAAACCAGGCACAGCTTTTACTGTCATGGATACAATACTTCAAAAATTACAGCAGGATGACTAATTCAACAAAATAATTTTTCTCTAATCTTGCTATGAATAAAAGGATGTGAATTGCATGTATTGTAACTGTATATCATTGTATTGTTGAATTGTAGTTGTAAATTGTGTAAATAATAAGAACTAGATATCCAGCAATCAATAAATTTACAGTGTCACTACATTTTCTCATACTAAATGCTTCTCTCTTTTTTATTGTTTTTCTCTTTGAGGCTGTTTTCTTTAACACTGAGCCACCCTATAGCTTATTTTTCAACCTCTAAAAAGAGCAGTGGTGAAGATCCCGTGACTTTAAAAATATAAAATCATGAGAATTTAAGCCAGACAATAGTGTAGAAGTAGTCTCCCTGCATAACAAATTGCATACTGTTTGGTGGTAGTGCAGGAGCCCCTGGATAACTGGGGAGAAATCACTATAAGGAATAAATTTGGAGTCACACACACATGCATTTTATATGTGTTGAAAAAGGTCATCTGAGGGTTCTGCAGAGCAACATCAGAACAATTCTCTGTATTCCTTTGTATCATATTCTCATTGACTGCACAGTTGGAAAAAAGTATTAGCAGTATATTTGCAATAAATAGCTTACTAAAAGAAAATCTTTTAGTAAGACAATTTGTATTCATTTTTTTTAAAGCCTACAAATACTTTAAAAAATCAATTAACAATTTATCATTATAGCAAGGTATTCATGTATTATCAAATGAATATCAAGCAGTTACCAGTTATTTTCATTTGATATTACTTATCAGTTTTTTAACTGATAATTAGGGGCATATTTATCAGGGTGGGTCGAATTTCGAATAGAAAAAACGTTGGAATCCAAGTCTAAGTTTTTTTTTTTGGTCGAGCAGGTCAGTTTTCGATTGAATAGGTCTGTATTCGGCCAAATTCGAATCGTTCGAATCAAAGGAATATCGCATTTGAAGTTTTTCCCAAAAACCGCCACCAATTGATTCCAAATAGGTTCTAGGAGGTCCCCCATAGGCTAAAACAGCAATATTGCAGGTTTTAGGTGGCGAATGGTCGAAGTTAAATTTCGATATTCGAACTTTCGATCTTTTTGCAAATTCTAATCGAATTTGGACTATTCCCTAGTCGAAGTACACAGAAATAGCTTTGATAAATCTGCTCCTTAGGACACTGATCATTTTAAAAAAATCTGCAGGACAGTTTTATGGCGCTATTTCACACGTGGACACTTTCTGGGTGGTGGTAGATACTGGAGTCATTTTGGAGTGGGTAGTTGATCACAGATAAAATGCATATTGGTGCAAAAAATCCATAATGACAGAACTGATCACAGTTTATTAAGCTGGATCTGAAATTTTTTAGGTATTTAGGTATTTAGGTGTTATTTATGGTGCACATCATTTTTGTTCTCTATGGCACATAATACCTTTGTTCTCCTGTTATCTCCCTCCATTAAAAAACCCATTTAGCTAAGTAGGTTTCATACATTATGGAGTACGGTAATAAGGTATTGGTAACAATAAGAAATGTAAACCAAATGATAATTTGAACAGTTGTCACAGGCCCAGATGCACCAACACGAGCCTTCCACTAAGGGAGAAAATCAAAACTGATAGAGTAGACCAGCCACTCAAAGAGCAACTCTAATTAGGTGTATAACATCATTGTGGAATAAGAAAAAACATAGTTGCTCTTTCAGTACCTGATCTGCTCTGTTGGTTTTGCATAAGAATCTGAGCCCGTCATCAGAAATCACGGGGCCCCATGACAACATTTCCTGGGCCCTGTCCACCCCAGCCCTTCCCCAGGCCCTGCCTTAGCCCTGTCCCAGGTCTGCACCAGACCCCACACCACAAATCCAAAAGATTGTTAATGCCCCTAATGCCCATAGGCGGAGGGTGATTTTTTTGTTTGGGATGGCTGAAGGTGGCCATACATGAGCTGTCTTTCTAAACCCCCCCCCCCAAAAAAAATTTCAAATTGCTGCAAGTGGTTTTCTGAGCATTTTTGTATTTCTTTTTTTTGAGCTTCTGAGATTTTAGTAGTTGAAGGGTTTCATCTTTACAATCATTTTTAGTATGTTAGAAAATGGCCTGTTCTAAGCAACTTTTCAATTGGCCTTGATTTTTGCTTTTTTTATATTTTTTTTATAGTTTTTGAGTTATTTGCCTTCTTCTTCTAACCCCTTCCAGCTTTCAAATGGGGGTCACTGACCCCATCTACAAAACAAATGCTCTTTGAGGCTACAAATGCATTTTTACTGCAACTTTTTATTACTCATCTTTTTCTTCAGGCTTCTCCTATTCATATTCCAGTCTCTTATTCAAATCAATGCATGGTTGCTAGGGGAATTTGGACCCTAGCAACCAGATTGCTGAAATTGCAAACTGGAGAGCTGCTGAATAAAAAGCTAAATAACTAAAAAAAGCTAAATAACTCAAAAACAACAAATAATAAAAAATTATAACCATTGCAAATAGTTTCAGAATATCACTCTCTACATCATACTAAAAGATAATTTAAAGGTGGACAAACCCTTTAATGTAGTTGTAAGTGTTAATACCAGTTCTCTGTGAAGCTCTCTTTGAGTGTTTCAGCCCTAACTACCTATGCAGTTTCTATGTACTACTGTTATGCAGTTAACCCGATGCAGTTGTTGGTTTATGGTATGATCAGTCAAAATGCAAATATTGCAGAAATAACTAAAAATAGAAAAATAATGTTACAAAAATGCTCAACCCTAACTTAGTTGTTGAAGGGGATTTAAACAACCTCACAAAATAAACTACTAACTAAATGGTTAATTAATGTGTAGTTTGGCTATTCACACATATATGATTTAAAGAGGAAGCTTACTTTTACTACCTCTTTCAAGAAATAAGCACGGCTCACAAAGGTGTTTTTTAAACACAATTTTTTTAAATGTATCAGGGGGGTTTGGGAAAGCTTAGCCTCCCCAAGCCTTAATGAAAATCCGCCCATGCTAATGCCCCTAACTCTTTACTTACTGTGCAGATTCAGGGCATCGGAGTTTAAGTAGAGGGATTTATCGGTAATGATCTACTGCGCATGCGCCGAAAGTCACAAAGTTTCCAAAAAAAGAAATTGGAAACTTCATGAATTTTGGGCGCATGCGCAGTAGATCTGGTAAATCCCTCTACCGCGCATGCGCCACCAAATGAAAGCGAATACAGGAAGAAGAGCTCACGGGCAAACTTGGCTGTCATGAACTCAACAGGAGAGGAACTGCACGGAGGGGTCAGTAACAAGTTAGGGGCATTTGCCTGGGGGGGGGAGAGGAGGGATTTTAGCGCCAAAGGGGTTGAATTCTCCTTTAAGCAGGTACCTGCTCTAAACAATATTGCACTTCGTTTTTTAGACACTTTTTCACACCACTAAATTTGTAGTTACTTAACAAACAGTTAATACAGTTGTATTGTTACTGAAGCAGAGATTTATAACAGTTGTTATAAAAAGGATGTGACAACATTAATGGTTATGAATGAGGAAGTACAGTATGTGTTGTCTCCATAGACTACAGCGGTGTGAGAATATATAACAGGAAATCAAACAAAAGCAATAAAGGAAAAAAAACAAACACATGAAAAGTAGGTTTCAATGAAAACAGAGAAGTGTGTGAAAATGTGGAAAACATTTCAAGCTACTGTATTTTTTCAAATATTGTACAGAATGTGTATGTAATTAAAGGGTCAATAAACCCAACCAAAAAACTGTCCAATCCCTTAGTTCTGTATAGCCAGGCCCGGATTTGCAGCAAGGCCGCATAGGCCCGGGCCTAGGGCGGCAAAAAATAGGGGCGGAATGCCGCCCAGCCGCATTATGGGAACGTTCGCGTCCCCGTTCAACTACACCAGCTGCGCCGGCGCGCTGGGAAGGCGGGCGCTAGGACAGCGCGGCCGCCTGGTCGCATACATATTACCAGAACTATGTTCGTCATCTTGCTGTTATTTTACATTCAGTGATTATTGTGTCATTATATTACACTGTAACCAGACATGGGGATAAATGATATTTGTGCTTAGTGTTGTGAAAACTGTACTTAAAGGAGAACTAAACCCTAAAGTTAAAATAAACCCTACACCCTACCCTACATAGACCCCCCTCCCTCCTCCCCCCAGCCTAGCTGCTACCCGGGCAAATGCCCCTAAGTCTTTACTTAACCCTCGGTGCAGATTCTGTCCAGTGGAGTTCACGGGGACAATCTTCAATCACTTCAGTAATCTTTGGAAGGAGACCGGCGCTTCGACAATTTTCGTCTCAGCATGTGTATTTGTCGCAAAACAAAAAATTGCTCCAACCGTGCATGCACCGCTACGCCGGTCTCATTCCGAAGATTACCGAAGAGAAGAAGATGATTGCTGTGAAAGCCGCTGGACAGAATCTGCAAGGAGAGGTAGTAAAGACTATGGGGCATTTGCCCGGGGTAGCAGGGTGGAGGGGGGGGTCCATGTGGGGTAGGGGGGTAGGGGTAGGGGTTTTTTAACTTTAGAGTTTAGTTCTCCTTTAAAGCTTTCAATTTGAAACTGCAGAAACAACGAACACGGAACCAGAATTACATAGATCAGTTGGGATTCTCATTGGAGGATTACTACTATTACTGCATATAAATGCAGCTATTGAGCAATATACAAAACTGATGTTGTTGTTGTTGGACTACAGTTCACAGCATGTTATTTGTGAATACCAAAAGAAGCACAAGGCTCTATTGTGGCCTGTGGCAGCTGCCACCGCACTTGTGGTTTATAAATGAGTCTTTAGGTGTTGGATGTACCCCACTGATATTTTGTTCTTTTAAATCAAACGCTTACATTCACGTTTTTAGTTGAGACATGCAACTGTAAGGGTTTCTAGTCGTGCATGCTGGAATATAGACAACAGAATATAAACACATCTTACATACAGAAAACATAAACAAATCTTACATACAGAGATAATTATGTCACTTTGGCTTTATTATATTACACTGTAGTCAGACATGGGGATAAAAGACATAGTCAGTGCTAGGAAAACTGTGCTGAAATGAGAATTAAAGCTTAACAAAGCAGTAAGTTTGAAATACTACACATTGGGGCTCATTTATAAACACTGGGCAAATTTGCATCTGGCCATTAACTCATAGCAACCAATCAGTGATTAGATTGTTCCAGCCAGTTGCAAGGAACCCAATGAAGGCAATCACCTGATTGGTTGATGTGGGTAACTGCCTGGGTGCAAAATTGCCCAGTGATTATAAATGAGCCCCATTATGTTTTGGGGTTCTGGATCAGACCAAGGCACCTCAGCCCTTTGGCAGTGAAGTGTTGTCCTTCAGAAGATGCTCCCAGTATTCCCAACACATAATCCATACTGCTATCAATTACCTGAGCTTATGGACCAACTCACAATATATGATGATTTGTGACAATCCCTAAGCGTAACTTCTCAGTTGCACAGAGCTCACAGAGCATGTGCAGTGTCACTAACACTAACAAAATACAACCTGGTGAGCTCCTGCCACAATATTTTTCATGCTTGAGTTGCTCCCCAACTGTTTACAGTTGAATGTGGCTCACGGTTAAAAAAAAGGTTGGGGACCTCTTTCACTCCAAAGGGCAAATTCAATAAGGCTCGAAGCAGCAAACGATAGCGCAATTTCGCCAGCATGACGTCATTTTGTTACTTCGCCGATTTACTAACGGGTGCTGGCGTAAATTCGCTAGTGAAGTGGAACTACTCTAGCGCTACTTCGCACCCTTACGTCAGGCGAAGTTGCGCTATGGCGGCTACGCTAATTCACTAACTTGCGGATTTTACTGAACGTTACCTCTTGGGCTCGAAGCAGCAAACGATAGCGTAATTTCGTCAGCATGACGTCATTTTGTTACTTCGCCGATTTACTTACGGGTGCTGGCGTAAATTCGCTAGTGAAGTGGAACTACTCTAGCGCTACTTCGCACCCTTACGTCAGGCGAAGTTGCGCTATGGCGACTACGCTAATTCACTAACTTGCGGATTTTACTGAACGTTACCTCTTGCGCCAGACTTGCCTTTGACACCTCAGACCAGGCGAAGTGCAATAGAGTAGATAGGAAATTTTTTCTAAGTCCCAAAAAACGCTGGCATCTTTTCCTTTTTTAAGGGTGATAGGCTGAAAAAGATCATAAATTTTTTTGGGGGTACCCTCTTTCCCCCCCACATTTCCTAACATTTGGCACCTAAACTATACAGTGGGCACATGTATAGGGCAAAATAACAACTCTATTTTATTTTATGAAGCTTTCCCAGGCTTGTGTAGTGTAATGTATTTGGTGCTACATATACGTCCATTGTGCTTTAATTGGGAGCCGTATGCAAATTAGGCATTGCTAGCGTAACTTCGCTTTGCTGGACAAATTAATGCTAGCGCAAATTCGCTACCATTCGCCTCCCTGAGCGCAACTTCGCATTTTAGTGAATTTGCATAGCGCTGGCAAAACTACGCCTGGCGAAGTGTGGCGGAGTGTGGCAAAGCTGTCGCCGGCGCAACATCGGATCTTAGTGAATTTGCCCCTAAGGACTGTATGAATGCATTTTTACATTTATTTTCCCATGCTTTTTATTTGTACTGTTAATGTTATTGCAAAATAAAACACCTGACATGTAGAACAGAGTGCCTGCAAAACTATTGCACATATTTCCTGATGAAGCCTCTTGAAATCTGCCATTCAAATTGTGATATATTCTTAATTTTTAAATTTCTTTCTGTTTTTAGCAATTGCCTGTTTTATAAATGTATTGCAATAGTGGTTAGTGCTGTGCACCCAAGTAGTTCAAATAATAAATATTACATGCATAAATTGATATTGACCCGGAATGTTCTTTATATTGACTCAGTTCCTGTCCTTAACTACAGTATGGCCGGATACTTACCAAAATTATTTAGTAGTAGTCCATGAAAGCACTCAACTCAACAACAAAAAGTAAGCGTGTATCAACGTGTCTTTAATTATGGGTGATGCACCATGCATAATTAAAGACACGTTGATACACGCTTACTTTTTGCTGCCGAGAGTACTTTCATGGGCTAATAAATCTATATATATCTTCATTGATTTTTTTCTTTTGTGGTGAAGAATGGTTATATACACATATGTATTAATGTAAAGGGTTTTTGTTATTTATAATGCTACATTTATGATTACATGGGGCGAACAGCTTAAATCATTGATTGTCTTGTCTACATCAGAGTAAATGAATTGTGTGAATCTAAAGGGAGGGGTTTTCTTAGTTCCACTAAAACAACTATTTGCATTGGAATAACTACTTCCTTTAGAGATTGAATAAGCAGGGCAATTTAGTTGAACTTCACTCAATATTGCAGCCTATATGAGTTTCCAATAATAAGTGTGGGTTACAAAACCCTTCTATCCACCCCAGTGACTATAAGCTGCCAATGAGGTTGCAGTTAATAAGGGTTTTAAAGCTTCTAATAACACTCCTCACTTATGGGGTGGTCTTAGTAACTGGGCTTTCCATTTTAGCAAGTTTAAGATGTTAATTAAGTCAGAGGAAGTAACAATTTTTTCAGCGTATGTTGATATATTGGTGTGCGGATAAATACTTGCCTTGTAATACAGGATTAGATTATTATTGATAGAAACTGATCCAATGACCAGCTAGAATACACTTTGAGCCATTCTCAAGTTTGATACATTTTGACAGATGTTGTAACAAGTGATGATCTGATTTAGTTAAGATAGGAGTAAGTATATGTTACAATCAGAACAGTGTCAGTTTGCATTTGTTGTTTTATTATAGTAATGTTTATTTTATATAGTATATGTTCTTTTGGAGTTGTGTGGTTGTTTTATGTTTATAAACTGACGAGCATTTTAGATATGCAGGTATAATGTTAATTGATGCTGTGATAGACGCAGCTTAAGTGATATTCACACCTGACGAGGGTTACGCGTCATTATTATCTAAGCTATTTCCCGCCGGTGTGTTAATATAATGGGACCCGCGCGCCGACAAGGAAGTGATCGACGATGCGGATGTGACGTCAGAGGAGGCGGCCAGCGTGACAGAACGTGAGGCGGAGCCGAATCAGCTACAAGCATCTCTGAGGCAGATCCTTCGTGGGAAGAAGAAATCTGCCACAAAGAAGATTCCAGCGAAGACGCCAGCGAAGAGGAGCGCTGCAGCCCAGCAGCATTCAACAGGAGCATGGCCATCCGTATCGCCTCCAAGACGAGAAGCAAGCGCGGAGTTCCCTGTGAGGTCCGGCACATCAAGAGGAGAGGTATCGGTTCCTCGGGCACTTAGTCAGGCTGCTGTTGCAAGAGCTGTAACCACCGCTCAGGAACCTCTGCCTTCTTCTTCTGCAATTAGAAAATTATCCACGGCACACAGGCTGCTGCAAGCAAGGAACCCCTTGCACGTTTATTGCGAAAGTGAGCAACGTTTCGGGGGCACGCCCCTTTGTCAAGCCTGACTAGGCTTGACCAAGGGCGTGACCCCGAATCGTGCAAGGGGTTCCTTGCTTGCAGCAGCCTATGTGCCGTTGATAATTTTCTACTTGAATGATTTGTGAGGTGGCCGAACCTCTACCATTGAGCACCAGACATCGTATTATATAATTGGGTGTGCGAGAGCCAGCTGTATTTCTTCTTCTGAAATCCCATTGACATCGACAGCATGCCCAGGACCAGCACCACCAGCACAGACAGCAGCTTCAACACAAAGCAAGGATGTCGCAAGTGCATTAGGTAATGTAGAACTACTAACTTTTAGAGAGGCGATTAACTCGCTCTCGTCATTATTTAACAATATAAATAATTCAGGTTCTAAAGTACCTGAGGTCTGTTTAAAAAACAAAAGATGCTGTAACATGTAACACTACACCATTGGGCCTACATCTGTCATCCAGCGTAAAAGAAAAAATTGTTAGAGGGGAACATATGGACATTTTGTCATTAATTCCCTCAGCAAAAGATTTCAAAATTAATAAAGCAGATAACGAGGAAGACAGAAGGAGACCCATGGCTCGTATATTCACAAATTGGTTGCAAGCCTTTTGTATCTATACCAATGTAATGACTGAGAAAAAAAACACAGCTTGGTCCACAATTGTTTAAACATATTGACATTATCCTGGAAGCTTACAAAAGTTATGGTGGATTATCATGGTATTTCTATGACGATAGATTTAGACAGAAAATGTCAGTCCATTCAGAAGTCACTTGGGGAAGGAAAGATGTAGATCTTTGGTTAGGAATGTTAGCTCCTAGACCCCACCAGGCCCACCTGTGGGTAGGTGGGCCTGGTGGGCTTGTTTGTAACTGAATTTTAATGCTAATTTAATAAAACAATATTTTTTATGAAAACAAAAGCCTTGGGACAGTTATCTTTGGATAAAGGATTTTCTTACAAGAAAATATGCCGTTAACCTTAAAACAACGCAAGAGCAGCCAGGCAAAATTGACAACCTCAGTGAGTTGGTTAAAAATGTTGCCTTGGCTAAAGCTCTGTCCAAACCAGCAGATGGCCATACTAATTAGACAAAGTTTTAGTGAAGGTTTTCGTTTTCCCACGGAGAACATTAAGCATTCTGTATGTGTGTTTGACAATTTGAAATCTGCTCACTTACACAAGGAAGTTGTCAGGAATAAGATACAAAAAGAGTTGGAATTAAACAGGATTCAAGGTCCATTTAATGAATTTCCATTCCAAAGATTCAAAGTGTCGCCATTGATAGTTGTTCCTGAAAAAGAAGTTGGCGCATTTAGGTTAATTCATCACCTATCATACCCTTGCAGTGATTCTGTGAATGATGGAATTGAAGATGATTAATGTTCAGTTTCATACACTTCATTTGACCAAGCCATAGATATTCTTAGGGAATGTGGGCAAGGAGCTCTTATGGCTAAATAAGATGTGGAATCTGCATTTCGATTATTGCCAATACATCCAGACTGCTATTGGCTATTGGGTTTTCACTTTGATGGAAATTATTACTACCATAAAAGGCTACCTATGGGTTGTGAATTATCGTGTTTTCACTTTGAGGTGTTTGCTAAATTCATTGAATGGGCTGTAAAGTTTGAATCTGGATTTTCTTTTGTTATACATTACCTAGATGATTTTTTGTTTTTATTGGTCCAAAGGCAACAGAAACTTGCTGTCATTTATTGAGAGTTTTTATGTGGATTGCGAGGGAGTTTGGTGTGCCGCTATCTGCGGAAAAAAACGGTATCGCCTACGACATTAATACAATTTCTAGGTATTGAAATTGATTTGGTTAAGATGGAGTTCAGGTTACCAGCTGAGAAATTTGAGAAGTTAAAAAAGTTAATTGCTCACGCATTACTTGTGAAGAAATTAAAGCTGAAGGAACTTCAGGCTTTAATTGACCATTTAAACTTTGCCACTTGCATATTGCCTATAGGCAGGGTTTTTAATGGAAGATTAACAAACCTGACTGCAGGAGTTAAAAATCCTAATTTTCACACTAAAATCACAACTGAGGCAAAAGAGGACTTGAAGGTCTGGTAGCAATTTCTGACATATTTCAATGGAAAGTCCTGGCAAAGGGACTTTGCCGACAGTGACAGTTTACAGTTATTTACAGACGCGGTGTTTTCAGTGGGCTAAGGCACATTTTTTGAAGGTCAGTGGAGCGTAGGTACTTGGCCTCAAAGTTGGATAGATGCAGAACTTACTAAAACCTGGTGCTACTAGAACTATTTCATATAGTTGTGGCAGTAGAAATGTGGGGTCACATACTAGCAAATAAAAGAATATTGTTTAGAACAAACAATTTGGGAGTTGTTCAAGTTATCAATAACTTATCTTCAAAGTCATTGCCGGTTCTCAAACTTTTCAGTAGGGATGTCGCGGACTGTTCGCCCGCGAACTAATTCGCGCGAACATCGACTGTTCGCGTCCGCCGAATGTTCGCGAATGTCGCGCGACGTTCGCCAATTTGGGTTCGCCATAGCTGGCGCTTATTTCTGACCTCTCACCCCAGACCAGCAGATACATGGCAGCCAATCAGGAAGCTCTCCCTCCTGGACCACCCCCACACCCCCTGGACCACTCCCCTTCCTATAAACTGAAGCCCTGCAGCGTTTTTTTATTCTGCCTGTGTGTGCTTGGAAGAGCTAGTGTAGGGAGAGAGCTGTTAGTGATTTGAGGGACAGTTGATAGTAACTTTGCTGGCTAGTAATCTACTTGATACTGCTCTGTATTGTAGGGACAGAACTCTGCAGGGATTTGAGGGACATTTTAGGTTAGGTAGCTTTGCTGGCTAGTAATCTACCTTCTACTGCAGTGCTCTGTATGTAGCTGCTGTGGGCACTGCTTCTGATCTCATCTGCTGACTGCTGCCTGTAACCCAATAGTCCTTGTAAGGACTGCTTTTATTTTCTTTTTTGTTTTTTTACTTTGCTACTATAAGAGCCCAGTGCTATTAGTCTAGCTGTGTTGGGGAGTGGGACTGGTGTGCTGCTCCTAGTAGTTCAGCACCAACCAGAGTAATTTTTTTTTTTTTTTAATATACATATACATATTTTTTTATTTTACTTATCTTACTGTTCTTTAACGTGTCCAGTGCTGTTTGCTGTTCTTCATAGTAGTGCACCAATAGTAGTGCACTTGCAGGCATTGTTTGCCCAGTGTGTTCTTCAAACAACTGCCGCCTAGCTGTGTGAGCTTGTTCACATTCTGTCTAAATATCAATAATAATACCGTCTCCAGAAACACCACCTGAGTGACGTTTTCCAAGCAGCAATAATATATTCCGTATCCACTGCTGTAGTGTATACGTTGACCTTGCAGACATTGTTTGCCCAGTGTGTTCTTCAAACAACTGCCGCCTAGCTGTGTGAGCTTTTTCACATTCTGTCTAAATATCAATAATAATACCTTCTTCAGAAACACCACCTGAGTGACGTTTTTCAAGCAGCAATAATATATTCCGTATCCACTGCTGTAGTGTATACGTTGACCTTGCAGACATTGTTTGCCCAGTGTGTTCTTCAAACAACTGCCACCTAGCTGTGTGAGCTTTTTCACATTCTGTCTAAATATCAATAATAATACCGTCTCCAGAAACACCACCTGAGTGACGTTTTTCAAGCAGCAATAATATATTCCGTTTCCACTGCTGTAGTGTATACGTTGACCTTGCAGACATTGTTTGCCCAGTGTGTTCTTCAAACAACTGCCACCTAGCTGTGTGAGCTTGTTCACATTCTGTCTAAATATCAATAATAATACCGTCTCCAGAAACACCACCTGAGTGACGTTTTTCAAGCAGCAATAATATATTCCGTATCCACTGCTGTAGTGTATACGTTGACCTTGCAGACATTGTTTGCCCAGTGTGTTCTTCAAACAACTGCCGCCTAGCTGTGTGAGCTTTTTCACATTCTGTCTAAATATCAATAATAATACCGTCTCCAGAAACACCACCTGAGTGACGTTTTTCAAGCAGCAATAATATATTCCGTATCCACTGCTGTAGTGTATACGTTGACCTTGCAGACATTGTTTGCCCAGTGTGTTCTTCAAACAACTGCCGCCTAGCTGTGTGAGCTTTTTCACATTCTGTCTAAATATCAATAATAATACCGTCTCCAGAAACACCACCTGAGTGACGTTTTCCAAGCAGCAATAATATATTCCGTATCCACTGCTGTAGTGTATACGTTGACCTTGCAGACATTGTTTGCCCAGTGTGTTCTTCAAACAACTGCCACCTAGCTGTGTGAGCTTGTTCACATTCTGTCTAAATATCAATAATAATACCGTCTCCAGAAACACCACCTGAGTGACGTTTTTCAAGCAGCAATAATATATTCCGTATCCACTGCTGTAGTGTATACGTTGACCTTGCAGACATTGTTTGCCCAGTGTGTTCTTCAAACAACTGCCACCTAGCTGTGTGAGCTTTTTCACATTCTGTCTAAATATCAATAATAATACCGTCTCCAGAAACACCACCTGAGTGACGTTTTTCAAGCAGCAATAATATATTCCGTATCCACTGCTGTAGTGTATACGTTGACCTTGCAGACATTGTTTGCCCAGTGTGTTCTTCAAACAACTGCCGCCTAGCTGTGTGAGCTTTTTCACATTCTGTCTAAATATCAATAATAATACCGTCTCCAGAAACACCACCTGAGTTGTTGTTGTTTTAAAAAAAATGCCAGGCAAAGGCAGGCCGCCACGCAGAGGCACTAGGGGCCGTGCTGCTATGCTATCCTGTGGCCCTAGGAAATTGCCCAGTTTTACAAAGGCAATTACCCTGAACTCCCAAAATGCTGAAGAGGTAGTTAACTGGCTTACACAGCACACCCCATCCTCTACCGTTTCTAACTTTGCCACAACATCCTCATCCTCCTCTGCTATGGGCACCCCACGTAACACTTCCTCCACCACCGGCGCCCCTTCTTCACTGGAGTCAGAGGAGTTATTTACACATGAGTTTCTTGAACTGAGTGATGCGCAACCATTATTGGCAGAAGAAGACGAAAGAGATGAGGACGTTACACCAGATATAATTCTGGCAGACAACACAACAGAGATGGACATAATGAGTGATGAGGAGGTCCCCGCTGCTGCTTCCTTCTGTGAGCTGTTAGAAGAAATTGATGCATCTGAGGAGAATGATGATGAGGAGATTGATGTTTTGTGGGTGCCCAGTAGAAGAGAGCAAGAGGAGGATAGTTCAGATGGAGAGACCGAGAGTCAGAGAGGCAGGAGGAGAATAAGACTTAGAAGAAGCAGGGAGGACAGCTCGCAGGGAACAGTAGGGCAACAACATGTATCGGCACCTGTGGTCAGCCGGCCAACGCACCTGCCATTGCCGCCAACTTCTACTGTTACCGCCAGATTGCCAGCTTCAAAAAGCTCAGCAGTGTGGGATTTTTTTAATGTGTGTGCCTCTGACAAAAGCGTTGTAATTTGCAATGAGTGCAGTCAGAAACTGAGTCTTGGGAAGCCCAACACCCACATAGGTACAACTTCTATGCGAAGGCACATGAACGGCAAGCACAAAGCACTATGGGAGCAACACCTCAAAGGCAGCAGACAAACTAAAAGCCACCCTCCTTCTGGTCCAGTATCTTACTGCTCTACCTCTGCTGTCCTTGACCCGTCTGAACCACCCTCCACTCCGCCTTCCACCTTGACCACCAGTTCCCAGTCATCTGCCCCCAGCCAAGTTTCTGTGAGAGCCATGTTTGAGCGTAAGAAGCTAATGTCTGCGAGTCACCCCCTTGCCCGGCGTCTGACAGCTGGATTGTCTGCACTCTTAGCCCGCCAGCTTTTACCATACCAGCTGGTGGACTCTGAGGCCTTCCGCAAATTTGTAGCAATTGGGACACCGCAGTGGAAGGTACCCAGCCGCAATTTTTTCTCCAAGAAGGGAATACCACACCTGTACCACCATGTGCAGAGCCAAGTCACCGCATCTCTGTCACTTAGTGTTGGGGCAAAGGTCCATATGACTACTGACGCATGGTCCTCCAAACATGGTCAGGGCAGGTATGTCACCTACACTGCCCACTGGGTGAACTTGCTTATGGCTGGGAAGCAGGGAATGCGTGGCTCAACAACAACAGTGGAGTTGGTGTCACCGCCACGGATTGCACGCGGTTCTGCCACCACCTCTACTCCTCCTTCGCTCTCTACCTCGTCTTCTTCCTCTGCTTCCTCCTCCTCTGCTGCTGGGTCCTCCTCCTCCACACCTGTGCACCCCCAGCTCCCCCTAGGCTATTCGACGTGCCAGGTACGCCGTTGTCATGCTGTCTTGGGGATGACGTGCCTGGAAAGCAGAAACCATACCGGATCTGTACTCCTGTCATCTTTGCAGTCACAGGCCGATCGGTGGCTGACCCCACACCAATTGAAGATCGGAAAAGTGGTGTGTGACAACGGAAGCAATCTGTTGGCAGCACTGAGACTGGGCAATTTAACACATGTGCTCTGCATGGCACATGTTCTGAATTTAATAGTCCAACGTTTTGTCTCGAAGTACCCAGGATTCCAGGACATTCTCAGGCAGTCCAGGAAGGTGTCGGCCCATTTCAGACGTTCCTACACAGCCATGGCATGCCTTGCTGACATTCAGCAGCGGTACAACATGCCAGTCAGGCGTTTAATTTGCGACAGCCAGACTCGCTGGAATTCAACGCTCCTCATGTTGGAACGTCTGCTGCAACAACAAAGAGCCGTCAATGAATACCTGTTTGAACTGGGTGGTAGGACTGGATCTGCTGAGCTGGGGATTTTTTCCCCCGTTACTGGGTGCTTATGCGCGATGCCTGCAGGCTCATGCGCCCTTTTGAAGAGGTTACAAACATGGTCAGTCGCACCGAAGGCACCATCAGCGACCTAATACCCTTTGCTTTCTTCCTGGAGCGTGCCGTGCGACGAGTGACAGATGAGGCTGTAGACCAGCGTGACGAGGAGCAGGAAGCGCATGATTTCTGGTCGGAATCACCAGAACGAGCCCAGGCACCTGTTGCAACGCAGGGAGAGGTGTCAGAAGTGGAGTCAGAGGAGGAAGGTGGCTTTGTGGAGGAGGAGGACCAACAGGAGCAGGCTTCCCAGGGGGCTTGTGGTGACCTTTTGGGGACCCCTGGTCTTGTACGTGGCTGGGGGGAGGAGACCGTGGATGATATAGTCCTTGATAACGAGGAAGCGGAGATGGATACCTCTGCATCCAACCTTGTGAGAATGGGGTCTTTCATGCTGTCATGCCTGTTGAAGGACCCCCGCATCAAGAGGCTTAAGGAGAAGGACCTGTACTGGGTCGCAACGCTACTAGACCCTCGGTACAAGCATAAAGTGGCAGAAATGTTACCAACGTACCACAAGTCCGAAAGGATGCTGCATTTACAAACCAGCCTGCAAAACATGTTGTACAATGCTTTTAAGGGTGATGTCACTTCAGGAACTCATCAACATTCCAGGGGCAGAGGTGCCAGTAATCCTGCCACGAGCGCACCTGCAAGGACAATGCACTTTGGCCACTCTGTAACGTCAGACATGCAAATGTTTTTCAGTCCAAGGCAGCGCCAGAACCCTTCGGGATCCACCCTCAAAGAACACCTCGACCGGCAGGTAGCGGACTACCTGGCATTAACTGCAGATATCGACACTCTGAGGAGCGATGAACCCCTGGACTACTGGGTGCGCAGGCTTGATCTGTGGCCAGAGCTGTCACAATTTGCCATGAACCTCTTGTCTTGCCCCGCCTCAAGTGTCCTCTCAGAAAGGACCTTCACTGCAGCAGGAGGGATTGTAACTGACAAGAGAACTCGCCTAGGTCACAAAAGTGTGGATTACCTGACCTTTATTAAAATGAACGAGGCATGGATCTCGGAGGGTTACTGCACGCCGGAAGACTTGTTCTGACTCCCCATGCAGCTGTCCTTCTCTGCACGCCGCATGACTCCACACACAGCTGTCCTTTAGTGTCCTCCTCCCTCCGCCACCGTTACAAACTAGGGTGCAAACCCTACTGGTTTCATTTAAATCAAAACTTTTTGGACAGGTAAATCCTGAGTTTTTCTGGCCTCTGTGCTTCAGTGGCTGCAACCAAAAAAATTCATATTTTCAGCATTTATATGGCATATTTTTTCTGGCCTCTGTGCTTCAGTGGCTGCAACAAAAAAAATTCATATTTTCAGCATTTATATGGCATATTTTTTCTGGCCTCTGTGCTTCAGTGGCTGCGACAAAAAAAATTCATATTTTCAGCATTTATATGGCATATTTTTTCTGGCCTCTGTGCTTCAGTGGCTGCGACAAAAAAAATTCATATTTTCAGCATTTATATGGCATATTTTTTCTGGCCTCTGTGCTTCAGTGGCTGCGACAAAAAAAAAATCATATTTTCAGCATTTATATGGCATATTTTTTCTGGCCTCTGTGCTTCAGTGGCTGCGACAAAAAAAAAAATTTTTTTAGCATTCATATGGCATATTTTTTCTGGCCTCTGTGCTTCAGTGGCTGCGACAAAAAAAATGTCATATTTTCAGCATTTACATGGCATATTTTTTCTGGCCTCTGTGCTTCAGTGGGTGCGACAAAAAAAATTCATATTTTCAGCATTTATATGGCATATTTTTTCTGGCCTCTGTGCTTCAGTGGCTGCGACAAAAAAAAATTATATTTTTAGCATTCATATGGCATATTTTTTCTGGCCTCTGTGCTTCAGTGCCTGCGACAAAAAAAAAATCATATTTTCAGCATTCATATGGCATATTTTTTCTGGCCTCTGTGCTTCAGTGGCTGCGACAAAAAAAATTTATATTTTTAGCATTCATATGGCATATTTTTTCTGGCCTCTGTGCTTCAGTGGCTGCGACAAAAAAAAATTCATATTTTCAGCATTTATATGGCATATTTTTTCTGGCCTCTGTGCTTCAGTGGCTGCGACAAAAAAAATTTATATTTTCAGCATTTATATGGCATATTTTTTCTGGCCTCTGTGCTTCAGTGGCTGCGACAAAAAAAAATTATATTTTTAGCATTCATATGGCATATTTTTTCTGGCCTCTGTGCTTCAGTGGCTGCGACAAAAAAAACATAATTTTTCAGGAAAGTACACATGCCTAATTTTTCAGGGTTCTGCAACAGTGGCGAAATCGCATCTTTTATGGTCACCGCAGGTGATCAATAAAGTAGACCAAAACTGGGCCCACACTGCAGAATCAGTGTTTTTTGGTTCACTTCACTGTACATTGAATTACCTCTGCCTGACCGTGCACGTGCGCACAAGCACGGTGACTGCTAAACACACCACTACAGAAATATTGCCACCAACAGGACGAACATCCTGGAGGTGACATTATTATTATAGTGACTATTATTTGCTCACTTGACGGTATCATTCATGAAAGCTCTTTGCGTTTTTTTGCGTTGCAGTAAGCGCCGCATTTTGTCTTTGCGTGTGAACAGGCTGTAACCTTTACACGACTTGATTGGCATGTAGACGCCGGACGTTTTAAAGCAGTTTATTACACAAGTTTAGAAATGTAGTGTGATTTCTGCCCTTTACAGCACAAAACGCAGCGCTGTGTCAACAATGTATTTTTCAGATACATTTTTGCCCTTGATCCCCCTCTGGCATGCCACTGTCCAGGTCGTTGCACCCTTTAAACAACTTTAAAATCATTTTTCTGGCCAGAAATGTCTTTTCTAGCTTTTAAAATTCGCCTTCCCATTGAAGTCTATGGGGTTCGCGGCGTTCGCGAACCGTTTGCATTTTTGACGCAAGTTCGCGAATATGTTCGCAAACATTTTTTCCGATGTTCGCTACATCCCTTCTTTTCAGGCATTTAGTGTTAAGATCACTGAAAAATAATATTTGGTGTTAAGCTAAGCATATAAAAGGAACTCTCGATACGACTGCTGATTCTCTGTCTCGCTTACAGTTTGGGATATTCTGGGGACTAGAGAAAGGAGAAGAAGCGCAAGTAACGGTATGCCCAGAGTATCTATGGGATTTGGTTTGGTGAAGCTGAAGCTGAAGGAAGCAGTAATTAATTCATTGTCGGAGAAAACTTTAGAATAGTGTCGCCACTTTAAAAAGGAGAGTTGCTGAAATTTCATTCTTCCTATGGACTTTACTAATAATACTTATTCATGTCGGTGGAAATGATATTGGGAAAATCCGAACAGTTGACTTGATAAGTCAAATTAAAAGAGATCTTTCGCAAATTCGGGCAATGTTGGAAGATGTTATTATTTGGTCAGAAATTGTTCCGAGATTGGTCTGGTTTTCACCAGAAAAGAAACTGCTTGAGAAATGTAAAAAGAAAGTGAACCATTGTGTGTGCAAATTTGTGAAAACTCTCAATATTATTGTATTTAGACACTTTGATTTGGAACCAGTTGAAATAGGTCTATATAGACCAGACGGAGTTCACCTGTCAGACATAGGGAATGACATCTTTAACAATGGTTTGCAGACGACACTAGAGAAAGCACTATTTATTGGAGGGGTGTCAACCGCAGTAAGAGGTTTATAACACACTTGACATGGTGGCCATAACAAATAAATATGGCATGGCTTTTATAATTTGTAAGTTTTTTCGATAGTCATATGGCGGCCTGCTGGGCATGAGCAGAGGCTGGCTGGTTTTCAGATATCAAAGAATTGATCATTTTTGTTTTAAATTACACTGTACTATTTAAAAATGCTAATAAAACAGTGCTGCACCCAACCCTCCAAACAAAAAATTTGTGTTCATGGTGTCGTGTGCAATTATTTTCTATATTTTATGGTTAGATTAAAAGAACATCATACCTTGCTCATGTAGAAAGGAGAAATTATCAGAAATCTGGAATTCATGGCTTTCTTCACTGTTCATCTCTGTTCCTCGAGTACAAATACAGTTCAGCTCAGATCCGGTTTTGCAATAGCAGAGACTTGAATGCGTCCGATAAGCAAAGTTCAAGTGAATATGGCAAGCGCATACTTTTCAGCTCCTAATAAAGCAATGTTAGAGGACATGTCGTGAGAAGTAGAAAGATTTTGGTATGTGGGTGGATACAAACAGGCTGATTCCTTGCAGACATAGTAACTAGATAAACCTGCATGACAGGAAAATACCTAAACAGGTATCTGTTTTTTTTCATTAAATAGATTATGGGTAAGATAACTTGGTTTAAATTTAGTCAATTAAGATATGCAAGTCATAACAGGTATTATATATTTCTATAAGAAAAATTGGTTTTTAGGGATGACTTTTCATATGCTTATTTGTAGCAGCAGTCGTTATTCCCTATGATACATTTGTAATAGTAGCTTGGTCCTGAATATCTTTTTTTTATTTCGTTTTGAAATCTAACATGAGGCTAGATATATTGTCTGATTACCAGCTGCCCCCAGTCATGTGACTTATGCTCTGATAAATTTCAGCCACTCTTTACTGCTGTACTGCAAGTTGGAGTGATATCACCCCCTCCCTTTCCCCAAGCAGTCTAACAACAGAACAATGGGAAGGTAACCAGATAGCAGCTCCCCAACACAAGATAACAGCTCCTTGGTAGATCTAAGAAAAGCACTCAATACTATAATCCAGGTCCCACTGCGACATGAAACAACAGCCTGTCAGAAAGAAGTTCCATCCTAAAATGCTGGCTCTTTCTGAAATCACATGACCAGGCAAAATGACCTGAGATGGCTGCCTACACACCAATATTACAACTAAAAAAATACAATTGATGGTTCAGGAATTACATTTTGTGAATTATTAGCAGTGTAAACAGTGTAACTTAATAAAAAATTGCATAGCAGAAATCATGAAGGAAACCTATTAACTGTGTGTAGACAGCGGAAAAATAACAGTTTCGATTTTCTGCTTCTTTTCTGTTCTCATCAACTTGCTGACACCCCAGGGTCCCATTCCTTTCTGCTTTATTTTTTTACTAGCTACATATTTTAAAAATAATTTTGCATTTTGTTCTGTGTTTAACCCTGTGAAAAACATTTCCCACTTAATATGTTGCAAACATTTGCACAACTAAAATTCTGTAGTTTAGTTACTCCTTTATAGAGTTGTCTCTACAACATAATCTCAAAGGAAACCATGTTATGATCACTCTTCCCTACATGCTCACCCACACAAATGCTAGAGATAAATTTGATAGTATTAGTTATTACAAGATCCAGAAGAGAATCATTCCTAGTTCTTGAACAAGCTGAAATAAAAAGTTATTGTTCAACATATTTACAAACCTGCTGGCTTTTTCTGAATTGGCAACCCCATTACCCCACTTGGCAACCCCATTACCCCAGTCAATGTCTGGATAAATGAAGTCACCCATAATATTAACTTGACCTGCCTTGACCTGTGAAGCAGCTTCTATTTGTAAAAGAAGCTGGGCTTCATTCTCATCACTTATACAAGGTGGTTTATAGCATACACCTGTGATAATTTTCTTTGTAACCATTTGCCCAGTTGAAATCTCTACCCAGAGGGATTCCACACCCTCCCCAGTGCCATCAATGGTTATTTCCATTTTGTGCATGGCTTTAATTCAGGCTTTACATACAAACACACTCCTCCACCCTTTTTAATCCCTCTGTCCCTCCTAAAAAGTGTGTAGCCATTTAAGTTCACAGCCCAGTCACATATTTCAACCCACCAGGGGTCACGGTCGGCACCCTAAATTCAGAACCAATGCTAAGCACCCTGTTCTCAGCTCTTGCTTCCGCCTTTAACAGCCGCCTTTCACCTCGGGAGGAGTCCTCGGCTAATCGGATGCTGCCAGGTCTTATTAAGAGAGGTGCCAAGCGAAAGGTTCTGAACGAGCAAAGGGGCACTACGGTAATGCAAAGTCTTTTGGGCAGAAGGTCGCGGTACAAGGTATAGGCAGAAAGCCTAGTCAATCAGGCCGGGTCGGGGCAGGCAGAGTACAAACGGAGTCAGGCAGGCAAGGGTGAAACCAGGAGATCAATAAAAACGGATACGGAACAAGCGGAGTCGGTTACCAGGCAAGGGTCAGGATAGTCAGAATCGCCCAAAAACAGGCAGGGGTCACAACACAAGCCAAAAATATATTCAAAATCCTATTTTATCACATTAGTCAAGCAAAATGAACTTTAATTACACTATATAAATTATTTGAATCTTGTTTCCATCAGTCTGGGAATTCATAATTATAGCAAGCCGGCAGCAGCCATTTTGTGGACACTGTTATTAAGACAAGCCTTGTATCATCTCAAAATCTTGTTTGTGCACCAGAATGGGGGACCCGATGGCCATCCCCATGCCCTGGTTACACAATTAAATGACAAAGGGGAATGTATGGAGAGCAGTGACATCTAGGAAGTGGTGAATGGAAAATGAAAGGAATTGTCTGCCCCGCCTCTATGCCTAAGGTATAGGGGCAGACAATATTTGATTGACAGCTGAGATTTTTAAATTAATTTACAACCACTATGAATGCTTTAATAAAAAATAGAAATTGGATTTATTTGAAAAGGACTTTTATTATACAGATTTTTGTGTCTGGGTGACAGGGCCACTTTAATAATAAATGATATTATCTTGCTATATATATATTTATATTTATATATATATATATATATATATATATATATATATATATATATATATATATATATATATATATATATATCCCGCCCTTCTATTTATCTGTTCCCCCTAGTAAATCGAAAGGGTCTTTGATAAAGCCTGGGAATGCCGGGCGAAACACGCGTCAGGCGCTATTGACTCTAGGCTCTGGGTGATGTTTTTCTGTGGCACTGTAATTTACCGGGGTCAATGTGTCCATCTACCTCTGCTTACACCTCCATGCCGCTATTCTAATTTCAATGTTTTGTTTAAGGCATTACAACAATACAGTGCACAACAGCCCTCGGTGCTGTGTACTGTGGCTCCCATATTTATTGTTCCCAAAGATGCCACTGCCTATTAATCTTTTAATTTCTCACATTATGGGTATTTTAAATTCTCAATAAAAGTTATGTCTTATTTTCTCATCTCAATAGAATTATATAACCAATTTAGGTGGGTCGGTGCAGTTTCTAAAGGGTTGCTCCTCTAAGCTCTTATTTGTTTTACATTGTATATTTCAGACCCTGCACACCACCATTGCATCTCTAGATGGTTGGTGCTCCCACATTCACATTCTTTCAACATCCATAAGATAACCAAGCAGACACACAAAACTCCAGATTATCCGAATATTACCTACACAAAAGGGGCCATTGTTTCTAAATAACCTGAAGGATCTTATTCACACATCTCCTCCTCATGGCATCTCCTTCAACCATGCAATGAATCTCTCTGCTTTAGACATACATTTTACACGGAGGAACCGAGACTTAGGGAGCATGTAGCCTACACATAGATGTATGTTAATGTTAACAAAGCGTGTTTATACCTGTACCTGTTTTATTGGAATACAATAAGGGGCACATTGATTTAGCTCGAGTGAAGGATTAGAAGGAAAAAAACTTCGAATTTCAACGTTTTTTTTTTTTGGCTACTTCGACCATTGAATTGGTTACTTCGACCTTCGACTACGACTTTGACTTGAACGATTCGAACTAAAAATCGTTCGACTATTTGACCATTCGATAGTCGAAGTACTGTCTCTTTAAAAAAAACTTCGACTACCTACTTCGCCACCTAAAACCTACCAAGCACCAATGTTAGCCTATGGAGAAGGTCCCCATATGCTTTCTAAGCTTTTTTTGATCGAAGGAAAATCCTTAGATCGATGAATTAAAATCCTTTCGAAATGCGGTAAATCCTTCGATTTCGATATTCGAAGTCGAAGGATTTAACTTCGATGGTCGAATATCGAGGGTTAATTAACCCTTGATATTCGACCCATAGTAAATGTGCCCCCTAGTGTGAAGGTGAACAACCAATGCTTGTCACAAGATGGCAGCACATGTTCACTAGTATAAACATGCAGTATTATTACAGCTGTGGGTTAGATGCTGGAGATGATTCATTTGCAGATGGTTCACCTTCATATAAATGCAGTTATCATAGCAGATAAAGTTTCAAATAATTGTTTTTGAGAAAATTACTGTAAATTTAGCATTTCTTTCTAGGGCAGGAGCTAGTGGACGCACCAAGGGAGGGGTCGCTGACCACTTAAATGTAAACTTTAACACTGATATTGGCAACTCTCTTTTTATTTAATTACACCGGTGATGTACTGTACAATCGATCTTACAAACTTTCCTTCAAATGATCGAATACTGCTGCAGGGAGGGCGGGAGTGACTGAGGGAGGAGTATGGGAAAACGTTTTGTCTCAGTGAAACAAACATATACAGAAAGATGAGCCACAAATTCTGGGTGGGGGAGGGGGAGTGATTTCAAAGGATTTCTGTCAGTGCGTTCTTTAGTGAAACAAACATGTGTACAGCCAGTGCAAACGTTTCTTCTGCTAGCCAATAGTTCATGATGTCAGGACTTTGTCATGTAACAAGAACTGGAGACGGGAGAACAACTCCGCTCCCTAGAAAACTGTATCTGATTCCTCTGTGGTAACTTCTGCTTTTACAGTAAGTTTTTGGGCAATATAGAATTTGGGCAATATAGAATTTGGGCAATACATAATTGTTGCAAAACATACAGCTATGTGTGAACGTTTGTGAACTCTTTAAAGTGACTCTGTCCTGGGAAAAGTTATAGAAAATATATACATTAATAGCACTCCTATTCAGTGTCGGACTGGCCCATCGGGACACCAGGAAAACTCCCGGTGGGCCCAGGTGTCAGTGGGCCCTTGTGCTGCTAAACATTTGGCCTATTTCATGGCCATTACCTATTTCTATGAGAACAAAGAGGCTAAACAGATGGAATAATAGGTTATAGGATGAATACCTAAAGAGACTAGTCGAATAGAGATTAAGTGAGGAGAGGAAGAATAATAGTAATCAGAGTGGGCACCTGGCATAAATTTTCTTGGTGGGCCCCTGGTCTAAGGTTTTTGGGTGGGCCCCTGGTGTCCCAGTCCGATACTGCTCCAATTGAAATTCATTTTTCAAAAGAGCAAAAACATATTTTTACATTTAATTTTAAAATCTGACATGGGGCTAAACATGTTGTCAGTTTCCTAGGTGCCCCAAGTCATGTGACCTGATAAACTTCAGTCACTCTTTACTGCTGCACTGCAAGTTGGAGTGATATAAACTAGGGATGCACCGAATCCACTATTTTGGATTCGGCCGAATCCCCGAATCCTTGGTGAAAGATTTGGCCGAATACCGAACCGAATCTTAATTCTAATTTGCATATGCAAATTAGAGGCAGGAGAGGAAAAAGTGGGAAAAATTCTTCTTTTGCGACAAAGTCCCATGATTTCCCAACCCGCCCCTAATTTAAATATGCAAATTCGTTTTTGGATAATGGTTCGGCCAGGCAGAAGGATTCGTCCGAATCGAATCCTGCTGAAAAAGGCCGAATCCTGTCCGAATCCCGAACCGAATCCTGGATTCGGTGCATCCCTACATATCACCCCCTTCGTTTCCCCCCATAAAATCATGACAGAATACCTTTACAATTTTCTTTATTTTTATATGAATGTGACATAATATATCATCTGAATTTTAAACAAGTCCTAAAAGTATATTAAAAAAAATAGTTAAACAGGAAATATTATATTTGGTCATGTATTTATTGAAAAAAATTATCCAATAACATATCTGCAAAAGTAGGTGAATCCTTGGAATACTTTGTTTGTCAGACAGATTGTGTACAAATGGAGCGTTGTTACCATTGTTGCCCTACCCAGAAGTGGTTGACCATCAAAGATAACTCCAATGCCTCTAATGGTCCGAGAGGTTACAAAGCAACCCAGGGTAACTGAAGGCCTCTCTCACATTAGTCCACCATCAAGAGAACAGTGAACAACATGGTGTGTATGGTAGCAAGGTGAAAGCCACAAAATAATGCTGACTGTCTACAGTTTGCTAAAGACCATGTGGACAAACCAGAAGGATATTGAAAAAATGTTTTGTGGATGGATGAAGCCAAAATAGAACTTTTTAGCTTAAATGAGGAGTGTTACATGGAGAAAAAAAACACTGCATTCCAGCATAAGAACCTTATCCCATCTGTGAAACATGGTGGCGGGAGTGATCTAGTTAGGTCCTGTTTTGCTGCATCTGTGCCTGGATGGTTTACCATTACATTGATGGAACAATGAATTCTAAAGGATAATGGAAAGACATCTGTCCGTGAACTGAATCTCAAGAGACAGTGGGTCATGCAGCAAGACAATGATCCTGAACACACAAGTCATTCTACCAAAGAATGGTTAAAAAAGATTAAAGTGAATGTTCTGGAATGTCAAAGTCAAAGTACTGGCCTTAATCTAATTGAAATGTTGTGGAAAGAACTAAAGTGAGCAATTCATTTAAGGAAACCCACCAACATCCAAGAGCTGAAGTGGTTCTTTGTGTAGGAATGGGCTGAAATTCCTCGAGTCGATGTGCAGGACTGATCAACAGTTACCGCAAAAGTTTAGTTGCAGTTATAGCTGCACAAGAGGTCACCCCAAATAATGATAAATACATGACCCAGGGTTGGACTGGAGCACGGGGGCCCCCCGGGGTCCAAACTTCCGGGGCCCCGCACACACCCAGGACATTTTAGTTTTGGGGCTCGGCAGATTAGGGGAGCGGGTCTGGGCCGGAGGTCCAACCCAATGACCAAATATAATTGTTATTTCATTTGTTTTCTTCATCTACTTTGAAGACTTGTTTGAAACACCCATTGATTTTAATACATTTGGAGCGAGATACAATAGTTGCGTGCAAAAAAATGTATGCCCATTTACTTTAATGCGTTTTGCAAAATTTTTCGCAAAATGTCTTCGCAGTTTCATGAGTTTTTCAGAGAAGTGGGACGGATTCGCTCATAACTAGTGGACATATTTCTGTTTAGCTACATTTAAAGGGACTATATTGTGCTGCTCAATCATGGTTTACTACAGATCGCAGCACACTTTAGTCAGAGTTATTAGTTCCTGGTACTTATATGGTGCAGGCGCATTTCTGCACCACTCCTTTTCCAGGTAAGGGCTACACTTTAAGGTGCCTATCACATTCGCTATGGACAATTCTATCAGGAGTCAGTTAATATATATGGAGCAGAAACCCTCCAGACACAACCTCTTTGCAGACAGTGCCCAAGCCAGATCATATCATATTTCAACCAGCCTGATGACAGGTGTTTTGTGTTGCTAACACTACAGTGCATCAGACTACTGAATAAATTTGATGTTATAACAAATTTTACTGGTCTGTTATTTTTCCTTAGATACTCTTCCACACATATGCAATCAAGGGTGCGGTTCAGGATGTGTGTTTTATATTTCACCCTGATGAAGTAATTGCCCAAGATGCCACAAAGAGGAAGACAGGACAAAGTCTGCTTGCAGGCAATCCATTTCTTGCTAAGTATGCAAAGAAAGTGTTTCGGGGACGACTGGATGGATCTGCTGCACCTTCTGTTTAACTCATTTAAAAAAAGGTCTATGAAATGATTGCTAACTTCTTTGAATTAATATATGTGACATGTAGTAGACAAAGTCATATACTATGATATGCCAAAGGAATTTCAACAGTTCTCTAATAAAAACAGCCTCTTTACAAGTGACTTCAGAAGAGATCATCTCTTTCAAAGGGGCAGATTCACTAACTGGAGTAAAGTCATCAGCGAGTTTCGTTGTGGGTGCCGAACGGTGCCGACTTTTGCTAGCGTTGAGGAAGATCTATGGCGAAGGCAAATCTGGCGAAAGAGGTAACGTTCATTACAATCCGCAGTTTAGTGAATTTGCGGAGTAACGTCCATTCACCAGAGCGAATTGTCAGCTGTCGATAGATTGTGAATGAGCGCTATCGAATTGGTGCCAGTGCCCATTAGTAAATTGGTGATGTCCCTGCGGGCGGTAACGCTGGCGACAGCGTTTGTCACTTTGCCCTTTAGTAAATCTGCCCCAAAGAAGGAAACATCAGATTTGGGTACTGATGATCCAGATCAGATTTCTCCTCTTTTGATGTTAAACTGTTGAACCTTCTCAAAATGTTTACCCCAAAATGGTAAGTGGCATGGTATGATATTATGTGTGTACTTAATTGGAACAGACAAAGGGAGCTTTATTGTAATGTACAGCATTAATAAACTGACCCTCTGTGATATTTGAATTTAGGTTTGGTGCCACCCTTATACAGTATCCTGTAGTTTTGGAGTACAAGCATGCGCAGCTTGTAGAGTGAGCTGTGTGTTTAAGTCTGGGCAGGCACTGTGCAAATGTTCTCTCTTGAAAAATAGTTCTTTGGAAATTAGGTTTTAACTCCTGCTACTCTTGAGATAGAACACTGCTACATGTGACTTTTTCTCTCATCTGGATCCTTGCAGGAATACTGGAAGAAAGGGGAGTTCCAAGCTTTAGTGTAACTCTCACACACATTTCTTCTTTCCGAAATCTTTGGCACCAGTGGTTCTGAAATAGGAACATGTATGAAGGAAAGTTACTTTCACTTAAGGAATCAACTGTATTTTCACTGTAAGCAGATATTGTATCTAAAAATCCAATTTATCGTAACCAGTTTGTAACGTGGTAAAATGTTTGCAATACATGCCTTTGAGGAGAGAATTGTAGTTGGACTGGAGATCCACAAGATGAGCACAGTAGCAGCATTATTCACAGAAACAAGCATAGCTCCTTCAGACTCAATTGTTTAAACAATTCCAATAGTAATGTCATTAAATAAATTACAAGGTTTGCAAGGCTGTTTGGTCCTCTCTCTGGCTGCCTGACTTCCTGATTCTCTTCCTTTAGATAAGGTAGCTCTACAGCTCCCAAATATATAGAGCAGGGCACAGCTTGCATTATAAATGCCCTTTATAAAAACAATAGGACCTACCGATTCCTAACTCCTTAGGTAATGCTGGGGTGCTGATCCCTTCCTTATTCCTTGTTGGAGCCTCAACTACTTAGCTAGTAGGCCTACCCCTATCTCTCACCATCTACAGCTCCCCAAATCTGATATACCACTAGCTAACCTAACTATGTGTCTCTGCTTGGTATGTAACAGATCTCAGGCTCCCCATCATCATCCACTCGTATCTTCTTTACATCAATCAGAGAGTAAGTTACCCACTATTCTCCTCCTTTTATAATGTTCCTAGATAAAACTCTTACTGCATTAATTCAAACTTACAGCTATGCTGTTTATCTTACCACTATGTCAACCAGCTCATCAGGAAAACCCCAGTTTCCAAGCATTCTGGATCATAGAATTCATACCTGTATAATATCAAAAATTGATATGTAGACTTTTAAATTATCACTGCCAGCTAATCTGTGCATGCTTGTATCCTGGACACCAGCATATTGGCCACACCAAACCTGAATTCAAATAAGATAGAAGGCCAGTGTACAAGGGCTTTGAAAATGTAGAACAAACACCCTTTTTTGCTGTTCCACCTAAAGATTAACAGACCACATCCTTTTGAGTTGAGATATAAAAACATGCTTTTTTGGAGGACCAAAACTTACATAGAAAAAAAGAAGAGCACCGAGCACTGGCAGGTCAAAAGTTAAACATTACTTTTATTGTGTCTCAATAAAATCATACAAAATGAGGAAGGAGCAGATGCTCCACGTCTGACACATTTCCTGGCATTAGACCACTTCCTGAAAGCAGCAAAGGATTGCGCAACATATACTACCAAAGACCCAACCCAAAGACAATAAGTAGTAATTAAAAGATTAGCCAACGTAAATCATTAATAAGAACAGAAGACTTCACACTGTCTATTCCTACCCCCAAATGATTCAATGGCTCTTAACATATAGATCCAATCTACTTCTTGCTTTGAGAGACTCTTATTAATGGAGAACTAAACCCCCTGATTAATAAAACTCCGTACCACTACCCTACATAGTCCCCCTCCCTGCTCCCCCCCCACATGATTATGATTATCCCTGAAAGTTCCCCTAATTCATTACTCGCGTATAGGTGCACTTTTGGCACATGCGCAGTTGCTACGAACCCGGAAGACTGCTCCAACTGCGCATGCACCAATACAGCATTCACTTCCCGAAGAATACCAAACAGCTGTCCTGGAAGATGCGACCATGAGCTCCTCTGCACTTACCTATATGTGAGTGATGAATTAGGGACACTTTCAGAGGTAATCACCTTCACCTTTGGGGGGAAGCAGTAATGTTCCCACTTTATCTTAAAGGGGAGCTGCTGTAAAGCAGTCACAATATGAAACATGATACTATTCTATTTTTAAAGGACAAGGAAAGTATTTTTAATTTAATTTGAAAGATCGCTCCATTCTGTACTTGATAATTTTATTAGATACATTCACATTTAGGCATATGCTTTAACGTTTATTTAATTTTCATTAAATCTCACTAATTGAAGTTGGAAGTTGTTGTACCACTTACTGTATATTGTATTTGTTTATTTATTTATAACAATCACTTCACCTTAATCTTAGTCACTCACACACTAATGTGATTTATGCAGTTTGAGCACTTTCATTATGTATGCAAAGTTTGGGGAAATTGATATATTGCACATGGATTGATTTATTTCAACTAGTTATTTAACAAATGAAATATTGATTAAATAGATTAAATACATTTATCAATTTAACAAATTAATTTTTCAATTTTTTCATCACTTAATTAATTTATCAGAGAGCTATTTAAGTACAATTTGAATGTTTAGTAATTTTCACTGATGACCAATAATCACTAGATAAAGTATGGTTACACTTTACGATCACAAACCTTTTTATTTTAGTCATGTATTTCTACTGAATTTATAATATTTATAAAATTAAAGTTCGTAATATCAAGGTTAGTATTAATTGATACAACCATTTGCTTATTTGATACATTAGACAGGGCCGTAACTAGGGGTAGGCAGAGTAGGCGGCCGACCTAGGGAACAATCATGATGGGGGGCGCACTTTTAGGGGGATTTTGTTTTCTTTTTTTTAAACCCTGGTTTGATTGGCCTTTAATAGTTTTTTAATTGTATAAACCGCCTATTCCAACCCCCTCTTGCCCGTGATTTGTACTGTGGGCACTCCCCACCTCCCTCTTGGCTGCTGCTGGCACAGCTACATATTTGTGGGCAATATGGTGGATTTTTGGCTCCTACTGGCACAGGTACAGATTGGGGGCAATATGAGGGATTGCTGATGGCACAGGTACAAATCGGGGTAATATGATAGCTGCTGGCACAGGTACACAGATGGTTGGGGCATTATGATGGATTTTTAGCTTCTGCTGGCACAGGTACAAATTAGGGGCAATATGATGGATTTTTTTGGTTGCTGCTAGCATAATTACAGACTGGGGGTAACACTATGACGGATGTTTTGTCTTATGCTGGCACAAGTACAGATTGGGGGCAATCTAAGTGATTGACTGCTGTGGGCACAGGAACAAATAGGGGTAATATGATAGGCCCTGGCACAGGTACATGGGGCAACATAATGACTGCTGGCACAGGTACAGGAAGCAGTATGAATGGTAAGACGGAAAATGATAATGTAGGGCTAGGTGTGGGGGCATTGATTGAAGCACTTGCCTAGGGTGCCAAAATACCTTGGCCCGGCCCTGACGTTAGATAATTTAATTTAATATATGTAATTCAACAAAATGTACAATCCGTAAGGCTCTGGCATTCTCTATATGATATTTCACACAATATTTTAAATTTTTTCATATTTAGGTATTGTTCAAAACAGAAATCCCTTGGGTGAATGCACTCTCTTTGTTCGATCATACAAATCCAAAAAACACATTCGATTTTCAATGATAGATTAAAGTTTATTATCTTTACTAGACATTAAGCCCGTTAAATTAACGGGCGCTAGAACATATCCGTGGGCAGGGCCGGGCCAAGGTAGTTTGGCACCCTAGGCAAGGACTTCAATTAGCGCCCCCCTCATCTTGTATTACCATTTCCCACCTTACCATTACAGTTTTTTAATAAACAAACCTTACAAAACATTGATGAAACTTTTCATTTATATAAATATTGCCCCCAAATCTGTACTTGTGCCAGAAGTCAGCCATAAATATGCCCCCAAATCTGTAATTGTGCCAGCAGTCAGCCATAAATATGCCCCCAAATCTGTAATTGTGCCAGCAGTCAGCCATAAATATGCCCCCAAATCTGTACCTGTGCCAGCAGTCAGCCATAAATATGCCCCCAAATCTGTACCTGTTGTGCGAGCAGTCAGCCATAAATATGCCCCCAAATCTGTACCTGTGCTAGCAGTCAGCCATAAATATGCCCCCAAATCTGTACCTGTTGTGCCAGCAGTCAGCCATAAATATGCCCCCAAATCTGTACCTGTGCCGGCAGTCAGCCATAAATATGCCCCCAAATCTGTACCTGTGCCAGCAGTCAGCCTTAAATATGCCCCCAAATCTGTACCTGTGCTAGCAGTCAGCCTTAAATATGGCCCCAAATCTGTACCAAAATCTCCTCATGTGAACTAACCACAGTAGATTTATCACATATTAAGATTATGTTATATTCTATAGAAGATGCTATTAACCTGGTTGGGGAAGTGAAAATCACATGCTCATTAGAACTGATTAAATTTGAGTCCAACTCAAAACCTGGGAGAATCTTTCTTGCTGAAGTGGGAGTTTGCATGATATCATGAAAGCAGGTTGTTTTTTCACTGGGACTGTTTAATTTGGTGTTAAAGGGAAAATACATCTTAAGTTGGTGTGGCACTTGGTAAACTACAAACTAAGCATCAACACACTGATTAAATATTGTGTGGGGCTTTATAAAGAAGTGAGCAAAAAGAAGAGCAACCATAGTTTGTGGACACATGACATATAGACCTCCCCCTACTTTTCCATGTCTTTGCTTTTGTTATTTGTATTTTCTGCAGCCCTTGGTGCTGATCATCGGGGGCAGATTCATTGACATTTGTATTCAGTTTTTTTACTGTAATAACAATATTGACTATTTTCAAATTTCACTTTCCAAAATGCAAATATTCAATCAAGTCTTGAGTTTTTTTTCCATTAAAAAAGTGCACAAGTGAGAAGTTCTCGAGTTATTTCAAATTTGAAAAATACTTGCTCAAATTGTAATAAACCTACCCCCAAGTGTGTCATTATGAATGGGAAAAAATATGTGAGTTGTGAAAGTGAGTGTGAGTGCATGTATCAACATGCGTGAGAGTAAGTATGCCAATGCAATTGAGGGAGAGATCGGGGTAGAGTAAATGTAAGATATGCATACCTCCCAACATTTTGGAAGTAAAAAGGAGGGACAAAAAATTTTTTCCCTTCATGTAGCGAAGCAATTTTTTGACCACACCCCTTTCTGTGGCCACACCCCCTAATTACCATGTTTGTTTTACAAAATTTGGCAGGTTATGAAAGTTTGAAAATATTTCTCCTTATCTAAACTGTGTTTTTGTGTCTCAAAATTGTTACAAAGTATCTTATTTGCACCTGTTAGCTGTTCTGGGCTCTCTGCTAAAAGCCAATTAAGTGAGAAACTTCGTTTCTTTTTCTGGCTGTTCAGTGCAGAGAAAAGAGGGACTTCCCAGTACAAATGAGGGACTGCGGGTTGAGCTGTCAAAAGAGGGACTGTCCCTTACGAAAAAGGGACAGTTGGGAGGTATGGATATGTGGGAGGATCTGTGCAAAATTGCATACCTCCCAACTGTCCCATGGCACCTTAACCTGCAGTGCCTCATTTGTACTGGAACATCCTGTTTTTCTCTGCACTCGCTTTTGGTAGAGAGCCCAGAACAGCCACCAGGTGCACTTGGAATCTTTTGGAACAATTTCAGCAAATAAGTAACAATTTAAGATAACAGGTCTCTGGGGAAACTGTGACTCACAGCTTAAAGGGCAATTCACCTTCATTAGCAAAACTGCAATGACTGAAGAAAAAAAAACCACAGAAATGTGTTCATACTTTCATAACGTGCCAAAATTTGTAAAATCAACATGGTAATTAAGGGGTGTGGTCACAAAATGGGCATGGTAAAAAAATTTGCTACTCTACGCACGGAAACTTTTTTGTCCCTCTTTTTATTTACAGAATATTGGGAGGTATGAAATTGTGAGAGCTTTTTCATTTGAATATCTATATTGAAGGGTGAGCACGCCCCTTTCCTCACACACATATAATAGCAGGTGCTAAAGAATGATTCAATGAGAATCATCTCTGCTATGCCATTCATCCAACTGTTAACAAAACTGAGATTATATTAAATCAGTTTTACTGATTAATTGAACTTTAGAAGGAGGGATATAGTGCTTTTATTGTTTTAAGGCCTAGCAAAAAAAGATGACTGCTTTTGTGTGAAATTCATGACAGCAAAATGAGAAAATGAAGCGAAAACAAAGCATACATGATATTGAATGACTTGGACTTAAAGGAATTGTTCATGGTAAAAACAAAAACTGGTTAAATAGATTGGATGTGCAAAATAAAATGTGTTTCTAATATAGTTAGTTAGCCAAAAATGTAATTTATAAAGAGTAGAGTGACTGGATGTCTCACATAACACAACAAACCAATACTTCCTGCTTTGCAGCTCTCTTGGTTTCCACTGATTGGTTACCAGGCAAGAACCAATCAGTGACTTGAGGGGAGCCACATGGGACATAACTGTTCCTTTTGAATCTGCCCTGCATGCTAAGGATCAATTGCAAACTTACTAAACAGTTATGTCCCATGTGGCCCCCCTTCAAGTCGCTGGCTGACTGAGTTAGAGAGCTGAAAAGCAAGTAGTGGGGTTTTGGCTATTATGTTAGACATTCGGTCTCTCCAGCCTTTATAGATTATTTTTTTGCCTAACTATATTAGAAATGTTTTCTTTGCACAGCCTATCTATTTACCCAATGTTTATTTAGTACACTGAACCGTTCCTTTAAAAGGATCCATCTTCGTGGTTGATTTATGAGAGTTCCAATTATGTTTCAACTCTTAAAGGAACAATCCAGTGTAAAAATAAAAACTGTGTAAATAGATAGGCTGTGCAAAATTAAAAATGTTTCTAATATAGTTAGTTAGCCAAAAATGTTATGTATAAAGGCTGCAGTGAACAGATCTCTAATAAAACAGCCAGAATCCAACTTCCTGCTTTTCAGCTCTCTAACTCTGAGTTAGTCAGTGACTTGAAGGGGGGCTACATGGGACATATCTGTTCATTGAGTTTGCAAGTAATCCTTAGCATTCAGCTCAGATTCAAAAGCAACAGATATGACCCATGTGGCTGTAATGAGAATTTGTGGCTCTATCTCAGTGTCTGCTTGCTGTTTAGGAGTTTTTCTGCGTTTCCTGTTTATGGGGCGACCTAGCAGGCCAGAAATACGGAAAACTAGGTTTTCTGAAGGAAATTCTTTAAAATGTGTGAAGTGTAAATCACTTTCCTGTCCGTTTGAATTGTCAGATGAAAAACGAGAGACATACAGACATCTAGGTGTTGTCCATCTGCAACTTCAAACCTATTTTCTCCCTTTCCACTCAATTGTAAGCCTGTTCTAAATTACAGAGAAAAGTATAACATCATTTTTCCTGCAGGTGACTCCAGTTTATATGTATGTTTGTTTTCCCTGTTTGTTTTATAAACCAATGTTAATAGCTTGCTGCTAAGCTTTTTTGCATCCTACAGGTCTGTTAGAGCATATTTTGAATGTAATACTTGTGTGTATGTTAGAAAGAAAAGGACTTGACGGTTTTATGAATTTGATGTGTCTGTAATGAATATGTTTGCCTTACTGTTTTTGGTTCTCTTTAATGTTTATATGTTTTCATAGGTACCTCTTGTAATATAATATTTGTTCTATGTGTCTGTCACTACAATATTGTCATTTTGTCTTTGACTATCATGTCACTATTCTTATCTTATCCTAACATTGTCTTCTTTGTTATTATTCTCATAGTAACATTAGTTCTCTTGTGTATTTCTGTTTGTGAATAGGTTACTTGTGAATAAGGTTAATTCACTCCACTTGTCTTTATAGTGTTAACAGAAATGTTAGTGTTGTCTCTTTAAATGTTCTCTGTTATAGTTTTTTATCTCAAACTAACCTTACTTCTATTTTTTATCTTTATGTGTCAGATTAATAATGCTTTTCTAAGTGTATTATGTTTGACTTGTGATCTGAAAAAAAACATGTTCCCTCGGTTTAGAATATCTAACAATCCTCCTAGCTATGCTAGTTGAGTACCCAAAACATTTTAAGTTTCAAACCCTTTGGTAAGTGTCACAGTGGAGGGGACAAGACTGTGTTTTCCTGGCCAGAAGGCGATAGTATTGTTCACTCACAACTTGAGATTCTACTGTGACAGATAAAGGATATGTGTAAGAGTAAATATTTTACTATACACATTGCATGCCATTAAATCTGGCAGGCTTATGCCAACCAATAGAAAGTGATATTTCTCACATATGCTTCAGCTGAGACATTACACCTATGCTCTGCTCCTTGCTCAGCAAACTTAGATCTAGTCCTTTATATGGATACTCAGGAGCAATTAAATGCCATTTAAATATATATATTGGCAACCTTAGAGTGACACAGGGTTACACAATCTCAGAACTTTTGGTTCCACAGACTGTGCAGCCCCCAGTAATAAAGATTCTTATTGAGCTAATGGTTCAGGATGCTTTAAGCTTATTAACAGTAGTACTTCCCCTGAATATTCTGAAGACAAACGTCCTGATGACAAAATAAATCACAGTCAGTTGTTTCACACTAAAGTACTTAATGGTGCATTAGACTTACAGCACCCTTTAAGAGGAAATCTAGTTCATAGTCCAAACAATAACAAGAAGGATTCTATTTGCTGGAACTGTCATAAAAACTACACTTCCCAGAATCCTCCGTCGCACAATATTTCAGATGCTTAACTTCTCTCACTGTTTTGTAACTTCCTCTTTTGTCAGCCTGCTGGCTCAGGAACTTTTAAGCACAGCACATATTTTTAACTTTACCATTTCATTCTCATCTGTATTTTTTTTCTGTATCTCCTGCATCTGGATTCTTTTCACCAACATGAAGGTAAACTTGATGCAGTTTGGATCCATACCCGATTCACTTATTGGTACAGGTTATATTCTTCTCATTATTCTCTAGACAGATGTGAATCTATTATTTCATATTATTGTACTGCATTTTCAGTACAACAAGAGGGGGGTATTATATTGTGGGTTCTGTTGTTGTTACTATTTTTTCTAATTAAATAAGCTTCAGTTCATAACAATGCAGCTTATGTGCTTGTGCCGCTACTATAGAAAAAAATTCTCCCGTAATCATTGCACTTGTGTCAATTCTCCGCAACAATCCTATCAGGCGTTGTGGACTTTCTCCATTTGAATTAACCACAAGAAAACAAACATCCTTCACTCATATCATAAATGTACAACCACTTCTCATTACTGACAGTTCATACAGTTTCATTAGAGTTCTTTAGCTAGTACACTAGATAAGTCATTATTACCAGAACACCAGATATTGTCACATTGTCTTTGTTTCCAGGTTGGTGATCTGAGCAAAATTCCATCAGTAGCTGTTGAGATTATCCACTATATTCCAATCCATTCCAAATAGAACAGCTATCATTTATCACACCACTCATTGAAAGAAACTCTGCATGCATACAAAGAGCCATTTCAAAGTATGCCATTCATATCTGTGATGCCTTTACATTTTTGCCAATCCTAATATCGGATCTATGGACTGAATATGAACTCTTAAAAACTGTACAGAGACTGTTGCATTGACGGAATACAAGTGACTGTTGAATATTTCTTCATATGCCTATCCACAGCCATGATGTCCCTCTGATTGGACTTTCCCTTGTAATGAACTGATGGACTGATATTGAAACGGGTTAATTTTAAGGTTTAGATTCATACAGTATTGAATGTGATATAGTTAAATTGTGTGCAATTTATAAGAACAATGGGAATGTGATAATGTAACATTTTCTCTATATGTTTAGTTTTAGATTAGTCATGCAAACAACAAAGGTAAAATTGTATCTGTTTAAAAAGGTTTTAGAAGGAAAGTTTCCTGTAATTACTTAATTGTATTATTGCCCCAGGTCCTCAGCTCTATATGTAGTCGGTTGTGTGTAAACAGCACTGACTTAGGAAAAAATGATAGACCCCATAATAATAGAACTCTGTCATGTGCTAATATTAGTATTGAATAGAGTCTAGATTCCAAGACTAATCCTCCCATAATGTAAAATCTATAAAAAATATAAATCTATCACCGTCATAAATATAGAGGTTGTCCAAATAAATACAGTAGCTGACCAAAATAGAATAATTTTAGTATGTGTTTGATAGGAAAAAGAAGGTTGTACTCACATTGTTTCTAAAATGTTTGTTGAATATCATATAGCCAAAGTTTTAGTGCTGCAACAATAAGGGGCCGATTCACCAAGGGTCGAATATCGAGGGTTAATTAACCCTCGATATTCGACTGGGAATTAAAAACCTTCGACTTCGAATATCGAAGTCGAAGGATTTAGCGCAGATAGTACGATCGATTATTCCTTCGATCGAATGATTAAATCCTTCGAATTGTTCGATTCGAAGGATTTTAATCCAACGATCGAAGGAATATCCTTCAATCAAAAAAACTTAGGAAAGCCTATGGGGACCTTCCCCATAGGCTAACATTGAGTTCGGTAGGTTTTAGATGGCGAACTAGGGGGTCAAAGTTTTTTTTAAAGAGACAGTACTTCGACTATCGAATGGTCGAAGTAGCCCAAAAAACACTTCGAAATTTGAAGTTTTTTTTACTTCGAATCCTTCACTCGAAGTTAGTGAATCGGCCCCTAAGTGTAATCTTTTTATAGAACAGTTCAGTTATTCCAAATGATTAGGTAAAATTTTATAGCTGGTTAAACAACTCCATTGGAAGTTTCATTAAGTCTATCCATGTCATCCTAGCATTAATACTTGGTCTATATTTCTCTGTTAGAATTTGTGCTATAAGTACCTCCCCCCAACTTCTGCTCTCATTTGATTTACATCTATAAGATAAAGCCATATGTGGGGAGGTTTGAAAGAAAGAATAATTTTTTGCTTTTCAATAGTAATGAAATCAGTATTATATTAGTCTCTTATAACAGGTTACATATAACAGGTTACATATATATTACATATTCTTTGTCATTTTTGTAGGGTTTTCTGTTCACAGCTGCACTTAGCCAAGTTATTTCATGAAACAGGATGTATCTGTAGCTTCCTGTTTTTTCTTTTCACTGCTTGGACCAAGAGGTGTGTCTGAGTCCTTGGGTGACATTCTGTGTGTTACTCCAACAGCTTACCCAGACAAAACTGTTATGTTGTATTCTGTGTGAATAAATTGCCTGACTATTACTAAAGGTTTTCCTTTACTGAGTTTTGTCTTACACAAGATCAAAAATGGTACTACTAAAAATACCATCAGCTTACAGGAGATCGCGGAAGATGGATGCGTGCAACTCCGCTGGAAGAATCTGCGCAGAGGGGAAAGTATGGAGTATGGGGCATCTCCCCGGGGTGGGGGGCAGTGGCATAACTTCGGATGCCAGGGCCCCCCTGCAAAAAAAATTTCAGGGCCCCCTCTGCACATATATAATAGTGGGAGAATTTCATGTTTAATAACCCCAGAACTCATAGAAGTATGGCACTGTGGCAATTTCACATATAAATACCCCTGAACTATAGAAGAATGGCATAGATATATCTAATATATATCTATATCTATCTATCTATCTATATTTATATTAGATGGCACAATCTGTCCTGCCTGTCTGGCTTGCTTCCCTCCACATGTTATTGAACTACAACTATAACAAACAAGGGAAAGTTGTGCTCACCACTAATTTTTAAAACCATTAGGCGGGGGTGCAATGAGGGTGTGACCACAAAATACATATAGACAAATGCAAGAGTCCTCTGCACTCAACCCATTATCAATATATTTAAGACAGAGACATTTTGTGCATACTGCTACTGAAAAATGCCTTACCCTTTAAACAAAACAGGGATTGTTTGTCCATATATTGCAATATATTTAAGCTGGCCAACTACGTCAAAGTCATCCCATATCTGGCCAGTCCTATGCTCAATTTTCACCCGATTCATTAAGAATTCAATTGCTTAATTATACATTTTACAAAGGGACTAAGTTTTACCTGCAACTTACTAGCTGCTTTCAAAGTAAAACTCCCAAACTTGGCTGCCCTTTTATTAGACACCAGTGGGATCACCTGACTATAGCTGGGAAGGGTGCGAGCTACAACATGGAGCTGGTCACTGCTCCTGTTTAACTATAACAAACAAGGGAAAGTTGTGCTCACAACTAATTTTTAAAAACATTAGGCGAGGGTTCAATGAGGCTGTGACCACAAAATACATATAGACAAATGCAAGAGTCCTCTGCTCTCAACCCATTATCAATATATTGAACTACAACTCCCAGCACCAACACCCGGAGAGCTACAACCTTGGCCCAGGGCTAGTGGGGAGAGAGAAGAACCTGCTCCTGGAACTTTAATGTCAGGCCGATGGTAAAACAGAGTGAGTTTATTGCCTGGGCACTGTGTATATAGAGTGGGAAAAGGGGCATGAGTGTGGGCACAGCTGGCATCACACACAGCAGCAAATGTACCAATCACTCACACACACAGTAACAAACACACACACAAAACACACACAAACAGAGAAACACTCAAACTGTAATTGAGACACATAGTAGAGCTTGCCTGGCTGCATAGCATCCGATCCGACCTGCTCCCTAAATCCACCCCGCCCCCCAGGTTTCAGCTCGAACAGTTCCAGCAGTACAAACAAGGCAGGAAGATCAGCATCTGCCATGAGCACTCAGCACTGGGATCCAGCCATTGGCAGCAGGCCAGCAGCGAAGAACATAAGTGAGATTGAGCCATGTGACAGTCCAGCACTACACTGACTAACTCCTGCAGGCACTGGGCAGGGAGGCGGAGTTTAGAATTAGTAGAGCCCCTCCAAGCATGCCTCTCAGATTGAAGCAGCTGCACTGTACACTCTGCAGGTTCCGCCTAGTGTTGCCACCCGGCCGGTATTTTACCGGCCTAGCCGGTAAAACACCAGCCAAGGCCGGGGCCGGTATTACAAATTTACCGGCAATGTAGCTGCCGGTAAATTTGTAATACACTTAAAAAAAGCCCGTGGCCTGCCTCCAGCCTGCTCCAAACGTACCTTTTTTCCTGGGCTTCTTGCCAAATTCGCATGTTTGGCTCCACCCCCCTTTGATGTCACGATCCGGCCAACCAATGGCTTGCCCCCTTTATAGTCACGGCCCGCCCCTTTAAGACTGCCCCTCCACCTGCCGGTAAAGGCTATTTTAAAAGGTGGCAACCCTAGTTCCGCGCCCCAAGTGACGTGGAGTTTAGAAACTCTTTTTTTTCCCAAGCTGCTCAGGATGTTGGCCTATATGGGACAGTGGGTTGAGCTGTAAAAAATTGGACGGATGAGAGGTATGCGGGTAACCCCATACTACTGAGGAAGCAGGCCCCCTCTGGGCCCCCTGTACTCCCGGGCCCCCCCGCAGCTGTGGGGTCTGCTTCCTCTGTAGTTATGCCACTGGTGGGGGGTAGTTAGCCTGGAGGTAGGAGGGAGGGGGGCAGTTGAAGCTCCATCGAGGATTGTAGTAGGGAGTGGCTTCCCAAGGCTTTTGAATTGCCTAGAGTAAGGGGCCACAGTGGATAGGGTGTCAGGATTAGAACGGTGTTCCCCCTGACCACTCCACAGGGTGGTAGCCGGACCACTCACTCCGGTATATTGCAGAAGAAAAGGTATTTACTACCTGACAACCTTGCCTGATGGGAGTCACTGTCTCTGCTGTGTAATGTAACCTGTTTCAGCCTGCTGTGTGGCATTGTGTATGCCTTGTACCTCTGTACCTAAACCCTGGGCTCATTTGTCTTCTACAAATAAACAGTTATTCGTTTGGTTTATCACAAGAATCTCCTGGCGCCCATTATTTCTATTTGGTGTAGCAAAGTAGCGTAAGAGTTGTAGTTAAACTACCCCAACTTTGAAATCTTCCATGTAGCAAAGGCCCTAACCTGAAGTGTTTTGAGTCACATGTAACCCATGCTCTAACAACTAGCTGGACATTAGCCCCTTTTTGGTCTGCCTAGTCAGATTAGCGTTACATTTTTTGCATATTTCTTTTTTTTTATTGGTGGGTGGAGTTCTCTTCATCTCCTATAAAAGACCTTACAGAAATCAGACTCATTGCTGTGAAGCAAAGAAAGAGGAACAGTGTGGAAACAACACTTGCAACACTTCTAACATTTCTTATCTACAGAGAAGGTAATGTTACTACGGAAGAGCACTGGGGCCAGCAAAAAAAAAAAAAAATATGGTGAATTATGACTTTTAAAAGTCATAATTATGACTTTAAATCTCATAATTATGACTTTTAAACTCATAATTATGACTTTAAAAAGTCGAAATTATGACTTTTAAACTCATAATTATGACTTTTAAACTCATAATTATGACTTTAAAAAGTCGAAATTATGACTTTTAATCTCATAATTATGACTTTTATTCTCATAATTATGACTTTAAAAAGTCAAAATTATGATTTTTAATCTCATAATTATGACTTAAATCACATAATTATAACTTTAAATCTCATAATTACGGAAGAGCACTGGGGCCAGCAAAAGCTGGCGACCACTTCCGACAGTGAAAGACCGTTTGTGAATTTTATAGTTTGCGCCAATGCGCAGTCAATATAATAAAACTTCTTACTGAAAAAGTTGTTATGTTTGCTCCAAAAGATTACGACACCTTCAAGCACTTCTTATGGGTGCGCAATTTAGATTCGCAATGCGTAATTAAAATTCGCAAAGCAATAACAGTTTAAGGAACAATATTACATTGCGAGATGTGGATTTTTAGTCTTATTGGTGCAAATTGTCTTGCTCTTTGCGACTTTTATTACATTCCCCTGTAAAAGTCATAATTTCGACTTTTTAAAGTCATAATTATGAGATTTAAAGTCATAATTATGAGATTTAAAAGTCATAGTTATGAGATTAAAAGTCATAATTTCGACTTTTTAAAGTCATAATTATGAGAATAAAAGTCATAATTATGAGATTAAAAGTCATAATTCCGACTTTTTAAAGTCATAATTATGAGAATAAAAGACATAATTATGAGATTAAAAGTCATAATTATGAGATTAAAAATCATAATTATGAGATTAAAAGTAATAATTTCGACTTTTTAAAGTCATAATTATGAGTTTAAAAGTCATAATTATGAGATTTAAAGTCATAATTATGACTTTTAAAAGTCATAATTCACCATATTTTGTTTTTTTTGCAGGCCCCAGTGCTCTTCCGTACTTCCGTAATACTGTGCATTGCTGCTTTTAAATATTATTTTAGTGTTTATCCGTAACTGCCATTAGCTTTCGCTGTTTTGCTTCTGAAAATCTATAATAATTTATAAAAACAAGCTGCTGTGTAGCCATTCCAGTTGAAATAGAACAAAAAGGCACAGGTTGCAGGGTAGATAACAGGTAAACTGTGTAGAATATAATGTGTTTAGTTCTTATACAGGGTTCAAAATTCATTCATGGATCTCCACAGGATTATTTGATTAATATTTCATATAAAATCATGTAACTATTAAAGAAGAAGAATTAATAAGAATTAATTATATCTTAGTGAGCCTGTCCATAATTCAGTCCTTTCTGGATAACATTTTTCCAGATAGAGGATCGCATACCTGTACCTTCAGATCATGGGCATCTCATGGGCTAGCTGTGTAAGTACACTTATTTTAACATGATTAATGTGATAGAATTTGTACGTGCTGCCTTTGGACTAAAGAAAATGAAAATTTCAGGTAAGACTAAACTTTAGTTATTTCACAAATAATAACATTCATGGAGAAAAAAAGCAGTTTTTGGGACAAAATTTTGATGCAAATCAGGGAAAATGCACCCATTGAAATGCATTAGAAATTGGTGGGACCACAAATAAAACATGTAAAATGCGGGAAACTGTATTTGTTATTGATATTTGAACCCTTTTCTTTTCCACAGTTACCTCTCGGTTTTCTAATATCCCTGTGCCTCCTCACTCCTAGTATATCTGAACCTCAGCCACCTTGCCTGCCCTGTTCTTCTTCTACCTCTTTGTTTCTACTTTTAGCTCCCCATTGCCTATTTCTTCCCCAGTGCTCCACTGCTAGTGTTGCCACCCGGCCGGTTATTTTACCGGCCTAGCAGGTAAAACACCAGCCAAGGCCGGGGCCAGTATTACAAATCTACCGGCAATGTAGCTGCCAGTAAATTTGTAATACACCTAAAAAAAGCCTGTGGCCTGCCCCCAGCCTGCTCCAAACTCACCTTTTTTCCTGGGCTTCTTGCCAAATGCGCGCGCTTGGCTCCGCCCCCTTTGACGTCACGACCCGGCCAGCCAATAGCGTGTCATGCCGCCGCCCCCCTGCCGGTGAAGATTATTGTAAAAGGTGGCAACCCTATCCACAGCAAGTGCCTGGGCAGCATGCCGCCTGTAATATTTTGCCGCCCTAGGCCCAGGCCTTTGTGGCCTTGCCACAAATCTGGGCCTGACAACATCTTCCTACTGTCATTAATTTAAAAATCAGTCTCTCCACTTTCGATCCACAAGAGCATTTTTTCTATTGAATGCAAAGCACTGCTTTAGTTATGCACATATTAGGAAGCTGACCATTTTATCTGATGGACTAGTTGAAGGGTGGCCACCTGTTCAATTTTGACCAGAACAGTTCGGTTTTCTTAGGGGTGTTCGGTTCACAACTACCTGTTCAAGTTTGAGCTTTGTGAACCCTGAACAATAATCTTGCCAATAACCACCTCTGATGTCATAACCCTGCCCCCACAAAGCACCAAAACACCCTCCTAATATCCCTGCAATGTCACTGCCCCACCCTCAATAACAAGCCCCATAGTTCGGTTTTTGTGGATGTCAAAGGTGGCAACCCTAACTGGCTCTCCTTGCGAAATGTTCATGCCAAGGTACTGATTTCACTAATAAAGATGACTTGACTCCTACTAGGCTGGGGGTTAACAAAAAAAAAATACTCCTCTAAATTATACAGTTATGACAGAATTCCAAATTACCTTGTAAACTGTATGTTGTTTGGTCTCTTATGCAAATCCTGTGAATGCACAACTGAATACAGTTAAAGTGAACATACACTGCAATATCTACTCACTTGGAGAGACCACCCACATGATTGGCCAAATGGGATTATGTCAGTAACAGAATGCTATACGTATGCAAGTTTTACTGCTTTGTATATTATAGAAAAGCTTTGAAGATTCTGAAACCAAAATAGTGGTACAAGTAATTTGTGCAATTCCTTTGCCTCCTTGACATCCCCCCAAAATATTCTGTGGACGCCCATGCTTAAGTAAACCATCAAAGGCCAGACAAGTCACAGCCATACTGACTTTACACACAAAGAACAGATCTCACAACTTGTGTGACAGTGCTTCTTGCAAGTAATTGTTAATACTTTATTTACTGGATGTCAAGTAATCCTTATTGTGGTACTGCACAGATGAAACAATAATCAATCACTAGAACATTTCATCCATTTTTTGATATTACAGAGCCATATTATCGGCAACAGCCAGAAGCAGTACTCACTTATAGGTGAACTAGTCTCCAGGGTTAGAAGGAGGCACCTTACTCCAAGATAGAAACTCTCCATTGGAGTCCCTGTCTGGTGTCTTGGTGACAGCTCCCCCTCTCAACTCTGAAACATGTCCAGCCCTTGGCTGGCTTTACTTTAAAGGGGTGGCCCACCTTTAAGATAACTTTTAGTATGTTATAGAATGGCTAATTCTAAGCAGCTTTTTAATTGGTCTTTAGTGATGGGCAAATTTATTCACCAGGCGCGAATTCGCGGCGAATTTGCGCGATTCGCCGCCAGCGAATAAATTCGCAAAACTCCCGCGAAAATTCACGGAAAAAAATTCGCCGGCGTCAAATTTTTTTTTCGAAAAACGGACGCCGGCGTCGGAAAAACAGGCGCCGGCGTCAAAAACGAGACGCCGGTGCCGTTTTGCGAATTTTTCGCCCTTTCGCGAATTTCGCGCGAAATTCGCGAATTTTTCGGCGAAACGGCGCAAATTCGCCCATCACTATTGGTCTTCATTAGTGATGGATAAATCTGTGGCTTTTCGCAAAGTCGAAAAATTAGCAAATTCGCCGGAATAATTTTGACGCGCACGACAACTTTTATACCCTCGACTATTTTGTCCAAATACATTAAAGTCAATGGGCATCCAAATAATTTAGACGTGTGACAATTTTATGCGTGCAATTATTCTGAAGCGTGTCAATTTTTTTGTTGCAATTTTTTGCCAGCAAATTTTCACCACAGTGTTGTGAATTTATTCGCTGGCGGCAAACGCGTAAATTGACCACAAATTCATGCCTGGCAAATTTATTTGCCCATCACTAGTTTTCATTATTTATTTTGAATAGTTTTTTAATTCTTTGCCTTTTTCTTCTGATTCTTTCCAGCCTTCAAATGGGGGTCACTGAGCACCATCTAAAACAAATGCTCTGTAAGGCTACACATTTATTGTTATTGCTACTTTATATTCATAATATTTCTATTCAGGCCCTCTCCTGTTAATATTCCAGTCTCTAATTTAAATAAATGCATGGTTGCTAGGGTAACTTCCACCCTAGTAACCAGATTGCGGAAATTGCTAAACAAAAAGTGACATATCCCAAAAAACACCAATAATAAAAGATGAAAACCAAATGCAAATTGTCTCACTCTCTACATCATACTAAAAGTTAACTCAAACGTGAACAACCCTGCCAATAATAAAGGTGAACAGAATCGGGTTGCCACCTGTCTGGTTTTGAACCAGACAGTCAATTTTTTATAGGGACTCTCTGGTTCCAAACTTCCTGTCTGGTGATTCAGAGGTCTGAAAGCAGATAACCTACTACCTGACCCTGCGTGTAAAGCAGATTACTTTTTGGGAAACCGTGTTCTACAAGACATTCATTTTTGTCTTTCTTATAGGTGAAAAATGCTGAAAACATGGAAGGAAGGTCAGTAGTGCATACTTTTTCTCTATACAAGTTTAACCTTGTGCTGCAATCAATTGTATAGTCACAGTTCATTTGATTTACTTACTTGTGATGCACCAATACAGACCCAAATTAGCACCAATTATAGTAAATCACATGCAAGTTGTGTCGCTAGTTGAATCGCTAAGTTTTTTCTCCTGGCTTTGTAATAAAAAAAGCATCAGCTCTTGGAAACGTAGAGATTGAAATTACTGGGGTGTGCTTAACATAATGTCAGTCCTTGTACTTTATATAATTCGAAGTATCTCAATACAGCTTTACAGCATACTGTAGGTCAACCTTCCACAGCAGTTTATCAGAAAAATGCACTTTATACAGCAACTAACAATGGAAAATCAGTACCCCCAATAATGTATTACATAGCCCATAGTAATTTACATACAGTAGGCACAAAACAATAACAATACATATAACAGAAAAAAATGTAGTGCCTCTCAGGGTGTATATGTGTCTTGTAAATTTACATTTACTCACATTCCACAATGTTTGTATTTGTTATGGTTATGTCTGCATGTCTGGGGGGCCCAGTTGTAAATTTACGTACCAGGGCCCTTAGGGGTCTAGTTACACCTCTGAAACTTGCCCCATATTTTCTCAAGTCTCCCTTGCTGTCATTCTTCCTGCTAACGCTGGCCACAGAATGTTATTTACATTTAAAATGGGTTAACTAGATCTTATCTTCTAACGGAGAGCTCTTCTTCCTTCCACAGTTCTGTTCGTTTGTGCTACTGGACAGTGAGCACAGAAGTTTAAAGTTCAATAATATGTAAACAGTCCACTCGTGCTGCAGGCACTGCAATGTGGAAGAGGAGCACTCTGTTAGAAGCTTTATTTAACCTGTTTTAACAATAAATAACATTCTGTGGCCAGCGTTAGCAGGGAGAATGACAACAAGGGAAACTTAGCAGGCAAAGATTAAAGGCTATTGGTGCCACCAGCCACGCCTGGTAAGAGATTAAGTGCACAAAGCAGCCCATTTCACCTGTAAATACAGCGGCCCACCGGACATTTGCCAGTCCAGGTCTGCCCCAGACCCTTGGCATTACCAGGCCTGGATTTGTGGAAAGGCCACCTAGGCCCGGGCCTAGGGTGGCAGGATTTTAGGGGGGCGGCATGCTGCCCAACCACACCCACATTGGTTCAAAAACACTGGGGATGCGCTGGAGATACAATCATTTTTTAAATTTCCTGTGCGCCAATCCCCATTGCTCCAGTCCAGATGATGAAAGGGGGGGGACAGGGGCGACGAACGGCAATGGGCCTAGGGGCGCCCACTATGTAAATCCAGCCCTGGGCATTACACTCCTCCCAGAGTCACAAAAGTGAAAGAAACCTTTGGGGTTTCCTCCTCCTCCTCACAATTTGATTCATCTACAGGATCTCCTTCTGCTAGAAACATTTTAGTTCATGATGATTTTCAGGTACATTCTGTCCAGCTCTAAGTGTAAAAATAGAAACGTAACCATTAAATAGCACGTGCCATTAACTTGTCTCACACATGTTTACCATTTGTAGCCTGAAGTCTTTGGGTATACAACCAGAAAAAAAGGAATAAGCAGTAAAAGAAAAAGACCACGCATAGCAGTAGAAATACTCTCTGTTTTCTAACAGCCAGATGTATACCACGTGTATTTACTGTACATGGTACTGTGTGCAGTGCTTATGTGTCTGTTTATCAGTATATTTCTTTCTTCCCACCATGCAGACCTCCCAATTATAATTCTTGGCAACCTGGTTCATCTTATACAGCAACCATCCAAAATAAAGCTGGAGATTATCTAACCAGCTATATCGATGATGATGATGATGATGCTGATGTAATGTTTGTACCATTTGCTGCAAAAGATCCCGGTAAGGCACAATATAGTCAATGTTTTGCTATTTATAACAGCTTAGTAAATATATATTGGATTTACCACTTAACAATACATTTATTGCACTTAGGGACTGATTGTTACTGCATATAGAATTCAGTCGTTTTACACTTGTTCTATTGTCCCAAGAATCCCTGGGACAGTAGAACAAGTTTTTATATATCTTTTATATAAAGAGCAATATAAAAAGGGTTTATGATAAAGGCATTCTTCCTAATATTTTAATTAAAAACAATTAGGATCTTTATTATAATTAAGAAGAAAAAACATTATATTTTGTTGTTCTACCTGGCAGACTAGCCTGGATTTCCTCCAGAGGTCAATGTTGAGGCCGAATTTGCTGCTCAGCCTTTGGCCTAGTTCCCCCAATAGCCACCTTTTCTGGGCCTGCACCCCTTGGGTCCCCCAGAGGAAACAGTCAAATGCTGCCCTGAGCAACAATTTTGCTGGTGGGGCTCAGAGGAGCTGATACCAGTCATCTTATTTGAAATATTTGCCACTCCTAAAGTTTTAGGCTAGGTGTCATCTATTTATACAGGTGCCACGCCTGTTGACGCTTTTTTTTTTCACTTTAAATTTTACCCACAACCAAACTAGCATTGTCAGTTTTTTTTTGCTTCTGAATGCATGTGCAGTAGTATACATTTTAGAAAATAGGTGCAATTGCACCAGGCACATTGGAACTGTGTCATTGTACCCGCAATGAGCCGGAATTCTGGGGGGAAATGTTGCATTGCCTAGTCAGGAGAAGATTCTAGATTCATGAATGAAACTTTTCTCATTGCACTTGCAGTCATAAATGACCCCTTTAAGTAAATGAGGCCTTAAGACTTTTTGAAGCCCTGAAGTAAGCCTCACCGGGGTTTTTTTTTTTATAAATGTATCTTTCATATAAATAAAGTATATTTGTGGATAGTTACAGTTTGTTAAGAAAAAGTCCATCCAACTAAAGGGCACATTGACAATTGAAGCTGCATTTACAGGGGCTAGGCATATCTGCAATTTGTTTGGTGTCCTCAAAGGGGCAGGAGAGGCACCAGTTAGCATACTGTCTAAATGCCACTAAGCACCACAGTATACTCAAACGGCAATCTCAATTCATTATTGCATAATATGTGGTGGGTTATTATATTTATTATTCACATTTTCAACTCGTTTGTCAAGGTGTAATTATTCATCCATCTACTGTGCACCTAGATATAGTTAACTTCCAAGCCTTTCAGCACAGAATTAAATAAAGACCTGCCCCTAGTAAAAAATCCTGCTGCAAGAAGCATCTTCTACCAATCTTAAGGAGAAACAAGAACATGAAGGGTCTCACCAAATCTGTAAGCACATTTGTAAGACTGGCCTCTCTTTTAAAGAAACACCAGTTCAAGACATCTTTTGTGTAAACCGCATTTATTATCTATCAACTTTCTATGCACTTCGTGAAAGCAAGCACATTCTTTTTGCAAAATACATTTTTCATTAAAAACATTTCTAAAAAAAAATTTTCTAAACTGTGTCTTTGGGGTGCTAATACTCTTCTACAGGTGTTTGTGATTATACAATAACAGAGTACAACAACACTAATGATTCACCTTTGTCCGTGGCCATCACTTTCCGTGTAAAAGAAAAAACCTATAGACTGTGTTCTAACATGAAAAGAGATAAAAAAAAAATCAGACAACTTTGCGTAAAGGTAAGACTATAATGCAAGTAAGTCCTCCACACTATACGGAGGGGTAACCATGATGCGCTGGTGTGCTTAGACATCTAAGGTTAATGGCACTCAGTTTGTTTTCTCTGTATAGTTAATATGCTGCCTTAGGGCTCTTACACACGGGCGTTCCGACCTGCACTCCCCTGCGTTCCGTTTTTTGGCGTTCAGCCGCAGGGGAGCGCAGGAATAGACGCAAGTCATTATTTGAAATGGGGCTGTACTCACTCAGGCGCGTGTAGGCGCCGAACGCAGGTTCAGACGCAACATGCTGCATTTTTCCTGCGTTCGGCGCCTACACGCGCCTGAGTGAGTACAGCCCCATTTCAAATAATGACTTGCGTCTATTCCTGCGCTACCCTGCGGCTGAACGCCAAAAAACGGAGCGCAGGTCGGAACGCCCGTGTGTAAGAGCCCTTAAAAGAGAAGTGAAGGTGTAATCATGGTGGGGGGAGGGGGCAAACATGTAAGCACTACCCAATGATATATTTAAGACCCTGGGCTGAAGCTTCTCTTGGCTAAAAATTGCACTGGCCCTGTTTTGATGGTATTTTTAGTAGAACCATTTTGACCTCGGGTAAGACAAAACTCTGTAAAGGAAAACCTTTAATAATAGTCAGGCAATTTATTCATACATAATACAACATAACAGTTCTGTCTGGGTAAGCTGTTGGAGTAACACACATAATGTCACCCAAGGACTTACCAAAGACCCACCTCTTGGTCCAAGTGTTATATAGCTGTCAGAAGGCATTTACAGTAATTGAGTTTTAAAAAAAGTAAATGAAGCGCAAAATCCTTATAATTATAATTGGGGACACTGCACATTCTATTTCAATTCAAAACATGAAGAAAAATCTATCAAATTTGTGTTATTCCTTTACAGAAAGTGAAGAAAATGGAATATTAGGATGATTCCAACATATAGCGGTGTCTGCATTCTTCTTTACAAACGCAAACATTCACTGTATAAACTGAAAAATGTTTCAAGATTTTGCTTTCCTTTGAATCACTGAATTAATATTTAGTTGTATAAGCAGATGTTCCTTAACACCAATCTTGTTGGTCTGGAACCAAGATGTTGCTCTTTTACTGGTGTGTTTGGGGTCATTGTCTTGTTGTAACATCCATTTCAAGGGCATTTGCTCTTCGGCATAAGGCAACGAGACCTCTTCAAGTATTTTGATGTATTGAAACTGATCCATGATCAGTCTGTGATTTATCAGCCTGTGATAAATAGGCTCAACACCATAATATGAGAAACATCCCCATATCATGATGCATGCGCCAATTTGCTTTACTGTTTTCACAGTGTACTATGGCTTGAATTCAGTGTTTGGGGGTCGTCTGACAAACTGTCTCCTGCCCCTAGACCCAAAGAACAATCATGCTTTCATCAGTCCACAAAATGTTGCGCCATTTTGCTTTAGTAAGTCAGTGTTAGTCAATGTGTTCTCGGCAAATTGTAAGCTCTTCAGCACATGCAGGGGCTTCTTGCCGATAGCTTGGCTTCATATAGGCATCTTCTAATTGTAACAGTTCTCACAGTTAACTTTACACCTTCTTTGATCTTCATTTAAGCATTTAAGAAAATTTAATATGCAATGTAACCAGCATGCACATTTGCTGCCTTCCTTCCTTAAATGAGGTCCGTAAATTATACCTGTTATTTCACAGAATGAATGACTTCACTAATTGAACTCCACACTGCTATTATTTGGACAAGCTATTATTTTTCTGAACACTGCTATTATTTTGAGCAAGCCTCAATTAATGGTTCAATTACACACAATCAGCAGTATGCATGTCATGACTGTTGGGTCTGTTGGTTTCCTATTACTACACCTACTAGTAAATTATTTGCCATGTAGAAATATAATGTCTATGAAAAACACTGATTGATCAGGTTAGTGATGTCAGACTGCTATTATTCTGAACTGTATAACTAATAGTCGTGATCATAGTTTTACCTAGGGAAAAAGGTGCACAAAATTGAATATCACATTATTCTAATCATTTTTAATGAAACTGAAAATCTCAACTGTTGAAATTAACTGGAAAAAAAAAGTAAATTAAAAAAAGTTGCTTGAAATCTTCTTAGACAATTAACTTCTACAGAAACTCTCCTTTAGGCAACAAACATTTCAATGATTTCTGAATCAGGTATATCCAGACAAAATCAACAAAGGGAGTAGGGAATATATGTAGGAGGTCCTTGACAATTGAAATATTTTGTTCTTTTGCTTACCTTATCTTTCTACTTTCAGCCTCCCTTTAACTATTCATTTTCCCTTTTTCCTGTTTATAGATAAACAGATACTGTAGATGTATGTATGTAAATGTCAACTTTAGAAATTACATTTTTGCAGTTCTTTTCTTTTGCCCCTTGACAAAATATTTAAATACTTTTTCTTTTGCCCCCTCTGCTTATATCTCTACTTTCAGCCTCACATTTACTATGCCTTCCCCTGAGCTCTGAATCAGATTTGTAGTAGTGTATACTGTATACTGTGTGTGTTTATAAATAGATAGATAGATGACAAATAGATAGATAGTAGGGATGTAGCGAACGTCGGAAAAAAAGTTCGCGAACATATTCGCGAACTTGCGCAAAAATGCGAGCGGTTCGCGAACGGTTCGCGAACCCCATAGACTTCAATGGGAAGGCGAACTTTAACATCTAGAAAAGACATTTCTGGCCAGAAAAATGATTTTAAAGTTGTTTAAAGGGTGCAACGACCTGGACAGTGGCATGCCAGAGGGGGATCAAGGGCAAAAATGTATCTGAAAAATCTGCCTGTGTGTGCTTGGAAGAGATAGTGTAGGGGGAGAGCTGTTAGTGATTTCAGGGACAGATGATAGTAAGTTTGCTGGCTAGTAATCTGCTTGATACTGCTCTGTATTGGAGGGACAGAAGTCTGCAGGGATTTGAGGGACATTTTAGCTTAGGTAGCTTTGCTGGCTAGTAATCTACTGTTCTCTTTAAACAACTGCCATACGTTGACCTTGTAGGCATTGTTTGCCCAGTTTTTTTGGACGCAGCCACTGAAGCACAGTTGCCAGAAAAAATATGCCATATAAATGCTGAAAATAGTCATTTTTCGCCATACGTTGACCTTGTAGACATTGTTTGCCCAGTTTTTTTGGACGCAGCCACTGAAGCACAGTTGCCAGAAAAAATATGCCATATAAATGCTGAAAATAGTAATTTTTCGCCATACGTTGACCTTGTAGACATTGTTTGCCCAGTTTTTTTGGTTGCAGCCACTGAAGCACAGTTGCCAGAAAAAATATGCCACATAAATGCTGAAAATAGTCATTTTTTGCCATATACGTTGAGTCAACGTATGGCAAAAAATGACTATTTTCAGCATTTATATGGCATATTTTTTCTGGCCTCTGTGCTTCAGTGGCTGCGGCCAAAAAAACTGGGCAAACAATGCCTACAAGGTCAACGTATACACTACTACAGCGGTGGATACGGATTACGTAAAATATATTATGGCTGCTTGAAAAAAGTGACTCCGGTGTTTTTTCTGGAGACGGTAATATTATGGATATTTAGACAGAATGTGAACAAGGTCACACAGCTCGATGGCGGGTTGAAGAAAACAGTGTGCAAATAATGCCTACAGGGCAAATAATGCCTAAAAGGTCAACTTATACACTACTACAGCGGTAGTAAAATAAAAAAAAGTAAAATAAAAAAAAAATGAATATTAAAAAAAAAAAATTAAAGTTGGTGCTGCTGAACTACTAGGAGCAGCAGATTAGCACACCAGTCCCACTCCCCAACACTGCTAGACTAATAGCACTGGGCTCTTATAGTAGTAGTAGTAGTAGTAGTAGTAAAACAACAAAAAAATAAATAAAAGCAGTCCTTACAAGGACTACTGTTATTGCAGCAGTCAGCAGATGAGATCAGAAGCAGGACAGCTGCCCACTGCAGCTACATACAGAGCACTGCAGTAGAAGGTAGATTACTAGCCAGCAAAGCTACCTAAGCTAAAATGTCCCTCAAACCCCTGCAGACTTCTGTCCCTCCAATAACAGAGCAGTATCAAAACGATTACTAGCCAGCAAACTTTCAACTGTCCCTGAAATCACTAACAGGCAGCAGCTCTCTCCCTACACTATCTCTTCAGCACACACAGGCAGAGTGAAAAAACGCTGCAGGGCTTCGGTTTTTATAGGGAAGGGGAGTGGTCCAGGGGAGAGCTTCCTGATTGGCTGCCATGTACCTGCTGGTCTGGGGTGAGAGGGCAAAAAAAAGCGCCAACAATGGCGAACCCAAAATGGCGAACGTCGCGCGACGTTCGCGAACTTCCGGCGAGCGCGAACACCCGATGTTCGCGCGAACAAGTTCGCCGGCGAACAGTTCGCGACATCTCTAATAGATAGATTAGAACTTAAGAAATCAAATGTTTGCAGTTTTCCAGAATGGGATAATATAATAAAAACAAAATCTTATTTGTGCCCATATGAGTTTAGCAAAGTAGAGGAGTCACAGAAAAAAGTACATTTCCTCTATAGTTACTGTTGCGCTTATAAACGAAAGCATACTCAAATTCTGCTTTTTTTCACTGACAATGCACCATCAATGCCATAATATAGGTACAATTTTACTGTACTCCTAATTCATCAGTCATCAGTTTTTAGAAAGACTGTTTTTAGAAAGGATAAGATTTCAGCCTTCTTTGTATTTAATAGTAACTGGGTTGTGTAGACACCTATGCAGCCCTCACTTATATAGTTATACTTTATAACCATTCACATAAAGGGATGAGCAAGCAACACTGCAATTAGATTTCACAAACCAGTGTAAACGGCAGCACATATATAATGAACTGCTGATGTTGTACCATGTAGGGTGTAAATAAATCTGGTTTTAACAGGATAATCCTGCAGCCTGCATTATTCTGAAATATTTGCAGTTCACCTAAGGCATATTTCTGATAAATCTAACACATTAAAGATTAGTGCTGGTATGTAGGAATAGGTTGAACAGGCATACACTCTCTGAAATACACAACATGCTTAGATATGTGAAATGATCTGTACAGTCATATACAGTAGTCGTTTACACATATTTAGATTTGGATCTATTTAGTTTTCAAGTGGCTATATGAAGGCTGATGGGAGAAAAAGAGGAAGCTCTATAGGTTGTTTAGAAAAATAAATATGGTAGCCATCTATAATTTTTATTCCACCTCTAATTATTTGTAATAAGAAATGTGAAATTAATGTATGCAATGTCTAGACAAAGCCGATATGTTACTTATGTGGAGTAGATTTAAGGGCAATGACAGACAGAATATTTTGTTGCTCTCTCATAATTAAAATGTTCCATCTGTCAATGCTCTTAGATGGATGGAGTCCTTGCTCATTACTTCAAAGTTATAGGAATACATTGTAAATCCACGTAAAACCAGAAATTCTTCCCACCCCTGGTTTTAAACAAATATATACAATGGAATGCATCTTTTTTTTTAATGTGACTTACTAGTAACAAATGACACCAGGATGGATATTGGCTAACATGTAAACTAGTTATAGTATAGGTGTGTATCAGATGCTAGCACAATGTTATGTAGTAACTGAAATACTTCTATAGATGACTATGGGGCAAATTCACTAAAGCGCGAAGTGGCTAACGCTAGCGCAAATTTGCCAGCGTGACGTCATTTCGTTACTTCGATTTACTAACGGTCGCTGGCGTGAATCCATTAGCGAAGTGGACCGACTCTAGCACTACTTCGCAACCTTACGACAGGTGTGTGAAGTTGCGCTATGGCGAATGGGACGTAACTACGCTAATTCACTAACTTGCACATTTTACTGAACATTACCTCTTGCGCCAGACTTGCCTTCGCCACCTGAGACCAGGCGAAGTGCAATCGAGTAGATAGGGATTGCTTCAAAAAAAGTTGAAAAGTCCCAAAAAACGCTGGCGTCTTTTCCTTTTTTAAGGGTGATAGGCTGAAAAAGATCGTAAACTTTTTTTTCGGGTACCCTCTTTCCCCCCTACATTTCCTAACATATGGCACCTAAACTATACAGTGGGTACATGTATAGGGCATAATAACAACTCTATTTTATTTTATGAAGCTTTCTCAGCTTGTGTAGTGTAATGTATTTGCTGCTACATGTACGTCCATTGTACTTTAACTTGGCGCCGTATGCAAATTAGGCATCACTAGTGTAACTTTGCTTTGCCTGACGAATTAACGCTAGTGCAACTTCGCTACCATTCGCCTCCCTTAACGTAACTTTGCATGTTTGTGAATTTGCATAGCACTGGCGAAACTACGCCTGGCGAAGTGCGGTGGAGTGTGGCAAAGCTGTCACCGGCGCAACTTCGGATCTTAGTGACTTTGCCCCTATGAAAGGAGAACTATCTGTAACAAACTCATATAGTATCTGTTGATATCACTATTATTTTAAAATGTAAACAAACAGCATATTTGACATACGTTTATTTTTATATTTGTGCAAATTAAGCATGAATACAAACGCTTCAGTGTTGACAGCTCTATCCACTTAAGGACTTGTCCAAGAAAAGAAAAGAAGTAGAACCTTTTGTGTAGTTCACATGTTTGTCCCCAGATTGGTGTCACACACATCCCCAAAAAATGGAGTAGAAAAACACATTTACACTTTGGTTTTAACAGAATGTATACTTTTCAAAAATGTATTTTTTTGGGAAGGCCATGCAACTTTATATGCATATTTTCATTTCCAGACCACTACATCCCATATAATTTGGTATATCTCTGCTTATTGGACATCAAACTGTTTGAAAGAACCCTGAACTGTTCATGGATCAATATTTTCCCGGTGAACATTTAATTGGGGTATTTCATTGAGACCACAAACTTTAGAAAAGCTTTTTGGCTTAGTAGTTTAGAGAGATATTTTGCCATATTGGAATGATTGTTTACTTTCCCATACTATATGGTTTTCTGGTGTAAAGGTATTTTTGTGGCTTCACAGATTAAATATCTGTGGAAATAAGTTAAATCAACTTGACTTGCTGTGTTTTTTCTTGAAGACGTTTCACCAGTCATCCAGCTGGCTTTCTCAATTCAGAATAAGATCTTTTCGGTATATATCCTCGGGAATGTTGCTCCAATCATCATAATCTGTTTATCATAATCAGTAATGATGTCATGAAGCTAGGTGGTGATTGTATTAGCATGATTGGAGCTTTGAGGTGTTATTAAACCTTCCAGCGAGAGGTGCCCTCTCGCCTCTATTCAGACTTGATTTTTCAGATTTTACACATATGGCTTCTTGAACACCTCTTTTGAACCAGTCACTCTACCACATACAAATCAGAGCACTCATCACTGCACTGCACTGCATACACAATGTTACTCTTCTTGTGCTTTGGGATTGGGTCTTTTGGGTGAACCAGTTGCTGTCTTAGTGTGTTACTAGGCTTAAAGCAGACAGGGATGTGGTATTTATTAAAAACCCTTCTAAGTTTTTCCAACACTCCAGCTACATATGGGAGATCAAGTTCTTTCTCCTGTCCTGTTTTCCTCCTTCACCGGTAGTCTTGGTGTTATTGCTTCTCTTTCTACCGGTTTTCACAAAGGCCCAATCTGGATGCACACACATCTTCAGGGCCCCTCTGAGATGTTCAACTTCTTACAACTTAGCCTCTGTGCTGGGGGGATCTTGTCTGCTCTGTGATGTACAGTTTTGATAACCCCCAGTTTGTGATCTAGTGGATGGTGGGAGTCAAACAGCAGGTACTGCTCTGTGTGTGTTGGTTGAAAAAGTTTGAATAGAGGCGGGGGTGCAATATCTATTGTCTGCCACATACAATACTGCATTGACACCTCTCCCTGGAAGGTTTAATAACACCTCAAAGCTCCAATCATGCTAATACAATCTACACCTAACTTCATGACATCCTTGCTGATTATGATGATTGGAGCAACATTCCAGAGGATATATTCCTAAAAGATCTTATTTACAAGTTATTATTATGAATTGAGAAAGCCAGTTGGATGACTGGTGAAACGTCTTCAAGAAAAAACACAAAGTCCAGTTGATTTGACTTATTTCCACAGATATACTATGACCTGGATTAATTAAATGCAAAAAATTTGGTTATTTTTATAGTGGCTTTGGCAATTATATATGATCTATTGTGATTTTTGGATCAGATACTTTAGTAACCCTGTGCATACAAACATGGCCATCAAACTGTTCTTTGGGCCTCTAGAATTGATATTAAGGATGCTTTATATGATACCTGGGAGATAAGGTGCTATAAAATGCAATGTTATGAGACTTGGTAGTTAGGAGTAAAAAGACAAGTTTACATGTTTACATCATGCTGGTAAATAAGGCATTTCTAGTATAATTAATTCTAGAGCAACTGGACTTGCTGAGTAATCATTACCCAACAAATTCAATTGCTCTAGAATTACTTATACTGGATATACCATGACCTGGATGAATAAAAATCTTCATAGTCACAATGGCTTATTATATGCACTTTGTATATGTTCAGATATAGTGGTAACGCCCTCCATTAAATACCTCTGCTCTAGTATGAATAATTCCAACTTGGCCTAACTAACATCTTCCAAAACTTTTCTCAGTTTAGCCACCTTTATCTGGATTTTCTCCAAAAAAAAAAACGGTATAAATCTCAGTTCTGTGCACATAGGTGTAATGGCATATCATTTTTTTCAGAAAAGAGATCTTCCTCCTGACAAAATTCATGGTACACACTGTTCCTTTCTATTTTACATGAAGAATTTAAGTGAAGATTTATATGAACTGCAGTGTGCTGACGGTCTTGAACAATACTTATCCTACAGAAAACAGAAGCATGCTATCTTGAAAACTGTAGCTGTTATCCATTTGGATGAAACCTGTCATATGACTATTTCACGCAACTAAAGCAACTGAAATTCTAAGCTGGAAAGGAATATCATACTATCCCCCATTTGTAATATAATGCACAAAGTTGCTCATGTGCAGTTACCCATAGCAACCAATAAGATGTTTGCTTTAAAACAGAAGACCAATAAAACGCTATCTGCTGTTTGGTTGCTATGCGTTACTGCACCTGGGCAAACTTAGCCCCATATAAGTTAAGTAAAGGGTGAACTATTCCTTTAAGACGGTGAGCCAAAAATGGGATACCGTCCCATAAATAACATTTCCATAGATTAAAGTTGTGATATTAAAAATGTAACAATTAATAAGTGTTGGATTTTAAACAACATTATCTAACATGTACAATGTAAAACAATTGTGTTATTGCAGCAATATACCTGTGGTGTCTCAGTGGGTGTCACTGCTGCCTTGCAGTGCCAGGATAATAGGTTTAATTCCAGCCAAGGCAAAATAAGCAAGGTGTACTACCTGTTCTCCCTCTGCTTGCATGGTTTTTCTCCAGCTTCCTCCCATATTACATTGTATGGTCGACTGGGGCAGACAATGATGTCAATGTAAAGTGCTGTGAAAGTCTTGGTGCTTTATAAGTAAAGGATGATGATAATAAAACTCAAAAATTAGAGTATTCAGAAAATGCAGTAGATAATTCATAGCCCCCATAGTATACAGTTGTCTGTAATTGTTTACTTTGTCTTCAATTATTTCAGTAAATCACGCTAATCTAACCAATTCTATTCATTAAAGGGGGAACATACCCATTCTTTGTATAGTGAAAGAAATGGTCATTTACACTGTGCTGTGTCTCCTCCTGTGTACAGTCAATCTTGCATTGTATTATACATAAATAAATGCTTTTTGCAACAGGTTGTCAAAATATGTTTGCTTCTTTTATATACCGAGATCTGACAAACCAATCTCTGCTCTGCTGTACACGTTACTGCTGCGTATGAAAAACCTGTAGGCGCAATACTTTCCTAATAGGTCCTTGAAAGACGTGGAAAAGCTTCTCCAGTCTCTTTGTTCGGCTGCTGACCAGTGCTGCTTCCAGTGGCTGAGGGAGAGATACAGTGACTTTCTTACTTGAAGTGACTGTCAACACAGAGTACAAGTGAAACAATGACCAGATGTCTACCTGAAAAAAGGAGAGTGGGTCCCCTTCAACACCTCAGTCCTTCACAGGCTGTCAGCGCAAGCAGAAGGATACAAGTTAACAGGGAAATGTCACGTTTTGTCAGAAGAATGGGGGAATAGTAGAGAGGCATAAAAATATTGAGTTTCAGGATAATAAATTAGGTCCTAATGGGGTACATCTAAATCATATACTTCTTTAATGATTTAGTTGATTAAATGATTTAGACTTTTTAAATTTGGGTTTACAGGAAGGTTTAGAGAAGGCTTTTGAGAAGCGGAAGAAGATGAATGCCTGAGGGATCAGCCATTCATCTTTGGAGGGAAGGCTTCATATTTTGCAAAGATATTTCATAAGTACGTAGACATATTTAGGATATACAAGAGGTTACTGGCAGGCAAATGAAATGGATAAAGGTGATTATTTGCCTGATGCAATGTTTTTCCTAAATTTGAGGGCTGTGGTCCCTGTGGTTGTTTTGATGTTAATGATTTCTTGGTTTATGTAGGATCCACTGTGTGCCCACTGAGTCAGCTTCATTTGTGGCTGGTGCAGGGCACTGGTCCTGTGAAGGTAAGTTGATAAATAAGAAGTATATGTTGATGTGAATTTACATGTGATGATTATTATTGTTAATATGTTATATGCTATTAAATTGGGATTAAATGGAAATATGTGTTATGAATGCTGTTCTGTGCCAATTAAAAAAAAAATTTTTAGTATGTTATAGAAAAACCAATTCTAAGCAACTTTTCAATTGGGTTCATTATATTTTAATTTTTTATAGTTTTATAGTTATTTGTCTTTTTCTTCTCTTTCTTTGCAACTTTCAAATGCTCTGTAAGGCTACAAATGTATTGTTATTGCTACTTTTTATTACTGATCTTCTATTCAGACTCTCTCCTACTCATATTGCAGTCTCTTATTCAAATCAATGCATGGTTGATAGGGTAATTTGGCCCTATATAATAAAGATCATAGGAAGCATGGATTTTATACATAAAATGACAAGCTTACTGCTTTCCACAGTGGGTCCGGGTGCTCATGCCCCAGACCTTCAGCAAAGGGGAGCAAGACACAGAAAACTGGAACACCAAACCACTCCGGAACACCAAACTCAGTCAATCAGTAAAATCCAGGGGGTATATTTATCAAAGAGTGAAGTTAATAGTGAAGTTCCGCCACTAGAGTCAAATTCCGCCACTTTCCATTCATTTCTATGGGATTTTTAAAGGCGTATTTATCAAAAGGTGAACTTTCACTTTCACCCATTGATAAATATGCCTTTCAATATCCCATAGAAATGTATTGTGAGCTGCGGAATTTCACTCTAGTCGCGGAACTTCACTCTTTGATAAATTTACCCCAGGAGCCCAATTTTTTAAATAGTACAAAAAGTCTTTATTTTAAATTATGTATAAAGAATAAAAGCCTGACGCCTTTTGTGTCCCCAAAGGACACTTAAATGGATACTGTCATGGGAAAAAAAATTATATTCAAAATGAATCAGTTAATTGTGCTGCTTCAGCAGAATTCTGCACTGAAATACATTTCTCAAAAGAGCAAACAGATTTTTTTATATTCAATTTTGAATATTTTGACATGGGGCTAGACATTGTCAATTTCCCAGCTGCCCCAAGTCATCTTGTTTAGCTCTATTTATAATTGTGTAACCTATAAGTAGATGTATCACAAGAGAATAAGTTTGGTTACTTACCCGAGGATAAGATGAGTAGAAGCATTAGGAGGAATTATAATGAATATTTTTCCTATAGAATGATAGATTCATGTAGCCTTACCCTAATAATTTCCCAATTATTCAAGCCCATATACAGCTTCTTCAGGGTAAATTCTCTGAAAGACTTTAGAATGGATATTCATTGGTTCCAGTGCTTTGATCACAGCTATCTTTATCCAAGAAAGTCTGTTGCTGGAATTCTTCAGAGTGCAAATCTATTTACAATGTTCCACCAGTTTGGGCCTTGGCATCTATATTATATTGCCAAATCAAAGGACTGCAAAAAAAAAAAAATAGATGTGGCCACAGAATTATTCAGTTTGCCCTCAGTTCTGCTTACACCCTCATCCTAAAATAATTCTGGGCTAGCTCACACTTGTACCCCTGGAGACAGGTAGTATGATGTGCCAGCGCACAGATGGGACAGGTAGTTGTTGTGCCACTGCCAACCAGCTCTGCTGCAACTGAACTGCCTGAACACTGTTCTGAAGTGCTGATGCTGGTCGGTGCTGTTGAACTTATGTGACTCATTCAATAACCTGGCCGAACCTAATAGAATGCGCATGTGGTGCGGGGACGTCGGCTGCGCTGCTGCTCTTGGGGCCCACCAAACAGGTGCCCCAGCAGGCCAGTTCAACCCTGCTCAGGCCGCCTCATAGAAGCGCTCCCTGGCCATCATAATTGTTTCAGGAAGAGAAAATCCACATCTTCACATCTCTCATTGTATGTATGTATGTATGTATATTTTTATTTGAATAGCGCTCCTTGAGGGCAAAGCACTGTACAGAAAAACAATAAATTAGTAGTAACAAACCAGGGGTCATTGAAATAAAAAGTAACAATAAGTGCATTATTAGAATACAATTCACATAAATATAAAATATAATTACAATACAGATTAAGTGCTCAGTGTCAAGGAAACAAAAGGCTAGAGGACCCTACCCCGTAGGGCTTACAGTCTAAATGAGAGGGTAACATACAGACACAATTCAGAGGTGTATTAAGGTGCTGTAGGTTACACTGCAAATAGTTCAATCTATAATATAAAATTTCATTTCTAAACCAACAAGTGTATTTTTTTAGTTGTAATATTGGTGTGTAGGCAGCCATCTCAAGTCATTTTGCCTGGTCATGTGCTTTCAGAAAGATCCAGTGCTGCAATATGGAACTGCTTTCTGGCAGGCTGTTGTTTCTTCTACTCAATGTAACTGAATGTGTCCCAATGGGACCTTGATTTTACTATTGATTGTTGTTCTTAGATCTACCAGGCAGCTGTCATCTTGTGTTAGGGAGCTGCTATCTGGTTACCTTCCCATTGTTCTGTTGTTAGACTGCTGGGGGAAAGGGAGGGGGTGATATCACTCCAACTTGCAGTACAGCAGTAAAGAGTGACTGAAGTTTATCAGAGCACAAGTCACATGACTGGGGGCAGCTGGGAAACTGAAAATATGTCTAGGCCCATGTCAGATTTCAAAATGAAAAATAAAGAAAATCTGTTTGCTCTTTAGAGAAATGGATTTCAACGAAGAAGTATGGAGCAGCTATTAACTGATGCATTTTAACAAAACATTTTGCCCCATGACAGTATCCCTTTAACATCCCAGGTTCATGACTTTACAGTGATCAATACTGAATCTGCCATACAGTTTTTTTTAGTTTTTCTGTTTTTTTTAATTTAAATTGTGACCATATCAGTCAGAGCGCGTGCTCAAGTCATGGCATACAGTCATTATGCACATGGGTATGCTCCAACATGGCCACTTGTACTGGGAGCCCCCTCCCTGCCTCCGACCCTGCACATTCTTACCCCTAAATTGCGTCCCCTCTAGAAATACTGACCACACATGAAGAGTCAGCACAACGGAGCTCATAGGTGCCATCTTTTGGGGGGTTTAGTTCTCTTTTAAGTCTACTAGAAAATCATGCAAACAGTAAATAAACCCAATAGATTGGTTTTGCCTCCAATAAGGATTAATTATATCTCAGTTTGGATCAAGTACAAGGTACTGTTTATTATTACAGAGAAAAATGGAATTGTTAAAAATTTGGATTATTTGGATAAAACATTATCTAATGAAAATGGTCTTCCTGTAATTCAGAGCACTCTGGATAACAGATCCCATACCTGTAGATGTTTTTTGGAAATGTAATCAACAAGAAACTGTATGTGGAATAATTGGATATTTCTGTGCGATTAATGTGCAAGCTGTCGTGTCCTGCTTCTTTGTCCTATGTCCTAGGATTTTGTATTCAAGGCAGACATTGGTGTGACAGTAGCCTAAGAGCAAATCAAGCAAGAATGAAGAACAGTAAAGAAGTTTTCATTTAAACAATGTATTGTGATGAATGGAACTTCCAATTTTCAAAGCATTCCTAAATAATGATCATATATATCATAGGTGGATGGGTGGTGGATGGGTCAGGGTCTGCCTTAACCTTCCTTTGGTTACTATATACTGGTTCCAGAACCCAGGCAAGGGGTCCAACTCCCAGCAACTCCCGGTAGGCACAATATAATTAGATGCTTAATCATCAGGTGGGGCCCCTGCTTATTGGTATGGAGGAAGGGATTACCATTTTTGTATAAGCACACAATATTCACTCTTGATCAAATAACTTTGGGCGCCAGTGGTTCTTTAAAACAGCAGAACAATTTATTGAACTGGTGGTACACTTCTTAATGGTCAGATGGTGCACTCCATGAACAAGTAATGGCAGCAGTTCATTTACACAAAATATATTACTCACGGATACTGTCTAATCCTTTGTTAGTCAGCTTTCTGAATTGAGTTGCCTTGCCTGCCTTTGGTGCACAATCCCCACTGAAGGTGAATCTCACAGCTGGTCTCATGCTCCAAGGATCTCTCTATCCCTGAGCCTAACCACTTGAGTCCCTGGCGGGCTTGTCACCTCAGGATGCTAACCCTTCATTAAACTACTCGTTGGAGCCTTAGCTGCTCACTAACTTTCCTGAACCTGACACTCCTATAGTGTCCTATTACAGTTTCTGAACTTACACTTTCTTGCTCCTATACTGAGGCCAACTCCACCTCAGGCCCTCCCAGCCACACACCACCTCCTCCAGTGAGTGGGTGCACCAGAAAGAGAGGCCGGACATATGGGAGTATCCCTTTTTATAAATTCTGGGGAACTGCTGCCCTCTGGGAAAAAGGACCCAGACTAGCTGGCCAACACATTTCCTGGGACATAGGAAAACCTTTACAATCCTACAATACAAAAATATTCATAAATAATTCAGAAAGAAAGTTCTTGTACATATAAAATGTAACTGTTATAAATAATATCATATCATTCCAAGCAGATTTGCTTTTGTTAATATTGGACCAGATTGTAGTCAAAATAATTTTCAGAAAGTTCTGCAGTTTTGTATTCTGCTCATTTTTGGTAATTAAATATGCATTTGCAGAATGTTCTTTTTACTCTGAACTCATTTAATCTGAGAGTGGAGTGGTATTCTTAGTCTTATTTTCTCTTTAGGTGGCCATAAAAAAACTAAATCCAGTTGTTTGATTAGGTTATCAAAAATGAAGATCTGTGCCTGACCCTTGATGGACCCTAATTTGGGCCTATGCAGACCAGTCAGATTTTCAGTCTTATTGGCTCTATATACGGTTCATTTTAAGACAGATATATATATTTATAAATATATTGTGCATGGAGGAGCACTCACTAAACACAAATACAGCATACCCTCCTAATTAATGAGCAATTGTAATATTTCTTATTAAAATAGATGAACCTACTAATGTTTTTGGGCCCCAACATTAAGGGGCACATTTACTATGGGTCGAATATCGAGGGTTAATTAACCCTCGGTATTCGACCATCGAAGTTAAATCCTTCGACTTCGAATATCGAAGTCGAAGGATTTACTGCATTTCGTTCGATCGAACGATCGAAAGGAAAAATCGTTTGATTAAATCCTTCGAATCGAATTTTTAATCCATTGATCAAAGGATTTTCCTTCAATCAAAAAAAGCTTAGAAAGCTTATGGGGACCTTCCCCATAGGCTAACATTGGTGCTCGGTAGGTTTTAGGTGGCGAAGTAGGTAGTCGAAGTTTTTTTTTAAAGAGAAAGTACTTTGACTATCAAATGGTCGAATAGTCGAACGATTTTTAGTTCGACTCGTTCAATTCTAAGTCGAAGTCGTAGTCGAAGGTCGAAGTAGCCAATTTGATGGTCGAAGTAGCCAAAAATAAACTTCGAAATCAGAAGTTTTTTTCCATCGAATCCTTCACTCGAACTAAGTAAATCTGCCCCTTAATTTGCTATAGGGCCCAGTAACATCTAGTTAAGCCACTGCCCTGGGTGCAGGTAAAATGTGTACAAAGTAACAAAAAAGTGCTGCACTCAACAGGTTACTTGGAGTAAAGATACAACATACCCATCTTTACGAGAGTTTTTTAAACAGAGCTAGTAGTGAAATGTGATCTGCCTATTTTCATTACAAAATATATTTTTGTCTTTTGTGTAGCCATTGGTAATCAAGCATGGTTATTATAATATAATAAACAACCAATCATCGTTATCTTCCTCAAGGACAGATTTGCAAAACGGAGAAAAATTTATTGAGACACATGTCTATGGACAACATTTTTGTCACGGCAACATTTTTTGTCTACCATGCAAAACTTACTGTGTGGCAAATTTTTGGCACTGTTCTGTGAAACTTTTTGCCAGCAGCGAAACTCAGCGAAACCATACATGGCACAAAAAAAATGATCATCACTATTCATAGCATCAGTCATGCCTTCTATTATGTGTTCTCTTGAGAAACAAACAACGTGTACACTTTATGAGGTGAGCCTGTAAATGTGGCATTTCAGCTTTAGTTCACAAAGAAATATCACGCACTAAGCATTTAACATCGTCAAGATCATTTATTTATATAGAGCCGACAAGTTCCGCAGTGCTTTACTTTAGTTTATTACAAATAAATGGTAAATAACAAACAAGGGTTTACAGAGTACAATAGGATTAGAGGGCCCGACATTTGAGAGTTTACAAACTAAAGTTTAGGGTACAATTGAGACATTAGGATTTTAGAAAATAATTTTGTGATTAATGATACAGCAATGATTGATTAATGAAGGTACATTGAATAAGCTTCTTTAAACAGGTGGGTCTTTAAAGGAAAACTATACCCCCAAAATGAATACTTAAGCAACAGATAGTTTATATCAAATTGAATGACATATTAAAGAATCTTACCAAACTGGAATATCTATTTACATAAATATTGCCCTTTTACATCTCTTGCCTTGAACCACCATTTCGTGACTCTATCTGTGCTGCCTCAGAGATCACCTGACGAGAAATACTACAACACTAACTGTAACAGGAAGAAGTGAGGAAGCAAAAGGCAGAACTCTGTCTGTTAATTGGTTAATGTGACCTTACATGTGGTTTGTATGTGTGCACAGTGAATCTTACGATCTCAGGGGGTGGCCCTTATTTTTAAAAATGGCAATTTTCTATTTATGATTACCCAATGGCACATACTACTAGAAAAGTATATTATTATGATAATGGTTCATTTACATGAAGCAGGGTTTTACACATGAGATGTTTTACTCAGTATCTTTTAATAGAGACCTACAGTACATTGTTTGGGGGGTATAGTTTTCCTTTAAGGAGCATTTGAAAGTTTGGAAAAAAGGAGAAAGTCTGACAGCTCGAGGCAGTGTTTTCACAAAACGACTCCTTTATTAACGGATAGTTCATGTTTAATGGGGTAATATGTCACAAACTCTGCGCTTGGCCTAGTAACCATAAGCAACCAACAGGTTACAGTTTGATGCCACGGTTACTAGACATAGTTCAAACTTTGTGAATTTTATTACATCAACCAATTCATGTCTGAATTTAAAACTTATGTTCTTTACCAATTCCTATGACTGCTCACTATAAATAAAATTTCATACAACATTGTCCAGAAGATTACTCTAAATAGAGCCAATATACAAATAGCAATTATGAAGGCATTAGTCAAGGTATTCTGGCTGACACAGTATTGGTAACCTGGTACTGTTTATTTAGTGAAGGTAGAACTTTATGGGCTTATATTCAGCTGCAATTGTCCAGGATCTTGGTGAAGTAACAGTTTTAAAGGGGTGTTATTCCTGCACAGAATTTCAATTTGCCATGGATGCATCTGGCTCTGTTATTGTCTAAGGCAATAGATTAAATGCCATCCTCCCTCATACCTACAGTACCTCTAATAAATGGAGAGGGCAGGAATGGGACACGTTCTCTAGAGAGGCCAAAGCCTCCAATGAGAATCATGCTTACCTGCTTATATCAGTCACCATGTATATTTAACATAGGGGGATATGTGTACAACTTTGGTTTGCCGATTGTATCCACTAATGATAAAAATGTGATTTAGAAACAATTGTTCAGGTATCTGTTGCCCAAAATAAGTGGCAAAGGCAAGAGCAAGTGAGGTTTTATAGTGGAAATGTTTAAGGATTAGCATTTTTTAAATTAAAACAAAACAGAATAAATAACATGAGTAACACATGACTGGCTTATCCAATATATATCAAATATATAAATAATATTCCTATATCACTAATATAATGTTGGCACATTCCAGTTGTTATAGGAATGTCTCTGCCACATTAAATTAATTCCTGACATTGCTCTCTTCAAAAAACAAACAAACAAAAAAAACAGTAACGCTCTGGTACATATTAGCGCAAGACAGGGCCGGGCCAAGGTATTTTGGAGCCCTTGGCAAGAGCTTCAATTAGTGCCCCCCACCCGGTCATACATTACCATTTCCCACCTTACCATTTGTCCCCTGTACCTGTGCCAGCAGCCATCATGTTGCCCCATGTACATGTGCCAGCACCTATCATATTGCCCCCATTTGTGCCTGTGCCAGCAGCAGCCAAAAATCCATCATATGGATTTATAAAATTGAAAACTATTAAAGGCCACGCAAACCAGTGTTTAAAAAAAAAAAAAAAGTTCCCATTAAAAATGAGCCCCCCACATGATTGCGCCCTAGGTGGTCGCCTACACTGCCTACCCCTAGTTCCGGTCCTGGTGCAAGACTCTGGCAGGTTCAGGGTCTAAGCTATGTCCCGATAGACTACAATACTGTAGTGTCTCTAGCCTATGAGGTCTTGAATTTTCTACTTGTTGGATGTCAATACAGTCATTCACTTCCAGAATACCACAAAGAATAAGTGAAGAGGTGTGTAAGTCCTGCTCCTCTGCTTGTACTCCCTCCAAAACAAAATCAGACAGAGTTTATAGAGTAGCAGACTTTCTATAATCACCCCTGCATGCTCTTAAAGGAGAACCAAACCCCCGTTATTAAAAAGTGCTACCCCCTACGATACATAGCCCCCCTCCCTGCTCCCCCTCAGCCTAGGTGTTACCTCCTGTAATTGCCCCTAATTCTTTACTTAACTATCCTCGCAGAGTCAGCGCAGCTCACAGGCGCCATCTTTGCCTCTTCGGTCTTCTCTGAGAAGCGAGCGGTGTATCGTCGCATGCGCAGTTGGAGCACTCTTCTGGTTCGTGACAACTGCACATGTGCCGTAAGTGAGGGAAATTGCCAAAGGGAAGGAAGAAGACCCGAAGAACCCCAAAGAACCATAAGATGGCACCCATGAGTCCATTGTACTCACTCTGCAAGGAAAGTTAAGTAAAGAATTAGGGACAATTACAGGAGGTAACACCTAGGCTGGGGGGAGCAGGGACGGGGGGCTATGTAGCGTAGGAGGTAGCGATTTTTAATAGCAGGGGGGGGTTTGTTTCCCTTTTAACCAACTTACTTTGAGCGTGGGAAAGTCCCATGTTGTATAAGTTACCAGCAGTTTCACTCTCCTTCGTGCACAGATTTGTATCTTTCTTCCCTTAATCCCATCTGACTTTCTACTTTTTACAATGTGAGACTTTTCCATACTCAACGTAAATTGCTTAATAGCATGCTGGGGGAATTTTAGAAAGTCTGCTACGCTATGAGCTCTGTCTGGTCAGCTGGAAATAAACACAAATAGATTGGATATTCCACTCACACAGAAATAAAAAGAGCCCTGTTGGAACTCTTAACATCCAACAAGTAAATTTTATATATGTATGGAACATTGAAAGGGTTTGGAAGGAGGTCTTTTTTATTCTCTCTTTTTTATTACTTTTGCTGTGAGGTGTTTGTACCCACCCCTAGCCTAGTAAGGTAGCTGGGAAAGAAGGGCTAATGGATCCAGAAAATGAAAAAAACAGCAATTCCAAAAATGTTTTAAAATGATTGATACACAATATCAAAAAGTAAAAGTTTCAGTTTAACATTTAAAGGGGAACCTTTGTAGTAATGACATTTTAATATAAGCTTCACATTACTGAAATAAAAAACTTCATACTTTAGCACAGTGCCATCTACTGGGCACTGATAGAACACCAAGGGGCATAGCTTGAAGCAGGATAAAGAAACAGGTCCCCCTTCTAACTGTATTTTAGGAACCAGTTAAGCATCTATAACACTAGGGGACTGCCTGCTAAATAATACTGGGAGACCAATTTACCAGTCCCTTACACTTATATACATTGATATAGTTTCATCCAAATCACCAGGAGGACAGTGCTTTAAAATGAGTTTCTGGAAACTCTCTTTCTCATACGCCAGATAAAAGTTCTTTTTCACGGATGATTCAAACAGCAGAGAGTCTTCTGAAAATATCCTCTGGTAGAATATAAATTCACTCTCTTGAGACTGTATGCTTTTTGGTAATTCTCTTTCCTGTAGAGGGGATAATGATTTATCAAAATTGGCAAATTGGTATTTTATTTTTTTATAAAGTGTGTGGTTGCAATAAGTTATTTTATAACACTGTATTTGTCAAGTACACCTACTTAAAATTTGCTTGATTTGTATTTTGTTACTTGTGCCTTCCTCTCAAATAAGTTCTCTCCTTCTCTCCGTATATTATTAATTTGACATCTAAACAATATGAACTAAGCAGTAAAAGGTTAACACAGACATATAGACAGTTATCCAGCATTCAAATCTGTAAAGGCTTACGTTAACGGGTGTGCACCTTCACATCCTTCAAACGACATCAAAAATAGATAGCAGCACTCCCATATCCAAATAAAACCGCCATTATTTCAGAATTATATCTGGCACAGCAACGTTTCGGACCTCCTGGTCCTTTTTCAAGCTGACAGACAGGCAGACAGGTGCCCACAGACAGGCAGGGTGCAAAGTATGGCAGCATGCACTTATTTTTGTAATGATGCTGTCAGTAAATGGGCCCTCTAACATTATTATCTTGTTACATATGTTGTTCATTAGCTGAGAATTCACCTGCATTCATTCATATTCTAATAATAAACACATTCTCCAAAATGCTTCATATAAAGAAAGATATTTTTACAGTGACTGCCGCTGATATTTTGGTCCTCACTTCTCTGTATTTTTGTTTTAATTTAGGGTGTTCTGTATCACAGCACTTTAACATAATCACACATACATAAAACTATTCCCGGTGAGCTAATTTGTCTTATGCAAGTACTTACCTTAAAGTTTATTTCCCCATTACTCGAAGAACACAAGATGTACATCTTGTTGGCATTAATCTTGCTGAGGACCACAGCCAATCCATTTTGATGCTGAACGTTATCTCTATATTTATGTAGCAAAAATGTTGCCTGGTGTTCTATAAAAAAAATGGCATGTTTGTATCTATGTTGGTATTTATACAAACAGAATGTATAGATATAATTATTCCTATAGCACTACTTGCATTGCTGTATATTTTACAATAAATTAATTATTACCAAGAATAACAAATAATAAAGGGTCATTTGGGAAGGGTGCAAAGGTGTTGCAACTATAAATTTACAAGATATTCTGATTGTGTGAACCATGGTGTTTATTAGACATTACATCAGCTGAAGCTGATACTACATGATATTTTGCAATGTATATTAGCTGTTTCTAAGCTATTATTGTGTCCTGTCCTGCTTTCAGTTACAACTTGTTGTCTTTTTCATAGTTAAGATAAACAATCCTGATATTCCTTAGTTGCAGACAAAAATGAGCAATTACATGATGATGAAATATAAGAATACTGTGGGTTAAAATGAACTGATGCAATATCCAGCAACATGCACTGGGCTTGGGTGTATTCTGTTTTTCATCATGTGGAATTTGCAATAAAGAGAGCAAATTAAATTTGCATTTCCCAGGATCCAGTTAAAAGGAGCTGATGTAATATTATGCAATAGTAAAAATAAACACATAAATATTTCAACGTACAATAAACAATATTCCAATTGATTTTCTGAGAATGCAAAAAGGTACTAAATGGTTACAATGAATTGTAAGGTAAATTCAAAAACAAGCTAAACAATAATATATATATATATAGATATAGATATATATATATAGGTACAAAAAAGGAAGGAACTGCACTCACAGGTCTTTCATAAAAAATTCAGTGGTTTATTTCAACGTTTCGGCTCTTAAACTTGAGCCGTCTTTAGGAAGTTGATGCCACATACACAATCAAGTCTTTTAAACCCAAAAATGGTGCCAAAATGGAATGTGATGTCATCATAGGGTGTTAACACATCTAGTATACACATAGTGCAAGTTTAACTGTGAAGAACCTCTCTGCATTGGGAAAAGCTGACTCTGACTTAGCCCGTAAAGCTAGGTGATATACTGTAAGTGTTTATATATATATATATATATATATATATATATATATATATATACATACATATATATATATATATATATATATATATATATATATATATATATATATATATATATATATATATATTTAAAGAATCCAAACTGGTGCACTCCACAATGAAAAAGTTAAATGCCTAGGTGCTGGTAAAACTTGCATATATTCAAAGAAAAAAGACCGCACTCACAGGACTTGTATGGAAAAAAAGCCACAAGGGCTTGTATGGAAAAAAAGCCACAAGGGCTGTGATTTATTCCTCAACGTTTCGGCTATCAAACTCTAGCCGTCCTCGGACGGCTAGAGTTTGATAGCCGAAACGTTGAGGAATAAATCACAGCCCTTGTGTCTTTTTTTCCATACAAGTCCTGTGAGTGCGGTCTTTTTTCTTTGAATATATATATATATATATATATATATATATATATATATATATATATATATATATATAAAGGTTGGAAGGATCAGCACACTCCATTTTGCGATGAATAAAGTGTTTTTTTATTAAACACACATAACTCCAACGTTTCGGTTCCGCCTGGGAACCTTTATCAAGGTTCCCAGGCGGAACCGAAACGTTGGAGTTATGTGTGTTTAATAAAAAACACTTTATTCATCGCAAAATGGAGTGTGCTGATCCTTCCAACCTTTATCTATGATTTATTGATCGTGCACCTCAAACTCACAAGCTAAGGAGTGCGGACACCACAGACAACTTTATATATATATATATATATATATATATATATATATATATATATATATATATATATATATGTAAAAAGACACAAATAAAAAATCACACCCATGCAAATTGTGGTTACAACTACTCTAATAGAAGAAGCAAATTGCCCTCATAACAGAGTGGGAGCATTAAAGTGCAGAGATCCTTACCCTGAGGAGGAATCTTAACAGCTGGATACTGTGTCCCATGTTGCCCTTGTAGTAGGTGTCGTGATGTACCAACGGAAAATGCCTTAGTAGAAAAGAAACCAATAGCACACAGGACTGGTGAAAACTTCCAATTATTTTATTGTGCAAGCGGAGCATGCTTGACAAAGGGGTATTGTTCCCCGAAACGTTGCATTGCACTCCGCTTGCACAATAAAATAATTGGAAGTTTTCACCAGTCCTGTGTGCTATTGGTTTCTTTTCTACTAAGAAGATTGTGAGGTTGCCGAGCCTCTACCTTTGTGCACCAGGCATCTCTGTTGGAATCGAAGGGTGTGCGCAGTCCTGCATTGTTGTATCCAGCCAACGGAAAATGCCGGCATATCCCTCTCATGCGCATAATTGGCACTCAGCGATAAGCCTCCGCAGGCTAATTACACCAAATCGGTCATTGCCCCAGAAACGTCTTAAGCTGCCCCATCTGCCTTTTATTATGGTGGAGAGTCCCTACAGCCATTTCAGCTACCACTGTCACCTGGGACTTGGCCATGCAAAAACCTCCACCCGACTTTACTCGCGAATGTAAATAAGTCACCTACCCTGCCTACACCACCCCCACATTAAGAAATCAGATGACATGTATTCTCATGCACAGAGATTCACAGTTAAACTTGCACTATGTGTATACTAGATGTGTTTACACCCTATGATGACAACACGTCCTATTTTGGCACCATTTTTGGGTTTAAAAGGCTTGATTGTGTACATGGCATTCACTTCCTGAAGACGACTGGAGTTTAGGAGCCAAAACATTAAAAAAAAACAGATTTTTTTTTCAAGAAAGACCTGTGAGAGTGAGAGAGTGATTTTGAGATTCAGATTATTTTGGCTGGATGGTCAGATTTTTCAATAAATAAGAGCCTTTGCTCCCCAAATTCTAGGAGGTTTTGTGTGCAAACCCCACCATAGAATACTACTACAGAGGTTTACAGCTGAGGATCTTAGCAGTGTTATGGAGGAGCATATGTCCCATGTGGCCCCCCTAAAGATGCTGTCCAACTCAGAGTTAGAGAGCTGAAAAGCAGGAAGTAGTGTTCTGTTATGTTAGACATTTAGTCACTACAGCCTTTATACGTTACATTTTTGGCCAACTAACGATATTAGAAACATATTTTTTATTTTACCCAGTTTTTATTTTTACACTGAATTGTTTCTTTAAGCTACTCAAAGGGCTTAACATTTTTCCTGATGACTGTCTTCATGTCACCATGGATGTAAAAAGTTTGTATACCGTCCGTCATCCCCCATGAAATGGGCATTGCAGCCACTAGACAACAATGCAGGTTCGATTTAATAAGGATACACAGCACAACAGCAATTGCAGGAGACACATCACAGATTCCAAAAAAAGGTGCTATAACAACACGTTACTCAATGAGCAATTCTCAAGGGCAAACAAATTCACTCAGGAGGACTTATTGCTGGTTAAACCCAAGGTCAACAGTTGTTTTTTTCCCACCACTTACTCTTCTAACTCTAAAAAAAATTGTCCAATAATAAACATGGATGAAACTTTGACATTCTACCAAACTCCTAAACCCATGTTTGGCTAAGTTTGAGGGACATACTGGTAAAAACAGACTTTCATGGTAGAACCAAAAAAGATAACAACTGTCTCTCTTCCCAACTCAAACCAGGATGTTACAGATGTCCTAACTGTGTTACATTCAGATGTTTATTGGTGGGATCCTCATCCACAGACTGGAAAAAGACTTAGCATTACACATTGTCTTACATGCACCTCCACCTATGTTGTATACATAATAACCTGTCATGTGGACTATACTATGTTGGCAAAACAACCACTATGCTTAAGGAGCATATTGGGAACACCAGGTTTTCTATAAGCAAGGCCCTTAAGGAAGGCAAAGCTGAACAACCATTGGCAAGACATACTTTGCCAATGCAAATGCATGGCAATTGATTTTCAACCTCCCCTATACAAGTGAGGTGATAGGGACATGGCTCTGCTACAGTCGGAATCCTGGTGGATCTATTACCTAGACATTGTATCCCCTAGGGGCTTTAATGAGACCATACCCCTTGGTTGCTTCATAATATTACCTCTCCAAAGTCCTTGAGACTATATATAGATATGGACTTACAAATTCATCCCAGTGGAACAAGTCATTCTCTCAATGGACAATATGAGGTTTTCATTATGCATAGTAATTTGCTGTTTAAGCTACAGTTGACAATGTGCTCATTTGCTATGTCTAGTGTGTTATGAACTAGTATGCTTTATATTCTAATTTTAATGTTAACTTCTGTGTCATCTTTCCTTCTGTCTCTGCTTGTCCAATTAACCTTCATTTAGATGTGTGTGTGTCGCACTGCTGCCAATTTTGCTTGTTGGGTTCGCTATCAGTTTACACATGGTGTAACAAACTTACTTTTGGTTCGTAGGGGACGGCAGGGACGCCTGCCGCCCCCACGGCGGGGACGCCCGCCGCGCCGAGCGGCAGCCGCCGCTTCTAGGCCTCAGGCGCCAGGCTCCTTAGGGAGCGCGCGGCGCGCATGCGCCGGTCTTAAGGCGCAGGCGCGTTCGCGCAGGCGCGCTGACGTCACGGCGCAGACGCGCTGGCGTCATTGCGACGGACGCAATGGCGCCAAAATTTAAAATAAAAAGGCAATGCACAGTGTGTGCATTGCCCAACGTAGGTTCTAGTTTTTCTGTTCCTGGGTGCGATTCTGCTTGATTATTCCTGTCCTTCCGGCTAGTCCTGACTCCTGTAATTGATCTCTGCCTGCCCTGACCCTTTGGCTTATCCTCTGACTACGCTTTCTGGATCCCGATTTTGTACTTCGACCAAGATTGTTACTGACCCGGCCTGTGACCTCGACTACTATGCTTCTTACCGATTCTGTACCTTGTTCCGATTGGTTTTGACTTGGCCTGTTTCTGGACTTTGATATACGTTTACGTAAGGTTCCCTTGCTCGCTCAGAGTTGTAGTCCTCTTAGTCCCCTCACTTTAAGACCTGGCGGCATCCGAGTAGCGGAGGGCTCATCCCGAAGTGAAAGGCGGCGGTTTGAGGCTGAAGCGTGAGCCGAGCCCGGGACATAGGGGTTAACTCTGGGTTGTGGGATACCGAAAGTGACATTACGTTGGGCCCTAAAAAAAACTAAGAAGATGGAGCCAGCTGACGTTACTGCTTCCACCACTCCTTCGGACGCAATCCTGGCAAATCTTCTGCAGAGGCTTGGAGAACAAGAAGACAAGCAAGATTATATTGTCCAATGTCTTCACGGTCTTTCTTCCAGGCTTGATATGATGCAGCAACAGCCTGTTCCTGGTCCGAGTACTGCAACTCCTCAGGCAAGCTCTTCTCTACCTTCACCTACAGGTAGTTCCTTCCATGAGCCCAAGGTTCCTTTCCTGAGAAGTTTACCGGGGATCGTAGTAAGTTTTTACGTTTCAAGAAGCCTGTAAGCTACATTTCAGTTTTTTACCTTATTCTTTCCCCACCGAGGAATCTAGGGTAAATTTTGTAGTTACCTTGTTACAGGGCGATGCTCAGCTTTGGGCATTTAGTCTGTCCCAGAGGGATCCAGCCCGTCACTCTCTTGAAGCTTTCTTTAAAGCCATGGCCGTAATTTACGATGATCCTGATCGTGCCGCCTCTGCCGACGCAGCCATACGTGCTCTTAAACAAGGCAAGAGGCGGGCAGAGGATTATTGTACTGAGTTTCGGCGGTGGGCTGTAGAGACGGGCTGGAATGATACTGCTCTCATGAGCCAATTTAGGGTTGGTCTGGCCGCAGCTATCAAAGATAGTCTTGTCAATTTTCCTACACAGTCCTCCCTGGATTCTCTTATGCATTTGGCTGTTCAGATTGATCGTAGGCATAGAGAGAGACTTCAGGAGGAACAGGTTGCCAATATCTCACCTCTTTCTGTAAATGTTTCCAATATCCCGCAAGTTTTTCCTCAACCCTTTGAAGAACCTATGCAGATTGGTTCTACTCGTCTTTCTTCTGCTGAGAGGGCCCGTAGGAGGAGTAATGGGTTATGTCTGTATTGTGGGGATAAAGGGCATTTTCGCAACACCTGTCCCAAAAGGCCGGGAAACGACAGAGCCTAAGCAGGTCTGGGGAGTCTTGCTTGGGTGATGTCGTTTCTACTCCCCAATCTTCTCAAATTTTAATTCCGGTCCGTTTGAATTGGGACAGTGGTTGTGTGCAGAGCTCTGCTTTTTTGGATTCGGGGGCTGCGGGTAATTTTTTGGATCTTGGGTTTATTAAAGAACATGGTGTCCCTTGCGAACCACAGGTTCCATCATTCAGGTTGTCTGCCATTGATGGTAGATCTTTGGGTTCTGGGTTAGTTTCTACCAAATCTAAGGTCATCCGTATGTCCATGTCTGATCATTTCGAATCCCTTTCTTTTTTCGTTACCGAGTGCCCTCAGACTCCAATCATTTTAGGCCTTCCCTGGTTACAAAGTCACAATCCCCAGGTTGATTGGCCCTCTGGTAAAATTTTGAATTGGAGCCCTGCTTGTGAACATTCTTGTATTAAGCTTGGTCAAACTCTGGCTGCAACTTCTTTAAAAGGTCTCCCTTCCTGTTATGCTGCCTTTTCTGATGTTTTTTGTAAAAAAGCAGCTGAGTCTCTACCCCCCCATAGACCTTACGACTGTGCCATTGAATTATTGTCTGGGTCTTCTCCCCCCAAGGGTAGGACATATCCACTTTCTCTTCCCGAGTCCTTGGCCATGGAGGAATATATTAAAGAGAATTTGGAGCGGGGGTTCATTAGACCTTCTTCCTCTCCTGCGGGGGCGGGTTTTTTCTTTGTCAAAAAGAAGGATGGGAGCCTTAGACCCTGTATCGATTATAGAGGGTTAAACAAGATCACGGTCAAGAATCGTTATCCCCTCCCTTTAATCTCCGAACTGTTTGATCGAGTAAAGGGAGCTGTTATTTTTTCCAAGTTAGATTTAAGGGGCGCCTATAATCTAATCAGGATAAGGGAGGGGGATGAGTGGAAGACAGCTTTTAATACCCGGGATGGGCATTATGAATACCTGGTTATGCCCTTTGGCTTATGCAATGCCCCCGCTGTCTTTCAAGAACTAGTCAATGATATCTTCCGTGATCTTTTGGGCCGTTTTGTCGTGGTATATCTAGACGACATTCTCATTTTTTCTTCAAATTTATTTTCTCATCGGGCCCATGTTCGTGAGGTTTTATCTAGGTTAAGGCAAAATCATTTGTATGCAAAACTTGAAAAATGTTTATTTGAGGTTTCTGCTGTACCTTTCCTTGGATACATTATTTCTCAAACAGGTCTTGAGATGGAGCCCGCTAAGGTCCAAGCAATTCAGCAGTGGGCACAACCTCTTTCATTGAAAGCAGTCCAGAGGTTTTTAGGATTCGCTAATTACTACAGACAATTTATTTTAAATTTTTCTAAGTTGGTGGCTCCGATTACTGCCTTAACTAAGAAAGGGGTTGACCCAAGTATTTGGCCTGCTGAAGCGGTTGAGGCTTTTCATCTTTTGAAAGAAGCCTTTATTTCTGCCCCAGTTCTCCGGCACCCTGACTCTTCCTTACCTTTTATTGTTGAGGTAGATGCATCCGAGATTGGTGCTGGTGCTGTGTTGTCTCAGCGACATCCTGTCTCCGGTAAGATGCATCCTTGTGCTTTTTTTTCAAAGAAATTCTCTTCAGCAGAGGTCAATTATGATATTGGCAACAGGGAATTATTGGCCATTAAATTAGCATTCGAGGAATGGAGACATCTCCTTGAGGGTGCCAAACATACTGTTTCTGTGTTCACTGACCATAAAAACCTATTATACATTGAATCTGCTAGACGGTTAAATCCTCGGCAAGCCAGGTGGTCATTATTTTCTCACGGTTTAATTTTCTCATCTCCTACAGGCCAGCAGATAAGAATGTAAAAGCAGATGCCCTTTCTAGAAGTTTTGTCTCCAAACCTAGGGAGGATTTGGGGCCAGTCCCTATTGTTCCGAAGGAGGTGATTGTGGCAGCCCTGAGTCCGGATCTCTTTACTTCTTTGTCTAATGCTCAGGTAGATTCTCCTCCTAATATTCCTGTGGGCAAGTTATTTGTTCCGAGTAATTTACGTGAAGCTGTCTTTCACGAGTCCCATGATTCCAAAGTGGCTGGTCATCTGGGTTGTGCGAAGACTTGTGAATTATTGTCTCGTACTCTCTGGTGGCCGACCCTAAGACAAGACGTTGCCAAATATATTGATTCATGTCCAATTTGCCAACGTTCTAAGCCTTCTAGATCTTTACCTCAGGGTTTGCTGCAGTCACTTCCTATTCCCGAGAAACCTTGGACTCATATATCCATGGATTTCATTGTGGAATTACCTCCTTCTAAGGGTCATACGGTCATCTGGGTAGTAGTGGATCGTTTTAGTAAAATGTCCCATTTTATCCCTCTCCCCACCCTTCCATCTGCCAAGACCCTTGCTGAACTTTTCATTGTCCATATTTTCAAGTTTCACGGGGCTCCTCTTAATATTGTGTCTGATAGGGGGGTTCAATTTGTGTCCAAATTCTGGCGGGCCTTTTGTTCTTTAATGGGTACTGATTTGTCTTTCTCTTCCGCATACCATCCACAGACTAACGGTCAGACTGAGAGGACAAATCAGACCCTGGAACAGTATCTGAGATGTTACGTCTCCTGCAATCAGTCACTTTGGGTTAATTTTCTTCCGTGGGCCGAATTTGCCTATAATAATGCCATTCACTCCTCCACTGGCAGGTCTCCTTTTTTCACTGTTTTTGGTCTCCATCCCAGGGTTTTTTCGTTTTCTGATTCTTGTGACCTTCCTGCCGTCAATTCTATTACTGAGGACTTTTCTAAGGTTTGGCAGGAGGTTCAGAAGTCTTTATCTTCTGCAGTAGCTGCTCAGAAGAGGGCTTCTGATAAACAGCGAAGAGAGTCTCCCGAATATCAGGTTGGTGATCAGGTTTGGCTGTCCTCTAAGAATATTTCTTTGAAAGTCCCTTCGGCCAAACTGGGTCCCAAATTTATTGGTCCATTTCCTGTATCTAAGATTATTAACCCTTGTACTTTCAGGTTAAATCTTCCTCCCGAACTCAAGATTTTTAATTCCTTTCATGTCTCCCTTTTAAAACCTGCTAGAGTGGTACGTCAGACTTCTCCTCCTCCTCCTGTTTCTGTTGAGGGGCAATCTGAATATTTAGTTCACAAGTTGGTTGATTCTCGTATCTCTAGAGGTAAACTACAATATCTGGTTCACTGGAAGGGTTATGGTCCCGAGGAAAGGTCTTGGGTTCCTGCCTCGGATGTTAGGGCTGATCGCTTGGTGAGGCAGTTCCACTCTAGGTTTCCCAACAAACCTAGGGGTCCAGTGGCCCCCTCTGGAGGGGGGGGTAATGTAACAAACTTACTTTTGGTTCGTAGGGGATGGCAGGGACGCCTGCCGCCCCCACGGCGGGGACGCCCGCCGCGCCGAGCGGCAGCCGCCGCTTCTAGGCCTCAGGCGCCGGCTCCTTAGGGAGCGCGCGGCGCGCATGCGCCGGTCTTAAGGCGCAGGCGCGTTCGCGCAGGCGCGCTGACGTCACGGCGCAGACGCGCTGGCGTCATTGCGACGGACGCAATGGCGCCAAAATTTAAAATAAAAAGGCAATGCACAGTGTGTGCATTGCCCAACGTAGGTTCTAGTTTTTCTGTTCCTGGGTGCGATTCTGCTTGATTATTCCTGTCCTTCCGGCTAGTCCTGACTCCTGTAATTGATCTCTGCCTGCCCTGACCCTTTGGCTTATCCTCTGACTACGCTTTCTGGATCCCGATTTTGTACTTCGACCAAGATTGTTACTGACCCGGCCTGTGACCTCGACTACTCTGCTTCTTACCGATTCTGTACCTTGTTCCGATTGGTTTTGACTTGGCCTGTTTCTGGACTTTGATATACGTTTACGTAAGGTTCCCTTGCTCGCTCAGAGTTGTAGTCCTCTTAGTCCCCTCACTTTAAGACCTGGCGGCATCCGAGTAGCGGAGGGCTCATCCCGAAGTGAAAGGCGGCGGTTTGAGGCTGAAGCGTGAGCCGAGCCCGGGACATAGGGGTTAACTCTGGGTTGTGGGATACCGAACGTGACACATGGCCTATAAACAAACTGTAAGTGAGCAAGAGCCTAAGTAACTACCCTCATTTACACACAGTAGCCCTAAAGTATTCAGGCTGTCTCTGAAGGCCAACCTAAGCCTGGCCATCCAGTACATCTATGTGCTTCTCTGTCTACCCACTGTATATACTAGTTGTCAGTATGCTGGTCAGTAATAGTTCTGGCATACCTGTTACACCAATGAATCTGCTATGCACTGTTCTCTTTTGCTAAGACTGTCCACTTGAAAAGCCAGTAGTATGCTGGTATATTATTTAGGACAGCAAATGTGCGGTCTATCTGGAGACCATGGTTGCTTTAAGGGTGGTGTCTAGCAACGGTATCCATTGGGGTATATTATGGAGCCTTGGTGCTCTAGCACATCCACCTCTACAGCATAAACAGATATTTGGCTGTATACTGGGGATTCCTCTTATTCTGACTCATACAAGTAATGAACTTGAGCGCTTCGTTTCAGCAGGTTATGCAACCTATACCACCCACTCTATTTCCTTTATATGCACTCCTTGCACTTTTTGCTATCCTTAATCCTCCAATAAAGTGTCACTTTGGATAGTAACAAACTAAAGCCTTTTTGTAAATTTATAGCATAATTCCATTTTTAATACATGTGCTGTTTTTTTATACTGTTGCCTAACAACCCTTTGCCAGCCATCTTGAAAGGGTTATCTATGTTTAGGACCAAAACATTGAATAAACTCTCCTTTTTAGCATAGTATACAAACCCTGCGTGTGCCAGTTTTTACCTTTTGCTTTAGATATATATATATATATATATATATATATATATATATATATATATATATATATATATATATAGTGAATAAAGTACCCCCTATTGTAATATATAAGGATTTTATAAGTCACTGAGGCATTCCATGACCATTTAAAAGCATGATGGCCGAGTGCTTTTGTACAGGTCATGGAACTCCAAGGTTACTTCTAGTTACACAAGTTTTAGTGAGTCATGTGACAAAAATGGCATTAATAAGCTTAATTTAAGCTTATATAAGCTGATATAATACAGAAAAGCCATGAATATCCTGTAAATGATATCCTTATAAACGGTGACTAGTGATGTCACCTGTTATAAACGGAGAGTAGTGATGTCATTTTTGTCATGACTCACTAAAACTTGTGTATTGTAATAAATAAAGTACCCCTTGTTGGAAAATATGAGGATATTAGAAGTATCCTCGGAGTTCCATGACCTGTATAAAAGCACTCAGCCTTCGGCCTCGCGCTTTTATATGGTCATGGAACTCCTCGTGACTTATAATATCTTTATATTTTACAATACGGGGTACTTTATTCACTATATAAACAGTGGATTCAGGACCAGAGGAAGGCAGTGTGCCCATTCCTATTGGAATGAGGTGGGGGGAATTTTGGTTCTGTATGAGTGTAGTGTTATTTTAATGTTAGTATAAATTATGTTAATATTCTGTTGTAAAGTTTTCAATAAAAAAACATAAAACCCCTAAAAGAAATGGGTGACTACAGCCAGTTTTTGCACTTTGCACACTGCTCCCCCAAAAGAACAGAGCTTAAAAATACATTCCTCTCCGTAGAATTCCTAAATAGCTAAGTCTGAATATTACCATGGCTCTTTGTTAACCTCCTAGGAGAATTTCAGTATATATACATTGGCATTGATAAAAATGATAGATCCATCTACATTATAGCCATTTTCCAAATTGCAATATCTATTTAATGTTCAGTAGGCTATTACTAAATGTGTTTTCTTCTCAAATAAAGCAAGTCTCTCAACTCACAGTTTGGCAAAGCATGGGGCAAATTAACTACCTGCTGTATCGCTTTGTCTGTAGTCTAAGGATAGAAGTGATCTCCAAAGAGAAAAACTTACTCAAGAGGTCAGTGGTGTCCTTTAAATATGACTTATTGGCCAAGGATTTAAAGGAGAAGGAAAGGTTAAAACTAAGTAAGCCTTATCAGAAAAGTCCACCTAAATATACTAGTAAACCCTCAAAGTAATGCTACTCTGAGCCCTCAAAAGATACACTCCATTTCTTTCCTTCTATTGTGTACACATGGGCTTCTGTATCAGACTTCCTGTCTTCATCTTAAACCTCCTTGCCCCGGGCGTGAGCATGCTCAGTTTGCTCCTCTTCCCACCCCTCCTTCTCTGCTGTAATCTGAGCCCAGTGCTATAAGTGAGCAGAGAGAGACTCTAAACTAATACTGCAGCTGCTATCCTAAACAAACAAAGAGCTTCTAGAGCTGTTTACTCAGGTATGGTAAAACATTCTATAGAATAAATATAGCATTCTTGTTTGCACTATTGCAGCTAATCTATTGGCAATAAAATGCCTCTGTAGCATTCCTTCTGCTTTAAGAAAAGTTGCTTTACTAGTTATTGAGAATTGTGATTCTAAAATTAAATAGTAATTTAGTGTTTATGATGTTTATAACCTCTGGATCCCTAACACAGACCAATGGGATCTTTAGCTAATTCACAAATTTCTTGATGGGGTGGCAGATTTCAGTGATTTTGTCACCCAAAAGCCTTTACTTAAATTTTCTTTATATTATATATATGTTTCTCAAATATAGAATGACTTGTTCAGGACCCATATTTCTCCCTTTTCACCAGTTTAAACACCAAATTATCATCAGAGTAGGGAATCTGCCTCTACATTTAAATTACTGACTTGTAATTAGCTGGATCTATATTTCTGTCTATTAATGTAAAGGAATAAGTTAACCTAAGGTGCATATTTAACTACTTAAATGACAGCTATAATTAATATAAATATGGGCTCATTACATAATTCAGAATAAATACCATCTGTATTCATTTGGGTGAGGAATAATTTTACTTGAACTGGGACTATGCAATATGTTTGGGACTAGTACAGCTGTTCACATAAGATTTGTTTTTAAAATGGAAAACTAAGGGTATTAGTTGTTTTAAAGGAGAAGGAAAGCTCCAAGACAGTTTATTGGCAAAAGATTAGCCACAATAGTGCAAGCTACAATGCTATATTTATTCTGCAGAATGCTTTACCACACCTGAGTAAACAGCTGTAGACACTGTCTCTTTTTGTTTAGGATAGAAGCTGCCATATAAACTTGGTGTAACATCACTTCCTGCCGGAGTCTCTCCCTGCTCACTTACAGCTCTGAGCTCAGATTACAGCAGGGATGGGAGGAGGGAGGGGGAGAGGAGCAAACTGAGCATGCTCAAGCCCTGCCCTAGTGGTTTATGCTGAAAACAGGAAGTCTGATACAGAAGCCCATGTATACACAATAGAAGGAAAGAAATACTGTGTTTCTTTTGACAGAGGACTCAGAGCAGCATTACTTTGAGGGTTTACTGGTGTATTTATATAGACCTTTCTGATAAAGCTTACTTAATTTTAGCCTTTCCTTCTCCTTTAATGGCTGTTCAATAAAAGTGTTTTATACGAATTTCTATTTTGTGCTCCTGTGTGATGCATGGATATTATTTTTCTCTTATTTTCTTAGGTATGTATCTGGTGAATTTTTAAATGTGTTAGTATATATAGCAACTATCTATCCATTATGATTTTGTGATAGTTATATGCATACATCTCTTTTGGGTGGCACTAATGGCTAATAAGTGGGAGTAATATTATTGAGCTATAACATTCTACACAGTGTGCATTGTACATATGAATAGTGTCAGTGAAATAGAACCCTCGGCACATTGTATCTGTATGTCTTTAGACACATAGGTTTGACAGTGTGTTGAGTACATATTTTACTGCAAATTGATGGCATATAAAAAATACTATTACACACTACTCTATTTTGCTTTATTTTATTGGAGTATTCTTTCTTTCTTTCTTTGCTTGGAGTTAAGACCTCCTATAATATCAGTTTGGAATGGTAAATGTTTAGAGTCATTCTTATTCTTCTTATCTGAGGATCTGTGGTTGTTGTGAAAGTGCAATGGGTTTCCATCACTCGCTGATTCCTAAGGCAGAACCACAAGTTTTTATATTACTCACCATAGTTCTTAGAATAATTAGTTCCTTCCAGTCTGTAACGCTGTCGTTTTTATCAAGGTTTTTTCTTTCAGCCCTTTTTTCTTTTCTTTTATGTAGAGTAGGCAGACTGCATCCTTAATTTACAATTTGCACCCTAATTTGCAGATATTAAATGACCCCTACAATTTCATAGGCAGTGAGAGTCATTTATTTATTAGTAACCCATGGCAACCAATCCAATTGTTGCATTCATTGTTCTGCCTGCAGCTGTCTGAAAAAAGCCATTCACTGTTTTATTGCTATGGGTTACTGGCCAAGGGGTAAATTTGCCTAGGGGCAGATTTACTAAACTCGAGTGAATAGTTCGATTCCAAAAATATTCAAATTTCTAAGTAATTTTTTGGGTACTTCGAATTGGTCAAATTCTTCAAATCGAACGATTCAAAGTAAAAATCGTTCGACCATTCGATAATCGAAGTACTGTCTCTTTAAAAAATCGTTTGACTCAAAACTTCACCAAATAAAAGCTACCGAATTGAATGTTAGCCTATGGGGATATTGTAGATAGGTTTTGGGCACTTTTTATGATTGAATAAAAATAATTAGATCGATCGCTTAAAATCGTTTCAAAAGATTTTATCATTCAATCGAACTATTTTTATTCGATCGTTCGATAGAACATTTTGTGCTAAAGTCGAAAAACTCTAATTCGAAGGATTTTACTTAGAGGGTCGAATGCAATTGTTTTTAAAGTGAAATAATAAATTACCCAAACAATCTCATAGGCAGTTACTTCTTTGGCACAGTACTGGATCTTTTAAACTGAAATAGCTATGGTTCTAGGATTTGGCACTCTTGTTTATATACAGATGATAGGCACCAGGCTGATGAGCCATCAACACTCCTTGGGGAGCTCACACATCACCTCTAAAATTCTAAAGCATTTCAGATATTGCTCTAAAAAAAACCTTATTTTAAACAACTGTTTTATACCACCAAGTGGAAACCTAGCCCTATCTGCATCATACCAAACACTAAGCCATTTCCAGTGGTTTTAACATTACTGCAGTGAGACCAGCCCATGCTCATCTACAACCATCTACCTTAGAGAGGCACAATCCATTCAGATAGAAAATCAAACTATTTTCATGGGTGTTAACTTACCATGCCTTTACACCTGTTTCAGTGATGTTACACATTTGCCAAATGAAAATTTTAGATTTTACTGTTGTCTTGATCATTATTATTATAAATCATTGTTTTACTTGTTAGATATGTCAATATTTGGACTGAAATATATATATATAAAAAAAGATATGGCTCTTCTTCATTTTATAAAGTATACGGTGCTCCAAGGCAACAGAGAAGCCATTTATGGTTTAAATATATATTATACGGCCAAACGTATCCAGACACCTGCCTGTCCTCCTTACTATTCTGAAACCAGTATGAAGCTTGTCCCTGCTTTTGCTTTACTGCTACGTTTCGTGGAAGGATTTCCACTAGATTTGGGGACATTATTGGTGGGATTTGCTTCCATTCAACCACAAGTGCCTTAGTGAGGTTGGGCACTGATGTTGGGGATCAGGCCAGACTCACCTTCAGCATTCCAACTAATGTAACAGCTATTCAGTTGGGTTGAGGTTGTGGCTATTTGCAGACCAGAAACATTCCACCATTGTTATTTCCATAAATTAGGAATTGGAAAGTCACTATTCCTTTAAAGTATATTAAGAGAGTGGGACATATTTAGATCATTTTGACACTATAATTTTATATCACACCTTCAGTATTTTCATCTGGCACGAAGATGGCAAAAGGCTCTTCCTCATGAACAAAAGTAAGCAAGTAGTGCATGCTGTTTCTCAGGGTTGTCGGTGTTGGTTGCTGTTCTTCCAACTTGAATCCATCTACTTCATCTGGAACATAAAAACAGCATATTTTGCACAAAAAAATACTTAAAAACAGGAAGTAGATTATAACCTTGCATCAGACACTGTTCATCATCTGTGAACCACATACAGTATGTCACAATGCTGTCCAACTACCATATCTGCCTCTGAAGTGAAGGTTATATATTTTGTTTCTTGGTTTATTTATTATAAAAAATGTAGCAGTGTTTTAAATAAAAATTGCATGTGAACTGGGCAGAGAACCCAGCATAGTTGTGGGCACAAATATTGGCACCTTTGCATTTTTTTTAAACAACTCAAAATTACTCAAATTCATCGATTACAAAATAAATTGAAATTGACTTAACGAATTTTTCCAGAAATGAAAAAAACTCCATTAATAAAGGATTGACCCCATATATTTAATATATTGCAGCACACCCTGAAATAACTGGACAGAGGCCTTCTTCTAACTGCAGTTTTTAGATCTCCTGCACATGTTTAGTGGAATTTAGATTTGCACTTCTGTCACTTTCACTTAAAGGAGAAGAAAAAAACCCTGTACCCCCACCCCACGTGGACCCCCCTTACCTCCCCCCCCAGGCTAGCTGCCCCCCCCGGGGGAAATGACCCATACTTTATACTTACCCCTCGTTTCAAGGATATTGAGACATTTTGTCCATAAGCTGCCAAAAAATACCCTCCCCCATCCCTTCAAACAAAACAGGGACATATACAACAATATATTCAAGATGGCCAACAATATCAAATGTAATCACAGTTTGGGCAGTCCAACACTCACCTTCATCTGATTCATTAACAATTCCACTGCATCATTATACATTCTACACAGGGACCAAGCCTCACCTGCAACCTGCTTGCTTTCAAGGCCAAAATCCCCAAATGTCTGGCCTCTACTGAGATCACCTAACTGTAGCTGGAAAGGATGGGGTCATGGAGCTGGCCACTGCTCTTGTACAAACTATAGCAAAAAAGGGAAAGTTGTGCTCACAAACCATTAGGCAGGGGTGGAATGAGGCTCTGGCCACTGTGAAGTTTGGGGGGATAACAGCGGGATTGTTAGCATAAATGCAGGCCACTCCAAGGTGAAAAGAAAAAAAACAGCCAGTTTATTTTGAACACAAAGAGCTTCCAGCAGCAGTCAAAATGCAACAGAAAGAAAAACTTCATTCAGCAACATAAAGTCCAGCAATAAACAAAATAGCTTACTTCAGCGGTTTTAAGTTTTCAGTACCCCAAGGTACTACCCAGGCTTGGTCTATGGGGAAAACACCAGGAAAATATCTCCCTAGCTATCAGGCTCCCCATGTCTCTGAAAGTACAGCCATTCCAACAATACAGCCCAGCCCTCCTGTGCAGCTCCTTCTCTCACACACTGCACACCTGCTGCTGACTCCATTAAATACCCCTTGGCTGTCCAGCCCACCTTCTGGCTGCTTAACCCTCTGCTGTTTCTTATAAAGGGCACACTCCTAAATGGATGGCTCAGAACCTAAAAACAGCGGATACATATCTGCCATCCACTATAAATCCCATCTGGCTTGTACATTTCCCCCCCCCTGCCTCAACCTAGGGGAGGTGGAGGCACTAGTACAGCCTAGACAATGGACTCGGGACAGAGCATCTGCATTCATATGCAGTGCTCTTCAGTATATTTGAACTCCTGGAGTGCCAGAAACCATCGGGTTACCCTGGCGTTTGCCCCTTTTTTTCTGCTTCTTCCAGGTGAGTGGGGCATGATCAGAGATCAGACAGCTAGGCATTCTCGCTCAACTATAGCATAGTTTTTCTCCGCTGCAGTCAGCATTCTACTGAGAAACACTACGGGATGCTCTTCCCCATTAATGACCTGTGATAGGACAGCTCCCACACCTACGTCTGAAGCATCTGTCTTAACAATAAATTCTTTTGAGAAATCTGGGGCCACCAAGATGGGGTTGTGACAAAGAGCGGACTTGAGTTCCAGGAATGCCTTTTCAGTATCCATGTTCCACTCAATCATGACTGACTTCCGACCTTTGGTCAGGTCAGTCAATGGGGTTGCTACTGTGGCAAAGTTGGGGATAAACCTATGGTAGTACCCAATCATTCCCAGGAATGGACATACCTGTTTCTTTGTTTTAGGGCGGGGCCAGTTCTGGACAGCATCTACCTTATTCAGCTGGGGTTTTACTAGCCCTCTACCTACAATGTACCCAAGATATATTGCCTCTTCCATCCCTATGGCACACTTTTCAGGATTCACTGTGAACCCATTATGTCTCAGGGAGTCAATAACTGCCTGGACTTTAGGCAAATGGGACTCCCAGTCCCTACTAAAGATGACAATGTCATCCATGTAAATGGATGTGTACCTCTGAAGGGACCTCAAAAGTTTGTCCATTGTCCTTTGAAACATAGCTGGGACAGTTTGTAAACCAAAGGGCATTCTTTTATATTGAAAATGGCCATCTGGAGTGGAGAATGCTGTTTTCTCTTTTGCTGTCTGGGTTAGGGGTATTTGCCAGTACCCCTTGGTGAGGTCCAAAGTGGTAATATAACGGGCAGGACCTAACCTCTCTATATCATATACCCGGGGCATAGGATAGGCCTCAAATTTGGAAATCTCATTGAGTTTTCTGAAATCATTGCAGAATCGCAGAGTACCGTTGGGCTTGGGTACCAACACAATGGGGCTTGACCATTCACTCTGTGACTCTTCAATAACTCCTAACTCCAGCATTTTTTTTACCTCCTCTGAAACAGCCTTCCGGCAAGCTTCTGGAATGTGGTAAGGTTTGAGACACACCTTTACTCCCGGCTCTGTAATTATGTCATGCTCTATGACATTAGCGATCCCAGGCAAATCAGAAAAAATATCTTTGTTTCTCTGCAGAAACTCTCTAACTTGCTGGGTCTGGGCTATTGACAATGCTGTAGCTAACAGGACATTAGAAACTGATTTGAGTCAGCTCTGGTTAACTCCGAATTCTCCAAAGCCAGGTGCACGTACCATCAGTGGTCCATCATCCACCAGGAACATCCAAACAAAGAATTCTTCGTACAGCACCTTATCGTTAAAAATGCCTTTATTCAAAATTCCATGGCAAACCTGGTCAGCAACGTTTCAGGCCAATATGGCCTTTTATCAAGCTTACTTGACACTGGCCAATTTTGGCACTACGCCACCTACTGGTTACAAATTGTTACAAATAAGTTATATACAAAATATTACATTTGTCAATCCAGTAATGTTACAATATCAATAAAATGGAAACTATTTACTTTGTACAGGTTAACCCCGATCATTTTGTCCATACAGGTCTGGAAGACATAATACAATAAAAACCATTAAAAACAGTTAAAACCATAGTTATCAAAAAATAGCTTGGAGATCATATTCTCTATTGAGCCCCTGTGGGGCTAATGTTTATAACTTTCTAATCCAAATAGCCTCCTTTCTTAAAAGTAACTTCACTCGATCTCCCCCACGTCTAAGACTCGGTACATGATCCACTACTTAAAACTTAAGTTGGTGTATACCATGGCCGACTTCAATAAAATGGTCAGCAACTGCTTGCTCCTTTTTGCCAGTCCTAATAGCAGATTTATGTTCCCTCATGCGCTCTCTAACAGGGCGAGAAGTTTGCCCCACATATAGTAAGCCACAAGGGCATTTTATAATATATACTACAAAACTTGATGCACATGTATAATGTCCACAAATTTTTATGGGGATACCTTTTCTTGGGTGATATACTACTTCCCCTTTCTGGCAGTTGGAGCAGCAGTTACATGCCAAACAAGGAAACAACCCATTTTTAGTCGGCCGTAGTATAGTCTGTGTCTCCTTGCTACCCCCTATGTCGGATCTTACTAACATAGAGGATACTGTTTTGTCTTTCTTATAAGACATAAGTTGGAGTTTTTTAAAACTGGTTACATTTGGAAGTCCCTCTTTAAGGATTTTCCAATGTTTCTTTATAATGTTAGTTACATGGTGACTCAAAGTATGATATTTAGACACAAATGGAATACGATCCTCCCGTTGTCGATTTTGGCCCAAAGGAGTAATATTTAAATCTGCATTCTCAATCTCATTCCGTTGAAGTTGTAATAAACTATCGGGATAACCTTGTTGTCTGAACTTCCCTTGCATTTCATCTAGTCTTTGGGGCAGTATTTTTGAATCTGTCACAATACGTTTCACTCTACTGAATTGTGATTTGGGGAGGGATTTTTTAACTTGAATAGGATGGAAGGAGTCAAAGTGCAGCAGAGTATTCCTGTCAGTGGGCTTGGTATACAAGTCCACCGACAGGGATCGGCCACACCTCGACACCCTCGTATCCAAGAAGGGAACACTAACCTCACCCTTTATTAAATTTTCGGCTGCTATTAGTGAGGTTAGTGTTCCCTTCTTGGATACGAGGGTGTCGAGGTGTGGCCGATCCCTGTTGATGGACTAGTATACTCCTTCCATCCTATTCAAGTTAAAAAATCCCTCCCCAAATCACAATTCAGTAGAGTGAAACATATTGTGACAGATTCAAAAATACTGCCCCAAAGACTAGATGAAATGCAAGGGAAGTTCAGACAACAAGGTTATCCCGATAGTTTATTACAACTTCAACGGAATGAGATTGAGAATGCAGATTTAAATATTACTCCTTTGGGCCAAAAATCGACAATGGGAGGATCGTATTCCATTTGTGTCTAAATATCATATTTTGAGTCACCATGTAACTAACATTATAAAGAAACATTGGAAAATCCTTAAAGAGGGACTTCCAAATGTAACCAGTTTTAAAAACCCCCCACTTATGTCTTATAAGAAAGACAAAACAGTATCCTCTATGTTAGTAAGATCCGACATAGGGGGTAGCAAGGAGACACAGACTATACTACGGCCGACTAAAAATGGGTTGTTTCCTTGTTTGGCATGTAACTGCTGCTCCAACTGCCAGAAAGGGGAAGTAGTATATCACCCAAGAAAAGGTATCCCCATAAAAATTCGTGGACATTATACATGCGCATCAAGTTTTGTAGTATATATTATAAAATGCCCTTGTGGCTTACTATATGTGGGGCAAACTTCTCGCCCTGTTAGAGAGCGCATGAGGGAACATAAATCTGCTATTAGGACTGGCAAAAAGGAGCAAGCAGTTGCTGACCATTTTATTGAAGTCGGCCATGGTATACACCAACTTAAGTTTCAAGTAGTGGATCATGTACCGAGTCTTAGACGTGGGGGAGATCGAGTGAAGTTACTTTTGAGAAAGGAGGCTATTTGGATAAGAAAGTTAGAAACATTAGCCCCACAGGGGCTCAATAGAGAATATGATCTCCAAGCTATGACTAAACTATGGTTTTAACTGTTTTTAATGGTTTTTATTGTATTATGTTTTCCAGACCTGTATGGACAAAATGATCGGGGTTAACCTGTACAAAGAAAATAGTTTCCATTTTATTGATATTGTAACATTACTGGATTGACAAATGTAATATTTTGTATATAACTTATTTGTAACAATGTGTAACCAGTAGGTGGCGTAGTGCTGTCTATAAAAGGCCAAAATTGGCCAGTGTAAAGTAAGCTTGATAAAAGGCCATATCGGCCTGAAACGTTGCTGACCAGGTTTGCCATGGAATTTTGAATAAAGGCATTTTTAACGATAAGGTGCTGTACAAAGAATTCTTTGTTTGGCTACCAGGACATTGTCAGCACCAACATGAGACTCAAGTTTCCCACTAGCCAGTGCTGAAACTGGTTCTCTATCCTTCCAATGCTTTAACAAATTTATGTGATAGATTTGGTAGGGCTTTCTCTTACCAGGTTGGTGAACCTAATAGTTTACCACTCACATTACTAAACCAAGGTTCAGCAGACTTCTACTTCAACTAATGCTATTATGCAGAGAGGCACAGGATCCTCTATACTATTACTATTACAAGTTAGAGACCACCATATGGGGTTTACCTTGACGTGGTACAGTGGCTTTTCAACTTTATGATCATAACTTTGTAACTAAAAAACCCCTGTCTTTGTGAACACATGCATTTGCATATATACTGAATTACTTAGACAGGGGCCCAGGGAATGTGCCCTGACCCATTTGGTTATGTCAGTAGCACTTCCCTTATACTTATATACATTTCTACTTAGCAATATTAGTTCTCCCACAAACCCCTTTTGTTAATATCAAGCAGTCCCCTGGGCCTGTGCCCCTACACTAACTCAAAGGGGGAGAACCCTGTGGATGCCTGAGGCACCTCCCGAATTGCAAATAAAAGAGCAGGTAATAGACAATCCCAATCCTTACCATCTTTTTGTACCACCCGCTTAAGCATGGTTTTTTAGGTCTTTTAATAATTGCTTTATCTGGAACAATTTGCACACACCTGACATAACCTTTGACATAAATGGGGTACCCTGGTCAGTGAGTATCTCCTTGGGAAACCCTGTCCTTAAAAACCTCAGAAACCGCTCACGGGCAATGGCTTTTAGATGTGGCATTCCTTAAGGGATTACCAAGATATACTGATGCCCTCGGCAGATTTTACCAGGGGACCTACCAAGTCCATTGCTATATGTTCGAATGGTACTTTGATAATGGGTAAAGGCACCAAGGGGCTGCAGGTAGGATAGGATGCACAGTAAGTTTTTACTTCGGACTTTAAACCTGGCCAGTAAAACTGTGATTCTTGCTTCGGTCTTCTCTGCCTGAACTGTCCACCCAGTGCATCATCATGCGCCAGGTCAAGTACCATTCGTCTGTATGGCTTTGGAACTAACAGTTGCTCCACCACCTCCTCACGGACCTTGGTGACTCTATAGAGCAGATCGCCATTTACAGTGAAGTGCAGCCAACATTTCTCTGTACCTGGTTCTTGGGAGACACCATTTACGACCACCACTTGTTCTCGGGCATTAATTAAGGTAGGATCCTGCATCTGAGCAGTGCTAAAGGCTCCCTTTGACACATCTAGATCAGGAGATATGGGGCTTAATGAATCATCCTCATCATCCTCCCCAAGCATTACCTGTAATGGGAAGAAATCCCCCCCTCAGATGATGGCTCAGTCCTCTAACCAGGATCCTCAATTACCTTATTACCCTTTTCCAGAGTTTGGGGCTGTGACATAATATCATTTTTACATTCATGCATTATATAATTTTCAGCACCCCTTGGGTTTTGAGAACCCACCCCCACCCTCAAGTCAGTGGTTTTCTTCTCTATACTGTCCCATAAATCCCAGAACTTTGGAAAGTCATGCCCCACAATAACGGGGTGTAGCAGTTTACTCACCACTGCCACCTCATGCACCACGGATTCCCCAGCAACAGTGATGGTCACTGGGATTAGCGGGTAAGACCGGGTATCTCCATGGATGCAAATTACCCGGAGTGACTTGGACACTGGTTCAAATTCGCCAATAACACTGTCCAGTACCAGGGTCACCATGCTCCCCGAATCCGGGAGAACCATGACTGGAACCTGATTAATGTAGACCGTACACTCGAACTGCCCTTCAACTAAGTCAGGGCATGCCGTGCAAACTTTATGGGCATAGCAGGACAGTTGCTGGAGAGCCCCACAATCCATGGACTCCTCCTTCAATGGGCATTGTGCTCTAGTGTGGCCCCAGGCTTGACACCTCCAACATTGCACGTTTCCCCCCTTCCGGGGTGAAGAGGTATCTGCGGGTACCCCTTGTTGGGCAGGGGGTGACACTTCTCCACTTTCTTTCACACTGAGCCTAGGACTCTCTGGCTTTCGTATATATATATATATATATATATATATATATATATATATATATATATATATATATATATATATACAAACTTTCAGGCAGCCACACTCTGATCCGTATTTGCAGTGTGTTTGCGGGTGCAGACTTGGACACACATGCTAATAAAGGTGATTTGACTCACTAAAAAGACTTTGGAGTGCGGTTCTGTGTGACAATATATATATATATATATATATATATATATATATATATATATATATATATATATATATATATATAAATCCACATATAGCCGGCACTCTCGATAACAATTGTTCATATGCCTGGGTGCTACACTAAAGCCTTTCTCAAAGTGCCAAAATTAACTTAGAGCATGTCTTTTAACTACCAACTGGCAGGAAAGCCAACAGCTGCAGACCTGTCACATGATCAATGTCATTAACAAACCAATAAAATATTATACTGAATATACATGCATTCCATATGTGTAAAATACACGTTCTTAGACATCATTCTTAATAAAAAAACAACAGTTAAAAACAAACAACATTGTAACAATGTATCATTATCCGTCAAAATTAATTAATAGCAGAAGCAAATTCTGTTCCTAAACCTTACTATTGCTTTGTGGAACACTCATGTTTCATTTCGTTATTGTGTTGCAATAAATAAATACATTTGAACAATTTCAGTTACTTATGTTACTAATGTGTGAATCATTGAGTGTGAATCATTGAGTCTAACACACCGAAATATTACTCCCACTCACTTTTTGGACTATTGAAACTTATCTAATAAGGCTTTCCCTTTAATTAAATTTACGCAGAGGCTCTCTATCATTAACCCTATCTGTCTTTTACTATGCTATGGATGACTTGGATCAAACAGCCTGTGTTGTGTTGAACACCCTTGTATATTTTCCTCTGCGTTAATAACTTCTAATATCTTCAGTAGGGGGTACATTATGCATTATAATCTACATTTTGTGTGAAATGTTGGGAGGGGGGTCGGCATCCAATTCTGGTTGCTGGTGTCCAAATGGGGGGCACTGGCGTCCAATTCGGGCTCGTCGGCTTTCAATTTGAACGCATCGGCGACAAATTCGGACGCAGTGCGTCAAATTTGGCGTCCAGGGACCCCTGTTATAAACGGCGCGTTCTGACGTCAGAACGCGCTGTTTATAAGGATATAATTTACAGTCTGGTCCCATAGGGAAATGACGTTTCGGCCCTCACTGGGGTCTTTATCAAGATAACAAACACAAGTCAAAGCCACAAATTTATAGTCCCATTGATACACCCCCCCCAGACAGATACAATCATAAAGTGTCCAACATCAGGCCAGAAAGTTCCACATACCATGTGCAGCACTGTACAACCTGTGAGCACCAGGGTGTGTGCAGCGGCCTCACGGACAATATATATATATATATATATATATATATATATATATATATATATATATATATATATATATATATATACAAAGTCGAAAGTAGCGACACTCACAGGTTTTGTAGAAGGTTTGAAAAAACAAAAAGTTGTTTATTAAAGCTCAACGTTTCGATCCCCCACAGGGATCTTCGTCAGGAGAGTACAAACAAACATTAAGACAACCCATAATGCCCCAGTATTTAAACCCAAACACAGGAAATGGCGCTTAGCAATGTTGCCTAGCAACCGTGTGAGCTGTCAGTCAACTACTGTACAGCTGTGCGTGCACAGGTGGAGTGCAAAGGAAAGAAGGGAAACAAGGGGGGGAACAAGTAGTGTAGAGTGCAGAGCAAGTGAAGGGAGTAAGATGCATACAAGCATGCAAGTATATAAATCTTTGATCCAACGCTACTATCTCTGTGCCAAGGAATCCCACACTGTCGTGCCGAGCCGACCTTATCCAATCAGAGGTGCTGACAGGCCCAGGGGCCAATGGAGAAACGTCCAATCGAAATGGTTGTCAGACCTATTTCCGCCAATCGCAGCGTCTAGTGGAGGTGGGTGTGCGCTCATACGCAGTGAACATCAGTATACCGACCCGTTGCCTACTTCCCATCACGTAGCAGCCCTTAAAATTAGCATATTAGCAGCGGACGCAGTAGCCGCAGCTCCCTGTGGCTCCTGAGCCGCTGCTCAGAGGAAAAGTAGAGAGTGCCTAATAGCGACAGCCACCCGTAGCCGGTAGTGGAAACCCGCCAACGGTAGCAAGTATTTCAAGGCACAAACCCTATAGGGGCGTATGGGAGCTGGGTTGCGTCTGGGATAAGTGCGTTCCCCACATGGAACCAGCACAAGGCAGGCAGGTATACCTCCGTCCGTATCCACACACTAGGTAAACGATATATCAGTAAAGGGTACAGGGCAGCCCTGGCACAGGTGGTACATGGTCAGAGGAGAGTGTTGGAAAAGGATAAAAACAACGTAGGAGCAACAGAAAAGTGATGGAGGAGAAATACAGCATAAAAGTTAATGTAGTATGTCTCATAGACTATTAGAACTACAAGGGAGTACTGTAAATGGAAACATTGTATTAGAAACAGAAACAGGATTGTATATACATGGTATCAAGGAACAAAGCAGTGTCTATTAGGCCGCTCAGTTTACAGAAAACATCCTAATGGAAGTGTCTCGTTGAGCCCACGGGGGGTAACTGTACTCAGACGGTATATCCATTTTGATTCTTTCTTAAGTAGGGCCAGATCCCGGTCACCCCCTCTAAGGAGAGGAGGTTGGTGGTCGATGGCCATGCAACGAAATGTAGGAAGTCCATGGCCCATTTGTAGGAAATGTCTTGCCACTGGTTGTTTGGCTACTTTCTCCTTCAATGCTTTGCTAATAGCGGACCTGTGGTTTGCGATCCTTTCTTTTAGTTGGGTGGTCGTTTTTCCCACGTAGTAGAGACCGCATGGACATGTAACGATATAAACAATAAAGGTTGATGTGCAGGTAAGCCTATGTTGTATCTTGAAACGTTTACCCGTATGCGGGTGAGGAAAATCTTTGCCTATCAGCATGGAGCGACACGTCGTGCAATCTGGGCAGCGGTAGCAGCCCAGTTTCTTTTGTTCATTGAGCCAGTTAGTATTCTTTGTGGCTTTGTTGCTAAAGTCAGTTTGTACCAGAATATCCCTCAGATTCTGGTTTCTTCCATGCCCAAACATAGGGCATGGGGATTGATGTAGGGATAAAGTATCATCCATGGAGATAATAGGCCAATGTTTTTTTACACATTGTTTTAGTTTTCCTGAGATATGGCAGTGCTTGGTGGTGAAAATTAGTTGATTCTGGGGTTGTTCAATCTTTTGTTTAGTCGTTAGCAGATCAGACTGTGAATGCGTCATGGCTCTTTCGAGTTGTTGTTCCAGTAGGTCCCTGCGGTAGCCCCTTGCCTGGAACCTCTCGAATGCTTCCCTCAGTTGGATCTCCGCCGTTGCAGGGTCACTGTTATTGCGAATAGTCCGAAGGAATTGTGAATAGGGAATCGCCCTGATGGTTGAGGGGGATGGTCACTATCCGCGTGCAGGATAGTGTTGCGATCCGTTGGTTTTCTGTATAGCTTTGTGCCTAGGCCATCAGCTGTCTTGAAGATTAGTAGGTCAAGAAATTCAATCTCCTGTTCACTGAACTTCATAGTAAGGCGAATTGGCGTGTCAAGACTGTTCAGGTTATTGAAGAATGTGGTAAGTGATGTGGCGTCTCCACCCCAGATTAGTAGCAGGTCATCAATGTAGCGAAGGTAGGTGATCAGTGGTCCCCCAACCATTTCCATGATGTTCTCAAGTTCATATTGTAGCATATAGAGGTTGGCATATGAGGGTGCCAGGGCACTGCCCATAGCCGTGCCTGATACCTGTAGGTAGAATGTGCTTTCAAATTTAAAATAATTATGTGTAAGGGTCAGTTCAAGTAAGTTTAGAAGAAACTCTGTTGGTACAGCCTTGCACAGTCTCGTCTCCAGTGCTTTCCTGCATGCAGTAATGCCTTGAGCATGAGGAATTACTGTGTAGAGACTCCTAACGTCCATAGTTGCTAGGAGGTATTCTTTGGGTAAGTTTTCCAATTTCTGTAGCTTTTGGATGACGTGGGTGGCATCACGTGTAAACGAAGGCATAGTCCTCACTAGTGGCTGTAGAAAGGAGTCAATGTAAGTAGCCACCGGCTGAAACAATGAACCCACTGCTGAGATGATTGGACGTCCAGGTGGTGCAGTTTGTGATTTATGAATTTTGGGTAATGTGTAAATAATAGGAGTCCTCGGGAAGTCAGAGGTCATATATGAGAAGGTATTTTGATCAATCCAACCTGCTGTGAGTGCAGTCTGGAGAATACAGTCAAGTTCTTTTTTAAACATTCTGGTGGGATCACCAGGCAGGGTTCTGTATGTAGAGGCATCCGACAGCTGGTTCAGTAGTTCATGTTTGTAGTACCCATAGCTGAGTAGTACAATTCCCCCTCCCTTATCTGCGGGGCGGATCACCAGGCTGTCATCTTGTCGCAAAGATTTAATCGCTTTTCTCTCTTCAGGGGAAAGGTTATGATGGGGCTTACTCTGATGCATATAGTGCTCCATCTCCTTAGATATGATCCTGCCAAAAGTACGAACTGCTGCCGGTGTATTGGGAGGATCAAAGTTACTGGTGGGTTTGAAACGTGGGACTACTACCCTTGGTGTGTCCCTAAAATGTTCCTTCAGTTTCAGTTTCCTCTGAAATTTGTTAATGTCACTCAAGATTTCGATGGGCTCCGGGGTAGAGCTTGGGATAAAAGATAGACCCCTATTTAACACAGCTATTTCGCCTGGTGTCAGCACGTGTTGGCTTAGATTGTAGATTACGTCCGTCTTCCCCTCGGTGGTTTCGTTCCTAAGCTTGTGCCTCCCCCGCCTGGTGTGGTTTCTTTTCCTTTTTCTCTGTCCTGGCGTGATCTTGTTTTTACCCCTAAAAAACGGTCCTGTTCAGTTTGTGTAGGGGGGTTAGAGTCTGAATCAGTGGATTGGTCTGAACTGTCGACAGTGTATAGAGTCCTAGGTTTACGTCTGCGTCTGATTTGTGAGAAGTGGTCAGATTTGATGCCCATCAACCAACCATACACCCGTTTCTGTTTATAGTCGTCAGCGACCTTTCTTATCTTGGTTTGCTTGAAGTTGGTGAGGTCTTGTTTATGTTTCTCTATAATGTCTGTTAGTTTCTTTAACCAGTCACATGTGTTGTCGGTTTTCAGGGATTCTAAGTGGGCCGTTTCCAGTCTGGCAATGTCTTCCCTAACTATCACCAGGTCTTTGCCGACTTGTTCTACCACTAGTAATATTAGATCCAGGGAGCAGCGATTCAGGATGCCACACCACTTACTGCAAAAATCAGGGTTATTACGTCCAAGAGTTGGTATATTGTTGATTCTAAAACCTCTTGGAATCAATTTCTGTCTATGGTAGTTTGATAAGAAAACGCCGTGTAGGTGTAAATCCACTTCTTTACGTCTTAAATCCAAAAGTTCATGATAAATATTGGTGGAGGATTTACTCACGGTTTCTTCAAAGGTGATGTCTGGAAATAGAATCCGGTCTGCATCCGATGTAGTAAAGCCAAATTCCCTTGTAGTATCTATGTTCAACGTAGCTTGTGTATATAGGTCCTCCATTTGCTCATCTGTTAGTACTGCGATACACTCAGCGTCCTGATTGTCTTAAGGCTTGTCACTGGTCACTGTGGTCACTTCACCTCTATCGGTCTATTGTTTAGTAGAAGGGGGGACGGGTGCTACCATGGGTGGGATATAGGAGTCCCATATGTATCTGTCGTCTGAAGGTGCACACCGTTTCCACGTTCACGTACCTGGGTGCCAGCAAAAAGTTTAGATAGATGCAAAGTCGAAAGTAGCGACACTCACAGGTTTTGTAGAAGGTTTGAAAAAACAAAAAGTTGTTTATTAAAGCTCAACGTTTCGATCCCCCACAGGGATCTTCGTCAGGAGAGTACAAACAAACATTAAGACAACCCATAATGCCCCAGTATTTAAACCCAAACACAGGAAATGGCGCTTAGCAATGTTGCCTAGCAACCGTGTGAGCTGTCAGTCAACTACTGTACAGCTGTGCGTGCACAGGTGGAGTGCAAAGGAAAGAAGGGAAACAAGGGGGGGAACAAGTAGTGTAGAGTGCAGAGCAAGTGAAGGGAGTAAGATGCATACAAGCATGCAAGTATATAAATCTTTGATCCAACGCTACTATCTCTGTGCCAAGGAATCCCACACTGTCGTGCCGAGCCGACCTTATCCAATCAGAGGTGCTGACAGGCCCAGGGGCCAATGGAGAAACGTCCAATCGAAATGGTTGTCAGACCTATTTCCGCCAATCGCAGCGTCTAGTGGAGGTGGGTGTGCGCTCATACGCAGTGAACGTGGAAACGGTGTGCACCTTCAGACGACAGATACATATGGGACTCCTATATCCCACCCATGGTAGCACCCGTCCCCCCTTCTACTAAACAATAGACCGATAGAGGTGAAGTGACCACAGTGACCAGTGACAAGCCTTAAGACAATCAGGACGCTGAGTGTATCGCAGTACTAACAGATGAGCAAATGGAGGACCTATATACACAAGCTACGTTGAACATAGATACTACAAGGGAATTTGGCTTTACTACATCGGATGCAGACCGGATTCTATTTCCAGACATCACCTTTGAAGAAACCGTGAGTAAATCCTCCACCAATATTTATCATGAACTTTTGGATTTAAGACGTAAAGAAGTGGATTTACACCTACACGGCGTTTTCTTATCAAACTACCATAGACAGAAATTGATTCCAAGAGGTTTTAGAATCAACAATATACCAACTCTTGGACGTAATAACCCTGATTTTTGCAGTAAGTGGTGTGGCATCCTGAATCGCTGCTCCCTGGATCTAATATTACTAGTGGTAGAACAAGTCGGCAAAGACCTGGTGATAGTTAGGGAAGACATTGCCAGACTGGAAACGGCCCACTTAGAATCCCTGAAAACCGACAACACATGTGACTGGTTAAAGAAACTAACAGACATTATAGAGAAACATAAACAAGACCTCACCAACTTCAAGCAAACCAAGATAAGAAAGGTCGCTGACGACTATAAACAGAAACGGGTGTATGGTTGGTTGATGGGCATCAAATCTGACCACTTCTCACAAATCAGACGCAGACGTAAACCTAGGACTCTATACACTGTCGACAGTTCAGACCAATCCACTGATTCAGACTCTAACCCCCCTACACAAACTGAACAGGACCGTTTTTTAGGGGTAAAAACAAGATCACGCCAGGACAGAGAAAAAGGAAAAGAAACCACACCAGGCGGGGGAGGCACAAGCTTAGGAACGAAACCACCGAGGGGAAGACGGACGTAATCTACAATCTAAGCCAACACGTGCTGACACCAGGCGAAATAGCTGTGTTAAATAGGGGTCTATCTTTTATCCCAAGCTCTACCCCGGAGCCCATTGAAATCTTGAGTGACATTAACAAATTTCAGAGGAAACTGAAACTGAAGGAACATTTTAGGGACACACCAAGGGTAGTAGTCCCACGTTTCAAACCCACCAGTAACTTTGATCCTCCCAATACACCGGCAGCAGTTCGTACTTTTGGCAGGATCATATCTAAGGAGATGGAGCACTATATGCATCAGAGTAAGCCCCATCATAACCTTTCCCCTGAAGAGAGAAAAGCGATTAAATCTTTGCGACAAGATGACAGCCTGGTGATCCGCCCCGCAGATAAGGGAGGGGGAATTGTACTACTCAGCTATGGGTACTACAAACATGAACTACTGAACCAGCTGTCGGATGCCTCTACATACAGAACCCTGCCTGGTGATCCCACCAGAATGTTTAAAAAAGAACTTGACTGTATTCTCCAGACTGCACTCACAGCAGGTTGGATTGATCAAAATACCTTCTCATATATGACCTCTGACTTCCCGAGGACTCCTATTATTTACACATTACCCAAAATTCATAAATCACAAACTGCACCACCTGGACGTCCAATCATCTCAGCAGTGGGTTCATTGTTTCAGCCGGTGGCTACTTACATTGACTCCTTTCTACAGCCACTAGTGAGGACTATGCCTTCGTTTACACGTGATGCCACCCACGTCATCCAAAAGCTACAGAAATTGGAAAACTTACCCAAAGAATACCTCCTAGCAACTATGGACGTTAGGAGTCTCTACACAGTAATTCCTCATGCTCAAGGCATTACTGCATGCAGGAAAGCACTGGAGACGAGACTGTGCAAGGCTGTACCAACAGAGTTTCTTCTAAACTTACTTGAACTGACCCTTACACATAATTATTTTAAATTTGAAAGCACATTCTACCTACAGGTATCAGGCACGGCTATGGGCAGTGCCCTGGCACCCTCATATGCCAACCTCTATATGCTACAATATGAACTTGAGAACATCATGGAAATGGTTGGGGGACCACTGATCACCTACCTTCGCTACATTGATGACCTGCTACTAATCTGGGGTGGAGACGCCACATCACTTACCACATTCTTCAATAACCTGAACAGTCTTGACACGCCAATTCGCCTTACTATGAAGTTCAGTGAACAGGAGATTGAATTTCTTGACCTACTAATCTTCAAGACAGCTGATGGCCTAGGCACAAAGCTATACAGAAAACCAACGGATCGCAACACTATCCTGCACGCGGATAGTGACCATCCCCCCTCAACCATCAGGGCGATTCCCTATTCACAATTCCTTCGGACTATTCGCAATAACAGTGACCCTGCAACGGCGGAGATCCAACTGAGGGAAGCATTCGAGAGGTTCCAGGCAAGGGGCTACCGCAGGGACCTACTGGAACAACAACTCGAAAGAGCCATGACGCATTCACAGTCTGATCTGCTAACGACTAAACAAAAGATTGAACAACCCCAGAATCAACTAATTTTCACCACCAAGCACTGCCATATCTCAGGAAAACTAAAACAATGTGTAAAAAAACATTGGCCTATTATCTCCATGGATGATACTTTATCCCTACATCAATCCCCATGCCCTATGTTTGGGCATGGAAGAAACCAGAATCTGAGGGATATTCTGGTACAAACTGACTTTAGCAACAAAGCCACAAAGAATACTAACTGGCTCAATGAACAAAAGAAACTGGGCTGCTACCGCTGCCCAGATTGCACGACGTGTCGCTCCATGCTGATAGGCAAAGATTTTCCTCACCCGCATACGGGTAAACGTTTCAAGATACAACATAGGCTTACCTGCACATCAACCTTTATTGTTTATATCGTTACATGTCCATGCGGTCTCTACTACGTGGGAAAAACGACCACCCAACTAAAAGAAAGGATCGCAAACCACAGGTCCGCTATTAGCAAAGCATTGAAGGAGAAAGTAGCCAAACAACCAGTGGCAAGACATTTCCTACAAATGGGCCATGGACTTCCTACATTTCGTTGCATGGCCATCGACCACCAACCTCCTCTCCTTAGAGGGGGTGACCGGGATCTGGCCCTACTTAAGAAAGAATCAAAATGGATATACCGTCTGAGTACAGTTACCCCCCGTGGGCTCAACGAGACACTTCCATTAGGATGTTTTCTGTAAACTGAGCGGCCTAATAGACACTGCTTTGTTCCTTGATACCATGTATATACAATCCTGTTTCTGTTTCTAATACAATGTTTCCATTTACAGTACTCCCTTGTAGTTCTAATAGTCTATGAGACATACTACATTAACTTTTATGCTGTATTTCTCCTCCATCACTTTTCTGTTGCTCCTACGTTGTTTTTATCCTTTTCCAACACTCTCCTCTGACCATGTACCACCTGTGCCAGGGCTGCCCTGTACCCTTTACTGATATATCGTTTACCTAGTGTGTGGATACGGACGGAGGTATACCTGCCTGCCTTGTGCTGGTTCCATGTGGGGAACGCACTTATCCCAGACGCAACCCAGCTCCCATACGCCCCTATAGGGTTTGTGCCTTGAAATACTTGCTACCGTTGGCGGGTTTCCACTACCGGCTACGGGTGGCTGTCGCTATTAGGCACTCTCTACTTTTCCTCTGAGCAGCGGCTCAGGAGCCACAGGGAGCTGCGGCTACTGCGTCCGCTGCTAATATGCTAATTTTAAGGGCTGCTACGTGATGGGAAGTAGGCAACGGGTCGGTATACTGATGTTCACTGCGTATGAGCGCACACCCACCTCCACTAGACGCTGCGATTGGCGGAAATAGGTCTGACAACCATTTCGATTGGACGTTTCTCCATTGGCCCCTGGGCCTGTCAGCACCTCTGATTGGATAAGGTCGGCTCGGCACGACAGTGTGGGATTCCTTGGCACAGAGATAGTAGCGTTGGATCAAAGATTTATATACTTGCATGCTTGTATGCATCTTACTCCCTTCACTTGCTCTGCACTCTACACTACTTGTTCCCCCCCTTGTTTCCCTTCTTTCCTTTGCACTCCACCTGTGCACGCACAGCTGTACAGTAGTTGACTGACAGCTCACACGGTTGCTAGGCAACATTGCTAAGCGCCATTTCCTGTGTTTGGGTTTAAATACTGGGGCATTATGGGTTGTCTTAATGTTTGTTTGTACTCTCCTGACGAAGATCCCTGTGGGGGATCGAAACGTTGAGCTTTAATAAACAACTTTTTGTTTTTTCAAACCTTCTACAAAACCTGTGAGTGTCGCTACTTTCGACTTTGCATCTATCTAAACTTTTTGCTGGCACCCAGGTACGTGAACGTGGAAACGGTGTGCACCTTCAGACGACAGATACATATGGGACTCCTATATCCCACCCATGGTAGCACCCGTCCCCCCTTCTACTAAACAATAGACCGATAGAGGTGAAGTGACCACAGTGACCAGTGACAAGCCTTAAGACAATCAGGACGCTGAGTGTATCGCAGTACTAACAGATGAGCAAATGGAGGACCTATATACACAAGCTACGTTGAACATAGATACTACAAGGGAATTTGGCTTTACTACATCGGATGCAGACCGGATTCTATTTCCAGACATCACCTTTGAAGAAACCGTGAGTAAATCCTCCACCAATATTTATCATGAACTTTTGGATTTAAGACGTAAAGAAGTGGATTTACACCTACACGGCGTTTTCTTATCAAACTACCATAGACAGAAATTGATTCCAAGAGGTTTTAGAATCAACAATATACCAACTCTTGGACGTAATAACCCTGATTTTTGCAGTAAGTGGTGTGGCATCCTGAATCGCTGCTCCCTGGATCTAATATTACTAGTGGTAGAACAAGTCGGCAAAGACCTGGTGATAGTTAGGGAAGACATTGCCAGACTGGAAACGGCCCACTTAGAATCCCTGAAAACCGACAACACATGTGACTGGTTAAAGAAACTAACAGACATTATAGAGAAACATAAACAAGACCTCACCAACTTCAAGCAAACCAAGATAAGAAAGGTCGCTGACGACTATAAACAGAAACGGGTGTATGGTTGGTTGATGGGCATCAAATCTGACCACTTCTCACAAATCAGACGCAGACGTAAACCTAGGACTCTATACACTGTCGACAGTTCAGACCAATCCACTGATTCAGACTCTAACCCCCCTACACAAACTGAACAGGACCGTTTTTTAGGGGTAAAAACAAGATCACGCCAGGACAGAGAAAAAGGAAAAGAAACCACACCAGGCGGGGGAGGCACAAGCTTAGGAACGAAACCACCGAGGGGAAGACGGACGTAATCTACAATCTAAGCCAACACGTGCTGACACCAGGCGAAATAGCTGTGTTAAATAGGGGTCTATCTTTTATCCCAAGCTCTACCCCGGAGCCCATTGAAATCTTGAGTGACATTAACAAATTTCAGAGGAAACTGAAACTGAAGGAACATTTTAGGGACACACCAAGGGTAGTAGTCCCACGTTTCAAACCCACCAGTAACTTTGATCCTCCCAATACACCGGCAGCAGTTCGTACTTTTGGCAGGATCATATCTAAGGAGATGGAGCACTATATGCATCAGAGTAAGCCCCATCATAACCTTTCCCCTGAAGAGAGAAAAGCGATTAAATCTTTGCGACAAGATGACAGCCTGGTGATCCGCCCCGCAGATAAGGGAGGGGGAATTGTACTACTCAGCTATGGGTACTACAAACATGAACTACTGAACCAGCTGTCGGATGCCTCTACATACAGAACCCTGCCTGGTGATCCCACCAGAATGTTTAAAAAGAACTTGACTGTATTCTCCAGACTGCACTCACAGCAGGTTGGATTGATCAAAATACCTTCTCATATATGACCTCTGACTTCCCGAGGACTCCTATTATTTACACATTACCCAAAATTCATAAATCACAAACTGCACCACCTGGACGTCCAATCATCTCAGCAGTGGGTTCATTGTTTCAGCCGGTGGCTACTTACATTGACTCCTTTCTACAGCCACTAGTGAGGACTATGCCTTCGTTTACACGTGATGCCACCCACGTCATCCAAAAGCTACAGAAATTGGAAAACTTACCCAAAGAATACCTCCTAGCAACTATGGACGTTAGGAGTCTCTACACAGTAATTCCTCATGCTCAAGGCATTACTGCATGCAGGAAAGCACTGGAGACGAGACTGTGCAAGGCTGTACCAACAGAGTTTCTTCTAAACTTACTTGAACTGACCCTTACACATAATTATTTTAAATTTGAAAGCACATTCTACCTACAGGTATCAGGCACGGCTATGGGCAGTGCCCTGGCACCCTCATATGCCAACCTCTATATGCTACAATATGAACTTGAGAACATCATGGAAATGGTTGGGGGACCACTGATCACCTACCTTCGCTACATTGATGACCTGCTACTAATCTGGGGTGGAGACGCCACATCACTTACCACATTCTTCAATAACCTGAACAGTCTTGACACGCCAATTCGCCTTACTATGAAGTTCAGTGAACAGGAGATTGAATTTCTTGACCTACTAATCTTCAAGACAGCTGATGGCCTAGGCACAAAGCTATACAGAAAACCAACGGATCGCAACACTATCCTGCACGCGGATAGTGACCATCCCCCCTCAACCATCAGGGCGATTCCCTATTCACAATTCCTTCGGACTATTCGCAATAACAGTGACCCTGCAACGGCGGAGATCCAACTGAGGGAAGCATTCGAGAGGTTCCAGGCAAGGGGCTACCGCAGGGACCTACTGGAACAACAACTCGAAAGAGCCATGACGCATTCACAGTCTGATCTGCTAACGACTAAACAAAAGATTGAACAACCCCAGAATCAACTAATTTTCACCACCAAGCACTGCCATATCTCAGGAAAACTAAAACAATGTGTAAAAAAACATTGGCCTATTATCTCCATGGATGATACTTTATCCCTACATCAATCCCCATGCCCTATGTTTGGGCATGGAAGAAACCAGAATCTGAGGGATATTCTGGTACAAACTGACTTTAGCAACAAAGCCACAAAGAATACTAACTGGCTCAATGAACAAAAGAAACTGGGCTGCTACCGCTGCCCAGATTGCACGACGTGTCGCTCCATGCTGATAGGCAAAGATTTTCCTCACCCGCATACGGGTAAACGTTTCAAGATACAACATAGGCTTACCTGCACATCAACCTTTATTGTTTATATCGTTACATGTCCATGCGGTCTCTACTACGTGGGAAAAACGACCACCCAACTAAAAGAAAGGATCGCAAACCACAGGTCCGCTATTAGCAAAGCATTGAAGGAGAAAGTAGCCAAACAACCAGTGGCAAGACATTTCCTACAAATGGGCCATGGACTTCCTACATTTCGTTGCATGGCCATCGACCACCAACCTCCTCTCCTTAGAGGGGGTGACCGGGATCTGGCCCTACTTAAGAAAGAATCAAAATGGATATACCGTCTGAGTACAGTTACCCCCCGTGGGCTCAACGAGACACTTCCATTAGGATGTTTTCTGTAAACTGAGCGGCCTAATAGACACTGCTTTGTTCCTTGATACCATGTATATACAATCCTGTTTCTGTTTCTAATACAATGTTTCCATTTACAGTACTCCCTTGTAGTTCTAATAGTCTATGAGACATACTACATTAACTTTTATGCTGTATTTCTCCTCCATCACTTTTCTGTTGCTCCTACGTTGTTTTTATCCTTTTCCAACACTCTCCTCTGACCATGTACCACCTGTGCCAGGGCTGCCCTGTACCCTTTACTGATATATCGTTTACCTAGTGTGTGGATACGGACGGAGGTATACCTGCCTGCCTTGTGCTGGTTCCATGTGGGGAACGCACTTATCCCAGACGCAACCCAGCTCCCATACGCCCCTATAGGGTTTGTGCCTTGAAATACTTGCTACCGTTGGCGGGTTTCCACTACCGGCTACGGGTGGCTGTCGCTATTAGGCACTCTCTACTTTTCCTCTGAGCAGCGGCTCAGGAGCCACAGGGAGCTGCGGCTACTGCGTCCGCTGCTAATATGCTAATTTTAAGGGCTGCTACGTGATGGGAAGTAGGCAACGGGTCGGTATACTGATGTTCACTGCGTATGAGCGCACACCCACCTCCACTAGACGCTGCGATTGGCGGAAATAGGTCTGACAACCATTTCGATTGGACGTTTCTCCATTGGCCCCTGGGCCTGTCAGCACCTCTGATTGGATAAGGTCGGCTCGGCACGACAGTGTGGGATTCCTTGGCACAGAGATAGTAGCGTTGGATCAAAGATTTATATACTTGCATGCTTGTATGCATCTTACTCCCTTCACTTGCTCTGCACTCTACACTACTTGTTCCCCCCCTTGTTTCCCTTCTTTCCTTTGCACTCCACCTGTGCACGCACAGCTGTACAGTAGTTGACTGACAGCTCACACGGTTGCTAGGCAACATTGCTAAGCGCCATTTCCTGTGTTTGGGTTTAAATACTGGGGCATTATGGGTTGTCTTAATGTTTGTTTGTACTCTCCTGACGAAGATCCCTGTGGGGGATCGAAACGTTGAGCTTTAATAAACAACTTTTTGTTTTTTCAAACCTTCTACAAAACCTGTGAGTGTCGCTACTTTCGACTTTGCATCTATCTAAACTTTTTGCTGGCACCCAGGTACGTGAACGTGGAAACGGTGTGCACCTTCAGACGACATATATATATATATATATATATATATATATATGTATATATATATATATATAAAGAAGACAGCATGGTTTTCACTGCAATTTTCTATTTATTTTGAGAAATAATCAGCTTTACTCACCTCCCAGACATATTTTAGTACAGGAACTATAACACTCCATGGTCTCTGTTAAAATAAATGGAGAAAGGAGGTTACTTCTAATTATGTAGCTGTATTTCCCTGATTCATCATTTGGATTTGACTTAGAAACTTTTTTATAATCTCTGTATTAAATGGAAAGACATTTAGAATATAACATAAACAATTATTTGTTTATTTTATATTCTAATACTTGAGTAGGTTTTGAATAATTTAGCTATTTTTATGGTAACTTGGGAAGAATCTGAAGGCAGATATATTTACCCAGCAGTTCCCCATTATTTTGCTTCATTTGTCCCTTTTCAATTCCGTTTATAGATAAGAGAATTGGTACTCTTAAGATTTCAGTAGTACACAGGTTGAGATACCGTATATACTCGAGTATAAGCCGAGTTTTTCAGCCCCCAAAATATGCTGAAAAACTCTACCTCGGCTTATACTCGGGTCAAGCGCAAAAACAGTCGCCGGCGCCTAAGAATAGTCGCCGCGCCCAAGAATAGTCGCCGCGCCTAAGAATAGTCGCTGGCATCCAAGAATAGTCGCCAGCGTCCAAGAATAGTCTCCAAGAATATTCGGCGGCGTCCAAGAATGGTCGCCGGCATCCCAAAACGAGACGCCGGCACCTCCAATGGGAGCAGAAACCCTCAATTTTTTGATTGAAACTTACCAGAAGCTGCTGCATTTCTCACCCTCGGCTTATACTTGAGTCAATAAGCTTTCCCAGTTTTTGGAGGTCAAATTAGGTACCTCGGCTTATACTCGGGACGGCTTATACTCGAGTATATACGGTAGTCTTCATTCAGTGTAAACTAAAATGCAGCATTTTCAGCTGATTTCAGTTTTTTTCACTTTCCAGGATTCAGAGGTAGGGAAATCATTCAAACCAGTGGATTCACCTTTGAAATGCTTTCAATAGAAGCCAGTGGTAATCTAATGTATCTCATGAACAATTTTCTCAGGTTATGATTTAGAAGCAGATTTTGAGCTAGTGACCAGCTGTTTACTATTGCAAATGGGTTCCATTAGATCACCCTTCTTGGTACTTCCCGATATTCAGATTTTAATGTTAACGGAATAGGAAATCCATGGTGATCATTTATATGCAACAATATGCGTCTTCATTCAGTAAATCCGAATTAAGAAACAGTTGTCATGGCTGTTATATTTTATATGCAACAGAAGGGTGTATGTATATACAGATTACATAGCAATACCGATAGAAATAAAGTCATGCTTTTAGAGCTTTACTTGAGAAAAAGAGCAAGGGAGATACATGGGAATTATAAGGAATACTTTGGGATGTTTAGGGGGAAGATTTACTAAGGGTTGAAGTGAATTTTCGAAGTTAAAAACTTCAAATTTCGAACTATTTTTTGGGTACTTCGACCATTGAATAGGCCTAAATTCGACTTTGATTCGAAGTAAAAAAGTTCGACTTCAAAAATCGAAGTACTGTCTCTTTAAAAAAGTTCGACTTCAACACTTCGCCACCTTAAACCTGCTGAATTGCTATGTTAGCCTATGGGGACCTCCTAGAACCTATAGCCAACATTTGGTTATGTTTTTAGAAGTCAAAGTAAAATTGATCGCTAAAAAAGATAGATTCGAACGACTTAATCGAGCGATCGAACGATTCGATTCGAAGGATTTAACTTCGACCGAATATGGCCAAATTAGATATAAACACCTTCGACTTTGAATATCGAAGTATGCAATTCGATGGTCGAATTTCAAAGTTTTTTCCAAATCGAAATTCGACCCTTGATAAATCTGCCCCTAGGTGTGTATCCCTATAAGGTTTTCTTCCTAGCATTGATGGACACTGTATCCTTATACTAGCATACATAATAATACTGATACCCAATGAAGTAGTCTGGGGAAGCATAAATAGTTTAGGAAGTAAAGAGAAGTCACATGGAGTTTGTACTTTAACAAAGTTTCTTTGCCAACAGTGGGTCAGATTCAAATCAGTGAGAAAAAATGATCTCATGGACAAGATTTAGTTTAAGGATCTAAAACTTTTTTTATAAAAACTCATTGAATCTAATTATTAATGGAGCAGTTCATTTTCATACCTCCCGACATTTGAAAAACAAAAAAAGAGACAAAAAGTTGTGGGAAGTTTCTGGGAATTTTAATGCAATGTTTAATGTGTTATAACAGTTTTGGTAAGTAAAGTCAATTGCCTTTTAAAACGATATTGACATGTTCCTATAAAAACACTAAGGGGCATATATATCAAGGGTCGCATTTCAAATTTGAAAAACTTTGAATTCAAAAAAACCAACCGAAATTAAGTCAAAAATTTTTTTTTGCCCGAATAGGTCCGTTTTTGTTCGAATAGGTCCATATTCGGTGAATGAGAAATGGCGCATTCAATCGAATTTGAATCAAAGTATTTTCCCCCAAAAAAACTTTGATATTTCAAAGTCCACCAATTGACTCCAAATAGATTCTAGGAGGTCCCCCGGCAGGTGTTAGATGGTTAATGGTCGAAATCAAATTTTTAAAGAGACAGTACATGATATATTTCCATATTCGAATTTTTCATATATATTGATATTTGTATATTCAAAGTATCGCACCAAGAAAAGATCAGTGATGATTTCTAACAATTTTTTATAAACTATCATCACTGATGCTGTTTGGTGCAGTTCTTACAGTACATTTATTTGGAGTTAAACTGATTCATTTGATGAAAACTTTTACCTGCAACGAGGCAAGAGGACTTAAAACAAATACTGAGAGGGGGATAGTGAAGATTATTTGATTATTTCAGAAATAGTACAGTAACAACTAGAGTTTACTAGTCTACATTATTAGAATATCTTCAATGTTCTTCTGTTGGCAGTTTTGGGATTCCATTTAGAGAGGCAAGTGTCAAAAAGTAATTGTCAAATGTGTGCTTTTTGTTTACAGATTGTAGCTATAATTGGTAAAGACAGTTTTCTAAAGTTCACCAGAGAAGAACACATTTATGCTGTGGCAAATTAACTTGTTTTCCAGTAAGTTGCTATAGACACCGCAGTGAATGATATGTTCCAATAAACACAAATTGCCCCATTATGTCCCATATTCCCCTGCCAAATGCTATGTTAGGGAGGTACAGGGAAGCTTATGCAACTTCCCCCTAAAACTATCTCTCCAATGTAAGCAATAATTTATATTAAAGAAAAGGCAGCCCAGCCAATGTGCCATTCAACCAAATTCATATCGTTGCAGAATGACTAAAATAGTTATTGTACATAATTATAAGCATAAATAATTCCTTACAGGTTTTGTTCATGTGCCACTCACTCATAGGTAATTTACTCCATTCAAACGATCTTTTTAAAACCACAAACTCTACCACACCTGCTGCAGGTTAATTGCACTTCCTGATGACATTATACAAAGATAAAAGGACATACTCTATATTACAAATGTTTACAAAAGCTCACTATACTCATATGGGCAGATTTATCAAAAGTTGAATTTGAATTTAAGAGTCATTTTTTTTTAAATACAAAAAAGGGGGGTTGTGGGAGCACTCTAAGGCTAAGTTAAAATTGTTTAAATACAATGGAAGTGCTACTGATTTGGCCAATTAATCAATGCACATTCCCTGGTCCCCTGTCTCATAAGTAATTCAGTATATATGCAAGCAAGTGCATGTGTTTACAAAAACAGGGGGGAGGTTAAAGTTATGATCATAAAGTTTATAAGCCTTAAAAAAAAAACCTGTATTTGTAAACACATGCACTTGCATATATACTCAAATATTTATCACACAGGGGACCAGGGAATGTGCATTGATTAATTGGCTAAATTAGTAGCACTTCCATTGTATTTACACATTTTAACTGAGCCTTGCAGTGCACCCAATACTCCCTTTTTTTGTAATTTTTTTTGTTTACGCTTATAAATTTGAATATACTCAGAATGGGAGGTTATTTAAATTGAATAGTCCCAACGTGAAAATTTGAATCATATTCAAATCGAGTCATCCCTCTGAAACACTCAAATATCAGGAAGACAATTAAGATATTCAAATGGTTCAATGGACCTCTGCCACTGACTCGTAAATGAACTCGGCAGGTTTTAGGTGGGAATATTCGAATTGGAACGGTTTCCATGGTCAAGGTGTGATAATTCTCCCATTCGAATTTACATTCAATTGGGGGATTAAAATTTTAATGTGTGACTTTTGACACCAAAAAAAAAAAAACGAAAATTTTAATTTACTATTCGACCCTTGCTACATCTGCCCGATATTGTATCTATGCAGCAAATAAGAGATAGTAAAGCAACAGTATTTAATGAAAAAAAAACATATTACATTTAAAAGCACAGTTAAAACCATCTGTCTACATTGTGGGTAAAGGTGGCCAGACGTGCAGATTAACCTTCACATAGGACAAATGATCGTTCAGTGCCATCTCGTGACCTGCCACTAACCATTAGGATCAAATAAAGCAGCAAGAGAACAAACCAGCCGATGTCCTGCCATCACAGCAATCATGTCCGACAAATTTTACTGAGAAGCTCACAGTGATATTGTCAGATAGCAATACATGCAGAGATATTATCGTCAGCCAACAGAAATCTTTTAAACTGTCTGTTCGTCCAAACATCCGATCTCCATGGGACGAAAAATGTCGGGACTCTCCACACACAGTCTGAAAATCGTACGAATCGAGGATTCGTACGATCGGATCTTTGCGTCCATGGCCAGTTTAAGTTAAAAAATTTAGTAAACCTTCCTTGTATACAGGGCATAAAACTAGTTCCCTCCTACCAGTTAAGCTTGAGATCAATAATGCATAATGTCATAGCACAATGTGATTGATGAATCAGATCTTCTGACTAGTGATCCCAACATAAAATCACTTTTATTATTATCACTTTTAGTTATTTTGATGCAATTTTAGTTCTGTGTCGTACTTTATAATTTATGATTTTGTGTAAGTCTTGTAACACTGTTTTCATGATTTAGTCACATTTTTAAACAGGTTTCAGGTTTTTTTGGGGTGCATTGGTGGTTGCAACAGCGTGGAAAACCCCAGAGGAAAATGAAATGAACATTTCATGAACTGTAAGAGAGGAAAATATACTTGATCCCATACCTTTACAATGAATTCACAAGCTGGATAATGTGTTTTGTTACTATAAAATTAGAGATCCAGAGAGGATCAGGTCTGGGCCGGCTCAGTCCAACCCTGCTGTCATAAGAAACACATACTCAGTGTGTGATGCCCCAGGATCCAGAGTCCTCCACCAATAGAAAACATATATTCATGGAGCACTGGAGATGTTTTTTTCAATCTAAAGCAGTGATCCCCAACCAGTAGCTCATGAGCAACATGTTGCTCTCCAACCCCTTGGATGTTGCTCCCAGTGGCCGCAAAGCAGGTGATAATTTTTGAATTCCAGGCTTGGAGGCAAGTTTTGGTTGTATAAAAACCAGGTGTACTGCTAAACAGAGCCTCAATGTAGGTTGACAATCCACATAGGGGCTACTAAATGGCTAATCACAGCCCTTATTTGGCACCCCAAGAACATTTTTCATGCTTATGTTGATCCCCAACTCCTTTTACTTCTGAATATTGCTCACGGGTTCTATAGGTTGGGGATCCCTGATCTAAAGCATCACTTTTATTGCAAAAGCTAAAAACCTCCACGAGACACAAAATGCATCATTAGCCTACGCGTTTCATGGCATTTCGCCACTTCTGAGTTTAGCTTCTGAGGAAGTGGCAAGATGCCACAAAACTCATTCTGCAAATGATGTGTTTTGAAGTTTCTGTGTCGCAGATGTTTTTAACTTTTGCAATAAAAGTGATGTGTTAGATTGAAACATCACCGGTGCTCTCTGAATATATCTTTTCACTTGTATGCGCCTCTGTCTTAGATGCAATGAATGATACAGAAAAATGCAATAAAAGGGCAAAATCAGAACTAGCTGCTATCTGATTTATATCCATGTTTGGAGCTAGATGAAGGCATCTGCAAAGTACAGATAAGGAGTCACTAACTTTAAACAACTGGTCTTGTAATGAGTGGATAGGCAGACTCCATGCCAAAAAGCAAAGTATGACTTTGGCTGTCTGCCAATTAGAAATCAGATCAGATACAAGCATGACTTTACTAGTTAACACAATATTACACACTGTTTCCAGGAAAAAAACTATGTACCTTTGAATTAACTTTTAGTGTGATGTTGACAGTGATATTCCGACACAATCTGCAAGCTGTCTTCAGTTGTAGTGGTTTTTAAATAAGTTTGGCAGCTCTCTAGTTTTACATTTTAGCAGCTACCTTGTCTCTAGAGTCTCTTGTTTACCCTACCATCAAGCAGTGGTTTCAGTGAGACACTGAAAGATAGAAAGGAGACGCCTAAATAGAACAATATTTATTAAAAAGTAACAACAATAACTATGAAGTTTTTCATTCATCCAGGTCATGGTATATCTAGTATAGGTAAATCTAAAAACAACTGGACTTGCTGAGTAATCATTGAAGACGTTTCACTGTTCATCCGAGCAGCTTCTTCAGTTCAACTGACTGGTGTGGGAAATTTTTGGCATATAAATGCCGAGAACTTCCCACATTTATACGCGAAGAACTTCCCACATCAGTCAGTTGAACTGAAGAAGCTGCTCGGATGAACAGTGAAACGTCTTCAATGATTACTCAGCAAGTCCAGTTGTTTTTAGATTTACCTATACTAGATATAACAACAATAACATTTTATCCTCCTAGAGCAATAGGATTTTGGGCTGCCAGGGTCAATGACCCCCAACAGAAAGCTGGAGAGAGTCAATAGAAGAAAGCAGAACATTCAAAAAACATACTAAAAGTTAGCTTAAACATTAAAGGGGTAGTTTGCGTTAACTTTAAGGATGTTATAGAATGGTCTATTTATATAGGTATAGGATCCATTATCCGGAAACCCGTTATCCATAAAGTTCTGCATTATGGAAAGACCATCTCCCATACACTCCGTTTTATCCAAATAATCCAAATTTTTTAAAAATCATTTCCTTTTTCTCTGTAGTAATAAAACAGTATCTAGTGCATAATCCAAACTAAGATATAATTAATCCTTTTTAGAAGCAAAACCAGTCTATTGGTTTTATTTAATGTTCATATGAGTTTCTAGTAGACTTTAGGTATGGAGATTCAAATTATGGAAAGATCTATTATCCGGAAAGCCCCAGGTCCTGAGCATTCCAGATAACATGTCCCACACCTGTAGCAACTTTTTAATTGATCTGCATTAGTTAGCAACTAGATAGCTGCTGATCAAAATGCTAAATAATTAAAAAAACACAAAAAACAAATATCATGCTAAAAGTAAACAAATGTGATCAACCCCTGTAACTACAATACTTAAATGGTTATAGAAAAAATTACAATGATTACAGTACATGGTTCAGTAAATACTGTGCATTAACAAATCAGTTTGTCTTATTTGTACCTCATACTGCTCCAAGCTTTTGACCTAATAGCTAACATACCTTTCTTATAATTACCTTAACCTTCTTATTTCAATCAGCCTGATCTTCCACCTTTGATAGACTTTGATAGGCAGTCCCAGAAAGAGATCTTGAAGCAGAACTGTCAGCACAGAAAGTTTCTGATTTTTTTAATTTTTTTCTGCTGAAGAAAAGTATTACATAAAGGGAGAGGTTTCTTTGTTTAATCGAATTGTAGTCCAACTGCTGTCTTGCAAAACTCTGCTTTTATTCACAAGCTCTGTACTAGGGAAAATACAGTAAAAAGGGACATTCCCTTACTTTCAGCATTTCGGCAAAATGAAAGGCAGGATATTTGAGAGTTGGAAACTCCCACTTTCATAAAGCTCTAATTCCTGCGTGGGATGCATCCAGCCAGTTTATTACTAAAGATAGATTACAGATATAGGAAGATCAAAAACATTTTTTTTTTCAAAAGAAGTGGCAACTCTGTTTATATGCTGTGTACATGTCATAAGTTATTATTTATAGATAACACAGCTAGGGAAGTGGCTATGAGGAATAGAAAAGAAAATGGAAAAAAGTAGGAACTTGTAGCACTGCCCCAGCATCACAACCTCCACAACACACACAAAGCGGATCAACAAAAAATCTCAAGATGAGAGCAGAGTACTTTAGTTTTAGGGGCATATTTATTATGCTGTGTAAAACGAAATCCACTGAAAAAATGGCGTAAAAGGCTGTATAAAATGAATGAAGAGTTTGCAATTTTGTGTGAAATTTTAGCCTATCAGAACGCCAGATTTGATGCCATTATTTTATATTGCTTCCGGAAGAAGTCACTCTAAGAAAAAACGCGTAAAAAATGTACTCCGTTTTTTACACCCTTTATTACACAGTGAAGGCTGGCAATGTGTGGTGTATTATTACACAGCATAATAAATATATCCCTAAGTGTGTCATTTATTCTTGGATAATGAAGCTGGGTTTCCAGATAACAGAACACAGATAAATATATACATACATTTTTATATGTGTATATACTGTATATATACATTGAACACGTTTTTCTCAGTAACTATATTTCTAATGGGGCTACTAACTATGAAATTTACACCAGATGTCAGTAACAACCCAAGTAATCCACACATACAAAGAACTCAAAACAAATAAGTTATGTGTAGTAACGTGGAATGACACAGGGAACAAGTATTGAACACATGAAGAAAAGGAGGTGCAAAAAGGCAAGGAAAGCCAAGAAACCTGCTGATATCTGTTGCTATTTAGAAAGCTATCCTGCCCCCTATCATTGCAAATTAATATTAGCTGGTTTAGTCCTAATTAATGGCTTATAAAAAAGTTTCTCATTACCAATGTATCACACAAGAAGCATCTCATGATGGGTAAAAGCAAAGAGATTTTCTGCAACCTTATTGTTGAAGAAATATATTTACAGTGAAAAATGTTGACCTGTTCAATACATAATATATATAATACATATACATTGCCTACTTCTGTACCTGCCTGTATTCGTGGTTTTCATTTTTTATTATTTAGGGTTTTTGAGTTATTTAGTTTTTTATTCAGCAGTTCTCAAGTTTATAATTTCAGCTGTCTGGTTAAAATTACCCTAGCAACCATGCATTAATCTGAATAAGAGCCTGGAATATGAATAGGAGAGGCCTAATTAGAAAGATGAGTAATAAAAAGTAGCAATAACAATAAATGTGTAGCATTACAAAACATTTGTTTTTTAGATGGGGTCAGTGACCCCCCATTTGAAAGCCAGAAAGAGTCAGAAGAAGAAGGCATATAATTCAAAAACTAGAAGAAATAAATAACGAAGACCAACTGAAAAGTTGCTTAGCTTTGTCCATTCTATAACATACTTATGGGGGAATGTAATAAAAGTCGCAAAGAGCAAAACAAGTAGCACAAATAAGAATAAAAAGTCTCATTTTGCAATACTCTTCATTAAACTGTTATTACATTGCAAATTTTTATTGCGCATTGCGAATTTTAATTGTGCATTGCCCACTTTTAAGAAGTGCTTTTGGAGCAAACGTAACAACTTTTTCAGTAAGAAGTTTTATTACATTCACTGCACACTGGCTCTAACTATAAAATTCGCAAACCTTCTTCCACTGTCGGAAGTGGTCGCTAAACAGTTTCTGGGTTCGCAAAGCTATATTAAATTCGCACAAAGGCAAATTTGTTCGCACAGAGGCATAACTTTTCACATTGCAAATATTTTTTCAGTTTCCGACTTTTATTACATTCCCCCTTAAAAGTTAACTTAAAGGTGAACCCCCCTTTAAGTAAAGTGGTTTGGCAATCACATAGATTTGCTTTATCATTATTCCCCATCCATGTTGGGAAGTCAATAATGTTTCAATTAAAAAAACAAAAATGTAATATTTACTGTCACCATTTGAGCCCCTTGATATAGGGCCCAATAACATATATTACAAAAAAGAAATAATATACAAGGTGTCTCAATTCAAGTGTTTATTATTGCAGAATTATCATGGCAAACAACATCAAAAACATTGTTTAAAACAGATTATATTAAAACATACCACAAGGCAGTGTCCTCCCTCTGTCAGGATACCTTGTGTCTGGCACTCCCTCTTTGTGGTACCAGATGCCTTAATATATGAATCTGAGATTATGAGACAATTGGCAGATGGGGACACATACAGTATTTGGCTCTGTAGTCAAATTCAACCCCTATCTTTCAACGGAAGTTAGAGAATCTTTTGTCATCGGCTTTAAACATGGGTGTGATTAACCAGAGTGAATTTGATTATATGTATTGTGAAAGGCCCACTATACCGATTTTTCACATGCTTCCTAAGGTGCACAAGTCCTTAGAATATTTTAAGGGTTGTCCAATAGTGGCTAGTATTGGATCTCAGACGGAGGGCCTTTCACAATTTGTGGATAGTCTAGTATTATCCTTGGTGATGAAACTTATTTGAAAGATACTACTATGTGCTTAAACAAGTTGACAAATCTAACCTGGAAGCCAAATTACAGATTGTTCTCTATGTATGTCACAGCACTTTATTTGAAGTGAAGAAGAATGCCAATACCTGTGCTTGCAGAAAACGGGGTGATCCCAAATTTATTCAATGGTGCTTCATAGCACTTAGCAAACGACCAAACGTTTCGGGACCGCATGGCCCTTCCTCAGTGATACCCAACCATAGAGCTTGTGCATATTTATAGACACTTCAACAGCGACCTCTTGTGGTGGTCATTAATACTAACTCTTTAAAACATTTAAAAGTGTAACAATGTTCTAACAGAGGACAGTATGTTTTCAATATTATATTGTTTTAATGTGTAAAAAATGTTTATATAATGTATTGAGAGATTCACTCAGGTTTAATAATAATGGGTTGTAGTAGCCACTAGTAACAATAATTTTTAAAATTATATAAAAAACAGAGAAAAAAATTGATGAATGTACACTAAAGGAGTGGTAAAGTAATTTTTTAAATATTTATAGTATGCAGGAAGATAGTAACATTGTTAAATATGTTGCGAAATGGATATTGACACATTGTTATGAATAGAACATTGTTGCACTTCTGTTTTAAATGTTTTAAAGAGTTAGTATTAATGACCACCACAAGAGGTCGCTGTTGAAGTGTCTATAAATATGCACAAGCTCTATGGTTGGGTATCACTGAGGAAGGGCCATGCGGTCCCGAAACGTTTGATCGTTTGTTAAGTGTTATGAAGCACCATTGAATAAATTTGGGATCACCCCGTTTTCTGTAAGCACAGGTATTGGCATTCTTCTTCATTGGATTTACTACTGGCGAGTGGCTAGGCCAGTGCCATATATACCTGTATCCCCTGCATTGACTTTGTAGAAACAGCACTTTATTTGTCCATTAATCATCATGCAGAGACGCGTATGCTCATCCTGGGATGCATTTCAGAACAGGCAATGCGGTTATGGCATAGATTTATTTATAGATTTATAAAGCCATGTACAAATGTGGGAGAGCAAGGTGCAAAACTTGCTCATTCATTAAAGTAGCTTGAAATGGTAAAAGCTCTGTCACAGGTAGAGTATATAACATTAATCAATATTTCAACTGTTTATCAAATGGTGTTATATACTTGGCCACATTTGATTGTGGTGCACAGTATGTGGGCAAAACCACACGGAAAGCCTGTACTCGGTTTTTAAAAACATGTATCAGCTATAGATAGGAAAGATTACAGATCCACAATTGCTAAACATGTAGTGAAAGTACATCATGGAATTGGTACAGTTATTTTATCAGATTATAGATAAAACTAGTTATGATACTAGAGGAGGAGACTTTGACACAAAACTTTATTTCTTCTCATCACCAATTTTGTCTCTTTTGGATTTTTGAGTTGGGCACTTATTCTTTACTGTTAGGTTGATGCAATTCACTAAGATGATATTGGGTACCATCTCTAAAATTATGACACTATTTGACTTTTCATGGCTTTATTGTTACATTTTTACCCTGCAGTAACACGTTATTTTGGATACTTTTCAGCATACTTTGAAAAAAGTGGCACATCTTTTGTACTATGTTAGCATGTATCATTGTTGTGTGCTACTATGAGGAGCAGCATCCTTGGAATACACACTATGTACTTTTCATATACTGCAGAACAGCACCGTCTCTTTGGTTAGATGCACAGGCCTGTGTCCAAAGAAATATGTGGTCTCATAAAATAATGCTACAGACAGGGCTCCAAGATATGCAGGACAACTGCAGAAGCTTGATATTTTTTTTAAATTAATTACTGCTCACCAGAAATTATATTGCATACTTTGATCATACTTTGCCTGAAACCATAAAGAAAAAAACATAAGCAGGTGAACTTTGATCTCTGTCCTTAATTTGAGTGCAGTAACCATAGAGAATTAGCATCTGAATTATTTGCAGTTATAAGGTTCTGCTGGGATTTGAGCAAGGACCTCTAGGTTTCTGGCTCTGTGCAAGTTCTATATGCTCATATTATCAATCACCTGGCCTATTCTATCTGGTCCCAGCAATCTTATTGGTTGGTTCGGATTAGCCAGTCAACTGAACCTGCCCTACATAAGCTAAGCCAACATCACTTTCTGTGCCTGAGCATTGGTCTCTGCACCTGAGCACTATGGCACATCCCTGATGAAGGGAGGGTGTTCCCCCCTGAAACGTTGAATATTTGGTGGCTAAATAAAAGGGGATATTCCCCGACTGCATTAACTAGAGTGTGTGCGGATCCGTTTATATACGTAAAAGTTATAGCCGGGTCCCATTTTAATCTTTCAAAATACCTGTTTTTTGTTTTTGTCTTCTTTTCCTCACCTACTCAATCTCTTTCCTAACAGAGAGTCCAATTACAATGCCAGAAGCAGAATGTTGCAATCTGTGAATACATGCTCAAGCTTGTAGAATGGAATAGCCAAATGGGAGCATGCAGAGAAGAAATAAGCTAGGCAATTTAGGGTGGTTTCCTGGACACATCATTGGCAAATACTAGTTTGGAAGCTACATTTTTGTGTTGGTGAAGGCAGTTAGAAATTGATTTTAATACAAAATGTGACCTCTGGTCCTTTAATTGTTCCACATCCATGGTGTGTCGTGTCTTTTTGTTAAAGAGTTCCTGTAAGTTCAAGAGTAAGTGGTATATGACTGTCTAAAGGGGCATACTATTTAGGACTTATACATTCTAAATAGTTCATGTCATTAAAAATGCATCTGCTTATGTCACTCATTATCAAATTGGCTGCTCATGGCTCCCACATGGGTTTATCTTTTACACAGTTGTGATTTTTAAATATTACTGTAAGTTACTTGTATAATATTGAGAAAAAAATGGATTTAACTACAGTATACAACATACAGGGAAACCTCAATTTTACATACCCTGATTTTAAGTTTTCGCTCATTTTCTGTGGACCCACCAATATATTATGAATAATACATTTCACACCACTTTTTTCTGGTCTTCTGAAAAACCTAAAATGTGTGTTTGGTGCTGGAACCTGAATATAAAATAGATGTTTGTACTATATTTGCTACAGTTAGAAAAACAAAAGAAAAAGTCTGAACTGGTTGCTATAGGCAACGTCACTGGATATCTGGACCTGTTATCCAGAATGCTTGGGACCTGGGGCATTCTGGATAATGGATCTTTCTGTAATTTGGATCTTCGTACCTTAATTCTACTAGAAAATCATAAAAACATTAATAAACCCAATAGACTGCTTCCAATAATGATTAACTATATCTTAGTTTGGATAGTGTACAATGTATTGTTTAATTTTTATAGAGAAAAAGGAAATCATTTTTAAAAAATACTGATTTAGATAAAATGGAGTCTATGGGAGACAGCCTTTCTGTAATTCGGAGCATTCTAGATAACGGGTTTCCAGATAATGGATACCATAACTTTATTATTATTATTATTATTATTATTATTATACATTTAGATTAGATATAAAAAAGAGACTATAGGAAGAACTTTGCTAAATTTACAAATAAAATAACAAATTATAGGACTGTTGCCATTTCATTCTGCCTATTGTTTTAATTTAAAATAAAGCAGCTCATTATCAGGGGCTTCTCGTTGGACTGGTAATTAGTTTTGTCAGCTCCACTGAAGTTCTGTGGGACAGGAAGTTACAGGAAACACTAAAGTAAAACTGGCTTCATATTCATATTAAGAAAAACTAAAAAAATAGATACTTCTTAATTACAACAATAGGCAAATAGCATGTTCAGCACAAGTCCTATTCATTCAACTCATGTTGAAAAGGGGTGTATACTGTCCCATGAACATAATTAAATTGACATTTACCAGTTACCTTCATTAAATCACTAAATTGAATGGAATCATTGTTCTGAAGCAAGCATAGTAATAATACTATCTGAATTTTAGTTATTGTAATACCATGAACATAAAATAACTATACAGTTATATGAAAATGTTTGGGAACCCCTCTTAATTCTTTGGAATTTTGTTTATCATTGGCTGAACTTTCAAAGTAGCAACTTCCTTTTAATATATAACATGCCTTTATATGGAAACAGTAGTATTTCAGCAGTGCCATAAAGTTTATTAGATTAACAGAAAATATGCAATATGCATCATAACAAAATGAGACAGGTGCATAAATTTGGGCACCCCAACAGAGATATTACATCAATACTTAGTTGAGTCTCCTTTTGCAAATGCAACAGCCTCTAGACGCCTCCTATAGCCTTTGATGAGTTCTGGATTCTGGATGGCAGTTTTTTTGGACAATTCGTCCATACAAAATCTCTCAATTTCAGTTAAATTTGATGGCTGCCGAGCATGGCCAGGTTGCTTCAAATCATCCCATAGATTCAAGTCGGGGGACTGCGAAAGCCATTCCAGAATATTGTACCTCTCCCTCTGCATAAATGCCTTTGTAGATTTCGAAGTGGGTTTAGGATTATTGTCTTGTTGGAATATCCAACCCCTGCGTAACTTTGTGACTGATGCTTGAACATTATCCTGATGAATTTGTTGATATTGGGTTGAATTCATCTGACCATCAACTTTAACAAGGGCCCCAGTCCCTGAACTAGCCACACAGCCCCACAGCATGATGGAACCTCCACCAAATTTGACAGTAGGTAAAAGGTGTTTATCTTGGAATGCGTTGTTCTTCCACCATGCAGAGAGCTTTTTGTTATGACCAAATAACTACATTTTTGTCTCATCAGTCCAAAGCACTTTGTTCCAAAATGACTGTGGCTTGTCTAAATGAGCTTTTGCATACAACAAGCGACTCTGTTTGTGGCGTGAGTGCAGAAAGAGCTTCTTTCTCATCACCCTGAAATACAGATGTTCTTTGCGCAAATTGTGCTGAATTGTAGAACAATGTACAGATACACCTTCTCTTTGGAGGTGATCTTTGGGTTGTCTGTAACCAGTAATATGATCTGTGTCGTTGCCAAGGAAATATATATATGTATAGGTACTACTCCAAAATAATTAATAATTTGAAATCAAATATTGAAGTTAATCATGGAGAGTATACTCACAATTCACCCCAGTCCTAGGGTGTAAGTCCAAGACAACATTTCAAAAAAGGAAAATGTGAGTATCCCCAAAAATAATGAACCAATCAATTGCTGGGGCACTTACTCATAGGTTGAATGGCACATCTCTGTACACAGGTTATAAAGGGGCTGTGACCAATCACAAAACAACAATCACATGTTACCACTTTATACAGTTAATAAGGATCCACCTAGTGGTTAAAGTGCTAATTGTTACCAACATCGCAAGCCACTGTGGATTCTTCCGGGGAAGGCCCCTCCTTCAATCAGATGAGGACTTTCATAAATACCAAAGACAATCGACAAAAACCTTACAACAACAAAAAGAAAAAATATTCTGGCAGTAAAATAGTCCTTAGAAAGCACTTTTTTAACGATAGTTATGATAATGAGTTACTAACTGTACAAGTCAGCAGAGTGGATGATAATGTAGTCGAATTCACTGATGTATGTAGCATCAACATTTTGGAGTCCCTCCAACGTGAGGCTAATGACCAAGTTGGCAAAACCGGCATTCCAGTTCTTCCATCTTGTTTAAACCAGTTTAAATCTAGATCTCACTTTTACCCAGTCCATCAAAGGACTCCAGCAGTTGATCTATTTCAAAAAAAGATGGAAAGGGACTTAAGTTCCCTCTACGAAAAAACTGCAAATAAAAAATCTTATTATAACCTTACTTATGGTGAAAAAAGATCATTGGTTTCATTAGAGAAAGACACATCTATTGTCATCCGCTCTGCTGATAAGGGAGGCATGGTGGTTCAGCTCAATTATAGTGACTATGACTGTGAGGCAATGCAGCAACTATCAGATGTTGATTCATATGCCCTTCTTTGTTCCAATCCGACTATGCAGTTTCTACAAACTTTGTTTAGGCTGATAGACAAAGCAGAGCGAATGGATCTGCTGAATGAGAACCAGGTGGATTTTCTTAAAGTAAAATATCCAACTATTCCGGTATTCTATCATTTACCTAAAGTCCATAAGGAGACACGTCCCCCTGTGGGGAGACCCATAATATCGGGTATAGGGTCTTTAGGAGAACCCTTGGCGCAGTTAGTTGACACTTATTTACAACCATTAGTCTTTCGTCTACGCAGTTATATTAGAGAAAGTCAACATATTTTGGAACAATTATCCATAATAACTTGGAAGGAAAGTTCCATATGGGCCTCTCTAGACGTTGTGTCACTATATACCTGCATTTCACATAAAGTTGGTCTTGAGGCGATTAAATATCATCTCATAAATTATAGTACCTATTCATTGCACTTGCAAACCTTTCTACTTGATGCAATAGAGAACCTTTTAACACATTACTATTTCTTGTACAACAAGTACTACTTACAACAAGGTGGCACAGCGATGGGGGCGAAATTTGCCAACCTCACCATGGGTTGGTGGGAAGAAAAGTTTGTTTAAACAATATATTGTGTTCTTTGGTCACTATATCGATGACCTAATTGTTATCTGGTCGGGTATACATGCAGTATTTTTACAATTTGTGGAATATGCGAATAACAATGAAATGGGTCTCAAGTTTACATATTTTTCCAATAGAGAATCTATTCATTTCCTTGATTTAACCTTGTATCAAGACAATGGACAAATTGTGTCTACTATATATAGAAAACTGAATTCAGGAAATTCTTTGTTGCAGGCAACTTCTTGCCACCCCAAACATGTCATCAAGGCAGTTCCAACGGGGGAATTTATGAGATTGCGGAGATTATGTACTAACACACAGGAATTTTTATCCCAGTCAGAATTACTGCGACAAAAGATTTCGTGCTAGAGGGTACCCAGATCGTGCCTTCTGCCAAGCCCTTAATTTCCATCCCAGTGAGAGACGTAATGGGACAGGCCCGAGGACAGAAAATAATACACTAGTAAATATTACCACACAACAAGGTCGAACAAATAATCCAGTTAATTTTATTACTGAATTTAGTTCACAATACAATAGCATCAAAAAGATCTTTGAAAAAAATCTAAATATATTAAGAACAGATCCAGTTCTTGATCGGGTTTTAGATATAGGTTATAAAACTATCACTCGTCGCACACGTACAATAGGCAACCAACTTGCCCCTAGTCTAGTTCAAGCACCCACCAATAACACCAGTTGGCTAATCACTAAGGGAATGTATAAATGTGGTGCATCTAGATGTTTAACTTGTGCGCAAGTCACTAAAACCAAATCATTCAGGTCCAGTGTGACCGGATGTAAATGCTCTATTAAGTGGTACATAAACTGCAATACCCCATCCGTACTTTATCTTCTAGAATGTAAGGTTTGTAACATCCAATATGTAGGAAAAACCTCTCGCCCGTTGAAGAATCGAATCAGGGAACATATTCTGTATATAAAGAAGAAACACCAAGATTCCCAAATAGCAAAACATTTTCAAGAATGTAATAGAGGGGATTTCACTAAACTATCTGTTCTGGGTATAGACAAAAGTGTTTAAGGGAAAACGGGGGGGGGGGGGATATATTCTACCAAAGCTACTCCGTTTAGAAACAAAATGGATCTTCTTTCTATCTTTCTACAGAGTAGGAAACCTTCTATGTTGAATAGCGATTTTGATGTGACGTGCTTTTTCTAAGTAATTAGTGACCTCCCCCGAGTAAATCCCCTTGTAAAATATTCATTCCTGTAAAATACCTGTTTTTGCAGAATATATATATTTCATCTAATTGATACTTGGCTATAAATTTAATACCTAATGTAAAAAATATTTTTTAGTTCTGTGTTGCCTAATAAAAGTTTGTTGACTACTGCATATTATGATTCATCACTGTCATATATTATGATTATTATACAAAGTCCGCTAACTGCCAAACTTAGAGTCAACTGTAAAGTTTGCTAACGGCCATGCCTAGATGTAAACTTATGGAATAAATATGTCAAATACGTAATATTTAAACCTTATGTGTATATCTTAAAATGTCCTTTTGATAAAATGTCCTTTTGATATATATTTCTTTTGTGCAATTGGAGAAAACCTGGTTCATTTAAATTAAGATTCATTTCTTAAAGATTCATTAATAGTTATTTTTCATATTGTCCATTCCGTTTTCTTTTTCATCAATTATTATTATTTTTGTATATAATTATGGTCTGTTTTTTTGAGGTGCACACTTAGTATACATTGTGTTATTATTTCCTTTTTTCTTTTGTTTTCCCTTTCTTTTGGCACATTGTACTGCACAGATATGTTGGTAACAATTAAGCACTTTAACCACTAGGTGGATCCTTATTAATTATATAAAGTGGTAACATGTGATTGTTGTTTTGTGATTGGTCACAGCCCCTTTATAACCTGTGTACAAGGATGTGCCATTCAACCTATGAGTAAGTGCCCCAGCAGGCACAAAACGCGTTAGGTCTTGCTCTTATGTCCTAATACATTTTTCAATTTTTTAATTGATTGGTTCATTATTTTTGGGGATACTCACATTTTCCTTTTTTGAAATGTTGTCTTGTCTGTAACCATTCTCACAATCCTCCGCATATGCCGATCCTGTATTTTTCTTGGCCTGCCAGACCAAGCAAGAACAAGCTAATCCAACCAATTTGGTGTTGCCAGTAATCAGTATTGAGCAGTTACGTGCATTCAAATTAGCAAAATTACAAGGGTACCCCAATTTTTGCACAGCCAGTTTTTCACTTTTGATTTAATTTCGTACAACTGCTTCAATAAAAATCTTTGTTCAGAAAACACCCCAGTGCTCAGATGTTCCTGGGAAATGAAAGACATACCACTGTTATCTTTTTGTTGAAAGTGGAGTAAATTATTATGCAGGCTGAGAGGGGTTGCCAAACTTTTTCATATGACTGTATAATAAAATAAACTTTCTAACACTTACCAGTGACAATGCAGTGTTATAGGCAGAAGTATATAGTATATATGAGCGGGATTGCGCCATGACACTGCGTCCATTCTGACTTGCTAAAAAGCCATCCAACCCCTTCTTAAAGCATCTAATGCAGGCATGTCCAGAGGGGGGGCCGGGGGCCAATTGAGGCCCGTTTTCAAATTTATACCGGCCCTCAGCCTCCATCATGAAATTAATAATAATGAAGCCCCCCAGCACAGTGCGATCAGGAATCACACAGCAGTAATATTAAGGCACATTAGTGAAATGATCTGGCACATAGAAACGCGCTGTTTTCGCATACTTCTTTAGGGCTGAAGGTGTCAGTAGACATACTGATGTGCCGGTACAGTAAACTAAAGAAGTATGGCGTCACTACGTGCCAGTACGTGTCTATTGCTAACACCATTTGTGCCCAAATATTACTGCTACGGCTAATTGATTCCTGTAATTTAATGTTAATGGTTCAAAGAATGTCAGGCTGAATGGTCGGCCCCCACACATTTTCACCTCAACAAATCTGGCCCATGTTTGGGCACCCCTGGTCTAATGTATCAGCCTGTACGACTGATTCAGGGAGAATTCCACATCTTTACCACTGAATATTTAACCAGAACCTCCTTTCTTCTAATCGGAATGGGTGACCTTGTGTCAGTTGGTCAGCTGTGTCAGTAGCCTACTGTTAAATAAAGCATTTGAGAGATTATTATATGATTGCCTTAAATATTTATACATAGTCATCATATCTCCCATTAAGTGCCTCTACTCCAGTGTGAATAACCCCAACTTGCCCAGTCTTACCTCATAGCTGAGATTTTCCATACCTTTCACCAGCTTAGTTGCCCTTCTCTGCACCCTCTCTAATACAATAATGTCCTGTTTGAATGATGGAGGCCAAAACTGTACGGCATATTCTAGATGGGACCTTACCAGCACTCTGTATAGTGGAAGAATAACCACCTCCTCCTGTGAATCTATGCCCCTTTTAATACAGTGCAAGACAATATTTGCCCTTGAAGCTGCTGACTGGCATTGCTTGCTACAGCCAAGGTCCTTTTCCATTATGGATTTGCCTAGTGCAGTCCAATAAAGGGTATAAGTGGCTTAGATATTTTTTACATCCCAGGTACATGACTTTACATTTATCAACAATGAATCTAATCTGCCACTTAGCTGCCCAGATTGCCAGTTTGTCAAGATCATGTTGCAAGGATTCCGCATCCTGGATGGAAATAATTGGGCTGGATAATTTTGTGTCATCTGCAAACACTGATTCATTGCTTACATTTCCCCTAAGTCATTAATGAACAAGTTAAATAAAAGTGTACCCAATGCCGAGCCCTGAGGAATTCCACTAAGAACCTTTCTCCAAGTAGAGAATGTACCATTAACAACCACCCTCTGTACCTGATCCTGTGCCCAGTTTCCTATCCATGTGCAAACAAATTCATTAAGCCCAGCAGACCTTAGTTTAGAAAGAAGTCTTAATGGAGCACTGATTCAAACACTTTGGCAAATCCAAATAAATCAAAATTACTTCTCCCCCACTGTCCAGCATCTTACTTACCTCATCATTAGAAGCAATCAAATTTGTCTGACATGACCTATCCTTCATAAAGCCATGCTGATTGTTGCTCATAATGCCATTCACTAGGACAACATTTTGAATGTGATCCCTTAACAAGCCTTCATATAATTTGCCCATCACAGATGTCAAATTTACTGGCCTATAATTGCCAGGCTGAGATCGTAATCAATTTTTAAATATTGGAATGACATCAGCTTTCCTCAAATCCATATGCACCATACCAGATGAAAGTGAATCTGACAAAATCAGAAATAGAGGCTGGTCTAAAACTGAACTAAGCTCTCTTAGAACTTGGGGTGTATTCCATCTGGCCCTGGCTTGGCAGCTATCCTAAACAGGGATTAAAAGGGGCCTGAGGGGCCAAGACTTACATGTTTGGGACATAGAAGAGTGTAGTGGGAGATCCTTCATTTAAAGGGAGGAAGTGGCCACCACCACCCAACAGCTTTAGGCCTATCCAGTCAGGGACCTTGATCTAGTCCTCTACTGGACATGACATTAAAGCCCTGCTCAATGGCCCTAGGATTAGATTGATTAGTCTTTTTAGATCCAAGGTGTCATTTCACTCTGATAATAAAGCACTGGTTCATGCTATCTATAACTTGACCACCAGGTCATTGCCTATTTTAGCACTACTTGGGAGACTAGTGCTCAGCAACCGGTGCAACATTTGGTTTAGGGCCAGTCATGTTCCACAGTTTCAGAATCTAATTCCTGATGCAGTTTTTTTGCTTTCAGTGGTACAGTTTTTAGAGCAGTGGCACTGGAAGTGGAAGACATTGGCCACACTTGTCCAGAATACCTGTGGAACTGGCCTTAAGTGCAAGGCACTTGGGTGGGAAGTGTGATGCTCGGAAGGATGATTCATCCACCTGGGCAGCTTATAGAAAGATTTGGGCTAACTGGGTGACTTATTAACTAACAGTGGTTTACCAGTGTCAGAGGCTACCAGGTTAAATGTAACGCTCTGGCAGCTTTGCAGACAAGCGGCACTCAGCATCCACCTTGGCAAAAATGGTGGCTAAAAATTTACAAGTCTTGTTTAAATTGACAGAGATGACAAGAGTTGGACTGTCTCTATTGCCCTTTAAGATGCATTTCTGCATACAAAGGGTGAGGGGTACCCTTCTTTATACACACAAAAAGTTATCAGGTTTGTAGTAGGGTTTCGCTGAATACACTATTTTGTGATTCGGCGAAACCCCCAATCCTTTGTGAAAGATTGGGGTGAATACCGAACCAAATCGGAACCATAATTTGCATTTGTAAATTAGAAAAATGAAGCAGGAAAGGAACCATGTGCGGTTTTTCACTTCCTTGTTTGTGTGACGAAAAGTTATATGATTTTTTTGGATTCATGATTCGGTTCAGCCAGGCAATTGAATTCTGCCGAATCAAGCTGAAAAAGGCAGGATTAGGTCCAAATCCTGAACCGAATCCTGGCTTCTATTCATCCCTAGTTTTTAGACAGACATTGGTAGATGTGAGGCTTTAGTCTATTGAATTTAGAAGCCACATGTTCCACATAAGTGCAGCTATGAAAGCAGCACTGCTGGGCCAGGGAAAACAGACAGTGATAGTTACATAGTTACATAGCTAAATTCCTTTGTTTATTGGTCACAGAGTAGAGCAGCAGTGCAGGCATCTGAAACACACCTGGGAATTCCTGAGGGTTAGGTTACCATAGGGTGGACAGGCATCCTGCTGTGTCCTCCATCCTGCACCACCTCAAGCAGGAATTTGTCCTTCTTTTTGGGGCCTGCCTATACTTATGCTAAAACAGTGGGACCTGAAGGCTACAATTATCATTGATGTATTTTTATTATAATTTTATGAAATTGCTGTTGGCAACACTATGTACAGAGCTGCCGTGTACAATACTTGTACAAGATGAGTCAAGCTATCAATCAAGTACAAGTCTGAGACAGTCAGTCTGCTGAAGGCTACAGTGAGCGTTGCCAACTTTATTTCTTGCTTTAAGCCCCTAAAGAATGCAGAAAACAAAGACTTTGGATTTATTTCTAAAAACAGGAACAGTGACTTTTCTGAAGTCTACATTTCCCTGACAGCACTGGGGGCTGTTAGTCAAGTAAGCAAACGGAACCCTGGCCACCAATTTTTTTTGTGTGAAAATATTTCAGCACCGTATTCTGGAGAACATTAAAGAACATGGTGTGCCATTTTCAAAAGCAACTGATGCTTCAAACAACGGTGCAACAAAGTGTTTTCTAATATATCTGAGATACTTCATTTTTAGAAAGGGAATCCACCATGTGTTACTTGACTTCTTCAGCGATAACAATAAATCACTAGCTACTGTCTATTTCCAGAACTCTGGTGAGGAGGAATGCCCCAAGGTAGTGTATATTGGAAATTGTATAAAAAAGTGAAACAGACTTCATTGTTTTCTATGAAAGAGCCATAAAGACATTGGTAACAAGTATGACTTCACTGCCTTGCATTGCACTGGACTCCACACACCCCTCACACGGACTGTTCACGCTGCTCCCATCCGGCAGACGCTTTCGCAGCATTAAAGCCCGAACAACCCGGCTGCGCGTAAGCTTTTTTCCGCAAGCGATCAGACTCCTCAACTCACTGCCTGACCTCCCACTACATTCCAGACACACCTGGACTGTGAACTTTGTGAACTGTTGATTTATTTGCACAATTCTAAAGGTTTATACATGTATATATCCAATTTCTGCCAATATATTGCACATTTCAAATGTTTACATATTTATTGTGTATTCTAAGTGCCTTTTTGTGATCTGTACTAGCTGGAGCCACGTTATCTCATCTCACTGTGTATTCGTATACTGCTGAGCTGACAATAAAGTTTACTTTGACTTTGAAAAGCCATTTTCTTTAAAGGAGAACTAAACCCTAAAAATGAGTCTGGCTAAACATGCAATATTTTATATAATGACCTTATTGCATCAGCCTAAAGTTTCAGCTTCTCAATAGCAACAATGATCCAGGATTTCAAACCTGTCATATGGGGTCACCATCTTGGAAAGTGTGACATTCAGGTGCTACATAAGACAACGCCAACTTCCCATACAGTAAGAGGTGACAACAGGAGCAGACCCAGTGCCTGCAAGGAGTTGGGCTCGGGGCAACAGGGATCCTGGTAGATACTAGAAAAGTTGCTTACTGTATGTGAGTGTGCACATAGAAGATCATGAGCACACACACCATGTGGAGGACCAAGTATGAATGTTTGCTAGGTGGCCCAGGGTTATGAGTCTATTTATATATATATATATATATATATATATATATATATATATATATATATATATATATATATATATATATATATATATATATATATATATATATATATATATATATAGACTCTTTACAATGAGTATCCGCACTCCAAGGCTGTTGCTGATGGCGGGGTGCACGGTAATTATATGTATATCAATTATCAGTAGACCAGCAGTCCCTTTTAAAATGTAATATTTTTTATTGTCATGGTATCAAACCGACGTTTCGGTCCACAATTTGTTGATACCATGACAATAAAAAATATTACATTTTAAAAGGGAGTGCTGGTCTACTGGTCTACTGATAATTGATATATATATATATATATATATATATATATATATATATATATATATATATATATATATATATAGATTTCCTGATAGATTTCCTGTATTCAGGCCTTTGACAACAAACATTTGCAATAGTCAATGAACATGAACCTCCCTTGCTGAAAAAATGGGGGAAAAGTTTGCTCATAACATTTCAGGATCTCTTTGGACCTGTTTGACAGACAATATAGATTGCGGTACTCATACAACAAATGCTTTATTTGATCCACTGTGTTTCCATAATATTGTCCACCAAGGCATACCTGGTATATTATATTTTTAAAGTGCTTTATTGTGGTTCCCATCCCATCCCCCCAAAAAAAAGTTAAGCAAGTGGAGCACAAAAAATTGTTACTTTGCTATTTGCATAACAATTGCAGGGTGTAGGCAGAACAAGACCACAAAAAGTAACAAGTTTCACTATATAGGTTACAAGTGTACAAGGAAAGCACAGAAGTTACTCACCAATCTCAGGTAAGGGATGCAACTTCTGTAATAAAATAGCATGTTCTGTAATAACAAAATGGTAACTGGACGGATCATTCGGCCAAAGTGATATTTTGTGCAATTTGTACATTTTCCCTATACCTCCAGCATCTGGACATCTGAAAAGACTGCAATATTTTTCAATCTGTAACCTAAACTGTATTTATAAGCAAAAGGGCACCAAAATGCTTTGAAATCCTTACAAGCCCCTTTGTGCTATTATGCACTTATTATGTCTTTATAATGGATGTGGGTCCACTAAACTGGAATATAAATTGACCTTGAGAACCCGACAGTTGAAGGGTCTCCCAATGCGAGAGGCAATATATATATATATATATATATATATATATATATATATATATATATATATATCACAGGAAAACTTTAGTAGGAACCTAACTGTATCTGTAAGTAAACATTATAGAACACTCATTCTAAGGCTTTCCTATATTATATCATGTACAGCATGCAATAATAACGCTTAACAGGTGATTCGATTATTGTTCCAGTAAGAGATCAAGCATACATGAGCCATATCATCAAATTCAATCCTTTGCTTAAAGGTGAACTTCTAGTAACCTAATGAAACCATCAGCAGGGAGTATGTACAGTCACTATGTCTGGGCAGGCATAAACCTATTGCAAACTTTAGAAGTTTTATTATAAACCCACAGAAGTTCTCTGTTATAAATGAGGCACACGTGATCTGAAACAGAGGTGGTTTTTCTACTTGTGTTGGATGAATGGCAGGCTTATTTTTTTTCAGTTCTTTATTGTTATTAAATGTTTAGGTTAAAATAGGATACAGAAAATAGAAAAGAGGAGGGAAGAAAATAATATAAAATCACAATAAAATGTAAAGGTTCAGCACAGTATATGCAATCTACGCACTCTGTCCACTGCTGCACATATATATATCATATATATCGTATTTTCTTTTATATATGTATATCATACCTTAATTGTTTAATTCCTAATTTATTTTACCTTAAATATAGCTATTGTTTTACAGTATTTATGTATTTTAATAGCAGGCACTGGTTACAGTTATAAACAAATCCAGTTTTAGGCCTTTTGCCCTAGTACAAGTTCAGGTAGAGGCTTTATGAAGAAGTCTATTTATAGGTGATAGAAAGGTATGTGTAGGTGACTGATGGAAAAGGAATTTTTAGAACGCCAACTGCAGATGTTTCTTATTTTCTGCATTTAATAATTTTATTGATCATATTTGAAGGAAGATATGGAAAGTGACTCTGAAACCCATACAACGTGCAACAATAATTTTGATGCAAGAAAATATCTGGAGGTTTATTATGGAGTCGATCCAAAAACTCAGCAAGTGGATGTAGAGTCAAAATTTGTTCTTAGGTTCCTGCATGACGTATTTGCTTCAGGTAAGCCATGTTTCCTGGGAAATCTGTAAACATGTCTAGGCTGGGTGGTGTTTGAAATTTTCACAAGCTCCGGGAGATCATGATGTTTTTAAACTGTAAGGACCCGAAGGCTCAGTATGGAGTGCGGACCAAGGAGGAGGCAGTTCAAGCAAACAAAGTTCAAGGTACAAGAGGGTTCGGCAATAGAATGGTCAAAGTCCAGGCAAAGGGATCAATCCAGGCAGAATAGGGTCAAAACGGTTAATCAGGCAAAGGTCGGTTCACAGGAATCAATATATCAATACAAGAGTCACTCCCAGGAATGCACAAAGTGAAACCTATATTTGGGCAATATTTACAGTCCACAAGCTCCTTAAATAGGCCTCCTTTGGCACCAAAATGGACGCAGTGACATCATGACGCTGGAATGGCATAGGTAAGAAGTTTCCCTTACATAAACCTCCCTTTGTCCTGTCATTTCCTTCTTTTCACGCACCTTTACTAATGGATTCCTGTCTTTCCAAGGCAAAATAGAGTTACAGATTGTGTGTGTGATGGGTGAGAAAGGGGTTTGACAAAACGTAAGCTTGCCAAACATGTGTAATTATTGCCTGCCGATTTGACCACTCCTGACTGAAGCACTTACTGATTTATTCCTGGGGCTAAAATAACAGTCTCTCCAATGAAATCTGATAGGGTACCTTCCCTGCCTTTCCCTTTCATTACTCTCCCTTCTCTTCTCATAGCACTTGCGCAATTGCGTAGCCGACTGGATGCCATGGGAGCCCTGTTGGCTTGGCCTGGCCCTGGGGCCAAAAGTGATGGAAATTGCCAAAGGGAAGTAAAAGGACATGAAGAATACCGAAGAGCTGGAAGATGGCGCTCATAAGCTCTGCTGTGCTTATTCTGCACTTATAAGCGAGTATAGGATAAGGGGCACTTAAAGATGTTATCACCTATGCGGGGGGAGAGCAGAGAGGGGGGACTAGGTAGGGTACTTGGTAGGGGGTTTTTATTTGTGGGGTGTGAGTTCTCCTTTAAATTCAGAAACTGCAGTAAATGTCAAGGAAATAAACATCCACACACTTTGGCTTATAACAAATATATTACTTTATTAAACAAAATGACTATCCAAAAAAATCCTAAACAATACTCAATGCTATTATGGTAAAGTAAAACAGTTAAATACTTATATTTAGCTTTGTTTAGGTGAAGTTTACAGAAATTCCTGAAGACAGAGCTGCAGTCTTTGCGAGAAAGTAAAATCTCTGGGCCCCTGGATACTCTTGGCGACCTTCCGTGCAAGATTACCTGTCCAGCATTTTCAACGTCTTCCATGAGATTCTGCTGAGCAAGCTAATTTCTTACAACCTAAACAGGCTAACTCCGCCTGTACATATATATATATGTTCTATAAATAACCAGGGTGCCAAGAGCTGTCCAATGTACTGTAGCACAAACTTAGCCTACTCTCTATTGATTTGTAAGTGCTTGTAGGTTACAGTTTGTGCTAAATTGCTAAAGTGTAAATGGCAATTTTTCACCTTTGGGTCTTAACATGTGTAAAAGCCTACTTTTGCAGTATTCATTTCATGGTCATGGGGAGTGGGTCTACTTATGTCAACTGTGAGTTGAGGAAAGGGGCAGAAAGACTTGAACATTTTTCATGCTGTTCCACCAAACCTCCAAATAAAACAACTGGCTGCATTAGTAGAGTCTGTATGAGTCAGCGCTAAAAAAGCTCGGGGAGACAAGAATGCAGCATAAAAAGAATCAAAGTGTAGTGGGTTGTTGTAGTTCCACACCTTCTCAAAACTTGCTCTAGGGTGTCAGACTACTCTTTACATTTGCCAAGTGTTTAAAGTTGGGTACTTACAAGCGTTTAAAATTTAAATCACATTCATCAGAAAAATCAGGATATAATTTCCCATCAAATCCCCTCTTTCCCTCTTATGTCCATGTTACTGCACAAGTTGGTATTGTGGTTTCAGCTCTGACCCGCGTTGCTTCCACCCGCTGTAACACCCCTAGGGCGCTTGGAGATCACGTCAGCTGCCTTCGCCTTACACGTTTCATTGCTTTAGGACTTCATCAGAGGAGAAACGGGACCTAACGAGTCAGAACCAAAGTGGAACCCCGGGAACTGTGGTTACATGATTACCTGATTAACTGGCTGCATTGTTTGTTGCATTATTGTGTGCAGTATATATCTCCATAAGTGATCGGCGAATTTGCACGATTCGCCGCCAGCGAATAAATTCGCGAAACGCCCGCGAAAATTCGCCCTGATTACACAATTAAATGGTAAAGAGAACGGGGGAATGTGGGGAGAGCAGTGACATCTAGGAAGTGCTGAATGGAAAGTGAAAGTAATTGTCTGCCCCGCCTCTATGCCTAAGGCATAGAGGAGGGGCAGACAATATTTGATTGACAGCTGAGATTTTTAAATGAGTTTACAACAGCTATGAATGCTTTAATAAAAAATAGAAATTGGATTTCATGTTTAATTTGAAAAGGACTTTTATTATACAGATTTTTGTTTCTGGGTGACAGGTCCACTTTAATTCACTGGCAACTGTGCTGTAACTTAATTGAGCTTATTGCAATAAGATTGAGGTACATAACATGTGGAAGGCAGGCCATGCAAGCCAACAGATAAGATGTATAAATTCTGCCTAAGAACCTGTGTTCATGGTCTATTTTTTCCTTATCAGGTCGTGTAGCAGGAGACAGTTTGATAGAAATTGGTGCTGGACCTGTGTTATATCATATTGTATCTGCTTCGGAACGATTTAACACCATCTTCCTGACTGATTATTGTGAAGAAAGTTTACATTAAATAGATAAACGTCTACAAGGGGAAAATGATGCTTTTGATTGGACACCATACTTGAAATATGTATGTAACCTGGAGGGCAACAGGTGAGTATTCCAATACATTAAATCTAAATGCATGTGAGAGAACAGGATGGGATACAGTAGAACCCCATTTTACATCTTTATGTAGTTGCAGTCCAGCCTCAACTAAGTAAAGTGTGGTTCAGCAGTGCAGTACGGTAGGTTTTACTGTCCCTTTGAACTACTAGGGCACATCTAATTACTTAAAAGGTGATCCACTGTGACCCAAAAACAAGTTTTTTTTTGCATAATAAAAAAAATGATTTTAAGCAACAATGATCAAAACTTGTTCATTGAATAAAAGAAATAAACAGCAATGGTTTCAATTGCAAATAACTTTAAAACCCCAGAAAACGTGTATTCTAATTCTTACATGCAATTTCAGGTGAAAGCAGTATTTATTTATTTCTTTCTGTTCTGACTCTTGACACAATTTAACAGGAGTTAGTTTCTTTTTTAGATCTGTTAACTTTAACACTGCTGAAAACTATTATGTATATAGGAAGGATGCTTAGAATTAACATTTCATTATCTAAAAACAATTTAGTTGCTAATTAGCAATAGGGTCCTACAGTAGGCACCTAGAGCCACCACCTGCATCAGTCATTAATCCCCCATTAGTTTGCCAAAAGCTTGATATTACCAGTGTGAAATTGCTAGTAAAGGTGTGGGACCTGTTATCCAGAATGCTCGTGACCTTGGGTTTTCCGGATAAAGGATGTTTCTGAAATTTAGATCTCCATCCCTTAAGGGAAGAACACAGACGACTTCGATGTGATTCTGGTGGATCCGACAAAATGCAGGTGTCAAATCAGATGCAACGAAAAATAAGGTAAGAAATACTGATCTTGCCATCCGACACATCCGAACGCTGCAACAAGATCCAAAATTTGCATTTCTTACCTTATTTTTCATTGCATACGATTTGCGTTGTGTCACAGCGCGTCGAAATTGCATCGAAGTCGACCGTGGAGTTCTACCCTAATTCTGCTAAAACATAAATTAAACATTAATTGAACCCAATAGGATTGTTTTGCATCCAATAAGGATTAATTATATTAGTTGGGAAGAAGTACAAGGTACTCTTTCATTACTACAAGGAAAAAGGAAATAATTTTTTAAAATCGGAATTATTTGATTATAATGGAGTCTATGGGAGATGGCCTTTCCTTAATTCAGAGTTTTCTGGATAATGGGTTTCCAGTTAACGGATCCTATACCAAAAAAATAGGGAAATGTTTAAAAAGTTACAAAAGTGCTCAAAAGAACATGCTGTTACATTTTTGACGAAGGGGCTTAGCTTTCCCATAAACCTTTCACACATTTTTCTGCCGTGTTGATCAAATTTTTGCAGTTTATTACAGATTTATCCTTTGGCTTGTACTAGCTAGGAAAAATATATAGAAAGAGAAGTGAACCATCAGAAGTTGTTGGTATTTGCTGCAGCCTACAGCATGCAACTAAACCTTCCAGATCCAGCATCCTTAGTGTGGCATGTATAGCTGCTATGGTTGTCCTTTAAGACAAAAGCATGAGTGTTTCTCCCTTGAATAGAGTTCCATCTGCATCCAGAAGGGCTATATGCAAGAGTAGTGAGTGGGTGAAGGCACATAGGCACCACTACCCTTCCCATAACTTGCACACCATTAGAGAGCAGCACAAGACACAGGCAATAACCAGGCCCTGAGCTTAGAGGACAGGACTTGCCTGCACCTCCCAACATGGCGGTCTGTTCTTCATGGAGGAACAAAGTGCAGCATTCCAGGGGTGCAAGTGCTTGTTCAATGAGCACAAAGGGGTGTGCAGAACTGTCAACTTTGAAGTTCAGCGTCAAAGAAAATTTTCACCAACCGTCAAGTAAACGTTCCTAATAGTGAAGTTGCCACGCATGCACAGGGACTCTCTTGCAACCATTGATTTCCCATAGCACATGCATACATCACTGCTGGTGCCACTGAATGCTCTGGAGACGGAAGAAAACCAGGGGAGAGAGGAATTGTGATGGGAGACCAGGGAAGAGAGTAACTCGTGGGAAAATATGGGAGTTGATGGGTCTGGGTGTTCTCTTACACCCCAGGGAATGAGGAAGGCCAGCCTTATGTTACAGTTTAATTTTCTATAGATGTTCCATTCTCATTGCTGAGTAAGACCTACAATTTACATCTATAATAAGTATATCATAACAAATATTTTCAAATTATTTTTATAGAGAAGTGTTAAAATATGTAATGGCATTATTATAAAATCAATAAATATTGACTTTTCACTTTCAATTTTACTTTTTAGGTCTTCTCCTAAGGATAAAATGGAGATGATGAAAAAGAATATTAAACTAATGAAGTGTGACGTCACAATGGCTAATCCGCTACAAACAAACACAGTTCCCCAAGCAGATTGTGTCATAGTTGCCGCATGCCTCACATGTGCTTGTAAAACCCCCAATGATTTCCAAAATGCTTTAAATAACATTTCATCCTTAGTAAAACCAGGGGGGTATCTGATCATTGTTGACTACCTGGGTGCCTCCTATTATCTGATTGGTCAAAGGAGGCTGAATATTCTCTTAATTGACGAGACTATTGTCAAACAAAATGTAAAGGCCGCTGGATTTTGTATAGAGGAGTTTGAGGTTGGGAACAACTTTGGCATTCCACATGAGATTTTTAATTGTAAGGAGGTGTTCTGTCTCCTTGCTAAGAAGTGAAAAGTTCTTCCAGAGATGCTGAATCTGAACATCTTAAAAGGAATGTTTTCCAATGAGCTGTGTTTGTTATGATAATGTGATATGATAAGTATGAAGCGCCATGTCTTATACTGGAGCATCCAGTACCCTGTCTATGAAGAGATCTGTATTGGAAGCATCTGTAGGAACCCCTGCCAAACTCAAGTGAACCTGAAGTGGGACATCCTGAGTTACTTTTCATTGGGAAAATGTTAATGATTTTTCTGTTGAGTAGTTGACAAATAATAAACAGTACAAATAGCATTATGTGTCCATGGAATCTTCCTTTTACATACTTAATATCAGAGGGGCAGCTGATGTTGGCAGGCATGCTTCTTAATAGTTTATCACATCTAGATATACTGACATATCTACACATACTTTACTAAACAGGTTAGAGCTCTTTGCCATCCAGTCAAGTTCTTCCATTCCCTTCTCGGCAAATCCATATGGACCTTAGTGCATGGGCTTGTTATCTTGCTGAAAAAGTTAAGGCATTCTCCCAAACTGCTGCCCTGAAATAAGAAAAACACAAAACTGCCAGCAATGGCATGATACTGTATAATGTATTGGTACCACTGTGTGCAATGATAGCTGTGGCTTAAATAGCCAGGTCCAGTAGTTAGTAGTTATATCCATGTATACTTTTGGACATACAATTTACTGTCTATATTATCCTCTGTGTATAACAGAATAAGAATGTTGGACAGAGATATGGACACTCAAATGTATTCGCAGTGTCCACAGGGGTACGTTTCATAGAGTACTGAAACAAGATAGAGCGATAGCACACCCACAGCAGTCCTTGGCGATTGTAGCTTGGTGCTCAGTATGAGAGGACACGGCAGCCTCCAAAATGTATCAGGAAAAGGAAATACTGGCACACAGAGCATTTGCAGCAGGTAAACCTTGCTTTAATTCAAAAAGTGCGGAATGTGCAAAGATTTACATGCTTGCGTTGGTTTATACTTGCTAAAAGAAAAAACACCTGTGTGAATAATTTATGTAAATTGATTAATTGTTTCACCTATATATATATTTTGTTCACTAATGATTCCGTATGCTTGAGAAAGGGGCGTGACCCCGAAATGTTGCACATTCCGCACTTTTTGAATTAAAGCAAGGTTTACCTGCTTCAAATGCTCTGTGTGCCAGTATTTCCTTTTCCTGGTACGTTTCATAGATCCATTGGTCATTGGGACATTTTAACAAACATAAAAATACATCACACGCAGCCACAATAACACCACAGTACCCTACATGAAATATTTTTGGCTATGTGGTGATTGACTAACCTAATGTCATGATGTACCTGTGATTTAAGGTCAGAGTAAATACTTAATAGTGAAATAATGTTACAAGCACACAGTTACAAAAAAAAAAAATCAACATCTAATATTAGATAAAAGTGAATAATGACTTTTTCCAATATTGACTTTTTCTAATATTGAAGTATCAAGTGTCTTTTTCACCTTCTGACACAGCCCTGGGAGGGGGGGTCGCCGACCCTGTAAACTGTTATTTTTTCTTATCTTTGTCCCTGAGCAGAATCTCCGGGGTTCATTGCTGTTAGAATTGATACAATAGTTGCTAATACTCCAGAGATGCTGCTGAGAAATGTATCAACTTAATGTAACAGTTCAGAGTCTGCACCTGAATTACTGAGCTGCCAGACTCAAACACCAGAGAGACGAACATTCAACTTTAATCTTAGATTTTGGAAAAACAGTAAAAAATAAATAATGGAAAGTAATTGAAAAAAGTCTTTATTTCTGGGGAACAATCTAAAAACAACTGAATTGAAAAAAGTGTTTGGAAGGTGATTTCAGGGGTGCTGACAGCGTCAGTTCTGAAATAAGGACCAGAGAAATTAGGGGTTTTGTGACTCTTAATTCCGCTACCTTCCTGCATTCACAAGCACTTAAAAATGATTTAAAAAAACAGAGAGTTTAATGGGCAATTTAATATTAGCCTCAAAATTACATTTGCTATATCCCCATAAAACAATACTCAATATGGTTTTAAATAGTGATGGGCGAATCTTTCCCATTTCATCGAAAAATTTGCGAAATGGCGAAAACTCAATGGACATAAAAATCATTTTGACGTGAGCGAAAATTTTTATATGTGCGACTATTTTGTCCAAATGCATTAAAGTTAATAGTTGTCCGAATAATTTTAACGCGTGACAATTTTTATGCGCGCAAATTTTCTGCGCAGTGTCGCGAGTTTATTCGCGGGCGGCTAAACGTGAAAATTTGCTGCACATCCATGCGGGCCAAATTTGCCCATCACTAGTTTTAAACTATTACAATTAGGGTTAGTTGTAGGCTAATATTACCTTAAACCAATATGGATATGGATATGGAATTTGCTAAAAGTGGTAGAATAAAATAAGACAATGCATATAGATGAAGTGGACCTGTCACCCAGACATAAACATTTTCAAATTAAGCATGAAAACCAAATTATTTTTTCTTCAAAACATCCATACCTGTTATAAATACATTTAAAGATTTTAACTGTCAATCATTTATTAACTGTCAATCAATTACTTTCACTTTCCAATCTGCATTTTCATACATGTCACTGCACTCCTCACATTGCCCCTCCTCACAGTCTATAATTGTGTAGCCAGAGTGAAGGCAAGGGCCTGGGGTACCCCATTCTGGCACATGATCAAGATTTTTACAAAGCGTGTCTTAATAGTAGTTCCCACAAAATGGCTGCTGTCTGCTTGCTGTGATTGTAAATTCCAAGGCTGATGGCAACAACGATTTAAATAATTTCTATAGTATAACTAAAGTTTATTTTGCTTAACAAACACAATAGATACGAATTTGGAATTATTTCATAGGGTGACATGTCCCCTTTGATAACTACTAAAAACTGTTGTATTAGGCCAAATACTGAATCTTTCACAAAACATGGCCAGAAATTAAACCCTCGTTTGCACATTCAGATATGAGAAAAAAAAATCACTTGTGTCATCTTTAAAAAAGATGGTCATGAGTTTCTCAACTAGTCTAAGTGGCACAGTGCTCCTGCCTTATTTACTGAAAATCCTGCTATTCCTGGGGCCCAACTGTAGGAGCGCCATGTCACTGGGGGTCATTTATAAAGTTTGCGCAGCGCATATTTATTCGCAAATGGGTTTTTTTGCCCATGCTTTTTCGTGAATGCTAACATATTGCACTGCTGTGCCTGTCTTTCCGGTTCGCGAATTCACATTGTGAATTTGTTTTCGCAAATGAGACGGGTGTTTGCGTGAGTGCGCCCAATGTGCAAGGTTGCAAAAATAGAATTGATAGTAACTTAAATTCTCAATTTGTGAAACTGTTTTGCGAATATTTTCTCCGCCACCAAAGCTGTGGCGTAATTCAGACCCATAGTGTGCAAATAAATATTTGCAATTTGCCATATTTAAGAATCTCTTATAGACATTCGCAATGTGAAAAACAAATTTGCAAATCTGTTGGCACACTCTTATTCAGCTTTATAAATATAACCAGGCGAAGGGCAAATATATTGACTGTGTGAACTCTGCGCAAAGTTTATAAAGCAGCCCCACTGTCTTCTATCCCTTACACATCCTATATAGCTGATGTACTCTTTGCAGTAGAGTGAAAAGCCAAACGTAGAAGCATGTGCACCGGGACCATACACGGCACCCACAAAGAGGAAGAAGATCATGATGTAGTACTCCTACAGGTACAGTGAACAAGATAGGGTGCCTATCAAACTGGCTTATCCAATGATTATGCCTTTTCTCCTTCTTCGTGAAATATAAATGCAATATATAAAAATGTTAATTAAAAAATAACTATGTAAATAGGGGCTAAAAGTAAAATGAGAAAGAACCAATTTATGCTAGGTCATCTTGCAAATTGTACTGTACTTTTTTGTACAGTGTTTATGGAACTACAAGAGAACATCATGGAGTAAACTTCAAGGAATAAAAGTGTAATTAAACTGTAATTTTAGTGCTTCTTTATAATAATGGATTAAATTACATACTGGCATTCACCACAGTGTTTATGTTGACAAAGAGACCCATTTATTTTGTGAATTAGACCAAAGATGTCCACATCAGGGTTCTTGCTAAGTAGATAATAGGGGTCTTTGCCCCTGTGTTTAAGAACCGCAGCTTAGGTCAGCCACATTCTCTAGAAAAAACCTTTGAATATTTAGTTGTCTTCTTTATTACTAACATTGACATCCAGGCAGTTTTACCAGCTTTACCATTTTAACTTCCATTTTAACTTTGACCAGCTGAATCTCATGGAAACCCTACACCAATCTTACAGGCAACCCATGGAGTAAACAGAGAATATCTGCAGCATATAGCATTAGAAATACTCTTGGAACACATATCTGGAATGGTTCTCTATCCCTTTACCTATCATACAGGGCCCTTTTCTGGCGATAACCACCAGAATACTTACAACTATCACACTGTGCTGGAGGCTCACCCCACACATCCTTTTAGTGCTATTACAATTCATAAACTAAACATACATTGTACCATAATATATGTATGTGGATTCAGGTGACTGTTAGTAATCGCTTTAACCACTTGGTGTTGCTATATCTCCATTACTCTAATCAAATGAGCAGCATAACAAATATAGCGCAAATGTACTCTTTGCTCAATGGGTGGTGCTGTATCATGTTAGATCTCTATTTTTTTGCACGAAAGACATAAACACCATTTAATTACCCTATTTATAAAAGATCAAAATGGAACCAAATTCTCTTTTAACTCATTTTAGAAGCTTTTGAGGAAATACAATGATCTTAAAAAAAAAAGCATCAAATGTATCTAGGGCAGTGCTGTCCAACTTCTATGGTACTGAGGGCCGGAATTTTTCCAATCTACATGGTGGAGGGCCGATAACGGAGGCCAGTTTTAGCCACTCCCTGTTTTTAGACCACACCCACTTTAAACCACACCCATGTTACCGCAAGACCATGTCCACATTAATAGCATGGTCACCCAGTTGGGTGGAATCAATCTCCTTGCACTTCTCCCTCTTGCCGGCAAGTAATAGCTTCTTCTGTGCGGTGCACCCCTACATGCATACACGCGTCAATGATGTCACTGATGTGTTGGATGACAGAGAGAAGCAGAGAGCTGGGGGGCTGCTTGGTGTGGCTCTCGCTGCTCTCAGCCTTGCACAGTTGCACTGAACTGAACAGCATATGATTAAACACCTTAGGGGCCACTAACAATAATTTGCAAATGCTAACAAACCCCCAGAACAAATACCAAAGTATGAAACACACAGGGAGCATAGGGAAGGCAGAGCAGGAGACAGGAATCAGGAGCACTCTAATATGTACTACATACAGTGACACAGTGCTGGTGCCCCATTAGCATTTTGTATAAAGTGTGAACAGGTGAACAATGTGGGCAGTTTCAGTCTGGGTCTCAGGTATGAACAGTACAGGGCTTTATGGGTATGAACAATAGAGGTGTCACAAGTGTGAACAATACAGAGGGATCACAGGTGTGAACAAGACAGGGGATTAGTCTGAATTTGATGTTTAGACAATGCAGGGGCCAGTTAATCTATCTAGTAATACTTTTTAAATTTTACATGTGATAAACAGACACAGCAGGCAGACTTTGGCAGCAGTTGGACAGCCCTGATCTAGGGCAATGAAATAATATTAGAATGGTAATGATGTTGAAATAACATTCCCATGTCCATAAAACATTTCCCTTATTTTAAACAAACATACATTTTCTGATCTCCATAGGAAATAATAAGGTTCACCCAATCTGGAGTAGTGAGTAAATTTAAATCTTGCATGTCTTGCACGTAAAGGACATTTTGGCTCCTTTTAGCCCGTCTCACCCTAATCAGGTTAGGTTCTCTGCTTGGATAATCCATACATATTCCACTGAGCTAACTAGGCACATGTCTCCCTCTGCTGGATATTTTGCTTATTGCTTCAAATGATCCCAGTGGAAAACTTGATGGGAAAAGTTTCTCCTAACAAGGTGCCAGAAATGCAATGGAATCAACATATAGATTAATCAGCATGGGAAGAAAATAATAAGGATTTATGTACAACCGGAAGTACTGCTAATCATAATAACAAATTACAAAACTAAAAAGGGTATTGTGGGAATAAATTATGTAAGTATGACTGATCTGGCCATTGTCACTTACAACATACAAAGTTGTAGATTATGATCACATACCTCCTAACTGTCCCTTTTTCGGAAGGACAGTCCCTCTTTTGACAGCTCAACCCGCAGTCCCTCATTTGTACTGGAAAGTCCCTCTTTTCTCTGCACTGAACAGCGAGAAAAAGAAACAAAGTTTCTCACTTAATTGGCTTTTAGCAGAGAGCCCAGAACAGCTAACAGGTGCAAATAAGATACTTTGCAACAAATTTGAGACACAAAAACACAGTTTAGATAAGGAGAAATATTTTCAAACTTTCATAACCTGCCAAATTTTGTAACACAAATATGGTAATTAGGGGGTGTGGCCACAGAAAGGGGTGTGATCAAAAAAATTGCTGCGCTACGTGCAGAAAAATCATTTTTGTCCCTCTTTTTACTCCAAAATGTTGGGAGGTATATGATTACTTTGCTAAAGCCCTTGTAATAGTAACCCCATATGGAGGGGTCCTCTTGTTTCACGGACTGTAACCTTCCTGCCTGAATTATATTAAAAAATATATATGCTTTAATGACTGACCAAGAAGCCAGAAATGTCACTCAAACAGGTCTCTCGGACTGGTTCAGTTCTAGCCAGGCCTTTATCTGCACGGAGTCTGCATGGGTTTCCTCTGGGTTCTCCTGTTTGCAATGGGACAGGGACTGATATATAACTTCTATAAAGTGCTGCAGAAGACATCTATGCTTAAGAATAATAATTACAGAGGTTGGAAAGGCACTGGTTGGACTACAGTTATTACATGCAAGTGCTAAACTTTTCTTGTACTGCACTCAAGTGTCTTCAAAACGAAAACGGTATACTTTGTATTATATTGCAGAGGTTTGGCACTGAATTGTGATGGTTCCAGTCACAACCCTTTCTATGGAAATATTATATAACAGTCATGTTTCCAGATGCTTGTAACCCACATTGTAAATGTAGCAGTGATGCTTCAAACTGGCGAGGTCTGATTGAAAGAAAATTGAGATCCATTGGTATAAACTATCTCTAAATGCTTTTGTGAATACTTCTGTAAGTGCCGTTTGACTACAGTTTAACCCTGAAAAACTCCAAAACATCAAACAGCAGGTAGGCTGACAGAGCTGTTTATATTTTCAACATTGAAAGGAAAACCCCTCCAGCACATAAAGAGCATCTCTCCTGCATCTGTATTTTAAGCCCTGGCCAACTGAATAAAGAGTTGGAGAGGTCAAGAATGAAAAACAAGGGAAAAGCTGCCGTTCTACATGTGCTTATAGAAACAATTTGGCTGAACTTGAGCTGCCTTGTGCCACGTCTAAATGATCTATTAATATAAGCACCCTGTATTTTCTTATGACTTTGGCATTTGTGTGCACATTGGAAGGTTGTCCTAGCAACCAGCTAAACAAAATGATCCAAAACTTTAGTGATCTTTTCTCAGCAGAAGGATGTTAGACATGTCGTACTCGTGTTTCCAAGCAGAATTGAATGGAAAGAGCTGATCTCCACACATTGGGGGGAATGTAATAAAAAAAAAAAACTGACAGTTCTTTAGGGACAAAGGTGATTAAAGGGACAGTATATATGAAAAGCAGGCCAAAATGGAAAAAATAGGTACCTACAGCTCTGGATCTGAACTTGAATCATTAAAGGATGGTGAGAGTACCTATTTAAATTACCTCCTGCTATCACAACCTTTTATAGTCTACCTAAAGGACATAAAAAAATGCAGGAAATTCAGGGGATAATAGTCTAACTGAAAATATCAGTAGGTATGTGGACAGATATTTATATCCACTAGTGCTTCTGATGAGCATTGATGTAAAAGCCATATATACAGTCATATGAAAAAGTTTGGGAACCCCTCTTAATTATTTGGAGTTTGGTTTATCATTGGCTGAGCTTTCAAAGTAGCAACTTCCTTTTAATATGTAACATGCCTTATGGAAACTGTAGTATTTCAGCAGGGACATAACATTTATTGGATTAACAGAAAATATGAAATATGCATCATAACAAAATTAGACAGGTGCATAAATGTGGGCACCCCAACAGAGATATTACATCAATACTTAGTTGAGCCTTTTGCAAATGTAACAGCCTCTAGACGCCTCCTATAGCCTTTGAGGAGTGTCTGGAATCTGGATGGTGGTATTTTTAACCATTTGTCCATACAAAATCTCTCCAGTTCATTTAAATTTGATGGCATGCCGGAATGGACAGCCTACTTCAAATCATCCCATAGATTTTCAATGATATTCAAGTCGGGGGACTGTGGCAGCCATTCCAGAATATTATACTTCTCCCTCTGCATAAATGCCTTTGTAGATTTCAAAGTGGGTTTAGGGTCTGGTTGGAATATCCAACCCCTGAGTAACTTCCACTTTGTGACTGATGCTTAAACATTATCCTGAAGAATTTGTTGATATTGAGTTGAATTCATCCGACCCTCGACTTTAACAAGGGCCCCAGTCCCTGAACTAGCCCCACAGCCCCACAGCATGCTGGAACCTCCACAAAATTTGACAGTAGGTAAAAGGTGTTTATCTTGGAATGCGGTGTTCTTCTTCTGCCATGCAAAGTGCTTTTTGTTATGGCCAAATAACTAAAATGACTGTGGCTTGTCTAAATGAGCTTTTGCATACAACAAGCGACTCTGTTTGTGGCGTGTGTGCAGAAAGAGCTTCTTTCTCATAACCTGCCATACATATATTCTTTGTGCTAATTGCTCTGAAATGTAGAACGATGTACAGATACACCATCTGCAGCAAGATGTTCTTGCAGGTCTTTGGAAGTGATCTTTGGGTTGTCTGTAACCATTCTCACAATCCTCCGCATATTTCGCTCCTGTATTTTTCTTGGCCTGACAGACCTGGGTTTTACAGCAATTGTGCCTGTGGCCTTCCATGTCCTGATTACATTCCTTACAGTTGAAACTGACAGTTTAAACATCTGAGATAGCTTATTGTAGCCTTCCCCTAAACCATGATACTAAACAATCTTTGTTCTAGGATCTTTCGAGCTTTGAGGATACCATGCTGTCACTCTTCAGAGGAAAGTCAAACAGAAGCACAACTTGCAAGTGGCCACCTTAAATACCATGATTGGACACACCTATCTATGAAGTTCAAGGCTTAATGAGCTAATCCAACCAATTAGATGTTGCCAGTAATCAGTATTGAGCAGCGCATTCAAATTTGCAAAATTTACAAGGGTACCCCAATTTTTGCACAGCCAGTTTTTCACATTTGATTTAATTTCATACAACTGCTTCACTAAAAATCTTTGTTTAGAAAACAGCCCAGTGCTCAGATATTCCTGGGAAATGAAAGACATACCACTGTTATCTTTTTTGTTGAAAGTGGAGTAATTTATTATGCAGGCTGAGGGGTTGCCAAACTTTTTCATATGACTGTATAATAAAAGAAACTTTCTAACACTTACCAGTAACAATGCAGTGCTATAGGCAAAAGTATAGCTGGGCAGAATAATATGTCTGTGCCATTAAGGCTTTAAAAAATGGGTAAAGTTTCTAGGTTTGTGTTTTTTATTTTACTTCAGTAACAGGAAACTGTGGTGGGATTGGAGAGTATAGTATATCTGCTTCCCGCACTCCCATGCACAGAAAAAGTCCCTTGAATAACCCTTCATACATTGTCTCTTTTTGATTTCACCCAGTGACCTTTTCCTTCACATGAAGTTTACAAATCTGATAGTTCCCAGATTTTGACTGTTACTACAGCGGAACTCTGTACAGCTGACATTTTTCACTCACATTCAGCAATCACAGCAATTATGGGAAATCACTTTTATTCTTTATAACATGTATGGGTGATGTTTGTTCTTAAAACACCTAATTTTACTCAATCCTCAGGCTCAAATCTTTTTTAGCAGTAGAATTCCTTGCATTTATCAACATTGAACCTCATTTTCCAGTTTGCTGCCCAGTTTCCCAACTTAGTCAAATCACTCTGCAAAGTGGCAGCATCCTGCATGGAACCTATAGTTCTGCACAATTAAGTATCATCTGCCAAATAGAAACAGTACTTTCAATGCCCACCTCCAGGTCATTAATAAACAAGTTAAATAAACAAGAGCCCTGCGGTACTCCACTAACAACACTGGTCAAATTAGAAAATGTTCCATTTACCACCACTCTTTGTAGTCTATCTTTTAGCCAGTTCTCTATCCAGGTACAAATACTATGTTCCAGGCCAACATTCCTTAATTTATTATTATTATTTTATTATTATTATTATTATTATTAACATGTATTTATATAGCACCAACATATTGCGTAGCACTGTAAAGTAAATGTGATTATACAACTAAATCACATGAAATTATATACATAGAACATATGGAGTTACATATATCAGAATCAATACCGGTACAAATGGTGAGGAAGGCCCTATGCAGAAAGAGCTTACACTCTAAAGGGAAGGGAGTAATACACATGGTGTGGGAGTGGCCAAGATCGAAATAAGTGGGTGAGAAATGTGGTACTGAATGTGGTGTTGCGTTTGGTAGTTAAGCAGAGTGAGGGTAGGCTTCTCGAAAGAAGTGCGTTTTAAGAGATTTCTTGAAAGCAGAAAGGTTGGGAGAAAGTCGGACAGACCGTGGGAGAGAGTTCCAGAGGAGGGGTGCAGCCCTTGCAAAGTAATCTTAACCAGTAACCTTTTGTGTGGCACTGCATCAATTGCTTTAGCAAAGTCTATGTAAATCACATCCACTGCCATCCCAGAATCAAGGTCCCTGCTTACTTTCTCATAAAAATAAATTAATTTAGTCTGGCAAGATATATTATGCATACAACTATGCTGGCACACACTCATAGTATTATGCTTTGCTATAAAGTCCAGTATCTTATCATTTATTAACCCTTCTAAAAGCTTTCCTACCACTGACGTCAGACCAACTGGCCTATAGTTTTGAGCCTGAGAACCAGATCCTTTTTTGAATAGAGGCACCACATTAGCAATTCGCCAGTCTCTTGGCACTATGCCAGACCTCAAGGAATCCTGAAAAATTAAGTAAAGAGCTTTGGAAATCACAGAGCCAAGCTCGATAAGTAACCTGGGATGAATACGATCTGGCCCCGGACCTTTGTTTATCTTAACATGTTCTAGTCTCTTCTGAATTTCCTCATGTGTGAACCATGCAACATTAGTTGCTTTTACTAGAATTGGGACTTTTTAGAAGGAGACCTTCATTAACTGGTTCCTCATTTGTGTAGACAGACAAAAAATACGAGTTCAGAATCTGACCCCCCTCTGATAGTAAAGGTCCCACCCCTTCCTGCTTCATTTTTTTACTATTAAAATATTTAAAAAATTATTTGGGATTTTTTTACTGCTTGCTGCAATATCCTTTTCCATATCAATTTTAGCTTGCCTTATAGCTTCTTTGCATGATTTATTGGCCTCCTTGTACCTTATAAATGGATCAGCTGTCCCAGCTAACTTGAAAGCCTTAAAAGCACGTCTTTTCTTACCCACCTCAACACCAACACTTCTATTGAACCAAAAAGGTTTTGCTTTGCAACGACGTTCCTTGCTTACAAGTGGAATATACTGACAAGTATATTTATTAAGCAGCATTTTAAAGACTTCCCATTTTTGTTCTGTGTTTAACCCATGAAAAGCGTTTCCCACTTAATATGTTGCAGAGATGCCCTTATACTGTCAAAGTTTGCACGTCTGAAATTTAGTGTTTTAGTTACTCCCTTATAGAATTGCTTCTGCAACAGAATCTCAAAGGAGACCATGTTATGATCACTATTCCCTAAATGCTCCCCCACACAAATGTTAGAGATGAGTTCAGTATTGTTAGTTATTACAAGGTCCCAAAGTGAGTTATTCCTAGTAGGTTCTTGAACGTTCTTGAACGTTCTTGAACGTTCTGTCTTGCCAACCCCATTACCCCAGTCAATGTCTGGATAATTGAAGTCACCCATATTAACAACTTGACCCAGCTGTGAAGCCGCTTGTATCTGCAAGAGTAGCTGGGCTTCATACTCGACACTTATACGAGGTGGTTTATAGCATACACCAATGATAATTCTTTTTGTAACCTTTTGCCCAGTCAAAATCTCTACCCAGAGGGATTCTACACCCTCACCAGTGCCAGCTATGATTATTTCTTTAGCGCATGGCTTTAATTCAGGCTTTACATACAAACACACTCCTCCACCATTTTTGATCCCTCTGTCCCTCCTAAAAAGGGTGTAACAATTTAAATGCACAATCCAGTCACATGTTTCATCCCACCAGTTCTCAGTGATACCAATTATATCATAATTTTTAGAGCATGCAATTAATTCCAGGTCTCCCATTTTACCTGACAAACTCCGTGCATTTGCCAGCATACAGCAGAGGTTACTACTTTTACTTTTGAAATTTGCATTACTTAGTGGAGAATTATATGTTAAGTTAGTATTATTCTGTTTTCCTTGTAACAGAGGGACCTCCTTAGCTGGTAAACTGTATGCCCCCCTCACTCCTCCCCCATGACCCCTTACTAATCCCACTGCCCAGTCTATCCTAGCTTCTTTATCTCACCAGCCCTCCCCCCTGCCTGGTTTAAACATTCCTCCAACCTCTTAGCCATTCTTTCCCCTAGCGCAGTGGACCCCCTTCCATTGAGGTGCAAACCGTCATATGAACAGACAGTATTAAAAACACTTAACATCTATAACTCTACACTGAACTAGAGTCTTATAATGACTTTCTGAGGTTTCATAACATAGAAGCAAAGCAATTTTAGCTTTCATTTTAATATTGAGGCCTTTGTTGGTAAGCCTCTGTATTAATGGCTACATCTTATCAACTCGTTTCTTTGTTATTCCTTTGGGGGCTAGTGGTGAAGCAGTGTTTGACCATGGGGAAATGAGTGATCTATCACCTCACCAAGTAAACTTCAAGGAGAGTATCTAGGGGAAGCTTTTCTTAACGATGAGCTGAGCCTCTGACTTACTGGACCATGAGAGAACATGACCCTGTGGGCTTTCTCTGTGTTTGTAAATCAGAATCACAGGCTCTACTTCTGCTATTGATATATCCCTGCAGTGTCCATAGCTCTGGTTGTCAGTATGTGGAGAGGGAACATCAATGTACAAGTACAAAGATACTGTTGCATGAATCACTTTATATGCATACGCTATTACATTATTATGTTATAATTACTGGGAGTGCCAACATGTTATGCACCCCCAGTGATTATCACTTACTAATTTCAGTATTTAACCAACAGAAGCAACTGCCTGGGGTCTCAGGAAAGCTTTATGGATCCCTGTACAGCCCTGGCCCTGCTGCTCATGCACTATATAGTGAAAAGCTGCTTTCAAAGCAGTAAATGTGGCCATACCTGGGCAAGTTTACTTTTGGCAACTTATCTGCTGATGTATAGGGCCCTCTGACAGGGCTACCTGACTGATAGCTGGCCGTAAATTGGGCAGATGTCAATCAGGCAGGTTTGAATTTCCCATTGGATCGAGGACTGAGTCAGCTTGTTGATGGTGTCATGGCTCTAACAGTCCTATGCTGGGGCAGAAAGATCAAATTAGCCCAATATCATCCACCCTTGGTGGTCAGCTCATATGGTGACCATGCCAAATTAGTGGATTTTATAATGTACGGCATTATGCCACAATGCACATTATTATTATTTTAAATAGCACCATCAATTTAGGTAAAGGTTTACAAAAACAAGACAAAATGGCTAACAGATAGAGACAAACATTTTCTTAAAATGATTTACAGGTACAATTGGATATTGCTAGGAGACAACAAAAGAAGGACCTTGCTTGCGAAAGTTTACATTCTAAGAGGGAGATTATAAACAGTAAAGGATCTTTGGGAGAAGATGGTGACATGGTGCAGTAGAACCAGTTGCAGTTTCCAGTGTAAAGGAGCACCAGCCAGGGACTCAGGTAAGGCATAATTATATCTTTTAAGAAATGGAAAGGATTCTTTCAAGAAAAATTTTAAGACTGACAGTTTATAAAAAGTCCACTAGATGGCGATCAGACTGTATTCCAGCTAAATTATGTCATAGTTGTATCTAGTCACCAACAGTTATGTTCAAATGAAAAGAAATTAGCTATGGACAGCCAAGGGTGTTTTTGATCATGACAGTCTTTAATGAGAGGAATTTAGTGATCAAAATATCCAACATTTTCGTATGAATTGATGCTTATTGTATAGTATTCTTTCCATTTATTACCATTGTAATAATAATAATAATAATAATAATAGATGGCCAAATAATTGAAACTGTATTATTATCTGACTGACTGATTAAGTGTTGGGGTTGCAACTCTGTGTTTATATTTGTTCCTCTATAGGAAAACTATACCCCCCAAACAATGTAGGTCTCTATTAAAATGTATTGCATGAAACAGCTCATATGTAAAACCCTGCTTCATTTAAATAAGCATAACAATTTACTTTTTTTAGTAGTATGTGCCATTGGGTAATCATAAATATAAAATTGCCATTTTAAAAAATAATGGCAGCCCCCCTGGGATCCTACGATTCACGGTGCACACATACAAACCAAACACATTAGGTCACATGAGTCAATTAATGGACAAAGTTCTGTCTTTTGCTTTGACACTTCTTCCTATTACAGTTAAAGCATAAGTATTTCTGGTCAGGTGATCTCTCTCTAACAGGAGTGTGATTAAAATGCAGAATTGTGTTTGATTTTAACAAGCTTTTTCTTTGTTGTAGGATTTGTCACAGCCAAAATCTTGAAGACCAACAGGACGCTGAAGCAACTGAGGAAGCAAAAGTGTGTACTGAATGACAGTATTCGAAAAGAATTAATGAAAACTCTGCCTTCTGTTTAATGTGTAAGATATCTTTAACTATTGCAAGTGGTGGGAGAGCATCTGTGACAGATCATATACTGTATCTCCCAAAGGGCATAAAAAGGCACAGCTGTCCCGAATTGGTACTGCTAAAGTAAACACTTTCTTTAAAAAATTATTACGTGATAAAAGTGACTTACACTTGGCACTTCAGGAAGGAACATATACATTCCACACAATAAAGCATCTAGGGATGCAGCGAATTCAGGATTCGGTTTAGGATTCGGCCAGGATTCAGCCTTTTTCAGCAGGATTCAGATTTTGAACTATGAAGTTTTACCTAGGTTCCAGGGCCATGTCCAGGCAGCAGCAAAACATGTGAATCTAAACTGCGTTTAAAGTATTTTCTAAGTGTCTTCAGTTCTTTAAGAATTTAAAATGTAAAATTGTATCCATGTTCAAGGGCTGTGCCCAGGCAGCAGCAAAACGTGTATTTAATCTGTTTTAATGTCAATTTTATCAAGGCAAAGGGCCTGTTTTCCCATGCTTATTTAAGGGGGTTATTTACTAAACTCTGAATGCAAAAATCCAGAAAAATTAGTGATTTTTTTTTTATATAAAATCAGAATTTTAAAAAATCACTAACTTTTTCTGAATTTATTAAACCCCGAGGATGGAAAAGGCCGAATCTGAAAATCCAGCATCTCAGACCTGTCGAGGTTGCATATAAGTCAATGGGAGAAGTCCCAATGATTTTTTGATGTGCGCTAGTTTTCGTGCAATACTCCGGAGTTTTGGGGCAAAAAGCATAAGACATCTGAGTTTTTGGAAAAAATCCGAAAAAAACGTGAAAATCAGATTTTTTTCCCCGCAAAGCAAATTTTGGGGAAAATGTCATAATAAATAAGTGTAAAAAACCAGAGCGGATTTGATCGGAGTTTGTAGCAGAAAATATTGAAAGAAATTCGGACTTTGATAAATAACCCCCTAAGTGTTGCAGCTACACCCAAAAGTGAATGAATAAAAATCTGAAAAGTAATTTCTTGAACTGAATGTTATTTCATATATATTGATGTAGCCCAGCTAACTTTTCTTTTCCAATATTCAGTTAATGTGCCTTAGCGGTTCTGAAACTTACAGACAGGTTTAGACATTTTTATTGCTGAAGCATGTAAGAATTTAGGTGGAGTGCACAGGAAATGTGGGCATGGCGTGTGGTGGGTGTGGCTTCAAATTCGGTGTGGCCTCATTTTTTTACCACGCTACGCATACCTCCCCGTAAGTCTGTTCCCAGATTTCACTTTCCAAATCTGGTCACCTTGAATGAATTGGGTTTCAACTGCATGCTTTAGCTGCAAATATCTAAAAAGCATTGAGTTGGGGAGGAATAATTTGTTTGTGGTCCTGGAATGTCATTATCCTCTACTCTGTCTGACAGATATTTTATGTTGTAGTGTGCCCAGACCTGTGGGTCTGGGGCGGTGCAAAGGTGTTATAGTCTGGGATTGCACCATAGTGCGGAGAATTCAGAGCAGAGAAGGCAAAAAACCCTATTTGAAGCCTCTTCAATTTGCCTCAGAGGGGGAACAAATACCTTCCTGATTCCAAGATGGCAATCAGACTAGTCCCTGGATCAACTTATACTATGAGCTATCTTCCATAACCCTATATTCTCTCACTTGCTAAAAAGCCATCCAACCCCTTCTTAAAGCATCTAATGTATCAGCCTGTACCACTGAATTCCGCATCTTTACCACTTTCACTCAAAAAACCCCTTCTGAATATTTAGCCGGAACCTCCTTTCTTCTAATCGGAATGAGTGACCTTTCGTCAACTTGAAAAACCTACCGTTAAATAAAGCATTAGAGAGATTATTTTATGATCGCCTTAAATATTTATACATAGTTATCATATCCCCCATTAAGTGCCTCTACTCCAGTGTGAACAACCCCAACTTGGCCAGTCTTACCTCATAGCTAGATAGAGATTTTCCATACCTTTTACCAGCTTAGTTGCCCTTCTCTGCACCCTCTCTAATTCAATAACGTTTGAGTGCTGGAGACCAAAACTTTATGGCATATTCTAAATGGGGCCTTATCAGCACTCTGTATAGTGGAAGAATAACCACCTCTCCTGTTAATCTATGCCAGTGGGAACTGAAGGCTACAATTATCATTGATGCATTTATTTAATTTCATGAAATTGCTGTTGGCAACACTATGTACAGAGCTGCCGTGTACAATACGTGTACAAGATGAGTCAAGCTATCAATCAAGTACAAGTCTGAGACAGTCAGTCTGCTGAAGGCAACAGTGGGCGTTGCTGACTTTATTTCTTGCTTTAAGTCCCTAAAGAAATGCAGAAAACAAAGACTTTGGATTTATTTCTAAAAACAGGAACAGTGACTTTTCTGAAGTCTACATTTCCCTGACAGCACTGGGGGCTGTTAATCAAGTAAGCAAAGTGAACCCTGGCCACCAATTTTTTTTGTGTGAAAATATTTCAGCACCGTATTCTGTACAAACACATGGAGAACATTAAAGAACATGGTGTGCCATTTTCAAAAGCAACTGATGCTTCAAACAACGGTGCAACAAAGTGTTTTCTAATATATCTGAGATACTTCATTTTTAGAAAGGGAATCCACCATGTGTTACTTGACTTCTTCAGCGATAATAATAAATCACCAGCTACTATCTATTTCCAGAACTCCGGTGAGGAGTGCTCCAAGGTACTATGGAAGTGCTGTGAAGATGAAGGAAATACCTTTAGTTCATGGTAAAAAAAAAATGTACTCAGGCCGTTGACTTGTTATAAAAACATTTACAACAGTCAATGAACATGAACCTCCCTTGCTGGAAAAATGGGGAAAAAGTTTGCTGCAAAACAGGCAGAAGTCAAAAACGAGGAATTTCCAATAGTAAATAACGCTTCAGCAGGATCTGTGAACAGAAGCCAGCTTGGGCACTATTAAAATGGAGAGAGGCCTTTTTAAAGGAGAATTGGCACCAAAATTTTAATCCTGCGTGAAAAATGACGTAATGATCCTCGGCGTCAAAACGCAAATGTCATGTCGCTCAGCGTCAAGCATGGGCGAACCGATGGCAGTGCCAGTTGTGCCCGGCCGGTGTGTGGGACAACGCCAGGAACACACGCCTGGGCACCAGTAGACAGGCAGAGACGCGACAGGAGGTAAGAGAATGGAGACATCTCCCGGCGCGTCTTACACTGCGGTATTCATACAATATATTTTGAAAATGCTTTATTTGAACTGTGTTTCAATAATATTGTCCATCAAGGCAGGGGCGTAACTACAGAGGAAGCAGACCCTGTGGCTGCAGGGGGGCCCAGGAGGTACAGGGGGCCCCATGAGACTCTCATTGATGAGCAATTTGAACATATATTGGTAAAACAGGACAAACACTGGATATGTTGGGGGCCCTAAAATTAATTTGCTGTGGGGCCCAGCAACATCTAGTTACGCCACTGCATCAAGGCATACCTGGTATATTATATTTTTTAAAGTGCTTTATTGTGGTTCCCATCCTGTAATCTGTGCAGCACACTCATAGGAACCAGTTGTTTGAAGCACTTTATATTTATTCATATTTTGATTGTAAAACCTGATGGGAAGTGCCAAAAGCAAGTGGAGCACAAATTATTAGTTTTCTATTTGCATAGCAATTGCAGGGTGTAGGCAGAACAAGACCACACAAAGTATCAGGTTTCACTATATACTGTAGGTTACAAGTGTACAAGGAAAGCACAGAAGTTACTCACCAGTCTCAGGTAAGGGATGCAACTTTATGTTATGCATGTTCTGTAATAGCAAAATGGTAACTGGACAGATCATTTGGCCAAGGTGATATTTTGTGAAATTGATACATTTTCCCTATACCTCCAGCATCTGGAAGTCAAAAAAGAAAAAAAATGTTTTCAATCTATACCCTTAGTAGTATTTATAAGCAAAATGGCACCAAAAAAAACTTTGAAGTCCTTACAAGTTCCTGTGTGCTATTATGCACTACTCATGTCTTTATATCGCTTTACAATGGACGTGGGTCCACTAAACTGGAATATAAAATGACCTTGAGAACCCGACAGCTGAAGGGTCTCCCAATGTGAGAGGCAAGGTATTTATTTTGTTTGAATGTTAGATATTAGAAACACTGATTTTTCATCCTGTAATAGCTGTTTCTATAAGGTACATATTGGGGAAAAAAGTAGCAAATGGGATATTTAACAAATGACACTTTTTACTGAACCATTATATAGATGAAGTATCATCAATAAAACAGGCCTACAGACATTCTCTCAAATTTACTACACATTTAGGTCTTACAATATTTTCTTCCAAAATAGAGCTTATTCTATTATATTTCCAAAAAACACCAATATCATGGCATACAGCAGACCAAAATTGTGTGCATAATATTTAAGCTGGCCAACTACGTCAAAGTCATCCCATATCTGGCCAGTCCTGTGCTCATAGGACTGGCCAGATATGGGATGACTTTGACGTAGTTGGCCAGCTTAACTATATTGCAATATATGGACAAACAATCCCTGTTTTGTTTAAAGGGTAAGGCATTTTTCAGTAGCAGTGTGCACAAAATGTCGCTGTCTTAAATATATTGATAATGGGTTGAGTGCTGAGGACTCTTGTAATTGTCTATATGTATTTTGTGGTCACACCCTCATTGCACCCCCGCCTAATGGTTTTAAAAAATAGTGGTGAGCACAACTTTCCCTTGTTTGTTATATATAACACAGGAAAACTTTAGTAGGAACCTAACTGTATCCTATCTGTAAGTAAACATTATAGAACACTCATTCTAAGGCTTTCCTATATTATGTACAGCATGCAATAATAAGGTTAGACAGGTGATTAGATTGTTGTTCCAGTAAGAGACCATGCATACATGAGCCATATAGACAATAAAATAGTAACATAGCAGTTGAAGTGTCCATCACATTCAATCCTTTACTTAAAAGTGAACTGCCCCTTTCATATTCTATATTTAAGGTAATATTTATTATGTTGTAGAATTAATTCATATTAAATAGTTTATAGTTTTTTTTAAAAATTATTCTGCCCCTTTTGCAGCTTTTAAAAGCAGCCAAAAATCTCTGCTCTGTGGGGCTACAATCTATTTGGTGTTGAAACGTCTTATTTATATTTTTATTCAGGTCCTCCCCTCTCCTTAATCCAGTCTCTCATTCAACCCACCGCCTGGTTGCTATGGTAAATTATACCCTAGAAACCAGATGGCTGCTGACATTTTACACTGGAGAGCTGTTCAACAAAAGGCTAAAAAAATGTAAAAAATGAAAATAATTATGTATGATGTAATGGAAATGATGGGAACTTAATAAACAGTGTAAACGTTTCGCCAGATCTAGTAACCTAATGAAATCATCAGCAGGGAGTATGTACAGTCACTATGTCTGGGCAGGCATAAACCTATTGCAAACTTTAGAAGTTTTATTATAAACCCACAGAAGTTCTCTGTTATAAATGAGGCACACGTGATCTGAAACAGAGGTGGTTTTTTTACTTGTGTTGTATGAATGGCAGGCTTATTTTTTTTCAGTTTTTTGTTGTTATTAAATTTTCAGGTTAAAATAGGATACAGAAAATAGAAAAGTATATATCTTATTTTCTTTTATTTATATCATTCCTTCATTTTTTTATTCCCATTCTACATAATACTTGAGATTATATTTTCATTCATTTTATCCTAAATATACAGTAACTATTGTTTTATTTATGTATTTTAATAGCAGGCACTGGTTACAGTTATAAACAAATCCAGTTGTAAGCCTTTTGCCCTAGAACAAGTTCAGGTAGAGGCTTTATGAAGAAGTGATAGGAAGGTATGTGTAGGTGACTGATGGAAAAGGAATTTTTAGAACGCCAACTGCAGATGTTTCTTATTTTCTGCATTTATAATATTATAATATCATTTAGTGATCATATCTGAAGGAAGATATGGAAAGTGACTCGGAAACCCATTCAACGTGCAACAATAATTTCGATGCCAGAAAATATCTGGAGGTTTATTATGGAGTCGATCCAAAAACTCAGCAAGTGGATGTAGAGTCAAAATTTGTTCTTGGGTTCCTGCATGACGTATTTGCTTCAGGTAAGCCATGTTTCCTGGGAAATCTGTAAACATGTCTAGGCTGGGTGGTGTTTGAAATTTTCACAAGCTCCGGGCGATCATTATGTTTTTTTTACCTCTCTCTGTCCTGTCATTCCTTCTCCTTCTCACGCACCTTTACTGAAGGATTCCTGTCATTCCAAGGCAAAACAGATTAACATAGTGTGTGTGTGATGGGTGAGAAAGGGGCTGTTTAAGATTGCCAAACATGTGTAATTACTGCCTGCCAAGTTGAAATATTTATGGACCTAACTGTATATATTTCCATTTATGAAAGTGTTTGCTAGGAGAAATGCCCTGTTGTTTATATTGCTTTGGCCGGTACTCTGTTTTGCACTTTATCAGTAGTGTGAGAGTCTTTTCTGTATAATCATATAATAATAGCATATTATTGGGGGGGTAAAATGCACAGTAACCATTTTACAGAATATGTCTTGTCTTAGCCCATCCTCAAAGTACCCCAGTAAAGTTATTTCATCCACTGGCAACTGTGCTGTATCTTATTTGGGCTTATTGTAATAAGATTGAGGTACATAACATGTGGAAGGCAGGCCATGCAAGCCAACAGATAAGAAGCATAAATTCTGCCTAAGAACCTGTGTTCATGGTCTATTTTTTCCTTATCAGGTCGTGTAGCAGGAGACAGTTTGATAGAAATTGGTGCTGGACCTGTGTTATATCATATTGTATCTGCTTCAGAACGATTTAACACCATCTACCTGACTGATTATTGTGAAGAAAGTTTACATGAAATAGATAAATGTCTACAAGGGGAAAATGATGCTTTTGATTGGACACCATACTTGAAATATGTATGTAACCTGGAGGGCAACAGGTGAGTATTCCAATACATTAAATCTAAATGCATGTGAGAGAATGAGACTGAGAAAAAGATGGCACTTTAAACTGGTGGCAAAAGGGATGGGATACAGTAGAACCCCATTTTATGTTTTTAAGAGTACTAAAACAAAATGATACAAAATCTAGCAAAATGTAACATCAAGGAAACATATCATGCATTATATATTGCTGGGACCACTAAAAACTGTTTAAAATTAGGAAAATTGTAAACTCATAGGATGTAAAATTGAGGTTTCACTGTATTTTAATAATCAGTTCATTGCCATTTGTGCAGCTTGTCAAAACAAGTGTATTGCCACATTATGCTGATCCAGTTTATTGGTTGGCTGGTAAAAGAGATCGCACATGATGACTCTATACAACAACACATGGGAAGGGCCAGCGTTCAAACTATTTTTTGTCAAACTGTTACTGGCCAGAGTAGCTACACATCTGAGTCCTTAAAGAGACACTAAACCTAACCATAAATCTGTGCCATTGCGCTTACTAGTTTTATGTAGCATACAACAGATTTTGCTGGACTATAGCTCCCACCATGACTGAATGTTAATAATAAATTAAAGTATTCTGTGATTTGCAGTCCAGCCTTAACTAAAGTAAAGTGTGGTTCAGCAGTGCAGTACAGTAGGTTTTACTGTCCCTTTAAACTACTAGGGCACATCTAATTAATTAAAAGGCAATCCAACCCACCCAAAAGTTTTTTTTTGCATAATGAAAAAATGATTTTAAGCAACAATATTCAAAACTTGTTCATTGAATAAAATAAAACGCAGTTGTTTCAATTACAATTAACTTTAAAACCATAGATACATGCAATTGCAAGTGAAAGCAGTATTTGTTTATTCCTTTCTGTTCTGACTCTTGACACAATGTAACAGGAGTTAGTTTCTTTTTTAAATCTATTCATTTTAACACTGCTGAAAACTATTATGTATATACTGTAGGAAAGATGCTTAGAATTAACATTTCATTATCTTAAAACAGTTGTTCAGTTGGTAAATGTAGTTGCTAATTAGCAATAGGGTCCTGCAGTAGGTTGTAAATGTAACAAAAGAGGGATACAATTGTGCAGAATGGCCGCCGTCTGCATCAGTCATTAATCCCCCCTTGGTTTGCCAAAAGCTTGATATTACCAGTGTGAAACTGCTAGTACAGGGGTTGGGCCTGATATCCAGAATGCTCGGGACCTGGGGTGTATAAGGGATGTTTCTGTAATTTAAATCTCCATCTCTTAATTCTACTAAAACATCAATCAAACCTTAATTAAAGCCAATAGGATTGTTTCGCATCCAATAAGGATTAATTATATCTTAGTTGGGAAGAAGTACAAGGTTCTGTTTCATTACTACAAGGAAAAAGGAAATCATTTTTTAAAATCTGAATTATTTGATTATAATGGAGTCTATGGGAGAAGGCTTTTCCGAAATATATGGAAAGAGAAGTGAACCATCATACGTAGCTTGGTATTTGCTGCAACCTACAGCATGCAACTAAACTGATCTGCCATCCAGATCCAGCATCCTTAGTGTGACCTGTATAGTTGCTATGGTTGTTCCTTAGAACAAAATCATGGGTGTAGAAACCTTTTCTTTCCCCCTTAAATAGAGTTCCATCTGCATCCAGAAGGGCTCTATGCAAGAGTAGTGAGTGGGGGAAGGCACCACTACCCTTCCCATAACTTGCACATCATAAGAGAACAGCACAAGACACAGGCAACAACCAGGCCCTGAGCTTAGAGGACAGGACTCCCTTGAACATGATGGTCTGTTCCTCATGGAGGAACAAAGTGCAGCATTCCAGGGGTGCAAGTGCTTGTTCAATGAGCACAAAGGGGTGTGCAGAACTGTCAAATTTGAAGTATTTGCCATTGGTAGAATCGTAGTGTGTGCAGCGAAAATTTTCACCAACCATGAAGTAAGGTTCCTGGAAGTGAAGTCGCCATGCAGGCACTCACTTGAAGCCATTGATTTTCCATAGCACATGCATACATCACTCTGCTGGTGTCACTGAATGCTTTTATCATCAATGTTTTTTCTGGAGAACAAGAAAACCAGGGGAAAGAGGCATTGTGATGGAAGACCAGAAAGAGAGTCAAAAATCTGGTAACTCCTGGGAAAATATGGGAGTTGACAGGGCTGGGCATTCTCTTACACCCCAGGAAATGAGGAAGGAGAGCCTTATCTTACAGTTTTATTTTCTATAGACATACCATTCTCATTGCTGAGTAATCACATCTATAATAAGTATATCATAAATATTTTCAAATAATTTTTATAGAGAAGTGTTAATGGCATTATTATAAATTCAATCAATATTGACTTTTTATTTTCACTTTCAATTTCACTTTTCAGGTCTACTCCCAAGGATAAAATGGAAACAATGAAAAAGAATATTAAACTAATGAAGTGTGACGTAACGATGGCTAATCCGCTACAACCAAATACAGTGCCCCAAGCAGACTGTGTCATAGTTGCAGGATGTCTCATATGTGCTTGTAAAACCCCCAATGATTTCCAAAATGCTTTAAATAACATTTCATCCTTAGTAAAACCAGGGGGGTATCTGATCATTGTTGACTACCTGGGTGCCTCCTATTATCTGATTGGTCAAACAAAGCTGAATCTTCTCTCACTTGACGAGACTATTGTCAAGCAAAATGTAAAGGCCGCTGGATTTTGTATAGAGGAGTTTGAGGTTGGGAACAACTTTGGCATTCCACATGAGATTTTTAATTGTAAGGAGGTGTTCTGTCTCCTTGCTAGGAAGTGAAACATTCTTCCGGAGATGCTGCATCCGAACAGCTTAAAAGGAATGTTTTCCAATGAGCTGTGTTTGTTATGATAATGTGATATGATAAGTATGAAGCGCCATGTCTTATACTGGAGCATCCAGTACCCTGTCTATGAAGAGATCTGTATTGGAAGCATCTGTAGGAACCCCTGCCAAGGTCAAGTGAACCTGAAGTGTGACATCCTGAGTTACTTTTCATTGGCAAAATGTTAATGATTTTTCTGTTGAGTAGTTGACAAATAATAAACAGTACAAATAGCATTATGTGTCCATGGAATCTTCCCTTTACATCAGGGGCTTAACTACAGAGGAAGCAGACCCTGCAGCTGCAGGGGGGCCAGGAGGTATAAGAGCCCCATGAGACCCTAATTCATATACAATTTCAATAAATATTGGTAAAACAAGTCAATCTCTCTAGAAATTTTGGGGGCCTGAAAAATAATTTGCTGTAATATCTAGTTACACCACTACTTTACATGCAAACTATCAGAGGGGTCAGTTGATGATTCAATCATGGCAAGCATGCATCTTAATTGTTTATCACATCTAGATTTACTGACATATCTACACATACTTTACATAACAGGTTAGAGCTCTTTGCCATCAAGTCAAGTTCTTTGATTCCCTTCTCTGCAAATCCATATGGACCTTAGTGCATGGGCTTGTTATCTTGCAGAAAAAGTTAAGGCATTCTCCCAAACTGCTGCCCTGAAATAAGAAACACATATACTATCAGCAATGGCATGATACTGTATAATGAAGTAGTTATATCCATATATTTAACAAATATAAAATACATAACACGCAGCCACAATAACACACAGTACCCTGCATGAAATATTTTTGGCTACGTGGTGATTTGATGTACCTGTGATTTAAGGTGAGAGTAAATACTTAATGGTGAAATAATCATAGAGTTACAAAAAAAAAATAACATCTAATAAGAGATAAAAGGAGAAGTTGACAACTTCTCAAAATGACAAAAGTCATTTAACGGTCAGTGGGGGGATAGCTCTCCTGACTGGTAAATGCCTCTCTCTGTATTCTGGGCTTGATATCATAATTAGTGATGGGTGAATTTATTCGTCAGGCTCAAATTCACTGCGAATTTCCACGTTTCACCGTCAGCGAATTAATTAGCAAATTTGTCATGAAAATTTGCGCCAAAGGTTTTTTTGATGCTGGCGACAATTTCCACAATTAAACGCACGCCCAATGACTTTAATCTGAGTCAAATTCGTATTTCGCAAATTATTCGCCGTTTTGCAAATCTCTTGGAAATTTGCAAATTTTACAGCAAAGCGAAACGGGACAAATTCGTCCATCGCTAATCATAATAACTTCACCAGGACTCTGACTGTACATGATTTTAAGGTGGTAATTCCCTTTGGATTAGTGTAGTTGGGTAAAATAAAGCACTGGTTTTCTGTGTTAGTCAAGCATTAAATACCTTGTTTTACAAATGATTCATTGTGTTTAGGATAGAAATGTAAGGATATGTATATCTATCTATACTAACAGACACTGGTAGGAAATACATTCTGCTGCTGCAGCTCCCACAGTTCCCATTACTCTGAGGGGCCGATTCACTAAATTCGAGTGAAGGATTCGAAGTAAAAAAACTTCGAATTTCGAAGTATTTTTTGGGCTACTTCGACCATCGAATGAGCTACTTCGACTACGACTACGACTTTGAATCGAAGGATTCAAACTAAAAATCGTTCGACTATTCGACCATTCGATAGTCGAAGTACTGTCTCTTTAAAAAAAACTTCGACCCCCTAGTTCGCCATCTAAAAGCTACCGAAGTCAATGTTAGCCTATGGGGAAGGTCCCCATAGGTTTGCCTAACTTTTTTTGATCGAAGGATATTCCTTCGATCGTTGGATTAAAATCCTTCAAATCGTTCGATTCGAAGGATTTAATCGTTCGATCTAAGGAATATTCCTTCGATCGTACGATCGCACTATTTGCGCTAAATCCTTTGACTTCGATATTTGAAGTCGAAGGATTTCAATTCCTAGTCGAATATCGAGGGTTAATTAACGCTCGATATTCGATCCTTAATGAATCAGCCCCTATATGTTCCTCCAGGTGTTGCATATATTTACAGAATATTGCAATACCCCTTCAGAATTGTAGAAAAGTTCTGTTTGTGACATAGTAGTGTGATAATCTTTTATTCATGCACAGAAATAATAACTCCTTTATAAGCTCTTATCTTTTGCTCCATTTCTGATTACAGTAACTTGATGCTCGGAGTCAGCTGAATGCTCATTACTCAAATATTTCTGGATTCTAACTATTTACCATATAATTATATGTGCCTTGGGGTTGGGTTGGGTTAACTAGCAGCTGCATCTTCGTTCAGGGTTCACCAGCAGACGCCATGCATATTCTCTGTTAGTCGTAAAATGTAGAACTGTTCAAAGATACAGAAGAATTTGCATCTCACTGACTGCTCTCTCCCTTCTGAAACAGGGCTCATTGAGAAATGTAAGTACTAGGTGCAATAAAAATGCATTTAAAGGGACACTATTCCATACTGTACTGCACTGATGAACAGCACTTGCAATAGTTATACAGTTTTCTTAAAGCAATATTGCACAATAACATTTCCCCTAGCTCTCCAGGGCCCACAGTTGTACAAAATTGTGTGTGTGTGGATTTATTTTTATGATTTATGTTTTGTATGCTGAAATTGTCACCCATGTGTTTGCATAAACTGCCTAAAAGTGAAAAAAAGTGTCTGTCATGGATCCCACAAGCTTACATATAGTGGAGAATGCAAAGCTTTGAAAATTGAATGCGACAGACACCATCTAAAAAGGTAAGTTTGAACGCTGCCAAAGTTGGGCAAAAGTGAACTGTGAGTTCAAAATACCCATGTTATGGGGCACATTTACCAAGGGTTGAATATCGAGGGTTAATTAACCCTTGATATTCGACCGTCTAAATAAAATCCTTTGAATATCGAACTCGAAGGATTTACCGCTATTCCTACAATCGAACGATCGAATAATCGTTCGATCAAACGATTAAATCCTTCGAATCGAACGATTCGAAGGATTTTAATCCATAGATCGAAGGATATTCCTTCGATCAGAAAATTGTTAGGAAGCCTATGGGGACCTTCCCCATAGGTTAACATTGGCCTCGGTAGGTTTTTGGTGGTGAACTAGGGGGGCGAAGAATTTTTTAAAGAGACAGTACTTCGACTATCGAATAGTCGAATAGTCGAACGTTTTATAGTTTGAATCGTTTGATTCGAAGTCGAAGGTCTTAGTCGAAGGTCGAAGTAGCCCATTAGATGGTCGAAGTAGCCAAAAAAAACATTCGAAATTCGAACTATTTTTCCTCTATTCCTTCACTCGAGCTAAGTAAATGGGCCCCTATGTGTTGCAATTGCTGTGGGACTGTGAAAAGTGAATTTGGGCTAAAACAAGTGTGGAAAGTCCTGAGAAAGGTGTGTCTGAATCATTGCTCTGTGGTTCAGAAACTGCTGAAAGTCTGCTAAAAGTTGCAGGTCAACTAAGGGTAGAACTACATGGACGACTTCGGTGCATTTCTGGCGGATCCGATGCGCCAAAACGCAGTCGTCAAATCGGATGAGACGGAAATGAGGTAAGCAATAGCAATAGCAATGTTGGATGTTCGTTCATCCGACATGACACGACTGTAGGATGTAGACGCAACATGCAGAGTCTGCATCCGACAGTCGTGTTGTGTCAGATGAAAGCTGCAACAACATTCAACATTTGTATTTCTTAACCTTATTTTTCGTCACATCCGATTTGACACCTGCGTTTTGGCGCAACTCATCAGATCCGCTCCAAACGCACAGAAGTCGCCCATGTAGTTATACCCTAAAGTCGTTAAGTGATTCAACTTGTATATACAATGTGTTCAATATGTATCTTCAACAAGAGAAAAGTTTGGGACGTCAAAAATGTTTAACACAAAATTATATAAACCTGCTGTTGTTGTTAAACAAAAATGGGGCATAGACTGTGCAATTCTTGGAGATGGGAATAAATGTGATGTTTGTAAGATCTCTCCGTGTCAAGCTGAAAATTGTGCAGCCAAAGTGGGTGTTTCAGAGCCCAAGGCAGTTAACACTAAAACAAACTTCCAGGTGCAGCAATGGTTTAATAGAGTGAAAACTGACAATGAGAGGCTGCAGTGCCTTGCTGAAATCGTTCAATGGTTAAAAGAAGGGACTGCAAAGTATTTACAAGAAGTTTCAACAATAATCATTGTGTCTGCACTGATAAAACTGTTGGAAATGAAACATAACTTTGATATTATAAACTGTACCTGCCATACTACTGGAATTGGTATAATTGGCAAGAAACCCATATGTGGTGGAAAATGCTTTTTCTATACTTGAGATACACATGGCAGGGCCATATTACAAACAGGAGACGTGGGTGAGTGTTTATAGTACTTAGAATTCTTGATTGATGTATGATCAACTGGCCGAGCATTTTAAAGAGAACGAAAGCCAGCTTGAACGGTGCCAAAGAGAGGTAGTGGCACTTAAACAAAATCATTCTGTAAAGTTTCTTGATATGGAAAGAGAAATGTAGTCTCTTAAGAGGAGCCTTGTTACAGAAGTTAAGAATAATGCCCTAGAGTCAGAGTGAGTGGGTGAGTGATTATATTCCTTAGAATTCTTGAGAATCGAAGCACAGAGAAATGCTTATATGGCTGCTAAATACTGCAAGGAAATTCAGCCCAGTGAGTTTAATTTGGTTGCGGAAGCTTTGCCAATATTAGCACAAAGGTTAAGTCATCCAGACAAGGAGTCAATAGAAAGTGTACTCCTGTGTTTTATGCACCTCATACATAACCAAAGGCTTTTTGCAAAAGTCTGAACTGGTAACCTACATCTTGCAATGTGATGGCAAGGGGAACAAGGTTGTGGCATCTCTATTCCCACTGGTAGAGGTAGTGGTAACTTGAGAATCCTTGGTGGGAAGTGTGCTGGTTATAAAGAGAGAATGTGTTGTAGCATCTCAGGGGGTTGGAGCTTCAACTGGACCAAAATCCAAAGCGGTAAAGTTGGCAGCTGGAGTGTAAGTGCCCACTAAAGCTGTGGTAAAAAAGGCTGAAAGGTGTGATCATCCTGAGCAGGTAAAATACATTGAAAATTTTAAATTGATGTATGATCAACTGGCCAAGGATTTTAAAGAGAACGAAAGCCAGCTTGAACAGTGCTAAAGATCCTTGATATGAAAAAAGAAATTCAGTCTCTAAATGGGAGCCTTGCTACAGAAGAATAATGCCCTAGAGTCAGAGTGAAAAAGTAAGAAGGAGGTGGCTGACCTGACAAGGAGACTTGCTGAGGCCTCAAACCTCCACAAAGAGACTGCTGAGAGAGAGCAAAAATGTGAACTGAGTTAGCCCAGGCAAATGCAGCACTGCACACACATGAAGTGAATTTGCTATTACAGAAATGCAAAAGGCAATGTACTCAAAAGACTGATGCCAGGGACTTATTGGCTGAGAGAATAAAGTCTGCAGGAAAAGCTGACAAGAGACACTGCAGAAAGAGCAACATTGAAGTTAATGTTGGATGATATTTCCCAAGTCACATGGGATGCTGGAGAAACAGTTATGTGAAAGTAAAGCCCAGAAAAAGGATCTGGAGCACTGCATGGAAGTACAGGCCAAAACTATGGAGAAGCTTCAGGCCCAGCTAACAGCTAACCAAACGAAGAAAAAGTCTCTGAGGGATCAGAACAATGAGTTAAAGTTGAGAGAGAATCCCTGCAGCAAAGACTTGCTACAGGATCAGGCAATGCAAGAGGAGTGACACCAAATCACACTACTCTAAGAGAAGGAGTCTTTAAAACTTTGTGTCTGTAAGAAAGATACAGATGTCCAACTCCTAAAAAAAGCAGTTGCTACAGAGTTACATGGATGCTTGGATGAAATTCATATGGAAAATACAGTGTTGGAGAACAACAGGAAACTTGAAAGTAGGGATACCTGCAGTGTCGGACTGGGACACCAGGGGCCCACCAAAAAACCTTTGACTAGGGGCCCACCAATTAATCTTAGACCAGGGGCCCACTCTTAGTACTATTGTTCTTCCTTTCCTCGCTCATCTATTCTCCTTTTCTTTACATACTATAATCTATTATTCCATCTATTTAGTCAATTTGTTCTCATAGAAATAGGTAATGGCCAATGAATAGGCCAAATGTCTAGCAGCATGAGGGCCAACTTACACCATGGCCCACCGGGACTTTTCCTGGTATCCCTGTGGGCCAGTCCGACACTAGATACCTGTAAAGTGAAAGAAGCTGAAAGCTTTACTGACCAACTGCAAGGGAACACAGTTGTCCCATCTCCTAAGCCACATTGTAAAGCTTTGTGTTTGGTTGAATTAAAAATTGCTGATGTACCAGGAACAGAAACTTTACAAATGCAAACAAAGTTATCTGGGGTTGGGTCGAGTACGAACCGGAGTGAGCTCTTTGATGGTAAACTCCCAGCTTTGAGTATATTTCAAAGTACATAACTCTGAGATGCAAAGTCCAATGTGTCAAGTATAGCCAGTTGGTGCACCAAAAGATTCCTTTGACCATAGTACTCGAGCTCTATTGCTGACCACAGAGGCTTTAGAAACCTCAGTAGCAGTGCAACCAACAATGACAGGAATATTGAAATTCATGCTAAATCTACTGCAAAGGAATTAGAGACAGTGATAAAATGTATGATAAACAGGCCCGGGTTTGTGGAGAGGCCACCAAGGCCCAGGCCTAGGGCGGCAGGATTTTAGGATGCTGTCCAACCACACCCACATTGGTTCACAAACACTGGGGATGCGCTGGAGATACAATCATTTTTAAATTTTCCTGTGCGCCAATCCCCATTGCTCTGGTCTCGATGATGAAAATTAGAACGAATAAAGGGGAGAGGACAGGGTGACGAATGGCAGTGGGCCTAGGGGCACCCACTATGTAAATCCGGACCTGATGATAAATGTGATATGAATGTTAGCAATGTTACAGAAATGAGACTTTAAATTGTTGTGAGATTCATTGTGTATCAAAAATGTACCCCTAGGACAGATATCCCAAGCTGTAGGGATCCCAAAAATACATTTTGGTCGACTAGAGCCTAGTGAAAAAGACAGTGAGGTAGATGTAAAAAAAAGTTCCACTCTGTTAAATAAGAAAATGTGTGTGAAACTGAGCTCAGAACCCCCATTGTTCTGTCCTCTCTACGTATTACCCTGGGGCAGTGTGTAGTTCGACATGCAGCTAAACCTCCCCACAATCCAATAAAGAGACTGAGCTTGGAGTCTGTAGATTTTACTGGATATGCAAGTGAAATAGATAAAGAGCTGAGTGGAGAGGTGAAACTGTAATACAAACATGTAAAAATGAACATATAACTGCAGCATCAAAGCACTATCTGGCATGAAATGTCTCTTCAGCAATGTCTCTGGGGTGCTGGCAGCTGTGGAGGTGATTTGGTGCAACTATTTTGCTTACCAACGATGCTACCGTGAGGAGGAGATGAAACTGTGTACTTCTTCCACATCATGGACTGTAAAATGTCCTAACTCCCACAAGGCACTGTTTTAGGTCACATGTTGGGAGTATATTTGATTAGTTGAAATGCAGTTCTGCCATAAGCCATGTGGAGGTGCAGAATAAATACAGGAAGTGGCCTTGCACAATTACAGCAAGTGTCCAGTAGAGGGAGTTCCCAGCAAATGAATTGTGAAATATAATAGCATGGTAGAAGCTTATGGTGGAGACATGACACCCATGATGGTAAAGTCCCTAGAGCAAGAAAGCAATAGGTTAGTTTATGGTGCTCACGCCAATGGGTTGAAGAAGAGGGGGTTGGATATGTGGTAGAGTGATCACAGAAAAGTGTAAAAAGGTGTGTTTTGCCTTTAAAGGAGAACCAAATCCCTTATTCATAAAAACCCCTACCCCCCTACCCTACATAGTCCCCCCCCAGCCTAGGTGTAAACTCCGGTAATTGCCCCTAAGGCTCTACCTCTCTTTGCATATTCAGCACAGCAGACCTCACGGGGGCCATCTTCAACGCTACGGTAAGTAAACACTGTATAGGCCGAAAGTCACGGAAATAGCTGAAGGGAAGAAAAACTGAATTATCAAAGCTCCGGAAGATCACGCCCGTGAGCTCTGCTTAATCTGCAAAGAGAGGTAAGTAAAGACTTAGGGGCAATTACCGGAGTTTATACATCGGCTGGGGGGGAGCAGGGGGGAATATGTAGGGTAGGGGTTTTGGTAGGGATTTGGTTCTCCTTTAAGTTCTACCTAGTGGGAGATTTAAGTGACAAAGGAAATCTTCCTAAAGAGAGTGGTGTTTAAAGGATTTTGCTGTCTGGCCCTTAAACCTATGGTGTTCTGGAAGGAAGAGGCAAGCCAGACAATCAGATCCATTAGTCCAGCTCACATATTGAATAGGCTCTGACTGATTTAACTTCATTGTACTTTTTTATGCACATGGAACCAGCAACAGAGATGTTAGTTGCAGTTCAGCGTGTCACTTGAAGGATACTGCCTGTGTGAGGAACTCCCAGAGCAGCCGGGGTGCTGCCTACAACTGCAAGGGACAGAGGGTGACGTGACCAAGTGACAAAGAGTCTGAGTCTGAGCAATCCCCAAAGGAGCATCATGAGTACAGGGGTGACCCCCAAAACTTGTTTTCTTAGTGGTAGTCCACAAGGGGCCCAGTTTAGTGAGGGTCCAATATAGAGTAGGCACTATTGTATACATAGCAAGGAATGCCTAGGTGTAGGGTCATGTCAAGCCAAATATAGTTATTCAAAAGGAGCAGCACTCACAGGTCTTATAAATACAAAGGAAAATGTATTTATGTGAACCTGACTTTTGGCTGCTCCCACAGCTTTTCTAAAAGTGATGAAAGTAACTGAATCCCTCAAGATATTTAACATTGTTACTTGGCCTTGAAACAGTGCCATTTCCATCTTGGCCATAGTGAACACTGTTACTTTGTAGGTTTTGAATTTTGTAGACTGTATATTGCCTGTATCTTAGTTTTTCTTTTCCTTGTTGTTTATCCAGTGACATGCTATAGCCATTGGGTTAACCTCCAATATTAACGTGTCTGTATCATTTTATTTACTTTTTTTTGGTCAATTTTTGGAAATTTTTTCTTGTTTGCGGCTAAAATGTATCTGTTATGGGTGCTATATTTCTCCCTTGTGGTTAATATTATGGACATATATTTGGAACGGTATGCTGACTTACAGGACACACATTTGCATTCCGTTATCACTTAGTGAACCAGCCCATACTCTGCCAGTATCCTCCATACCATGCTTATATCTATTCATGTACTTGAGGTACATATGGTTCCTTCCTATTGACCAAACCACTTTAATGGTGAGCAGATTTGAAAACTATAGTTAGTTATACCTCCTGCTGTACTGTCCACACGTTATGAATAGGCTCCAACTGATTTAACTTCATTGTACTTCTTTATGCACATGAAACCGGCAACGGAGGTGTTAGTTGCAGTTCAGCATGTCACTTGACTCTGCTTCTGTTTATACCTATATTCTATCTGTTTGTTCTGCTCTGCCTAATTCTAATATCTGTGGTATTTTATACTTATCTTATATTTTTGACTTATATTTTCTCACGTATTTTGTTGTTTTATACACAGTGTATTGGTTTTAAGGGTTGGGGAGTTACACACCGTGACGTCATGTTTGTGATTCACACCACACATAGAGCCTGGCCGGTGAAAATGATACTTTATGTTAATGTTATTAATAGGAAAAAACTTCAAGAATGTAGGAAAGTAGCGGAAACGGTCAGGTTCACATAAAAAAAACATTAGTCTGCGTTTTTTAGACATGTGAGTGGGGAAAGAGTTATCATGTAATACTGGATGAAACATTTTGTGTATTATGGTCAGTGCAGGTTTTGCAGGTTAGGGTCAGGTGCTAGTTAAAGTTTTACAGGTTAGGGTCAGGTACTAGTTAAAGTTTTGCAGGTAAGGGCCAGGTGCTAGTCAGTGGTGGAACTACCGGGGGAGCAGGGGTTGCAAGCGGGCCAGGGCCCACACCCCCTCAGGGCTCCCCCTGCAGCCCGTGCGCCACTGAAAATGCGGGCCGTACGGAGGGGGGCGGGGCCCGGCTGTGCGTCACGCACCAGGGCCTGCCCCCCTCTAGTTACCCTACTGGTGCTAGCTAAGGATTTGCAGGTAAGGGTCAGGTGCTAGTTAAAGGGCATGTAAAGGTAAAAAAATAAAATCCCATTTTTACTTTCTTTAATGAAAAAGAAACCTATCTCCAATATACTTTAATTAAAAAATATGTACCGTTTTTATAAGAAACCTGACTGTATGCAGTGAAATTCTCCCTTCATTTACTGCTGTGGATAGGAATTGTCAGATGGTCCCTAACTGCTGAGCAGGGAAACAATCATACTTATGAACAGCAGGGGGAGCCCCCGCCTTACTTCCCAGCCATGCAGAACTCAAGCAGCTTTGTTTATGACGATCCCTGAAGCAGCCCAGACCACACTGAGCATGTGCACAGTCTTAGTCTAGCAGAGATGTTTAACAAAGTTACAAGATGGTGACCCCCTGTAGCCAACTTTGAAAGCATCAATTATTTGTTTAATTAGGCTTGTGGTGCAGTAAGTTCATGTTTATGTTTAGTATACAAAATACAGCATTTCTAGCCTTATTCTGTTTTAGACTTTACATGCCCTTTAAGGTTTTGCAGGTTAGCGTCGAGTGGGTTTAGTTTTTCCTGACCCGCACATCACTAATTTACAGTACATTGTGCTTTCTATACTGCTATAAGTGTTAGAGTTTCTGCTTAAGTGTAATATCAGACTGAAACTGTCCATAAAAGACTGTTACACCTTACTCATTCTTAGCTACAAAACATAACATTGCATATGCTCAGTAGAACTACAGTCACAAGGTTGGGACAAGTCTGAATACAGTGGCCCTACGCGTTTCGACTTATAAAGTCTCCAAGAAAGAATCAAACAAAAGTTAAATATAGGGACTTTATTTGGGCGGTCTTCATGGGACAAGCACCTCACTATTGAATTGAAATTGGGTGTGCGCCTTCTAAAAATCTAATTTGTTGAATACATACTCTCGTCTGCCCGTGTTACCGACATCTGGTGTAAATTTTATGTCAGTAGCCCCATTAGAAATATATTTACATGTTCAATACTGGTTTCTGCTGTAAGTCTGATTTGCAGGGGGTCAGTGGCTGAACATGCCCTGGGAACAAGTATGGGGGCAGCTGGCAAATGTGACGGTATTATTTGGACATTAAAAGGCATATACAAAACCTCCTTTCGGTTGTTCCACCTAACGACACATACGCCACCTTCTGGGTATGAAAATAAACAGAATATATATGTATGTGGGATTAAGTTGATTTTTAACTGGGAAATAAAGACAGCACATGAGATGGAACTGTATCTCCCATGTTTTGTCTGACTTCTACCCTTCTGTTAGTATTCCCAGTGCTCCCTTTGTTCTCTCACCTGTCCTTAATGACAGGATCAAATCTACATCTTCTCGTGAGTACATGAGAATAGTGCTGCCTAGTGCTGTATTCTTAGCTTGTGGCCTGGGAAGGTATGTAGGTATTTTGCAACACTTGGGGCTCTAGCCCTTGCCTGGTGTCTAAATGACAACTTATCTCTTCAGATGAGCCCTGGGAAAAAAATTCTTAGACTTCAACTTCTAGGAGCAAAATAGGGTACAAATATTTGCACAAATTTGACAGATTCCTCATAAATATGTCTAGGACATGTCTGGCCATTTTTAGAATTCTTTTTAAATGATTAATTGAAAACAAAAGTCTCAAGTCATTGGGGGTGCCAAACGTTAGACACCTCCTAGTAATTATAATCACTTAGGAGATAAAGCGGACTGGTGCTCCTTTAACAGAAAACTGCATAAGCCTGGGTATCAGGTAAGAGACTATAATCACTGGTGGCAGGCCCCGACTGGCAAACTGTGGGTTCTGGCAAATGCCAGAGGGGCTGCCATAAGTTGCCATAGACAGTCATTATTTATTGGGCTGGTGGGGGGCTGCTTGGGCCTCTGTGTACTTGGAATGCCAGGGCCTATTTTGACTCCCTGTCCGGACCTGACTGGTGGAGTGTTTAACATTTTCGGACCCCTCAGTGATTTTAACTTTAGTTCTCCTATAATGATGCAGTAGGGATGCAACAAATCCAGGATTCTGCCTTTTTCAGCAGGTTTCAGATTCGTCTAAATACTTGTGCTTGGCCGAGCCGACAGTATCAGTTCTGAAATAATGGACTGGAGAAATTAGCAGTTTTGCAATTCTTAGTTCAGCTACCTTCCTGCATTCACAAGCAGGGTCGGACTGGGGGGCCCGGGGCCCACCGGGGCTTCTGCCTTAGGGCCCCCCTCTGGACCATGAGGGATGCTGCCTCAGCTGTTCCTGTCCGGCAATCCACCGATGCACATGTGCGCAAGTGCGCACTCAGGCATGCGAGTCAGCGCATGCATGCCAGCGCGCATAATGCTTTTTTCGGCTTTTATTTGCCGTGAGGAAGAAAACCAGGGTGTGGATCTGGGCCGGTGGGGCCCACTGGACCCGGGGGTCCACCTGTTTTTTTCCCGGTGTCCCGCCGGCCCAGTCCGACCTTGTTCACAAGCACTAAAGACTTTAAAGGTATGCTGGGAGTTGTAAATCATCATCATCATACAACTACAAGATAGTAAATTGGTCACAAAACAGAGAAATAATCTGCCTGCATAATGACCTAAGAACCATGGATAATTAGGTTCTATTCTGAATTTAATATCTTTAAAATGACATTTTCTATAACCTATGGTTAAAGCATTTTTCATTATGTTGGGATGAAAAACAATACTCAGTATGGTTTTAAACTATTACAATTGGGGTTAGGGTTAGTTGTAGTATAGTTGTAGTATCACCTAAAGCTAAGGATATGGAATTAACTAAACGAGGTAGAATAAAATAAGACAAAGCATATAGATAATTTTTTTATATATCACCCAGACATAAAAAGCTGCTAAATAAAAGGCATTTTCAAATTATATTTTCATAAAAAAACATCCATACCTGTTATAAATACATTTTAGGATTTTAGCTGTCAATCATATATTGCCGCCCCTCCTCTATGCCTTGGGCATATAGGTGTGGCAGGCAATTACTTTCACATTCCCTTCTGCATTTCCTACATGTCACTGCACTCCTCACATTGCCCTTCCCTCATCACAGTCTATAATTGTGTAGCCAGAGCAAAGGCAAGGGCATAAGGCACCCCTTGACTGCTGAGGATAGGAAACTTCAGACGGTCCCTACCTGCTCTGCAGGGAAACGATCATACTTTCAAATGGCAGGGGGGAGCCACCCACCTCACTACCTTGACTTCGAGCAGCTGCATATTCTGATTATTAATCAGTCTTGCTGTATCGGCTTCTATGGCAGATATTATTTGACTTGTGCTGTTTTGATAATTTAAGACGATCCCTAAACTTAATCTCCCAACACAAGCCCAGACCACACTGAGCATGTGCATGTCACAAGATGGTGACCCCCTGCGGCCAACTTTGAAAGCATAAATCATTTGTTTAATTAGGCTTCTGGTGCAGTAAGTTCATGTTTATGTTTAGTATACAAAATACAGCATATCTAGCATTATTATATTTTAGACTTTAGTTCCCCTTTAAAAAACACAATAGATAAGAATTTAGAATTATTTCTTAGGGTGACAAGTCCCCCTTAATAACCACTAAAATGGTTGCATTCGGCAAATACTGAATCTTTCACAAAACATGGAAAAATATTAAACTCTTGTTTGCACATTCAGATAGCCCCCAATCTGTATCTGTGCCAGCATAAGACAAAACATCCATCATGGTGTTACCCCCAGTTTGTAATTATGCTAGCAGCAACCAAAACAATCCATCATATTGCCCCTAATTTGTACCTGTGCCAGCAGAAGCCAAAAATCCATCATAATGCCCCAAACATCTGTGTACCTGTGCCAGCAGCTATCATATTACCCCGATTTGTACCTGTGCCATCAGCAGCCAATCCCTCATATTGTGCCAGCAGCAGCCAGAAAATCCACAATATTTCTCCCAAATATGTACTTGTGCCAGCAGGAGCCAAAAATCCACCATATTGCCCACAAATATGTAGCTGTGCCAGCAGCAGCCAGTACAAATCACAGAAAAGAGGGGCTTGGAATAGGCGAATTAAAAAACTATTACTAAGGCCAATCAAATCAGGGTTAAAAAAAAAGAAAACAATATCCCCCTAAAAGTGCGGCCCCATCATGATTGCGCCCTAGGCGGCCGCCTACTCTGCCTACCCCTAGTTCCGGCCCTGCCCCTTCCTATTGCCTGGAAATTATGCAATTACAGGGGTCCTAATATAGGAGCGCTATGTCGCCATCTTCTGTTGCCTACACATCCTATGCAACTGATGTGCTCTTCTCAGTAGAGTAAAAAGCCAAACTTAGAAGCTTATGCAGCTGATCTGGGACCATACAGGGCACCCACAGGTACAGTGAACAAGATAGGATACTTATCAAACTGGCTCATCCAATGATTATGCCTTTTCTTCTTCTTCATGAAATATAAATTTAATATATAAAAATGTTAATCAAAAACAACTATGTAAATAGGGGCTAAAAGTAAAATGAGAAAGAACCAATTTATGCTAGGTCATCTTGTAAATTGTACTGTACTTTTTTGTAAAGTGTTTATGGAACTACAAGAGGACATCATAAGGAATAAAAGTGGAATTAAGCTGTAATTTTAGTGCTTCTTTATAATAATGAATTACATTAAATACATAATGCTGACAAAGAGAACCATTTATTTTGTGAATTAGACCAAAGATGTCCACATTAGGGTTCTTGCTAAGAAGATCATAGGGGTCTTTGCCCCTGTGTTCAAGAACCGCAGCTTAGATCAGCCACATTCTCTAGAAAACGCCTTTTAATGTTTAGCTATCTTCTTTATTACTAACATTGACATCCAGTCAGTTTTACCAGCTTTACCAATTTTAACTTTTATTTTAACTTTGACCAGCTGAACATCATGGAAACCCTACACCAACCTTACATGCAACCCATGGAATAAACAGAGAATATCTGCAGCATATAGCATTAGAAATACTCTTGGCACACATATCTGGAATGGTTCTCTACCCATTTACCTATCATACAAGGCCCTTTTCTGGCGATAACCACCAGGATACTTATAATGATCACACTGTGCTGGAGGCTCACCACAAACATCCTTGTAGTGCTTTTACAATTCATAAACTAAACATACATTGTACCATAATATATGTATGTGGATTCAGGTGACTGTTAGTAATCACTTTCACCACTTGGTGGTGCTATATCTCCATTACTCTAATCAAATGAGCAGCATAACAAATATAGGGAATATGTACTCTTTGTTCACTGGGTGGCGCTGTATCATGTTAGATCTCTATTTCTTTGCATGAAAGACATAAACACCATTTAATTTACCTATTTATAAAAGATCAAAATGGAACCAAATTCTCTTTTAACTCATTTCAGAGGCTTTTGAGGAAAAACAATGATCTTTAAAAAAGCATCAAACGTTTCTAGGACAATGAGATATTAGAATGTTGAAATCACATTCCCATGAACATAAAACATTTCTCTTATTTTAAACAAAAATACATTTTCTGATCTCCATAGGAAATAATAAGGTTCGCCCAATCTGGAATAGTGAGCAAATTTATATCTTTACTGAACACTCATTATAAACTTGGGATGCCCCGAATCCAGGATTCGGTTCAGGTTTCGGCCAGGATTCGGCCGAACCCTCGTGCCTGACCTAACCGAAGGCCAAATCCTAATTTGCATATGTAATTAAGGGCGGAAAGGGAAATCACTTGACTTTTTGCCACAAAAGACCCTGCCCCTAATTTGCATATGCAAATTAAGATTCCAATTTGGTTCGGTATTCGGCCAAATCTTTATCTTTTTTATCTTTATTCTCTGCTTCGCTACTCCACAAGTCCTACCCACTCAGAAGCCATGTTCCAATATCTTTCACTGATGAGATCTAACAAGATAAAACAGTCTGTCTGCATGTCTTGTGTGTGAAGGGTTTCTTTGCACGTTTTCGCCCTTCTTACCTTAACCAGGTTAGGTTCTCTGCTTGGACAATCCATACATATTCCACTAAGCTAACTAGGCCCATGTCTCCCTCTGCTGGATATTTTGCTTATTGCTTCAAATGATCCCAGTGGAACAGTTGATGGGAAAAGTTTCTCCTAACAAGGTGCCAGAAATTTAATGGAATCAACATATAGATTAAACAGCATGGGAAGACAATAATAAGGATTTATGTACAAGTGGAAGTACTGCTAATCATATTAACAAATTACAAAACTAAAAAATATATTGTGGGAATAAATGATGTAAGTATGACTGATCTGGCCATAGTCACTTACAACATACAATACAAGATTGTGCCCTTGTAATAGTAACCCCATACAGAGGGGTCCTCTTGTTTCCTGCCTTTGTGAATTATATTAAAAAATATATATGCTTTAACGACTGACCAAGAAGCCAGGAATGTCACTCAAACAGATGTCTCGGACTGGTTCAGTTCCAGCCAGGCCTCTATCTGCAAGGAGTCTGCATGGGTTTCCGCTGGGTTCTCCTGTTTGCTCTCATTGATAAGAACTTAAGATTGTAATTTTCAATGGGACAGGGACTGATATATAACTTCTATAAAGTGCTGCAGAATACATCTATGCTTAAGAACAATAATTACAGATGTTGGAAAGGCATTGGTTGAACGATTACATGCAAGTGCTAAACTTTTGTTGTACTGCATTCAAGTGGCTTCAAAACGAAAACGATATACTTTGTATTATATTGCAGGGGTTTGGCACTGAATTGTGATGGTTCCAGTCACAACCCTTTCTATGGAAATATTATATAATAGTCATGTTTCCAAATGCTTGTAACCCACATTGTAAATGTAGCAGTGACGCTTCAAACTGGTGAGGTCTGGTTGAGAGAGAATTGAGATCCATTGGTATAAACTATCTCTGAATCCTTTTGTGAATACTTCTGTAAGTGCCGTTTGACTACAGTTTAACCCTGGCAAACTCCAAAACATCAAACAGCAGGTGGGCTGACAGAGCTGTTTATATTTTCAACATTATAAAAAAAACCTCCAGCACAAAAGGCTTTAATAAAGAGCAATGCAAACACACAGCTTGCATCTATATTTTAAGGGCAGAGACACATGTTCAGATTTGGGGAGATTTTGTCACCCCGAAGAAGAGCCGATTTATTGCCAGACGAGGGCAGGATGGCACTCCGAGCGCTTAGTTTTTCGAAGTTCGGAACACAGAGCACACCGATTGCCATCCCACCGGTCATTTACATTCTAGCCGACGGGAGGCAGTTCGGGGAGATTAGTCGCCCCGAAGAAGAGTCGATTTGTCCCTGGGTGACTAATCTGAATCTGAGCGTGTGTCTCTGCCCTAAACCCTGGCCACCTGAATATTTGCCCATTACAATGGCCAATGTGGAAGTTACGTTTTTAAAAAAATGAATGTATGCTGCAACGGTGCACTCACTACTTAAATAACTGTTTATCATAGTGTTGTTTTGCAGTTCATGAAACATTCTAATGTTCTTTTACCGATCCTCATAGCACAAGCTAAGAGTGCTAAGGAATGTAAGAGTATGCCCCTTAGTGCTCCCCTAACACGCACTCATACTCAGGGAATGCTGCACCAATGCCAGCTTAAAAAATCTAATGTAAGTTGCAGGTTAATAATAGAAACAACAAATCTGCAGCCTTATTCATTTTAAAAAACCTAGGAGTCATTTCACTAAAGAAGTCAGTATTGCAGTTGGGGGATCCAGTGCAACCCAGCAGCAGAGAACAACTGAAAGGAATGAAAAGCAAGGGAAAAGCTGCCGTTCCACATGTGCTTATAGAAACAATTTGGCTGAGCTGGAGCTGCCTTGTGCCACTTCTAAATGATCTATTAATATAAGCACCCGGTATTTTTTTATGACTTTGGCATTTGTGTGCACATTGGAAGGCGCAGAACACAATCTGTTCCCTAGCAACCAGCTCAACAAAATGATCCAAAACTTTAGTGATCTGTTCTCAGCAGAAGGATGTTAGACATGTCGTACTCGTGTTTCCAAGCAGAATTGAATGGAAAGAGCTGATCTCCACACATCGAGGGGAATGTAATAAAAGTCCTTAAAGAAAAAAACTGACAGTTCTTAAGGGACAAAAGTGATTTAAGGGACAGAATATTTGAGAAACAGGCCAAAAAGGAAAAAATAGCTGAATACAGCTCTGAACTTGAACTAGAGGATGGTGAGAGTACCTATTTAAATTACATCCTGCTATCACAACCTTTTATAGTCTATTTAAAGGACACAAGAAAATGCTGCAAATTCAGGGGATAATAAGTCTAACTGAAAATATCAGTAGGTATGTGGACAGATATTTATATTCACCAGTGCTGCTGATGAGCATAGATGGAAAAGCCATATAGCATGAAGGGATATAAGAAGTAAAATACTATCTTGATGGTAGATATATACCAATGAGGGTCCATTTTATGATCAGGTTAACTCTATTTTGTTCTGATGCTTTCTTTTTGATAAAAAAACATTTTCATCAAATAAGAGGTACAGTAATGGGAAGTGCATGTACTCTAAGATACGCAAATTAATTTCTAGGGGTAGTATGTACCAAATGGCACTCCTTACAGTACAACCATGGCACAATGACATCACATGCTGACATGATGACATCACTATGTTGGTGCTGCAGTGATATCATACACCGACGCAATGACGTCACAAAATTAGAGCTAGAATGCCACAGCACACATACAAAGAAAGAATGCTTATTACAGCAATCCACAACACAGATACATAGACCTATCAAGGAACTGCTCTAAAAGCAATGTTCTACTGTATGATTTGCTGTTGGTTACATAGTTAATTTGGGTTGAAAAAAGACCATCAAGTTTAACCTCTTCAAATAAAACCCAGTGTATTTATCAATTTTCAAACCTCATTTTCCAGTTTGCTGCTCAGTTTCCAATTTAGTCAAATCACTCTGCAAAGTATCATCATCTTGCATTACACTTAGAGTTCTGCGCAATTTACAGAAAATACAGAAAATTTCAATATTCTTTGACTTTGATACAAACACAGAAGAACATAGTCAATTCTGAAGACTTGGCAGATGCTGTTTGTAATTCTACAAAACAACTGGCCTGTGAAAATATTAAGGAACAATTTTAGTAAGCAATATAGATATACAGAAAGTGATTCTGAGGAGGCTCCATATGCTGAAATCTCAACTGCACTCATTGAGGTCCCAGTTCAGTCCACTGAAGGAGCCCAAGAATGAATGAAAAGGATATAGAAGGGGAAACACAAGTGTGGAACAGGACAGACCAAACCCAGGAATGAGCCAGAGTAGGATGAGCAGATGAGGAACAGGATGGACCACAGCAGGACAGATTAGATGTAGAAGAGGATGGAACAGAGGTGGGTGGAGTACACATGGGGGCAAATTTACTAAATGCCAAAAATTCGCCAGCGACGGCTTCACAGCCAGCGAAACACCTTGCCATGCAAAAATTCGCTCAGACAACGCTAATTCACTAACATGTGAAGTTGCGTCCAGGGCGCCGAACGCTGGCATAGTTGTGTTATCGTTAATTCAGCAAGCAGAGCGAAGTTGCGCTAGCGTTGGCTAATTTGCATAAGACGGGAAGTTAAAATTGAATGGACGTATATGTTACAGCAAATACATTACATTTCACAAGCCCAGGGAAGCTTAATAAAAGGAAATAGAGTTGTTATAATGCCCTATACATGTGCCCAGTGTATAGTTTATGTGCCATATGTTAGGAAATGTATGGGGGAATCCAGTTACCCCCAACAAAAATGTACGCTCTTTTGCAGCCTATCACCCTAGAAAAAGTGTTGGATACATTGGTAGTTAGTAAGCATAACATTTATTTTTGACACGTGCTGTGAGACTGAGAAAGATCTCTCCTGAATTAACAGGCTGATTCCAGCATGAGTTTGACTTACAAGGCACAGGACTTACAAGGCACAGCTGCGAAATATGACACTCAGAAGCATTTGCAGTTGGAGATGCTTTTTTCCTGACTTCATCTGCTCATGCTCCTGGTTGGCCAGAGAGCTGAAAATAAATTATTAGGACATAGAAGGAAGGCCTAATGCCTTTCATTCCTAATGGAGCACTTAAAAAGTGGAGTTTGAACTCTATTATACATGGGCCTATGCTAGAAAAGAACCAAATTAACAAAAAAAAGTTTATATTTATAATATTGTTTCAAGTACAAATGCAAAATGTACTGGATGAAACAGTATATGCTGAATTTCATAATCTATAATTAGCCTCCTCCTTTTGTTCCCTATTTCATATGAAATGTCCTTAAATCTATGGGGAATTGCAGAGCTAGATTATTTCCCCGTTTTCTTTATTTAGTGTCTTTACATTGTAGCTGCAAAATAACTGTTTCAAACTCAAAATATCTCACCTCCAAAGTAAAAATGTTGAGGATTCTTGTCCATTGGCTTTCCAAACAAAATATCAAATTGAGTTTTGTAAGTTCCCCCATTTAAAGGAGAAGGAAAGGCTAAAATTAAGTAAGCTTTATTAGAAAGGTCAAAAGAAACACTGCATTTCTTTCCTTCTATTGTGTACTCATGGGCTTCTGTATCAGACTTCCTGTTTTCAGCATAAACCTCCAGGGCTAGGGCTTGAGCATGCTCAGTTTGCTCCTCCCTACTGTAATCTGAGACCAGAGCTATGAGAGAGCAGGGAAGAGATTCAGGCAGGAAGTGATGTCACACCAAGCCAATATGGCAGTTGCTATCCTAAACAAATAGAGAAGACTTCAAGAGCTGTTTACTCAAGTATGGTAAAGCATTCTGCAGAATAAATATAGTGTTATAGCTTGCACTATTGTGGCTAATCTATTGGCAATAAACTGCTTTAGTAGCTTTCCTTCTCCTTTAAGTCAGATTAAATACTTTTGGAGCTCAAGTCCTTAAGGTTAATGACAAAAAAGATTTCCCCTTGTATCTGTTGCAACTGAACTGTGCATGTGATTCCTTGGTGCATTTGAATATTTCCTTAAGGAGATAAGTCTTTTTATAAAGCTCCTTTTATAATGAACTTTGCAGGCCAGCAATTTTCCTTACTAAAAGTAAGTACTACTACAATTGATACCTGGTCTGGGGTTTCCCAATCTGAGCTCCTGGAGCTGCAATGCCACAGTGATGAATATTCCTTGGAGCTGACTAGAACATTGAAGGCTTGACCAGAGACACCCACGGGAACCCCTACACTATCAGGAAGCCTAATTGGAGCAACCAGGGAAAACTATACAGTTCTACATTTTACAGGACTAATGGTTCCACCGATAGTCTGCAAATGCTGAACCTGACAGATGAAAGTCTGTTAAAAGAGCACTTTTCTAGAGACATGTTATTTATGGACGGTGAGTGCTGCTAACCATCCATGAATATTGCTGAATATTATAAAAACTAGTTCAGACTACAAAATACAAATAGCGAGGATCTTATGCCACTGTGAGAAGCCTGTGTAATATATCACTTTCCACTGAAATGTTTTAGTAAAATGTCTCTGATAATATTGTTGAGCCCACCCATAGGTGTAATAGTGGATCCCATTAGATGAAGTGACCATGCAAAGAGCACCAAGTACCGAGTACAATTAGTAGAGGCAATGGAAGCACCACTGCTAAGAAGGTGTAAAGTCAATTTGCCTGTGTTTAATAAGAGGCCGCAAGCAGAACACCCCCTTTTGGGATGGAACCATTCTTCAGGTGCACCACAGAAGGCATGCAATACTCTCTAAAGTCCCAGAGAGGGTTATCTACATCAATGTTTTCATGGTAGCTGTATGGTCACGGCTCCTTTGCAGTGTGTCCACAGGATAGCATTCACCAGCCTTGTCTTTTCTACCCACCTATACTCCAGGATTGAGGTGTTATTGCTGAAGGAAAGCTATGGACTCCCCAAAATGTAACATTTTCCCTGCCTCCACTGCAATCATTTGTGGAAAATCCCTTAAACAATACTGCCGATCTCAAATTGTTATTAAAATATGGCTATGTTAAAGGAGCAGTAAGAGTGGGAAGAGTGAGACATGTCTTAAATGCAGCTGCCACAATAAGCAAATACAATTTTTTTCTGCCATAAATTGGTTTATACCTTTTTTTTCAAACCGGCAACGGCAGCTGATGAAAAGGAGCCGGCATTTCCCTATGCAAAACAAGATCGTCCTTATGAAACAGTTTTAGCTCAAATCAAATCACAAAAGGGATTTTGGGGTAGGAAAAAGAGATTTCTGAATTCAGGGAGGACAGAAATCATGCTAGGTGTCAGAAGGCAGCAAATATCTTCAAATATCTTTTTAAAATATTTCTAAATCTGAATTAAACACTTTTTTCATATTCAGTTTTTTTTTTATATTTTAGGTGAAAATATCACCATCTGTACACAAACCTTTTATCAATGCAAATCCTCTCAAACCGTGAAAAATGTGTTCCCATCCATCACCTCAACTAAACAGAACATCCCATCAATAAATTGCTGATTTTGTTTCTTGTGAGCCTCCATTTTCTGATGAGTGAAGAAGAGCTGCGAAACCTTTTGCCCTTGAGACTTTAATATTATTTGTTAACATTTTTTATGATGCCAAATGGTCTGTGTTAGAATGGGTGTCGTTCTTTAGCTGCAGAACCATATGGCAGAGCAAGTAATAAATAAAGTATTGTGATAGTTAATGAACCTAATTGCTGGCAATGGCTTTAATACCAGGGATGTGCTGCTGAGAATTTAGCACCGCATTAAACATGCGACAGAACTCCTCTGACTTCTGAGGCTTAATTTAAGTTCTATATTGCAAACTAGAGAAAATAATTCTCAACCCTCCTGCTGGAGCAGCAACCTGCTGGTAGACTGTGATTATACGGAATTACTAAAATCTCAATCAATTTTATATACGCTATTAACACTTGCTGTGCTGCCAATATTTTTTATTGAGCTGTACTGGTTACAAAGTTATCAAAGTGCAAATCTGGGGCAATGAAATAAACAGAACCAAATCACCCCCCATCCCAAGTAATGGGTATATTTGTTTTTTTAATAGTGTTTTATTGGCATTTAGGATCTATTACATGGGGCATCATTATTACAAAACAACATAGATATTTCTTGTACAGGTATGAAATCAAAACATTTGATCATTGATAAAAACGAATTATTTTTCAATTGAAATACTGCAGTTGGCATTGTATTCATGCTATAGTAAAAGGTATCGTCTTATTATTACAGAGTAAAAATATATCACTTAAAAATAAAGTTGCTCAATATACTAATGGTTGTTGATATTGCTAATTGAAGCCTTCTGGAGAACAGGCTTCCAGACCATAGATGCCAAGATGGTAATTAGTTACAAAGTAAATTAGTTACAAATTTGATACAGAGTAAATTTGTGACAAGTATAGCTTACAATCTAAACCTTTCTGAATGAGTATTAGTGTCCTGTGAAGGTAACGGATGAATGACATGGGAATAAGGGTCAAACTGTCCCGCATCTCAGTAACCACAGAACCAATAATGGTTTTCATTACAGTTTGGGATTTTGCGAGTGATCTGCTTAGAGTTTTTAGTGAGTAAATGGGAAAAATAGTAACCAGTGGTATAACTAGATGTTACTGGGCCCACAGCAAATTAATTTTAGGGCCTCCAACATATCCAAAGGCCCTTGTTTTTGTTTTTTAACGATATATGTTGAAATTGTTCATTAATTAGGGCCCTATGGGACTCCCTATACCTTCTTGGCCCCCTGCTGCCGCAGGGTCTGCTTCCTCTTTAGTTACCGGTATGCCCCAGATAGTAACGCTGGCATAAAGCAACTATGCAACTAATCTTCCCCTCTTTTGCTCTGATATGTGTTTTTTATTTTTAATTACATACAACTAATGGTGCAAATATGGCAAATTTCCCCATGCAAATTCTGTGTCCTGTATGTTGCACCTGATATGCAGATCAGATGAGTTTGCTCAATAAACCTTCCAAAGACTGCAGGCTACAGATATGTTTCTAATACAGTAGCAGCAACTTGTTGTATTCCTGGTAAAACTGTATCCAAATATTCAATATATATTGTTGTTTTTGTCATGTTCTACTCATTTTTCATAGTATGTTGTGCTTCTGAAATATCCTCTGTGCTACAGCTGATTGCGGGGTCAATATTAGGCTTTATAGATTTTTATTCCAATACACGGTAACCACAGTGTTCTGAATAACAGATTCTTAGCATTCAGGCAACACATTTATTACATTTTTAGATGTTAGTGACATTCTGATTGGATATTTATCATTAGGAAATCTGTGTTATGGGAATGACAGCCCTCGTGTATGTAAGATATTGAGATTAAATGTATCTCACACCACTGTGCAGTCATTCACACAAAAACATTTTAACATCCCTTATACACAGGGGACCGATGTATAGAATCATGAGACTTTGTAGATTATAAAGAAATGGAGCAGCTTTCAGAGCCATGTGCTAGCTGATCAATCAAATAAATGAATGCAGGTCAGGTTATGCACTTTAGAATAAAAGCATTTAGGTATACTGAGAATGTCCTTTATGTAGTTTGTGCTTTGTCATATTAAGGGTAAGGGGAGTATTATTAGTAGCATGATGCACAAAATGTCTTAAACATAAATATACATAGCATTTAGTGGGTGAGAACAGAGGGTTTCTTGTTTTTGTGGTGTTTAAAAGCATTGATAATCCAGACTGGTCTGACAAAAGTGTGAAAATGTAAACTTTTAGCTGCTTTTCTCTATTGCACAATAAACCAAAAACCACAAATTATATCCAGAAACCCCACCCCATGAAACAGCTGGGAAGTAATAAATATGTCAAATTCATACATAAATATGTATATAAAAAGCATTTATCATGCATCCTCCAGTCAGCGCTTGGCAAAGCCTTCAGGGCAACCTAGGCAACCCGGTCTCCTACCCCCGCCCCACTGTGTGTGTGCACTCTCCAGTACATGCAAGAGAGAATGTGCCACAATAGAAGAGAAGGGAGGGAGAGCAAAAAAAGGGTAGGGAAGGTTCAGTGGAGTGAGTGAGGTAGGGGGGAGTGACGGGGGAGGGGATGAGAGAGGAGGGAGGCAAGAGCAGCAGGGGAGCGAACCCCAGGGTAGGCAGAAGACCTTTGAACAGGTACATGCCCAGCGCCCCCGCATCATTGCACCCTAAGCAGCTTCCTATCCCTAGTTCCAGCCCTGCCTAGTCCAGCTAGAATGGCTGATTATAATTTAAGTTAAATACAACTACAGCACAGCAACATGCATTTATTAGAAGTGTCCCTAAATTTTCAAGTGATCCGATAACCTTATCACACACACTAAAGCCCTGTTGTGTGCAGTATGTATATCCTGAGCACTGCTTTTACCATGTGAGTACTAGGATGTCCTGTACTGTATATGCTCCTGGAGAGCTTGTGTCTGATAATACTATATCCACCACATCTGGATACCAACATACTATAAGATTGTTCATCCTTAGGATGTAAGCATATACAGTATAAATGTAGAATGTTCACACATATACTGTATATATATATATGTTCAATATATTATATAAGCCACACACCCATGCACCCAACTGGTTTTAATTGCAACATGGGGATGAGCTGCATTCTTTGATGTTGTATTTATATAGAGATATATATATATATCGTAATGTTCAAAAGAACCAGCACTCCCATATAAAAAAAAAATTATTTTATTTCTGTTGTATCAATGTCGAACGTTTCGGTCCTTTTTAGGTGCTTTCTCTTGAGAAACCTAAAAGTCCGAATAAAAAGTACTTCATCTCAAACAACTGGAGGATATCATATCTGCACTGGGGTTCGTACAATAATCTGAAGAATTGGAGGTTTTTGGACAATAATCTGAAAAAGTTTTTGGGTGTCATATCCAGAAAATTGTGTGATTTTTTTTGTTCCCACACCAGAATTTTTTGAGTTCATTAATTGATAAATACAGTAAATATGTGCGCGGGAGTTTGGTCAAAGTGGTTTTAAGAAAATAATGAGAAATTTTCATAATTTAGTAATATTTATATCTCTCTGATCCAGTGGAGCTCACAATGGAATTTTTCTAGCACATTCAAATCTAGAGTCAGTTTAAGCAGTAGCTAATAAACCTCCCAGTATCTATTTGTATGGCAGTAACTGACCAGAGCCCCCAGAGGGGAGCACAATAGAAGATATAACCTCTATTCTCTGATACCTTAATCCACACTGAAGAAGTTCTAAATGATAATGGGAACAGGGAAACAGATAGTCCCCCCTCTGGTAATTACCCCTCATTGCAGAGTCAGAGCATGCGGAGCTCATGGACGCCATCTTGCTGCTCTTCGAGAAGATGGCCCCCGTGAGCTCCGCTGCTCTGCTTAGGGGCATTTACTTGTGTGAACACCTGTTCGGGGGGAGCAGGAAGAGGGGTAGGGGTTTTTATTAGAAAGGGTTTAGTTCTCCTTTAAGAATCAGTGAGAAAACAGAGAACGTGAGTTTGGTCTCCTTATTTTGAAATCTGTAACTCCAATACTGGCGATCAAATAATGCGCTTTCTTCAATAGTTAGATGACCTATCTGACACTCCAGATGATAAATGGGCTTTTTCTTTCTTTTATTACTTGTGCATCCACTGGCTTAGTTAATTTTTAGTTTGTTTTTTGTTATTTTTCATGAATGATATAGTTTTGATACTATCATGCCATTGTCTCCTTTGCAACATATTTTCTTCATCTGCATAACATTTGTTGTCATTTTGATTTCATTTGTTTAATATGAAAATCAAATAAAATATTTTAAACATGAGAACGTGAGACACAAATATACACGCAAACATGGAGGAGGGAGACAAGACTTATCACGGAGCCTATTTATCCAAAAGTGAACACACAGTTCACTTTTTTAGGATTGTTAGAGTTCTCCTCTTGTTGAACTGTGGAAACTTTCTATTCACCCTTTGGAGAGAAAGAGCGAAAGAGATGAATTAGGGAAAAAGAGAAAGAAAAGGGAGTGTAAAACAAAACCATCTTTGATAAGGGGTTAATACAATTGTTACAAATGGAGATTCACAGCAGAGGCATGTTCTATTAACACAATATGAACTGATGGATTAAGTTTCATTTGTATTTCAGAATATCTGAAAATGTAACTCAACTGCATGTGTGTGTATTTGTTCCCTGGGGTTCATTTAGAGAGTTTGAAATTGATATTCTGAAATATGTAAAAATGATAAATTTTTTGTCATTTCTTTTGTCAGCATTGAGGAGGCAGCAAAGTGATCCACAGTGGCAAGTTTAAACCTGGGCAGATGGATCAGCACTTCATGATGATCCATGATTCGCTTGCACAGATATAATGTTACCTTTTCATATAGCTGTGCCCATTTGGCTATCTTCAAACCAGTTACCCTGAAAAGAAATAGAATGAAACCATTATTAACCTCTGAATGGCAGAAATAACTGTTTCCTCCAAGCCTGATTGCTATTATTTATTCAGTTCGATTCGGCACCTGAACGGTTACGCTGATTTTTTTTTCCTTAGGAGGAAAAGTTCCTAAATACATGGGCACAGCTCGGCATGTTCATTTTCAGACTAGTACACGGTGAGTGGATATAATTATAGGTGCCTGCTTTGAGCTCATGATAACCAACCATTTGGGCAGTCCCATCGGGAAATCATTGCCTTTCAAACTCATTTCAAGCACATCCATATTCTCTTGTCTGGCTGAGTTCTTGTCCATCTGTTTCAATGGCCCCATGCCCGCTCAGCAAGTCATTCACATCATTGCCCTAGGGCACCAATGCCACTTAACAATGGCTATAGATAGCCAGCCTCATTTGCAGTGCTAATGCCATGCCGTTTCCAAGAGGCAGGTTTTCTGTGCCAAAATAGGCAGCTGGCACCTTGTGTTCTTTTCCTATGGAAACAACCATTCAACAGCCATAAACCTGCTCCCTATTTGTCGCTTGATTCTTTAATGAGCGTTTTACTCATGAAAAAGCACCTTACCAAGATGGATGGTTCCCCACTGTGACTATAATAGCTGTTCCAGTAAATATTTTTTAAGGAAAAGCTCACAGCATTGCTACAGGGTGAGTCCCTCAGCAAGGTGGCTTTTGTGCACCAGTGTCTGTGCAGCAAATTGCACTTAAAGGAACAGTAACAGCAAAAAATTAAAGTGTTTTAAAGCAATGGAAATATCATGTAATGTTGGCCTTCACTGGTAAAACTAATGTGTTTGCTTCAAAAACACTACTATAGTTTATATAAACAAGCTGCTGTGTAGTAACGGTGGAAACAAAAAAAAAACGCTATATGGCACAGGTTAAATAGTGGATAGCAGATAACACCATTATGTTCTACAGAGCTTATCTGCTATCTGCTGCTGAGCTTTTTCTCCTTGAATGGCTTCCCCCATTGCTATACATCCGCTTTTTTTTATATAAATACTGTAGTGTTTCTGAAGCAAATAAATAGATAGAAGAATGTGTTTGGTATTCTGGATAACAGGTCCCATACCTGTACTAGAACACCCCAAACCAGTGTCGGACTGGCCCAGTGGCACACCAGGTAAAAACTCGGTGGGCCTCAACCATCATGGGCCCCTACCAGGCCAGACCCCCCTCTCCCGATGCTAGATTTTTTTTAAAAAAAATTATTTTTGGGGCCTTGTGCGCATGCGTGCCGAAGGTGCGCCGTGTGCAAATTGCCGCCAATTGGGTGCCGTTTGCTTATGTGCAAGGGGGCCGGAGGGGGGGCACTGGTCAGCCCAGGGCCCCCCAGTCCGACCCTGCCTCAAACAATTTCCTATATACTGACTGCTCCTCTCTATGTGACAGTGATCAGTTCATATGACTCTTACAAGGAACAAGAAACCTAAAAGGTCATTACTGTACAGAAGGCTGTATTTTTAGATAGGACAGCATGGTGGTTAGTATTGCTACATTGCAGCACTGGGGTGAAAGGTTCAATTCCAGACACTGCCCTTTCTACCATGAGTCTATACATTCATCCCCTACTTGTTTGGGGATTTCCAGCTTCATATCTAAAAAAAACCTATGCAGGTTTATTGACCCAACCATGTGTAAATGTGATAAGGAATTAGATTGTAAGCTCCACTGTGGCAGGGGCTGATGTGATACATTCTTTGCTCTGCTATTCTCTGTATGAATTTGTACTTTATTACAAAGAAAGCATTTTCAAAATGCACCTAATGAGTGGTTGCTGTTGGCTACTAGACTCTGGTTAAAATGATCATCTTTAAAAATGGCCTTTTTTATTGTTCCCTATAGATCTCCTATAGTCCCTGTCCATGTTTTAAATAAGGATCCCTACCAGAATACAGTGTGTGGGGGGTGTCAGTCAATCACAGTCCTGCATTCACACAGACAAATACAGGCTTCAGTTCCCTATCAGGTCCAACCAGATGCTGATTGGTTCCTATTTCACTGTGTGTGGAGTGTCACCAGCTCCCCTGCACAGCCTGGGAAAGGAGGCAGCAGGAAGTGAAACTGATGGGAGGGGACTATAGGGTTTATGAAGACATTTTCAAAAAAGTGGCATGAAACACATCTTTTTAAAGCACGTTTCTTCAATATTTTATAATATATATATATAGTATATGCATTGGCACATCCTTGTTTTTTTAGACAATATGTCTTCTTTAAAATAATGTTACTACAGTAGGAGCAAGCAGAATTTTTTTGTAGGTGTTTAATAGAAGATCTCACCTATGCACCTCACAGTGGTTACCAATATTTTATTTTCACTGCTAAAAGGATGTGAAATAATAGGTGAATGGTATGAAAGCAGGTACCTTATGACTAAATACCAAATAACTGTATTGCCCTTTTTTATGGGGCAAAATAAATCTGCGTGAAAATAACAGAGATAACTGGAAGACATTGCTTTCATTGCCATTTCCCTTGACAGAAGCCATAAGATGGTTAAATCCAAAGTGCAGGTTTTGGCAGAAAACTAAACCAGTTTGCTTGCGTTCTCTGGGCAGGTGTGAATAATCAGTTACATTATCCTTTCTACTTCTCGAGGGAATATTTTCTACTGCAGAGTAAATAACTACGTAGAAACACTACCTTACTTTTAAAACTCAAGGCGATTATTAAATGCTGTGCTCAAATATGGGCCTTGAGATTTTTTTTTAGATATTTCCGGGGAGATTAATTCTAGAGGCTTTTTCTTTGCCGTCTTGCTGCAAATCTACAATACGTTTAACTGTTTGGTTCCAATGAATAGAGAAACAATTTCGACACCCACTTGTAAATAACACCAGCATAATGATTTCTAAGCTGATAAGTGGGTGAATTTGGGTCAATTAAGTGGTGTTATGGCATAACATGACAAGCTGTCACACGCAGCGTTTGTGTTATTTTTTTTATTTTTGTCTGAAAGTGCTTTTTTCAGAGCTGGCGCACCATTTAGTCGACATGTATCTGGAAGCAATGCCAAAATTCTGCTGTAGGGGACATGATGGTCTATTTGAGTTTTCTGTTTGCATGACTTGAATTGATTTTCCTGTGTGACAATTTGTTGACTTGCTTAACATCCTCACTGTGAAGTGGGTGCATTTAACAAGTAGGAAAGAGCACAAGATATTTTAAGCAAATTGCCTGCGTCTATCCATTGACGAAAAACACCTGAACCTCATTAAATGGTCAGACTTAAGTTGGTCCTGTTGTGCGGTTTTGGAAAGTTCTTTGCAAAACTCAGGTCATTTTAACCCTTAGGGCAGGACTCCACGGACGATTCCGGCACGATCCCACACGCTGCGCAAAGACGCAGGTGTCACGTTGGTTGTAACGGAAATAAGGTAAGTAATGCTATTGTCGGATCGTGTTGCATTGTTGATGCAACGCGACATGACTGTCGGACTGTCGGATGCAGATCACGCCGGAATCGTCCGTGGAGTCCTGGTTTATTTCTGGTGAACAATCTGAAAATGACTGAACTGAAAAAGTGTTTAGAGGGTGAACAACCTCTTTAAAGGAGAATTCAACCGTTAATTTAAAAAAAAAACCCTACCCTACATAGACCCCACTCCCCAGCCTAGCTACCTCCCCCCGGGGAAATGCCCCTAACTTTTTACTTAGCAGATTCAGGGACTGTAGTTCACGGCAACCATCTTCCGTGTCTTTTTGTCTTCTTCCGGCAATTTCCGTCCATTTCGGCATATGCTGCAGCTGCAAATGCGCCGATTTGCCAGTCTCTATCACAGAAAACCGAAGACCTGGAAAATGGCTGCCGTGAACTGCAATCCCTGAATCTGCACCGAGGGGCAAGTAAAAAGTTAGGGGCATTTCCCCGGGGGGGGGGTTGCAGCTAAGATCTAGTCCGAATATACCCATAGAAAAATAAATCTAAAAAATAATATATTTTCCTAACTGCAGTGGCAATTACATCCACAGCCACAAGGAGCACATTGTCCATGAATATCATTATTAGAGCATATCTGAACCTGGGCAGTAGCCCAATTACATATTTGCTTTAGTGCTCCTTCTGTAGGAAAATTGTATGGTTAAATACTCAGAGTCTTCCTAGATGCTCCACAAGGAGATATGTGCATTGACTTGATGAACAAAAGTAGAGCAATGTGAGTGCAAGGTAAGGGAATTCTACATCTACTAGGCTAAAAAATCCAAGCCACCTAGGAGGATTGAGCCACCATCGCAAGCATTTTTTTCCATCATTGACTTTTATGTTAGCAGAAGGTAGCGGTTCTGCAACACTTACTCCTCCGATTTCCAGTTTTTGCAATGTGCAAAACTGTTTCAAAAGTTTCAAACCCACTTGCAGCAATTAAAGGCTGGGCATGAATATTTACTTTGACAAACTGTTAGAAGGCTTTAGGGCAGTTGCACGCGGGCAGTTCCTTTAGTTCCTCGTATTATGTTGTCTGCGTGAATTCCAGCTGCATGGGTAGGAAAATCCCTGAAATTGCCCTCTCACTAGACTTCAATGGTAATTGCATTTTGCATATTGCAAACATTGGAACTGCTTAAGATAAAGGAGTAAAAAGAACAAAATTTAAAAAAATGTCATAATATAAAACAAGACTATTTTAAAGCACATATATGTGCAAACTTATTTTGTTGCCAGAAAATACAAAACTCGCTGAAATTAACAGTAATGTTAGCTGGTACGTTCATGTAGTTATGGCCAATGAGCAAAATATTTTGGTGGAAAAAATATTCACAGCGATAACTTGCAAATAAAAGATAGACACTGCAGTTTACTAAATGGACCTCTAAGTGCTGCAGAACCACTACCATCTACTAACAAATATGTAATTTATGGTAAAAAACTGTGGAGGTGGCACAAGATTGATTTCTTTAGCCTAGTGTATATAGGTCCACATTACTCATGCTGCATGCAAACATTATTTTTCCTTTGAACTGCAGAAATTCTTTTTAGTAATCGTTAAATTTTTTAAGGTTTTCTGCATTTTCTCAGTGCGCATTTGTGTATGCAATAAAACATATTGCTGGTAAAGCTTATTTGTGGCAATCAGTGTAATGTTTGATTTTGTGAACTTCTACTCTTTGTTCAACTTTTATTACGTTCTACCATTGCTAGCTTATGGCTGGTGATAGCCTTCTGTCAGTGAACAACATCTCTGAATATAGAGAAGCTCTGTTTTAACTCTAATTCTAATCTTGCAGTTTATGGATCGTATTTACATGATTCATTTACTCACTGTGGAATAGTGGAAAATAAAACAGAAAGTATGACTTCATTTAGCTGGGCATACACATAATGATTTGATGACCTTGATATAGTCATGGGCATGCCGGTCCAAATCCAGTCATTTGTCCCCAAGTCCAGGGATCATATCATAATGCAGACCTGTAGAAATATGACTGCATGATTGGACCAATGTGATCCCTGCCTACATGCCTAGATAGATATCTGGATGATTTTAAGTCAGGACATTGGGAAGGTCAAATACATGGGCCAATTTGCTTCTTATTCAGTCTGGAAGTCTGGAGTTGGCAGCTTATATCAGACAGTGTAAGGCCAGTGTTAAACTGAGCTGATTTTTTACATCATAAAAGGCCAAGTCACTTTATATTTAATTGCATATTTAAAATAATTCAGTGAACAGACTCGGGATCAGTTTTTTCTTAATAATGTGTTGATTATAGATAGATGATAGATAGATAGATAGATAGATAGATAGATAGATAGATATAAAGATAATAGATAGATAAATAGATAGATGATAGATAGATAGATAGATAGATGATAGATAGATACAGTCAATATATAGATGATATATAGATAGATAGATAGATAGATAGATAGATAGATAGATAGATAGATAGATGATAGATAGATACAGTCAATATATAGATGATATATAGATAGATAGATAGATAGATAGATAGATAGATAGATAGATAGATACAGTCAATATATAGATGACATATAGATATATAGATGATAGATAGATAGATAGATAGGGTTGAACATAACATTTAATCTTTAGTCCCCTAGAGATCTTTAAATAAGATGTTTAATGTTCCCCAGGCAAAATGACTCTTCTAAATACAGAAAGAAGCATTTACAAGCATAACATGCTTCAAGGAGGACAGAGAAGCAAAAACCTTTTCGATGAAGGAATCATTCTGATTGAATGGCACAGAGAGGATTAAATACTGTGTATAAATACACTTTACTATCACAGTAGGCTGTGTGTTAAGAGGAAGCAAATGGAATTTTTTTTTTAGAATATACAGAAGACAGAGAATAAATAAAAAGGAAAGATAATTATTTGATGGAGTTTTTTTCGGATGTGCCCCAGCAGGGAAGGGACTGGATGCTTAGTACCGCAGACTGCCAAAGTATTAAAAGAAGCTGTAAATTGTCACAGGAGAAAATTGAAGCCAAGAGATTGAAGAGATTCAGGCACCAGTCATGTTATTTCCATTTGACTACGCATTTCGCAGAGATTTTTTTTTACATACTAAAGAAATCACTGCGGTGTGAAATGTAACAGTATTTCACAAAGCTATCCAATTTCTTTCTTTATGTGGCGGCTGCCCAGGTCCACTGTTGAATAATTGGACTATTTGTAGAGAAGGATGAAAGATCAGAGCTTGCTGACTGTAAAGAAGACCTTAAAAATGATTGCAAGATGCGTTCATATTATTTCTCTATTATCTGAGTGTCAAGTGAGTTCAGTCAGGCTTTTCTGTAAAAAAAAAAAAGCACCTACTAACTATAACTATGGCCAATAAACATCCTTCTTAATTTATGTTCTCCCTAAACTCCATATATATTCCCGTGTGTTGTATAATCTACTTTTCTGCAGTTTAATAACAGTGTAATAATATTTTGCCTGATAAGCTAGTGATCCATAAAAACGCCAAGATTTATTTTCCATTAAAGCTAGGCATACACAACAGAATCCACTTCTTGATGAGGTTACCAACCAAGAGAAGCTTTGTATATTTTGGCCACTCGTGAATTGACAGCAATACCATAGAAAGGGCTTCAGGCACACTAAAAAAATTCACAGGGCCACAATATTAAGTTAAAAAACCTTGTTTATTAGTTTACATTAAAAAAAGAACATCTCCTTCTGGCCCTATGCATTTGTGATTGATTGTAAGCTATACAAAAAACAAGCAGTATAATCAATAATGGCCAAACATTTAGATTTCATGCCCAAAGATCAGTATTGTGAAAATCCAAAAAACATCTAATGTAGAAAGAATACAAGATAGATCTCCCCATCTGCTCTCAAGCCTTTCTCTCTCTACACCTTGTACCTGAAAATGTTCTTGATTGCCAGAGGTGCGTCATGAAAACATTGGTTTCTTTATGTATGTCGATATCAGATGTGTTCACAGATTCACTCTTTCAGTTTAAAGAGGTTATTCACTAGTGATGGGCGAATAAATCCACCTGGCGTGAATTTATGGCAACTAAATTCACGAATCGCCCGTGAAAATTCGTCAGCGTCAACATTTTTTGGACATGCGCCCAAAAAGTTGATCGTGTAAAAATCTCCGTTGCGTCAACACTATTTGGACGCCCGTTGACTTTAACGCCAATGTCAAAATTGACGCAAGCATCTTTTCACACATGTGTTCAAAATTGGATACGGGCGTCAATTTTTGAGTTTCGTGATTTTTTCGTGAATTATTTTACTTTTTGCGAATGTCGCTAATTTTTTCCGGTGAAGCGAAATGGGAGAAATTTGCCAATCATTATTGTTCACCTTCAAACACTTTTTTTTTTAGTTCAGTTGGTTTCACAACCTGAACTGAAACTGAACAGAAGTAAAGACTTTTTCCAATTACTTTCTATGTTCCAATTACTTTCTATGTTCTATTTGGGACTGTTTTTCTAATATTGAAGTGTAAAGTTTTATTTGTTCATACATTTGTTATCTTTAGCCCCCGCTGAGCAGAATCTCTGAGTTTCATTAAAGGAGAACTCCACAAACACATAAGCTTTTTGAAAAGTAAACACAATTTCAAGAAACTATACAATAAACATCAATTAAACAAAATGTAGACTTTTCATGATTTTTAATGGTTTCTGACAGTTTCTTAAAGGAACAGTAACGTCAAAAAATAAAAGTGTTTTAAAGTAATAAAATATAATGCAGTGTTGTCCTGCACTGGTAAAACTGGTGTGTTTGCTTAAGATACACTACTATTGTTTATAAAAATAAGCTGCTGTGTAGCAATGGGGGCAGCCATTCGAAGGAGAAAAGGCTCAGGTTACACGGCAGATAGCAAATAAGCTCTGTCTGTCTAATGATGTTATCTGTTATCCATTAGTTAACCTGTGCCATATAGCTGTTTTTCAATTTTTGCCATTGCTCCACAGCAGCTTGTTTATATGAGCTATAGTAGTGTTTCTGAAGCAAACAGATCAGCCTCCTGCTCTTCTGCTGAACTTTCTGACTACTTTGTTGAGCTGGCTGACTACTGTTACTTTGTATCGGCAGCCATCTGTCCTCAGCTTGCATCCTCCAAACCCCACAATTCCCTGCACATGTGATTTCAATAAGGAACAGAACATCACAGTGCAATGCAGTGTAACAGTTCAGAATGCTCCTGGATCACTGAGCTGCCAGACTAAAACACTAGAGACAGCAACATTCAACATTGAATTAAAATTTTGGAAAAATGGAAAAAAATAAAAGATGGAAAGCAATTGAAAAAAGCCTTTGTTTATGGTGAACAATCTGAAAACAACTGAACTGAAAAAGTGCTTGGTAGGTGAACAACCTCATTAAACAAAGTTAATTTTGGGCATTATATTTAAGCAGGTGATCAAGTAGATAACATTTCTGCTATTGCAATTAATGTATTGTTTAACATTATATATTTTATTTTTGCTGGTTGATGCCACAAATGTGTCCCCTATATTCATATATAGGAAAAGTACACAATGTTTCTCACCACATTTATAATTGCCTTTATGTCATAACCAAGTAGGTTTGTCTGGTTGCTAACTATAAACCATACTAGGGGAAAGTAGATTTCTCAGAGTGCATCCCTTCCTTGTGATAAATCTGCAAGAAGAACATCTAACATCATTTGTCCTTAACATAGAAAGATTTTCTTTCAAAAAAATCCACTGTATTTGAGAAAGCTGGGGACTGTAGGTTAAAAACCAAGTCTCATGAGTTAGGCCAAGCATGGGGCCACTCACAAAGCTTACTGTAAAACAAGCAGCATTTAACTAATAAGGGGAGACCAATTAACTGACTGTACCATTCTGCTTTTGTCAAAATAAAAAGAAAATGTGTACAAGACAATGTTGTTGTGGTATTTGATGGCAGTAAAGCTAAACAAAAAAATTTCCCACTCTACACATTTCCTGTTGGAGAGGTTGCTCAACACCAGGCATGTTACACCACCTTCTTTGGACTTGCCCCATGGTGGCAAGTTTTTGGGATGAAGTTCATAAAATAATCAAGAAGGTTACATGCAAAGACATACCTAAGGATCCCTGGACTTTCCTCATTGGGAAACCTATGGATGAGCTCTCAACTTCAGCACAAAAATTGGTTAACCACATCTTAACAGTTACTCGAATTGCGATAGTCTCTAAATGGAAAACAGCCATAACCCTGTCAATAGATGAAGTCCATAAGAGACTTAATAACAACATGCATTTTGAGAGTACTAAATCATTTGTACAAAACAAGGTAGCCAATTTTCAAGCCATCTGGGCCCTACGAGTTGCACACACTTTATACTTGGGAGCTTAACTTGAGCAAGTGGACGATAGCAATCTCAGGACCTTATGCCCTAAACTGGACTTCTACTTATACTTGTTTGACTTTTATTTTTTTCCCTCCTTTTTACCTAACCTAATTACAGGCACCCTACAGGCAAGGGGGACAAATGGGTCGGAACTTGAATAAAGAACACACAATATGTTTTTGACTTTTGATTTTGTTTTGTTACTTTAGGTTATTTTTTTTTTCAGGGGGCACATAGGATTCGGTATCCTATATTTCTTGCTTCTTTTTTCATTACTTAATAGAACTTAGTACCAAATACAATAACTGTGTAAGAACAAGCTGTTTGCATGCTTTTAATAAGTGATGTCAATAAATGTGATTGGTACATTTCAAAACCAATAAAAACTATAACTTTGGTATAAAAACTTTGGGTCCTTCAAAAAAAAAAAAAAATCAGCTCTTAGTTTTGTTTTTAAATCTACTGCCGCCCAAGTTTAAAGCTGGATGCCCTATTCTCAAATCTTAACACCCAATCCCTGGCCACACATGAGATTCTGCTCAGCAGGGACAAAGATAACAGATGAATCAGCTAAATGTATCAATTTAGAACACTTAAAGAGTCGGCGACCCCCCCCCCCCAGAGAGCTGCTTTAGAAGGTGAAAAATTAAAATTTACAGTGTTAGAATCACAAATAGAAAATAGAAAGTGATTGCAAAAAGTCTTTGTTTATGGTGAGCAATCAGAAAAAAACTAAACTGGAAAAGGTGTTTGAAGGAGTAAATTGTAGTCATCTTACAGATGTCTGGTGGGTCCGTCTATAAATTAATTTTGTTATAAATATGTGCAAGACAACAAATATGATGCTACCAGTGTATAGGAGTAGTGATGAGCGAATCTGAGCCATTTCAAAAATTGGCAAATGCACTTTTTTATTCAATGCACGACAATTTTTTTCCCCCATTTGGGTCTGTGGGTGTCTTTTTCATAGCGAAACTTGCCCATCATTATATAGGAGTGGTACATTTATTCCTATGGGGGGATAGTAAATGATTTAAAGATTGGAATTGAGAAAAGGAGAGTTTTCACACCAAAAAGAATCAATGCAGATTAATAGTATGGAAAGACGAAGGCCGAGGGTATAGTTTAGATGAAATCTAAGATACAGTAACAACTGATCAAATATTAAGTCATGAAAATTAACAAGAGTTTTTTACTCAATTGGAATCCATTAAAAAGACATGGGCAATAAAGCTGCAGAATCACTCATATCATTATATATAATTATTGTTAACTATAATATTATAAATTATTCTAACTTCTTTGATAAACTAATGTGTATTTGTCTTATATAGCTTGAACATCAATTGGTAACATTTACCACTGCCTTAGTTTGTATGTGAGCAACATAAAAGTTTTCATTTACTATAGATATGCCACTGATATATCTGCGGGTAAGCAGGGGGGTGGGATCCACTCACCCCTCAAGGGCCCAAACCCGACTACCCAGGGCCCTCCATTCACCACTTTTGTGCCTCTGGAGATTTGCAGGTATGCTTGTGCATGTTTCAGTTGGGGGGAAGGGATCAGTCATGTAGTTATGCCACTGATCTTTGCACATAATACAAATAACCAAATACTGTAGATGCACATTTATAGCAACTTGCAGCTACCACCAATGCACTCACATAACCTTAGATACATTGATGCAAATAAAACCTGGAATTACCTCCAGCTTGTATCGGGCAGTAGTTCCAGGGCTCCACCAGCAGGTTGCAGCAATAGCTTTAACTGATGTGTGCCAAGGGAATTGAATGGTGTGTAGAGGGCTGAGCAAAATATTTTGCCTCATGTTGGCGTGAAAAACACCCATAGACTATAAGGGATAGTTTAAAAAATGCTTGACAGTTTAAAAAATGTTTAAAAATTCACGGCTTGAAAAAATTGTTGCACGGTCTGTTGCCTGATGACTTAAATGCGTTTGAAGACTTTTTTTTGCCGTTACAAATTTTAGCCAAAGCAAACGGGTTTACTATCGCTAGTGTATTCACTGGCATGCCAGATCACTTCGATTTCACTTGCACATGAGTCACAACTACTCACGCTAAGTAATGCATGCATTGATGCATCCCATGAATGTTGCATGGGATACAACTGAGCATGCGTCCACATTTATGCTATATCCAGTATATGCTGAAATTCTGGAGAAAACTCAGCATTTTGCGTACAAAATATAGTGATTTCTGATTGAAAATTGCAATTTTGCATTTTTTTTTCAGAGAGAAGCAGATCTGCTGTACAGCCCAGCTTTGTTTTCTGCACATAAAGAAGAGCTTTAACTTAAGTGCAGGCACACGCAGGTGGGCTGTTTTTGCATTTTCAAGCCAAATTCCGCTCCACTTCTCTCACGCTGCAAAAAAAAAAGCAGGTAGATAGAAGCAGAAGCAAGTGTATAAATATGTTAGTGTGTACAGGATGGTAAGGTAAATGACTAGAAAAGGCTTGCTTCATCTTTGTGCATTTAAGTCATTAAAACCTTTTACAATATTAAGAAAAAAAAAGAAGAACTAGGATAACCATGTAAGACCAAATAATAGCTTTTTTTCTAGACCAAATAATCAAGTAAGTTGGTAACTGCATGCATCCAGAGATGGCAGCAATCTAAGAACATGTATAGAAGTGCATGCCATTAGGTGTTCTTTAACCTTTCACCATGCATATTAATTAAAAAGAAAGAGTATAATGATACTTTTTAACCTGCTTCATAGGCTCAAAGAGGTTTGACTTACATGAGATAGGATCTATAAAGGTCCTCAATACACTGGCCTTATTAGGAACTATGGACCATGGGAATTTAGGTTTTAGCAACATTTTTTCTTTTGTTCCCTGAGCTCCATTCTTCTTTGACAGGTCCCTTTCTGCCCTTCCGCTGGTTCCATGTGGCTTTACGTTCCACTATTAGTTCTGTATCTTCTGTGACCTCAGAAGACCAAATGGCTTTAGACAGAAAAAAAAGAAGCTATTGGGAAGGAGATAGCCAAGATTGATGAAACTTTACCTTGTTTAATGTCTTTGTTTCCCTGCCTCACCCATTTGTGCTGTCACCAAAGATACAATAATGGCTGATTTCCAAAGCATTGTCTATTAACGGTTAACCAATTAGGCCAAAGCATTAGGAAAAGACAGGGCTCCAAACTTTTGGTAACTTTCTTGCAAACAGATAAGACATGTAGACCTAAAATCTATAACTATATATATATATATATATATATATATATATATATATATATATATATATATATATATATATATATATATTATATATATATATATATATATATATATATATATATATATATATATATATATATATATATATATATATATATATATATATAAAATACATATTTGTGTGCTAAAATGTGAAAAAATATGTACTGGTCTTGCTTAGTCTGTCTGATATAATTTATATGTATTCAATATTAAATTTAAATTGTATATTCATGCAATCAAATACAGTTTCAAGCAGAATAACCATTTAAGAGAGTGCCTTACAAATATGAAGATTTTCCTGCAGAGGGAGCTATTGATTTCATAGAATTCTAATATTCACACATACAATAGATAAGAACATCAACATTTCCCTTGGTTGTCAGGACTCTGGCACTGGCATCTTTTATTGCAAAAACCTGTAATGTTATTATGACTATATTTTTTAAAGAAATGCCAGGGTTTCTTAGCAGGTCTGTGCCACACAGAAGAAACAAGCCCAAACAATGCAGTAAAACAAATCTATATGGCATTGTAAATTCTGTAATCCTATTAATATTCTGTAATCCTTGTTTGCTATAAATGAAACTGTGCATTATTAATGAGCGCTTGCTGGCGCTATATATATATATAAATGACAATAACTGTTGTATTAACATATTTAAATTATGGGAAATATTTGCAATATACTATCTATAATTATAATAATAATAATAACTATAATTATTATCTCCCAACTACTCAAGTCTTTTGAGGGAAGGAGCCGTTATGATCCAGTGCACTATTACTTGTGTTACTTCTTTTTTTTTTCTGAACGCCAGATTGCCGGGCTGCATATCTTTTTTTGGGGGGGCCAGCCAATCGGGGAGTGGGTCTGGGACGGTGGGGTCCCATGAGCGACGGGGACCACCAGGTTTTCCCAGGTGTCGTGCCGGCCCAGTTCGACCCTGAACAGCAGACATTTACAGATCCCACAGATGGGTGACATAAAGAAACTGCAGACTTTATTTTGGCCAAATTGTAGATGCAAAGAAAGCCATACAGGTTTCATGCAGTTATGCACATAATCATACCCTATGCGTAACGAAATGCATAAGACATTCTATATCTATATATCTACTATTTGTCCAAAATAAATCTGCAGTTAATTTACTTTGCCTTTCTGCGGGATCTGTGTGTGCCTGCTGTACTTTCGTAGAATATAATCATCATGCTCTCATCTTTAGCAGCAGGACAAGCTTATGGTGGCCATACAGTGGCCCATCAGCCCATGGGATAAATGGATGGATACCATACAAGGGGGGCAATATATAGTGTAACCAGTTTTTTTTTAATCTGTATGTTTGAGATGACAGACTCATCTGCCTATGTAAGATGTCCTGGCTGGCATGGTACATCAGAAGATTAAAATTTCAAATCTGAAGGACTGATGAGCCAATCAATAACCTAGGTGCAAATATACTTTACACATGTATCAGTACATGTATCACCAACTTTAGAAATCACATTTGCCCATTTCTTTTGGTCAGTATAGTAAGTATATGTAAACACTGCAACTGTTGCCTTGCACTTGCTTTGTAGTAGTACAGATGGTTTACCACAAATGAAAGCTCTTTGGTTAACAAAAAGAAAAGCCCAAATGCATTTTAACAAACTTCATGTGAAATATGGCATACACATGTACATGTTTACAAAGCTTGTTGGGGAGGAGGGAGAGGCTACATATAAAAGGCTTACCATTGGAAACTTGTAATCATTACAAATGATTCTCTTTTTGGGGAATATTATAATTTGAAAACTTTTAGAATATATCTAATCTAGAATAGTACCAATGTACTTGAGGAAAGCAGATGTAATTCCAGCATAGATTAATGAGACCCAGATATTTTAAAATACATTTCGTTTTTGATTTAATTTTATGGAAAGATAAGCAGAAAGCTGAATGCTTTAGATGTTGCACCCAAAAAAACTGGTTTATTTGTTTTTGAGTTCTATATTTACATGGATACATGGACGACAACATTAAAAAGATTTTTGTTTCATTCAAATGTTAGGCACCCCCAAGTGAATGTATTTACTGACCTGCAACTTCGCATGTCAGTGAATTAGCGTTGTCTGATCGAATTTTTGTCTGGTGAAGTGTTGCGCTGCCTGCGAAGCCGTTGCTGGCGAATTTTCACCGCTTAAGAAATTTGCCCCCATTAGTGTCATAAAGAGAAAGTGCATCCTTGCCCTGTAGAGCATTCAATCAAATTCAAGTGAGCTATCTGATTGTAATTTTAGGAACAGAAAGGATTCCTCTCTGCTCCAAAAAATATAGGTTGTCGCCTGCTTTACTGGGGCTGTCCACTGTCCAGCTGAAGACCTGAGGAACACAAGCAACACTCTGGCCCTCATCCTACTCATGAGCTACAACTTCTTTAAATTATATAATTTTTCCATAATCTGGGACTTAAACACGTGGTCTGTCAGATGAAGAATCTTGATGGCACTGCTAATGGGAAACTCAATGCTACATTAAACCCTTCAAAGGTGGCCACAATTACGATCTTTCTTGGAAAAGATCTTTCTCCAAAGCTTTCCTAGATTCAAAGGCACCCGATCAAAATTTACCGTTCAGCGTGATTGACGAGCCAACCGATATTCAAGTCTTCTGTCAATGTCGGTCGGCTCTTTTCCCACCATACACGCACCAAATATCGTACGAACATTTTTTTGTACAATATTATCTGTGCATCTATCTTAAGTGCTAGGTATTGTAGAATTCACAGTGTACCATTATGCCAACAGTAGATTCTGTTCTGGACTTCCCTAGTTTGGACTATCCAAAAAACAAAATCCTGAGAAACTAAATAAGGTTTGAGTCATATCAAATTTTCCTTTTTTTAATCAAACAAATCTAAAAAATGAATAAACATTTAACTAACACAAAAGGGTAAATAAAGTCTCCAGTCAACCAGCCTTGTCTATTTGTCAGTCTGCCATGAAGATATGCAGAAATAACTTTATTTGTTTGATGACCCCTAAGGCAGAATCCAGACATAATGCTCCAGTCACTGTCTTGGTAAATAGTAAATGTGTTACCTTGAAGGAATTCCAGGACATACCAAAAGGTAAATGAAAATGTGTGTAAAGTCAGTCACAGTCTGGCAGGCATTCAATACAGAGAGATCATGTCTTAAAGGATTTCTCACTGTTTTTTTGTTTTTTTTTGCCTCAAGCCAGTCCTGAACATGATGTAGATTTGTACTTTTAACAGCCTCATTTACTATATAACTATATTTAACTATGTCGTTGTTTAGTGATTCATCATGGAATCAGCATTATTTTTTTATAAAAATGGGAGAACTCCATTCCATCTTGATCATTTAAGGGTCCATGCTTTTTTCAGCTTAGCCCACTCACTGGGATCTGTTTGTTGTATAAATTAAAAATATGGATGACCTGTAACTATCTGTCTGTCTTATTCATTAAGGGGGTTATTTACTAAAGTCCATTTTTTTCTTATTTTCCTTTTAAAGGGGAAAAACTATTTTTCATGGGAAAATTTTCTTAAACCCAAAGGGTGTTAAAAGTTGAAATAAAAAAGTACTCCAACTCGGACATGCCGAGTTCCTGACAAAGTCAATGGGAGATGTCCCGAAGATAGCCTGATCTGTGCTGGGTTTCTGAAAAAGTTGTGCAGTGGTATTTGGGCAGAAAATCCGAAAAAGTCGCAGTATTGTCTGCAAGTTATAGGTGCACACCCACCCCTTCTATGGCAGGGACGCCACAATGCATTGCAAATATCCATGGATCTATATCAGGCATACGTTTGCTTCATTTCTGCAGCTAACCATCACGGAGCAAATTAGTAGCATTATGTCATGGAATGAAAGTCTAAAAAAGACTCAAATTTAATAGCAATTTTGCACAAATTCCTAAAGCTTCATATTTGTGGCACAAGGTCACCTTAGGGCTGTTGTGAGCTTCTGATATGTCACATATGGTTATAATGACAATTATCCAGCATGAGCTGGGTCATGAATAGGTTAAAGGGTTAACTATATAGCCACAAGGCATTTATCCAATGAAAAACGAAAAAAAAAATCTGTTTTCTCCCAGGCTCCCACCCAGTGTACCACATCTGTTCACATACTGCTTTATGCACAGTGCTAGAAAATTCAATTAATCCAAATAAATAACCAGTAACTTAGTTAAGACACATGATGGGCAGAAAGAGACTTTACTTATTTTAGGGCTGAATCCAAAGATATTTCTCTTGTTCTTTACCTTGTTGGTAGTTGTAGTTGGTTGTTTAGGAGAATGTAACAGAAACCGATGTAGCCATAGTGTATAGACTTCCTTATTGACCTTTACTCACCCAGAAATAGACAAAAGATAAGGCACTAAGCCCACCCAACTTGACCACTCTGCTTCCTGGCCTGAAAGCAACTAGTTTGTATTCTAGCCTTATCTTCTCTTGGTAGGAATACTTGAAGCTCATTGTCGTAATTAGAACTTGACACCTTGTATATGAATGTTGCTTGCACATTTTACCAACATGAATGGCAGTTGAGAAATTCCAAGACATTCTTTAATGGTATTGCTTTCTTTTGCATTGTTTATGCTTTTTTTCCATATCTTGATGTGCGGTAGCCATAGCACAGCCATAATTATCAGGACCACTCTGTCCAATCAGAGATCTGGGAGCTTGTTGAATGTCCACCGCCAACACCCACCCTTTAAATAAAAATAGTACAAGAATGGGCTAAGGAAGAGGTATGACATTATGAACACATAATTGTTGTGTAAGTCATATTGCCCACTAATTTGTCTCCTTAACCTCTTGGGTGGTTAGCTTGGTTTTAGAAATTGCAGTTGGAATTAATTCTGTATTCATTTTCAACATTTTATTTAAATTTTAGAAGTGCATTAATAAATCCATTTTCTAAAAAAAATCTATACATTTTGCTTTTTTTCCTTTAACTCATTAGTCAAAATACTGCAGGTAGGCCAAGTAACTGGAATATGAGCAGGCGAGGGACTGAACAGCAAGATAAGTAATACAAAGTAGCAATAACAATAGAATTGTAGCCTTGCAGTGAAATCATATTTTTAGTTGAGTGTTGGTAACCCCCATTTGGCCGAAGATGAAGGCAATTAATTAAAAAAACTTTAAAAAATAATCAACAACAATTGCAAAGTTACTAGGAAAAGGAAATTATATAACATATTAATTGGCAGATTTATTAAGGTTTAGATGGCAGATTGGAATTTGAATTGTCAATTTTTTTTATGCAAAACAAATTTCAATTTAAAAGCACCAACTCAAATGTAAATTTGAAGGTGAGATTTATCACACCTCGACCAGTTCTAATTTGAATATTCACCAGCTTAAACCTGCCGAGTTCATTTACAAGGCAATGGCAGAGTTGCCATTGATTGTTGCCTTCCTAATAATCACGTTTTTCAGGAAAACTTGATTAAAATTTTCGGGTCGGGACTATTCAATCGAATATTAGACATTCAAGTTTTTTCATAAATAATCTCCCATTTGAGTTGCGAGTATATTCGAATTTATTAGAGTAATAAAAATTGACATAAATTCAGAATTTTAAATGACCCCCTAAAAGTTCACTTAAACCACCCCTTTAAGGGGGCATTCTGTCCGTTAGAATGCACAAAGCTAAGAAACGGATTTATTAATTTTTCAAATTTGAATTTTTATTATCACAACAAAAATAATGTTGTTTCCTTCATTTTTACAAATCCAAATGTTTAAAAAACCTTTAAAAAATACAACAGCTTGAATGTTGAAAATATGGCTCCTATTGACTTCTATTTCTCAAATGATAAATCAAGGACACATGAGTTCAGACTCAGACAACTCAAATATGAATTTTAAAAAATGGAGTTTCAGGTTTTTGAATTTTCTTGAATAATGCAAAAAGTGCAAAAAAAAATCTCAAAATGTAATTTTTATTGAATTTGCCTGTTGTATATTGCTTTGGACCACTGTGGTTATACCAGTGATTAGGCCAAACAAGCAAAATATATGAGGCCGTAAGTGTAATGTATCTATATAGATAAGCTGTTGGGTCACATACAAATATTAGGGGCACATAAATTACATAGACTGGAATGGGTATTTCTCTGACCTGTAACGTATTACACAATTTGTCCATATTTGAGGAAATATCAGTAACTGAATGTACATGCAATGCTTCTCCTGCTATGGGAGACTGAAGAAATTCTCCTCTTGCAGACTTTACCAGGGAAGGAGAGGAAAAAAATCCCATTGTAACTTTAAGAGGCATATTTATCAAGGGTCGAATTTCAAATTGAAAAAAGACCAACCGAAATTAAGTTAAAGTTTTTTTTTTGGTCGAATAGGTGAGTTTTTGGTCGAACAGGTCCGTTTTTGATCGAATGGGTCCGTATTCGGCCGAATTCGAATTGTACGAATCTAAGGAATATCTCATTCGATCGAATTCGATTCAAAGTTTTGCCCCTAAAAAACTTGGATTTTTGAAAGTCCACCAATTGACTCCAAATAGGTTCTAGGAGGTTCCTCATAGGCTTAAACAGCAATTCGGCAGGTTTTAGATGGCGAATGGTCGATGTTGAATTTTTAAAGAGACAGTACATGATAAATTTCAATATTCACATTTTTGCATTTTTTTCAAATTCAAATCGAATTTAGATTATTCCCAAAGTACACAAAAAATAGCTCGAAAATTCTAATTTTTTTCATCAAAAAATTCACCTCGACCCTTTATAAATCTGCCCCTAACAGTCAAATTTCTGTTAAGATCTTAATTTACAAAGAATGCCATTGCAGCGAGCATGGCATCAGGCTGGCCTCAACAAGTGAAATTTGGGTTACAAAGACCCCTTGACTAATTAATAAATCAGGGACCCTTAGAACTTTTCCACTTATTTTGGAAAGGCCATAGTCCCTAAGGTCAGGGCCAACTGATCCACACAGCCAATGGGTACTGTATTTGCCTTTCTTACTACAAAACCCAGCCAGTGTGTGTGTGGAACAGCCATTCTACCCATTCTAATCCTGAAGCTCTCAGTAGAATAGTCATTCCAGGGAACTCTCATCCTCTCCAGCCAAACACAGTTGGAGATTTCTCTTTATTATTTATCTTCATTGCCATTTCTGCTTGCCTGCCTTAACACTAACTGAGGATTTGTAAACTCTAATGGGGGACTGTAATATGTAATGCTTTCATTAGAGCAAAAAACTTTCCTAAGCTCATTTGCGAATGTTAGAGACCAATATTTTATTGTTTGCTTCCTTTATGACCAATTTGAGACCTCAATGATTTCCTTGCAAAATTTGTGAACTAATTACTTTTGCGAACCTGTGCAGTGTATGTAATAACATTAACTTTATTATAAGTGGGAAATATGGGCAAGTGGCAATTTGTGTGGTGACATGTAGAGGCACATTTATCAAAGGTCGACTTTCAAATTCATGTGAGTTTTTTTAAACTCCCATAAACTCCCATAAATTCGGACGAATTGAAACGACCCCAAAAATTCGAATCCAATTTCTACAAAAAAAACTCGAATGTCAGGAAGGCTGCAAACATCTCCAAATTGATCCCTAAACCTCCCCCATTGACTTAAACAGCAATTTGGCAGGTTTGGCAAATAGTGGAATTCAAATTCTTAAAGGGCCAGAGTATGATACCTGTCGAAAATCGAATTTAATTTTTTTTAAAAACTCGAATCGAATTTGACAGTTTTATGACCATATGCTAGGGTTAGTTCTACAATAGAAGGACTATACATACTGAACAAATAAAAACTGTATGGAAGTATTTAAACTATGGCCCAGTGAAGAGGGGTAAAAGTTTTAACTAACATGAAAAAGAATACAGTATAAACGAGCCACATGTAGTAGCTCCCACCCTTCCCAGCTATAGTCAGGTGATCCCACTGGTGTCTAATAAAAGGGCAGCCAAGTTTGGGAGTTTTACTTTGAAAGCAGCTAGTAAGTTGCAGGTAAAACTTGGTCCCTTTGTAAAATGTATAATTAAGCAATAGAATTCTTAATGAATCAGATGAAAATTAAGCGTAGGACTGGCCAGATATGGGATGACTTTGACATAGTTGGCCAGCTTAAATATATTGCAATATATGGACAAACAATCCCTGTTTTGTTTAAAGGGTAAGGCATTTTTCAGTAGCTGTATGCACAAAATGTCTCTGTCTTAAAGGGAAACTGTCATGGGAATTTTTTTTTTTTTTCAAAATGAATCAGTTAATAGTGCTGCTCCAGCAGAATTCTGCACTGAATCCATTTTTCAAAAGAGCAAACAGATTTTTTTATATTGAATTTTGAAATCTGACATGGGGCTAGACATTTTGTCAATTACCCAGCTGCCCCATGTCATGTGACTTGTGCCTTTACTTTAGGAGAGAAATGCTTTCTGGCAGGCTGCTGTTTTTCCTTCTCAATGTAACTGAATGTGTCTCAGTGGGACATGGGTTTTTACTATTGAGTGTTGTTCTTAGATCTACCAGGCAGCTGTTATCTTGTGTTAGGGAGCTGTTATCTGGTTATGACTATGAAGATTTTCATTCATCCAGGTCATAGTATATCTAGTATAGGTCAATCTAAAAACAACTGGACACATGGCAGTTTTTTCGAAGCTTGGAAATGTCATTGCATGTCCAATATTGCCAATGTTTCCTTTCATTTACTTTACTTGTATCCAAATGTCACTGCAAACTAAGGGCATATTTTAACCCAACAATGCAGATACACAATGAAATAGGTAAAACACCAGCAGTGATTCAAACTGCAAAACTGGGAGTGTGGACAACACAACAGTTTGAGGATAGGCCACTAAAGTGTATTTGTAGTTGTGTGGGGATTGTGACTAGTGTTATTAGATTGGGGTGTTATGCCCCTAGCCCTTTGTGGGATTCTTTAGATTATAGTCCATAAACCACAGTTCCCCAGCTTCAGTAGGCATCAACAGGTGGACTTGCAGGTGCATGATTCAGAAGAAGAGCCAGAAGTGCCCAATGGCATTTAAAGTGTGATAAGCATGTTTGGATGCAAGTACCATATGTCTTCATTGATTACTCAGCAAGTCCAGTTGTTTTTAGATTGACCTATACTAGATAAGTTATCTGGTTACCTTCCCATTGTTCTTTTGTTTGGCTGCTGGGGGGGAAAAGGGAGGGGGGTGATATCACTCCAACTTGCAGTACAGCAGTAAAGAGTAATTGAAGTTTATCAGAGCACAAGTCACATGACTTGGGGCAGCTGGGAAATTGACAAAATGTCTAGCCCCATGTCAGTTTTCAAAATTGAATATAAAAAAATCTGTTTGCTCTTTTGAGAAATGGATTTCAGTGCAGAATTCTGCTGGGGCAGCACTATTAACTGATTCATTTTGAAAATTTTTTTTTTCCCAAGACAGTATCCCTTTAAATATATTGATAATGGGTTGAGGGCAGAGGAATCTTGTATTTTTCCATATATATATATATATATATATATATATATATATATATATATATATATATATATATATATATATATATATATATATATATATATATATATATATATATATATATATATATACACCTTTAAAAGGCATTTGCTATGCTAGGTACAACAATTATTACTAATACAATCATCAGGTTGATTTTTTTAAGAAGTCTGTCTGTATTTGATTCTTTTTTAACTCATCTTAGTGGCTCTCCCACATTTTTGATGGCTGTCCCTGCTATATTTTTGGAAATAATGATGTTGAGGGGGCGCTAACATCTTTACAGTCCTCTGCCGTCCCTGTTTGATAAATGACTGCCTGGCTGTGCAACTACTGAATAACAGAGCAGCTGCTCTGTCATTGCCCTGTGATTACTTCTTGCCAATGTTGGGGAGCGCTGGGGAATTTAGATGTTTGCATTTTTTACATTTAAATTGAATATATGCAGTATTAAGCGTCTAATGCTTTTGTTCTCTGAGTCAAACAGGAGGCATGACAGAGATACCATACTTGCATTTGCATCTTAAGCTGCCATTGCTCTCCTTCTACTTGATAGAATAATTACTACAGACGCACTAACGCTCTCTGTGGTTTCCAGCAGCACATACAACACCTACAATCCTCTCCCTAGTGATCACACAGTTAATTATACACTTTATTACTAACCTATTACTTTGTAGAAACAGGTCAAAAACAGATCTGTCCATGGGAGACTACGGCTGTAGAGCCACCACTGAATTCAGCCAATACATTAAAAGCCCATTATTTATGAAATACATACATTATTTAATAATCATAACACACCTTTGGTTATTGGTGACATCAAATAAATTCACCAAATAAAAGCAAGCTGTCAATAATAAAAGTGGTATGGGAAATGTTTCCATAAGTAATTGGGTTTGAGGTTTACCCTGATTGCCACTGTATTATGAAAGCACAAAGTGCAGGAAATGAAGTGGTTGCAATAATGCAATTTGAAAACCCACAAATTCCAGGAAAAAAGTTTCATTTTTTTTGTGCACAGTGTCTTTTTATTACAAATGTAGTGATGGTTACCTAGTGGCCCTCCAACTGTGAGTGTAGTAAAACTGTTGAAGCTAAGCGTTTTTTCATTGGGGCAGGCTAAAGTTTTCAGTGGCTATTTTTGTTGTGTTTAGGTACTTACAACTCTGTTTTATCATCTCTTAAGCTGGGTATATATGGTAAGATGTAATTATTTGTCAATGTCCACAAACTATTGAATAATTACTTAAATTAGCCGCCAACAGGGCCCCATAAATGGGTTGATAAGCTGTGGATTCAGCCTGCAGGGACAAAGTCTGCAGTTTTTATTTGCCTGTGTACAACGTCAGACTAGAGTGTCAAGGGCCCCCTCCCAACGTCTTGTTGTGATTGGAGAAGGACACACATGGCAGATCTCATGTTTTTTCGAAGCTTGGAAATGTCAATGCATGTCCAATATTGCCAATGTTTCCTTTCATTACTTTACTTGTATCCAAATGTCACTGCAAACATAGGGCATATTTTAACCCAACAATGCAGATACACAATGAAATAGGTAAAACACCAGCAGTGATTCAAACTGCAAAACTGGGAGTGGGACAACACAACAGTTTGAGGAGAGGCCACTAAAGTGTATTTGTAGTTGTGTGGGGATTGTGACTAGTGTTATTAGATTGGGGTGTTATGCCCCTAGCCCTTTGTGGGATTCTTTAAATTATAGTCCATAAACCAGTTCCCCAGCATCAGTAGGCATCAGCAGGTGGACTTGCAGGTGCATGATTCAGAAGAAGAGACAGAAGTGCCCAATGGCATTTAAAGTGTGATAAGCATGTTTGGATGCAAGTACCTTTAACAAATGGTGACAACATGTGCAACATTAGGGACCATTTTAGACTGCACACGTGGCTGCATTTGTAAATGACTTTTTCATGTGTTCTGTGCACACACTATACAGTGCTTTGATATCAGTAATACTCTCCTTTAAATGCACTTATAACTGAGATTGGAAATCTGAAGAATTCAGCTTCCGGTATCACACTGGGAAAACAACATGCTTTCAAATTTAAAATATACATCTTGTGGGCACTATGGGCACCATCAGACATTTTTATTATCCTTTTTTTTATAGTTTGATAATATATTGATATATTTCCCAGTCCTTTACAGAGATTATACATCGTCCCTGCCCAGTGAAACTTGCAATCTAATGTCCCTATCACATCCACACATATTAGGTCAATTTTATCAGGAGATAATTAACCCGTCTCTATGTTTTTAATATGTTGGATGAAACCCACATGAGCCCAGGGAGAACATACAAACTTCTTACAGATGTTTCCCTGGTGATCAAAACCAGGACTTGAGAAATGAGATGGAAGGCATGTTGCAAAGTGGAAAAAAACAGGCACAGTTTACCCTTTTAAGAGTTTGGGACCAGCAATGGATAAAGGCCAAAATCACCATACAACCAAATTTTCTTGGCCCCCTGGGCTCCACCCACCCCAGGTCAGCCCCAGGCGCCACCCCACATCCCTCCTACCCCACAATAAAAGGCTACATAGGCGATGCCAGGGGTGTCCAAACTTTTTGCAACGAGGGCCAGATTTGGTGAGGAGAAAATGTGTGGGGGCCGACCATTTAGCCCGACATTCTTTGAACCATTAACACCATTTAACTCATTTTAACAAGGAATCGTGTAGCCATAGCGGTAATATTTGGGCACATTAGTGAAATGATCTGCCTCTTCATCCACGTACTGGCACATAGTGATGAGCCGCTCTCACATACTTCTTTAGCGCTGAAGGTGCAATAGAAGTAGTGACGTGCCAGTACAGTAAAGTAAAGAAGTATATGAGAGCGGCGCATCACTACGTGCCAATATGCCAACCATATGAGTACATTTGCTCTATCAATATACATTGGGAAGCATGTGATTTGTAAGAAGCTACAAATAGTACACATTGTCAGGGCCGGCATCAGGGGGGCACAGGGGGTACAAGTGTACCGGGCCCGGGACTGAAGGGGGGCCCAGAAGTGCAGCACTTTTCCCAAGAGCCGGGCCCCTTGACAGCGCCGAAGCCGTGTCGCCCTTCCGAAGTCCCGTACCACCGAACAGCTGAAGTCCCGAAGTGTCAAAAAGCCCTGAAGTCACTAAACAGCCGAAATTGAAGTCCTGATGCTGTAAAAAGACCCAAAGTCACGAAAAGAGGCGAAGTTGAAGTCCTGAAGCCACGAGTTCAATTCTACTGAACACCAATGTGTGTTTTTTTATTTTTTTTTTAATCCCCTGGACACCAATGTATTATTTTAATACTCTATAGGCCCCTGCCACCAATGTTTTTTTTAAAAATATTCTCTGGGGCCCCAATTTTTTTTAACTTTTAAGGGGGGGCATGGCACCAATGTTTTTTTAAAAAACTTTTATGGGAGGCCCTGCCGCCTATGTTTTTTTGTAAACTTATAGGGGGCCCCTGGTCACTAATTATTTTTTTTAACTTGTAGGGGAGCCCTGACCACCAATTTTTTTATGGGGGGCCCTGGTTTTTTCTTTTTTAACTTTTAAGGGGGCCCTGACCATTAATAGCTTTTTATAACTTTTGTGTGGAGTGGGGTTACCTTTTCTTTAAGTGCTGATGTCTATGTGGTCTTTTAACTGTTGTGTGGAATGGGGACGGTATATGGGGCAGGGCTTGGGGGCTGGGTGGGCGGGGCTTGGGCAGAGGTGGAAAATTTTGTTGTATGGGGCCCCGTGATTTCTAATGGCGGCCCTGCACATTGTATAAATACAGTGTAAAGGGAAATTAATGAAAGTCTTTGAAATATTTGTGTGATAACAGAAATAGTTTCTATAATGCGGCTCTTAAATATTATTAGAAATTAAAGAACTAAAATTCTGTACAAAGAAAATGCAATAATCAAAAATCTATGTTGATATCTAAAATAGAACACATAAATAAAGGCATATTTGCCTATATAAAAGACATGCTGAGTTTGACCTTTGTCACAGAGGAAATCCTGCCCTTTAACCCTGAGGTGTAACCTGAAGGAGAGGGGGATGGAGCGCATTAGCCAAGAAAAGGCTGTGGGACTACAATGATGCCCTGTACTTCATTCCTCCATAAATAGAAAGTCAGGAGTTACTGTTCCTGCTGAGCTGCTTTGTATGGGCTGAAAGTAGTGATATGCAGCCATCAGTTGGAAGGAACAGCCAAGCTTGTAGAAAACAGATTTACTGCACGCTCAGAGCTGGTATAAGTATTCATGATGCATTGCAACTAGCTGCTTGTGCTGCAAAGTAGATGCAAGAAACAGTCATTATTATGGGCTCTCACTGGCATAGATTGCAAAGAGAATGTACAAAACATACAGATATTGAGACAAAAGAAATCTGCAAAAAAATTATAAGATCTTTATATAATTCAAATCAGTAAAGTGTGAAGGAATCTATGCAAGTAAAGGGTCAGATCTGCAATGACAATAGAAATGTGTCCTTTTTACACTTGTTCTACAAAGGACCCAGAAATAGGAAATAGTAAAATATAATTATATTACAGATACAATTTTTCATTATGTAAGAAGCCAAGGAATTAGAAGCAAAGTGGCTACATTTGGAGGCACATTTATCAAAGGTCAAATTTTTTTTTTTTTTAAACACCCACAAATTCGGAATTCGACTAGTCAAAATGTATTAATAAAATTGAATTAAAAAAACTCGAACAAATTTAAACAACCCAAAAACTCTAATCAAATTTGAATCTAATTCAATCAAACTCGATTCGAAAGAAACTTTAATGTCAGGAAGGCTGCAAACATCTCCAAATTCATCCCGGGACTTCTCCCATTGACTTAAACAGCAATACGGCTGGTTTTAGGTCGCTAATATTCGAATTAAAATTCTTAAAGGGCCTGAGTATGATAAATCTCGAAATTCAAATCCAAATTTTTAAAAAAAAACTCAAATCGAGTTTGGATAACTCCCCTGTCCAATTTGACTGTTTTGACCAAAGAAAAAATTAGAAAATTCGAATTTTCAATTCGACCCTTAACAAATCTGCCCCCTAGAGCTGTCTTTAGGGAGCCGCAAGAATTGTGGCACACCCCAGGGATCCTGAAAGGCAATAACACCTATGCAGATTTCACTTTTTTCTGGTACAGGCTGTAAGATGTTGTTATGCACAGGGATGTCCATTTGCAGAATCCAGCTGTTGGTAAAGCTACAAGTCCCACCACCAATTAACAGCTGTTAACCAGATTTATAGTCAACAGGATATTGGACGTTGGAGTTGAAGCTAGTCCAGTTCACATTTTTGTTCCAACCAAACAGAACCTAGAAAAACTCTACTGTAAACAAGCGCTAATACAAAGTATAACTGTTGTGAAATGATCTGAGCAAAGGAAATTGCTTGTTTTTGGCCACAGTGTGAGTGCATTATATATTCCCAAACATGTCACATGTGGCAGTGTTGTAATGTGACTAGACAAATGGAGACGGATGTTTATATATTCTGCACCACTTCATATACCCCACTGTATACTCTCATTGTCACTTGATAAAGGTCCTAGGCAGAGCCGCTCCGCGCCTTTATGCCGCCTGAGGCGGCCTTCCGTTGCCGCCCGACCCCTCCTCACGTCGCTCACATTTTCTGCGCAGGAGGGGGTCGGGGCGCTGCACGACGCTAGTGCAGAGAGCGCAATTGCGCTCTCTGCACTAGAAGAGCCGAATTTCCTGGTTGAAAACCGGAAATTCGGCTCTTAGTTACCAGGAGCGGCATTTTTTTAACCAGGGGGGCGCTGCCGCCTGAGGCGAGTGTCTCAACTCACCTCATTGGTGGAGCGCCCCTGGTCCTAGGCTTGGACCAAAACGTTGGCCTGTTTTAATGTAACAAAATAAAATTATATTTTTAAGTAAACCCCAGTGTGCACTCATGCCTTTCGTACTTATATCTATACATGTTTATATGAGTAGCACCTGGGTGGCTTTTTGATTCCAGTGGAGTGCGGATCACAAAGGATTTTTATATATATATATATATATATATATATATATATATATATATATATATATATATATATATATATATATATAAAAAGTTGATGAAATATATTATATTATCAGACTCTTTAGTGCATTTAAGCATTAATCGGAAACCGGAAGTATGGTCAGTAACAAAATTGTAAAAGTAACAGAGCTGCAATGAGCACCTCACTAATTACAAACTGTTGGTTGATTGGAGAAGTTTTCAGACCTTTTTGGTTGAGAACATTAACAAACACACAAGTATTGCTGGACATTCGCATAATGGTAACAGCATACGCAATTCATATGATCTTCAGTTCTTGCATGATGGGTACACTCTCATAGTACTTGGATACTAGGTGGTTTATGCATTAGATAGCCACAGCTAATCTGAGTGTGCACTATATTTGCAAGTTTATGGCACATCAGCAAAGGGGTGGAGGATTGTCAGATAGAAAGGCAGCTATATACCCAAAGGAATCCATTATTCTGCAAATGGGGCAATCCTTTGGATGCCTGTGAGTACTGGCCTATATATAACCACCTTAAAGGAGTTGTTTAATTTAACTTTTAGAATGGTGTGGAGAGTGATATTCTGGGACTATTTTCAATTGGCTTTCATTTTTCATAATTTGTATCTTTTTTGTTATGTAGCACATAACTTAAAGGTGAACCACCTGTTTAAAGAAGTAGCTCCCAGACATAGGAGCTGTTTAAGTATTGATTACTACGGAGTAATTTACTTTACAGCAATAAAGAATATACTGGTGATTTATAAATACATGTTATAATAATAATTAGCCAATCCTTAATGATAATAAATATTAATATATGTGTATTTTATACAACACTACTGTACACACAATGAGAAGCAAGGGCTTCATTATTTAGATTCCATTATATGTTTATCAAGCTTGTAGATCTGCCAATATGAAAGGTCAATGGGCAGTAAAATGAGAGAGCTGGTTTTAATGTCTCTAGCAGAGAAATATGAAATCACTGGTATAGCTAAAACATGGCTGAATGGCTACTTTTTCTGATTTTCTTAAACTTCCTTTCATCTGTAATGGTACCAATGGATTAGAAGAAAGACAACGTAATTTCAATATTTAAAAAGGGATTACAGTGTCAGTCTGGAAATTGCAGGCCAGTGAGTCTGAAATATTTTGAAGCTATTTGAATGTTTTCTAAGGGATCACGCTCAAGATTATTTTCTGGACAACATACATTATAAGGAGTTATCAGCATGGCTTTATGACAGATCATTTCGCACAAATGTAATAGATTCTTATAATGAGTGTGGGACAGTGGGGATGCAGCAGATATGATATACATGGAGTTAGCAAAAGATTTTAATATAGCGCCACATAAACATTTGATTTTCAAATAAAAGTTTGCTGGTACTTGGATAGAAAATTGGCTTAAAGGTGGTATATAGAGGGTTCTGAATTGGATCCGCTTTTATTTAATTTTTATGGTTAGCACAAAACAATATAGGCTAATTATTTCCTTCCAGGATGTGGCATACTTGTAGTGGGATTTGGACAAGCTGGTAAGCCTGCATGGCAGGTTAGATTCAGTGTTGATAAATTTAAGAATATGCTATACAAAAATACATACACTACTTATATACTTAACTGTTTTAAGTTAGATACATCCTTGACAGAGGAGGACATAGGGGTACTTGTGGATAATAAGTCATAGCAAGCAATGACAGTCAGCAGCAGGAATGCCAGCATTGTTCTGTTTTTAGGGCTATAGACTCAAAGGACATGTGGGTATTCTACCTCATCTAGAATATGAAGTGCAGTTTTGATACCAAATTCTCAATACAGATATTAATTGAATATAGAGAATATAAATAAGAGCTACTAAACTGATAATGGGAATGGTAGGGCTTAGCTATGAGCAGAGGTTGGCTAAATTTGGATAGTTTACGCTAGAGCAGAGGTGCTTAAGGGGGCATATGAAAACTATGTATAAATATACAAGGGGACAATACACTCTCTGATTCATACACCAGAAGGTCCTTCCAGCAGACAAAAGAGAATCCATTCAGATTAGAAGAGAGGAGGTTCCATTCCAATATTTGAAAGGGGGTTTTATACAGTGAAAGCTGTGAAGTTGTAGAACTCTCTCCAAGAGGCTGTTGTTTTTGGCAAATACATTAGAGAGCTTCAAGAAAGGGTTGGATGCCTTATTTTTAGAAAGTGAAGAAATGCAAAATTCTAAAATTAACTCTTAGGAGTTCCAAGAGTTCTTCAAATAATGATCACTAATTTGCAGTCAAATTATAACATAAGAACAACTGAGAGTGTTTGCATAACTGCACAATATTTTCTCAACAAAAGCAATGTTCACATACATACAGTGGGGCTTATTGACTAACATTTATGTTAACTGTGCATTTTCCAATCAGATCTTCATTTTTATTTTCTTACTTGTAAACGAGCCTCAGCATCTTCATATCAAGATATATATGACATGCACACAGCATTTTAATTAGAAATTTAGAATAGTTCCTTAAGAAAAAACCCAAACGTATAAAGTAAGTTTACAAAACAAAAAATGGGATGGAGGACCTCCTTTAAATCCTTCTCTTCAAAGTCACGCAAAATAGGGCTCATTCATAGTGATGCGCGAATCTGACCCATTTCGCTTCACTGAAAATACGCGAAACCGTGAAAAACTCAGCAAATACATTGAAGTCTATGGGTGACAATTTATTTTCTATGCGCAACAATTTTTTTCACCAATTGCAGTCTATGGATGTCTTTGTTGCGGTGAAATATGACGAAACCTGATGAAAAATTTTGCTCATCACTATGAGTCATTTACAATTGATACAGCAAAAGTAGCAAAATTGGCCTAATTTATAAATACTCCCAACAAATAGTGCATTTTTGTGCTCTAGCACTTGCATCGAAGGGAATTTTTCACTATTATTATAACAATTTTATTTCCTTTTTACTAAAGTAATACTACATATGCAAACTGGCTTTTAAAGGTGTGCTTAAACAAAATCTCTGTAGTGGAAAGGCCCAGAAAACATTAGATTGTTGGAGCTTCCCGTGTGCTATTAATATTTAAGGCCAGCGCAACGCCATGTAAAATATTGACACCCCAGGTGCAGTAACCCTTAACAACTACAAAAGACCAGTAAAAGCTACTTGTCCATTGCTTGCTATGGGTTTCTGGACTAATAGAACACTTAACACCATTTGTTACATTACTTTTCAGTGTCTTCTATAACATAACCCCATATTTATGGTTTAAAGCCACCTGTTTCACCCCAGCCATGGACAACACTAGGGACATTTCTCCTGTAACATACTTCATATATGAAAAAATAAAGCCCATAACAGGGATTGTGCCTTGGAAACAGTGAACTATGGTACCAATACTTCAGAGGAATACTAGGAATGAGGTGTAGCTGTAGATGCGTCCATACATTCAGCTGGATGGTCCAATAATTCCCAAATACTTGTCATCAAAATAATTTTTTTTTTGTAATCATGATTTGTAGGCACCTGATACAATCCAGACTGGGAATATGTAGCTCTTACCATAGACCATATTTAACAATTATTTTAATGTTGTACGGAAATATTTTTGGCTCATTTAACAACTTTAAATTGAATATACTGAAGAAACATACCGCATGAGCTTTACTTACTGTTGCATGCAGACTGCCGGATCTATAAATGCATCCACCTAAAGACTACAGATACTCTTTAACTAGGACAGACCTAGAGAGTTTCCCATCCTACCTATGGTCCTTGTCATTTGGACTGTCCTTTCTCTCAAGATATTTTCTTGGTTTGCTCCCCCTGCCATGCAAAGTCATTTAGAACCACAAGCAGTGAGTAGTTTGTTCTGTTTATTCACAGCCTACTTTACATAACTGTGGCAGTGAATTAGTAACTCATTAGCAGTGTGTTAACTCATTAACAACACTTATTCACAGCTTTGCCACTGGGAGGGTTCTTCATGGTATGAAAGGATTAGAAACCCTTTCACTACTGTATTCAAGAAAGCTTCCCCCCCCCCAATGACAGAGTCAAGCATAAAGTGTATAAAAAGAAGATCCAGTGAGCAAGATTACCTCCAAAGATATACCAGACCTTATGGTGAGTAACAAGCTTAAAACATGTTAAAAATACATTGCATGTACAGTATGTGCCATTTTAAACATTACAGATTCACATGTAATTTCTATTTAATTGTTGGTTGTTTTTTTTACAATTTAATGCAAGAAGCCACCAGGTGATTTGAAGTCCAAGCTGTTATCCATAATCAACACTTGTCAATTCAACCTTTACTAAACAAACTGCTTTCCTGCGATAAAGCCAGCAGCAAGTAATTTCAGTGTTTCAATCAGTTTCACTATGAGTGAAATTGCCTTCCCACGTGTGCAACTTAATAAATAGAGACTACTCTTTAAGGCAGAGTCCTCAAGTGCATCCAACAAGCCAGGTTTTCAGTGTTTCTCTTATTCATGTTTAATTAAACTATACGTCTGGAACAAATTGCCAGTGGAAAAATGTTTCTTTACCTAGGATATGAGGCTTGTTAGGTACTCTCAAGAAGTGACCTTGGGGAGCACTCTTTCAGTGAGTGAGAGTTGCTTGTTAACATGCGAGATTGAATTCTTCAGGGGCTCTAAATTAGTTTAGAGCTCCTTGCAAGAGGCTGCTCTTAAAAGAGTCTGTGACTCAGTAGGAAGAAAGCTGTGCCTGTGAAAATCGATCCCTCCCATTTGGGAGAAGACAAATCGAAATAGAAACATCATGGATTTTAGAAGGGCTAGTTGGTTTGTATTTGGGATTTTCTCAAAGATAATGAGGCTCTTTTACAAGGGGACTATAATTCCATCATGAATCATGCACTTTTTTCCCTGTTTTTTAGATATGCGTTTTATCTAAAGATGTTGGGGAAAATCCAATTTTTTTTGATTCCAATAAAAAGTGATCTTGAATTTTCAGCTGTGTTGAGCTAGCTATACATGGAAAGATGTGCTTATTTGGCAAGTTTTCCATATCTCTGTCCAATTTGGCCATACATTGGGCCAAATCTGATCATTAGGCTGACAGGGCAAAAGTTGGAGAATACTTCTGAACAATGAACCACTGTGGTCTTTAATGGGAATTAAAGATATAGGTCAGGCTAGCCACAAACACAGGCCAATGGTCAACAGAGTCAGTCTGGAGGGAATCAGCATCTTGAACAGTTTTAGCAAACGTGTGTTGATGTGACACAACAAGTCAAGCAAATATATGGAAAAACTTTATCTCTCCTTCATTTTCATATATTAGAGAGTTTACCATCATATGATCAATTTAGACAACTGTCAGGGTTTGGCCACCAAAAGGTTAAATATCCCCTGTAAGCTATGAATGGGTAGGATTATGCAGTTCAGCTCCACCACTCTGGTTTGGTAAATGAACTCTGACCTTCTTGAATGAATAAACAAAGGCGACCAAACAACAAGAGCTCACGAAGAAAGATAAACCTTGCATGATTCGACCTCCTAATGACAGATCCCTGCAGTCTTTCAGTTTTAAGAATGATTCTTAAGTCTAATAACCTGACTGCAAAAAAATGTGGATTATAAGTGTATCTTGCCTTTTTATTGTTTTTTTCATTGTTTGCATAAAGTCACCTGTTACAATTCTGTTTCCTGGGTATGGATATATATATATAATACACAAAAGCCATGAATATCCTGTAAATTATATCCTTATAAACGGTGAGTAGTGATGTCATCAGTTATAAACGGTGAGTAGTGATGTCATTTCTGTCACATGACTTACTAAAATTTGTGTATTATAATAAATAAAGTACCCCCAGTTGTAAAATATGAGGATATTAGAAGTTACCTCGGAGTTCCATGACCTGTATAAAAACACTCGGCCTTCGGCCTCGTGTTTTTATATGGTCATGAAACTCCTCGGTAACTTATAATATCCTTATATTTTACAAGAGGGGGTACTTTATTCACTATATATTTTACATATTACATAAATTGCGATATTAGGTATTGCATTTGTTCAACATTGACAATACCTTTTCTCAACAAAGTAAAATGATTCTATTTTCAAATTTTGTTTTTTAATGGATAAACACTGGAATTTCTAATGGTAAGGCATCAAAACTAAAGTGGAAGGCCATTGCTATTAAATGTAAAATGTAATTATTGGTATTAAACTGTGCCCCAGTCAACAAACTTATTGAATTGCACCAATTAAAAAAATACAAAATTATTCAGCAGAAATACACACTAACATTGTCTGAATACTACTGGTAACATTCTGTTTGATATGAAAACAAAAAAAGTTCCATCTTTCATGAATATCTAATACACTGTTGGTTAAGGGTTGTTTACCCAATCCAAATAATTAAAGATTATGTGTGTAACTATAGGTTAACCTGGACTATAGCATTAGCCAGTCAAAACTTATTGTCCACCCTTGGAAATTTACATTCTACACAGGGAACTAGAACAGATCACACTTACTGTTCACTTATAGATGTTATTTGCCTAATGTAAAATCCATTTTATTTTTAATAGATTTGAAAATAAACGCCAAATAACAAGAAAATATGCCACAATAATATGCAGTGCAGAAACATGAAGAAGAGTCAACAATAGTTTTGTCACATATCTTGGAAGGCGAGAACGTTTCTAAAAGCAGTTATATGAGAAACTTTTTCTATAGTGCAAGTAATGCTAAGTAGTACTAAGTGCAGTTCAAAGACTGATGTGGGATATTACTAATATTGCACCTCTCCTTGCCATGTCACGGGAGATAGATTCTCTTTTGTGTAAGGGATTTGGGGGTGGAATGTTAGGTAGGCCCTTCTGAGACCTAAGTCACAATGGTTTCTTAGAGAGGGGGATAGCTTAAGGCTATAAGCCACTAATTAGCTATATTGTTTTACAGTATACAACTACCACCGGAAGTCTCTTGCAGAACACCCAGGGGACTGTGAAAGAATTGTTCATCTGATTTTTAATGAATGAAAGAGGGGAAAATTAATTAGAATAGTTAAGTAAATGTATGTGGAACTAAAAGTGTCCTTAGCAACAACATAATCCACTGAAAGAGTTAAATTGCATTACAATTCACTTCACAAGGCATCTACTTTTTCCATCTAAAAGAGAGATAAAATATATACCCCCCTTTTAATGTATTTGGTGTGTTTTCATTCATTAAGGATTTATATTTACTTTTTTCTTAAGTATTTATATTTAGTATATTAAATATTTTTTATTGTCAAGTTACTTACATTATTGTAATTAATTAAGTTGTTGTTTAAATTAGTTGCTATTCAGGAACATAGTTCTCATTAGTAAAAGGGTTTGTGAGGATCCATTTTTGGTTGCTCACCCATAGGTTATAAGTCATTGTAGGAAGCAGATGTGGGCTGCGTTATAATATCATGTAATAATAATATAATCATGATGCTATATGAGAAAAAGTTAGTGAGGCAAGACCTACAGCTCAATAGCCCTGATCTAAACAATATATGTACAGTAGAACCCCCATTTTATGTTTTTCAGGGGACCAGAAAAAAATGGTGTAAAATCTAATAAAATGTAAAACCAGGGAAATGTATTATGCATAATATATAGTTGGGACCAGAAAACAACAATGTAAAATGAGGTGAAACATATTTTTTTATATAGCTCTACTTATACAATATATATTTATTTCTCTGCTGGAATGTCTTTGAATCTAGAACGGATGGCCATCATCCTAAATATTCATCATAATTTCATGGATTTAGAGAATCTGTAAGGCTAATGCCACACATGGCAATTTTATGCTGTGCTTTTAATAAATTCCCTTTGCGGCATAATTAACTTTCGATAAGTATTGATTTCAGAGCAAATGCAATTGTTGCTTCTACACGTGGATGAGAGAAGCTGTGTTTTCAAGATGGCACCAGCAATTCTTAGAAGACTGTGTCACTGCGTCATTGCGTGGACCATTCTACCACTTCATTGCGTTTACGTACTTAATGACGCAAAGGGCAAAAGAAATTTAACCTGGACAAAATCCGCATGTGGAATTAGCCTAAACCCAATATTGAACTTTGCATGTAAATTGATAGCAGCCTCAAAAAGTCTGGAAAATGCTCATGATGACCAAAGGTGCAAGTAACATTACCCATACTAAGATACCAAAACAAAATATCTAAATCATAAACATAAATGATATAGTTATGTGTATAATAAGCCCACACAATGATAAGAACATCAGCACTGAATGAATAAACTACTTAACCTCAGCACAGCATTCACAAGTATATTTAAATATATTTCTGTTTTTTTGGAATGCAAGTTTAAACAATGAACATTACACTGTGTGATATAAGACTAAACTGGGTGTTTTATGTGGCAGGATACAACCTGACTTGCATTCCCAGTTTTTAGCAGAAATCAAGGGGAACCGTAATTTGAAAACTCGAATGCACATTATATTATACAGGTATGGGACCTGGGTTTTTTTCTGGATCTTTCTGTAATTTGGATTTTTATACCTTAAGTCTACTAGAAAATCATTTAAATATTAAATAAACCCCATAAGCTGATTCAGCTTCCAATAAGGATTAATTATATCTTAGTTTGGATCAAGTACAAGGTACTGTTTTATTATTAAGGAGAAAAAGGAAATCATTTTGAAAAATTTGGATTATATGATTATAATGGAGTTCATGGGAGTGGGAGACAGTCTTTCCTTGAGCTTTATGGATAACAGGTTTCCAGATAAAAGATCCCATACCTGTACTATGAAATACTATGATTACAATGAAATAGAAATATTCAACCTTGACAAAAGGGGTCATTTACTTACTGCACTGAAGGCCCTGCAGTCAGTTGTGCAAAATATGCTTTTCATTAAGGTACTTGTGTCAAATGCACTTCCATATACTTGTGCTTGGGCCTTCCTTCTGCCTTAACTGATGCAAGATAGCCCTGATACTACTGCCACCTACAAACCAGGTGGTAGCTTGAGGATTGTTACAAAGGCCTGTCTTAATCTGCACACCTCAGATGCCCCAAAAGAAACAGACACACAAATCATCTCATCTCATGACAATCTTCAGAAATGTCATCTACCAAACTGATAACATTTTCAGGGCAAATGCATCCAATTTGCATTAAAATGAATGTATCAATTATGACGCATCAAGATAAAAACTCCCCCTGGAAACTGCAATGATACTGGAATTCAGCAGGAAGCACAGCACTCTGGGTATAAAAACATGGTAATTCATTTCATAAGTGCACACTGCATCTGTCGTAAATAAATGAACTGAAAAATGTATAATAAAGTCATCAAATTATAAATGCTTATAAGTATTTGGTGTGTTTGCATTGGTCATGGGCCAACCTGGAACTGCATCTTCTCTATACTTCCATGGTGATCTGTTGACCAGCTCACAGGTCATTCCATCATATAACTTGGTTTGGCCAAGTTAGGAGAGCGTGGATCTAGTGGAAGTTATTGTAGGTCTGAGTCCAAGGAGGAGGCCCTGCATATTGCTGCAGGTATAGGATCCCTTATCCGGAAACCCGATATCCAGAAAGCTCCGAATTACGGAATGACTGTCTCCCATACACTCCATTTTATCCAAATAATCCAAATTAATCATTAAAAATGATTTCCTTTTTTCTCTTTAATAATAAAACAGTAGCTTGTACTTGATCCCAACTAAAATATAATTAATCCTTATTGTAAATTAGGGGCGGGGAAGGAGAAGGTGGGAAAAATGTTTTTTGGGACAAAAAGTTGCGTGATTTCCCTTGCCACACCTAATTTAGATATGCAAATTAGGATTTGGTTCGGCCATGCACAAGGATTCAGCCAAATCCTGGATTCGGTGCATCCCTAGTCACAAGGCATATATCATGGAAACAACTAAACTATAGTGCTGATATTTTATTCAAGGAATAATATGGTTATACAAGGGTAATAGAATGATTGAACCTGCTTACTGTTTTTGTGGAGCATAGTGGTATATGTATGCCATACTTGTCCCCCACCAGGTCAAATGGCTGAGGCTGTCCTGGTGATTAAACCTATACATAAAGAAACGTGTCCATATTATTTTAATTCCCATTGGTGAAGAAAATCTGAAAATGAAAGTAAAAATAACAAATACAATCCTTATTGAGCAGCACATCTGCCCCCTCTGCTCCCTTCCTCCAGCCTCAAACTCCTGCAAAATGAGCTGAGACGGTAACGTCAAGACTGATAAACCACAAGTTTTGTTTTAGTTTTTGATCCTAAGGAAAACAAGTAATAAATATGTATTTTTTTTTATCTGTGTCTATATCAATTTCATTCTAACCTATTGTCGACTTCCTGTACCCTTTGAAATAGATGATTGACTACTCAAGTGTCATGAAGTCCAGTCCATTCCATGCTCCCAATCAATAATAGGAAAGAGTGAGAATATATATATTCGGCTGGTGTTGTCATGTGTTCTTTACAGCACAGCATGCTGGGAAAAATGGGCCAACCGGTGTTCAAACCCAACTACTCTAACAAAGACACAGAACTTGGCACAAAAAGTAACATCCTAAAAATCAAACTGCCTGACATCAGTTCTTGATCACAGATCATTTAAAAATCCTATCATACTGTTTTATAGTGGGATAAAAAGGGACCACTTCTTTCAGTTTTTAGAGCTTCACCTTTTTCAGCTCTGAAAAGAAATAGCAACCTAAAAAAAACAGATTCTTCACTATGCAAAAAAGGCGACAATGGGCAAGTGTACCAAGGCATCCGAGCACATCACTAAGTAACTGTGCTGAAAATAATTTGTAAGCAGAATAAAAAAAAAAAAAAAGCAGTATGGCTTGTTGTTTACAAAGTCTTGTCCAGTACTTTCTTTCCAAGAAAATTGCGTAACGTGTACAGAAATAGCAGCCAAAAAAAATAAAACTTGATAGCAGTAGAGAACAGAACGTTTCCTAAAGGACAGGAGCTGAGAAGCGTGCTTTTGCTAGCAAAAAATAGCTCTAAAATGTAACCCTTTCGTTATATAAAGCCTATCACACTATGCAAAATGACAACTCTCCTGGACCTTTCTCTACAGCTGAAAAATTAAGCACAGGTTCCTTTTTTGGGTTCCTGTTGTATTATTTTTTAAAGCAAAACACAAGTAAAGCAGGTGCATATTCCAGACTAAAGGGAGTTGCGACTCCTAAAGGAAACATCTGAATTGGAAAAATTGCTCTTTTGTTAGTAGCTGTATATATTGTCACTGGGCCAAAATAAATACATTATACATAAAAGCCTTGAATGAACTCTTCTATACATCCTACAATATATATCCTTATAAACTGTAGTTAGAAATGTCATTATTTGTAAACAGTGCTTTTAGAAATCCCATAGGTCGTATGCTTTAAATTGGAAATTATAATATTGTAAACAATGGTAAAATATAGAAGTCAGAGTTGTCATACCTGTATGATGGCACTCGACATGCACCCTGATACATGTTACAATTCAATCTTGGCATTCTTATATTTTACAAGGGGTATACTTTACCCAGTATTATTACATGATAATAATACAAGTGGAAAGGGGGCTCTGTACAATATTTAGGGACCCCAAAACATATACAGTATTTATAAAGAGTCCCAGAGGAAAAGTGGAGTTCCTAATATATATTATAGGTTGTCATTTACTCATAAATTGCCCTTTATGGCTTTAATTTATCAGAAGGGTAAATATAGCAAATGTTATTGCAAGTGAGTACTTGCTATACTTATCCATTCTCACTTAGTATTTGTTAAAGAAATATGTGATTAAGATGGGTATAGGAAGTGTTTCTCTAGTTCAGTGATCCCCAACCAGTAGCTCGTGAGCAACATGTTGCTCTCCAACCCCTTGGATGTTGCTCCCAGTGGCCTCAAAGCAGGTGATTATTTTTGAATTCCAGGCTTGGAGGCAAGTTTTAGTTGTATAAAAACCAGGTGCACTGCCAAACAGAGCCTCAATGTAGGTTGACAATCCACATAGGGGCTACTAAATGGCCAATAACAGGCCTTATGTGGCACCCCAGGGACATCTTTCATGCTAGTGTTGCTCCACAATTCCTTTTACTTATGAATGTTTCTCATGGGTTCTAAAGGTTGGGGATCCCTGCTCTAGTTTAATGAGGAAGCTGCACAGAAGGTTGGAGGGGAGGTGAGTAAAATGGAATGTGTGCAGGTGGGAATAAAGTTACAGGGGTTGGGATACAGACAGAGCATTGACAAATGGACAAAGGGTGGACACCGCAGGGCAGAAATTGGGAGAGTTGATTACTTCCTGAGGATACTCTCCTCACAGGAGAAACATCCCCCCAACACTCAGTATTAAAGGCCTCTGGGAGCTTTTATATGAAAAGAATAGCATAATCATCTACTTTTAATTTGCAGTAACTGGACTGGGAGACTTTTCTTTTATAACGTTGCATAACTGGTACAGTTGTTATCTATAAAATGTGTAATGCTCTAAGGGCTACCAATACATACAAAGTCATACTGTTCAAAACTGCCTTGTACTTTGTAGCAGCAATAGGCTTACATTATTTACAGGGTTCATGGGCTAGTAGTACATTCAGGTATATGTGCTAGAAGAGGATGAAGCCCCTTTCCGCATTAATTAGACCCCATGAGCCATTGTAACCAGAATGCTCCGGTGATATATATAACCACGGGGCTCAAAATGGATCAGTCCCCAGCCTTTGCTATTATGGGTCTGAGACCCATGATTTTGCAAATTTAGATTTTGTAAATGGCCAGTAATCAAGACCACTTTAATAAACAGACACAAAAAAAGTCTACTGACAGTGGGCCTAACATCAGCAGCAATAATAAAACCATAGAATAAACTAGGGATGCAACGAATCCAGGATTCGGTTCAGGATTCGGTCTTTTTCAGCAGGATTCGGCCGAATCCTGCTGCCCAGCCGAACCGAATTTGCATATCCAAATTAGGGGCGGGGAGGGAAATTGCGTGACTTTTTATCACAAAACAAGGAAGGACAAAATGTTTTCACATCCCTAATTTGCATATGCAAATGGTATTCAAACAAATCTTTTGCAAAGGATTCGGCCGAATCCAAAATAGTGGATTCGGTGCATCCCTAGAATAAACATAGTGCTGATTCTGATTTTAGGTGTTCTACACACACTATTATTACTTATCACACTAGGTGGATAAAGAATAATGGATCCAACTGTGGATCTTTGCAAGCACTGATAGTGACTATCTATCAACTAAGAAGATCAGTATTGTTCAGGCCCAATATGCCATGTCATAATAACAGGCACTGGCTACAAATTATTCAAGTTTGAAACTTGAGCATGGATTTGAGTATGTTATTACTTTTGATTTCTAATAATAACTGGCAGTCAACTCTTTTGAAAAAACTGTAGGGCACTGCACTGTCATGGATTGAACAAGTTGTACCATTCCATTAGTGTACAGTATTTAGTAGCAGTAAATGTAAAGCAACTGAAGTTGCTGAACAATCTTAAAAATATTTCATCTCTCATCTGACTAACTTCTTTAGTTCTATTTCAGTTAACGCGAGCCCCTCGGGGGAGTGGGGAAACATTTTTAAGATTACTTAGGTTTATCACTACTAAATACTGAATATAATTAAAGGGATTAATGAATACATTATAAACATATTTCCTAGTTGTCTAGTTGATTGCTTCCATCATGGGCTGCTTAGGTATAAAACTACAGGCACTGGCATCATACTGCATATATAGAGATTTGGACTGCTAAAAAAACAGTTTTTATTCTCAATAAATCCTTAAAGGAATCAACGGAGTCATAATTAAAGTCAATAACATTTGAATCTTTGTATATATGTTTTTATATATGTTAAAGGGGAACTCGACACAAACATAATTTAAGCTTTTTGAAAAGTGAACATAATTTCAAGTAACTTTGCAATATACATCAAATAAAAAATATGTAGACTTTTTAATGGTTTGGGACAGTTCCCTAAGCCTAGCCCCCTGCTCTCCTGCTGATCTGTCTGACTACTTTGCTGAGCTGGCTGACTACTGTCCTCAGCCTGCATCCTCCAAACTCCACAATTCCCTGCACATGTGATTTCAATAAGGAACTGAACATCCCAGTGCAATGCATTGTGGGTTATGTAGTTCATGCTGTCTGTAAGCTGTGGAGAAGTTGTTACAATTTAGTGTTTAGTTCCTCCTTTACTGCCAGGATTTCAAATGATGCAGAAAGAGCAAAACTGTTAAACAGCTGGATTTCAGCATAGAAAATGGCATTTATTCCTACTTTTTGAAGAAACAGGTAACTGTGATGGGTATATTAGGAGTTCCTGTGTTATGTGGGCCTTTTTAGCAAATTTTGGTTTGGAAGCTGGAGTTCCCGTTTAATGTTAGTAACCAATGTTCCCTCTCGAAGGTGTGCTCTTGTGCACTTGCACACAAATTTTGATGCCAGTGCACACAACAAATTGTGGTGTGCACAAAGCATTTTGTGTGAAAACATACAATTTAGCATTTTCTGACCTGAGCACACAGTTAAAAACTGTGTACAAAAGTTTAAAATGTGTACACAAAAGATTGGTGCTGAGAGAAACACAAGTATTAGGGACAGTTGTGACATACTTTATGTTTAGCAATATTTTTAAAAAATTATTAACATAGTCCATAACACTGTACAGTAGAAGGTGGGCAAATGAAAAAATCATATTGTATATAAAATATGGACTAATACAGGACATAAAGAATGGGCCTAGCCACAGCAGTATATGAAGCAGAGTAGAACAAGTATTTGTGGTCTCAACTCATTGCTGGAGCCAGAGAAAATGTATAATTCATTTTCTGAAATGACAATATGACAGTGGAAAGATTCAGGCTTATAGATGACAACCGTCCCTATTCTTATATACATTGATGGACCACACTACAACACAGGGTCCCTAAGGAAGAGTGAGTAGAGACCACTTTGAAAAATGAAAGCACCATGCCTTCAGTTTACAATGATGAATTTATGTCTGAATGTGCCAGTTCTTGTTTTAGATATAAACCTTTTTGCCACACAAACAGTTCTACAGGTCTTTTGTTTTTATTTAACTGCAACCATCCATAAAGCTGTACCCGATTCTAAGTATAATGAGCATAAAAAGGGTATAAAAGGAAGCTGATAGTTTTGCAATCTGGACTCTGTAGTACTGTACTGCACAGTGCTGCATTTCAGCTGCCCTTTTGGTTTGTTCCTTTTATATCTGCTTTCATGAACCCTCTCATCAATTTCAGCAGTAGCAGCCTCCAGCATCCTGCTTTTACTGCTCGCAATGATAAATGTTTATTTCTCCTTTGTAAATGCTAAACAAAAAAAGCAGTTCATTTAAATGTGAAAGAGGCCTGTCAGGCTGCAAGTGAAAAACACAATATGCCAAGTGGCGAATTTGGGATGTGCCAGTTTATTCCACTGTGTGAGCCCAGCAGTATATTCTTGAATTACAAATTATGGGATTAAACATGTGTATTTTGGTTTTACGTTACGGTACTTAGTCTTTTTCCTTTTTAGTACCAAACTCCAGTAAGTGATGCATTGTTTTGTAGCAATCACTTTTTTTTGCATATTTGCAGAATGTTGGCAATTAGTCATTTAATTTGAGATGTATATGCTAGTAAAAGCAACATATATGGGCCTGTTTATTAAACCTCACATTTTTCTGGTCAAGTTTTTAAAGGGGAAAACGCTGGATATAGTGTTGCAGAATCTGTGTGTGTTTATTGGTGGTGCTCTATCTGGGAATCCTTGTTTTCTGTTATCCATTCACAAATAGAGAATCAGTTGGCACACACATAAGCATTCGTGCTAAATAGTTGAAATTTATTGAGATCCCCACAATGTTTTGGTTTTTAGAGGGGAAAAAAATTCAAACTTTTCGAGATTTATTATGCCCTGAAGCTGCTAAAAGTTTGAATCTGAAAATACTCCAGGCAAAAGCTGTCGCAGGATTTGAAAGAACTTGATTTTGTTTCAACTTTTTGTTGCACTGATTTTTTGAGAATTATTACTAAATTAAAGGCGAGTTTTCGTAAATAGACCTCCCAATATCTCCAAGTTCCAATTTGATTTTTCATTTGAAATGTTCCCTTTTTTTCAAGCTTAAAAAAAAAAAAACATTTATATGATTGATTTTATGTTCAAAAACAACTAGCAATTCATCAGGTTGAATAACCTCCTATCCTTTATTAATGAACATGCATTGTGATCACAGACAATTCCAAAAGGACAACGATCATTTTGAAATAATGAAAAATGATTTTCTATTCATCTAATCAACCAAGCTTTATATGATTCTTATACAACATTTGATGCAGGCCAAGTAGAATTAAGCTACACAGTGTGTTATATAAAATTAATCTACTCAATGGATATTCCCCTTCACAGCTGCAATTACGCTGGATTTGTAAAGTGCTGCATTCTGGCTAAAAAACATGGTAGCTTATCACTAATATTGCACTTTGCACACTGCACTTGTGAATGAGCCCTAAAATGCTGCTGCCAAAGGGGGGGGGGCCGCATCGCTAGTGTAATGAGCGCAATAACGCTCCCTGCACTAGTGGAGCCAATTTTCCTGGTTAAAACCCAGAAATTCAGCCCTTAAAATTACAAGCGGTGGTTTTTTGCCACCCCTTGTAACTGGTTGCTAATTGCGGCCTAAGGCAAGGTTCTCACAGTGCGTTATGGCAGGAGCGGCCTTGCTGAAATGTTTTCCGGATATGGCACATTGTTCAGTCCTTCTACACCACTCTCTTGTGATTCCACTCCAATTCTCTTTACCCTGCTTCACCTCTCCCTGCTGCTCCACTCATTGATTCTCCATCCTGCACCTCTACTTCTCCAATTTTGTTGTTCTTCTCCCTGCCAATATGCTTGAATCTTGCGCAACTTCTCCTACCTCTCCATCTTCCTGTACCTTTCCTTTCTTATCCACTCTATTTCATTCAATATCTCTCTGGCTGTCTTGTAGCAATATTCTTTATCATGCCATTTATCATGTCTTTGGTTTTGTTGCTGTTAAAGAGAGACCACTCATTGTAGGAGCAGTTGATCAGAGGCCAGTGTATCACCTAAGGCAGACTTGCCTCTATGGAGGCTGGCCTCCATACAGGATGCAGCCAGAAGGCCAGTAAAGGACTCATTTTAGTAGGACACCTATTTGCTTTTCTAGATCCACTTGGAAATTCTTGCTTGAAAGTCAGTTAAAGCAATATTTGGGGTGAACAAATTTTCATAACTGTATGGTTAAAACAACTTTGTTTTGTATAATGCTAATCTTGATATAAACTAAGAAGGGCCTTGGCAACATGTTGCTTCACTGACCCAAGGCCATTAAACACCAACTAAGCGACTTTGAGACTTAACATTTCACCGTAGAATATTTAGGACACATTAAATAGTATGCTTCCATATTCACCTTTCACTATATTATCTACAAAGGTACCTAGATAATGGACCAAGGAAGTGTCAGACCATGTGAAAAGTGTTTCGTAATTTATTCTCGTCTTTCCAGTTTTATTATATCATATTAGCAGACAATTAAAATTTTAACTTAATATATGGCACATATATAAGCAGGGGTTGTCTTCAATTTATTTTTACTTTTAGCAAATATTTTGTGGGGTATAATGTAGGTGCTACAAATTTAAAGCCAACTCGGTCATAAAGACAGGCAGCCTAACTATTCCAATCACAACAGAATCTGCATAACTGTGCAATGCAGCTAGTTCAGTTTTTATACTGAATCAGAAACATTTACTCACACTACAGAATGTAGTGTTGAGATATGTTACTTATCCTGTGGACAGAACAGCTCTTCTGTGTATATTTAGGCTTTTGAGACAGAAGGATTAGTAGCTACTAATATTGTTATAAACATGACTGAGGATCTGCCATACTGTTTCACCGGCCAAAACATTAATGGATAGTAATGCATATACTCTCTACAATGAATTCTATAGCTGACGTAAGAAGTATTACATATGGCATGGCATGCAAAGCATGAATATTTTGTACAATATGTCTTGCAGGCAACGTATGGGAAACTAAAGTGAAGATAAACCATGCTAATAAATAAAGTATACATTAGGGGGCAGATTTATCAAGGGTTGAATTTTGAAGTTAAAAATAGTTCGGAATTCGACCATCGAATTGAAATACTTCGACTTCGAATATCGAAGTCTACGTTTTTTTCATCGAATTTGGGTATCCTGCGGGCGAAGTATTGAAGTCGAAGTTTTTTTAAAGAGACAGCACTTAGATTATCGAATGGTCGAATATTTGAACGATTTTACTTAGAAAATTCCTTCTAATTCACTTCGACCCTTGATAAATCTGCCCCTTAGTATCCTATGGAACATAAATAGTTGCAAAATGTTTCTGTTATAGGGCTCTTAGATTACATTTTTTCTCTGATTTTCATATAAAGACCTATTTAAATCTAGTGTATTAACAAATCTAATGTATTAACACAACTTATTTGAGCTGCAAAGACAAAACCCTGCTCTGTCTTAGATAACACAAACAGTACACAAAGAAACATGACTTTTTTTTAAAAATGTCCGATAAAAATCCCCCTCAGGCTTATTGCTGTCATCTCTTCCTTTAATTACTCAAATGAGGGAAAATTGCAGAGCAAAATGCTATTTTTGTGTTCATATGCAATAAGAGGTTCAGCCTTGTTTATATATCGCATATTCTCTCACTGCTCTGTAATTAGAGATGTCAGGCTGGGCCTAATTTGCTTGCAATAGGCACCCCCATTAAAATCGACACAGTTCATCTGGACCCTATTTCTACTGAACCTATTGACATTAAATTTAAACCATGTGCATTAAGTGTAAACAAATCAGCATTTTTTTTTTTTTACTGTTCACAGGTGCCATTTGTCTTCAGATGTGAAAGAGGTATTCATGTATTGATCTATCTATGAAAGGGCATTATCCACACTAATGTTATAAAGGCTGAATTCCGTTTATAGATTATTTCTGGAACATTATTTTAAAAAATAATAGTTAATATTACATTATTAAATCCAAACGTCAGCCTTGCCATACACTTACTGAGGAATACAATGTTTTGAGTAATTCAATATAAAAAAATACATTGAGAATTGTTTCTGATTTCACATAAATCTTGAATGAAAACAACACACATTTGGCATTTTAGTTAATGCTTAGGCAAATGTGTAGTACCACTTTGGGGAGTTTTGTCTCAAACTTTCCCAGAAAACTTTTCCATCTGAAATATCAAAAAAATGTAACTGTCAAAGAGTAAAAAAATAATTAAAAAATATTTTTATTTTAAAAAAATAAATATATATTATTTTGGATTTTTAGATAAAATAAGATTTGTACCCTTCATGTATTATTTAATTCACAGAAGACGCTTCAGCACAACATGGTAATAAAATAGTTAAATCCTTATTTCTAATGTGCTCCTACAATCCATGAATAGAATTCTGCCCCTAAAGCAGGACTATCCCCATTGTGCTGTACAACAGCAATGATGTGATCAGTATAAAAAGGTGGTGTGGGGGTGCTCTTTTTAGCTCTACATCAATGCACTAACTTGAAAGATCAGTCTTGAAAATGTATGGAATTCCTCTCTAAAAATGGGGAGGGGGGGGACTTTTCTTTAAATCCTGGAAAAGTACATGGACACTGGTGTTGTAAGAGAGGGGGGATGGGCAAGCAGAATGTATACAGCTTTAAGCCTTCACTGAATGCATTCGTTTTGGTTCATTGATTGTGAAAAAACATGAACATTTTCCTCCATGTTTGTTATTGGCAGATAGGAACATGTTGCGCTGTCCAGCACTCTAGGAGTTTCATGCCTCCCTATAAATCTAACATCAGACATCCCCACTAGTGATGGGCGAATTTTTTCCCCAGGCATGGATTCGCGTTTTTTGGGCAGAAAACTGGCGCAGCAAAAAAAAAAAACCCCCTTTGACTTTAATGAATTTGACCAAAAAAGTCGCCATAAGAAAAAAAAACACTGAAAAAAATTGTCGCACGCATCAAAAAATTGTCATGCGGAAATTATTTTTGACTACCAATTAACTTCAATGCATTTCACAATTTTTTTTCGTGAATTTTACGGCAAAACGAAACGGGACAAATTCGCTCATCACTAAACCCCTTCCTTGTTGAATGGGATTTCTCCCAAACAACACATGGGTGGCTTTTCAGTACTTCCCCATTACATTAGGAAGCATAAAAAACATTACATACTAAGAATACTAAGAATTCAGGAAAAATTTGCCTTTTTTCACTGTTTACATGTCAAAAAATGTTACACAAGCCAAGCATTTTTCCAGCCAATTTGAATATTTATTCCAAATGTCAGGACATCTGCAGTGAATTAGGCACAGCTCAAGCATTTGCATTGTATTTAGAAATACACAAGTATATTTACAATACCAATTCCACTTAGTTCATTAGGATTTTTTTTAAATGACTGGCTGGCATGACAACTGATTAGGGATGTAGCGAACTGTTCGCCGGCGAACTAGTTCGCGCGAACTTCGACTGTTCGCGTCCGCCGAATGTTCGCGAACGTCGCGCGACGTTCGCCAATATGTGTTCGCGTTCGATTCGAACAAAAATCGTTCGACCATTCGACCATTCGATTCCTTCGACCGCTAAAATCGAAGGATTTTCGTTCGAATCGAACGATCAAAGCCATTCGATTGAATGAAATCATTCGATCGAATGGTTTCGATCGTTCGATTCGAACGAAAATCCTTCGATCGAACGATTAAAATCCTTCGATCGTTCGAATCGAACGATTTTGCGGATGTTCGAAGTTCGCGAACACATAAACGGCAGTTCGCTACATCCCTACAACTGATCACTAAGCATGGAAGGATCAACCACCAATCTACAGGGGAATAGAATTAAGTGTACATGTAATACCAGTAGTCTACTTCATCAGTCTAGGGTGCAAATGAAGATGGAAGTACAATTCCCCACCCGAAAAAATTAGGAACAGAAGAAACATAGCACTGAAATTTAAGGAATAGAAGGCTTTTTATTGGATGTCCTCAGTATGTTGCAATGCAATGATATCTGCCACATGTATGATGACATAAGTTGCAACGGCTGTGGGCTACATAAGTGCCACACTAACAAACATTTCCCTCCCCTTCAACAAGTTCAAAAACTGTTCTCAATTCTGTCTTTGTATCCAGAATTACCTCGAAACAAGGGTGCAGTCCTAACCTTTTGGTAAATAGGTAATACAAAAGGAGGACACAGTACAACCAATTCTTAATTCTATGTGTGCTCACTAACAAAAATGAGCTGTGGCATCGGAGTCACTAGTCTGTATGTATATGAACACCTTGCAGTTCTGGAATTACCTTGGAACAAGAATGCAGTCCCTAAACTAATCAGTGAATCAGAATTAAAATAAAAATATATCTGAGCTTATGCTTTTGTGGCAGATGAGGAGATTAGTCGCCCAGTGACAAATCTCCTCTTCTGCAGGTGATTAATCTCCCTGTACTGCCTTCCCGCCGGCTAAAATATGATTCAATGAAACTTCGGGGAACTTTGGAAATCCGAAGTGACCCTGCCGCCGATTTGGGAAGGCAGTATGGGGAAGGCAGTATGGGGAAGGCAGTACGGGGAGATTAGTCGCTTGCAGAAGAGGAGATTTGTCACCGGGCGACTAATCTCCCCGTGTGCCACCACCCTAATGCATTTGGAGTGAAAAACATTGTTGCGCGGGGGTAAAATTTTGTCACATGTAAAAATTTGTCGCGAGGGAAAACGTGAAGCGTGAAATTTCGCCGTCACAAATTTTTCCGTAGTTTCACTAATTTATCAGCAAAGCAAAACGGGACAGATTTGCTCATCACTATAACCTACCACTACAGTAGTGCCAGCTTTCAAATGAGCCACTGCAGCACCTCTTTGTTGCAAAAAGTGAAAACTTGAATTTATTAGGTTAAACAACCAGGCAACATTTTATCAGGCTTGAAAAAAGGCAAGAGTAAGCCCGAAACATTGCCTGGTTGTTTGACATAATAAATGTAAGTTTTCACTTTTTGCAACAAAGAGGTGCTTCAGCTGTATTTTTTCTTGTATGATAATGTATAGTATCAGGCATGATTGCAGATGTTTTCCATGGTCAGAACTCAGTTTTGACCAATAAAAATAACAGCTTCTCTGAGTAAAACTGCTGCCTTCAGGTGTCCAGAGCTGCAGGCACATGTACCAAGGGTTCCAATCACATTTAGGTCAAGCCAACAAAAATCCTGGGATTCAGCCAGATCTTGAACGTGAATAATGGAAATGGTGCATCCCCATAAATATCATAGAAAGCCAGAAGCAGCCACACTTCATAAAGCAAGGTGTTCAGTCAAATCAATATCTGTATTAAAGAACCATCATTATCTGACATATGCATTAAGTGGAAATATATCCTCTCTAGATGTTCGTTTATCTTCCATTTATTTGCCATTAAACAGAAAGTAGAGGTAAAGGGCAAGGTTTATTGTGTGAATAGAATGTTCCTTCCCTGTATATTCACATAGATATATATGAAGGAAGCGACCAAATTACTTACTACGTCAGAAGAAAGGCTAACAAAACCTTACAGCAACACCACTTAATCTGTATATTATTTATGTTTTTTTTTTTCATCTGTATATGAAGAGTATTATAGGCTGATCAACCAACTGGAAGCTCTGATCAAGAGCCTTTTTTTTTCTTAAATCATATTTGGATCAAAAGACGTCATGTGATTGGTGTTAGTACATTTCTGAAGATAAGGGCTATAATCTAAAAATGTTAATTTGGAGAAAAAAGGATGCCCATGGTAAAAGGGACCCAATTTTTAAAAATGTCCTTTAGTAAGAAAATCATATGTAAGCCTCTCCTTATTTATAGGACAATGCAAAATGACTTGTAAATGCTAAAACAATTATTAAAGGGGTAGTTCACCTTTAAATTAACTTTTAGTATGTTTTAGAATGCCTAATTCTAAGCAACTTTTTAAATTAGCCTTCATGCATTTCTTCTGACTCTTTCCATCCTTCAAATGGAGGGGCACTGACCCCGTCTAAAAACAAATACTTTGCAAGGCTACTTTTTATGATTCATCATTCTGTTCAGGCCCTCCCCTATTTCCAGTCTCTTACTAAAATCAATGAATGGTTGCTTTGGACCCTAACAACTAGATTACTGAAATTTTCACTTAATCCTTAGTGCACCAGATATATATGTAATTGCCCCAGGTGTTAATTCCTTTGGGATGCATCTTATCCTTTCCACTTTTACTTGCATCTGGGGTTATTAGGGATATTCTGGATACAACCTATACTGCAGCAAATAAAAATTACAAATTAACTGAATTTACAGTTGTAGTAAGTGTCTGTTACACATGAAAAAAAGAACATTTTATAGTTGTATACGTTACAATCTACATTAACCAAGAAAAACTACAAAAAAAATAAAATGTATCTCATCCCAAATTAAGTCACAGGGGACAATGGGAGTTGTAGTGAAAAAGGAAGGATGTGTTTTTACTGCTCTGATAATAATGTTTTATTATATTCTGGATGCCTGTAATATAGAAGGAAGATAAAGCTAGATAAATATTTCAGTGTTGCAAAGCATTGGTTTAAGAATGCCATACTTGTATAAATGTTTGGGTTTGAGTAGAGCTCTTAAAACTGTAGCTTTTAGAGCTGTTAGGCTACTTTTCCCAGGATTCCCTCATAGACAGAATAACTGCTGGAAAGCAGTAACTGCTGGTATAAAGTGGCAGTGCAAAACATCAGTAACTGAAGGAACAGTTGCTATAAATAAAGAGCAGGTGGTGTTAAATGATGCTGTGGAATGATCAAGTACAGGTGTATAGAACAATAAGTACAAGTATAAGAAATGTATAGGAGAAGTGAATGAACTCCTAAATAATTAGCAAAAACAGCAAATTATTAAAAAAACTGGTTAAAGAAAATACTGTCATTTAGTCATTTAAAACACGAATGTAGGATCAGTGTGAAAAACAGCATTTTTGTAATAGATTACCTATCTACACCACACATTACACAACAGCTACATTCTACAACTGATTCTCCCCTGTTACTAGCTACTTCATGTGGCTACTTACTCTCTCCCAACTTTGGCCTCTGTCACTCCTTTCAGTGGCTCCCTTTTTCCCTTCCCCTGGCCTCAGTCTATTGTCTTGCTGGCCTCTCTCTATTCTTCTTGCCTCACAGAAAGCACAGTGGAAGAAACCAAGAGAGGGAGTGTGTGTGTGTGGGGGGGGGGGTTTAGAGCAGAAAAAGGGAAATTACCCGCAAAAAAGCAGAAAAAAAGAAAGGTCTAGAGTAGATGGAGGGAGTACCAAACTGAGTAAATATTTTGGAAGAAAACCTGGAGAAGAGTGGGTATACAGTAGCAGAGTACAGAAGAAACATTAGTGGGAACCATAAACAATTATGCTGTTCATTAGCCATAAAGCAAATGGGCAAGTGAAAGACGTCAACTTCTTTTATGGACATAAGGGCTTAGCAAATTGAGGCCCGGGATTATAAAGAAAATGTTAAGGCTATGGCACAAGGGGATATTTGTCATCCGCTGGAAATTGTGCTACCCGCCAATGAAAAATATCCCAAAAATGAACACTTTATATATGGCAATCTGGCATAATAGCTGAAAAATGTACAAGAAGGGAGATTTGTGGCCTGCAGTAGTGCAGATTTCTCGTGGGCAACAAATCTCCTTGAGTGCCTCTGCCCTTAGAGTGGAAAATAAGAAGTTGGGACCCTTAGCAACATCAGAAAATTCACGGATCCACACACACACTATATATCTGCAGTCGGGGACGTGGTCCCTCTTTTTATTAATATTTCACCACAAAGAAACAATGTTTCAGGGCCCATGGCACACAGGAGGACCTCACCTCAATAATGACCAGGGACGCAAGCAGGTTCGGACTGAGAATTAAAATAGGCCCTGGCATTTCAGGTACCCAGAGGCCCAATCAGCCCACACAGAGGCCCACCCAGCCCCCACCAGCCCACTAAATACTGACTTTCTATGGCACCTTATAGCAGCCCATCTGGCATCTGCCAGAACCCACAGCTTGCCAGTCCAGGCCTGTACGCAAGGGCCTGCTGGGATTTCTCCCAATTATGGGACAGCCCAGTCTGACCCTGAATAGAAATATGTATAAATAATATCATGGAGGTTCAGAATACATAACACTTACTTAACAGGATCAAGGGGAAAAAAAGAATAAAAGGGAAAAGGGCAAAGGAATAGAAAAGACAATAGGGAAAGGCAAGCTAAGAACTGCCTAGTCTAGCTCTAGCCTTAGAAAATTCAGCTTTTAAAAATCAACTAAAACAATTGGGCAGAGTGATGTGATTGATTCAACTTTCTCTCTCTGTATAATGCTTCATGAAAATGACTATGAATAGGGCATCCAAGTTTGCCAGCTTTAGATACCATCACTTTCTGCACTGCTGGAAGGGCCAATCTCTGGCAATGACAAGGACACTGATGCATGGAGTACAGGAAAGAGAAGAGTCAAAGATTAACATTGGACAGTATGCAGCTTCATTTTAAAAAGAATTATAAATGATGTTTGGATAGGCAGAGCTATAGTTAGAGCAAGGATATCCAGGTGGAAAAGGAAGAGGAAATAAGTGATTCTGAGACCAGGGAGGTCAGCAGGGGGCTTCATGTATTTTCTAAAACACTTTCGTTTCCTATAGGCTGTCACAAATACATCCAGGGTACATGTATTAATATATAATTTCCTACTGTACCTTGACATGAGCAAGAACCTCCATAGCAAAGTAATTCATAACAGAAGTGTTTAAAGGAACAGTTCAGTGTAAAGATAAAAACAGGGTAAATAGATAGGCTTGGCAAAAAATATAGTTAGCCAAAAATGTAATCTATAAAGGCTGGAGTAACTGCATGTTTAACAGAACAGAACAGAATACAACTTCCTGCTTTGCAGCTCTTTAACTTTGAGTTAGTCACCGACTTTAAGGGGCGTCACATAGAACACAACTGTTCAGTGAGTTTGCAATTGATCCTTAGCATGCGGCCCTGCTGTTTGGTAACCAATCAGTGGAAACCAAGAGAGCTGCAAAGCAGGAAGTAGGGTTCTGTTCTGTTAGACCTCTGGAAACTCCAGCCTGTATAGCTTATATTTATGGCTAACTAACTATATAAATAGAAATATTTTTTAATTTGCACAGCCTATTTACCTAGTTTGTATTACTTTCTGACAAATAACAGTCCTAGCCCAAGCCCAGGCCATCTTATAGAAAGGATTCTAGAAAAAAACATAGAATTACCAAAACTATTTATCAGGATAGTGTAGACCGCTGGTTACACTGTCTTTATTAAAAGGGCATATTCATTTAAGACTGTTATTAGAGGGCTTTGTTGTCTTGATTGTTGGAGGAAAAAGAGCTCTGGCTGTGAAAGAACAAACAAAACACTGAATTTTTAAAATATAAAAAGGAATACCGAACCTCATGAGTGGAAACACAGTTACAGCTAAAAAAAATCAGCTCTGATGGCAATATCCCTTAAGAATTTGTGGATTGATCACTTCTGCTTGTTTAAACATTTTTGCAGTGCGTACTTTATAATTACTTTTCACTAAATTCAGGGTATCTGCTATAATTAAGAGATTATTTTTAGGTTGATTAAAAATAACAGTTTTCTGCTACTGTTCTTAAACAAGTTCTAAGAGTGTATAGGGTTCTATATATCTCATCTAAAGTTCTGAATGGTAGAAAGCCTATCAACCTAGGCTGCTAAATTCCATGATATAACTTAATGCTAAACTGTTACCCAACAGCTCCATATTGAATATAAAGTGTTAAAGATGTAGTTGATATAAGATGCTATAATGTACTGTAGGCTTAACATACCTGGTGGTCTAGGGGGCTGGCGGGATGCCTGCCTCGTGCTTCCTCCTCCGTTGGTTCCTAGGGCTCGCAAGGCGCACACTTCCGTGTTTTACACACCATGCGCGTGACGTCATCACGTCCGTGGTGCGAAATTTAAACTATTTAAAGGGGCTTTGGGCTTGTGATCGTTGCTCGCTGTAAGGTCTAATCTGATTCGTTTCCTGTGTGCGATTTTGTCTGTGAATATCCCGGTTTTGATCCCTGCCTGTCTGACTATCCTGAATTCAGCTAATTCTGACCCTTGCCTGCCTATTCTGAACTCTGCCGATATTGATCCTTGCCTTCCTGACCATTCTTGAATGCTGCCTGTACTGACCCTGGCCTGTCTGACCTTGCTTGAACTCCGCCTGTACTGACCCCGGCCTGCCTGACCACACTTACAGTATTGTCTACTCCTTGAACTGTTGCTGCCTTCTGTCCAACCTTGTTAACATATGTGCCCCTTTGCCAGTTCAGAACATCTGCTTTGCTCCTCTCAAGTTTAAAGGGATCCTGTCATCGGAAAATATGTTTTTTTCAAAACACATCAGTTAATAGTTCTACTCCAGCAGAATTCTGCACTGAAATCCATTTCTCAAAAGAGCAAACAGATTTTTGTATATTCAATTTTGAAATCTGACATGGGGCTAGACATTTTGTCAATTCCCCAGCTGCCCCTGGTCATGTGACTTGTGCCTGCACTTTAGGAGAATAATGCTTTCTGGCAGGCTGCTGTTTTTCCTTCTGAATGTGTCTCAGTGGGACATGGGTTTTTACTATTGAGTGTTGTTCTTAGATCTACCAGGCAGCTGTTATCTTGTGTTAGGGAGCTGCTATCTGGTTACCTTCTGTTGTTAGGCTGCTGGGGGGGTGATATCACTCCAACTTGCAGTACAGCAGTAAAGAGTGATTGAAGTTTATCAGAGCACAAGTCACATGACTTGGGGCAGCTGGGAAATTGACAAAATGTCTAGCCCCATGTCAGATTTCAAAATTGAATATAAAAAAATCTGTTTGCTCTTTTGAGAAATGGATTTCAGTGCAGAATTCTTCTGGAGCAGCACTATTAACTGATTTGTTTTGAAAAAAAATGATTTTCCCATGACAGTATCCCTTTAAGACCTGGCAGCATCTGAGTAGCTGAAGACTCCTCCCGAGGCCAAAGGCGGCTGCTACAGGCAGATGATTGAGCCTTGACCAGGGAGCCTAGCACTTGTTCTGGATTTAGGGAGCCTAGCACTTGTTCTGGATTTAGGGAGCCGTACGTGACAGTAGATGAATTTTCAGTTAACTTTAGTTATACAGGTATGGGACCTCTTTTACAAAATGCTGGGGATCTGAGGTTTTCCGGATAACAGATCTTTATGTAATTTGGATCTTCATACCTTAAGTCTACTAGAAAATCATATAAGCATTAAATAAACCCAATAGGCTGGTTTTGCATCCAATAAGGTTTAATTATATCTTAGTTTGGATTAAGCACAAGGTACTGTTTTATTATAACAGAGAAAAAGAAAATAATTTTTAAAAATGTGTATTATGGGAAATGGCCATTCTGTAAATCAGAACTTTCTGGATAATGGGTTTCCAGATAACGGATCCCATACCTGTCTCATATAGCACATACACATCATGCAAACTGAGTTAGCCTGCCTTTAAAAACAAAACGGATCCAGGTATGTAATAAGTAATCACAAAAGGCAACTCACACTTACAGTAGAAACATATTAAAGAGACACATTTATACAACTAGGGTTTATCTTGATGATATTTTTATTTTAAATAAAACATTACCTGAATAATTTGCCATTGTAATCAGGTACCTAAGCTATTGCAGAACTGCACCTTCTAGTACCGGTCAAGCTTTATAAAAAGCAGAAAAAGAACCTATAATCTGTTTTTATACTGTATAGAACTTTGGGACACCAGATCTATCATAAAATGACTATCCATTATCAACAATGATGTTTTACAATAATATATGAATCAATCAAATGTCAAGGCATCTCTGATAGCAATGAAGCTACAGATTTATAAATGTTTTTTTTTTTTTTTAATAGGCAATATGCAGAAATACGTAAACCTGCCACTATTAGCTCTAAACATCAGTTCTTCAGATCTAGAAGCTGATCAGCATTTCAAATCATGTAGCAGATTTGCACATTATAAGAACGATTGAAATGATCAGCGCTTGGATTTAGCTATAGAACAATAGCCAGCAGGGTAAACAAGTATTTCACAGTACTGGTTTGAAGTGTGAAATATTATTTTAATGAGACGGTGACACATTTGCAGGTGATTATCAATCTGGATTTGCAAATGAGACAAATAAAAGAAATGACTATTTTTAATGTCCTTTTCCAAATAAGCCCATAGGACAAACAGAGCTGCAGACATTGCTATATGGATTGTTGGTGGCCACAAATATTGTACATTTTAGGAAAGGAATAAACAGAATGTGAGTAACAGTGCAGCAAAGCAGTAATTTATTAATACTGCAGCACTTTGTCTTAAAGTCTTTCACATCCAGAAATAGCTTGAATGGAATCTTACACCAAAAGAAAACTAAAAGAAATATACAATCCAAAATATTGTATTAGATTAATTTTATAGCACCTCTTTTTAGAAAGGTTATAACACAATGTTAAAATGTATGCATTGTTTTAAAAGGGTTGTTCACCTTCCAAACACTTTCAGTTGTTTTTAGATTGTTCCCCAGAAATAAAGACTTTATCCAATTACTTTCTATTATTTATTTTTTACTGTTTTTCCAAAATCTAAGTTTAAAGTTGAATGTTCGTATCTCTGGTGTTTTCTGGCAGCTCAGTAATTCAGGTGCAGACTCTGAAATGTTACAATTTTACAACATTGAGTTGATACATTTCTCAGCAGTATTAGCAACTATTGTATCAATTCTAACAGCTGTCTGTAATGAAACCCAGAGATTCTGCTCAGCAGGGACAAAAATAAGAAATGTATCAACTAAATGTATCCATTTAGAACAATTTACAGGGTCGGCGACCCCCAGGGCTGCTTCAGAAGGTGAAAAAAGACACTTGACACTTCAATATTAGAAAAACAGTCACATATAGAAAATAGAAAGTCATTGGAAAAAGTCATTATTTCTGGTGATCTATCTAAAAACAACTAGTTGTTTGAAGGTGAACCACCCCTTTAATGTATGATTCTAATAAGGGATGCGCCGAATCCACTATTTTGGATTCAGTCGAACCCCTGAATCCTTCGCAAAAGATTCGGCCGAATCCTAATTTGCATAAGAAATTAGGGGTGGGAAGGGGAAAACATTTTTTACTCTTTGTTTTGTGACAAAAAGTCACGTGATTTCCCTCCTTGCCCCTAAATTGCATATGCAAATTAGGATTCGGATTAGGTTCAGCCAGGCAGAAGGATTTGGCCAAATCCTGCTGAAAAAGGCCGAATCCTGAACCGAATCCTGAATTCGGTGCATCCCTAACTCCAATGCCCTTCATATTAAATGAAGACCTCACCAACGAGTGAATCTTTACTTGTATGGCCAGCTTTAGTTAACAATCTTCTCTCAACCAAAAACAAGGAACTAATTTCTCCCACATTTCTAACAAGATAAGTTGGAATATTTTAGGCTATGTTCCAATCTGTCATGGCAGTGGCACCCCATTAGGGGCGGATTAATACACAGGCTATAGCCTAGGGTCCAGTATGACTGTTATTTCTCTTTCTGAACATTTACTTATATTTCTTCTTGGGTCCTGTTGCGTGCACCTGGGAGAAGAAAGCAGGCAAGGTACATGGGATTCGGGCACGCATGCACCTGAGCTCTCTACACTTGGCTGGGTTCTGGTCAGAGGGCCTGTTGGAAGTATAGTTTAGACATCTCATTCATCTGTGAATGTACCCCAACTACCAAAGTCTAAACCTGGGCACACCCTAAACAACACCCAATTTCTGGTAAGCCCTATTCCTTTCCAGATCTGCAAATAGGAAATGTCCCTCCTATATCAAAACAAATGTGAGGTATGGGAAAGGGCTGCTAATAACATAAACATTAAGGTCAGATAGGGATCTGACTAGCCAAACCTTCACAGACACTGGATAGACACTGTACAAGCGGCCATACATGTGCAAGTTAACCTGTCATTGTTCCGATCCTTTATCTGTTCCGTTCCTTCATCTGCCAACACTGTAAGCTCATTTTCCTACTCACAGGCCAAGTTCACCTTTAGCCACCTTATCATACCTGTATGAGGGGTTGTTCACCTTCAAACACTTTTTCCAGTTCAGTTGGTTTCAGTTTGTTCACCATAAACAAATACTTTTTCCAATTGCTTTATATTTTCTATTTGTGACCGCTTTTCTAATATTGAAGTGTAAACTTTCATTTTTCACCTTCTAAAGCAGCACTGGGACGGGGGGGGGGCCTTCCACTCTTTAACTGTTCTAAATTGCTACATTTAGTTGATACATTTCTTTAGCCATGCTGAGCAGAATCCTTGAGTTTCATTAAAGGCAGCTGTTAGAACTGATACAATAATAGCTGCTCTTGTTCCACAGATACTACTGAGAAATGTTTCAACTAATTGTATCAACTAAATGTAGCCAATTGTAACCGTTAAAAATCTGCTCCTGGATCACTGACCTGCCAGACTGAAACTCTAGTGACAGGAACATTAATCTTTAAACATAAATTTTGGGAAATCAGTAAAAAATAAAAGATGGAAAGCAATTGTTTATGGTGAAAACAACTGAACTGAAAAAAAGTGTTTAACAACCCCTTTAATGCTGGACTTGGTACTACTACTAAAACTGGCCTATCAGAGATTTAAACTTACCCTTTATATGCAGAGAAGTAAATAATGTTTTCTAACAGGTTACAGAGCATCTACTAACATTTTTCACACAATCCATTCATGGATTCAATCAACTCAGAAGACATTGGACACAAAATATATCACTATGTGGCACACTATAACCAGATCCATAAGTCTTAAATGAATATATACACTCAGTAGTGTGCATGGAGTCATCCAGTAGGTATGACAGTCAGAAAGACTGGCAAAGTCATACTGGATATGAGGGGTAAATAAGTATTTTAAAGCACTAAACACAAATAGCACAAAGCTTTCCATTTAATATGTGATACACTGGGTTATGAATTGCTGTTCCTCTAGATTAGTTACAGTGGGACTTAAGCTGGCCATAGATACAAAGATTATATTATTCGAATCCTCAAACAATCAGATTTCCCCATCTCCCAACTTGCCACTAACCATTCCGATCAAATAAAGTAGAAAAGAACAGATCAGCCAATGTGCTGCCCCTGACAGCAATCGTACAAAAGTTATGTCTGACAAAGCTAGTGACAGTCTCCCTCTGAAAATCCTATGATCGGCAATACACGCAGAGATATTATCGGCAGCCGGCAGAAATCTTTTAACCTGTTCGATCGACCAAACGACCGATCTCCGCCGGACGAAAAATGTCAGGACTCTCCACACACGGTCTGAAAATCATACGATTCCTCGATTCGTACGATTGGATCTTTGCTTCTATGGCCAGCTTTAGCCCATAAAACAAAATTATAAACTGGGGTAAACTTGGGGAAATACACTTCTCACAAACTCAGAATCAGAACTGCTGTCATGACAGGGGAAGAAAAAGCGTAGCACCTAAAGGTCAGATGTGGGTTGATTAAAGAGGGAATGGAAGAAAGAAAGAGAGAAAAACAAGAACTGACATTCTTCTGATCTTTCTGGATTTCCCACTGAATCGTGATTCATGGTCCAGATGAGTTAATCTGGACAGTAATTTCTACAAATTAGAAGACATATGTGGGTGGGGGCTTCCAAGCACCCAGACCCCAAAATTTACAAATTTCTTAACCATTCTCAGTTGGTGATCATGCTCTGCATTTTATTTTTTTTCAACCATACACGCAACGAATATCGGACGAAAATTTGTTTCGTATGATATTATCTGTGCGTCTATGGCCACCTTAAGTCTACTTAAAATAGGATTGTTTTGCCTCCAGTAATGATTAATTGTATTTTAGTTGGGATTAAGTATAATGTACTGTTTTATTATTACAGAGAAAAAGTTTAACATTTAAGTTATTTGATTTAAATAGAGTCTATTGGAGATGGCCTTTCTTTAATTCTGAACTTTCTGGGAAACAGGTTTCCGGATCCCAGATCCCATACCTGTACAACAGAAATTACTTGTTTCTGAATACTTACACACTGGAATAAATATTTTTTGTGAACCAAGCTACATTTTAAATAATACATGTCTCATTGCAGTTGAGATGCATGATGCAAACATCAGTGGTTTCTGTGCAGATACAAGGTTTTTAGCTGCACTAACTGATAATGCATGGTTATTTGCTGCTACGTTTTTGACATTTTGAAAGGCCTAGGGCCTGTTATTTTCACATTTTAAGGGGGAGTAGCATTGCATAATACTTTTTTTCCATCTGGCACAAAAACATTTTCTAAAGTACCAAGTAGCTTCTGGGACAGATGAGTATTTTGGACTGGTAAAAGACTGCCTGTACGCCAGGGAACAACCACTTTGTCGCAAACAAAAGCAGATTGTCTTTTCATCTATCAAAGTACTCCTTTTTATAGCACCTTATTATACAAAGTTTTATAGGAATATATATTTCCAGCAACACTTTAATCTGTAAATTAAAAATTTTGAATGATAGTCTTCATACAAATCCCATTGGTATTGTATTAGGTAATTGTTATATGTTAAATATATTAACATATTGATTATAAGGGTAAAATTAGCCTGCGAAAAATAACAAGAAATAATTTTCAACCAAAAAGCTTAATAGCTGTGTCAATATTTCTCCCAAGGGATGGATAACCAATAGATTTCCCAAAAACCATTGGGGGATGATCAGAGTTGTAGAGCAATATTAGAAGATGCAGGTAGCCTATTGCTGCTTCATACGAATAGATTTTAGATTAAATAGTGCTACAGCCAAGTCACTGAAGTACCCTAGAATTTCCAGACACTCAATGCACATTTCAGCATCCTGAAATCATATCTAGTCTAGCTCACTGATGATTCTTTAACAACTGATATTCATATATGATAACATACACCATACCATCAAAAGGCGAATTATTCTCCAATAATCACAATGCACACCTGCCTTTCCCGGGATCTACACAATTAAAATACAGCTGTGGATATTACAAGAATATAATAAAAATACAGTATATAGCATAAATAAAACTTAGGATTTTCCCTACCAAGTAGCAAACCTAAAAGCATTTTTTGCAGCCCCCTACCCCTTTATCAATATTGTTTACTGCCTCTTTTTGGTCTCCACATATAGGCTTCTGTGTTTTTCTGAGTTTAAGGGGCAGATTTATCGAAGTGTAAAATCAGGGCTCACCACAGAAAAATGCACCCACTTTCTATTCATTCCTATTGGATTTTTAGAAGCAAACGGTGCACTAATTTTCACTTATTAATAAATATTATTTTAAAAATCCCATAGGAACTAATAGAATTTGGGTGAGTTTTTCTGTGATGACCTTTAATCAAACTTTGATAAATCTGGCCCTAAATAGCATCTCTTTATTCCACTGTATAAGAAAACACAGTGAATTCTCAACTGCATAATTCTGAACACACACGGATGCAAAGAAGCAGAATATAATGGAATCAATTAACTGATGCATGTTACTGCACTCAAAACTGCACCTTAAACACAAACCAAATACCTCCATGTGTAGAGGGTCACATTAGTCACATTAGTGCTCTGTTACCTGATCTCTATCAGTCTATGATATGTTCTACCTTACATGAAACTCATTTGGGGAGATGGTAGGCACAAGACTGTTTTTATCTCTCCATGCTGCACTCCCAAAGAGCAATGGTGAAATACTAAATATTAAAAATAAAAAAACAAAACACTGGATCGTCTGTATGCAATTTAAAGGAGTTGTTCACCTTTAAATTAAGGTTTAGTCTGATGTACAGTAGATAGTAATATTCTGAGACAATGTGCAACTGGTTTTTATTTTTCATTATTTGTTTTTTTTAAAAAAATATTTAGCTTTTTATTCAGCAGTTCTCCAGTTTGCAATTTCAGTAATCTGGTTGCTAGGGTCCAAATTGCCCTAACAACCAGGTATAAAAGACTGGAATATGAATAGGAAAAGGGCCGGGATACAAATATGAATAATAATAAAGTAGCAATAACAATACATTTGTAGCCTTGCAGAGCATTTGTTTTTAGATGGGGTCAGTGGCCCCCCATTTGAAAGCTGGAAGAAAACCCCCATTTGAAAGAGTGAGAAGAAAAACAAAAAAAAAAATGAAGGCCAGTTGAAAAGTTACTTAGAATTAGGCATCCTATAACATAGTAAAAGTTAATGTAAAGGTGAAACACCCCTTTAACATAATAGAGTTTGTGTCTGGATATATGCAATTCAAAGTACATTTGGAATAAAATGAATCTATCATTCTAAAGATAACAAAAATATTTTCTTTACAAATATAAGACTATATAATAAAGAGAGCATCAAGCCATGAATCCCATGTCTAAAAATGTACTGTTAACAATGCGACTGTTCTATGAATTCAAAGGAACTAAGCAAACACAACAGCATTTCCAAACTACTTTTGGGGTGCAGACAGAAATATACTGGGGTACAAATAAAGGAACCTCTGTGAGAATTGCTCTAAGAGAAAGGAGAAGTCTTTATTACTGTAGAAAAAGGAACTCAATGTTATTATCCCTACAAACACCAATTAACATTCAGAGGTCAGCACTTAAAGGGTTGTCCATCTTTGAGTTAACTTTTAGTATGATGTAGAGAGTGATAATCTGAGACAATTTGCAATTTGTTTTAATTTTTTTATTATTTGTGGTTGTGAGTTATTTAGCTTTTTATTCAGCAGCTCTTCAATTTGCAATTTCAGCAATCTGGTTTGCTAGGGTCCAAATTACCTTAGCAACTATGCATTGATATGGATGAGCATATGGAATATTAATAGGGGAGTGTCTAAATAGAAAGATAATTAATACAAAGTAGCAATAACAATAAGGGGCATATTTATCAAGGGTCGAATTTTCCCAAAAAAATTTTTTTTCCCCAAAGTCCACCAATTGACTCTAAATAAGTTCTAGGAGGTCCCCCATAGGTCAAAACAGCAATTCGGCAGGTTTTAGATGGCGAATGGTCGAATTCGAATTTTTAAAGAGACAGTACATGATAAATTTCGAAATTCTAACGTTTTGCAAATTCTAATCAAATTTGGACTATTCCCTAGTCGAGGTACACAAAAATTTGAATTTTTTTTTCATTCGAAAATTCACTTCGACCTTTGATAAAGCTGCCCCCTAATGTGTTATTGCTATACAGAGCATTTGTTTTTAGATGGGGGTCAGTGACCCCCATTTGAAAGCTGAAAAGAGTCAGAAGAAGAAGGCGAATAAACTATAAAAAAAATAATGAAGACCAATTGAAAAGTTGCTTAGAATTGGCCATGCTAGGACATGCTGAAAGGTGAACCGCCGCGTTAATGAAAGGAAATAGTAGTGCGAGGTCTCAGACACTGACACAACTCGGCTGTCATTCTCGATTCCATAACTTAATGCCTTTCCGAGAACTATTAAATCGTTTCTCACAAATGAAAACCCACGAATCGCTGTCGCTTCACTCTTCCGAGTACCTGATGCTTCTTTTCCATCCTTTCTATCTTGACTGACTGTGACACCAACCTTCCATGCCTTCCTAAGCCAGGAGTAAGCATGGCGGCTCCGGCATGGGGAGAATGAGTGCATCACGTGCCCCAGGCGCCGGCATGACGTCACCGTTGTGTTGATTTGCTAACCTTAAAGGAGAGAGGAGTTAGTAAGCATGAGAGCGGGCACTGCGAACTGTTTGGGTTAGGCTGCTGCTTTAAACAGCGCATCTCTGCTCACATACATGCCTGCAGCGAGAGCTAGGGAAGGAAGAAGCCCGTCTGAGGTGAGTGCAGCTGGTGATCTTTTTATTCTCACAAAGTGATCTTCTCCCCAAACTTCTCAGGAGGACATTTGTTATTGATAGCGGGGGCTGGGATTTGATTTGAGCTCAGTGATACAATAGGCAGTGTTCTAATAATAGAGGCACATGTCCAACCTGAGACCTTTCTGCTGTTCTTACACTTCCCACTGTATCCCTTTAGCCTGCGCTTGTCTGGCCCCTCTGGGAATGGTAGCTTCCACGCAGGGTAGGTAGCTCCTGAGTGTGTGTGTCTAGCCATGCTTGAGGGCTGTTTGTATTGCACTGGCTGCACTTGCGCTGGCTACAACACGCACTCAGTACATGACGTTGGTTTCCCCTGGTTAAACAACCCCATTCCTGTCCGGGTTTACTTGTGCACATACAGTGTTCTCCCTCCATCACTTTCCCTAGTGATCCCAAGTCAACTTCAGCTGCGTGAGATCGTGCGCTCTGCAGGGCACAAAGCGCTAAAAAAAGTTAATCAGAAATGCCGACATCGCAGCTTATTGTCAGGATAGCGCTGATTGTGTATAGGAGCCCAGTTATGATCAGGACTGTTATTAGGTGCGGATAGAGAGCCGGTGAGGCGCACACTTGCTCACTGAGCTATGGCTTCCGAATACTGATGATAAGGGATGCGCTATTGTGCTCTGCACTTCATCATTTTGGATTGAAGTTCGTACAGATCCACATCAGTTAATATAATACAGATCGCTGTTCAGCGTGGCATCCCTCAGCCGAGCGCTATCCGACAGCCTTAGGCGCAGACTGTTGTCCTAGTGTTTGCACATTCATTATTATCATTATGTCGCACACTGATTGTGCCCCGCCAGTGAACAACTCATTTAGGATTAACTTTGAGCGCTTTGTGCAATGCAGGAAGCCCGGCGCTATTTTACTGTAAGGTGCAGAATTATCCATGCGCTGCGGGGAGACAATATCATTTCATAGAATAAAATTGGGTGCGCTGCAGGGAGACAGGCAGTCCTATTTGGCTGTTATACTGCTGCTCTGAGACATCGTGGCACTTACTCTTATCACTTCTGCTGGTGCGAGGGGGGTTACCTTTTTTTTTCAGAATAGGGGAGACGGGGGGATTCCCTAGGGTAAATTGGGATCTATTGGGTTTTATTTCGAGAAACAATGGAAATTGATCGCTCCTGCATTGTGACATCCATATCGTACCGTTCCCACTGGATCTTGGCATGTCATCTGTTGAATGAAAACCCCGAGATTCGCTCCATTCAGTGTCGAATGTTTGTTATTTTTGTGCATTCGTAGTATTTTTCCTTTATACTAAATCATCATTGCTTCACTCTTTCCCTGTAAAACATCATGTTCTCTTGACCATATCCAGAATTAATTAATGAAACTGACCCGCCCCTGTATCGCTGCTGTGTGCCTATCCGTATAGTGTGTGCACAGTAATAATTGAATCTGTGTATGCGCAAATTCCCTTTTGTACCAATGTCTGAGTCGCAGACCCCCTGAGCGCTCTACTAGGGTCCTTGCGCTAAAGCTCCTTCTTCTTTCTCCATTTATTTTACTGTATGTTGGCTGTTCAGGACCTGTGGGGTAGGGCAGAAGGAGTAAAGCCCTTTTGCAATTGCTGGATGTTATCAGAATATACAATTATTTCAGCCTTCCAGCTGTTGCTCAACTACAACTCTTAACATCCTCAAGTTGTCTATCAGCAGCTGAAGGTACTGCATTTTGGATATCCCCGATTTGTTACCACTCCACCCCAGATTGTCCTGAGCTGCTCTATCAGAGGGTGTTCAGGTTATTAAGTGACATCTTGCCTCTTATTTGACTTGCTTTTTGTTGTCTTCCTCTGCACAAAGGTTAATATCGGTGTGATCTAATCTTCATGTTATTTCTGCTGACCTCTATCATGGGTTTTTCTTCAACATGTGTGATTTCCCAAAACTTGATGTGCCAGGGCTTTAATGGGAGCTGAATCTTGGCAATACACAACTGATAAAGAACTTTTAATAGTTCACTAATTAACCCTTCCAGCTCATCAAAAGCAGCTTTGTTCTGTCACAGAGTGTCTTTCCCACCCACCCCCCCCCCCCAAAGAAAAACAAACCGGAGAATCACAACTGAAACGATGAGATCTGTTTATCCACAAGCTGCTGTCATTGTTTGTCCTAAACCTTCTCCTTTATGGGCATTCGCATGGGCATTAGCTTGGGCAGAGCTCTCGTTGCCCTATTTCTTATATGCAGTACATGAGCCATAACTTGCTGCCCCAAATGCTTTTCTGCCTGTTATTCAAAATCTATGTTTTTTTTTTTTTAACAGAGACTTGGCAGTTTCTTCTATAAAACGCTTACGCATACATACAAGTCTGCAGAAATAGAATTCTTTTATGGATAGAGGTAAACTGTAGCCCATATTTTATAACTTCATAAATTATGTGTAACACTGCTTCCCAATTCCCCCCACCCCCCTTTTTTTGTCTTTAGCTGTTCTTGTAGACAGCTCCCTTTTACAATCCGTGATCAATTAGTGTATGCTATCTTATGCTTGATTGATAAGCCACACAGGTGTTTGCTTTTAGCCCTCTGTCAAGGTATTTTAAAGTGGCAGTGGGACTATTTGCCTTTTTCTGGGTGACATCACAGTTAAGTGTTTTATGGGTCTTTGTGTGGCTCTGTATATATCCCGGTGACCCTCACACTGTATAACTGCCTTCTACTTCCCAACAGACAAAAACATTCCTGCTCTTTGCACACACAATAGCACTAGCCACTATTGTGGGATCTGTTTTCTTAGCTCTCTTATCCTGATTTATTATTTGTTGTGTCCAATATTAATGTGATTCATTTTGTTCCGGTCGTTTTGAAAGCCTATTATGTCACTTTTCACATTCAAGAAGGTCTTTGGCTTTTGATTGTCAACTGCTGTGCACATTTCAATTAACATTTGAAAAAAAAAAATGATTGTAAAATGAAGACTTTTGCTGCCTAGATAACATGGCAGTTCTCATTCTGGCTAATTTGAACTTAAATACTTACTGATGATGAAGCCAGTTATCTCAACCACAGATGATTTCCCCTACTTAGTTCAATATTCCAGATCTCTCAGTGCCATGCTACTATGTGATACTTGTTGGGGGATGTGAAGAAGAACTACATGCGTTTCTGGTACGGTATAGTTTGTTCAAGCGGCTAATTGGAATTAAAAGGTTTAAGGATGCTTAGATTTGATACCTCACAGAGCTAGATACCGTAATACATAGCAAGAGCAGTCCCCTGGGGGAAATCATTTCTGTGCTTAGTATGTAACAAATATGTATAAAACCCAGAATGTTAAACTTCAATTTATCATTGAAGTTTTATCATTTATTTAGTTTATTCGGCCAGTTTATAGTTGAAGGAAAAGTGTGTTCTTTAACTCTTATTTCCCAGTGGGTCACAAGCTGTAAAACCTCCTGAGCGTTACTTATTACTTTATTCTTTTAAATAGGGGGATATATTTCTTATTTGCTGTTCTTCGTGTTCAGCTAACATAGAGGATAGGATTTGCCTTTTTTTTCTTTCTTCTTTTTCTAGGAGTGTAAATAAAATGTGAATTTTATTTCCAGTTTGTTGCATTGCATGTCGCATGTATGCAATGTCGTTTCTGAATTTCAGTGCATCTGGGAGCTATTAGAAAGTGTTAAGTGGGCAATATATGAAGCTCTTTGGGGGAATTCACTAAACTGTTCCTTTTCACACAATGATGTTTAAGTGCCTTTAAATTAATATTCACCGCTAAAAAGAGCTAATGGCAAATTCATGAATGCTCTTAACAACAAAAAATTTGTTTGTGCTTCTGATCTTTAAAGTTGAACTAACAGCTTTCAAGTAACCTTCGTTTGCTTGTTCCCGCAAGATACGTTGTTCCCCAATGACAAAACGCGTACTAAAATTCATTTACACTTTAATGTTCTTTAAGAAATAGAAACATACTTTATAAATGTGGGGTTATTTCCTTTCACTTTATTTCAATCACTGAAAATTCATCTTAGTGACAGAAGTACCTTCATCACAAATGGCAATAAAACATTTTCCTGCAAGCTTTGTGTTTGTTGCAAGCGAAAGCACAACTATAACTTCTAGCTTCCATTATCACTTTAAGCTGTTTGATGGGTGCTGGAACTTGTAGGTCAGTAGCATCTGGATGGTGGTTAAAAGCTTTCCCATCCCTGCCCTAAGCAACCATTGTCCCTGTCTTAAGCAACCATTGTTGAGACTTACATTAGGTCAGCTTTGCTTCACTTTATTTCTAGATTTTTATATTTAAAGCAGGGATAACAAACTGCTAAAACTCCCAGCATTCTCAACTAGATTATATCAATGAGTTGTAGTTTCATTATGCAACTGGAATAGAATTAACTCCTCCAATGTGGATCAAGTGCATACATGACATTTTGAGCATTTTCTCAAGGATTAGTGCAATGTAGGCCATCACCCTATAGATAGAGGGTTGTGGGAGTTGTAGTTGACAGATCTGAAAAGCCACAGGTTTGATGTCTCTAATTTTAGTGTATTGCTTTCCTTGTGTGTAATGAGCTGCAAATTAGGAGTCATTCCAGCCTTCTTATTGACAGGCTGAGCAAATCAATTGGTTTATGCACTAGTGTCACACAGACCTTTCATTGAAAAGGCTTTCATCTTTAAAGCCATGCAGATGTAATAAAACCCTCTTCCAGTTTGGATGTTTCCTTTGTTACATGTTAAAACAAACCAATATCTAAATATGTCTCTGATCTATAAAACTATGTTTTAAACAGAATATGAATACTCGGCCTGCTTTTGAGATTTTATACCTTTATGAAATGCTGTGAAGCTCCTAGGGGTGCGACGAAGGAAGAAGAACAGAAGCTATCGTAAGCTCTCATCCCTCCCAGGGGTCTTTTTAGTGAGTTTCAGAGCAATAAGAGAGAATCACTATCCCAGTTAAGAAGGGGTTAAACATTTATCAGGTTGGTAGGAAAACATGACATTTACAACTGAAATTCCCACTGCATTTGTGTGGCTGGGGAAAAAAAAATACAGCATTTCAATTGCACCCGTCATCAGGTGTGAAAATCTAGATCACTATTCCCCTTGTTCAGAAAGTGGCTTTCACACTGCTGAGCAAGTTATTTGCTGCACTTTCAGAGGCTATAAAATAGTCCCTGTCGTATAAAAAAAACATGGCGTAAAATTACATACACACATCTGCTATCCCTTTGTGTGAACATGTCATCTTTAGACTTTGTTCACCCAGTCAATGTTGCCTTGGATGGCATGTAGGTCCAGAATCTCTCTGCACTCCTTGCATTTTGCTTGCTGTATGTCCGGAAATCATGTGAGGAGCAGGATATGACACTGTTTATAGTCACATGTACAGTTAAGCATAGGTTAGTATTCGTAATGTTGTCCCTACAAATAACCAGTGCTGTGACCCTACAGATAAAGAGGCAGAGTGCTATAAAGTACTGAAAGTTACTGTGGCTCCTTATGGAGATTGAAGTGTGAAGAAATGCCCAAGAAATATAATGTAATGCCTGATGTTTGTTGAAACTTTCTGTAAGCTTAACAGATCATCCCTTTAAGTGGGACTACTTATAAAAAATGCATCCTGTAGCGCAGCAAATATTTTAATCTCTGATCCAGAAGGTTTTGGACCTAAAGGGTCCAAAAAAGCCTAATTGGCTCATCTCACCTTAAGGGCTCTTACTCACGAGCGATTGTAGCTGCGCTCCCCTGTGTTCCGTTTTTCTGCGTTCAGCTGCAGGGGAGCGCAGGAATAGACGCATTACAGTTTTTTCCAATGGGGCTGTACTCACACAGGCGCGTGTAGGCGCTGTACGCAGGAAAGATGCAGCATGTTGTGTCTCAACCTGCGTTCGGTGCCTACATGCGTTTGTGTGAGTACAGCCCCATTGGAAAAAATGTAATGCGTCTATTCCTGCGCTCCCCTGCGGCTGAACGCAGAAAAACGAAACACAGGGGAGCGCAGCTACAACCGCTCGAGAGTAAGAGCCCTTAGTCTACTAAAAACATTTAATAAACTCAAGAGGATTGCTTTGCCATCAGTATGGATTTTTGCAACTTAGTTAGTGTCAAGTAGAAGGTACTGTTTTTATTATTACAGAGAAAACAAGGAAACAATACCATACCGGTATTAATAGATTTGCGGCACTTTATGTTCGGGAAGTGGCTGGCATGGCTGCCTTGTCGTGATATAGTCCTTGGTTCAATATCAGCCAGGGTACAATGTGCAAATTTGTAGGTTCACTTCGTGCTCCCACAAATTTGGAAAATTAATTGACTTCTGATAAAACTGATCCTACTGAGTGTACATGTGATCTAAAACAGGGACTGATAAGTCATGTATAATAACTAAATAGCTCCAGAATATGTCCGTGCTGTATAAATATAGCATAATAGTTATGGCCCATGAAGAAAGAATTGTTTGTGAAGTCCTGTGTGGCAAACTTTACTGAAAGCAAGGGAATGGTTTCATATGCCGCATATATGCATTTATTAAGCATTGAAAAGTTTTAAGACCCAAACCAATTTTTAATGCGCTGCCTGTTTAGCTGTATGCATCCCACAACATTGCAGGAAATGTATCTTGTGCTTCCCTGCAGGTCTGTACCCCTTGAATGAAGAAATATTTGTTCGGTGCTTAATGTTGGACTTGGTCCCTATGGGTACAGAACTGCAGAGAAGCGTAAGATCGGTTAACAAATGCGTTTCCATGCAGTGGAGCACATTGAGCTGTGCTGAACGCCAAACGCATTTAAATACAATCATGGGTATAGAGCCTTGGGGAAAGTTTGTCCTAATTTAACAACTACATATTCTGAACAAATGAAACCATGTTTTTGTCCATTCAAAAAGAGAAACCAAGAATTATAGGAAATAAAAACAAAATGTACATTTGACAATATGAATGAGACTAGAGGATGGAAGAATTCTTTGTATTTTCATTATCTAGTGGTACAGTTGGCTACTGTATAAATAATGCATATGTAGTCTGCCATATGCAGACCTTGAAAACATGGCTTATTATGTGGGGTTGTAAAATTCTCCTCTGACCGCTGTAACAGTGCATTATAATACAATAATACAACTTTAAACTACATGTGACAGTTGGCTTTTAACCTGGCAGAATAGCATGTACCTCAGTTTCTGTGTGCAAACTTCCTGATACAGCCTGTTCCAGGAAACTGTTCTTTGCGTCCCCTACTTTTGCCCTAAATAACAGTACTGTTTAGAAATTGTTCCAGTCAATCAGATACCTACTGATTGTAAAAGTGAAATGTAATTTATTTAAAGTAGGCTATGAAATTATTCTTTTGACCAATTTTTGATTTGCTCATATGCTTGCATCTACCTGTTGGCCTTATTTTTTTTTCTTGTATTGGCAGACTGAACTACAAGCCAGCTTTCATAAAGTGTTGCTTGTAGAAAAATTGGGTTTGCGATGTCATGACAACATTACTTGATTTAATATGCTTAAGTTTTTCCATTGTAAACTGTGGTGTACAAAACAATACCATTTCAGTGCATTTAAATAGATGAGATTTGTTGGACCAGTTCTGTTGTGTTTCCTTTATAGATTTTGTAATAAAGAGAAAGCCAATACCCGAGTATGCAGCAAACGGGGTGGTCCCAAATTTATTCCATGGTGCATCAGGAAGGGCCGTGTGGTCCCGAAACGTTTGATCTTTTGAATTGTGTCAATAGCACCATGGAATAAATTTGGGATCACCCCGTTTGCTGCATACTCGGGTATTGGCTTTCTCTTTATTACAGGATTTATTACTGGCATGTGGCGAGGCCAGTGCTAATACCTCCACCCCCAGACTTTAACTGTGTTTGCCTTTGTAGATTTACCCTTGTGGCTGTGCAGTGAAATACATTTTGTTTTTTGCCTTCTGTCCGATTTCCCCGCAATATGAGGCATGCAACTCGCGACTCTATAATTAGTCATTCATATGATTTATCTCTTAAACATTCTTTCATTTTTACTTTGCATTACCAATTGTAGATTGAATAGACCCAATTGCACATCTTTTGTACAGGTATAGGATCCGTTATCCGGAAACCCGATATCCAGAAAGCTCCCCATAGACACCATTTTATCCAAATAATCCAAATTTTTAAAAAGTGATTTCCTTTTTCTCTGTAATAATAAAACAGTAGCTTGTACTTGATCCCAGCCAATATATAATTAATCCTTATTGGAAGCAAAACCAGCCTATTGGGTTTATTTAATGTTTGAATGAATTTCTAGTAGACTTAAGGCACGAAGACCCAAATTACGGAAAGATCCGTTATCCGGAAAACCCCACGTCCCAAGCATTCTAGATAACAGGTCCCATACCTGTAGTAATTTTAAAAATATAGGAGGCATAACTAATGGGCTTTAAAATTATTTAATATGGAAAATATATTTACATTCCTATGATTTGCACTGAAATCATTTCCTGCATGCGAGACTGCTGTACAATGTTCACAAATATTTTTTTTATTACAGCTATGCTGATATTGCCTTTTTATGTCTTAAGCAGGCATGTGACATATCCTCACATGCATGGCACCTTACCATAAGTTAGCAAGGTTTGAGTCTTTGCAGTTGTTGGGTGTGCTGTTCACAGGATAAATTAAAATGTAGCTGCCTAATTCTTACAAAATGTCCATAAATAATAAAGTTCTAAGCTGGCCACAAATGGTTTTACCTTTTAGGCTTTTCAGAAATGTGAAAAAGTATGCTATGTGCTGTGTTCCTATTTTTTTTTTTTTTTAAATTGTTGCTGTTATTGCATGCCTAATGTCAAATCTGTTACTGATATCTACCTGCTTTTGAAATGTATCCATGTTAATTTATATCCATAGGTCAGCTGGATCCCAGGCTTGGCCCATCATAAAAAGAAGCAATCAGCCTAATGACTGGACTCCAGGAGCATTATGGATTTTACTAATATGGGTATGATACAGTTGCAGAACCCCAACCACCCTACGGGTCTTCTGCTGAAAGCCAACCAAATGAGGCTGGCAGGGACCCTGTGCGATGTAGTGATAATGGTGGACACTCAAGAATTTCATGCCCATAGGACAGTATTGGCTTGTACAAGCAAGATGTTCGAGATCCTCTTCCACCGAAGCAGTCAACAGTACACATTAGACTTTTTGTCACCAAAGACTTTTCAGCAAATTTTAGAATATGCTTACACTGCTACAATGCAGGCTAAAGTAGAAGATTTGGATGACCTCCTGTATGCTGCAGAAATCTTAGAAATAGAGTATCTGGAGGAGCAGTGCTTAAAGATCTTGGAAACCATTCAAGCTTCAGAAGAGAATGATGGCGAACTCTGCACAGGAGACAGGGCTGTGGAAGAAGAAGATGAAAGAAAAGCAAGGTTTATCAAAAACATGTTAAACACAAAGCATTCCAGTGATGAAAGTGGTTACACTAGCACGAGCAACCAGAACCTAGTGGATCAGAGTCCATCAGTGTCAACATCTTATGGACTTTCAGGCATGAGCCCAACCAAGACTGCTGTAGATAGTTTAATGACTATTGGCCAGTCTTTACTTCAAGGAGCACTGCAACAAAATGCGCTAGATTTGCACTCCACAAATAGGCTTCAGAGCCTCTCCGAGATAAAAACAGAAGTCATGCAAGTTGATGAGCCCTCCAACCAAGAAAGCCCAACAGCAGAGTCCAGTGCTTCTAGTGGGGATAAATCTGATAGCAAAAGCAGTCCAGGAACGCCAACTCGCAGTAGTGTAATCACAAGTGCGCGAGACCTGAGTTTTAGTCGTGATGAGACTACACCCGATCAGTCTGTGGAGTTGGGTCAAGGTCTTCATGTTACTCAAGAGCATGCAGTATCCCAAGCAGAGAAACATCTCAGTGTCTATTCTGTACTCCCTAACCACAAAGGTGAATCAATGATCAGCATGCCAACCTCTATGGCAACTGCTCTTCATATGCAGCCATCTCTGGCTGTATCTATGGACTTTAGTGCATATGGAGGACTACTCCCACAAGGTTTTCTCCAGAGAGAGTTGTTCAACAAGCTTGGAGAACTTGCAGCTGGTATGAAGAATGAAGGCAACAGCCTTAATGAGCATTGTAGTGTATGTGGAGCAAATCTTCCTGATAATGACTCAGTGGAACATCACAGGTAAGTCATTTTATAAGGAGTCTTCCCCCATTCCCTTTTCCCCCTCATCTCCCCGCCACCCCCTATAATTATTTAATTTTTGGTTAATGGGGAAAAAAGTTCATATTTGTTGAGTCCATGGTTAAGATATTTTTTATCAAATACAAATTTAAATTGATGTAAGCTTCAAAGCAAATGTTTGCCTATTGAAGAAAAGGCAAGGAGCTTTCCAGTATAAATTAATTAAGGAAGTATATCCTTTATTTTAAACTGTAACTGCATCTGAAATTGGAAATATTTTTTCCTGCACATCTAGTTGCACATCTTGATACAATGTAGCAGAAATTACAAACCGTGCCTTGCAGGTTTGTGCTACATTGTGAAGCACTGCCAACAACACAGCAAGGGACAGATAGATATAGCAATTAAATATACAGTTAACTTTTAAAAGCAATTTTAATTAATGCATTTTAGAAAGTAGCTTAGAATGCATTTAGACAACATTTTTTTGGGTGTACATTCCCTTTTAAGGTGGCCATACACTGTCCAATACTTTCCAATAAAGTAGATCAACTTGTCATTACTTTACTGTTTCTGTTACAATTGAACATGTCGCTATAATATGATATTTCACATGGAAAATTTTTGGATAGCATGCTATCTGCCAGTGATCTCTTTCACATCATTGAGAAGTGCTCTGAGTCACTCTTACTGCACAACTTGTGAGACAAAGTTATGTCCATCGAAAGTAATTCATGGCAGATATCTTACTACAAGTAGGAGCCATGAAAATGAGTAAGCTGATCCCCCCCCCCAAATTAATTACAGGGATGGGATCTGTTGGCTACCTTCACTAAGTAGAAGGTTTTTATATATATATATATATATATATATATATATATATATATATATATATATATATATATATATATATATATATATATATATATATATATATATATATATATATATATATATATATATATATATACACAGTGGTGTGAAAAACTATTTGCCCCCTTCCTGATTTCTTATTCTTTTGCATGTTTGTCACACTTAAATGTTTCTGCTCATCAAAAACCGTTAACTATTAGTCAAAGATAACATAATTGAACACAAAATGCAGTTTTTAAATGAAGGTTTACGTTATTAAGGGAGAAAAAAAACTCCAAATCTACATGGGCCTGTGTGAAAAAGTGATTGCCCCCCCTTGTTAAAAAATAAACTAGTAAAATTAATTGAGATCTATCAGTCTGGTAAAGGTTATAAAGCCATTTCTAAAGCTTTGGGACTCCAGCGAACCACAGTGAGAGCCATTATCCACAAATGGCAAAAACATGGAACAGTGGTGAACCTTCCCAGGAGTGGCCGGCCGACCAAAATGACCCCAAGAGCGCAGAGACAACTCATCCGAGAGGCCACAAAAGACCCCAGGACAACATCTAAAGAACTGCAGGCCTCACTTGCCTCAATTAAGGTCAGTGTTCACGACTCCACCATAAGAAAGAGACTGGGCAAAAACGGCCTGCATGGCACATTTCCAAGGCGCAAACCACTTTTAAGCAAAAAGAACATTAAGGCTCGTCTCAATTTTGCTAAAAAACATCTCAATGATTGCCAAGACTTTTGGGAAAATACCTTGTGGACCGACGAGACAAAAGTTGAACTTTTTGGAAGGTGCGCGTCCCGTTACATCTGGCGTAAAAGTAACACAGCATTTCAGAAAAAGAACATCATACCAACAGTAAAATATGGTGATGGTAGTGTGATGGTCTGGGCTTGTTTTGCTGCTTCAGGACCTGGAAGACTTGCTGTGATAGATGGAACCATGAATTCTACTGTCTACCTAAAAAATCCTGAAGGAGAATGTCCGGCCATCTGTTCGTCAACTCAAGCTGAAGCGATCTTGGGTGCTGCAGCAGGACAATGACCCAAAACACACCAGCAAATCCACCTCTGAATGGCTGAAGAAAAACAAAATGAAGACTTTGGAGTGGCCTAGTCAAAGTCCTGACCTGAATCCTATTGAGATGTTGTGGCATGACCTTAAAAAGGCGGTTCATGCTAGAAAACCCGCAAATAAAGCTGAATTACAACAATTCTGCAAAGATGAGTGGGCCAAAATTCCTCCAGAGCGCTGTAAAAGACTCGTTGCAAGTTATCGCAAACGCTTGATTGCAGTTATTGCTGCTAAGGGTGGCCCAACCAGTTATTAGGTTCAGGGGGCAATTACTTTTTCACACAGGCCCATGTAGATTTGGAGGTTTTTTTCTCCCTTAATAACGTAAACCTTCATTTAAAAACTGCATTTTGTGTTCAATTATGTTATCTTTGACTAATAGTTAACGGTTTTTGATGAGCAGAAACATTTAAGTGTGACAAACATGCAAAAGAATAAGAAATCAGGAAGGGGGCAAATAGTTTTGCACACCACTATATATATATATATATATATATATAATATATATATATATATATATATATATATATAACGGATATAAAGAAATAAAATGGACAACAAATACAAACAATTATTTGTTTTGTGGCACATTTGCTCTGCTGGCTTATATTCATATGCTGAGAGTTATATCTATTTATTCTTTGTAATAACGAAAGCATGTGAATTTAAATTCTTTGTTTTAAAAATAGTTTACAACTCCTTCTCCCACAATTGTGGGATGTATGTATAATTAAAGGGCTGGTTAGGACATTTCTTTCCTGTACAGTACAGACATTTGCATGAACATGTGTACTAGCTATTATGAAATCAAACCTATTAGAAGAAGGACACAATGTTCTTTCTTACTCACTGCAGTTGTATGAAGGTAGCAGCAATGTATGACTGTAACAAGAGGAGCTTAGGTGTGCCTTGAAAGAACACACATTTTAGGCGTGGTGTGTGCTTCTTTGAAACATTATTCTCCACCTATTTTATGGCCTTCCCCAAAAGTACATTATGTTAAACTGACTACCCAGTTATTAACTGTACCCAAGAAGATACATGTTGTACTGTACATACAAATGAGTTACTCTGTTACTCCTTTTACACAACCATTAATAGCAGATAGTAATGAGCAAAATTTCACCACAAAAATGACGCCCATGGATGCCAATAGGTGAAAAAACTCTCGCTCATCAAAAAAAAAAATTTGTTGCCCATCACTGCAGACTCTGATTAGTAACAAACTCCCATGAACTCGAAATTGGACCCTTGATAAATCTGCCCCAATGTGTACTGTATATTTTGAATTGGTTCCTAAGCTCAGTAAGTGACAGCAGAACAGAGCATGTTCAGTGATCAGCAGAAAAGAAGATGGAGGCTACTGGGGCATCTTTAGGGCCAAGGATATTCTCTGCTAAAGGGGCAATGGTTGCCTTGGGCTGGTATAGAAGCCCAAAACATAATGTACAACATTTCTAGCTACTTATCTAGTTCTCATTTAAATATTTTATTCTTAAATTTATCAAATGCTCTAGCAGGTGAGAGATGACACTTTTGTGGCAATTGCCAAACACAAAAAAATGAATCGGGTAGAGATGGTTGATGGCACCGCATCCTGATATTACTCCGTCCTGCATGCTTTTTGGGTAACTGGACAATGTGTATTTTATTCTTGTAACAGCAAGTAATATGTAAATGGCTTCAGCAACCTCCTGTGTCGCTGGTCTCTTACCATCAACTCAATTACATTTGGGAATTGTCCCCCTTTACTAGTGCTGCCTCTGCCATGACCCAGTGATTTATTAGGATAGTAAAGGCTGGCTCTTGTATGCAGTGAAGAAAATACAAGGTGTAGTGGAGCATCTTAGAAAAGTTCTAGTAGAGGATATGTATATGGACAGTAGGCTAAAGGTAGGACTACATGGACGTTTTCGGCGCGATCTGACGCGCTGCGACAAAAACGCCTGTGACAAGTCATATGGGTCAGAAATAAGGTAAGAAATAGAAATGCTGTGTCTGCATCCGACAGTCGTGTCATGTCGGATCAATGCTGCAACTTCATCCGACATTTCTATCTCTTACCTTATTTCTGTCGCAGGGGTTTTGTTACAGCATGTCTGATCGCGCCTAAAATGTCCAAAAAAATCCAATAATTGTATTGTTACTTGTCAGTGTAACTGATATTGAAGGCAGTATCTTTCTGTGTATACAGTATTCTATGCCTGCTGGTCACTTTGCAGGAAGTCACATTGGATAAGTAAGGGGTCACTGTTACAATACCCAGGAGACACACTTCTTTGTATTAAGCATTGTTCTAAATGAGAGCTTTGGAAGCAGCCAGTTGATTTTATGTTCAAATGCTTGTAAAGAGGCCCACACAGTTTTTAAACTGAGCCAGATAGCAAGAATTCCAGTAACCAACATAGCATATTGACTTAAAAGTTTGTTTGGAAAGTAGATATAAGTTTGTTTGGAAAGTAGATATAAGTAGTTTCTTCTCTGAACAGCTTACTGTATATATATGTGTGTGTGTGTGTGTGAACACTGTACTGTGATATTTATTAACATGTATTTATATAGCGCCAACATATTGCGTAGCACTGATATCTTGCTTCTACTAGTAGTTTATTTGAGGCTTTTAATAATAAAATCAAACCAAGTGGTCATATATACTTTATTGTTGTTGTACGTATATCCTCCATAAATCTTTTGTAGCATTGTTGCACAAAAAAAAAAACTGCACATACAAAAGTTCATTAACCATTATTGCTGTGGTAAAATGATATTTTAGAACTTGTGTGTGTTTTATTTTTTTAAATAAGCTAAAAATAGCGGTTTTCTTTAAAAGGTTATATTTAGAGAAAGACTAGAATTTCCCTCTGCAGGTTTAATAGAAGCCCTTACAATTTCACATAACTAACTTATAATTTAGTATTACTCATGCTGCTGTGTTTCAGTGTACTTAGATATGGAATTTATTGCACATGTTGTCATCATACAGTAGCCTACAGTATATCTCTACTGTGAGTCATTTTATTATTTTTTTTCCAAACTGTACTATTGTGGGACAGTTGAACAAGAACTGAAAGCCCTTGGTGGGTGCAGGTGATGATTCTCACTATGGGGCAGAGGAACCCGAATTGGCAGTGGAATGTGCTAGGAATTGACTTGAAGAATCCTGCATTTGGTTCTGTATTTGACAGAAAAAAACCCTAAGATTCAATCTTTTTCAGTTTTTAGAAGTTGTGTATCACTTTAATCCATAACATGGAGATATTATTACTATTATAGTGCTGTTAAATTTTTACTATAAACTTTGCTTTTTGTATTCAGCAATTATTTGTTTTGTAGGAGATGCTGTATAAATTTTTTTTTCTCTAAATGCATTATCCGTGGATTCCCAGACATATAGGGCTAGAATTGCATCCCCCTAGTGTGACAAAAATAAAAGTGCAAGAACATATGTATGTAAAATTCTGTCAAGTATAGATATGTTTATATTAACACTGATTGTTGGTGAAATATTCTTTGGAAAATTTAACCCTCTATTTATCCTTGAGAGATGCGTAACTAATTCCTTCCCCACTCACGTTCACCCACTTTTTTTTCTAATTTTAAAGCAGCAAATGTGGCTACAAAATTAACAGTGTGGGACCTCACCCCGTATGCCAGTGCCCTTAATACTAACCTAGAGGGTTCAAATCAGGAGAAGATAATCTATTTTCTCAAATGCTCTGTTTTCTTAAATCCGTTCTCTTCGCATAATTGTGGTTCAACTTTTTTCATTTGAAGGTAGCTTGCTGTTTCCGATGCTACAAGCATATTGTTAAATAATAAGATAAGAGAGGAAGTAAATTAACCTCTTGGGTCTTGGGTTTTCAAACAGCAGATCTGTCACCGGTATTGAGTAATGTTCGTATGGATCTAGGACACTGATATAAAGGCAAACGGCAATTAAGTTACCTGTAGGTACTAAAACGTGGCTAAGTTGTAGATTTTAAAAAAAATACTTTTTCTTTCTGTTTTCTTAATCTGATTGATCGGCAACTTTGCAATTTAATAATAAAATTGCTGTATATCCTATAGAAAATGAATAAGGGTAAAATACATCTTGGACCATAAACTGTAATAATAATAACACGAATAATATATGTGACCTAAATATATTTTCATACCTGTTTTGTATTTTTCCTGTTGGTTCTGCTCTTAATCAGATGAGTAAATAAGTACATTATTTTTGTAATTTTAATTTAAAATTACTATTTAGAATTTTAGAGGGAACCTGAATGGCTTAAATGAATATAGAGGGTAAACTTTGCAAAGGGCCTAAAACCCATTACACTTTTAAATGTCATGCATTTGTATACAGTATGCCAAGCGCTTTCTCATTTACCCTTTTTTTAATTCACACATTGGCGTCTTGGGTTTTGTTGCTTAGCAGCACCTGATGCCAAAAGTCAATGTAAAAATGAATGTAGGACTAATTGGTCTGCTTCATGTTGGCATTTGGTGGTCTTGCAAGTATCCACCTAAGCAGCTTTATGGCAAATTGGCCTGCTACTAGATTGTTTTTATTCTCTCCAGCATATAGCGGGTATGTTTTCAAAAGTTGAGTTCAATTGTCTTTTGACAGTAATGGGCCAGTGACTACTTGAGTACCATGTAAACAGACTTAAATTAAAATACCTAAATCACGAAATATTAAAACGTAGAAAAATGTTTGTACCAGTATTAAATGTTTCATAAACACCTGTAGGAGTGTGCTGGGTAAAACGAAAACAATGTCCCAACCAATCAATGTAATGATCTCCCATATCAATGCAATCTTACACCATAATGCCGCCTTTTCTACATACTTCTTGCACTGCCTCTGAAAGCACTGAACAGATGGTTGTTATGCTTAGTAGTGGTGAACTGTTCAATGATTAGAAGAGTCTGTTACTTGTTGCACTTATTCTATTGATTAGTCATAATGAAAGGAACAGAGAGGTTAGTATGGGGAAGGCAAAACAAGCCATGCAGAGCATTCCTGTTCTGCTAGGAGTATGCTGATCACACTGTGGGAATATTTCAGAGTAGAGATTGGGGTAAAAGTGTGTGATATATAGATATATATATATATATATATATATAGATAGATAGATAGATAGAGAGAGAGATATATATTCAGTTATTGAATTGAAAATTAGTCATAAGATATTATTATTATTATTATTATTATTTTTTTTTTTTTTTTATCCTTCAACTGTAGAGACCCGTTTCTATAACCTGGTTCTCCAAGTCATAATTCTTCACAAGGTTAATGTTGCACTGTGTTTTTGTATAGTCGAAAACTGATTAATGTCAGTCCTGGAATGACCATTTTTATTAGTGGCACCTGGTATCGAAGTGTTCTAATGGAGCCCAGCTCCCTGGCCCGGGATTCTTTTGTAAAGGAAAGTTCCTGATTAATTTCCATCTCTTTCCCCCTGTCTTTGGCCTGGCTCAGGAAATGAAGGTTCCCCTCCCAGCTGACCTGAGCTTGGTAACCTTTGACAGTGCCCTGTCAGAGACTCCTGGGGTGTGGGGCTGAGCCTCTTGCATAAAAGGTGAACAGTTTATAATAGGCTGAGGTGACTTATTTATAGGGTGTTAGAATGGGGTGACAAACGTTAACTGCTTACAGCCCAGACTGACTGGATGTGTGTGTGTGTGTGTGTGTGTGTGTGTGTGTGTGTGTGTGTGTGTGTGTGTGTGTGTGTATATATATATATATATATATATATATATATATATATATATATTGCTCTACTCTTCTAGATTCATAATTTGCAGTTACCGCCATGTTTTGGTCAATTGTCCACAACATATCATGGCTTACAACGCTGGTCCAACTGTATTTATGGTATGGGCCATTATTAGAAGGGTGTGTGACCTGAAACAGGCATAGGTAGTCCCAGGCTATCTATTACGAATGCTGATTCCAGTCTCTGGAAACACAATAAATGAGACTTGGTGTTAAGACTCTCATCCTGATGATACTGTTGCGTAGGAATGGTTTATCTTGAATCAATCTAGGTGGCAAATCAGACACTGTTTCCTGGAGACTTACACACAACTAATTAGATGTACTATTGCTAATTATTTTCTTTTCTTGACTTTAGCTTGACTAGTTCTGTTAGTCGCTCACATTTCTCGGCAGTGGTGTGCCTGAGGAAGCTAATTTCTTCCTCCTACAAGTGGCAGATTTGGTACTCGGGGTTAAATTTAGTGGCTGCAGGTCACATTAACTGTCTGTAATTGCTTCCAGATCTGGAAGAAGGGGGGATGTCTTTGTATGTGTGTGTTTGTGTGAATGAAGGTGCTGGTAAACCTCTTCCTGCACAACTTGCACTCTGTACAGTCACTTATTCCCTGGTCCTGGATTGTGTCACCTTGTCTTCATTTCATGTTGTTTTCTCCCTCTACTCCCTCTATTTAGTGAAATATATACAACTGCCCAAAATTAATTTTCTTGGTTGTTTTTAGGGTTTAAATGACATCTTTTGGTTGGTAGGAATTGTCTTTGCCAGATTTGTTCTAGGAAATAAGTTTTCAGTATTGAGCAGGCTTAAGTCTTGTTGAAAAGAGTTACAATTTTTGGACTAACTCACTTCTAGTTGTAGGTTAAGGACATTTGTTTTGTCTTTTCTGATATAAACCGTTATTTTTAATTTGCTGTGGCTATATTATTATCTTACATTCAAATAAGTAAAATCAAAATGTATCAAAAATAGTTTGAGACATTTTTTTTAATGACATGGCCAAAAATCTCTACATCATTGTATGCTTTTACCCTGGAGAATTTTTAAAACACACAAAACAACAAAGAAGAATGTATATAATATGTGTGTGTGTATATACTCGCATATGCAGGTCATGGTTGTGGAGGTGTTCAGCTTGTATGGCCTTAAAGGGCACCTGTTGGCTAAAGCCCCAACCAAAAGTTTGGGTTAATAGTGCTCGCACTCCAGTTGAGGGTAATAGTCGTGTTACGTGACAGTAACGGTAAATGCAGCCCCTGTGGTTGAGGAGAACATCAACAAACTGATCGCCCTTGTTGCAGCCACAGATTGTAGGACGGGCCCGGATACAGGCCGATAAGTTGCAGACTCAGTCCAGAAGCTTTTGTTAGCCTGTGTATAGCCAACAGTAATCCGATGAGTCCATGAGATCCCTTATACTCTGGGCCTCAACACATGGGCATATTTTCTCTAAGGCGTATTTTTGCTCCTTAGAATTCATGCTTGTGAATAAGTCTTACAGGCAAACTCTGCTAAACAATAAGGTATCTTCATTTTGTGGCAAGGATATTGACACCCATCTTGAATGCTTTAGTCATTTTAATATGTTCAATAACTTTTAGAATGTTAGTTCTTTTCGGCTCTTTATTGTTTTGGTATGTAATCTTGCATCTTGCATATTCTGTGTACACACCCATTTATTCTACAGTGTTATTGTGTATAGTAGAAGCTTTATACTGGCATATCTCTTTTTTTGCCAAGTCTGCATTTTATAGGATAGGAAAACAGAAAGGTAGTTAGCGATTCACAAAAGAACGTGAAACAAAAATATTGAAATAACAAGGTTTGTTTTAAAGTTGTATCTGTCAATGTTCCTTTCAAGAGTCAGTCTGCCATTTCTATGGAATACTTAGTTGATGAGTTTTGAGTTGCTTAAGTGCAGTGCCACTATTGTCTGAACCCCTGTTGCAATTATTATTTTTTTTTTTTTAATTTTATGCAGAGCAGTACAAATACCTTTTATATATGCTTGTTTTTAGTTTGTTTAGTAACCCTAGGTAATAAGCCATCCCCTCTCCCAGATTCCAAAACAAAGCTCTGTTGTCCAATTTAAAGGCAGGGATGTTGTTAATCTGTAAACAAGAGTCCATGGGTATGCGGCTAATCAGCAGACCCTTTTGTCATCACCTTGGCATACCAGATTAAAATAATTGACACAATATGGATTTATACATTTTTTGTTTGTATTTATTTATATATTCATTCATTTTATGTTCATTTATACAGAAATTATTGTATAGATGTGTTTTTTATGGTTTATGCCTTACCTATTATCAGATGGGGGTCTTAAAAATGGTGTGACCTACTTACAATGGGTGTTTTGGCATGGCCAAAAATATTTTATATAACTTTTTTTTTTTTTGTTTCATATTGGAAGGAATAGATTTTCATGTTTAATCTTTTTTGAATACTCTCGCCCCCTCAAAATATTGCAGTGAAAGGTGGAGCCCATCATTTTCCATACTGTTATTCTGTTGCACATCTGGGAGGGAGTGGCAAAGTAGATTGCATCTTCTCTGGCTTTTTTTTTTTTTTTTCCTCTCTGTGATAATGATGATTTTGTTCTGCCCTATTCCACTGAACGTGATGTTCTGCCAATGACCATCAGCCCCACTCAGGCAATGCCTCTCTAATTAATTTAAAAAAAATGTGTAATCATCCCCCCCAAGTCAGAATTTTAATATAGTTTCTAATTAAAAAATCTGTACAATGTACATGACCAAACAAAAGTTGGTCTCTTCTTATGCAGATGAGTAAAAAATGGGGCAGATTTATTATGTGGGTTAAAAAACGGCAGAATAAAGCTGGCCATAGACGCAAAGATCTGATCATACGAATTGAGGATTCGTATGGGTGGAGCATCCCGTAATTTTTTGTCCAGCGATGATTCGTACGATCGGATCTTTGCGTCTATGGCCAGCTTAATTTGCCACACATGGCCATTAAAAAAAAAAAAAAAACATGGAAAAATGGTGTATTTGTCTTTTTAACCTGCTTTTTCTTTGAGCAACTTCTGCTGGAACTAGGGTTGCCACCCGGCCGGTATTTTACCAGCCTAGCCAGTAAAACACCTGCCAAGGCCGGGGTCGGTATTAAAAATTTACCATACCCTTGATAGAAGCCCTTGGCCCTCTGCTGGAAACGTACCTTTTTCAGTCTTCTGGCCATCGCATGCATGTGGCTATGCCCCTTTTGCATCACGGCCACATCTCCACCCCTTTTTGCATCACGGCCCAGCCATTTGTCACGCCCTGTCCCTTTTTGTTCCCGCCCCCACCACTTGCCAGTAAAAATTTTCTCAAAAGGTGGCAAACATAGCTGGAACTTACTTACAAAGGTCTGAAGCAGTGTAAAATATTGGCACCAAATTTGGCATTTGCATGGCGTAAAATAAAACACACCTTCATAAATTCTTTACAAAGCTTTTTTCACCATTTTTTTTGGTAAATTTTGTTTTAAATAGGCCTATGTATGTCCCAGTAATCCTGCCCTGCAATGACACGCTCTCATTTTCTCATTGGCTGCTTCTCTATCCAGTAGAAAGGACTGCTACACCCCCCAGGAAGAAGATTGGAGCTCCTTCTTTTTTAATATGTGGGGGGGGGGAAGAACAAGGAATTATATTGGTTATTCATTTATTGATATGTTAGAGGTCTGTGGTTCTTCTTAAACAATGTGCCATAAAATATTTTGGTCATGCTGGTCACAAAAGTCTATTTGACTTCCAGTTATTTTTGATGAATGTACAAGTGGTTGCTACAGTCTTGTACTTTGTAACTTACATTGTCCTAATACCACAATTTTGTCATAGGAAAAAAAAATGTAAAAGGTTATTTTAGGGTAGAGCCCTATAGAGCCGTTATATGACAATTTTTTTCAGCTTGATTTATTTTTTTTCGGCCTGTAAAAATAATACATAATCCCAGTGTCATTAATAAAAATGCTGGAATATTTTTCCAAAAAAAGGTGTCAACCCTTAATATGGTGGGTCTTGACTTCCTAAATGAAAGTGCAAGTTTTAGTACAGGTATGGGACCTAATATCCAGACTGCTCAGGACCTCGGGTTTTCCAGATAACGGATCTTTCCATAATTTGGATCTTCATACCTTAAGTCTACTAGAAAATCATGTAAGTATTAAATAAACCCAAAAAGCTTGTTTTGCTTCCAATAAGGATTAATTATATCTTGGTTTGGATCAAGTACAAGCTACTGCTTTATTATTACAGATATAAAGAAAATAATTTTTAAAATTTTGGATTATTTAATTATAATGGAGTCTATGGGAGATGGCTATTCCGTAATTTAGAGCATTCAGGACAACAGGTTTCTGGATAACGTTTTTCATACCTGTATATTTTTTTTATTTCATTACATTTGCACAGTTTATGTTCTGGTTTTGTCACCAAATTTCTAGAGAGCTGAACAGTATGCAAATTGTGTGTTAAATTAAAAGAGTTCTGCCATAAACAAGGGTATGTGACAACTGTTAAACAGAAATATGATTACAAAGTGGCAGTTCTAAATTTTAAACCTGTACAAATGGATGTAGGGAAATTTAACCGCATATACTAGACCCAAGTAATTGTCCACCAGTGTCCAGCACCACCAACAGTGGTGGTTGGTCAGCTTCCTGCTTATGACACAAAAGCAACTGGATGTTCATAAGAGCAGGACTACACGGCCGATTTCGCAGCGATCCGGTGCAAAATCGCAGGCGTCACATCGGATGCGTCGGAAACAAGGTAAGTAATGGCAGTGTCGGATCGTGACGCAATGTGCAGCGTCTGCATCAGACAGTCGCGTTGCATCAACAATGTGACACAATGCGACAATTGAATTACTTACCTTATTTCCGTCGCATCAGACATGACGCCTGCGATTTTACGCAGCGCGTCGGATCGCTGCGAAATCGGCCGTGTAGTCCTGTCCTTTGAATGTTTTTTTTTTTCTATCTCCTTAGAGCAGATACAAGCCAAAAATGAAAGTATTGTTGGTAGCAAGAGTTTATAACACATAATATAGTTCTGTACACTGGGGATGTTTAACATTCAAGCTATTCTACTTCTGGAATAGTCTGTTCTATTGTAAAAAATTGCAGTCTGGTGTTATTCCTGTTACATTTATGTTATGTATTATGGGTATAATATTTCTTACTTGCTCAAAATGTTTTACCGATTAGAATTGAGTCAGACAACGCCAGTGCTTTGTAGGTTCTGCTCTCCCACAGTCTAACGCTTCTAATTTAGTACACGCTATCTTTACATGTGTAACACATCAGAATAGCTGAACTGTATTAATGTTGCAGTCTTTCGGTTGTTAATGAGAGGAGGAGGATGACTCATTAACACGTTCCTTCTAATTTGGCTCATTATAAATAAATATGCATGATGGGTAGGAGAATGAGAGGTTTGCTTGGAATGGATTTAATGCCGTGTGTGTGTATATATAGCAAGTTACCGAAGGATTGTTTTATTTATAATGATTCTTTGTTGAATTAAACATTGTGTTCAGTATAAAAGAGAACTGGCAAACTTGTTGGCTTTCAGCTACAATGTACTCTTACCCCAATATGTAGTAAAATGCATTAAACATTACCATATGTAATAAAAGCCACCCAATTTGCCCAGGTGTAGCAAACAATAAATGCTACCTGCTGATTTGTTGCTTTGTTACGCTCCTGGGCATACTTAGTGGGGCTCATTGATAAACATTAGGCAACTTTGCTATAGGTTATTGCCCAGGTGTAATCTGTCGGTGGTAATTTTTGTTCAGACAGCTGCAAGTTGAACACTGACCGCAATCATCTGATTTGTTGCCATGGCTAACTGCACAGGTGCCAATTTGCCCAGTGTATAATCGCATAACCTTCTAATGTTGCCTGGGCGCAGTAATTGATATCAACCAATAAGCTGTCGAACTATACAAAGTAGAGGGTGTCTATGAAAGGCTCACTGTTTATGATGAGGTTTATCAGTTTAAGAAGTGTTGAGTATACTATGAGGGGGAGGCTTTTAAACAGGTGAGTAGTAAATGCATACCTCCCAACTGTCCCATTTTTAGAGGGACAGTCCCTCTTTTGACCGCTCAACCTGCAGTCCCTCATTTGTACTGGAAAGTCCAGTTTTTCTCTGCATTGAACAGCCTGAAAAAGAAACACAGTTTCTAACTTAATTGGCTTTTGGCAGAGAGCCCAGAACAGCCGCAACGGAAAATAAGATACAATTCAAATGTATCTAGATAAGCAAATAAGTAATATAAATATAAAGTAACAATATAAGATAACGGGTCCCTTGGGAAAATTTAAGCTGGCCATAGACGCAAAGATGATTTTCGGACCGTGTGCGGAGAGTCACGACATTTTTCGTCCGGCGGAGATCGGTCGTTTTGTCGATCGGACAGGTTAGAAAATTTCTGTCGGCTGCCGATAATATCTCAGCGTGTATTGCCGATTGTACATTTTTCAGTGGGAGACTAGCTTTGTTGGACAGGGGCAGAACATTGGCTGGCTGATCTCTTCTTTAACTGCTTTATTTGATCTGACTGGAAATACTTTGATCTGAATGGTTAGTGGCAGGTCTGGAGATGGGGAACTCCGATCGGAACTTTGTATCTATGGCCAGCTTTAGGCTCGACTTAAAGGGCAATTCACTTTCATTAGCAAAACTGTAATAACTGGAAAAAAACACAGAAATATGTTCAAACTTTTATAACCTGCGAAATTTTGTATAATGAACATGGTAATTAGAGGGTGTGGCCACAAAAATGGGCATGGTCAAAAAATTTCACCACGCTACGAGCGCCAACTTGCCAAAATTTTGGGAGGTATGGTAAATGTTTCCTGCTGAGATTACTAGAAACGTTGTACCTTTTATTTCCTTTATATTATGTGGGGGTATGTATTTAGCATCCATGATGGACTTATAGTGAGTAACTATGCAGGAACTTATTTTTTTTTTTTATATATTTGTCATTTATGTTTATAGCAACCTGATTTAAAAATAGAGGTTATATGTTTTACCCCCTGAAAACCTCTAACCTATTAAATCTGTCTTTTGCTGATGGATTATTTTGCCCGCACTTAATCGAGGTTAACTGTCTTGGGCGGTTACACTGAGATAAAGCTGTGGTTGGCGCATATTGCATAGAAGTGTTGAGGGAGTAGTGCGTAGGATAGAGCAAACAGTGTAACGTTGGGTAATATGGGCTATGTGTGTACCAAGCCTCCCCCTCATATCATACTCGACGCTTTTTAAACTGCTAAACCTCAGCGTAAGCCCAGAGTCTTTTGACAGTCACCCCCCTACTATGTATAGTTGTGGTTAAGAGAGGAAACTGGTGAGATGTGCTACAAAGGGAGCAGTAGGAAGTGATATAGTGTAGGAGAAAAGTATCTGTTTCTTCTTCATTTAAAATGCCTTATCTACCTAACGGCTGTAGTTCTTTTCTTGTGGCTTCTAATGTATATTGAGTAATGGGTACCTGTTCTTTCTCAGAAACTTCATGCAAAGTTTTACCTTTCAAAAATTTTTCCTAGAAAAGGTTATCATTAGCAATAGCAAGACCTCATTAGACATATCAGGCTTGTGTCAAACACCACTTCACCACACATCACACACGGCTGCTTAACTGAAGCAATTAACAATTAGTTGCAAGTGCCCCTAACCACAAAAAAAGATTTTATGTATGTTGGCGTGAAGCTGTAGTTGGCTGCCAGTGTTTTTAAGGTATTCTAACAACTATGGTCAGTTTGGATGTATTCTGCTAAAATGGACAAATATCTGCATTCATGTACCCTTATAGCTAGATCACGGCAGTTAATGTATATCTTAACCAGATTATTGTCACCAAAACTTTTTGTCAAGGAACTTTTTGTGTGGTGTCCTTATCTGAACTGGGAGTGGTACCTTGACTACATAAGTGCAACGTGGCCAAGTGCATATCTGAGAAATGTTTGACCATAATAATATAGTACAAAATAATGTGCAATTAGACTTTGCCTTTCTTCTTGAAGTCTGACTGGATGTACATCCGCAGAAACATCTTTACATGTATTCTAATTTAATTGACTCGTGAGCAGATGTTTGTATAGACCTAACTGCAACAGATAAAATGTAAAATAAAGTTTTGGGCTTTTTTTTGCAATTTTCTTTATTGACCGTGTTCTGTTATATTGTGAACACAATAATAACTAATAACTAAATATTTGCCAAACCCTGGGGAATGCCAACCAGGAACTAATTTTATTTATGTATTAAAACTGACCAGCAAACAAAAGCCATGAATGAACAATAGGTGGTACTGCCAGCAAAAGAAAGGGGCTTATAAGGGTCCCCTTTTGGGGGCCAAAGTGGGAGACCAGTCTCTTAATTCAGTCAATCGTTTACATTTTGGACAACATGCTTGTTTGGGAAACCTACTGTATATTGAACCATGAGATCTATTTATGGTTTTGGCAAAGTGCCCTACCTGTTACCCTCAGTGTTGGACTGGCCCACCGGGATACCAGGAAAACTCCCAGTGGGCCATCATGCTGCTAAACATTTGGCCTTTTTTATGGCCTTTCCCTATTTCTATGAGAACAAAGAGGCTAAATAGATGGAATAATAGAATATAGTATTATAGTAGGTAAATAAAAGAGACTAGGAGAATTAGAGGTTGAGTAAAGTGAAGAAGAATAATAGTACTATGGATCCCTGGTCTAAGGTTTTTTGGTGTCCCAGTCTGACACTGGTCACCCTCATCCAATGAGTAAGCACTGTATGGGGAATCCTTAACATGTAACAGCAATTTACTGTTATTGTGTTGGATCACTTCTCATCATAAACAGAAGCAGGACTGCCATCAGAAATCGCAGGGCCCCATACGACAAAATTTCCTGGGCCCCCTGGGCTGCGCCCACCCCAAGCCCCACCTACAGGTCCGCCCCCACCACACAGTAAAAAAACAAAAAAAATATTGGTGGCTAGGGTTCCCACATGTTATTAAAAAATAAAAAGATATTGGTGGTTAGGGCCCCAGGGCCCCCCATAAAAAAATATTTGTGGCCAGGGCCCCCCCATTAAAAAATATTGGTGGCTAGGACCCCACATGAGAAAAAAAAATTGTGGCCAAAATTGGTGGCCAGGCGCCCCCGCACATTATGAGAAAATTGGTGGCATGGGCCCCTTAAACGTCCATGCCTTCCCGAAGTCAGCAGCTCTCAGAAATATGGGGTGCCCGGCTAATCAAGTAAGTGTGGCCGGGCCCCCTACAACTCTCCCCCCTGTTACCCCCTGATGGCTGCCCTGAACAGAAGGAACTACCTCTGAGAGCTGCTGAATAAAAAAAACTAATGATTAAACAAACTGCTAACTGCCTTGTACTAGAAAAGAGATTTGAGTCTTTGGGTGATCTTTATAGGTTGATGAATAAACTGGCAAGGTTGTACTGGGAAGGCAGGACACTGGGAAAAATGATGGCCCAGACCCGCTCCCTGTCCTTGCTGCCCCAACCTCCCTCTCTGGCCCTGTTGGTGGCAAAAGAAGGTACACACATGCGTTGGGGGGGGGGGGGGCTGAAGGGAGGCTGTGGCATAGGCTCATAGGGGGCTTTGTGGCAAAGACAGGGTCTCACCGAGACCGCACCCCCCATGGGCCCCGGGCCACCCAGTCCGATCCTTTATACTGTTAGTGATTTGCAGGAAAGATCCTTGCCTTTGGCTTATGAGCACTTAATCAGATGTATAGCTTATTTGTTTACATTAATATACATTGTAGCTTATAACTTCTGTGTACGGGTAATCATGAACTTTTGCCTTTTTATATTTGATATATTTTTAATATTTGTATTGAATTGTAGCCCTGCTACACCCTCAGTGCACATCAACTTCTTGGGGCTTTTTTCATACATGGACATAGGGTAGCACACACATTCCTTTTTCCATATCCTCATATGTGACCATTTGCCATGTCTGATATTATCCACATGTGATTTACTCCATAGTGAACAATTGGTTTGAATTCTGGCAAATTTTGTCTGCATTTCATTGCTGCTAGGAAGGTTCCCATTACAGCATTAGCCTAAGGGCTGATTCACACCAGTGACTCCTTGTTTCAGCTGACAGATAACAGTCTCCTTCACACTACCAACTTTTGGTCCAGTTGCAGTTAGATTATATATCTGTTGTATGATTTAGTATCCATATACCACTTATTATTTGATCAGACATGATGCAACTTTTGTATGATGGCTTGAGTTGAATTGCATTGGGATAAACCATTGATATTCTGTATGACTGCATTTGGACCAAACTAGAATAGAGGCACCACACTTTGTATGTTAAATAGTTTGTTTTAAAGTAAAAGTGACTGTATATTTCAAAGTGTAAAGTAATTTATTAAGACAAAAAATGGCTTGCTTGTTATGGCAACGTGTTATAACTTTTTACCTGTTTAACAGAAAGCAGTGCCTATTTTATATACTTAAAAACCATATGCTGATTTTAAGGCTAGGGCCACACGGCGCGATTTTGCCGCGATTCTGCGCTGGGCGAGTTGCGAGTCGCTGCGGTTTTTAAGCCGAAATAGCTTTGTTAACTTTGGCGCTGGCGTCAATGCAAATCGCGGCGAAATCGCTGCGCTAATTCACACGCGGCGATTCGTTTTCTATTGTCGCCCGAAGTTGCCTTGCTGGGCGTTTCCGGGCGACAGTAGAAAAAGAATCGCCACGTGTGAATTAGCGCAGCGATTTCGCCGCGATTTGCATTGACGCCAGCGCCAAAGTTAACAAAGCTATTTCGGCTTAAAAACCGCAGCGACTCGCAACTCGCAACTCGCCCAGCGCAGAATCGCGGCAAAATCGCGCCGTGTGGCCCTAGCCTAAAGGTCCATGTGCAACTTAAGCTGTAAAGCATAAAAAATGTATTTGGGAATGTTATGAACTATTGTCACATTGCAGCAATACATACTTGTATCTATTGATTCCTTGAAACAATAGTAAAAGGTCAAGCAAAGCTTCCACACCCCAGTCCTACTATTTACAGTTGGTCTTTAATTGACCACCGTGAAAGGGGCAGCCGATAAGAAGGGCTTTTAGAAAGGACACTGTTTGCTCATTCAGGCCATCATAGGCTGGACTGTGTACAATGCTGGGGAGGGGGCTTTCCACTGGTCCAAAGAAGCGTATTGTGATTTTGTTAGGCTTGACTGAATCTTCAAAAAGTGGACAGGGTAGTATGTTAGAAGGACTTGTGGGGGGAAGGTTTCCTGGGTTATAGCTTTAATTAGAAGCTTAACCCTTTATCTGCAACGGTAACACAATAAAAACAAATGCCTGGAACTGTACATTATATTGGGAGAGCCTTCTCATATAGAAAAAGGTTATTACCATACATACTGCAAATTACAATATGTGTGCATTCACACAGTATAGTGAAATGTTTCAATGGTAGATATTAAGTTGTAATAGTTCAGAAGTACTATACAACCTGTTTCCTGGTGCCCCTGGCAAATTTGAAATCTACTGTAATAAGAGTATTTAAAATTTAAACCTTTCTGTACAACTCTAATAAGGACTCTATGTCACTCTGCCATATGAAAGAGAGGCCAGCCCCATGTACAGTAACTGCCGAGGGTTTAATGATTCTGAAGAAATGGTTACACTGGCGTGTACAACCATATAAAGTTTAGTTAGTAACCAGAAAAAGGACTAACTCTATTGTCTTCTTATCCAGCTCAGTAGATAAATCCCTTTCTGAAAGAAGCCTGTCTTAAATCCTCTAATGTGACCATTGTTTGAAAGTATGGGAAGTATGACATAAGTCTGGTGAGTTAAACAATATTTTCTGTCCAATAACAAGTCCAACTCATTCAAGAGCGGTAGTCATTAGTGATGAGTGAATTTATTCGCCAGCCATGGATTTGTGGCGAAATTCTGAATTTTGTCATGTGCAAATTTTTTGCGACTCTTGTGGAAAAATTTGCCCTTAAGAAAAAACGCCCATTGACTTTAATGCATTAGGAAAAAAAAATCTCCATAAGCAAAAACGGCCTTTGATTTCAATGCATTTGGAGTGAGAAAAATTGTCACGCGTAAAATCGCCCATTGACTTCAATGCGTTTTCGACGAAACTGGACAGATTCGCTCATCACTATTAGTCATGGTTTGATTTGATGGTCTTGAAATCCTTCATGGCTCATAATACATTAGGAATAAATAACTGAAGTGCCTTCCTAACTATGTGGAGCTGTCATAAAGCAAAGGGGTTGTAACCACATAGCTTTTCTGAGTCTGCTTTTGGTCTTTTTAAAAAATATTCTGTAACACTAATCGCAAAAGCCATAGACTGCATCTTGTCAAAACTGAATGGCAAGACTTAAAGTGGACCTGTCACCCAGACACAAAAATCTGTATAATAAAAGTCCTTTTCAAATTAAACATGAAATCAAATTTCTATTTTTCATTAAAGCATTCATAGCTGTTCTAAGCTCATTTAAAAGTCTCAGCTGTCAATCAAATATTGTCTGCCCCTCCTCTATGCCATGGGCATAGAGGCGGGGCAGACAATTACTTTCACTTTCCATTCAGCACTTCTTAGATGTCACTGCTCTCCCCACATTCCCCCAGTTCTCTTCACCATTTAATTGTGTAACCAGGGCATGGGGATGGGCATCAGGTCCCCCATTCTGGTGCACAAACAAGATTCTGAGATGATACAAGGCTTGTCTTAATAACAGTGTCCACAAAATGGCTGCTGCCTGCTTGCTATAATTATGAATTCCCAGACTGAAGGAAACAAGATTCAAATAATTTATATAGTGTAATTAAAGTTCATTTTGCTTGACTGATGTGATAAAAAAAGATTTTGAATAATTCTTTTGGGTGAAGGGTCCCCTTTAAAAGCTGAGAATGTTAATATATTTATGAATAACCATTCATAGTAATAATAGACTTTGAACATCAGCACTCTAGCGTGTCATTCATCATAAAGGGAAGTTTTGTTTCTGCAACACTTTCAAGAAAAGTCTCCGCGACAAATCTTGGCATTTACCTACTGTAACAGATTGAAGAAATGCTTTTAATCTGACATGGGACCTTTTTGTTTTAAGACAAAGACAAATCTAGAGGTGGAAAGGGTTGTACTGTACTACAAAGCATTATATAGAGATAGGCGTGTAAACTTACAGCCATTCAGGAGCCTCCTTTATTTGGGCTAGTGCCTTTGATTTAGTTTAACCTTCCTCAATTGCCATTTATTAGGGGCAATACTATTTTAAAGTGAGAAATGCAGAGAAGCCCTTAAAAGACACATTTTTAACACTGTTGTATCCTGATAAGAGACCAGTTAGCAAACGTGTTCTTTTTTTCTTTCAAAGAAATGAACACCCTTTTCAATTAGTAGGGTCTGTATGTTTTAGGTTTTGGGAGTTTCGTGATGGAATAATTATGTGTTTAAGCAGAACAGTTCCTTTTATAAGAACTTGTCTTTGTCTACATTTACCAAATGCACACTTGCTCATCCTTTGTCCTGGAATATAACGACTGGAATAGGGACTGTCCTTGATCCAACATTAGAATCAAACCTCATTTTTGGCAAGATATCGTTTGGGTAGCTTCGTCAGAGGGCCCCATACATGGGTGGATAAGCTGCCGACACAGTCTGAAGGACTCAAATCAGCACTTTAAATCTGCCCGTGTATAGGCCACCTGGTTTTGTGCCTATTTCAAATTACTTTGCAAAGCACAGAAGGGGGTCATTACAGGGCTCCCTAGCTGTCTGAGTCCCCCAGCTCCCTGGACTTAAATGTTAAAAATTACACAATAGTTAGGACTGTGCCAGGGGAAGTGCCAATAACCTCCTTTCATTTTTGTAGTGGAGCTGAGCTCATGGGCTTGTATTATTTGCAATTCAGGAGCAGAAATATTTTGTGGACTGATGAAATTCATACATTGCAGAATTATATGCAACCCCATGACTTATTGGTTATGAATTTAGTGCCTAGTTCAATTAAAACTTACCACTATTTCCTTGCAGTGTTATTTGCAAATAGTTTTTCTCCCTGCTGTATAGCTGAAGTGCATGTGATTCTGTGTAAGAAATTATGAAAAGATGAAGGTATGACCAAGTAAATGAGTGCAGTTTTATAACGCAGACAAGCATGTTTTGTCTGGAGTGATACAGAATTAAGTGTGAATTTGAAACTTGTTTTGTAGCAAAAGTAAATGCTACTCTCAAGACATTCATGACACGCTAACAGAAATATATTTCCAAAATTGCGTAGCCTACAGCCACGTTCAATTGTTTTATTTTCTGAAACCATTAAACGTCTAATGGACATGCAAACAAGCGCTTTAGAGACATAAAAACATAAAACACAGTGCATATCTTTTAATAGTGTAAACATCTTTCACCTCTTTCCCCTGCAGTGGTTTTATGACCCCATTACACTAGAAAAACATTGAGGTTCTCTGTTTTAGCACCCCTCCAGACAGTGTTGTACTTTGTATCCACACTTAGTAGTGTTATCTAGTTGCATAGTTGGAAGAGAATATTCTACAGGGATTATTTGTATGTATATTTTTATAAAGTTTTGCAGTGTTTCTTTAGATTGCACTTTTTAAAATGTGCTCAAGTGTCCAAACTTCACTGGGGTGAATGCCAGCCATGCAATATTACATTGTATGTTAGGCTTCACCTGCATAATACGTTTTTGATTTCTTTTCTACTACTTGTATGCTTACAGTTAATGAGCAATTCGGAATGTGTCCGTTGCAAGGTTATATCATACAAGTACTTGGCAATATAGATTATATATAAAAATGAAACTGTTGGGATTGATTTCTTGGGCTATTCAAAAAGTGCTTTATGGTTCTACAAATTTAAAAGCGCAAATTATATAATGAAGTTAATGTGACACTTCAGGTACTCTGGGTCTGTTGTGCTGTTTTAATTTTTTTAAAACCACAAGCAGTATTAAAGTTAACCACTTCAGCCTGTGTGCAGCTCCATAGAGTGGAGCCAGAGATTGGCCCAAAAGAAGAACGCTTTCATGTTTTCATGTTTTTCATGTTTAACTCCACTCCATATAGCTGCACTCAGGCTGAAGCTGTTAACTTTAATTAGGCTTGTGGTTTTAGGCTTGTGGTTTTAAAGTTAAAGCAGCAATATAAACCCCTAGTACCGAACGTGTTGCACTAACTTCATTAGTCTGACCTTTGCTAAAATACACAGGCAGAGAGAAGCTGGTAATTCGCTTTGTGTACACTTGCTCTTAGGGCATCCGTGTGGCTTAAATGTGTTTTTAACTAGTTTTGGTGATGACAATCTGCCACTACTCACAATTAAGCCTGAAATAAGTCTCCTTTCCTCTTGGTTGTGAGTTTCCCTATAATAACTACCCATTTCAACCATTGCTATTTATATTTTTATTTCTGTTTGTCAGCAATATACTCTGTTAGGTCTTCACGGTCAGGACAGTGAGGTTGTGGAATGCACTGCCGGGTGATGTTCTGATGGCTGATTCAGTTAATGCCTTTAAGAATGGCTTGGATGATTTTTTGGACAGACATAATATCAAAGGCTATTGTGATACTAAACTCTATAGTTAGTATAGGTATGGGTATATAGAATTTAATTAAAAGTAGGGAGGGGTGTGTGTATGGATGCTGGGTTTTCATTTGGAGGGGTTGAACTTGATGGACTTTGTCTTTTTTCAACCCAATGTAACTATGTAACTATGTAATGCTATAGTGGGACATTTTGAAAATGTAATGTCAGGCAACCAATTCTATTAGTAATGAGGAAATGGGACAAAGAAATGAGAAAATGTTTATTTGCATGCAGGGACCACTTACATACAACACAAGTTGACCCCCTATTTATACCCCTGGAAAAGAGGTTTCCAAAAGTCTCTGTGCCAACCAATCTGTGTCCAGTGTCCTTGTTAACATTTGTCCATGTTCTGTGACATATCCTCTGGATTCTTCCAGGTTGTCTGTTTTTGGATGATAATCTTGTCTGGAATATTTGGGGGGATTTAAGATTTACGGGGAGGCTGAGATTAAGGGGCAAATTTATCAAGGATCAAATTTCAAAGTAAAAAAACGTTGAAATTCGACCATCGAATTTGAGTACTTCGATTGTCGAAGTATTTTTTCCAGTGAAAACGGCCGTATTCGTTCAAAGTATGATCAAAGTAAAATTGAACGATTCGAAGGATTTTTTAAAAAAAAAAACAAAAAACTGACTTTTCAAAACTTGCCCAAAAGCCTCAGGTTCTAGGAGTTCCCCCATAGGCTAAACAGCAATTCGGCAGGACTAAGGTGGTGAAGTGTCGAAGTTTTTTAAAGAGACAGTACTTCGATTTTCGAGTGGTAGAATTCTCTAAGGGTTTTTCAATTCGAATCTAAGTCGGTATTTGGGTACTTCGACCATCAAAGTTTTTTTTTAATTCGAAAATTCACTTAGACCTTTGATAAATCTGCCTTTAAGTATTTAATTTCGATAAGTGACTCCGTAATACACTGCAATCTGAAAACAGCTTTTATATAAAATAAATTCACAGGTTAATGTAAACAACTAGGCTGTATCCTGTCATAATAACATCAAACTGTTCAAATCCAAACCCTAATTTGTATTTAATTAAACTGGCCATAGACGCAAAGATTTTATCGTATGAATCTGTTTCGTACAATTTCGTCCGATTATGAAGTGTTCCAACATTTTTCGTGAGATGACGATCAGTCAGGTTAGAACATTTCTGTCGGCTACCGATAATATCTCTGCATTTATTGCTGATCTGACGATATCAGTGGGAGACTGTCACCAGCTTTTTTCGGACGTAACTTTCATACGATTGCTGTTAAGGGCAGAACATAGTCTGAGCTGTTCTTTTACTACTTTATTTGATCTGAATGGTTAGTGGCAGGTCATGAGATGGCACAGAATAATTAGGATGGTTCAAACTTATCCCCAGAGTAATAAAACTGTCTTGGGCAAGGGAAGTGAACCCACTGTAACTTCTGCTTACTGGAAAGATGAATAGAGCTTTTCCTTTGAGCCTGTCCTGGGTTTGTGGCACATCAAAATAAGGTGAAACGTCACATTACACACTGCTGAGCGACATTTTCTTGTGTTGGGGGAAATGGATGCCTTATAATAAATCATCAGGCAAATATATTCACAGTTCATTTTTTTTTTTTTTTTTAATCCTTAACAATCCTAAACTTTATCATTTGTTTAACATGAAAATCAAATAAAATATTTTCAAATAAAAAAACAAAAAAACAAAAAACAAAAAAACAATCCTAAACAGAATGAGATTAGGACAAGTAATTCATGTTGGCCAGAGTGGCTAGCATTAGAGTGAACTTCAAAAAATTCCAACAAACGTTTTCCCATCAGACGATCACTAATTGGCTGACACATAATCAAACTCCTACCTACCTACTTGATTCATAAACCTAACCCAAACAAAATATTCGGGATTACTAGTTTTTACCGACATTTGCTTCAGTGCTTGGTTCCAGCTGGAGACCTACCCTATAAAATTGCAAAATTGCTGCAAAATAAAATCCAAGTGACTGTGTAGCCGAGCATAAGATATAATAATGATAAAGAATAGTGATGCAGAATAGTTTTTATGTTAGCTGAGGGAGTTCTAAAACAAAAGTCAATACTAAACACTTTAATGAAGAAATTACAAATGAGAAAGTTAAATAGGGGGAGAGGCAGGGCGTGGACCTTGGTAGCTGCACTTCTTAACATATCCGTAGAGGTGTATTTTTTAACCCTACTACACAGGGTGGGTTTATTAAAATATGAAATTGACCAGAAAAGGGGAATTTTGGGTGCTGTACCAAGGTATGTTTATCTGGAAACCGTGTGTGTAATTGTTACATTGCAATGTGTGTGTGCATTGAAAGCTTTAAAACAAATACTTTAATAAATGTATGGAAAATGTTTGAAATTATGGATTGTGATTTAATTAGCCTACAGAGTCCACAAGAAGGGATCTTGTTGATGTGATGTTAAATGTTTAAGCTATTTGTCACTCCTCTGCTGGTGGCTGCAGTTGCAATGGGGTTAACATGATTTTCTGGGCACGAGGCCAGGGTTGTCTCAGTGGGACCCCTGGCAGCTGGAATACCTCGCACTGCATGCTGCAGGAATACTGGCACGTGCCGAGGCCAGCCTCCATAGGAAGCCCCATTTCCTTATGCCCAACTGACTGAGCCCTGCTAAATTTTAATGGAACCCTTTATTTGAAAGACAGCCTTAAAATATATTGCCGATTAATGAAGCCGTGAGAAAGCGAGAACCCCTCTTTTAGCTTTTTTGTGTTTAAGTGTAGAATGTGTTAATGTACTCTGTTTTCTATTTGGGTGGGTTGGGGGGGAAATGTGTTTTAAAGTTGACAGCTCCTGTAACTTTGTTTTGGCATGCTTTGGCCTTCTAATACTGTTAAATCACTAGCCTACCCCCCATAACTATTTTACGCAACTGTAGTGCTGTAAAAAATCTATTTTCAATTATAGAAGTTATTGAATCTCTGTAAACTTTTTTAAGTCTGTAGTTGTATAACGCACCTGAAGATAGTTCTACAACACCTGGATTTTTACAATAGTAATTAGGGATGCACCGAATCCACTTTTTTGGATTCGGCCGAGCCCCCAAATCCTTCATGAAAGAGTTGCCCGAATACCGAATCCGAACCCTAATTTGCATATGCAAATGGGGGATGGGAAGGGGAAAAAATTTTGACATCCTTGTTTTCTGACAAAAAGTCACACAATTTACCTCCCCGCCCCTAATTTGCAAATTAGGAAGGATTTGACCGAATCCTGCTGAAAAAGGCCAAATCCCGAATCAAATCCTGGATTTGGTGCATCCCTAATAGTAATGGCGAGTGAAGCTTCTTCACACCTAATATGGTTGGAAATCGACATTTCAGGGGCCAGGTTCTGGAATTACCCTACAGTAATATGCTGAAGCTTACGTGCAGATCTGTACATATGTACTTCAGAATTGTATGTGCTCAATGGCTGACAGTGAGGGGGATGCTGTTTCTGAGACCACTTTATAAATCTACCTTGTCTCTTTACTCTCACCATTCCTGCTCTATGGTTTTAGTCATTTTCAAACCCTTTTTTGCATTTAATGTCCATTATGTATTTAGTATGACTAAGAATTGTAGACCTGTTAAATGAGTCACAGCTATATTGAGTATTATTTTATTATAATGGAGTCTTATGGGAGACAGCCTTTCCGTAAGTCTTTCTGGATAACAGGTTTCTGGAATACGGATCCCATACCTGTGATGGTATCCGGTATACTAAGATACTTTCCTATGTGTTTTGTTAATTGCAACTCTCATCATCTTCGGTGTCTATATGTCTCTATGTATCTCTGCACTTTGGATTATCTCCAGTTACTACTGCCTCCGGTATGCCAACATTATAGCAGGCAAGTTAGTTGGCTTCTGAAAAAATTTCTCCTTGGGGCAGATTTATCAAGGGTCGAATTTCAAGGTTCATGGGACCCGCAAACTTACAAAATACTAGTATCTCTTGTTAATCTAGCGCTCCACAGAAAAAAACATACATTGGGAATTCACTGGTACTCGTTATTTTTGCCATGTACTGTTTTTTACTTTAAATACAGAAATTTACAAGTGAGAGAATGAAATTATTTCAGTGATAAAGTTAAATCCTGATTTGTTCAGATGGATTATATACTTAGATTTATACATATCTTTATAAATATATATTTATATGTATTTACAATTTACATTACATAGAGGTTTTCATTTTTTCATTTGCAAACACAGTTACCACTTGTTGAGAAAAGGTAAAGTGAGGGTGGATTTAATAAGCCCTTATCTCGTTCTCGCCCCCTTGCCCAATTTTAACAATCCACAATACTTGTCAGGTTGTTAATGGGTATCCTTGGCCTGTTTGTACAATCCTCAACCCAAGGATAAGAGTTACAATGAATGAGATGGAAGGGGGGACTGTTGACATGAGCCTAGAGTCATATAAACTGCACACAGGATGTTTTCAATGCTTATCAGCTCATTTTAAGGAACACGATGAGAGGTAAAGCTGACCTCTCACCTCCGGCCAAATTCCTTTCCATTACATCTACAAAAGTGTTTTACCCCCTTAACCCTCCTCCAAAAATGTGACTAGGTAACCCATTCTTGGCCAGAGAAATTCATCTTTTGACTAGTTTGATATAATTCGGTGCCTTGATTAACAAAAGAAATATAATGGAGGTTGGCTATATACTCGGCTGTTTTTTTTTCTACTTATTGCTCAGTGTAGACAGGCATTTACTCCACTCACAAAATACTGGCAGTTAAATGTGAAAACCTTGTTATAAGATTAAGCTCTGTACCTTTAAAATTCTCATCTCACATTTCCAGCATTTTATTTAGTTAGAAAAAAAGAGAAAACACAGGCTTGACTGTATTTGTTTGTTATTTATGATTTTCCTTCAATTAGTAAATGTCACTTTACGATTCCTACCTCCCCCATCTGAAAGGGATTACTAAACACAATAAACAATTGTTCACCTGAATTCTCTTTGTAATCCAGGTTTGTGTGTGTGATTCTGTTTCATGAATGCACGCATGATGTACAACTGACTTGTCTATAAATAATCTGTGGATATACTGTCTGTGTGTGTGAACATTTATTCCCCGTCTCTGTAATGATGTGTTGTTTGGAAGCTTGCCAAGTACACACAGACCTTTGGAAAATGTAGTGTTTTCTACCAATTCAAGCAAACTAGGGAAACCTGCATTTTAATAGTAGCTAAAGGTCAGCCAAGGCTCCGGGAATTCCCTGCTATTTTATTTACTGCTCTTCTGTATAGCTTATCCCCTCGCTCAAGCAAGCTATTACTGTATATAAGTGTACACACACACACATTTGATTTCTTTTCTGAGTCCGTCACATGCCCAACTTGGTTCTGTGAAAGTTTCTGTTTTTCTTTGTGGGTTTTCGTTGAGAGTTGTAGTGCAACAACATCGATTAGACCACCATGTTCATTTCACTGCTCTGCATCTTCCTCAGTCACTAATTCACAACTTCCTTGCTGTAAAATCCTACCGCTTATTTTTTTTCAATGTTTTTTTTTTTTTCCTTGTTTGCTTACAAACTGGGCCCTAGTGAGATTTTTGTTCCACTGATCGGCGCTTGCCTGCCTCAAAAGGATGGCAAATTCTCCAGCTACTGTTACCCAGGGTATCATAAAAGAGATTTGGACACAAACTCTATTGATATTCTTGCCTGTCCTCTCCACTAATACAAATCTTCACGGGCTCAGCTAGGCAGCACGCTATAGCAGTTTTTCTTCATTTAGCTTTTAATTGCTTTCTTTCTCTTTTATGGATAAAAGACTGTCCATTTAATTAACTCTAGAATGCAATTTCAAAACACTAATGCTTTTACACATGATAGCGTTTAAAATAAAAGTGGTTCTTAAATTTACACAACAGGCTTAAGTGTTTGTGTGTCTTTAACCTTGCTGCCATCGGGGGCAAAAACACAGGCAGCTTGTTACTTGCTGCCGCACACTGGCACTGGCTACATTAGGAAGCATTGAAAGTAGCCCTGCATTGACTGATATTGACTAGAGAGGTTCCACAAATACACTGTGCCCTAAAATAACCCATTTGTTGAGAATGGTGTTCTGCCCAGGAAACCTCTTTAGCATGTCCTCCTTCTTTGTGCTCCCCAAATGGTTAATTATTATATTCTCATATGTTACTTGTTCCCTATAAGATAATACCAGCTGCATTTGGTTTGACTGTACTTGTATGGTTGAAGCTCAATTTCTTTTCATTAGATTGCATACTTCCCAGCATCTGAAAAATGTAAAGAGGGACAAAAATATCACCCGCGCTACATTTTTAACCACTATTTTATGACCACACCCCCTAATTACCATTACCAAAAATTGGCAAGTTATGAAAGTTTGAACACATTTCTGAGAGTTTTAGGGCCATATTTTATGTTTTAACAGTTTTGCTAATGAAGCTGAAATTGCTGTGAATCACAGTTCCCCCAAGAGACTTCCTTATCTTAATTAGTTACAATGGATTCTTTGCTTATCTTAAATTGTTACAAATGTATCAAAGTGCAGCTCCTCAGTGTTCTGGGCTCTCTGCCATTTCAATAAGAAACACAGGACTGCAGGCTGAGCTGTCAAAATCAGGACTGTCCCATAGAAAATGGGACAGTTGGGAGGTATGAATAATATTGGCTGATGTAAAACATGAAATCTGCATCTTCAAGGCACCTCTAGTGGATGCCACAGCTTTGGGTGAATGGCTCAGCGATATACAAGGTATCAGAATGGGGTACAATATCCTAATCTTTGCATATTGCCAGCATATTGTTTAATCAAAGCAAGAAAATGTGGGAATGGCCTACATATATGACTGTTATTATGAAAGCATAGAGAGAGCCAGACAGTTATTTAGAATGTTTGCCAGGTGGTTAATAATATTACGACTTTTTCATGTCTGCAGAAAAAAGTACATGCAGTATAGATAAAATACTTAACTGTAAGTAGGAACTAATGCTTCAAATTAACTTGGAATTTGGTAAAGTACTCTTTTATTCTCATACCGATCCTCTCAGCTAAATATGCTAGAGTGCCCGGTGCATCCACAATATCCCTACCCAGTTTCTCTGGCATTTCCCTCATCTTCCATCTTTTATTTTTTTTACAATTTTCCCAAAATTGAAGTATAAAGTTTAATGTTTTGTGTCTCTGGTCTCTGTTTCAGTCTGGTAACTCGTTGATCCAGGAGCAGATTTTGAACTGGTACAATGTGCTAAATTTAGTTGATACACTTCTCAGCAGTATCTATGGAATATTAGTAACTATTGTATCAATTCTAACAGCTGCCTTTAAGGAAACTCAGGGATTCAGCTCAGTAGGGACAAAGATAAATTAATCAACTAAATGTATCAATTTAAAACCATTAGGGTAAGGCCACACTGGGCGTTTTGGGGAGATTTGGTCGCCTGGTGACTAATCGCCTCGTCAAACGCCTTCCCTCACTCTGCGCTGGCTTAAAATGAAAAATCGCTGGTGATAGCGCAGAGTGAGGGAAGGTGTTTGGGGAGATTGGTCGCTGCAAAGACGAGGCGATTAGTCGCCAGGTGACCAAATCTCCCCAAAATGCCCAGTGTGGCCTTACCCTTAAGAGTCAATGACTCCCCCCCCCCCGAGCTGCTTTAGAAGGTGAAAAATAAAACAATACAATTCAAAATTTAAAAAACAGTCACAACTAGAAAATAGAAAGTAATTTGGAAAAAGTATTTATTGCTGGTGAACTATCTGAAACCAAGTGAACGAAAAAAAGTGTTTGAAGGTGAACAACCCCTTTAACTATAGCCTTTTTTTGCACAAGTATTCTAAATATTACACCGTAGGCAGATGTGTGCATTGATATTTATTTCTAAACTTGCTTTTGGGTCTCTCTAATGGTACAGTTTTAAGTTTTTGCGACCTGCTGTGTTTTAATATTTGACTCCAATAGAGCAAATTGCCTTTTAACAGCACTTTATTTGCGTTCATTAAGAGTATAATTTAAAAGCTGGGTAATTTGCATGGCACCTCATGATTTTTCCCGGGGCGAGAGGTAAAATCATTTGTGACTCACCGGTGCTACTGACAGAATTCAGGGCAACAATAAAAATGTATTCTTAATTCTATTTCAAAGCTATTTGCCATAGAAAATATTATCTAGTAAATTAAAATGCATAAGTAAGGACTAATCTAAGTTACCAATATTTAAAGGTGGACATTCAGTTTTATTGTACTTCAGGCCAACTAAACTGTTCCTTTTTGTGTGTCATAAATAGTAAGGAGGAAGAAAATATACCCATGAAATTGCACTAGCCCATCTGTCTAGTCTGAGGACTCATTTGTAGTGTTAAAACTTAACTTTTAATGTTTTGATAAAACCAAACGTGCAGAATTCATTAATACCAGGGTATAGAACAGAGAGTCGGAATAACTGGAGGCAAGGGGTAATCGGTATGTGATGTGAGTGAACCAAGGTAGAGGAGTAGGACGATTGCTTAATCAATATATTAAATCAAACTTAATGAAATTGCAACCATTAAATATTTACTCAACCTCCACTGTAAGTGTCATTATCAACCTATTCACCCTCATAAGGTCCCCTCCCGGCGATTAAACGTTGGTAGCACATTGCTACTAACTACTTTTGTGTGTGCGCCTGCTTATTGTCTAGGACTCTATATAATATATATATATATATATATATATATATATATATATAATATATATATTTTTTTTTTTTTTTTAATACTCCCTTATAATTACCTGTGAATAACCTTTGGTACGTGCATAAACTACTGAAAAGATTGTTAAAGAATATATGATAAATGCTTTTTTGCTAACCCGCCCTGATTATCAGCATGGTTAGCTTGTCATGGGAGAACAATGTCTCTCTGGTACTTTTTTCCCCTATGCAATGTGAAATATGTACTATGTAGTAGTCCTTTTTTTTTTTTTTTTTTTTTTTTTTTTTTTACTGGGTCATGCTTTTGGCAACTTCAAGTATTCTTATATATGAGAAAGGAGGTACAATATTTTTTAAGATATTTTGTCTTAACACTGTATATAAGAAACACTGTTTACTGGTTGCACACTGCAATTAAAGGGGTTGTTCACCTTTCAAACATTTTTTTTTCAGTTGAGTTCTTCATAATTACTTTTCATCTTTTCTTTTTTTACTGTTTTCCCAAAATTTAAGTTTAAAGTTTAATGTTCCTGTCTCTGGTGTTTGTTTCGCAGCTCAGTGGTCCAGGAGCATCTGAACTGTTCAACAATCTGCTACATTTAGTTGATACATTTCTCAGCAGCATCTGTGGAATATTAACAACTATTGTATCAATTCTGACAGCCGGCTCACAGTTTACAAATTGTGACCCTCCCCCTCCCATAGCTGCTTCAGAAAGACCTAAGAAAGTGACAAATTAAACTTCAATATTAGAGAATAGAAAGTAATTGGAAAAAAGTCATTCTGGTGGACTATCTGAAATCAACGAAATTAAATATAAAGTGTTTGAAGGTGAACAACCCCTTTAAGCCGTAGCCTGTACTAGTCATCATTGTGTGTCAAATTACTGTAACCCATTTGTGGTACGAATACCCTGTATTCCATTTCAAACAATGTGGTTGCAAAAGGTGATTATTCTGCATTTTGTGTGGGATTTCTTGATAGCATTTTATTTTTTGTTTGATTTGCATGTGAAACCAGTGACACATGGCAAAAGCTGTTGCATAGCGATGTGTTTTTTCTTTCTCATTAGCAGGGCAGAGTTCTAGTAATGAGGTTCTTGTCTCATTGACTCACATGAGTCATTTCCTCACTTTATCTTGCAAAACAATGTTCAATTTTTTTTATGGGAGTGTATTAGGTTTATTATACTTTCTCAGTAATGACCATTGTTTGTATCTTTTTTGTATCAGTACTTGGTGTTCAGGAGTATTTCATGTTGCATTTGTTACTGTCAAGTTCATCCTCTCCAAATCAGTCAGTGTATTAGTTTGTATATACAGTTCAATTATAACCTCTGTCCATTATATGACCATAAATTCATGCACTCCATGAAAGTCTGGACCAGCAGTCCCTAACCTTTTTTCATTTGAATGTGGCTCACAGGCACAAAAAAAAGAGTTTGGGAGCAATACAAACATGAAAAAAGTCCCTGGGGATGCCAAATAAGGGTTGTGTTTGATTATTTAGAAGGCTCTATGTTGATTGGCAGACTATAGGTGACCAAACACGGGCAGATAAAGCTGCCAATATCGGTCCTTTAGACCATGTATGGGGTTTCCCGATCAATATGTGGCCACGATATGGATTGGGAAGGTTTAATTAATAAATAGATATATATTTTTTTTACTGAAGTAAAAGGCCTTGGGCAAAAGATATCTTTTGATATAGGAACTTTTTGCATATGATTGCCTGTGAACCGGGGCAAGTCCCTTTTAGCTTAATTAAGGCAGAAATTAGAAGTGGACTCCCGATCAATGAATACTTTAATTTTTTTGGTGACTGACTCGTCTGAGTCCATTGCTCCTCGTTGTAATCTGATTGTTTGGCCCTAGGACCGAAAGTTCGGATTACCCCGATGTAGCCCTGCCATTGGTGAGCATATCGGGGAGAGGAACCACTCATTTGGCGATGTTGCCAGACGAGCGGATCTCTTTGTGTATGGCCAGCTTTAAGGAGTCTCTGGCAGAACACAAGGCTTTTATTACAACTTGCCTCCAAGCCTGGAATTCAAAAATGAGAACCTGCTTTAAGGACACTGAGAGCAACATCCAAGGGGTTGGTGAGTAACCCTGATTTGGGATCTCTAGTCTAGACTGTGTACTGCACCTCCAATCCATGCAATTGGTCATTCAATTACATTTTGTCTCTGAGAGCCATGCAAGTGCATGAAGTTTTCATGTGACACACAAGCTTTTGCAAAATTAATTCTGACTAGCAAGTAATCTGATTTACATCAAACCGATCTGATTTCACATTGTTTGGAAGAATTAAAAAAATCTTACCTGCACTCCTGCCCACTATATAGCCAGAATGAGGAAAAACCATACTAGAGCCAACCAAAGCTCATTTTATCAGGAAGACTATAGGATACCCTATATATGTGTATATGTGTGTGTATGTATATATACACATATACATAAACACATATACATTCAGTTTGGTGCACCACTAGAGTATAATCATTTTTTTCTTCTTAATGTGGGTACACTGATATAAGTGGTATCCCCCCCCATGTCAATTTTGCTGCCAAAATGCAGACTTGAGCATATTTAGCCCAGATGGTTACTCTTTGCTGATGGGGTAAACACAACTGAAGCAGTAGCTGTTACACCTCATTAAGTAATAATTTGTAAAAGCTGTAGTGGGGCCAAAACTGGCTTTGGGGTCTTGGCCACATATGGATCAAAATGCTATGGAGAAGACTGCATGGTACTTTGAATACATGCATCTCCTGGATGGTTTGTAAAGGCCCAGTTGACATAAATCAGCCACCACGTCTTTTAACCCAAATTTTACCATAATGCCATTTACATAAGATAGTTTGAGAACATGAGCGCTTGCTCTAGTTCAGTGGTCCCCAACCAGTGGCTAATGAGCAACATGTTGCTCCCCAAACCCTTAGATGTTTCTCATTTTTTAATTGTTGGTTTGGAGGCAAGTTTTGGTTGCATAAAAACCAGGTATTGCCAAACAGAGCCTCCTGTAGGCTTATCTATTTGTTATGGTCTTCCAACCTGTATGATGCTGCAATTGTGAATGTTGCTTAAAAAAACCCCAAAACATAATGTCCATGTAGTTATTTAATTTTTTTTTTGAGTTGCTACTAGAAGGTTGTTTTCTATTGTAGTAAAGGCAATGTCTGCATCCTAGTGGTCAGCCATGGCAGATCAAATGAAATGGTTGGGTGGAGGGAAGGAATAGGGCCAGGGAAACTATACCATTGTCTACACTCACAGAAGGTCTGGGAGCCTGCAGAAGAATTAAAGAGAATAAGCTCACGTCTGAGTGTTCATCGTGTAAAACTCAAGTATTTCAGCGTAAAGCTGGTGCATGTAATTAGGGGGATGTTGCTGATAAAATTGTTTTTCTCTTCTGGTGCGTAAGTGAAAGGAACTGGTTGAAACCAATAACTGCTGTGTTCTTTCAGTCAGCAATGTTATCCATTAAGCTGCATCAAGATATTAAAGAATTGTGTTGTTTCTTTTTCCTTTGCATGTACTGATAGATTGATGCTTTAGGACATTGTTTTACTGCTTTTTTGTCTTATTCTGTTGTAACAGTTTTAAAAATGTATAAAATGTTACTAATTTAAAAAGGTCTGTACTGTATTTAAATGTGCATTATTCTCCCTCACAAACAATTTTTTATTTTTTTTTGTCAATTATATATTTTTTTTTTTCTTGAGTAGATTTAGTGTGTTTAGTGTTTATGCCATCATATGCTTTTAATAGCAGCCATTAGTGTTATTTCATATACCATTGTATTATCAAGAGGAGAATAAGATTAATCCAGTGGGAGGGGATGACAAAAAGCATTTTTATATCATTTTATATCAAGCACTCATTGGGCTAAGCATCTTAATAGAAACAGGAATACGTTTATAATTCTGCAGGGTAAGTGGTTTGCGGGATAATACTGGTGTTGCCCATAGGAAACCCAAGCAAGCACAAATTCCTTGTAGGTTTTGGCCGTGGCTGGAATCTCAGTGCTAAAAATTCTGCCAACTTGCTGCCCCCTAATGATCGTTGTGATGTTACTTAAGGAGGATTGCATGAGTATATGCGCACAATGCGTCATTAGCTTTATGTGGCCCCTGAAGTTTTTCTCTCTAGGATTGCAAAGCTTGTGTTAATTAAAACATAAATTAACAGAGTTATTTCTGTTTATATTTTTGGGAAGGGTTGGCATTTAATCTTTAGAAGATTCTCTTTATTTGTTTGCATTTTTACTGGACTCATAAATGTGTGTATAGGTGTATGAACAAGCATAAGCTTAGTCCATTGAACTGTTTATGTATTCACTGTGGGCTTGGGTGGCATCTGTCAGGTGCATTTTATCACTTTTAAACCATCTTGGCAATGGGTAAGAATCTAGCTGCCAGATACAAATACTATAATTACTTTCTCTTCCAGCCTGTATATCTGTCTCCTTTTCTGAGTCCCCTCTGGTTCTTTATACTTTCCTATTTGCAGGTAATGCACTGTTGATTTTGGGTGTGTGTGTGTCTGGGGATCCTATGTGCTGAGGTGACCTTGTTGTGCAGTAAATAAGCTGTGGACTCAGTGCGTGCGGATTCTGATAAAATCCTTGCTCCCAGATGAATTGATTTCTCCTATTGATTTGTGGCGGCTTCCTTGGGTGCAGGAAAATACACCTCTGTTATCTGCAGCAAGAGCTTAGGACTGATTTTTTTTCTTTTTTTTTCTTTAGTCCTTGTTTCTTTAATCCCATAGGGAGAAGAATGCTAAAAAGGGCTAGTCACCTAGTGCTGACACTTGTCTTGACATACAGTATAAAGCACAAAGTAGATCTGGTAACCACTAAATGAACATACCCTAACAACATTTCTGAACATACAGGCACATTTAAAAAAGCATTTCTAAAACAATTTAAAAAGAGTTACATTTAAAATGCAAATATGTGATTGTGTGTACATGCATAATATTGAAGCTTGAAATTGCACTATAAGAGGTAGTAAAAAACAGTGAGCTTTGTATTTGTGTTTACTAGGAGAATAGGAATCTATTCATAGTTAACACTTTTTCAGAAAGATCCATATTCTAAAGCTCTGTAAAAAAATCTTTTTTGTTTCAGGGTTATCCAACCATAGGCATGTGTGTTTTATACAGCACTAGAGATGGGCGAATAAATTCGCCAGGCGCGAAATCTAAGAGAATTTCCACATTTCGTTGCCGGCAAATAAGTTTGCCAAAAGTGCAGCGAAAATTCTCTGTTTTTGAGTGTTTGATTTTCTTTTATTTATTTATTTATTTATTTATTTATTTTTACCTTCACCAGATCTCCAATCACAAAGAAAAGTACATTTTAAAGGATATAACAATAGTAAATTAAAACAAACTCTTTACCCATCAGTTATAATCCAGCAGTGTTAGGGTTTTATACATTCTACATATGTGTATTGGTTGATAAGCATCCATATAAACCTTACATTTATAGGCAGGTATAAATAAAAGGAGAAAGATCCAATAAAAGCTTATTATTGCTGCAGTACAAAGTTAGAAATGTTTGAGGTCTCTGTTACTTGGCTCACACACGGGGTAATGAATATTTTATAGGAAAGGAAATACTTACACTGCGAGCCTTTTTATAGTCTGGCCTCTCATAACACCGCTAACCTTCCAGCTCTGCACAGGGAAACAGCACAGTCAAACTCCTACAGATGGCATTCAAACAATCCATACTATGCCACTAAACCTGATGCTACACTTGTGCTTCTTTAAAAAAAAAAAAAAAGAATAATAATTTCAATCAATGAGAATTTGTAATTTTCTGTATTTGAATGAGGGAGCCTGGGGTACAACTAAAGAAGGGAGGTGGCACCTCACCTACAGAACATCTTGTCAAGCAGAAGGTGATTTCTAAAAATTAAATATATATATATATATATATATATATATAACATTGGGCAGGTCCAAATCTAGTAAAAATAAATCTCTGAATTCTGTAGAAGTAATGTATGTGTCAGTGTTAAATAATCACTTTTTTTGGGTGCAAAGCAGTATCAGAATGAAGGGGCATCTTTGTAAAGCTTCGCAGACTACAGTGTTTCTCTTTTTAAAAAATTTTTTTGTGTGTGTTAAATGGTTGTTTGTAGTATAGGTAGCATTGGGTCAGGGTATATCTACCCTCGACCCAATGCCTTTACCTCTACCTAGATATGTGTCAATTAATTTTTGATAAAATATATACAGGCTGTGTGTATATGTGTGAATAAATAAAGATATATATATAGATAGATAGATATAGATATATATATTTATATATATATATATTTTTCTTTCACATTTTAAATCTGTTAACCCTCTTAATACCACTGGAAAATGGGATTCCAGTTAGTTTTTTGGAGCACTTTCCCCCATACCTAGTTAATTTGTGCTGTGTTAAAGAGTTAAACTGTCCTGATTTATATTTCTCTCAATAGCCTCAGCCCTATAATCTGCTTTCATTTCAAACCGAGCTGTGATTTATAGGGTAGCCTGCTGCTTCTGCTTAGAAATGAGCTGTTAAACATATGCTATGTTTGACATAAATTTGGAATTTATCACTGTTGTCAAAAACTGCCTGTTGGACAAAGGTGCTTATTAAGGCAATAAATGACCTTAAATAGGTTTCTGTCAGGCTTAAGCACCAAGCAGGCTGTGTGTTAGAAGGAGAAATTTCACTTAGTAGTAGTTCAGATGGATTTAATCCATGCCTTGGTTGAATAGTATAAGAAAAGGAACAGACAACACCCGTACATGTGCATACATATGCATCTCTCTTCTATTCCCATGCAAACAATGAACATTGCCTCAAAGAGGTGCTTTGTTGCTTGTTTTATACATCTGTATGCGATTATATTTTGTAAATGAACCAGTGCCGAAAAAAAGCTCGGGGATAGACAGAAACATACGTAATAATTTATATTTTATTAGTTCTTATTCTATCATACACTCTTCTTTGGGATCATGCTCATTAGTGGAAGTGTTTTTTTCCTTCACCTGCAAGGTTAGTTTACCCTTTAACCAGTTGTTTAAAGAAAAACTATACCCCCAAAATGAACAATTAAGCAAAAGATAGTTTATTATTATATTAAGTGGCATATTAAAGAATCTTACTAAACTGGTCTATATATTTAAGTAAATCTTGTCCTTTTACATCTCTTGTCTTCAGCCACCATTTTGTGATGGTCTCTGTGCTGCCTCAGAGATCACCTGACCAGAAATACTACAACTCTAACTGTAACGGGAAGAAGTGTGGAAGCAAAAGACACAACTCTGTCTGTTAATTGGCTCATGTGACCAAAGAAGTATAGTTTGTTTGGTTTGTTTGTGTGCACAGTGAATCGTTTGAACCCAGGGGGCGGCCCTTATTTTTTTTAAAATGGCAATTTTCTATTTATGATTGTCCAATGACACACACTACTAGTAAAGTATATTATTATGAAAATGATTTATTTACATGAAGCAGGGTATTATTACAGGTGAGCTGTTTTATGCAATATCTTTTTATAGAGACCTACATTGTTTGGGGGGCATAGTTTTCCTTTAAAAACAGTGACACATCCTAGAGTTTGAGATTGGATACACACAAACGTTTAAAAAAATCGTGTTAGCGTTGATATAAACTTGCTGCACAGTTGCAAACATCAATGGTTCTAGCGAGATGCGCTTATATTAGTGTAAAACCGTTTTAATAAATACGTTTCTTATAAAATTACACTCACGTGTACACTTTGACTGAATACAAATTTTAGTCACTCCGCAGTTTTTCTGCTCCAGATTTCGCTCTGCCAAGTTAATGGTAATAGAAAGCTTTACAAACATGGCGCACGATGCTGGGCTCACTCGGATGACGTCACAGCCGTCGAGTTTTGTCTGACAAGACTTCCTCAAGGCTTCAGAAGCCTTACTGAAGCTTCAAGGAAATCTTGTCAGGTGAAACGCATTGGCTGTGGTACATCAGAACAGACAACTAGAACCGGGAGTGGACCACAGAGTTCCTGGATATCTTTATACATTTACTTCTGTATGTTTTGTGATTCACCTTTGAGTTTGATGAGAATTTGATTTCATTTTGTAGGACACTTAGACTCCTTTAAATTTTGTTAAGAATCCATTGTTTTAGGTCCCCTGCCCATAGTCTGAATTCCTGCAGAATAAAATGTATCCTTGCGTGTCACCTGTCCAAGCTTACAGACTGAAGCATGACTAGATATTGATTAGCACGTTACCTTCTGACCTCCTGTCTTCAGCTGCTGTATCTCACTTGCTTCTGTCATGTTCACCTGCGCAGTCTGCCTAATCTGGAGAGTGAAGAGTTGTCTTGTGCACCTATTCTAGTGATGAAAAATAGCTGTTGCACCATAGAAGAAAGGAAATACAATACTATAAATCAGGGGTGCCCAAACTTTTTGCAACGAGAGCCAGATTTGGTGAGGTGAAAATGTGTGGGGGCCGACCATTCAGCCAGACATTCTTTGAACCATTAACATTAAATTACAGGAATCGAGTAGCAGTAATATTTGGGCACATTAGTGAGATGATCTGCCACTTGGTCTATACTGCTGCCTGTGTGCTGAAGGTGTTAGCGATAGATACGTACTGGAACGTAGTGACGCCATACTTCTTTAGTTTACTGTACTGACGTGCCAGTACAGTAAACTAAAGAAGTCTATTCACACCTCTCTCTACGTGCCAGTACGTATTTATTGCGAACACCTTTAGCATACAGGCAGCAGTATAGACCAAGTGGCAGATCATTTAATATTACTGCTATGGTATTCCTGATCGCATTGTGCTGGGGGCCCTCTTTATTATTAATTTCAGGATGGAGGCTGAGGGCCGGTGTAAATTTGAAAACGGGCCGCACTTTGGACATGCCTGCTATAAATGTGTCAGGTGGCTGGGTATATTTTCAAAGAAAGTCCCTTTTTTTTTTCTGCCAGTCTTAACTTCCGTGCAGCCAATAGTTTTTTGATGCTTACACCTCTTGTGAACATCTGCAGATTGTTTGCAAAGGAACAAGGTCCCTAAAAAGTCTTGCAAATCTCTTATGGCCGTATGAAGAATGCATGCCCATGTGTAATGTATTGTATGTTGGCATGATGCAGTGAATCTCATGTTAAGATTGTCGTAAGGATCAAGCTTGGCAATAGGGTTGGTAAAAAAAATTATACCCTGTATGTAGGGAATTAGTTAATAACGCAAATGTAAAGTTTTACCAAACCCTTTGGGATCTCTTTAGTAATGATGCAAAGCCTTGTGGGTTTTATTTGCCCTTAAACTGTTCGTCTCTGCAAGGAAGCCATTTTTTTTTATTCCTGTCCACTTTGAGGACCACCACCAGAACTTTTGGGGGAATCTTTATTTCAATCATTAAGCCATAGTTCCAAAAACATCTAGGCCAACAAATTGATGACCAAAGGAAAGAAGGCAAAACTATAACTTCATTTAACCAACAATAACTTGTATCCACGACCCCAACGTATGTGTTGTCCCAATGAGTCTTAAAAGTTTAAACATGTGAGAAAAGTTAATCATTGGTCTTTGAAGACCTGTTGTGTCATTTTAGAATTATTCATTGACTGACCTTGTCTAGAAAATGTTTGTGCACCTTGTAGTGAAGGAGTTTGGACTTTATTTGTCTTATCTATTGCCCTTTTTATTGGAGGCTATGAACTCCTGTTTCTTATGATAAGCTTAAAGCAAGCTTTTTTTGGTGTATATCCAAGGTTCTAAAATGATTTTATTTTCCTCCAAATCTAATACGGATTAAAAAGGTGGATGAAAATGTAACAAAATGGTGTGAATTGATTGATCTTTAGTGGCCTTTCTCATTCTGCTAATATTCTTCTGCATGCGTCTTTGCACACGCAGTGCAATTTTTATGTTAAAATGCAACCACAATCGCACATATATTGCACATGTATTTTATGTTCTTGCTAGCCATCAGCTGTTAACCTATATAGCTTATATATCTTAAGCTACCAATTCAAATTGCAGCTCCCAAGTTTTGGAGGCCTGTTTGATGACCCTGCTCTACAGTAATGCTGCTGTATTTTCTGTTTCTCTGTATATCCCCCTTTCACAATTAGTGTTCTCCAATTTTCCCCAGTAGGGTGTTCCAGATCCTAATCCTTGCTTATTATTCATGGCCTTGCAGCCTTTTCAGATAGATCAGTCAAATCTGTCACCATAATCTGTGAGTCTTATCAGTTAATTGAGACGAGTAGATCTCTGCTTACTGTTATTTGTTTCCCTTTATTGTACAGATAATGCACGCCTGTGTGGAAACCCCTTTATAATCTTAAAGGTTTTGGAGGGAAGGCCTACTAAATATTACTCGGAGGCTTCTGCATAGTTTTTGCTTTTTAAGTCACTAGGGCATGCTTTATGAATATGGCTGGTATCTTACAGCCTGTAGTGCATTCATTCTGGGCATAAGGACACAAGCATCTCCCCAGAGATAGTTGTGTCTGTATGCAGTCTTTCATTCTGCATAGGTATCGAATGAGCAGCACCTCCTATTTGTGAGTCCCAAAGTTTTGCTGCTTTAGGTATGGCTGCTGGCAATCATACTCTAGATGTATAAGGACTTGGGAAACTGCAAGTACAAAACACCTTACTGTTTACTTAATAGCAAGGTATATTAATTTCAAAGGTTTCTGTGTATTAAGTTCTAAAACCTATAATCAACCAACAGGAAGTATTCATTGAGGCAAGGTGCCACATTTTGGAGCAGATTAAATGGATGTGGTCCAAACTCAATGCTTTAACTAGACAGAGACCATTCCTGTGGGTACAATAAGCCATAATAAACAACACCTCAAATGGGACATAGCTGCTTCTCTTTATAAATCTGAAATCTTTTGCTATTAGAATATTCTATGAACACAGTCGCTGTGATGGGGCAGGTTTGTACAGGATAGGTTTTCTGAGGGCATTTTAACAGCAGCTACTGAAAATGTGTAACCACAGTTAACAGTTTACCTAAGAAATACAGGACTTAATCGAGGCTAGACTTGCAGTATAGCATGTACCCCCTGTATAGTTTGACTGGTCAGTCTTCAGGAACCTGATCCAGACTGAATTTAGTAATTATCCATAAATCGGTCTTCTACACATTCATAAACTGCAACATGTGACAGAAGTTGTTACCAGTATTGGGGCCATTGCCACTCACATTCCTGCAAAACATACATTTGACCACACCAGTCTTCATAGGGACAAGGGATACATCAAATACACTTTAGTATTCAGCCGGACCCTGCCTTCATAAGAGTGTCTGCCAAATACTGAATCTGAACCCTAGTTCACAACTAGACAAAAAAGCCCTCTTCTACTTTTAGACCCTGTATATAGTTGTGTGCTTGACCACCATTTTTGTTTGCAAGAGTTAGTATTGCAGGAAACTTAAGTAAGTAGGGATTTATACAATTATCAGCCAAGCTTGCCCAACATCTCTTTGAATGGTGAACTAAACAAAGTGTTTGGCCTAACAGATGGTACACGCAGTTTTTCATCTGGTTCACTTGATGGCGCTGCATTGAGATGTACTGTACTTGCTTGATCAGTTGTACTGATGACTCCATTTTTTCATCCAGATAGCCAATGTGGAAGGATGTTGCATAGACCTAGATGACTTTAAATTGCATAAAACAAAAAAATGTGAGCATGATGTTTAGAAATCCCATACCATTAATTGGCAGAACTTAATGACAATCAAAACTGTAGAACCACAAAATTATGTGGAGGAAGTTAAGGTTTATTCCATGATGTTTGCCTTTGTATTGGTAGTTTGTGTGCAAAAACAGCATTCTACTTGGCCTTAGATTTTTCTTGGTCACACAGATATGAAGGAAACCGTTTAGTGTCACACAGGGATGTACATTGGTATCCAGTTTTTAATTCACCTTCTGCTGAAACTCCATAAATGACTGCTATTTGGCTTATTCTTGGATGTAGGGTCTTTGCCAAATCCTAGAGTGGAACAATAGAAAGAACATTAGAATAATGATGATACTAACACTAAGGTAATCTTGTGGAAACAGGATGAAAGAACAATTCCAAAACACAAAGCAATCCTCATGGCTGGGAACATATTACACATACAGTAGGTAGGGTGTGTATTGCACAAGTAAAAAAAAACAGATAATTTCTGCTTGAAAACTTGCTTTGTTGGCCAAAGCTAAAATAATTAAAAAAAATAAATGCAGTGCAATTTTTATTTCATTATTTTACATAGATCATGCTTCACTGCAGTAAGAACTGTTTAAATGATGAATTATGCCAAAGCAGAAGTTTTAGGGACAACTGGGGAATAGATTGCTAAAATGAATGGTTTAATGTTGTGGATGTCTGTTTTCTTATTTGATTATAGCATGGTTTTATTTTATCTTTTAGGAAACTGCACAGTGGTATGAAGACCTATGGGTGTGAGCTCTGCGGAAAAAGATTCCTGGATAGTCTGAGGCTGCGAATGCACTTGTTGGCTCATTCAGGTAAGTCTCGCCTTTTCCTCATTGTCCAGGTCAATAATTTAGCCATCTCTTATTTCTTTGCTTAGTTCCTGTATTGTAGAACACATCGCATAATGCATTTCTTACACTGGGTTTCTATTTTAACAAATTAACTAATTTGAGGCAATTTTTCCTCCCATTCATTCCAAAATACTATTATCTAACACACGAGACATCGCCAAAATTCTCTTGTAGTCTCTCATCATATTGTGAATTCAGTACTGTCAATAAGCCCTCCCCTCCAGAGACTGTCCCTTCTCTAGTCCATAATAAATGCTGCTGCCAGCCTTGTGTACCTTAGCCACTCTACTAGTGTTTACACTGGTTTCTGCTAACCTTCAGAATAAAGCTCAAATGAATGACCTTGACCTTAAAAGCCATTCACAGCTCATCTAAACTTGCCTCCAAGTATTCACCTAACCGCTTGTTGAGTTTTTCCTCTGACCAACTCCTGACTTATTACTCTTCACATACACATATTTTAGACATTACTAGGGCTGCACCATTTCTCTGGAATTCCCTTCCACGTCCAGTCAAACTTTTTCTCTCTCTTTTAAAATACATTTATTTTTAGAAAAGCTTGCCCTCATCTAGCCTAGCATTTTTTCATTATACAGTATATGCTACCACCACCTACTAAAACCCAGAGATACTGTCCTATTGAATGACACAGCCGCAGTACATGTGAAAAATTCTCAAAATACCACTTTTCTAATAAAAATATGTGGGTGTATCACTTGATGCTAGTGCCAGACTAGAAGTTTTGTCTGCCTGCCAGTGTACTCACAGGGATTATTTAGATGTTGAAATCTAAAAGTATGCATTTTTGCACACACCTTGTGTGTGCACAGACAGGCCGATGCCATGTATGTTCAATGCACACAGAACACATGACAACTCTAGTTCTAAGCACTGTAGAAAACACATAGGGGCCTATTTATTAAGCTGTGAAGAACAAAATTTGCTGAAAAAACGGTGTAAAAAGCGGTGTAGAATGAATGATAAATGTATCCAGTTGTGTTTTATTTTATGTTATGCTAACACCTGATTTGCTGCTGTTATTTTACATTACTTCAGACCTTTGCAAGTTAGTTCCGTGCAGAAGTTGCTCAAAGCAAAAGCTTTACATGTTTTTTTCCATGGTGATGCCTGTTGTGTGTGGCAAATTATTCTGTAGTTTTTTAAACAACATAATAAATCTGCCTTTTAGTGGGCAACTAGCCTTATATTTTCTGAAACTCTGATCTGCATGTAGTGAGCTACGGTCGGCGTAGTCACAGGTAACAGCAAAGGTATTTGCATACACATAGCTGTTGTCAACAAATTTGTTCCTTTGACATTGGAAGTAATTTAATAATGTATTAAGGCATGCTTTTCACCATTCTCAGGGGTAAGAATAATACATCTCCCAAAATATTCATCCTTGGGTTATGTTTTTTCAGTTTTCCTCAGTTTTATCTACTGTATGTCTATTGCACTCATATTTACTGTTTAACCTGTTAGCTCATTTCTCTCCCCTGTGTCTCCCTTGCATTGTTCTTTCCATCATTTATTTCTTTATCTATAATTCCTACTGTCCTTTCAATCTCCCTTTCAGTGTTGCTCTGCCACTGTTATCTCCTCTTTCTGGCGGTCTCTGTGTCTCTTTATGTCACTTTGTCTCTGTCTCATTCACGCTCTCTGCTTGGTCTCTTATTTTAATATGTGTCTGTTGTTTTCTTTTTTTTTTACGTTGGTGGTTTGGGTTTGTTATTGTGCTGCTGGCTCTGTGCCTGCCTTGGGATCCTGCCAGAGCTCTGGTACAGTATGTACAGTGCTGAGAGCCAAGTGTATCATCATGCAAGATTACAGATACATGCTTTTTTTATTTTCCTCTTGCTCTAATGTAACCAGGGGGTGGAGTAAAGTAGGAGCTCAACCAGGACAGTGATTTAAAGGGCCCGTTCAGCCTGCTGCTCCTGAGCACAAACTTTCTGTACAAGATAGCTCCGGTATATACCCATGGCATTCCGCGTTATGCTTAACAAATATCTGTTTATTTGTCAACTAGACTCCTAGCTAGGAAATGCCTTCAATAATAAGCTGGGATTTCGTTAGGGCAGGCCAGAAAAAGATTTACGGTGGTACAGGATCGATGACCTTGGGAAATGCAGCATTTTCAACTTATTATAAAAACTAGATATGTGCTATTTTGGTATCCCAAACTTCCAGCTGTTTGTGAGCAACAACTTGCAGAATACACTGAGAAGCAAGTATTTGGTGGTCTCTCCTAATTGACAGGGTCCATCTGCACGTTAGTGATCTCTCCATTAGTTCAGGATCAGAACCTACTTTAGAAAAGGTTGAAACCAATGACGTAGAGGTTCCTTGGGCTCTCGGGGTTGAGGGTATATAGGACAGTAGGGACCAAACATGTGGGTCATTATTAGATGGTGTTGAACAGCAACTCTGACACCCATTTGTGAAAGTTTTCGTTCAGCACTTGGAGGGCAGCAACTTAGCTGTACCCTGCTTTTTGGGTTACTTAAGATATAGCCTGCGGTTTAAGACGCTGTTCTTTCAGGTTACATGGTGTTTATGAGCAGGCGTTCATTACTAATCACTATGCAGCTATGCCACATAGAAAATAGCTCTCTGTTACCGCAGACTCTTCCCCCATGCTTTTTTTTTTTTTTTTACTTGACCACACTCAGTACGTTGTGCTACTCTTCCTTGGCACCCGTTTGCTAACAGGATAATGTACTGATTGTCCCTGTTTTTTCAGCACAGTACTGGGTACATTGTATTCCTATGCGCTGGCCACAAGGACATTACGTGTATGTTTTGTTTGCACGTGGATTCAGTGACAGTCTCTGGTGCTTTAACCCTTCCCCTGATGAGGAAACCTTTTTTTTTTTTTCAGGAGTTAATTTCTAATGGTACAAATATAATGAAATCTTTATGAGGCAAAGAATATCTAGGAACTAGAACTTTTTTTAAGAACATGTGGTTTTCCCAAGGCAATATAATTATCTATCCTCTATCAATCTCATCTGTCAAAAAGATAAATAAATCCTCATTTGCTTAGTATGTTTCTGATTTATCCCTCTTTCCCATGCATATGAAACTAGCAGCAATCAAGCTGTTGCAAACTAAATCTCAATGTATGTACTGGCTTGCAGGGGATGCTGGGAATGGTACTTAACATCTGCTTATGAGTATGAAGAGTATGGTGATAGCCTACTGCTATGGTGTGTGCATGTAGATTCTTCTAGAACCAGGCTCCCTGCATCTGGGTGGTATTGCTCGTCTTATGTATCATCCTTCAAGCTCAGACTTGTTCTTCTTGTCAATGTCAGCTAGAGAGTACATAGACTGGGCCACTGATATATATTTTTCTGTTTTCACATAAGCAAGTTTTTGCCTATTGAGGCATGTAAATATATAGGAAATATTACACACGTGCATAGAGGTGTGTGTTTATATTTATTTTGTTGTTGGTGCGGCACTTGTCATTTGTAAACATCTTATGGCTGGAGCCTGGCTCTTGGCCGGCACCCTCATTCCTTTCCCAGAGTGATGTCATGGGCGCACTGGCAGGTCTGGATGTTCTGCCAGCATTCCACAGCGTTTATGATCACTCGCAGATGTGAATCCAAGAACACACTGTACCCAAAGCCGAAATTAATGCAGGCTTGAGAGCTGTCCAACCCTGATACAGAGGAGGAACTCGCTTAGGGAGGAGGGGATGACAGCGCAAACTATTTAATGCTGTTTATAAATTATACACTGCCTGATGAAAAATACATCCTTCTCCTCCATCGCCTCCTCCTCCCTGCCTTGTATTATTTTATTTGTGCCCTGACAGCCGGAGCAAGGCTCGTGTGGTTTCAGCTCCTGTTCTGGCACAGATCACTCAAGACATATTTTATACACTTATATTGGGGAAGGAGGGCATCTTAACCTGCTGAGAGAAACTGAGACTGGGATCTCTCACTCCCCTATCATTTCCTTGTGTTTTTATGTTTGCTTTTGACAAAAGCTATGATACTTGTTTGATTTTATAAGAATCTTCATATCAAGAAAGCTGAAATCTTTCCCAGCACTAAGATAGGAGCAGAGTGCATAGGTTAATAAACAATCTCTTTTCCTTGTTCTCTGCTCAGTTATTCCTTTATGCTGCTGGCTTTTTCTCTTCCCTTTTTAACTTGCTCCCTTTCTATTTCTTCTTTCCTTCACATCTGCTGCTTCATTAGTTGGCATCATTTTTGACCATTTAAAGAATGGCTTTGAATCCTCTTATAAATAACATTTTTTTTATTAGGAAAATTAATTTAAAGGGGACCCGTCACCCAAAAGAATTATTCATAATCCTATTTTATCACATCAGTCAAGCAAAATTAACTGTAATTACACTATATAAATTATTTGAATCTTGTTTCCTCCAGTCTGGGAATTCATAATTATAGCAAGCAGGCAGGAGCCATTTTGTGGACACTGTTATTAAGGCAAGCCTTGCATCATCTCAGAATCTTGTTTGTGCACCAGAATGGGGGACCTGATGTCCATTCCCATGCCCTGGCTACACAATTAAATGATGAAGAAAACGGGGGAATGTGGGGATAGTAGCGATTTGTAGGAAGTGCTGAATGGAAAGTGAATGTAATTGTCTGCCCCGCCTCTATACCCAGGGCATAGAGGAGTGGCAGACAATATTTGATTGACCACTGAGATGTTTAAATGAGCTTAAAACAGCAATGAATGCTTTGATAAAACATAGAAATTGGATTTAATGTTTAATTTGAAAAGGACTTTTATTATACAGATTTTTGTGTCTGGGTGACAGGTCCATTTTAAGATCCCAGATAATACAGAAACATAAACATTAGACATAGAGCTGTAGATTTATAATATTTATTGTACTTTATTTTAGTAGCAAAAAGTATTAAAGCAGCATGGGCAAAGGTTGTCCGTCAATCGTCATTCATACCAGTCCCTGCCCCACTGAAGCTTACAATTTAATATCCCTATCACTAAATACAACATACTGCAAAGTCAAATTCATTAGGAGCAAGTTAACTTGTCTGTATTTTGTTAATGTGTTGAAAAAAGTCTGGGTGTTCGGAGCTAGCCCTTTGAAGACATTGGAGAACCTGCAGGGTTAGAATTTTACTCCGGAACCTATCATTGCAAGACATCAGTGCAACATTTTTTTAGAAGAATTCTTTTGGAGAAGTGATTATGGCGGGCTTTAAAAGCAATATTGGGCACATACATGGTCACCTGTCAGATCTTTGCTTACTGAGCAGTAGTATACTACCTGTTGATCGGTTGGTTTGGGATGCAGGACTGGGAAAACTTCGGCTCTTTCAGTATATAATGAACACAGGAATAGTTAACATATTATTTACTCATTTGTCCCTTATTTGGAAGTGAAGATCATAGTCTACTAGTAACTATTGAGCTATTGATCAGCAATCCAGCATTGTCCCCAGTTTAATCAGGTAACCCTTTGGGGTTTAATATATATATAACATGACATGGAAAATTGGCATTGTAGGTATAAGATATTACACGTTCTTGTATCCCACTAGGCAGGAATAGTTGGGACTGGAAGTACATTGGCAAGCATATTAAAAAAAAAAAAAAAAATGTAAATAGAAATTGTTTGGAAGTGACAATTAAGCCATAGTCCTACTGTTCAGTGTGTCATAACAAGTTTACGATATGCCAGTACATGATGATGATGATGATGATGACGATGACAATTTGCATTGACTATAAATAACAGTAGTGTTTTCTTTATTCGGATATAGGATTGATAATCCTGAAACCTTTTGCAGGGTTAATGCCTGAGTGGTCTCAGGTATGGTTAAAGCCTCTCCGCTACTAATATTTATCCCATGCAAAACAGGCAGCTCCTTTTAAAGCTCTGTGTTGTTGCTAAGTAGCAGCTCTTTTCCCCCCCATTCTCCTCCCTCCCATACTGTAATGGGCTTATTTTGTATTCCATACAGCTCTGGGTCTTATTTTTGTATGCAAGACAAAGTGTTTTGATGGCGGATGGAAGCAGCCTGTGTCTAGAGGCTGTTTGGAGTTTTTATGCCATGTACAGTACACACTGTGCTTTCTGAGCAGAACACAGGCTGTTCAATCCCGCATTGTTCCTTTCCTCTCCGATGAGAACATCCAGCAGTTAGTGCCTACACTGAGATAGTACAGTACCACTGCTTGTTTTAGATTAAATTATGCAGGTGGGCTACATGTTTGCCTTTAATACTATACAGCTGCTTGTTTTATAATAATATAAACAGTGGGAATTTCATAGCAGGCAGTGGTACAAAGGTAATTTGTTATTTTCAAAATTTCTTTTGAGGGGGTTAAGTAGCGGGGAGTATTAGTCTGGTATATTTTACTTTTAATGGAATCTGTAATGCTGAAATCCAATTTAAAAGTCACAACTTCCAGAAGACAGGGTAGCTCAGATATTGCTTCTATATAAGCATTACGCCTTAGATAGGCTTGTCTATATAGAGGTTGTTTGTTTTTTAACCTCTAGCTCTTGACTCAATGTACTTTGTGAAAATCATTAGGACCCATACAGAATCTCTCAACCAAAATGCTTTGGACCTGGGGTTTTCCAGATAAGGAATCTCTCGTTAATTTTGATCTCTAGGCCTGCTTGAAACAGTACATTTAAATTAGCCCAGTATGGTTGTTTTGCCACCAATATGGACTTGTGTAGCTTGGTGAAGATCAAATACAAGGTACTGTTTTATTATTGCAGAGAAAAAGGAAATCCGTAAAAAAATTTAATATTATTTTCTTAAAATGGATACTATGGAAGGTGACCTTTCTGTAATTCTCTGAGCTTTCTGAATAAAGGATCCCATACCTATATATCATATGTAAGTGTCCTTTGCACACGTTTTACTCTTACTCTCAGGACTATACTGGGCCAATGGTGTGAGTCCTGGCATGGGACACCCATATCACTATTACAATACTATGGAAGAAATATGTTAAATAAAGACATACCAGTAAAGGCTGAGTTTATTGCAATTGCATTAAATTGATATTTGTAGGCCCAGGTCTAAATGATCTAAAATGACCATCTAAATCAAGGTGGCAGGCCTGGTCAGATTGGGTGCAGGTAAGGTCTGGGCTGGTTAGGGTTGACATGGGTTGACTATTATTACTTGCACATCACTACTCCACAGCTCTCATATTTATATAGACCTTTTAGCTTTCTCTTCTACTGTGTACCTTGTTAAATATGCCCCTATATGCTCTTGTAGTAAAGAGTTCTAGTATTTGCACACTGCATTAGCTTAATGATTATCATTCCGTGCAATCTAGTATAACACAAACACAATTCAAAGCTTTTTCAGTCAAATGGAAAAAAGCTCTGTTCAATGTTTTGTTGAAGCTAATATAAAAGCTGCATTTAATCATCAATCATTACAGCACCATCTCTTCATCACTATCATCCTTTCTCTGATCGTACTTGTTGTTGTTGTTTGTCCTTATACTAAAAGCACATTTCAAGAATTGTTAAAGGATCATGAAACCTTAAGTACAATTTGATTCTGTAACTTTCGACAGCATCTGTACAGCATTTTACAAACCTTGACATTTGTGTCTTGACATTGAGTTTAATCTCAACTCAATCTCATTCCAAGCCAATATCTGTTATCAGGCATTTTAGGAGAGGGCCATGTCCAGTAGCACCTTTACTTTTGAGTAAGACTCATTTTTCGGTTGTGAGATTCTGTACTGACTAAATAGGATCCACTGAGGGTCCACTTTCAATCCGTTTTTAAGATATGGCAAATGCAGGGCCTCATTTATAAAAAAGAAAATGGAGCAATGTGCAAAGTGAATAAACCTTAGGCACGAAACTTTGATCTCCTAGTATAGGGCTCAAAATGCTCTGCATACAAGATAGGTGGGAGGTAGGTGGCTCATGGGCATCCCCTGAAATTCCTCCTAGATTGAGTGTCATTAGGAGTGTAAAAGCTGCTCAGCAACATCGGATGGAAAGTACTAAGAAGTACTTTGGAATACTGCAATACTTGGTCTAGCATTCAACACATAACGGATATCAGCGGAAAATTGCATACACATGATCTGTGTGTTGGTTACTGATAGGAAAATCCTGTGTTTGACAGCGAACTCACATAGGTGGTGCAGAAGGCAACGAATCTGCTTTTCTCTGCTGGCGTATATTTGCCAGCAGCAAAAACTTCCCGTTGCCATTGGCTTTAAGGCGGCCAGAGACTCACAGATATTATTGTATGAAACGAAGTATGGCCAAAGATGAGCCAACCGATATCTGCGAAAGACTAGGATATGAGTGGGCTCCTCAGTAGGACAAAGTTTGATTGGGTGGCTTTGAAGGCACCCGAACATGGAGCAGTGTTTACTGCTAAATCGTCGGATACAGGTATAATTTAATTGTTTATACCTGTATATCTGATGATTCAGCTGTAAATGTCTGTACTGAGAACGAATGATAATTTTGATCTTTCCTGCGACCACTGGTCACTGGAACTATTAGCCCCTTTCGGGGTAGGGAATCTTATGTGAATATAAATAATGGCCTCATTCGTCCAGAGCTTATCACACTGCATAGTTTTTATAACCGCTTGAATCTGGCAGTGTTACTATGAGGATTTAAAGAATGATCAACTATCAGTGATTGCCTTTATACATAAGCAGGTTACAGAATTTTGACTAAAGCAGAATGAAAATGTTTACACTGCTTTGTTTGATCTCACACCTGCCAGGGGGCAGTAGTGCTGTATGGCAATAATAAAATTAAATATAGTAAAAACAGACAGGTAGACATTTATTTGGGATGCACTTTGAAAAATCCACGGAGGGATAGGGTGTTTCTGTCCTAAACCCCAAAGAACAAGATAAATGTAAAATTGTAATTGGCTGAGTTCCACAGGCTTGCGGCTCTTTTAATGAGTCATAATAACTTCATTTAAAACCAGCTGAGCAGAAAATAGATTGGAACGAAGCCGGGGGCCATTATGGATTTCCGTGTGTTTGACAGCCTTTGTTGTACAGATGCTCGTGTGTTTGAGAGAGACATATTTTCATAAGTATCAGCCATGCAAGCCGATACACTTGAAAATAAGTAGTATTTTAGAAATGGGAGACTCTTAATATTAATGCGATTGCAGGTATTGGCTTAATACATTGTGTGCTTGGAACTCAAAAAGCCTTGGAAGCAGAAGGGGTGGTGTGCATGGGCCATTGTGACTTGTCTGTGTATAACCAGTGATAGCAACAGATGAGTCCTAAAGCATTCCTTGCTACCTTATTTTCATTTCCAAAGCTAACCTGCTGCACTCTGTCTGCTGAACTAGAAATCCCAGCATTTTCCTCACAGCTGTGCTAGGGATGGTAGTTCCTCAGCAGCTGGCGTGTCACAGGTTAGCCATCACTGAACGAAACTAAATGGGCTGCATCTTAATGCAATATTATTTGTAACCATAAAGCAGACACTTACTTCAAAGAAAAGGATATAGAAAGATTTATTATAAGTGATTCATTACTCAAGTGACATAAAATCTTTGAGATCACTCCTTTCCTTTGTGCTCCAGATGCACACTTAACCAGTCATGTGCTGGATAATGATACCAACAAATAGCAGAGGAAATATTTAATAAGCAGCTCTGGGGTAGATGTACAGTATGATATATATGTAGTGATATACAGGACTGGCAGCTCCCTAAGCTGCTTAAGAGTTCATATATGAACCTGTAATTTTGTCAGACTGGGCATGGTCAGTAAGGGTAAGGGCACACCTGGTGCTTCATATTCCGAAGTCGCCCGAAGTCTCCTCACGAGGAAACTTCGGGCGACTTCGAAATACGAAGTGCCGCGTGTCCCATGCCGCAGGCGACTTTTCATTATAGCTGGCGCAAGACAGAGGGAAGGCATTGAGGGAGATTAGTCACCGCAAAGACGAGACGATAAGTCGCCAGGTGACTAAATCTTCCCGAATCGCCAGGTGTGCCCTTACCCTAAAAGTTGATGAGTGGTAGTAGATGAGCATCAATATCCAAAAGGATTCTGCTTTCCTAGAAAAGCTTATGGCGGCAAATCACTAGGCTTGTTAATGGTTAATTGGTCATCATTTCAGTCTTTAGCTTCAGGAAATCCGTTTAATCACAGTTATTACTAGTTCTGGGACATAGATACAATCTGTACAAAATAAGATGTATTTTGATATTATGACATTTGCTGTCACAATACTCTAAATATGTAAAGCAAAATGAGTGCATTTATGTTCACCCGGTGTGGAAAATAAGCATATGCCTTATATAGCTGACATTTATATCCGAGACCCTCCTCTTCTTATACCCATGCAGCATTTGGTTTAACCCTATGAGCTGTACTACCTGTTTTTTTTTATCTTAGATAATTATTTAATAAATGTTAGATTTTGACTACTCTTCCATCAACTAATCATCTGTGTGAGTGCTCTTCTGTTGTGTTTTTTCCTGTTTTTTTATTTTTTTTTCTGCCCTCTTTAAAGAGTATTTTAGCTTTAACTGTCAGGGCAGGATTTCAACACTTCAGTCTTCTTCATGGGCTGTACCATGTTATGGAAGGCAGGCACACATACTTTGGAAAACAAAAGTATTCTCCACAGTCCATTGAATGAGTATGACTTACTCTAACATCAATTTAGATTGCAACCTTGGTGTGTTAATGGGATCCCGTGTCAAATATTACTAGACTAAGGTTTATTTTAAATGAGCAATTGTAATTGTGTTTTATAAATACACAGTCCTGTTATTCTTAGATTAGATATCAGATTGTTAGTTCTTGTGCAAAGTAGTCAAGAGATTCACTTTCTGCACCGACACGAGCAGACTTCGATGGCGCCATTTATACTCTTTGATAAATGGCCATTGTGGCAGGAACTTCATGTGCATACAGTACATGCACCACACTTTCATCTGATTAAAGCAAAAATAGTACATCTTTAAGAAGTGATACACAAAGTAGCCAATTAAAGGAATAGTAACACCAAAAAAATAAGTGTTTTCAAGTAATTAAAATATAATGCACTGGTGTCTTGCATTGATAAAAGTTATGTGTTGTTTTAGAAATACTACTATATTTTATATAAATAGGCTGCTGTGCAGCCATGGGGCAACCATTTAGAATGGAACATGCTACTTAGCAGATAACAAATAAGCTCTGTAATAGAATACAATGGGATTCTACAAATGCATCAGTTATCTGCTATGTAACCTGTGTCATGAATGGCCACCCCCATGGCTAAATAGCAGCTTATTTATATAAACTATAGTTGTGTTTCTGACTTTCACCACTGCAAGAAAGCACTACATTATAGTTTAATTACTTTAAAGCACTTTCATCTTTTGGTGTGACTGTTCCTTTAACTGTTCAGTTCAGCATGTGTAGAGTACCTGCTATTGATTTAACTTTGCCATTACTGTGTAGACTGGGAAATTTGCCTGTATATCTCCCTAAAGCATATGTAACTACAGTTGTAGGAATGTGCCATTGCTCACATGTTGAGTCCTTGGCAGCCAAGGTACCATATGCTACTCGCCTGCTCCATTACTATTTGTCTAGGTGCGCAGCCAATGCACCTGGAAGTCATTTGCTAATGCGAGTGACAGTTTCTGGCACATTTACATTAGAAAGCTTAGCTCTGTAATGTGCATCTGTAAAGGGAATTCTCCAACAGTTCTAAGGTGGCTGAGATTCCCGCTTATGTATGTAGCATGCAACCAGAGTTGTCGTACTTGAAAGCAGCCTTTTTCATTTTACTCCCGCACTGATGTTGTGCTTCTATATTGAATCTTTTCACACTGCGATCTTCCAGCCAGGCATTCTGTGTAAAATTACCATTTCTTTACCCAGAAAAATGTACTGCCAGGCCCCCTTTATTTCCTGGGCACTTCTGCTTCCTCTATAGTTATGCCCCTGCCCAACTAAAACACTTCTTACAGTTTTTTGTCAAGCTCTCTTCATTAAATATGTGAATAATAATCCATTATGGGGGTAATTAACTTTTAGCATGATATTCACAGTGATATTGAGACAGTTTGCAATTGGTGTTTTTTGTTTTAGAATTTTAATTGTTACCTATTCATGTCCTGTCTAGTGATGGGCCTGGCGTGAATTAGCTGCAAATTTCCATGTTTTGCCGCCGGCGAAGTCCAAAAATTTTGGGACACCCATTGACTTTTAACGCCAGCGTTAATTTTTCGAAGTTTCACAAAATTCGCTGGAAATTTGTGAATATTTTCGATGAACCGAAACAGGAGAAAATCGCCGATCACTAGTTCTGTTCTATTCTTCTTTCAGACTGCCACTGAATGGCTGCTAATTTAAGTGGGTCCTAGCAGCCATAAAACAGCAGATTACTAACTGGATGTAATTCAAAAACGAAGAAGTGGAAGAACATAGCATAATGTCTTACATTTCCACTCTTTACTTCATTCCAAAAGTTAATATTCTAAGGTTCTAATCATTTGTCTCATCATAGAAAAAAATATCACGGACATTAAGGGGCCGATTCACTAAATTCGAGTGAAGGATTCGAAATAAAAAAACTTCGAATTTCGAAGTATTTTTTGGGCTACTTCGACCTACGACTTCGAATTGAGGGATTCGAACTAAAAATCGTTCGACTATTCGACCATTCGATAGTCGAAGTACTGTCTCTTTAAAAAAAACTTCGACCCCCTACTTCGGCAGCTAAAAGCTACCGAAGTCAATGTTAGCCTATGGGGAAGGTCCCCATAGGCTTGCCTAACTTTTTTTGATCGAAGGATATTCCTTCGATCGTTGGATTAAAATCCTTCGAATCGTTCGATTCAAAGGATTTAATCGTTCGATCGAAGGAATAATCCTTCGATCGTACGATCGCAGTATTTGCGCTAAATCCTTCGACTTCGATATTCGAAGTCGAAGGATTTTAATTCCTAGTCGAATATCGAGGGTTAATTAACCCTCGATATTCGACCCTTAGTGAATCAGCCCCTAAATATAAGATTTCTGAGAAGAAAGATTCTTTTAAAACCCAATTCCTTTTAGAAACCTATATGTTGAACCTTTGCTAATGTAGTGTTGAATATGAGTGCAGCACAGCCTAGAATGTGTTTATATCTTGGTTAAGTGGCATTTGTGAAGGGGTTAAACTCTCTTGATTGCTGTGCAGTATTGTGCTGTGCATAATGCTACCACATAAAGCATTTTTATTAACTGCACGTGTAGAAAGGGAGCGACTCTATGGGCATTCACACGTGACGGGTAGGAATGGTGCCAAGGGAGTGTACCAACTAGGCAAAGACATAAGTGCCAGTCACACAGCCCTCTGTCACGTGCTGTCATTATTTTAGAGGTTTCAGTGATACTTTCATGAAAGGCATTCTTTGGTTTACCATAACCTTAGAAGTATCCGTATCACTTTTAATGGAGGGATTGCCAGCCGTAATGTACCAGTCCCTATCACTGTAACCATTAATAGCACATTCTTCTACCTTTAGGAAGAACTGCTAGTGATGGGCGAATAAATTCGCCAGACAGAAATTCGTGTTGTGCGCAAATTAATTTGCAAAACTGCAGCGCCAGTTGACGCACATCAAAATTATTCGGATGCCCATTGGCTTTAATGCATTTGGACCAAATAGTCGCACGTATAAAAGTTGTCGATTGATTCAAAATTGATGCCTGTCAAAATTATTTTGACACCCATTGACTTCAATGCACAGATTCGCCCATCACTTTTAACTGCCTCCTCTAATTATACACATGAGCATATGCAGTATTTTTTCTGGTAGAGGGTGTCTGCACCACAAAGCTTGCAATCTAAAATTGGTTCCTGAGGTACACACAGTTCCTTGACAGAGTGCAAGGATATAGGCAGGACAGTACAGATACTTGCCATTGTATTCTTCGCACGTGATATACATTTTCATTTGCTTTAAATATCCTCTTGCTCTTCCAGAGAATTCCAATACGATTTCTAGCGAATCTAAAACTAAAAAAATAAATAAATGCAGAATTAGAGTGATCTAGCTCTTTAATGGACTAAATTGGTACAGGTATGGGATCTGTTATCCAGACTGCTCAGGACCTGGGGCTTCCGTATCTTTCCGTAATATGGATCTTCATACCTGTAGACATTAAATAAACTCCATAGACTGGTTTTGCTTCCAATAAGGATTAGTTATAGTTTAGTTTGGATCAAGTACAAGGTATTGTTTTATTATTAGAGAGAAAAAGGAAATTGTTTATAGAAATTTGGATTATTTGGATAAAATGCAGTCTATGGGAGACAGCCTTTCTGTGTAATGTAATTCAGAGCTTTCCTGATAACGGGTTTCTGGATAAGGAATCCCATACCTGTACGGTCAAAAGTGAAACTGTCATCTCCTCTCTGCTTATGCCTCTCCGCCTAAAAAAAAAAAAACCCAGAAAGGAATAAATAAAATAACCTTGAACGGTTTCCAGAAACACACACACATCCTCTGCTCTAATTGAAGATTTTTTTTCCTCTCCTGTTTTGTTGACAATGATATAAAAAGAGAGGAGCAGGGAACACACAGTACTAGCTATTTGAATTTGGCAGGCAGGGGCTGTTCCTGTACTGATAAGAAGTACTGTAAATAACACTGTACAAAGAGCCTGCCATAAAGCAAGTGCTGTCTGTACTCATTGTTCTCTCTCCACTGGCATGGTTACTTTGAATGTTTTTATTTTTACTGTTTTTTTAATTCTTTTTTATTTATTTATTTTTTTTGGAAGCGTTGTGTGGGAACACTGTGTCCTTCCCCATCTGACTCAACATACAGAGCTTGTTAGCAGAATGCTTGCGTGTTTATTTTTTAAATCCCCTGGATTTTTATGACATGAATATTGAACTTGTGGCTTGCTTGTAGGAGTTGTAGGAGATTTTTTTTTGCCTTTTAGAGCAAATATAAACATATGATAAATTCCTGAAATCAGGGCTCCTCCCAAATCGGTATTGACTGCAAGTGTGATAAGTGAAAGAACATTTATTGAGTGACACTCGACACCAAACAAGCAGAGCACAACATTTCGGGTATGTTCAGGTAATACTATTTCTTTAATCCAATGGCCGTGGCAAAATAAACTTACAAAGTAAATATTTCCCCAGATCTGAATAGTGTAGCACCCCAAAAGTGAGTACTCTTGTTTCTAAACATATAACAAGAACGCAATGGAGCAGAGCCGGATTTATGGAGCAGGGCCGGGCACCCCTAGGCCTGCTGCCATTTGTCGCCCCTGCACTGAACAGCCAGAAAAAGATACAAAGTTTCTAACTTAATTGGCAAATACGTGGCAGGTGCACTTCGATACATTTACACGGAAATTTGCCACTTATTCACGCCAGGCCCATCACTAGACAGGACATGAATAGGTAACAATTAAAATTCTAAAACAAAAAACACAGACACATTAAATTATGACAATTTAAGATCAGCAGGTCTCTGGGGGGAAACTGTGACATGCAGCTTAAAGGGCAATTCACCTTCATTAGCAAAACTGTAAACACAAACACAGAAATGTGTTCAAACTTTCATAACCTGCCAACTTTTGTAAAAATGGACATTGTTATTAGGGGGTGAGGCTTCAAAATGGGCATGGTCAAAAAAATGTTGCCAAGCTCCGCGCAGCAAATCTTTTTGTTCCTCTTTCTATTTGCAAAATGTTGGGAGGTATGGGTAATGATGGAAAACACATGTCACTTATGTGGGGTACAGGGTTCATTTAAGGCAATTAGAGACTCTGTGAAAGACTCTCCGAGGTTTCTTATAGTTTTACATTTACAGCTTAAAGGATAACTAAACCCTAAAAAAGGAATGTGGCTAAAAATGCCATTTTATATAGAAAACTTATTGCACCAGCCTAAAGTTTCAGCTTGTCAATGGCAACAATGGTCCAGGACTTCAAACTTGTCACAGGGGGTCACCATCTTGGAAAGTATCTGCGACAGCAGCTGTTAAGAAGCTAAGCTTAGGGGTTGTCACTAATTATCAAGCAGAAAATGAGATTTGTCTGTAATATAAGCTGATGCTACAGGGCTGATTATTAAATTCTGATGCTAGTTGCACTGGTTTCTGTGCTGCCATGTTGTAATTATCTGTATTAATTACTAATCAGCCTTAAATTGTTACATTATATTCTATGTGTACTGTATATTGTGAGTGGGTCCATAAGCTCAGTAAGTGACAGCAGCACAGAGCATGTGCAGTGAATTAGCAAAAAAGAAGATAGGGAGCTACTGGGGCATCTTTGGAGACACAGATCTTTACTACTAAAGGGCTGTGGTTGCCTTGGGCTGGTAAAGAAGCACAGAACATCATGTACAACATTTCTACCTATCTTCTTTAGTTAGGCATTAGTTCTCTTTTAAAAATCGTATTGAGATATTATAAAACCTTTACACGTGTGACAAAAACACCAGCATTCATATAGACACACATACAGGAGCCCTCTAACGTAATATTTATAATCGCTAAAACATCCTATAATCTAGGAGGGATACATGAGCATTATCTGCTACCACCCTTGTATGTATAAACTACAAGGGGGGGGGGGGGGGTTACCTCTGCAGAATTTATTTTTTTTCCTACTTTAAAGGCTGGTTTTATTTCTTTTAACATATAACTTACGGTTTGTTGCAAGAAGTAGAAATGCAGTTTGGTAAAGAGAACAATGAATCAATGGCACCAAATCCCACTTTCGGGATTAAACCAGCATGAAATGTTGCATTTTTGCTAATTGAAGTTTTAAAGACCTTGCACTGTGGTACCCAGCACTATCCTAGAGCCTCTTGTGGTCCAATAGCATACTACAAGTCCATAAAACATAGTTTAATAGGCTAAATAAAATAAAATCAATATACTACAGCTATGGGACCTGTTATCCAGAATGCTCAGAACCCGGGGGTTTCAAGATAAGGGGTCTTTCCATGATTTGGATCTCCATACATTAAGGGGGTTATTCCCAATGGTAAAACTTGAAAAATTCAAGTTTTTTTTATTTTTTTTTTCTAAAAAATTCGGATTTTTAATGCGACAATGCGAAAAAGTCAGATTTTGAACGATAAATAAGGGTAAATCGTGTATTCTAGTTTAGTCTGACTTTTTTATTTAAAATATCAGAAAAATTTGGATTCTGATTAATAACCCCCTACGTCTACTCAAAAAAACATTTAAACCGTAAATACAAATTGTTTTGCCTCTAATAAAGATTAGTTACATCTTAGTTGGGATCAGATACAAGATACTGTTTTTGATTACAGAGAAAAGGGAAATACATATTAAAAATTGAAATTTTTTGATTATAATGGAGTCTACGGGAGATGGTCCTGAATTTCTGTGCATTTTGGATAACATGTTTTCGGATAATGGTTCCCATACCTATATAAAATATTTGAATTTCATATTAGTTTATGATCTTGTTACTATGTTTTTATTTGTTATTGCAGCATTATGTATTTTCGAGGAATGTTCTGCTTCCATACTCGATTATGTCTTTATTTGGAAAAACGTTTTTTTGTGTGATGTGTGCCTGTTCATTTTTTTTTTTTAAGCATAATTCACAAAAATAGAGTCTAATTGTGGTTATTGGTGACTGAAAGCAAGCCCAGTTTTTACACAATGCAGAAATAATTTGTTCTTATGTCATACTATTGTGTGTTTAATATAAAGGATTTGTATGACTGGATTTATAGAAAAAAATGTATTTCAGAAATTCTTTTTTTTTTAAATGTATTTATTTTGTATAATGATATGTCTCAATACAACAATTGTACCAGTAAAAGGTGACCGTTTGTGCATGTTAGCCACCTGTCTCTCTGGTAAAGTATACACTGTTGTTTTTTTGGTTCAGGAATAACTGGTATGTCTCTGTCAGCAGCTGGGGCGAAGGCATTTGTGTGTGAGCAGTGTGGAACTCAGTTTTCTAAGGAAGATGCATATGATGCGCACCGGAGGACACACTCAGGTCAGTAGAGCATGACCTTTTGGAATTCAGGAATAACATCATAACACATAACAATGTGTGTTTGTATCATCTGTTAAGCTGGCCATAGACGTGCAGATTTACCTTCATATCGGACAAACGATCGTTTGTTGCCATCTCCCGACCTGCCACTAACCATTCAGATCAAATAAAGTAGTAAAAGAACAGATCAGACGACGATCTGCCCCGTACGAAAGTTATGTCCGACAAAAGCTTGTGACCATCTCCCACTGATATTGTCAGATCAGAAATACATGCAGAGGTATTATCGGTAGCCGACAGAAATTTTCTAACCTGTCCGATCAGCTGAGCGACGATCGCCATCTCACAAAAAATGGCGGGACACTCCACACACGGCCCGAAAATCTTACGAAACGGAGATTCGTACAATCAAATCTTTGCGTCTATGGCCAGCTTTATTCTACAACCACAGTACCAACAATAACTTAATAATTTTGGTTTTCTTCAGTTTGGAATTTATCTGGTTACTACAGTTCCAAGTACCCTAGCAACCTGGCAACAATGTGAATAGCCAACTGGAAGATGAGCAGGGAGGGCCTTAATTAAAGATAATTTCCTATATCCCTACAATTATTATTTTGTAATTCAACTTTTTGTACAGGTATAGGATCTATTAGCTGGAATGCCAAACCTTGTATTTTCCAGATAAACTGGGATCACCATACCTTTGGTAATTTGGAGCTATTTGGTTAAGGGGTTCCAGATCCCATACCTGGATATTTATAAAATGTAACTACTTTTTAAATTGCTATATTTATTAAATTTCAAACTTAATTTCATAGATGAACAGTGGCATAGTCCTTTTCATCAATTTTAAGGCCAATAGCTGCCTAAGCTTGTAGGATCTTTCCCTATTTACACTGTAGATGGCTAGAATTTAGTCACAGGTACATTTCACTAGCTATGACCTTGGATATACTTGTGTCTATAAGAATCTTGCGGCTTCACAGAGGAGCCGGTGGCTTTCTAAAGACATTTCTGAGACTGCCTAAAAATAGGTTGTTGGGTCACAGTATAAAGATCTCTGCTGTGCTGTTTGATTTGCCTGTAAAATCAGCAGGTATCACCAACAGTACACTGACCTACTGTGATCTTTTAGTCCTGAAACTCTAAGGCAAACTCAGCTGGTGATGTTTAGGAATTGCCGTTCTGAGGCTCAGCAGCATATTCTTTACATTTTAATATTTCTAACTCATCCCAAAATGCTGCTTTGGAGTTACCTTGCAAAATAAGTTCTTCTACCTAAATAATTACTTCTTGATACAGGTATGGGATCCCTTATCCAGTGAACACGGTATTCAGAAAGCTCTGAATTACGAGAAGGCCACTTCCCGTAAACTCCATTTTAAACAAATAACTAAAATTAAAAAATATATATATATCTTACTCTGTAACATTAAAACTCGTAACTTCATTTGATCCCAACGAAGCTATAATTAATCATTTTGGAGGCAAAACTATTTTGTTGGGTTATTTAAAGTTTAAATGTTCATCAGACTCAAATTATGGAGATCCAAATTACGGTAAAACCCCTTATCCAGAAAACTCCAGGTTCCCAAGCATTTTGGATTACAGGTCCTGTACTTGTAATCCATAAAAATATCAACAATGCAACATTTTAAAAGAGCTTCATTTAAATTATGTAAAATGATAGGAGCACAATCGCATATATTTGAAAACAGAAAACTTAGACCACTATATGCAGAACCTGCAGCAAGGATAGGTCCAAGTCCGTAAAGAACAGGGGGAAGGAAGGTAGACGCTGTAGAGATTTAGTACTAACTACTGGAAAGGTGCTTCCACCCCAACACATCTGTTTGGTGCTGTTTTCAATGGGCATAGTCTGTCATTGGTCAATCTGACATTGCTTTGCACTTGCCATTCAAAAGGGGGGACTAGATATAGCTCAGTGGCCCTGCTCTATACCAGCTGCAAAAGCACAATGTTAAGGGAAAGGGACTCAAATACAAGGGACCTCCCAGGTGTCTCCAGTCTCTTATTGCTGGCCTAAGCAACTTTGTAAAGAGTATTGCCAAAAGTAAATAGAAAATTCTGCATACCTGTGGCACCAATTCAGTGGCTTCTCAAGGCCATTTACCCTTACTTACAGGTGGATCTCATGAATTAGGATTTAGTCAACTTTTAGTTTCCTATTATTTAAGTTCATGGCATTCCAGTTAAGTGTCTGACCCTAGGAAAACTAGCTATTACATTGCTTGGTAATGGGCCTCAACCATTAGCATCATCCATGGTGGCGAGTCATGCCCAAAGGAAGTCACATGGGCTCTGTGCACAGGCTGACCACCAACATTTTGGATCCTCAAGGATACAGTATAAGCATAGTAGAATTATGAAGGAAGCCAAACATAGAAAGGACATTGCAACCTTTGCACTGAGGGATACCTTACAACTTCAGTTGCAGAAGGTACATTTAGCTCTGTTCTAATAAGAATCTGTAGGTCTTGCTCTTACAGATGCTTTTGTTATAGTGCTTGTGTTGGCTGCAAATAATGCAAAACTTCAACATTCCTAAAGAAGGGAGAGAGCAACAAAATATTGTCTCTGTGTTCCACTTGCCTTGCCTCGTCTCTTTCCCTGTGCCACCCTTTCCATTAAAAACACACCATAGATCTTTCATTGCTACACAACAGAGACCAATGTCCATTAAAGATGCTGCTGGTACTTTTCAGGGAAGTAATACCCTATTTTCTGGAGAAAAATTACATGTTGTGCGGCTATTGCTGCTCATTAAAATAAGGAGACTGCCATTTCTGGGAGTTGCAGCTGTTTCAGCTCAACATGAGAGAACTGTTACTGCAACTAGCAAGGAACCATCTACCAATTCAAAAAGTTTTGAATGAAGCACCTCTTACAAATTGCTCACCGCTCCTTTTAATTGGCTTTACAATACATCAAATTTGTGGGAAGAGAAATTCATTTACTTTTAATAATGCATCTCATTTTTATACACTCACTAATTTGGAGTTGCCATATGCTTCTTTTAGGGACAGGAACATTTCATGGCCTGACCTGAAATCTCTATTTCTTTGTACATTGGGATGAAAGGTGAAATCTCTCACCCATCCCCCTCTTAATCCTCTCTCCTGTTTTTCCCTTGAAAAGCAAAGACTCTGGGGCTAATGTAAGGGGGATCATTTTAACAAAAGTGTTGCTTTGGAATAAAGCTTCATAATGCCCCTTGCTCCATTTAGTTTTTCATAACTTTGGAGGTTGCTGCTTTTTGCACATTGAATGAGAATTTTATTGTAAACGCTCTTTCTATTTATTTGTAAGTATAATCTCCATTTAAAGGCGTATCTCTCTGCCTGTTTATATTCTTTGTATTGCTGGTTCAGACAGACCAAAACTGGTCAGACAGAACTTGAAATCAACGTATTTTGGAAAGCTGCTTAAATGTAATTTTGTTTTGTTTTTATTGCAGCTGGACTGACATGGCATATCATTGGTCTGTCGGCACACACACAAGGCAGATATTGGTGCAGAAGTATATGCATTTTTGCACCAAACCCTGTATGAGCCGACAGCCATATGAAACGCAAATCAAAGCAGCTGCAGCCAGGGATGGGAAAACAGCAGATTGTGTTTTTCACCACTGCACCTGGTCTAAAAGTATTAGGATGAAGACACACAGAACTACTAGTAGCAGCTACTTGTTGTTGCTACAAAATGTAAAAAAAAAGAAAAAAAAAACTGTCATATACAATACTGAGAATTGTCTCTGCTAGTAGTGTCTTTGCAAAAGCCAATTATCACTAGTGTCTATTTTGTAGCTGTGATAAGTAGCTGCTACTAGTAGCTCTATGTGTCTTCACCCTTAGGGTTTGGCCACACGGGCAGATTCGGGGAAATTAGTCGCCAGGTGACAAATCTTCCCCTGCCGAGTGCCTGCCCCCAGGCGATTTTCATTTTAGCTGGTGGAAGATTGGGGAGATTAGTCGCCGCAAAGAAGAGGAGATTTGTCGCCTGGCGACTGATCTCCCCGAATCTGCCCGTTTGACCAGACCCTTAAAATGCTCTGCTCTCTTGCAGGAGAATCATCCAGTCACTGTTGCCTTTCTAGATAACCTGAAGACCTTTGATTTAGTGTAGTTTCTATATTATAAACATGCCCATGTTCTACTATGGATTGCCCCTTTAATCCAATTTGCTGGGAAAGAAGTGGTTAATTCTGTTTATTACAGTAATTTGTGTTCTCTCCTGGTGTCAAAAGCTTTAACTTCTCACAGTCACCAGCTTGAATTCATCCGTCCATTGGGACATCCCCACGAATGTTAGTGGCGGCCCCTCTTGTCACAAACCATAGGGGATGTAGACAATGGGCAGGGGAGGAAGAATAAACCTTGGCATGTCCCTGCTTGAAAAGACTTGGGACAGAGGGGTCAGGGTGAAGGGGTGTGACAAATATGGCCTCTTATTCACTGGGGACAGGTCTTTGTACTTGTGCTGTCCAGATGGCCTCTGGAATAAATTAAATCTGGCAAAAGTCTAGCGCTACGACACTACTTGGGGGGGCGAACAATATGTGTTATTACATCGTTGAAGGTAAAAAGTAACTTTTCATTTACCTTGCTTTGTCATTCTTATCTCTTTCATGCCCTTTGCTACAGTATAATCCTATTATATCACCCAGTATAATATAATACTGTAGTCTCTAGTCAAGGAAATAAATAACTGTGAAATGTGTAAAACTAACATTAATCAGAATTCAAACAAATTTACCAACACCAGATATCCGATTTATAATCTTAACACCAGCTTGTCAGGTTGAAGCTGTATAGAAAAGTGTGGCCACTTCAGTACCCAACAATTGTAGAGCCCAGTATTTTTTGTGTCGTGTAAGGGTTCTGTAGAAAATGTTTCCACATGGCTGTAACTATCCATGTTTTTGTGTTTGGAATGTGTTTGGTGTACACGTACTTCTGTAAAGGCAAAAGAGGTTTGTTTTTTGCTCTAGATTCATCTTTCAAGATTATCCTACAAACTCTGCCCATCTGCTGACACGCTATGCAAATCATGCAGTAGCCCTCATACGTTCCAGCATCTAATGGAAAACACTGACACTGAGATCTATTGCTTTGTCCCACCCCATTACATTTCTTCCATTTTCCCTAAATACTTCCCAGCATGTTGTAATCAAAACAGTTTCCCATATCTAACCACCTGCACTTTTATACACAGTGAACTCTTGGTGCCAGAAAGTCTGAACTCAGATGCCACTTACATGATGGCCAAGTGTTGACACTATTGCCTCCCTGGTATGTTGTCATAGAGAATACTACTAAAAAAACAAGGCACATTCTTTATCTCTTACCTGAATATTTATCTTCCAGTGCATTTCCATCATACCTTTATTTAACTGCAGGCAGTCTGGTCTCCAAGATGTAAAGCTGGGCTTTTATGACCACTTGTTCATGCACAGGGGGCCTGAATTAGCAAATTGTCCCATCAGTCCTTGCAAGAATTACACTTTAGCTCATTAACCAGTAGGGAAGCCATATGGATCATTCCCACTTCAGCCATTCTTTCTATGGTGTCTTGACAAAGACCAGACAACGTGGGGCGACTGTTCTGCTTGTAAGAGGGTGAACCAAATGTTGTAATTGATTTGTGGTTGAAAGTTGATTGAATAATGCGTGTGAGTATGTGTTAAAATTGTTGAGTGTTATTTGGGTAATTGGCCACCAGGTGGTGCTCAAGGGTAAAAAGGTGTAATTTATTCCCCCACCAGAAGAGGGAGCCCAGAGTGCTAGAGGGTATAAAAGGAGGCCACACCCTAGAGTTGATGTCTTTAATGGGAGGATGCTGTCAGAGAAGGAAGCTCTGTCCTGAAGATCTACAGCAGGAAGGAAAGAAAGGTAGAACCTAGCATAGCAGTTTGTAGTTAGCAGGCACTAGGTGTCTGAGATATGAAAGCACGGGTAGTTTCTTGCCCCACCTAGGAGTGTAGTGGAAATTAGTTTTCCGTGGGCATCCCAAAAGTCAGGGACCCAGAATATAGGGAAGACACAGGATAGAGTTAAGCAGTCCTGGGGCAAGAAGAAGGACTATTGGTGATGCTGGTCGAGCCCTGGATTACTGAGACGGGAATGCTTGGCAGAGCGGTAAAGGGGTGCTAATGTGCACCGGATTGCCGAACCAAGCAGAGGAGGAGTCCGGAAGGTAAGAGTTAACCCTCCCTGAGATCTGGGATAGGCCCTAAGGAAACTGTGGTGGAAACTAAGGTCAGCTATGGCAAGAAAGTTAATGTTGCTTGAATGCTGTAAAACCGCAAGTGTGACTGATTTTTGTGATTTTAAATAAACCAGAAATATTTTTATTTAAAATTATTCTGACTCGCTATTGTTCCTGTAAGGGGTTAACAGCTGGAGGGCCCCCTACATGCTCATTCATTCAATTCCTGATCCATTTGATAACTGCATATTTGTCATCTATTCAAAAGGTGAGGATTGCTTTAGGAAGTCGGGCTGCTGCATGTCCTCAAAAAACACTTTTTGGAAAGTAAGCGCTTGGGGTGTCCATTACCTACAGAGACTGACAAATCACATGGCACATCGCCAAACGTTTTTCTCCAAATTCACAAACAAAGCTAATTTGTTTTTATGAACCTATTCTATCCCACTGGCTCTCAGCACAATTTTTAAGGGCTATGGGACATGGGAAGATGTTAAGTGATTTCTTCCTTGGGAGACTGGGAACCTAGAAACCAGTTGTTGGTTTAGATAGAACACTGGAAAACTACAGGGCAGAAAAATGAAGACCTACTTCAGAATGTATAACCGTTCCTCTCTCTCTTCATTCTAAAAGTGACTAAACTTTCTGCATTAACCTGTTCGTACATCTGCCATTCTGATGATTTACAGCATCTGCAGAAATGTAAGCGCAGTTCTAAGTGGCACTTTATTATACTCCTGATATAGGCTTGATATATCCAGCCCTGAAATGTAGGTCAGTGATCCTGATCAAACTGTGTAGAATATGATCATTTAAAAAAAACTGTGATATGCATGCAAAGTATAATTCTGTAGTATGGTGTATGGGCATTTAGACTGAAACCTATTCAATCCCCAGGAACAGTGAGGCATTTGTCCTTTTACTGCTGCTATGCAGTCTATTTGCATGTAATAGAATATTATATACAGTGGACATTAGGGAGCAACACAGATGAGAGCAAATATGGTGCAGCAGTACCTCACCCCATCTTACAACACATTAGCAGACTGAATCATGCGCAAATGAAGGATTTGATGTGTAATTCGCAGAGTTTATTGCATTGGCTAGACCTGTCATGGTGCCTAAATTTTTTAAAAAAAATAAGTTGTATGATCATTTCCACTTCTTTTTCCATCAGTGTTGTCAATTAAAACCTAAAACAAAAATAAATAATGCAAACATAGGTGGCTCCATTCTGACTACCAAGAGAGTAACATTTAACAGGTTGATTTCAGCTGATTAAATGCTTAAATAGTTCTAACCAATTTATTTTGAACATTCACTTCTCAGGGGAGGTTAATAGAAGGTCATACAACCCCTGCTAAACATTTACCATAGATAATCAAAATGTAAAACAACGATTTGCATTGGGGCTCGTGCAATGTACAGTAGTATGGCCCTTTCTGCTTCGTCCTGCTCATTTCAGCCACGATACGGAAACCATTAAAAAACTGAATACATTTGACCGCAAGGTGTAAAATGAACAGTTTGTCTGGTCTCACACTGAGTATGTTATTTTGCTAAACATAAGTTACTTTCCAAGTATCCAGAAATATTTGCTGGTACTTACAAGCAAGGAGTTCCAGAGGCCAAGGACTCTTGGATGGGCCCATCAGGTAGCAGCACCAAACTTGATTATTTTACTAGGTAACATGCATATTCAAGGGATTCTACTATTCTCCCCTTGACGAAATTGTACAAAAAACTTGTCGCCACATTATGCTTTAACAACATATAGGTGGCCTTTTGAAGGAGAATGGCCGCTCAAACTTACCATTTACGGAGGTGTATAGCACTCTTCCCATATGCATTCATATTTGATAGACAATAACTTGCTTGTTCAGATTTAACCCTATTTTACTTCAGTAAACTAAAGCTAAGAAAATTAACCTTTTTGCTAAAAGTTTGGCCCTCTCCCTAATGCAAACTCATAGACTTAAATATATTTAAGCCTTGTTGTTCTGTGGGATTCTGATTATAAGAAACCAGTGATGAGAAAAAAAAAGGGAATTGACATATTCCCTTTTCTCAACTAACATACAGATCTACAGTGGTAGGAGGAGGGTAGAAAGCAAAGACTGCTAAAAAAGAAAAGGTACTCGGCAGAAGTCGGTGTGCCCCCTCCTCCCAACACCACACCACCCATTCCCTCTCCCCTTTTTGGTATGAATCTGCTGTATCTCATTCCAAACACTAATTCCAGTTTAATTGCCACTGGCCCCGAAGCCTCTTCAATAGGAGCTAACAAATGGTTTGCAGCCCGCAAAGCTCCGTCAGGCTGCATTTTAAACGAGGCTCCCTTCGTCCGGCTCGCATGCCAATGAGCTAGCAAAGAAACGCCATGTTTACTAATTACCCACTCTGACTTCACACCCAGACTTCTATCACAGTACATTGGTTCAGCTGGAGACAAGACCCAGCTATAAAATGAAATGTAAATCTTTAGTGTTCAAAAAGTGCGTACTTTTCCCGTTATTAAGGACACAACTTTTTTGTGATAGATGCTTTTTTATAAACTATAAAACAAAATATTTACATAAAGCAAATGAAACATGTTCTATATGAACACTTGCAGACCTACAGCATAATATTCTTACAAGACTCAATAATTATTGATATTTTTCAGCTCCATTTGGTATAGGTACATGAGGCAGCTTTCCTAATGCCTCATGGTGTTGCCCACAATGGGCCTCCCTATATTCAGAGTATGGGTGCTTCTTGCAACCTAATGCAAGCAATAGAATAGCACCCACTGATTTTAGATTGTAAGCTCCAGGGATGGGCAAATTTGACCTGTTTCGTTTTTTGATTTGCGATGCCATTTTTGCAGCAAAACAAGGAGAAAAAATTTGCCTATCCCTAAGCTCCAAAGAGTAGGGTTGACTTCTGTCTTTCATTAGTTTATTTCTTTGTATATTTGTTGTAAACACCCTTCTGTGGTTCAGCACTTCCGAAAATGTTGGGGATTTTAAACACTTGCCCATAGTAATACATGTATGAATAATTATCATATGCATAGGAAGAATATCGCTTCTACTCTAACAGAAAATAAATTCTAAAACATTCTTTAGTTTATTCCAAGTTAAGAAACCACACTGCTTTTCTGCAGTAATCTGAAATATGGCCATTCTACAGTTCCTCAAGCAATTTATTGCTTACAATTGAAGCTTACTATTCAGTAACATATTGAATATTTCCCTAAACCAGTTTGTGAACAAACACATCCCTTTCTATTTGCTTATCACACATTTGTTCTGTGCTAACTAGCATCTTTTATGGCACGGACCGTGTAAATTCTCAGGTCATCCTCTTCATTGTGCAGATGGCTTTTTATATTCTAATTAACTTATTTTCATGTCCTACAAAATTAATGGTATACACTTCTCCATACTTGGTCCCTATTCTTGTGGCCATGTGGCCTATTGTGTGAGTGTACAGTATAGGCCTCTCATACACACACATCTTGGTTACCGTGGAAATGAATAGCAGACGGCTATGGAGGCCTCCCCTTGTCTGTATTTAAATGCTGCTTAATTTGTAATCTTCTTTTAGAAGAGCGAAAAAGACATTAAGTCGTCGGCTCTATGAATAAGCCTGTAGGTTCGTTTGTATGTTTGTTTCATTTATTGAATACTAATTTTGATGTTTTTTTTTAAACTTCCCTTTTAAGGGCTAGGGAAAGCTCCTTGCTGAATTCTTCAAAGATGTACAATTTCAGATAATTTCTTGGGTGATTAATTTGGCCAAACCGTAATTGTCCACCTGCAGCCCCCACCGCTAATGTAATTTTATCTTGTAAAGAAAAACAGCAGTTTTCCAAGGTGAAGCAGGGGAACAGAGCTGGAGAACACATGCAAGCGAGCCCTAGAGCTTTTGCAACCCTTAGTGCTCTCGCTTTACTGTCCAAGGCTGTAGTAAATGACCCTCCCTTATTGCATTCCTTTTAAAATAGCACCTCTTAAGAAATTCATATTTAATTCATGAAATTATAGCTCAATTTCTTTTCTCCTGCTACATTAAATGCTATCTATTGTGTTCCAAAATTCTTCCCTCTATATTTTGCAGCATAGTTTTTTTTTTTTTTTATAGTTACAGGAATGCCACAAATTTGAGGGGTTGATAAACCCTTAGGTATAAATAATAAACACAGAACATTTTATTATTTGTTCTTCCGTTTTGCTGTATTTTAGCATTCTTGCTGCTTAATCTATAATAAAGTAAACGAGGTAGAGTTATCTGTAATAATAAACAGCAGGCTGTGATTATTATTCCCAGACTTGGTGCTACTGTACATATATAAAATTGCAGAGTAGTTTCTTTAATTATTGTGATTCTATTTTAAATCTGATTGCACCATTGTGCCATTTCTTGGCAAACAGAGAAGAATATTATCATACAATAATTGAAAAATGACTTATTGTATAAGTGTTACCAGAGGAACAGCGCTTTTATTTGTCTATTAAATGTGTGTAATTTGTCTTGGACTGCTCTGCATGATGCCCAAATATCTAAAATGTGTTCTTGCGGATATGGCATCCTGTTGCTCTTTTTATTATAATTAAGTGTTATTATCCTCATTATTATTATTATTGTCATTCATTTGAAAATATATGAATTGGACACTTTCTTGCTGCATTATTTTGTCCTATGAGAAGTGTGCCAAAAGGGGATATTATGTGCCAAAGTTCTGTATATGAAGGGCAAAAACCAACAGGTAATAAGCTGAAAAAGAATAAGCTCTTAGTTGGCTCACTAAACACATGAAACAGGCATTTTCGTTCTGACCTCCGCCTTGTGTACCTGCACTCAAGCGGAAGCTGTACTTTTCAATGCAAATGAATGGAGCTAGGGAAGGGAGTGGATCCGGTTCTCTCAGAAAAACTTGTTGAAAAATTAATTTCAGACATTTGCCATAGCAGGCTGTGGGGGGATTTATTTGGCTTGTGTATACAGTACATGATTTTTAGTAGCTAATGTTTGCCATTTCCATAATGGACACAAATACGAATTTATATTATTTATGTATTTTTAACATAATTTGGATCTTCATACTTCAAGTCTACTATAAAATCATGTAAACATTAAATAAACCTAATAGGCTGGTTTTGCTTACAATAAGGATTACTTACACGTATATCTTAGTTTGGATCAAGTACAAGGTACTGTTTTATTATTACAGAGGGAAATCACTTTTAAACATTTGGATTATAAAATGGTCTCTATGGGAGACTGCCTTTCTGTAATTCGAAGCTTTCTAGATAACGGGTTTCTGGATAACTGATCCCATACGTGTATAGCATTTCTTAGTGGGTATTTTACCCTGCAGAGAAATGCCTCATACCCCCACCATGCTTCCTGTCATTCTTATGCATACAGAATATAAACGTATATCAAATGTTTGCTTTGCTTTACTGACCAGAGAGAAGCCTAGTAAGAACTGTCATGCAAAGCTGTTTTAGATGTATAGTTTCTTAATTTAAAACTTGTTTATTTTAAATCTCCCCTGTACTGGTGAACTAAAGCAGAAAAATGTATTTTCCTAAATATTTCAGGCTCGGACATGGCTGTGTTCTGTCTACTTTGTGGAAAGCGCTTTCAGACACAGACTGCCCTGCAGCAGCACATGGAGGTCCATGCAGGAGTGAGAAGCTACATCTGCAGTGAGTGCAACCGGACTTTCCCCAGCCACACAGCACTCAAACGCCACCTACGCTCACACACAGGTAAGCAGGCCCTAAGGATACTAGCACCAAGGATATGTCCTACTCCATGGGTGTAACTACAAAGCAAGCAGACCCTGTGGCTGCAGGGGGCCCAGGAGTTATAATGAGGCCGAAATAATGAGCAATTTCAACATATATTTGCAAAACAGAACAATCAGTAGATATGATGGGGGCCCTAAAATAAATGTGCTGTGGGGCCCAGTAACATCTATTTACTCCACTGGTCTACTCCTGAAAAACCATTTTAACAGTCACTCAAATGTGGCGGATCCTCTACTAAACAACAATATAGCCCTGGTTCTGTTGTGTTAAATACAGTTGTTAGCTTGCCTCACCAAAGGCATGTAGCCCGCACCTTTGTCTTTAAATATTTATATGAATAATGATGCAGCACTGTAAAATATGTTGGTGCTCTAAAAATACATGTTCATAATAATACTGTGCTAGAAAACACAGTAAGTAGTGCTCCAATTTTAATGGTATGTTAAAGCCCCTAAATATGAGTTAAGTTGTTAACAAAGTTGGGTTAATGTTGGTGGGCACAGAGGTGGATGTGCGCCAGATCACCTGGGAACGTGTACTTAGAAATCACTAGGGTGGCAGCTAGGGGTGGCACTAGGGTGGCAGCTAGGGGTGCTGTACATGACAAATGGTAAAATAGGCATGTGCTTAAGTTCTCCTTTATTTATTTTCAGACAATATAATGTAAGTACAATTCCCTTATAAAAAATCTCATCAGTCTAAAATAAAACAGAAGACTATAAAAGTTTTTCCTCCAGGTTATGTTGCCATTTTTACCCCCAATATAATCAGTCATTTTTATGGATTGCAACTACAGCAGATGCCTTATTATGAGTCATAAATAACTGTGTTTTGTGTGCAATCTGTTTTAATATAACCCTACCTGAAGCATGGAGATGGGTCTGCAGGGATCTTTATTATTTTGTGTTCTCAATCTCACCCTCACCCCCTTCAGTTATTAGCTACCAACACAGCACTGATGTTAAATACATGTAAGTTATTCCTGGATCAATCAAACTCTTTTTTTTTAATGTAAATAATCACCATTGGCCAGTGGAGGACACATTAGTCTGGTGAGGATGGTAGGAGGTGTAATAGGAAGACAATTGATCCCCCCTTGTCTTGTGCTGCAGAGCGGCGCGTGCTTTCATTAATAATGCAGAAGGTGTCTTCAGCATGCGTGCCCAGTCTGTGTGCTTAACATCAGCAGCTGTGTTTGATAGCAAAGCCGCTGTCAGCCTCTTGGCATTGATTTAAAGGGGACTCTACGTGTACCATACTCTCAGCTGTTGAATTGGGGTGAGACAGCAGTTAGCCACATGGAAAGTCCCAATATCTGACAATAGAATTGCTGTCTATTCAAAATAATGAAAACTTCAACTAGAAAGATGTGCACATTAAAGGAACAGATTCAAATGTACAGAAATTGAACAGTGGGTAATAAAATATTTTTAACACCACTTCATTGTCTGTGATAGTTTAACAACCCAACAATGAGGGTTTGTGCCCTTGGCCACCCTTTTTGACTTTTGTGTGCCACAAAAGTGTGTTTTGTTTCAATAAAAGAGAAGTTTTAGGGCGATTCCCCTTTTCAAATATTTCCAGCTTTGTCAACTGTTACTCTAGAAAACAAAATGGCTTCTGAAAATCTTTAAAACCCAGATCCAACCTAGCCCACAAAACTTTAACCTGCATGTGACCCTTAGCCAGGAAATGTTGCCATTGTAGGACCCGCACGAAATCTGTACCCGCGTCTTTTCATTCGGTGAGCTACTTCTGTGTACACCTCTGGTTCCAAGACAAGAGGAGTGCTCTTCCCTAGTCGGACCCGCACCCAACCCTAACCTGCAATGGGCACCTAAAATTCAACCTGAACCTGACCAACCGGTGGTAAAACTGTGGGTCTCTGCGGTTTTCTGGTCAACCCACACATAATTAAAACACCACCACTCCACCAGTGGGGACACCCACCCCATGCTGCTTCTGCCTCTGTTCCAGTTCCTCCTATGGCGCGCACTTCCCGGGTTTTACGTGCCGGGTGCGTGACGTTATCAAGTTCATTTGGCGCGAAATTTGAATATTTAAATGAACTTTGCGCCCCATAACTCATTGCCCGTTGTTAGGTCTAATCTGATTAGTTTCCTGGGTGCGATTTGTCTGTGAATATTCTGGTTTTGATCCCTTCCTCTCTGACTATCCTGAACTCTGCCGTTATTGACCCTTGTCTGCCTGACCATTGTTGAACGCTGCCTGTACCGACCCGGTCTGTCTGACCCTGTTTGAACTCTGCCTGTACCGACCCCGGCCTGCCTGACTATGCTTATTGTCTGCTCCTTGAACTGTTGCCTTCTGTCCAACCTTGTTAAACATACGTGCCCCTTCGCTCGTTCAGAACTCTTGCTTTGCTCCTCTCAGGTTAAGGCTTGGCAGCATCTGAGTAGCTGAGGGCTCCTCCCGAGGCCAAAGACAGCTGCTACAGGTGTAACATTGAGCCGTGACCAAGGAGCCAGGCACTTGTTCTGAATTTTGGGAGCCGTACTTGACACGCATGTTGAATATGGATTAGAAGATTGTGTGCAGAACAAGTATGATGTTTGTCAGTTTGTAGGTTCTTTATAATTGTTTTGCTTTCACCATCAACACATTTGCCCCAGGGACATCTCCCCTGGTGAACACTATGGGGCAGATTTATCACAGTGGGAAATTTAGAGCTCACCACAGAAACTCGCCTACTTTCTATATCATCATTATATTATCAAACGGTGAACTTTAACTTTCACCCACTGATTAAATACACTTCTAAAACTCCCATAGGAATGTATCAAAAGTGGGAAAGTTTTTCTGTGGTGAGTGCTATTTAGACACTTTGATAAACCTGTTTACCTATATCTGGAATTATTGGAAAAACACAGTATCTTGGGTAAAAACATGCCAATCTGCAAGCCCAATATTGAACTTCACAAACTCAAGAATGAGCCCTATAGTATCTTAATTGCATGGCTTTCTATAGACACAACTATACAGGGTTACAGGAATGAACTGTCAGTTATGAAATTGAAAATGATACAACCTCATTCAAGGCTGTGCTTTCAAATAAATGTGTTTTGGCATCCTATTGGTTTATGTTGAGTTCTGGCCACTTCTGAGTGCTGGTGTTTGTGGAATAACTGCAATTTTGCCAACTCCCCCTGGAAGCCCAAGGGTTACAGTGACCAGGAAACTCGCTGTGAATTTTATTTTTTTAATCAAGTGTTTATAGTTTGCAGCTGGAAATAAAGAGCCTAATAAAAGAATACAAGTAGATAGAGCGCGTGTAACTAGGAGGACAATTTATGCAGAGGCACAGCCGCGGCCTGACACCAGGATAATGAAAAAACGTAGGTCATTGCGGATGACTTAAAGTCTCCGGGAGTCGGGGAAAATGTATGAAGCGGCGAGAACATTACACGCTTGGCAGGTCGGCCAAGGAAAAAATACAGGCACCCCTGTTCCCCCGCTGTAAATGCGAGGGCCTCCAATCCGCAGCCCGCAGAAAATTGCAATTACAGTGACAAGTGGAATCAGTAATATTTTAAATATTCATGAGCTGGGGCTGCGGTGATCAATCTGCTTTTATTGTCCTTGCTCTGCCTTCTGACATAAATAAGGAGCCACAGGCCTGTCTCCCTCTTTATTATATTTTCTGTCTTGTAGAGTTGGTTGACTGCTGCTGGGAAGGAAGTGTGCCATTTCTATGTCTGTATGAATGTGTATGCACAAACAAACATTTATACAAGAGCTGTATTCTGATATTTAGCACTGTTTTGTTGTGTTATCATTTCTAAGCATTTTACAACACATGTATGTTTATTTTATATGCCAGTTAATTACACTGTGTGGCACTGGTCCTGTTCCTTCCATTTGTATACATCGTTCCCTGTATGAAGCGGTGCATTCAATATGTTTGTGTATATATTGTGGGTAATTGCTCATATCAGCAGGTAGGGCTCAGGTAAACCGTTCTTACAGAGGAGACAGGAGGCTTAGGTTTGCTACAAAACTGAACAGGCTCCTGCCTGGGATTTATTGTTCAAACTGGACAAACTTAAACAGGCACAAGTTCCGTGCTATAACGGTCAATTACAAGTGAAATCCTCACCGATTTGCAGGTTTACAGGACACAGGAAAACAAACTCCTTACTGCTGTCACAAGTCAGTCCCTCTTTGGAGTTTAAGTAGCACACAGGTTGTTCCAAGAACTACACTCTAACTTCCAGTACAACCCCCTTTCACAGCCAGGCTACCTTAAAAAACCCCACCTTTGGACTAATTGGACAGCTTACTGGTTTTTCTTTGCTCCAGTATCCTAGCTTGTTTTACCCTGGAGATTTAAAGGAGCCAATACCTCAGGCTGGGTGCTATATACCTCCCATCATATACAGCCAGCCTACTGGGACAGAGCTCTTTGTCACAATATGTATATTATATCAGGAGCACTTTCATAATGACTGTGTATCTGTATGTCATGCTATAAGGAACCAAACCAGGAAAGTATTTATTTTGTGTTTCAGGTGACCATCCTTACGAGTGTGAGTTCTGTGGCAGCTGCTTTCGGGATGAGAGCACATTAAAGGGACACAAGCGCATCCATACAGGGGAGAAGCCTTATGAGTGCAATGGCTGCGGGAAGAAATTCAGCCTCAAACATCAATTAGAAACGCACTACAGGGTTCACACAGGTAACCTCATTAACCTTCCAGAATATTTGCTTTCAACTATGCAGGTCTTCATCCTTAGATTTCCCAGCATTAGCAGTGGCCACATTGCAGCCTGCAAACTTAAACTGCACTGCAACAGTGATTTTATAAAATTATTTGCAAAATGATGTCCTTTATAGGAGACGTACCTTAAATAAAGTCCCTTTTTCTAGTATCCTAGACTTGACACCTGTATTTCATGCGCTATGTGCGCCCTTACTATGGTTTATAGCAGCAGGTACATGAGCGTGATTGATGACTAGGTACTGTTTTAGAACCCCAAATCCCTTAAAGCATTACAGGACAAAAATCTCCTTTAGAAGGTCTTAAAGGGGAACAAAACTTCCCCCACCATCCAATACTGTCAAAAGTATAACCTTTGTACCTAGTGTTGCCACCTGGCTGGTATTTTACAGGCCTAGCTGGTAAAACACCTGCCAAGACCGGAGCCAGTATTACAAATTTACCAGCAATGTAGCTGCCAGTAAATTTGTAATACTCTTGAGATTAGCCCTTGGCCTACCACCAAGCCACCCAAATTTTACCTTATTTGTATGCAGACCCGGTCCTGAAGCATCCCTCCTGCTGTCACAGCATCATAGTCCCACCTATTTTGCATCATAGTCCCACCCCTTTCGCAACAGCGACCACCCCCCTTTTGTACCCGTCCCTCTCATGTCGGCAAAAAATGTTCATAAAGATGGCAACCCTATTTGTATCTCCTATAAAAATACACAGCAGGTTTGGCAGGTGCCATCTCAAGCTGCTTCAGATCCTCTTTTGTCAGATCGCCAATCTAGAGAATGTGCAATTCAAGCTTCAACTGCGCATGATCCAGCTGGCAAGTTCTGGCAGAAGAGGCTCTGAAGCAGTACAAGATGGCACCTACCAACCCTGTTGTACAACTCAGCATTTTTATTTACAAAAATAAGTACACTTTTGAAAGCCCTCAGCACGGGGAGCGGATAAACCAAAAGACCTATGGAGCAGGCACTCAAAGTGAAGGCATTCTTCCACCAGGCAGTTGTAATAAAGTAAAAAGAGTTTATTAATTCCACAGCTTTATGCGTTTCGTGTTGCAGAAAAACACACAATGCCTAAAGCTGTGGACATAATGATCTTTTCTGCTTGGTTACAACTGCCTGGTGGAAGAGTGCCTTCATTTTGAGTGCCTGCTCCATAGGTCTATCGGTTTATCCGCTCCCTGTGCTGAGGGCTCAGGGCGATGCACCTGGGCCTCTTCCTTTATGTGGTGAGTGATCGCTCTACTTTTTAGAAACCCTTCCTTCATTTACTTTATACTGATGCTCACCACACCACAAAATACATACCAGTTTAATTTAGTGCCCTTCTTTCTTTTTCACCCTACAGGTGAGAAGCCCTTTGAATGCAAACTGTGCCACCAGCGTTCCAGAGACTACTCTGCCATGATCAAACATCTCCGAACCCACAATGGAGCATCTCCTTACCAGTGTACCATCTGCCTGGAGTACTGCCCAAGCTTGTCTGCCATGCAGAAACACATAAAAAGCCACAAGCCTGAAGACATACCTGCTGACTGGAGAATTGAGAAAACCTACCTATACTTATGTTATGTGTAAATGGACAAGCCAAGATTGTGTTGGGGGTGAGGAAGGAGGTGTTTGGAACACTGAGCAATATAAAGAGTTTGAAAAACCCATTGAAGGGCAAAAAAATCAAACACATCCAAAATGTTTGGCCCTTTTATGGAGTACCAAAAGCTACTGTGATGCAGTTGTTCAGAGGAACAATATTTCTCTCATTTATCTTGACAGACAGATATCTCGGTATCACACTAGACAGAGATGATGCACTGCAACCTGTTTCTTGAGAGATGTTAAAAGGATTCTGTGATATTGCTCTAGAAATTCACATTGTTACCTAAATGTGCGCCTCACCCCATGGATGTCAATGGTTTTCCATTTCTTCAGCATTTGAGTATTACAAGTTAGTGGACAGCTTTATTAAGAGTAGGAGAAACACTGGTGCTTCAAATATGAAAGTGTATATTTTGGCAGACTGGATCCAAGACGGCTGTGGGCCCCAATGTCTTGAGAAGCTGGTGTTCGAAACAAGATCATTTAAAGCAAATCCCGATACTATCCTAATGAGAATTCCAGCACAGTATTGACTTTAACTCAGTTTACACTTCATCTCCACAGAAAGGACGCTGAAAAGAAGGTCTGCTGACCCAGATGAATAATTACCGCATAAGGCCATAATCATTAGTTGTACGATACATAAATTTTATATTTGTACATTGATTCAATAATTTCCCTATTTTTGTAGCACTGGAAGGGGGGTTTGAAACCTCGTGAATTGAAATTTACTTTCAATATCCTTTATATCCACTGATAATCATTTATAGTTTTTGTTTTGTACATAAAGCTTCTGTGTGTATGTATATGGTTATCTTTCATCTTTGCCCCCAAGTTTTCCTCTATTTCTTTCTCACCCTGGGTCAATAGGTTCCTGGAGAGTAACATGCTGCCTGCCACTTCTGCTTAAGGGATTTTTTTTTTTATGTTGAAAACATTTTTTGTTCTATTCGAAAATGTCTTCTTCGCTTGTTGAAAAAATAAGGCTGCACCTGCTAAAGCAAGCCTAGAGATCAGAGACACTTGGCACTATAGATAACGACAGCTGATGTAGACCTAGTTAGGGTACAGATGGAAACAGTAGGCCTGATTTAGGCCAGAGTAGTATATGTATAGTTAGGCCACGCTCCCTGCTGTGGCATGCTGTATTTATCGAGGTCTTATCAGTGTGAGACCTAGCCAGTCTATGGTTGATGGTATTTTGTGTATACGGACGTACACATTGGGCTCAAATCTTCCCGAATTTGAGTCCCTTCATGGATGTGTTTGGTTTGTTTGCTTGTCACCCACCCGCACAAACAAATCCCTCTTGTGACGGCATCATCATCTCTTCACAGAGGCCTAGAGTACAATAGGGGGCTGCTTCTTTGTATTATATCATATGTTACTATGTTTAGCACATTGTACTTGAATTCATTTTTTTTATGACCTCATAAGCATATTTTTTTGCCGCTGCCTATTAAATTGCATTTTTTTTGTTGCTGACACATTGGAGGAAAGGAATGTGCCGAATGAAAAAGAGCAAGATTAGACATTGTGCCATGTTTATTAATCTTTTGTACCAAATGTGGTATTTTGTTTTGCGTTGACCTGGCTCATGTGCATTATTGCTAGAGCTGTTTTTTTATTTTGTTTTCCTTTCAATGTTCATAAAAGCTACCTCTAAACCCATTTACTACCAGAGGGGCGTACACCATATTGCAAAGCAATATATAATAGGCTCCTCTGGCAGCGCAAGGGTTACTTAAGATGTTTTCGGTTTTAAAACACAGTTTTGTGTTAATCTTACGTTATGCTTAATATTTTCATCTCATATTTTACATGCAATTTTGTTGTGGTGTCTTTTTTTTTCTTGCAATTAAGCTGCATTTATTGCAAAATATAACAGGTCTAGGGGATACTTTTTGTAGATAACCTTGAAGGGGAAGCTAGAGCCGCAAACTATGCTTATAATGAATGGATCTGCGTTGCAGGCCTTTCTGGCGTTTAACTGGTTAAGAGACGGTTTGCTTCTGCCATTTTAATCCTACACAGTGAACCTGACACGGACATACAGAAACAAAATAGCTCCCCAAATTAGAGAGTTTTTTTTTTTTTTTTATGTAGGTCTGAGGGAAGGGTGGGAGGGCAAGTGAAGGAACTGTGACTGAAACTTGAATTTGTTAATAGAAAGTAAAGGGTTTTTGTTTTGTTTTATTCATAATGTGAAGGCGATAAAAGTATTAAATTTCTCAGTAGATAAAATATATTTTTTTTGTTTCACAGTCCACCCCAATGCAGACTTCTGCATTAAAACATCTAAGCTGGTTAACAAGTTCACAACGAAATCTCAATTTTTTGTTTTTTTCTTGATTGGACGATATCGAACGCACTAGTTTTAGAGATGGAAGAATGTAAATCGGCATTTCCAGAAATGTTTTATTGTTTTTCCTATTCCCAGCCCAGCCTTCTCCCTCTTGATTACTAGGACATTGGAATGGGTAGACAATATATTGGAAGTGAATGAGACAAGATTTTTGCAAAGTTGTGATATTTTTGTAATATTTGTTAGTCTTTTTTTGTCAGTTTGGACCTAAATATGTTTTTCTTTTGTAATGTGAACAGGACTTTGTGTGTGTGTGCACATGTGTGTGCTACGGGGTGTGTGCTTCTTCACACGTATGATCGCACTGTACCTTGCGTGTTCAAGTTTAACAAAACTCATACAGTATTGTGCTTAATTGGAAGAGTCGCTTCTGCCTGGCATTGGAATGAGACGATTGCTGCTGGTTTGGGAGGGGAGTCCAAATTGAGGTCCTGTAATCCTTATCCGTATCAAATGGAGACATTTTAAAAGTACAGGTATGGAACCTGTTCTCTAGAATGCTCAGGACCTGGGGTTTTCTGGATAAAAGGAATCTTTCTGTAATATGGAACCCCCTTGTATAAAATAAAAATCATCATAAGGCTTAATAATATCTTATGGGATCAAATGCAGGCCACTATTTTATTAATACAGAGAAAAAGGAAATGTATTTGTTTAAAATGGAGCCTGGGAGATGGCCTCCATGTAATTTGAAGCTTTTTAGATAACGGATCCTATACCGGTATTATGAACCAACTTTCATATAAATCTTCTATTTCCTAGTTGACAAATTAGACGTGCCATCACAATCTGCTCCAAAAACGATTAAAGCCGTCGAACCCCTCAAACCATAATGCAGTAGATCTCATTCTTGTGCCATACCCACCGTAAATTGTCCCAGAAAAGGCTTGTCAAATCTCTGTGCCTGAATATTTTTTTGTTTTGTTTGTTTTTGTATTAAAATCTACAAAAAAAAAAATGAAAAAAATAAAACAATGCAGGAAAACTGCATCCAGCTACAAAAAGTATGTATACATTTCTGCTGTTTCTCTCACAATGTAACAGAGCAGCGTGCTTTGGATGTATGACCAGGGGTGGACAATACCACAAGTAATTCAATCATTTCACTTCCGTTAATATCCTTATTACACAGAACCAAAAGTTATTAGAAATCCATTCATTTGAGCTGCCCCTTTAATTAGCAACGGTTAAGGTATACATACACTTTAAAGCTGGCCATAGACGCAAAGATCCGACCAATACATGCCGAGAAATTATCGTCAGCCGACAGAAATCGAGGATTTGAATGATCGGATCTTTGCTTCTAGGGCCAGCTTTAGCTTTTCATTAGTGTTGGCTTTAATAGAGCTGAATAAAGTGCTTCTTGATATTAAGTTTTAATTCACTACCTTTCTGTATCTGACCGATGCAAATAGTCTGTTCATAGTTCAACCGGTTGATTTGGCCGAATACTATATACAGTAACTAGTCTTTGCTTGTCTTAAGTCACCCAGATTTTCCACCAATTTCTTAGTACCTAAATGTTTCCTTTGTTAGGAAAATAACACGTTCATCAAGTTGCAATCTATTATTGTAACATTCATTTGATGCCACATCAAGAAAGCAAGGCTTGACCTTAGGGCAATGACACGCTCAGATTCAGGGAGATGTAGTCGCCCAGCGACAAATCTCCTCTTCTTCGGGCAACTAATCCTCTTGAACTGCCTCCTGCTGGCTAGAATGTAAATCGCCGGTGGGATGGCAATCGTGAGCTTCGTCACCTGAAGTTGCCTCACAAGGAAACTTCGGGCGACTTCGGAAAATTAAGCTCTCTGAGTGCCACCCACACGGCGATTTACATTCTAGCCAGCAGGAGGCAGTTCAGGGAGACGAGTCGCCCTGAAGAAGAGTCAATTTATGAGCTGCAAAGGCACATGGATCATAATGTGAAATAGATGTTTTGCCTTTAAACCTGGCTTCTTTCAAAATGTCTTTTTTTTTGAATGGAAAACAAATGCTCTGGTTCCATAGTACTACCAAATTTGCACTGATTACAGATTGTGCATTTTTTTTTTATAAATGACCATCACTGGGATGCAATCCAAAGCAGTCAGTCTGCTCCATAGTCTTAATTGTACTTCTCAAGTAGTGTTATGCATGTGCTCTGAAAGAGACCTGGTTAAACATCATAATCTGTCCTTATATAAGTGTACATATTGTAGCATTGCGGACCAACTGCCCCAAGGGACCTAGCAAAGAATCATTTAATTTACCATTTATTTTCCCTTGTCTCTTTTATTTTTCTTTGTTTTATTTTTGGATATATTTTTTTCTGTTCTTCTCCCCCCCCCCCAGTTTATTCTGCTAGCCTCCATGTCATAACAGCACAAGTGCCATACGCAAACGCTGTCCTAATACGAAGAGATGAATAATAAATAAAGAATATAGTGTTTAATGAATGGATGTTAACCCCTTTTCTGCTGGAGCTTTCAGCAATGCTTTGATGATGACTCCTCCAGCACTTAAGTGGCTACTTTTTAAGTCTACCTCAGCACCCGCCGCCTATGTTAAAAGGGGTGCCCGCTGGCTTTGTTGCCTATTTTTTTTTATATTATTTTTCATTTTGGTCTTTGTTACATTCTTCTTTGATTTTTTTTTCTTCTTTTAATTAAAGCAGCGGCTCATGCAAGCAAATGTTTATTAGTTCAATGTTAGTTCAAATGTGATGCAAATTGCATTGTTCTTGCATACTTTCCTTTATTTGAGATCTGTACATTTTTACATTAGCAGTTCCCAAAACATTGTTCTGAGGGTAGACTTGAGATATCTTTGTCCCGTCATCATTTAGATGACCACCCATTCTTGCATAATTCCTTTTATAAACAAGTTTGGTGATGTGCAAGACCAAAGTGAGAATTTACTTATAGTGAACAGTTAATGGGTTCTCATAGCTTTTTTTTTTTCTTGCAGTTTGGTAACTGTAAATAGACTTCTTTTTATGGTTTCAATGGCTATCTAGATCCAAATATCCCTGGATTCTCAGCTAGATTCTCTGGATTCTCAGCTAGAAGCATCGCAAAGATGTGCTTAAGGGTAAGGTCACACTGGGCGTTTCGGGGAGATTTAGTCGCCTGGCAACTAACCGCCTCTTCTTCCGGACGCTAAGCACACGCGGCAATTCGTTTTCCGAAGTTTCATTGTGAGGCAACTTTGGGCGACTTTGGAAAACGAATCCCCTTGCGTGTGCTTAGCGCTGGCGATTTTTCATTTTAGCCAGAGCGAGGGAAGGCATTCGGGGAGATTGGTTGCCGCAAAGACGAGGCGATTAGTCGCCAGGCGACTAAATCTCCCGAAAACGCCCAGTGTGACCTTAGCCTTAAACCATTTACTGCCCATTCAGTTCTGAATTGCATAACTCTGACCTAGAAGAAATGTATGTTAAGAGCAAATGCTCAAACTACAGAACTGCAAAATATTTTTGTTTTTTTTTACCAAAAAGAGTTTTAATGAAAAAAAAATATAAGTAAATGAGAGCCAGTGCTTCAATGCACAATTTTGCTGCAATGGTATTATCTCTCCTTAATTCTGATGTGATATTTACCTTCATGAGGTCCGCTGCTTTAACTTTTGTTTTGTTGTCCTGTTTGCAAGAGCGCTTCCTTTTCAAATTTTTCTTTTGTCTTTAAAAAAAAAAAAAAAACTAGAAGCGGTAATCTCAAGAGGGCAAAGCTACATTTCTATCCTTCTCTCCTTTCTGTGCCATTCTATGTAGAAAAGCATTTCTTCGTGACTACAGTGTTTCTCATTCTTAATATTTCTTGTGGTTTTTTGTTTTTTTTTCTATTTTCTTTCCCTTTGCCAGAGAAAAAAAATTTGAATAAAATGCTGCAGGATTTTTTTTCTCTCTACATTGTCACTAAGTGAAGTTTGTGCCTTGTATAGCAAAGAAAATATTTTTTACATCCTACTAACAGTAAAAATAAATTTTTTTGTAGTGGACATTTTTTGTATTTTTATTTATAAGTCTCATAAGAAAAAAGAAATAAAAAATAGCAATGTTCGGTTGTATACTTTAAATCTGCAGTTAGAATAAAGTTAATTCCATTGTCATTTTAGTAGTATGGCGTGTTTATTCTTTAAAACAAAACGCTTGGGACCTGCTTTTCCAGAGAACGTGTGAGCTATTTAGGTCCCAAAATCAATCACTTCACAATGGAACAAGGTGAGGAAAGGCCTATTTCACTCTGGGACCTAAGCATGGTGGGTAACTGGGTTTTCCGGATAACAGATCTTTTAGTAATTTGGATCTTCATACCTTAAGTCTACTTGGAAATCATGTAACCATTAAATAAACCCAATAGGCTGTTTTTGCTTCCAATAAGAATTAATTATATCTCAGTTTGGATCAAGTACAAGGTACTGTTTTATTATTACAGAGAAAAAGGAAATCATTTTTAAAAATTTGGATTATTTGAATAAAATGGAGTCTATGGGAGACGTCCTTTCCGTAATTCGGAGCTTTCTGGATAATGGGTTTTCAGATAACGGATCCCATACCTGTAAATATATTCAGATGGTGATTAGGCACTTTTTCTACATAAGCACAATTGAATAAGCTCAGAAATCGGTTATATTTTCACTTCCCTTAAAGTCTACTAAAAACAGACAATTAAAAAGCCCAATCCCATACCTGTAATGGAAAAAAATAGATAAATGTTAGTGCAGAGTATTGGATTGTTTTCACCTCTTACAACATTGCCGAATATATTTTCTAGATACAGTTTCTTCTAAGATATTGGTTTGAGTTCTCTATAGGGAAAATTAATTTTAGTAGTGGTGTTCATCCTAAAGTGTGGAAGCCATAGCTAATCTAACAACTCATGTTAACAAATTAACTATAACAAATGCTGGAATGAAACAATGCCCCCCAGTGGCCAAACTACCATGAAAAAATTGTAGAACATTTTTGCTTGATTTTAGCGCAAGTAACTTAATGCAATGAACTTCTCTCTCAGACGAAGGGAGCCCTTACTTTAGGAGTCCCTTTGAGTATTCCTCACTGTCTTCCACTATACGTTTCTTCTCCCCGCTTATAATATAAATAAATAAAACATATAATATAAACACTTGTTTAGTCAAATATTTGTCGCGTTAGTCTTGGTTTAATTGTGCAATTTCCTGTATTTTTCTATACCCCAAGTCCATAGTATGTGTGTAGATTCAGACAATGCTTTTGGCAGATGTTACATGGGCACCAGATTAATAAAAGCAAATATCTTGGACCTCTTCAACAGATGGTATTCTCAGGAGGCAGTTGCAACTGTAATCTGGGAAAGGATTCATTTTCAGGCATCACTTCAGTAACATTAACATCTGGTAACCCAGCCTAACTTTTTTTCCACCCATAAGTATCATGACCAAATGGAACCTGTTGAACCATTGAGTTACCGTTTAATGAATGTAGAGATCAGCTGCAGAAATTCCTTTGCAATGCTGTGCAGTCTGTCTGCCAACAAAAATCATACCTTGGGCCATTCACAGATGCCGAAAATGAATAGCAGTCATTTAAACACTGAATACATATACTGTTCTACCATAACAAAGCATGTATAGGAGGCCTAACATTCCCCATATCCTTGTCTGTTGAAAGCATAGCTTTTAGATGTCTCTGGACAGAGCAGATATCCATCAGAAGTCATTATAATGAGAGTTAAGAAGCTCTCCACCTGTCTCTTGCTGGTTATTCAGATAGGGACTCACAATTTCAGGTAGGGAAGAAGCTGGGTTGGAAGAGATCAGAGGCTTTCACCAAAGCAAGACAGGTTCTGCCTTTGGATGGGTGTGAAAGGAAAAGGCTTGAAGAGCTAGAAAGGTCATAGTGGGGGATGACCTGCTAATGTATGAAAGGCCTTTGTCAGGAGTCCAGGGGCTTGTATCTGTGCTTGCTCTCTGACCCAGATATAATCTTCTGGATGGGAAGGGGTCTTCTCACAGAGAAGTTCTCAAAGCCAAACAATGCGTCTATGCCCTTTATTATGTTGTATTTAGACAGCATGGGATGTAGAGGGGGATGGTCACGCCATGCAGTTAGGGAAATGTATTCAGACTGGTATCACAAATGTACAAAGTTATTTTTTTTATCTAAAAATTGAAAATGTCCATTTTACACAAGATTTGTTTATTCCTCTTTATATTGCTACATTAGTTAACTGGAAATATATATAATTGAGCTGCTTGATGCATGCAGGAAAATGATATACATTTGTGTATATATACAGTATATAAATATACCCAGGTTATATATTATATGTATTTATATACATACCTGTTAGCCAGAATGCTCAGCACCTGGGGTTTTCTGGATAAGGGATATTTTCATGATTTGGATCATCATAGCTTAAGTCAAGTAATAAAAGAAAAACATACATTAAATAATCCTGGCAGGATTGATTTGACTCCAGTAAAAGAATTCATTGAATCTTAGTTGGGATCAATTGTAAGCTATGGTTTTATTAGTACATAGAAATGATCTGCTTAAAACTGAGTCTATGGGAGATGGCCTTCCTTTAATGTGGAGCTTTCTGGATAACAGATCCTATACCTCTATTTCACTGAAGCTGGTTCACCAAGCTTTATTCCCTGTACTATAAAAAGCAAGCACCACATTAAGAATCTATTGAAAAATATACAGCAGCTGCCTTTGAATCCAAATGGTTGTATCGCTCACCTCAAATAACCTTTGCACATTAGCCTTTTGCAGGTGCTAAAATTACCTTTTTCTTGGCTATGTCATTACCACCTTTACCCAGATAATAAAGTAACTGGCTTAAGCAGTGCACATGACCATTCAGGTGCGATTAGAATGTTATTTAGTAACCTGGAAAAAAATGACCACTTGGCAGTGCCATGACTTTGTCCAGTTTGTGCTGTTAATAGATATTCCCTATTATGTTTATTAAAAAAAAGACATAGAAAATCAAAACTCCACATCTTCTTGTAAGCATGCGCTGACTTCTGAAATTATGTTGCAAACCAACTGATTTTAAAGACCAAGAGGAGCCCTCGCTTCTGTTGAGTTTTAAGAGTCAGACCCAGAAAAGAGAAAGGGATAAACAGCTGCGCAATATGTTGGCGCTATATAAATACATGTTAATAAAAACAGGCACTGCTTTCAATTGCAATTACCCTTACCCTTAAAACTATAAAACCATTTAAAATTTGTAAAGCCTGTACAACTGGAAAAGTTGCTTAGAACGATGTTTGCTTTCATTAAGCAAATATCAGTTCTTTGGTGGAGGACACATCTTTATAAACAATGGGAGCAGGGAATGATATGTGTGCTTGCTTTCTGAATATCTTTAGTTACTAATTCATATAGGACATTGTCTTTGGACACCAGTAAAGTGGATATTGGTTTCATAAAGTATTAGCTAGAAATTCCTTTTACAGATCAACAAACTCTAGCTATGGGTTAAGACTAGAAAGAGTGCTGCATATGGCTGTAAATATTAACTGATTAAATATTTTATAAGCCATAGTAGGAGACACAATGGGAACAGAGATGCAGCAATGTTGACCTACTGTATATGACTGTACAACTATTGCATTCATGCCTTCAGTTTTAAGCTTTGGTGAAATAGCAGAAGGCTGAAAATTCCATCATCTGTTTTGTTTGGATGGCCATGAATGTCTTCTGCAGAAAAGTCATCATCTCCCATTTATTCTGCCCGACAAAGGTGCCTTCATTTGTGTGTATAGACCCTTAGGAATCAATGAACCATGCTGACCCTGTGGGAAATTTCTTGTTGACATGAAAAAAACCCTGCACAGAATGTATTGTGATGTATTCGTTCAGGGGAGTAAAGCAAAACATACAGCTAAAATGGTATCCAAAATGCAAGAACAATTTCACAGGAAAGGCAAGCACTTCACTAGTGATGGGCGCATAAATTCACCTGGCATGAATTTGCAGCGAATTCCCACGTTTTGCCGCCGGCAAATAAATTCGCGAATCTCCCAAGTCAATTTCTGATTTTTACTATTTTTTCGTGAAAACGTTCGAATTGCTCAATTTTTTCGTGAAGAAGTTTGAATTGCTTGATTTTATAGTGAAAACGTTCAAATCGCTCGATTTTTTTTTTTTTGTGAAAACTTTAGAATTTCTCTTTTTTTTCGTGAAAACTTTCGAATTTCTCGATTTTTTCGTGAACTTTCTGATTTCATGATTTTTTGTGAATTTTTCAGAGAGATTCGTCCATCGCTACACTTCACCACTTCTTGCTCTGCAAATAATTCAGGGGGGGGGGGTTGCACCTCCCTGACAGAGTGGTAAAACTGGCTAAAATAAAGGATTATTTGCACAACAAGATGTGGTGAAGTGCTTGCCTTTCCTGTGAAATTTTGCTGAATGTGGACGTGGCTGTAGCACCACTGTATGTAACAATACCTGAGGAGTATAAGTAGTGCTCCCCATATCTCTTATTTGTCATCCAAAATGCAAGACCTTGAAAACAGTTATATGGGATCTTTAATGCCTGAAAGATTTAAGTTTAAATGGCTTGTAACGCTCAAGATTTAGTGTGAGATCACCTGCTGCGGAGCCTTCATTTGTAGCATCCTGGTTGTTGACGGGGCAGGAAGGGGGATTTCGAGTAGAAAAAAAAAATTGTGAGTCTGCACTGATATGTATGGCCAATGTGTAGTGGCATTTATGATAAGCGTCCTCAAGTGATGAGTGAAGACATAGCATTTTGTTTTAAGCATTTTTAGCACTTTAATAGCAAATACAGTACATTTGCCTGCCTTGGAAGCCTACGGTCACACAGCTCTGAGTGTTTATATGCAGGCCGAGAAACAGCCAAACTGCTCATAGCTGTGTAGTCCAGTGTGCCTTTAGCTTAAGAGAACCTCCTTTCTGCTATGCTATAACTCTTCTTCATAGGAATACAGGTTCCTATGTTGCCAATTCCTTCCAAAAACTGCACCTGGACAGCTCATTCATTAGACATAGGGAGGGCTAGGGAGGCCTCCGATCTCATTTCTTAAAAAATACATTGTTTGAGGGGGGCATCTCAACCTACCTTTTCCCAAGCTGCAAACAACTTACTCATGTTGTAAGCCAATGGCACATGTCTACCTGCTCTACCTGGCTGATTCCAACATGGCTATCCCATTTTCAATGCACTCCTGATAAACCGCAGTAGTAAATATGCTGATAGTTGAAACATACAAACAATCCGTTTATATCTCAATACCAAGAGCTGACTATTTTATAAATTTCCTCGTAAGAGGTGGCCATGTCAGAAGGACTCTTCTCATCAGTTACGTACCTTGTCATTAGGGTATAAAGCAGTAACTGTTATGTATGTTTTCTATGATAATATGGCCTCCAGAGGGCACTTTTTTTTAGAACCTATAGCGTAAACATGGCAAATTCCACTCACAGAAATAAACACAATGTGTGCTGCACAACTTATGTTAATATATTTTATTTAGCATTAATATCATCATCATCATCATCATCATCATCATCATTTATTTATATAGCGCTGTCAAGATACGCAGTGCTTTACTGCAGTTATAGCAAACAGGGAATAAATGGTGGATAACAAACAAGGATTACAGAATACAATAGGGTTAGAAGGACCTAGAGATTAGAGTTTACAAACTAAAAGGTTAGGGTACAATTGAGATATTAGGATTGTATAAACACTTTGTCATATGTTAATATGAAAATAAACAGAGCACAAAGCCTTTAGGGACCATTAAAGTCCACAAGTGCAGTGGACAAAGTGCAACTTTAGCACAATTGCCATCGGCTTCCCCAGAATTCCATTGTTATTAAAGGCAAAGGGGATTCTGTCACAATTGTGCTGCACCTGGTTTGACAGAATTAACACAATTGCGTGTGCTCATTGTCACAAATGGACACATCAGCACCTAATATTTTCAAAAGTCTGTGTGACATAATTTACAGTGTTTGGCATGTGAGTGACATTTGAAATGTACCATAGATGCCCTACCAATTATCTATGAAAATACTTGTTGAGCTGATGGAGAGAGCTCGATAAATGTTGAATTTTAAAGGAATAAACCATCACGCAGAAGAGTTCCAGGAACAGACAGAGGAGCTGAAGCAACAAATGACCCAACATAACTGCCTGGATGGAATTCCTACAGATAGATCTGTCCAAGCAAATAGCTGCTTATAAGAATGTTGTGTGGCCCTCTTGCTTAGTTCAACTACCAGAATCCTTCAAGAAAATGTTGCTGTTAGGGCCATACCAGAAGTTATAATTCAGCAACAGCCTGGGCACCATAACTGGGCATCTTGGCCTCAGAATAACCACTGTGTATATAGGAACTTAGTGGTATATCTATTAAAGAGGTCGCCCTTTGATTTAATACATCACGTAAAAATCCAATACAGATAAATAAAGAGCTGTGAAATGGCCTCCTCCTGAACTATTGCGAGCTCTATATTGACTCTTTAATATTTATATTAATCATAATGTCTATATCGTGTTATATCTTGTATCCTAACAAGCCAAATGGTGGGAAAAAACTGGAAGTGCCATGAATCTGCTGCTGCATTACTGGGATCTCACATCCCTTATAAAGAAGCTGCAGTTCGGGGTTGTTTAATTTCTGAGACTGTAATCTCCCCCAGAGAAGCTGAGCTTGCGGCTCTTCCATTCAGAGTGAACTTGCTCATTTAAACCTGAGTACGGAGCACTTTGAACCCCTGCTGTGTTAATTATCCCATAGTTCCAGCTGATTGCAGTACACTAAGTTTAAGGCTTTCGTTATTTATTTACTGACTACATTAACGGAGGCGCCTCCCCTGCTCTCATCTGCCTCACAGACAACATACTGTGCAATGAGAAAGGAAAATGAAGCACACAGTTATTATTTATTATTGTTCTTGTTTATCTTCAAGTGCAAGGCTGATTTTGTACAACCTAAACTCTAATATATCCTACTGTATTTATTTATTTGTTTAAGTACAGTATATACATATTACATGTGTAATACAGTGGTACTGGTTCAGGAAAATTGTATTCTTATTCAACTGAACAACAGCAATACAGAGGCTTGTGCCCCTCTCTGCTCAAGTAATGGAGGTGGGGATATATATTGCCCAGGAAAATATAAGATAAGAATCCAGTCACATACCTCCCGTTTTCTGCAGGACAGTCCTGATTTTCAGCCTGCAGTCTATTGTTACTGATATGTCCCTGAAGCCAAAAAAATACAGTTTGGCAGAGAGCCCTGAACAGCCAGCAGCTGCAATTGGATACATTTGTAACAATTGAAGATAAGCAAAGATACAATTGCAACTATTTAAGATAAGCAATTCTCTTGGGAGAACTGAGACTAGCAACTTAAAGGGCAATTCACTTTCATTAGCAAAACTGTTATAATACATAAAACATTGCATTAAAACTCGCAGAAATTTCAAATTTTATGACCTACCAAATTTTGTAAAATGGTTATTAGGGGCTGTGGCCATAAAATTGGCGTGGCACAGGTTTTTCTCTCTCTTTCAGCCAAATCTGTCATAAAGGATTTGTAATTCAGCCGAATTCCAAAATAATGTTTTCAGTGCATCCTTAGTACTTTCACTTCATCGAAAAATTCTCCAAAAATATGAACATTTTGTGAATTTTCAGCAAAATCCATTGATGTCAATGGATCGCAAAACTTCAAAACCTACTTCACCCCATACTTCAAGTGCAAAAGCATAAGTTAACGGTCTGATCTACAGTATGTGTGCCTCTGAAGCTTACACTCTCTTTATTATGAGCATCTGGCTACTATGCTTAGTTTTATTTTCCCAATTCATTTGTTTAACTCCAATATTATTCAAGAGTTGAATGTTTATTAGTTTGCCCTTTATTTTTTATGCCCATTTTTTATACTGTCTCAACTTACAGATTCGGGGGAATTTAGTCGCCCGACGTTTACTCGTGAGGCAACTTCGGAAATCTAAGCACCGTGAGTGCATTAGCGCAGGTGATTCTTCATTCAAGCAGGCGGATGGCAGACAGAAGTCAGTTTGGGGAGATTGTCGCCCAGCAGAAGATGCAATTAGTCGCCAGTTGTCTAAATCTCCCCGAATCTGCCCGTTTGCCCCAACCCATAGTCTTGTCTGCCCAGATACTAACCTTCTACCTAGCTAGAGATCTTCTTGTGTGATTTCACTAGCGAAAAAGCTCAGCGCTAGAAAACTTTAAAGCCGTTTCACCTGGCAAATTTTTGCACAGGCATACAATCATTAATCCTCAAATTTAGTGCAAACTATCCAAAACATTGCCCTTTTCACCAAAGTCTACTTCGCCTGGTTCTACCTATCAAACTGTTAAAATGAAGTGACATTCTCAGCATTACTATGTTAGTGACATCATATCCAGTATTCAAGAAAAGTCATAAAAATAATGTCGGATTATGTTTAAAAGTTGTAACTGTTAGATATATGTTATTAACACTTTTTTTTAACCATTTGAAGCTTATGCCCTGTTTGTTTTAGGGTAGGCTCATGTCTAGGACAATAGAGGATCTCTTTTGTCTTTATTTTGCTTCCTTGGACATTTTTAATAATAAGTGGCCATTTCCAAAAAATGTTGTAAAGCCCGCTCAAAGGGATACCATACAATTGTGCCAATAGTTTTTTTTTAAAAAATAAAGTGTCCCTTTAAAAGATGTTGAATTGCCCATGTAAGTGCAGTTGCCAATACCAACCAAAGAGATCTTCTCATTTTATAACTTAGTAGTAAAACATTTAAATTGTTGATTAGTTGTCATATATTTACATTTTGTACTGCATCCCCCTTTACAAAGGAGCATGTGGTATAAAATGTGCGAATGATTCTTTAACCCGTTGATCTTTCACCTGAGGCTCTTCAGAAACTGCCAGTTAGTGGGACACTGGTATTGGGTGTTTCACAAGCCCTCAAGCAAGGCTGGTGAGTTGAAAGCAGGAACCTAGAGCACCTACTACCCACAGTGCTGCCTGTAATCTGCACTTTCACTAATGACATTCAATGGCATTCAATGGCATTACATTTAAGGTTAGGCATATACCTTTTTTTTCAACCCTTATACTCAGTCCTACCACCATGCCATTAAAGAAATGTAACAGTCCCCTCTGTTTATATTTCCTTAAAGTGCCAGTAATATTTTCAGGTTTAAAAGCATTTCCTGTTATAGATTTACAATGTGTGACGAAACTCCCTCCTGGTGATGATAAAGGTTATATTTTTGGACACAAGGACTCCCTGAAGCGAGGGCCAGATTGCTGAGATTTACTCCTCTTCAGGCACAAAAGGGTTGTTGTAACACCTCTGCTTTGCCAACAGAACACCCAGTGTCAAAAGACAAAAGAAACAGAGCAGTGTAAAGATAAAAATATACATGGTCCTCCTCCTTCACCCCAGTGGTGCCTTCCCACAGAGCTTGGCATTATATTAAAACATGGTTTAACACTTCATATTAAGTGGCATTAATTAAACTGCTATGAGAGCGGTGTAATTAAGTTTCCTCCAGACTACGGGATTGTCCTCACTTTGTGCTGCTCCCCGTCAGCAGAACAGGCCCATTGCAACACTGCTTAATTGTAGGCCTGGCTTTCATTCAGCTCTCGTAGCTGTTTAGTGTGACTTGGCAAAGTAGAAGACATTTAAAGTGGCACATGTGATTTAATGGGGTTCTGTTACCACACTGTACATCTCTTATTTTACCCACACTTTCTGAAAATAGGTCTGATGAATTGTGTAATGGTGCTTAACTGTGTGACAATGTTATAAGCATTACACAGATCATGTTGTAGACAGAGGACTGGATTTAGGCATTGAAAGGAGCTAATATACAAAAAGGGGGTTTGTATATGGGAAGAAACTAAGCCAAAGCCTGCTGAAGTTCCCTGTGTGATATAAACAGCATGGAGCCCCATGACTGAGCTAATAAAAAAGTCTTCTGGTAGCCCAATGCAGTGTCTTCTGTTTAATGTTGCTAAGTTAAAGGACATGCCTTCTCCCTTACACGATACATACTACAACTCAACGCAAGCAGCTTCTTCTATACACAGTTCTATGGAACATTTTTAAATGAATGTAATACCTATTTTTCTTATACGTCCCTGCATTCAAATGGATATGGAAGCCGCTTGTTTCATAGGAGGAGTGGGAGTTTTGAGAATTTCAAGCATAAATGTTTGCTGACAATGATTTCTGCACCTGATGGAAATCAGAATTTCCTGTGGCTGCTTAAATAGCGTTCTTTGTCTAAATAAGTGAGATATCATCAACATTCTGCTGCTTTTAAACAGAACATTATAAAGAAATTATATTTCCGTTAAATTGTTATCATCATCTTTATTATCGTTATTTTTTATATAGGGCCAGGAAGTTACGCAGTGCTTTACATTCATTTATTACCAACAGGAGACTTGTAACTATTTAACAAACAAGAGTTATGGAATAAAAATAAGATCAAAGGGCAATGCTCACAAGAGCTTACAGTCTAAAGGTGGATCTTTGTGGACCTTCAGTGACTTTCATATAGGTTAAGTGCAATAACTTCTAATAGAAAACCAAGTCAACAGCACTAAGGTAGCCTACACAGAAACACAATGGGGCAAATTCACTAACCTGTGGAGTTGCGCTAGCACAGGCTTCGCCGCACTTCGTCAGGGCGCCGCTAATTCACTAAAATCCGAAGTTGTGCTCAGGGAGACGAAAGGTAGCGAAGTTGCGCTAGCGTTAATTCATCAAGGAAAGCACAGTTACGCTAGTGATGCCTAATTTTTCATACGCGCCAAGTTAAAGTACAATGGACGTACATGTAGCAGCAAATACATTACACTACACAAGCCTGGGAAACCTTCATAAAATAAAATACGCTGACGTCCTGACGCTGGCGCCCGATTCTGACGCCGGCGTCCGTTCCGTCGCCGACGACCAATCCCAGATCGAGAAGGCGCTGATGTCACAGGACAGCGCCCAGCAGGAGCCATGCGGTGGAGCAGAAGGTTGCCATCTTGGACGCCATCTTGGGTGAGTGTTGAAGTTTCCATTACAGCCAGTAATCAGTATTGAGCAGTTACATGCATTCAAATTAGCAAAATTACACTTTTTGTTGAAAGTGGAGTAAATTATTATGAGTGCTGATAGTTTTTCCCAAACTTTTTCATATGACTGTATCTGTATTGGTGGCCAATACATACAGTCAAACCCCAATTTTACAAACCACTGTTTTACATTCCCCTGGATTTTATTTATTTGTTTGTTTTTTTACACTCCATGTTCATTCATGCATTGTAATTGGAGCATTTCCTTGATTGTATGTATGTTTTTTCACATTTTACGTCATACTTTGCCCTATTTTCATTAAAAAACTCCTGTTTTCTCCCATTAATGTGAATTTTCATGCTTTTTGAGTCTTTTTCCTTGTAGTTTAGACCAGTGGAGTAACCAGATGGTATCTGGCTCCATAGCATTTAATTTAGGGCAGCAAAATGTTGGTAAGTTGAGCTATTTCACCTAGATATATTGAAATGTCTCATTAATTAGGGTTCTATACACTTTTGTTCTCTCCTGTATCTGCAAGGTCTGCTTCCTCTGTATTTAAAGGAGAAGGAAAGGCTAAAATTAAGTAAGCTTGGTGAGAAAGGTCTATATAAATAGACCAGTTAACCCTCAAAGTAATGCTACTCTGAGTCCTCTGTCAAAAGAAACACAGCATTTCTTTCCTTTTATTGTATACACATGGGCTTCTGTATCAGACTTCCTGTTTTCAGCATAAACCTCCAGGGCAGGGGTTGAGCATGCTCAGTTTGCTCCTCTTCCTCCTCCCAATCTGAGCTCAGAGCTGTAATTGAGCAGGGAGAGACTCAGGTAGGAAGTGATGTCACGCCAACCTTATATGGCAGCTTCTATCCTAAACAAACAGAGACAATGTCTAGAGCTGTTTACTCAGGTATGGTAAAGCATTCTGCAGAATAAATATAGCGTTCTAGCTTGCACTATTGTGGCTAATCTGTTGCCAATAAACTGTCTTGGAGCTTTCCTTCTCCTTTAAGCCTCTAGTTGACATAGTTTTTACAGAAAAACTCTGATTTTACCTACCCCATTTTACGATTTCATGAATTTTACTTTTTTCTGGTCCCCTGGAAAATGTAAATTCAGGTTTTTAGAATACATACATACACAAGGTGTATGGCCTATGGTTTCAAATTTAGGAGTAAAAAAAGTCACATACATTTCCCTTTTTGTTTTTTCATGTGCCTGACATATGTCACCGGTTTTTATCATAGCAGATGCCTTTGTGTCACACTCTAGTGACCTACTGCCTTCCAATAGGAAAGTATTAAATAATCATTACTAGGAACACTCTCTGCATCTTTCCTATGGTTTACTTTAAAAATACCCTCCCTGTTCAAGGGTTGCTTTTACAGAGAAGTACATCCATTGAATATATCATAAAAATGTCTACTATTCTATGGGTATGGAATCCCTAGGAAAAAATCATATTTTCCTTTCTTGTCCATGGTAAAGATAATCAACTAAAATAATCAATTTCTTGTGTTTGGGGCTCATTTATCCCCAACTTTTTGGAGTGGCATGGAAGCTTGTTTCATATATGAAACTTAAGGGAGGGGGGGATTCTCTTATTTCTTATTAAGACAAATTTTCCAACCAGGCACGGACTGTCAATCTTTGTACAGGCATGGGACCCATTATCCAGAATGCTCTGGGACCTGGGGTTTTCCAGATAAGGGATATTTCTGTAATTTAGATCTCTGTGTCTTAAATCTACTAAAAATCATTTAAACATTAAATAAACCCAATAGGCTGGTTTTGCTTCCAATAAGATGTAATTATATCTTAGTTTGGATCAAGTACAAGCTACTGTTTTATTATTACAGATAAAAAGAAAATCACTTTTTAAATTTAATATTATTTCATTATAATGGAGTCTATGGGATACAGCCATCCCGTAAGTCGGAACTTTCTGGATAACGGGTTTCCGGATAATGGATCCCATACCTGTATTCTAAAAATTCCAGAGGGGCTGCTGTAAGATGCCATAGACATTCACTATTTTGTGGAATGGTGGGGAGTTGTATGGGCTTTGGTGTACTTGAAATGCCAGGGCCTATTTGGAATCCCAGTCCAGACCCTCTTCCAGAACTTGTGGCAGAAGACATTTAAACAGCACTAAGCAGTTTCTTTGACTAAATTCAAATGCAGCTGCTGATTCCTCAGCAGTCACACTCCACTGGCATTTCAGACCTGTAAAGAACATTGCTTTATCATATCACTATTAAAATGTCCTTAATAGTGTAGAGATTCCAGGATGGGTACATAGATATAGACATGCAAGGAGATCAACACCATCTGTATTAGAGTAGAAAGCAACATAATGGAAAGAAACATATTATTTGTATTTTGTCTAGGACTTGATAGTAAGGCTCCATTTCCTATAATTCCAAATAATAATAATATCTTTGGGTTAGGCATGTCACATTTGGCCATTTGCACTTTCTTTTCCAAACATTTCCAAATCCTCTTGCAGAATATACATGGCAAGATAGTTAAAGAGCAAAAACAGACAATACTTGCCCATGTAACAACTATGAGCTATTGGCAAGGATTCCAATCTTTCCATACAGACATACCACGTCTAGAGATTGGAATCTGCTCAGAAAACCGATTGATTATAGGAAGAGTAAAAACTCTGAACAGACTTTCTAAATTTGTTTATGCAAAACAGCATGTCACTGAAAGAATACAGTGTTTGTGCAAAGGTTTCGCTGTAAATAGCATTTTTTTGTCTCCTATACACTTTCTGACACAGTTTGTCCCTTTCCAATGCACTGAGAATAAATCCTCACTTAAATGACTGATAGGAAAGAAATACTTTGAAGTTTATAAACACAATCGTTGTGGTGTCTGTTGCACTTTGAATGGAAATAACACTAGAGGCTTTTTATAATATCATAAACATTCAAATTACATTTCAAATAATGGAAAACAATAATTTGATCTTCCTGATTCCCCATAAGGCTTCATTTAAACTGTTGTGCTGATCTGTGTTGTGTTCTCTCTCTTTCTGAGATGGGGTGAAGTTTATGGGGTCTGTTATCCAATCTCGATTTTTTTATGGGCAGATTCACAGTCACATTCTGCCCCCCACCATTGTGCCCTAGGTACGTGCCTTTTTTGCCTACCCCCAGTTCACAGTTTATGGGCATTGAAAGGTATAGAACAAAGTCACATTTGAGCTGTTCCACCTCAGGGCACATATCCCACATCATTTTTAAAAAGATGAATAGTTGAAAAGCCTTAGTGGTTCTTTAAGTATATATAGGATGCTTTTTCAGCTAGTAAGAAAATATGAGGTTATAGATATTAATACTAGAGCAGTGGTGCAACTATAGAAGAAGCAGACTGTGATGGGAGGGCCTGCTGGAAAAAAAGGGGGGCGTGGGGTCTGCTTCCTTCCTATAGCTTTAAAGAAATCTCCACTCACCAGGGGGAGGCAGGATGGTCATGTGAGATGGAGGGAGGGAGTAAGGGCAAGTGGGTGACCGAGAGGGATGGAGGATGGGTGTGCAGGAGGTGGGCTCAGAGGGAAAGGGAGGGAGGATGGGCGGATGGCCAAGAGGGAGAGATGAATTAATATTGGGTGGGCGGCTGAGAGGGAGGGATGGTGAGCAGTGAGAGGGAGGCCCAGAGGGAGAGGGATGGACTTCCGGCCAAGAAGGAGGGTGGCCAAGTTATGGCCATAAGGTTAAAGTACGCACCGGGCACCTCTGAAGTTCTTTTGCAGGAGGGCCACCACACAGTCTAGATACACCACTGTACTAGAGCAATGTTGATACAGGCATGGGTTCTATTACCCTTTTGGAGTTTGGAATAAATTGAGACAGCTTCAGATCCTTTCCTCTGTTTAAATTAGGTAGAATTTACTTATTCAAAAGCTTGAATTTGACAGAGTTTTATTTTTTTACATTCGACAACTATGTAACTGAATAGCACAAATGGAATGCCCCAATTAATGTTTATGCACTCTGTGCATGAGTGTGTCTAGCATATGCACACAATGTTGCATTGAAGGCAAAGATGCTGGAATTCAAGAAAAAAGCAATGCATTTTGGGTAAAACATGGGCCTATATGTACATTTGTGGACTTTGCGCATTATGTCTCACCAGTTGATCAAGACATACACAATGTATGAAACATTCTACTAACTAAACTACTTTTGTTTGATCTTTTGTTTGTATAACCTGTGTGTTTTGTGTCAAGCCTGGAAGTGGAACTTTATAGGCTAAATTTAATTGCAGGAATGAACAAAATACCACATTTCTGGAAACTCACTACATTTGCCTAACTGTATGGTTATACAACTGAAAAATGTTGGGGAATATGCTATTTTTAACAATTATTTAGAGTAGTTAATCCCCACCTTTAGCTTGTGAGCAACATGTTGCATAAAAAACAGATGTAATGCCAAACAGAGCCTCCTATAGGCTGCCAGTCCACATAGGGGCTAACAAATAGCCAATCACAGCCCTTATTTGGTACCCCCAGGGACTGTTCTCGTGCTTGTGTTGCTCCCCAACTCTTTTTACGTTTGATTGATTCTCACAGCCAAAACATTTGTGGACCTCTGCTTTCGAATAAGAACTGTGCTATCAAATGTAGAGGGCGAGCCTAACATGCAGCTCCATATGAGAGACTGAAATCAAAGGAACTATAAGTAGGAGATATGTAACGATGGGGGTGTAGTGTTTGAGTAGTAGAGATGGTTAAATATATGATAATTTGGTGCAGTTTAGCTGTGATGAACACAGAAAGGAAGAAGCTGTGATGGGACTTTGATGTCTGTACAGAGTCTTCACAGTTGGAGTTTTGGTTCATTTTGATTGAATCTGTTCCACACTGATCCAGTTAAAATCCAGTGCAAATCTACAAGTACTTGATGTCTCAACAGGAGTGTACAGATGCAGCCACTTTGGTTTGTCTGTTTGACACAGAATGGCTAAACACAGATATCCCATTTATCTCATTTAACACAGAAAACTGTGACACGACATCCCATCTAATTAAAGCATTCACCATTGTGAACAATGGTGCTTTGGTATGCTAATGAAAAGGTTAAATGCATTAAATGAGTTAAGATAACTTTAGATAACACAGTTTCTTCAATTAACTCTGAGTCATGACGCATTTAACTCACAAATCCAAGTGGCTTCATCTGTATTATGTGTTTGTTCGTGAATCATCTGTATATATTGAAAGTTTGTTGCTGATGCTTGTGTTCTGATGATAAAGTAATATGTTTACAGAAGGCTGTTGAAGTGTTGAAGAAATGTGTCCTGCACTGGGGAGGGGTGTACATGCAGATGATTGCACATGTGCTTCTAAGTATAGAGAATGGTTTGCTTTAAACCCCTTTGTGCCTTGGACCCCGCAGTACAGGGGTGCATAGATGTTAGCCACTTGAGGTCTATATCTAGTGAAGTTATGACTTTAGGGTTTATCAGTCTTACACTGTCACAAAAATTACAACTTCATCGCATTACAATGGAAAACAGACATTGCTTTAAAAATCAGAATAATATCAAGTACCCTGGAGGGTGGTCGGAAGTAGCTTTTTCTGCACCATGTTGAGCTCCTGGGATCATGTTCTACTGCTAGATCACTATCAACCTATGCCATAGAGCATTGCCTGCAAGAAAAGTGGTGCATGATTTTATTAGGGACGCACCGAATCCTTCGAGAGAGATTCAGCCGAATACCGAACTGAATCTGAATCCTAATTTGCATATGCAAATTAGTGGTGGGAAGGGGACATTTTTTTTACTTCCTTGTTTTGTTACAAAAAGTCATGCGATTTCCCTCCCCGTTCCTAATTTGCATATGCCGGGCAGAAGGATTCGGCCCAATCCTGGCCGAATCCCGAACCAAATCCTGGATTCGGTGCATCCCTAGATTTTATGCCAGTAAAAGGGATAACAGCATATACCCTTATAGCTTGTGATTAGCATTAGAGCAGTAATGGGCATGTGTATAAGTATATGTACAACTTCCTAGCCAGAATACAAGGATTAAGCATTGGACAATGTTCTTAAGTCTTAAGCATATAGCACCACATTTACCCACTGGGTAGAACCATCACAACAGGTCAGATAGTAACCAAAATGGTGACCCTGGCAGCTGTGATAAGTGCAGAATTGGCAGCATTATTGGATGGGCAAGAATTGGGATGAATTTAATGGGGTTATTCACCCTTGGGTTAACTTTTAATATGATGTAGAGAGTTATATTCTGAGACAATTTGCAGTTGGTTTTCTTTTTTTGTGGTTTTTGAGTTATTTAGCATTTTATACAGTAATTCTGGTTGCTAATTACCCTAGCAACCATGGGTTGATTTGAGACTGGACTAAGGAGAGGGCCTGGATAGAAAGATAAGTGATAAATAATAACAATACACTTGAAGCTTTACAGAGCATATGTTTTTTAGATGGGGGCAGTGACCCCCCCCAGACGAAAGCTGGAAAGAGTCAGAAGTAGAAGGCACATAAATTAAAAAAAAAAAACGATAACAAATAAATAATGAAGGCCAATTTAAAAGTTGCTTAGAATTGGCCATTCTATAACATACTAAAAGTTAACCACCCCTTTAAAGTACACAGATTCAGACAATAGTAGGTATGAAAGTCAAGGACTAAAACTAGTCAGGCCACAAAAGAAAAAACTTTGCATGGCGGACTGGAAAAAGAGTCTGGGACTTTATGGGAATTGGTGCAGCAACAGGATTCAAAAATCTGTGTATTACTATGAGCAGGCCCGGATTTGTGGAAAGGCCACCTAGGCCCGGGCCTAGGGCGGCAGGATTTTAGGGGGCAGCATGCTACCCAACCACACCCACATTGGTTCAAAAACACTGGGGATGTGTTGGAGATACAATAATTTTATACATTTCCCATGCGCCAATCCCCATTGTTCGAGTCCAGATGATGAAAATTTGCACAAATAAAGGGGAGGGGACGGCAGTGGGCCTAGGGGCGCCCACTATGTAAATCCGGCCTTGACTATGAGGGACACAACATGTTCTTATACCTGTTTATTAGACGGGCAGTGCTACTGTATATAAAATTGTGGCACTGCTCACACTGCTTTCTATGATGTAAATGACCCCTTTTGTATCTTTGCCTGCTATTAAGGAAAATGAGAGCAATATTTTATTTCAGTGTTTTAGGAAATGTGGGGCATAGGCCTGGGCAGCCTAGTAGCCAATAGAAAGCAATCAGGAGATAGCATGTAATGGTCACATGTTTAAAAATGATTATTTGCATTCGGTTATTAGACCTAATACATTTATGCCTTTCATTACTTGTTTACCCTGAAAGTATCTTACGTTATGTAGCAGTATATACGGCTCATTATAATGCTCTTTATGATCACAAATGGCAGCGCTAGGTGTGAATATCAGTGCAGAATTGCACAAGTCAAAACACAGTTCAATAAAGTGTATTCGTCTGTCACTATGTGCCATTATCTCACGTCTGATTAGCAGGATAGGGGAAGTATATCAGCTCTTATATTTGTATGTGTATTAATGCACATGGGCAGTATACATTCATGTCTTTCTATTTTAGGAAAAGAAATGCAAATTTGTCCTTACATTTGTTTATATAAAGAGGAGGGAAACGGCATGTGATTTTCTGCCTGGGTACTAGGAGATGATGGGCAGCTTGTGCCCTGGTGACTTTGTATTAGATGAGCAGCGTGTGTCCTCATGTCTCCCTGTGCGTTGTTAGTAAGACCTTTGCTTTCATTATATCCCTCACAGACTGATACTTGTTGAAGGACCTGTTGGGCATATTGATTTCTGAGAGATGTGATATGTGAAGAGAAGGTTGATTGGTAGAGTAGCAGTTCCCCAGGGAAGCTGGAATCTCAGTAAAATAGAGAGCACTTCTGACATCTAGTGCCCAGTATCTGTACTACATTTGTTTTCAAGCTTGATGTTAATTCACATATATGCTATTTACCCCTTATTAGCAGCAGAACTGAAGAATGTAGACTGTAATTCAGCACAGGTTCAGTCACTACTAAATGTGATCCCAAGACTTCTCTAAATTCTATTTCTAATTTCTAAAAATGATGTGCCAGTTTCCTGTTTTTCTGTAATCCTGCAGGAGCACCGCTGCTTAAAGGGAATTTAATTTGGACTTTAAAATATAATGCGGACAAGCAAGTTAGTGAGCACCAAAAGGTGCAAGACACAAAAGTGCCCTGTCCTGCACCCCCTGACAATGTGATCTGCACCTTGGGCTGGATTTCGCCCGTAACAAAGTTCAAAGTTCAGCAAGACTAGGGGGAAAATACTTGCAGAATGGGCTCTAAGGGGCATGTTCAGTCCAATGGTTATAAATGATCCCTTAAGTCATCATTTTAGGCATATGGAGACTAGGGTCTAATGCCATTCATGACTCTCTACAGATAACATTTCCTGCGCAGTTGAGTGAAATTTCAAACTTTAACAAAAAATTCAGCCTTTTCACTTTACTGTGCCTGTCCTACAGGGATTTTGAAGAGAGAAGTGGAGGAAGAGGATCAGTCAGTGATGCTCACTGAGAACAACCCCAGGTTGGGCATTTTTCAGCCCAACAGGAGCACCAACCTGGGGTATCAGATGAGGAGTACAATCACTTGGTTGAGCCTAATGTTTGGCAACTCCAAGTGATTTTGGCTTTCCTTTTCATTAATACAGTACAATAAATTAGTAACTCTTTCTCTTGATGCTCTGCTGCTGGTCCCAAGTTTATTATCCACAAATACCCCTAGGTTATTCTCTATAAGGTATTTGCCTAACTTAGTAGCATTAACATTGAACTCCAAAGTGTATAACTCACCAGATGGTCAATTTGTCAACGTACTCCATAATCTTTGAATATCCTGCTCTTCTTAACCCCGTAGCATACATGTGCATGCAATACGTTTGCAGTTTAAAAAAGATTGCAGTCTCCTGCTTCCCCCCCCCCAAAAATGGATCATGGATATTAGGGTAGGTATGGCAGCGTTTCCTAGGATACTAGGAGTACTGGGAGAGTTGCCTTGCTCTACAGTCAGCTTGTGAGTGGAGAAGTGGGGCAGCAACAGGTCTGAATCAGGGGGACCTACCAGTCATAATCTGCCTTAGTCCATCAGATAGTAACCAGAGCCATTAGCTCTTCTTTTCTGAGCCTATTAACAATTATGGGCACAGCAAGTCTGAGCTGAAGTATAACAGAAAGCCATAACAACCATAAATCCGTTTTGGTGTCTCTTGTTGATAAATAATTGCCATTCATTACACAGCAATAAATGAGATTCCACACAGTGAAGAGTTTCTCGGGAGCTAACAAATTGCTGCCTGGGACAGAAAATAATTACCAATATTTTCAAAGTTACATGTACTCTCGTAGAGTATGGTTTGCCTCCGGGGGGAAAATATCCTGGAGAAACCCTGAAAACGACCCATTAAACGGAATAGTGAACCAGTTAGCAACATGGCAATCTTTTACTTTGCTTTATGTTAGAAGTTGAGATATTCTACTGTAAACTGTAATCACCCTAATCCATCTATGCATTTTGGACTTTTACATGCACACACATATATATATATATATATATGTTGCATAATGTGTTATTTCATAAGGTCACTTTATGAAAATACATGTATTTATGCCTATATTTAAAATATAATCTCAGTTTCTACATTCACCTTTCTTCTGTTAATGGCCTACAATTCCCAGCACTCTGCTTCATCCTCGGTCTGCTAAGGGATGCTGGGATTTGTAGTGTATAAGAGCTGTGTATAACAGTTGGGGGTTGTAGTGTAACAGCAGCTGCAGTTATACAGGCGATTCCAGTAACTGCAATGGGTGTAGAAAATGCTGCCATGTTTATGGGGCACCCAAATTAAAAAAAAAGAAAGAAAAAAATCAGGTGCTTTTAATCTTTTATACAGAGAATAAATCTAACGTACAATGTCCCTTGGCTGAATGTGTTATATAGAGTTATATGGCATGTACAGAATAACAACGGTTGCGATCAATCTGCCTATTGGATTTGTCCAGTGAGGCGTTTGATGTTACATGAACGTAACCGATCAGAGAGGTTGTTAATTGCTCATTGTGCTGATCAGCTCTGTAACTCAATTGATTTAACAGGGATCAATGAGCTGATTTACTGTCTTACTAACTCTCGGTCAGGACACCTTATCAATAGCTGGTTACTTAGGGACGATCAGCAAATTAACTGGAGAACAGATGCTAAACATCAAATCTTTACACCTGCTTTGAGACGGAAAGCTTTCCGGCAATGTGGATTGTACAAGTTACTATTCAGAAGTCTTCAGGATGACATTGATACTCAAAGGTTTAAAGAGCCAGCAACATAATAACATATTAAGTTAATTTGAAAAAAAACACACGTCCATCAAGTTCAACTTTTTAACTTTTTTAACCTGCCTAACTGCCAGTTGATCCAGAGGAAGGCAAAAAAACCCATCTGAAGCCTCTCCACTTTGCCTCAAAGGGGGGAAAAAATCCTTTCTGACTCCAAAATGGCAATCGGACTAGTCCCTGGATCAACTTGTACTATGAGCTATTTCCCATAACCCTGTATTCCCTCACTTGCTATAAAGCCATCCAACCCCTTCTTAAAGCTATCTAATGTATCAGCCTGTACAACTGATTCAGGGAGAGAATTCCACATCTTCACAGCTCTCACTGTAAAAAACCCCTTCCGAATATTTAGGCGGAACCTCTTTTCTTCTAATCGGAATGGGTGACCTCGTGTCAGCTGGAAAGACTTACTGGTAAATAAAGCATTAGAGAGATTATTATATGATCTCCTTATATATTTATACATAGTTATCATATCACCCCTTAAGCGCCTCTTCTCCAGCATAAACATCCCCAATTTGCCCAGTCTTTCCTCATAGCTAAGATTTTCAATACCTTTTACCAGCTTAGTTGCCCTTCTCTGAACCCTCTCTAATACAATAATGTCCTGTTTGAGTGATGGAGACCAAAACTGTACGGCATATTCTAGACGGGGCCTTACCAGTGCTCTATAAAGTGGAAGAATGACCCCCTCCTCCCGTGATTCTATGCCCCTTTTAATACAGCTCAAGACCTTATTTGCCCTTGATGCTGCTGACTGGCATTGCTTGCTACAGCCAAGTTTATCATCTACAAGGACTCCAAGGTCCTTTTCCATAATGGATTTGCCTAGTGCAGTCCCATTAAGGGTATAAGTGGCTTGGATATGTTTATATCCCAGGTGCATGACTTTACATTTATCAACATTGAATCTCATTTGCCACTTAGCTGCCCAGATTGCCAGTTTGTCAAGATCATGTTGCAAGGATGCCACATCCTGGATGGAATTAATTGGGCTGGGTAGTTTTGTAGTACATAATACATTTCGAAATTAGAAATTTGATTTTTTTTTTAAACTCAAATCGAATGTGGACTATTTCCTATTTCGAATTACACTAAAATAAATTTGTATTTGAAAATTCAAATTTTCAATTTGACCCTTGATAAATCTGCCCCCAATTGTTGTGCTTTGTACCCTGTGCTGCACTTGTCAAATTACCTCTATAAAGTCTGCCCAGGTGCAGTAACCCATAGCAACCAATAAGCAGGTTTATTTGTAACACCTTATTGGTTGCTATGGGTTACTGCACCTTGGCAAATTCAGTGCCTTTTATTACATATAGAATACAATGGTTTAGTGCTTAAGTGCCGAGAAACAGGGGTAACAGGGGTTACAGTGCAACTCACTCCAGGGAAAACGGGGTAATGTATATTTAGTTCAGCTACAGTTAGAGTGGAACGGCTGGAAATATTTTTTTGAAAAACTATTGTTGTTTTATCATTTATAAGTATAGATAAGCATAGATGTCTAAGCCATCGTAACCTGCAGACCAACAGCCCACTTTATATTGCAAATAAATTGCGTATAAAAGTAAAGGATCTGTTTAGTAGACTGATTAAAGGGTTAGTTCACATTAATTAAACCTTTAGTATGATGTGGACAATGGTGTGACAAGTTGCAGTTGGTCTTCATTTTAAATTTTTTGGTTTTTAATTCTTTAGCTTTTTATTCAGCAGCTCTCCAGATTCAGATAACTGCTGTCTGGCTGGTATTGTCCATTTTACCCTTGCAACCAAGTAGTAAACGAGAGGCTGGAAGATGAAATGTGGAATTGGCCTGAACAGAAAGACGAGTAACCAGGGGCGATCCTTGCTATTATGCCACCTGAGGCGGCCGTCTTTCGCTGCCCCCCACCCCTCCCCACGGCACTAACCTTTACAGCGTCGGAGAGGGCAGGGGCGGTCCGCGATGCATAGTGCAGAGAGCGCAATAGCGCTCTCTGCACTAGAAGAGCCGAATTTCCGGTTTGAAAACCGGAAATTCGGCTCTTAGTTACCAGGAGCGGCATTTTTGCCGCCCCTGGCAACCAGGGGGGCGCTGCCGCCTGAGGCGAGTGTCTCAACTCGCCTCATTGGTGGAGCGCCCCTGCGAGTAACATAAAGTGGAAGGGCAAATCCTTAACAAAGACTGTGAAAAATAGGTTTATTTTATACAAGAGATCCTTGTGCTTGAATGCTGGGGACCTGAGGTTTTCCGGATAAGGGATCTTTCCGTAATTTGGATCATCATGCTTTAAGTCTACCAGAAAATCCGGTAAACATCAAATAAACCCAATAGATTTGTTCTGCTTTCAATAAGGATTAAAGGGTTTTTATCTTCCAAACACTTTTTTTCAGTTCAGTTGTTTTAAGATTGTTCCCCAGAAATAAATACTTTTTTCAATTACTTTCCATTATTTATTTTTTACTGTTTTTTTTCAAAATCTGGCAGCTCAGTAATTCAGGTGCAGAATCTGAACTGTTACAATTTTGCAACATTTAGTTGATACATTTCTCAGCAGCATCTCTGGAGTATTAGCAACTATTGTATCAAGTCTAACAGCTGCCTGTAATGAAACCCAGAGATTCTGCTCAGCAGGGACAAAGATAAGAAATGTATCAACTAAATGTATCCATTTAGAACAGTTTACAGGGTTGGCGACCCCCTCCCTCCCAGAAGGTGAAAAATTACACTTTACACTTCAAAAACGGTGACACACAGAAAATAGAAAGTAATTAAATAAAGTCGTTATTTCTGGTGATCTATCTGAAAACAACTAGTTGTTTGAAGGTGAACAACCCCTTTAATTATATCTAAGTTAGGATCAAGTAGAATGTCATTTTTTAATTATTACAGAGAAAAAGGAAATCATTTTCAAAAATTTTGATTATTCGATTTTAATGGAGTCTATTGGAGACAGCCACTCTGTAATTCGGAGCTTTCTGGATAACGGGTTTCCAGATAACGGATCCATACCTGTGTGTGTGTGTGTGTGTATATATATATATATATATATATATATATATATATATATATATAATATATATATATATATATATGTATATATATATATATATAGTGTCAGAGTTGTATATGTATTTGTATATATGCATATGTGGCTGGTGAAAATATTGGGTTATGTTCAACTAAGCTTGATCTGTAACAGAACATAATGCTCCATGTACTTCATTGGAAAGAACCTCCTAGGTTTGCTATAAACTATACTGAGAAATACTATAGAACTAATCAATGACCTGCACTAACAGTTTACATATAAAGACAAACATTTCACCACAATAGATGCACAGTTACCATTGCTTGTATTTCTTTTTATGATTGTCTGCATACTGTATGTCATTGGATAACACCTAACTGTCCTAATACTGTCCTAACATTGCACCTTTTTCACAATAAAATAAAAATGTGTACATAAAAATGGCAAAATGTCAATCAATTATAAGATAGCTTTTCCCATGAGATCCTTTAAATATTTCAGCTTTAAAATACAGGGAAACAGTTATTAAACAGTTATTAAGCTATATTAAAATGACAGTTAGCAAGAAAAAAAAATGACAAGGCAAATACTCTGCTAATATATTCCCTTGTCTTGGTCATTGCACAGCTGTGGAGGGCCCTTGGAAACTGATTTTCTGGTAGGTGCCCAAGGTTATCACTGCCAAGCTATCCATTTAATGAAAAATTCTGTCAATGTTAAGCACTAGAGAATAAGCTATATGTTCATAGTCAATTAAAAACAGGCAAAAGAAGATTGACTGCTATATATAATCTGGAGACAAATTATACAGGACAGTGACCAAATTGAACAATATCAGGCCTTTTAACATTCTAACAATTTGTAATGTGACTTGTTTGCTATGCCATTTTAATTTCATACCTTTTTAACAGGTGACCTTGTGTAGGAATTTCATCTGTTTTTGCAGAAATTTTCTGGTTTTGTAGCTATTTGACCTAAGGTATTTTCTCTAACCCAAGTCTCTGTAGTCTGATATACAGTTCTAATGGCCAGTAAAGTTATTTATTTTTTCTTGCAGTATTTGTTTTTTTAACCAGCACATGAGTATACAGTTAGCACCACTGCATCATGGTTTCGCATTATACACACATATTCCATTTACTTGACTGCATCTTTATACCAGCTCGGGGATCTCTAGCCTATTTTGTTATTTTGAAACTTGCCCTTTTTTAAATTGCATCCTAAATCGTATCCTAGCCTTCAGTGCTACCTAACACATATAGTATGTAGTATGGCCTAACTTCTTTCCATTTTACTATGGCCACATTTCAGTCTCTAAGATTGTTTCTGCTTCTTACAGGTATATAATGATGCTGTAAGCTTCACAGTTCTAAGAGCCATGGCTGCACATGTGCATACAACTTGACTTTACCACAATACACAAGTGCTGAACAGTCCTCTTTAAATGCCTATTTTACAGAGCTCTACAGCTACCACCAGTGTAGTTTTGAAACAGACAGTTATACGCATAATTTAAGAAAAAAAAAGCATATGTCTGGTTATACTCTCACCAAAGTTTTGCACATAGAGTAAGAGTACATATAGCATTATGGAACATCAGCACCATGGACAGCACCACAGAAAAACAGCACAGCCAGCCTTGGCTATTCATATAGCTTCTTTGTAATAAGAAACATAATAATTCTTCCTCAACAACATCTGCATGTTCATCATTATGATTATCATAAACTTCTAAAGTAAGTGCAGCCTTTACAGCTGTGTGATCTACCTTTAGAAAAATGAGGGCATCATGACAACACCCTAGTGGAAGCCATTCAGAATGGGAAGTAGCCAGAAGGATTTCATGGTTTTATTTGCAACAACAATGAGCTGCTGTGATCTACTGGTAGTTCCCAATCTACTTTTTGAACACCCCTTTTCAGGGGGGCTAATTTGTAGAAATCGGAGGGCGAGGGTTAATCTCCCAGTAAACTGGTTACTTGCTTAAAGGGATACTGTCATGGGAAAAAACATTGTTTTCAAAATTAATCAGTTAATAGTGCTGCTCCAGCAGAATTCTGCACTGAAATCCATTTCTCAAAAGAGCAAACAGATTTTTTATATTCAGTTTTGAAATCTGCCTGGTAGATCTAAGAACAACACTCAATTGTAAAAACCCATGTCTCTTGAGACACATTCAGTTACATTGAGAAGGAAAAACAGCAGCCTGCCAGAAAGCATTTCTCTCCTAAATGCAGGCACAAGTCAAATGACCAGGGGCAGCTGGGAAATTGACAATATGTCTAGCCCCATGTCAGATTTCAAAATTGAATATAAAAGAATCTGTTTGCTCCTTTGAGAAATGGATTTCAGTGCAGAAGTCTGCTGGAGTAGCACTATTAACTGATGTGTTTTGAAAAAAACATGTTTTCTGATGACAGGATCCCTTAAACTTTCACTTTGGATGGGGAAAATGTTTTTTTCCCAGCATTTCCTGATAGATCATTTATAGAAGGTTTTAATGCTGAGACAATTTAACCACAGAAAGCAGGTTAGGAGCCCTAAGAAACAGATTGGACTTTGCTTTGTATTGGGGCTACTTTAAACAAAATCTTTTTCTGGTACCCACAATCTGCCTGCATATTATACCCTTTATATATATATATATATATATATATATATATATATATATATATATATATATATATATATATATATAATGTCAGTACAGTGAGCTCACTCCTCCCAGATTTAGATTGTTGATGGTGGTGCGTTGGTCAAGGCTTTATGATATATTCCAGTAAATGGACCCGCACTCTTTCATTTTGGTGAAATAAATCAATGTGCTTTATTCACAAATTCATCTCCAATGTTTTGGTCCTCTCTGGGACCTTTTTCAAGGGTCCCAGAGAGGACCGAAACGTTGGAGATGAATTTGGGTAATAAAGCACATTGATTTATTTCACCAAAATGAAAGAGTGCGGGTCCATTTACTGGAATATATATATATATATATATATATATATATATATATATATATATATATTGGTATAGAGCCAGTTATCCATAATGTTGTGACCCAGGGTTTTCCAAATGAAGAGGTCTTTCTTAATTTGGATAACCATACTGTAAATCTACTAAAAAATAACTTAAACATAAATGGAAACCCAAAAGGATTGTGTTGCCTTCAATAACAATGTACTGCTCTATTATTATTTTTATTATCGAGAAAAAGAAAATTATTCTAAAGAAAAATAATCAAGTCTACAGTAGATGGACATCCCATAATTTGGAACTTCCTGCATAACAGGTTTATATATAAAGTTAAATATATAAGTTGATATTTTGATAAATCCAGTGTAGACATGAACAAGAAAGAAAACCCCAGCTGCTATCAGAAAACTGTCTCACTATAATAAGAACGCCTGCCTGAAGTCATCAACTGGGCCTTCTAAAAAAAAATGTAAAATATAAAATGCAATACTATATTTTACAGAAGAAAATTTAATCTAAGTTTTTCTGTGCCTTTAATTTACTCCTTTTATAGTTCACTGAATTCTTTCCCCTGTCCCATTGTCTTTTAGTATCAAGGCATAGTGGAATTGAGCTTTAACTTTATTGTACTTAAAATCAATATTTTTGACAAGTGGAGCAGCACCTGTGAAGCCTGAGTGAGCTGTTCATTTTAATGATAATATAGAAGCAGTTCAGACTGAGTCGGCTCACGCACACTGCCTAGGGACCTATTCTAAAGCAATCAGGAGAAGTAATGTTATCTCAGCTCCCAGCATTGTTTGAGAGACGCGACCCTACAAGATGACTGCTTCTTCAGTTTTCTTTTGTTCTTCTGTATCTCCAGACCCTACCATGTTTATAAGTCAATTTAAATTTTATAATATATATAATTAAAAGAAATGGTAGCTAGCAATGGAAATGGGGAGCATTTTTATCTGTTTTCTCCAAACTGAAATTTAAAGTTTAATGTTCTTGTCTCTGGGGTTTCAGTCTGGCAGTTCAGCGATCCATGAAAATCATTCCTCAGAGTGTCAGGTCAGCCAACACTTGCCTCGTTATCTAACATATTGGTATTAATGTAAATTTTTGCTAATTTCTTTAACAGTTTAGACACTTATTGCATAAAACCAAGGCATATGTAAACTGAGCAGCAAGCATTCTCATTGGGGGATATTTATGTATCAGTTGGGTGGATGGCCCCGAAAGAGCAAGGTGACAGACCTATGAATGGTAGGAATGAGTTTTGTTAGAGATGCATAGTAGATATAGTAGATATATACTTTGGAGAGCTTGGAGTGGTGCAAGAGTTAGCTAGTTAGTTAGTTTTAGGAAGGGTTTACATCTGCAAATTGTCCACCAAGGCCAGTAGCACACTTGCGGATCAGATGTATACAATTACATTATCTTCATTTGATCTTCTTCATTTGATATGGTCTTTGAAGGCTCTGAAAACCATAACAGTATAATAAATGGCCTTCTGAAGTTTGATGACATTGTAATATTGGCATGCCAGTGATAGCATAGTAATCTATGTATATAAGATAACGACAAGATGACTGACCATTAGCATCATTATGGATAATTATTACTGTAAAATGCCCCTGCACTGTAAGTTTTGGATACCAATTTTAGAAAGATAAGGGATGCAGATGGCAATGTTTAGGTAAGATTTATAATCCCTTTACCTCTTTCCATAGATTTCCGGCAGGGATATTGAGATCTTACAAAAAGCCAACACGGGGAGTAGTCTAATGCCAAGAAGTATTGACCTGTTGATAAAGTGGAGTGGCTCTTGAACTGAACTGGTATACAACAATCATAGAGTTAGCAATGATATACAATGGCCTGTCTCCTCATAGTTAGTGATGAACGAATCTATCCCATTTTTGCTTCACCAAAAAAATTGAAACTGTTAAAAAATTTGCGAAATAGTGAAACATTTGCAAAAGACATTGAATTCAATAGGTGAGAAAAAAAGTGAATGGGTTTTTTTTTGTGGCAACAGTTTTGCAAAAAATTCACAGATGGCGAAATGCAGAATTTTGCAGCGAATCCATACCTGGCATAAAAATTCTCTCATAATTACTCATTGCCTATACAATAAAATACCCCAAAAAAATGTAGCATAGCTCTGTAAAAAGCACATTCCAGCAATCAGTGCCTTGAAGCTACAAGTGAGTCAGTTCTGAAATGTAAACATCTGCTAATATAAAAATTTAATTTGCATCAACCTCCTACAAAAGACATGTTTTTAAATTTAAAGTTATTTTTGGTACAGATCTGTATAATTTTTCTCCTTTTTGATAATAACCATTGGAAGAATAAATTAGTCCCATTTTGTTGTGGGGGCCAGAACTTTTGCAAATGTAAATATGCAGCTGATAAAATGACTGATTTGTATCAAACTACATTTATAATGAATCACAATGATTTAGCATTTTTTATAGCAATGCTGTCCAACTTCTGTGGTAGGGAGAGAATTTTTCTGGCCTACGAGGTGGAGGGCCACTCCACAGTGTATTGACCAGTCCCTGTTTTTAAACCACACCCATGTTACCACAAGAACGTTTAAGACCATATCCTTATTAATGATGGTAGTGCACCAAAAAAAAAAAAACCAAATGTTTGGTGCCCACTGCACGGATACCACTCATATGTGAAAATGAAAGTCATATTAAAACATACCCTTAAATCCATATGCCTCCTTATCCCCTGTAGATAATACAGCACCCATCCCCAGCACATAATTAAATACCTTAGGGCCCCCTAACAACATTTTTCAAATGTTAAACCCCCAGAATAAACCCTACCAGGTGCATCCCACAGGTAGTGTAGGGCAGGCAGAATTTGGCACACACATGGACAATAGGGCAGACACAGTATGGCACACACAGGGAACATAGGACAGGCAGAGTATGGCACACACAGGGAGCATAGGGAAGGCAGAGTATGGCACACACAGTGAGCATAGGGAAGGCAGAGTATGGCACACACAGTGAGCATAGGGCAGACACAGTATGGCACACACATGGAACATAGGACAGGCAGAGTATGGCACACACAGTGAGCATAGGGCAAGCAGAGTATGGAACACACATGGAGGATAGGACAGACAGAGTATGGCACACACAGGGAGCATAGGGCAGGCAGAGTATGGCACACACATGGAGCATAGGGCAGGCAGAGTATGGCACACACAGGGAGCATAGGTTAGGCAAAGTATGGCACACACATGGAGCATAGTGAAGGCAGAATATGGCACACACAGGGAGCATAGGGTTGACAGCTTTTGTCACAATGTGAACAATGTGGGAATTTACAGTCTCGTTCAGAGGTGTGGACAGTACAGGGCTTTAGGGGGGTGAACAATAGAGGTGGTACAAGTGTAAACACTGTAGGAGCTTTCTGTCTGTATTTGAGGTTTAAACAATGCAGGGGCTAGTTAATCTCAGTACTGATAACTTTCAAATTATACACAAGGTAAACAGACACAGCAGGTAGACTTTCATGTGGGGGGCCACACAAAGGGGGTTGCAGGCCGCCAGTTGGACAGCCATGTTCTATAGAAATCCTGATGGAGTTGAACAACTTATTATAAAATAAATTTCAATACAAACTGCTTGAGATTGGTCCATTTATAGATTTGTGAATTACGTATATAATGCAAGGCCAAATGGAATCAGATCATATTAATACACAAAAATTAACTTCACTTAAAATTATAAGTATTTACCATCAAGGTCCAAATTGTAAATATTATGTGAGCTAAGATGGACACAGATTGAACAGTGGCGCTGAACATTACAGATCTAGATCCTTCATTTTCATACAAAACCTGTTGTATGTCTCCTGCTCATTAAGTAAAATGCATATCATCATTATTCAGATGAGGCTCTTGTTCATTTTCTGTTTGCTTGAACTAGCAGATGTTTTTTTCTTCTTCACTTCTCTTCTCTTCAATGACTTTTATTCCTTTATATTCAGAATGACATTGATATACTGTCCAAATCATTAATCTTTACTGTTTCTCTACATCACAATTGTATTAGGACATTTCTTTATGGGTTGACCATTTTTTTCTGAATTACTGTTTGATGTCATAAAACTCTGATAACTAGCTTTAAAAAAAAAGTAATTATCACTAGTGGCAAAATGGGCTCTGTTAATTAAATGTCTTATTAGTTGTATCCCAATGGCTGTCTCAGGTAATGCATCTGGTATTGTAATGAGAAAGGGAGAGCAGCCCAAAAGAAATATAACCTTGAAAGGTAAAAAAAACACAAAAACTATAAAATCCACATTAGATTACATGACAAAATAGGACCCAGTGCAGTCTGTCTCTTCTGATTATTAATCAATCTTGCTGTATCGGCTTCTGGCAGATATTATTTGATTTGTGCTATTTTGATCATTTATGACGATCTCTAAGCAGCCCATACCACACTGAGCATGTGCACAGTCTTGGTCTTGCAAAGATGTTTAACAAAGTTACAAGATGGTGACCTCCTGTAGCCAAATTTGAAAGCATAAATCATGTGTTTGATTAGGTTTGTAGTGCAGTAAGTTCATGTTTATGTTTAGTATATAAAATACAGAATCTCTAGCCTTATTCTATTTTAGACTTTACTTCCCCTTTAAAGGGCATGTAAAGGCAATAATAAAATCCAATTTTTACCTTCTTTAATGAAAACAAACCTATCTCCAATATACTTTAATGTAAAAATGTGTACCGTTTTTTTAAGAAACCTGACTGTATGCAGGGATATTCTCCCTTCATTTTCTGCTGTGGATAGGAATTGTCAGACTGTCCTTAACTGCTGGGAAGGAGAACAGTCATATTTATGAACAGCAGGGGGAGCCCCGCCTTACTTAGCAGCCATGCAGAACTAAAGCAGCTTTGTTTGTTTCCACCGTAGTGTAGTTGGCGACTGTGTAGAGATTTGTATTGGATTTTATTTTTGCCTTTATATCCCCCTTTATACCATGGAGCCAGATTTAAACCGATAAACTGGGATTCTATTTGGAGGATTATTTTGCTGCAGCCACTGGTTCTGCTAAATTGGAGAAAGTTTGTATTAAACAATACAAAAATTATAAAATCCACATTAGATCACATGACAAAACAGGACCCAGTGCAGTCTGTCTCTTCTGATTATTAATCAATCTTGCTGTATCGGCTTCTGGCAGATATTATTTGATTTGTGCTGTTTTGATCATTTATGACGATCCCTAAGCAGCCCATACCACACTGAGCATGTGCACAGTCTTGGTCTTGCAAAGATGTTTAACAAAGTTACGGGATGGTGATGCCCTGTGGCCAACTTTGAAAGCATAAATCATGTGTTTGATTAGGTTTGTAGTGCAGTAAGTTCATGTTTATGTTTAGTATATAAAATACAGAATTTCTAGCCTTATTCTATTTTAGACTTTACTTCCCCTTTAAGGGGCACTGTCAATGTCACTGTTTTTGTGTTAAATAAAAAATTAATTAACCTGGTATAATCTTTTCCTCAGAAACACAGGGGTCAGGGGGTTTACATTTGTGCATCTGTGTAACATGGCAGTAAAGAGGGATAGCAATCAATAGAGTTACTGTATAATAATGTATCCAGATAAGGTAGAATGTTGTACATCCTAAGCATTTCTAAGCACTTTTTAGCTTCAAAAACATTAGTGTATTTGACTGCCATGTGTTTAGTGCTTGTAATCAGATAATACATACATAAAACAGCAGCAAAACATAAAAAAACAGCTATTCTGTTAATTGCTTTCTCTGTTGCTGTCATGGCTGTCTCTCACATTTCTAGCATTAAACACATGGGAAGCTGTAACACTCTTGTATTGGAGCCAAAAAAAGCCAAGAAGTTTAGAAAATTGTAGTTTTGTTAATAAGATAAAGGATTCAATAAATCTTAATAGCTGCCTCAAAAGGTATTCAAATACTGTATATATATATATATATATATATATATATATATATATATATATATATTAAAAAATGGTTTTGAACTACTAGGAAAGATGTTTTTCTAAACAGCATTCACGAGTTGTTTTTGCTAACTCTATGGTTTGTCTGGCTTGGAGCCTAGCTTAGAGAATTACTGTTTTAATCATTTTCTGCATTGCAATAAAATTAACATAACACACAACTTGCACACTTTGTGCTTTGATCTATGTCTTCGAAACTTTAAAAAACGTTTCTCTTATAAAACATAATAGAGGATTAGAATCTTCTATGAAATTTATCTGGATATCTAGGGAGTATTATAAATGCATAGAGATGCACCGAATCCAATATTTTGGATTCGGCCGAACCCCTGAATCCTTAGCGAAAGATTCGGCAGAATGCCGAACCAAACCCTAATTTGCATATGCAAATTAGGGGTGGGAAGGGGAAATTATTTTTTACTTCCTTGTTTCGTGACAAAAAGTCAAGTGATTTCCCTCCCCGCCCCTAATTTGCATATGCAAATTAGGATTCGGTTCGGCCAGGCAGAACGATTCAGCCGAATCCCGAACCGAATCCTGGATTCGGTGCATCCCTATAAATGCAGTATTTGGGCAAACATATACTTTTAACAAAGTGACTGTCTGCTAGAACTGTTCATCTCCTGCTTAAATATCTGTTTCCCCCAGTGATCTTAGTACCTTGGGGTTTTACAACAACACTGCCCCTCAGGTTTGTGCATAAGGTCTTGTTAGCAGATTTGTGTTGGTTGATGTTTTGGAAGGGTCTAGTGTCCTCCACTGTACCAACACTTATTTCCATTTAATGGTGAGTAAAGTATCCACTCTGTTCTTCATTATCAACGGCCATGGGTCAGGATCTTTCCATTGAGACAATGGCAGAGAGTCTTTGGAAACAATATCTCTGCCTTTTTGTTAATGCACGCAGAAAATATCACTGTAGTAAATATTACTTGCCCTGGTGGTCCAGTTGTGTGGCGGGGACGCCCGCCGCAGCGCTCCGTGTCCGGTGCCATCTTGGAAGCTTAAGGACGCGCGCGCGCCTCTATGTCATTTAAAGGCGCATGCGCGCTGGCGTGATGACGCCAGCGCGCAATGGCGCCAAATTTGAATAGTTTAAAAGGCTCATTAGGGCTGTGAGACCTTGCCCGTGATAGGATCTTGTTCCTGGTGCTTTGTTTGTGATTCTGATTCTGATACTGATTCTGATTTCTGATTCTGGTTTTGACCCCTGCCTGGCTTTATGATTATCCTGACTTCTATATCCGACCCTTGCCTGAATATCGACTATCCTTCTGCTGAACCCTCCTGTCTGTTTGATTAACTGGTTTTGACCTTGGCCTGCCTGATTACGATTGACTTCCGCCTGCCCCGACCCGGCCTGAACTGACCGTGACCCTCGGCCCAAAAGACTCTGCTACCTGCCGTGCCCCTCTGCTAGCCAGAACATCTTGCCTTGTACCCCTCGTTAAGTCCAGGTGGCACCCAAGTAAGCTGAGGGCTCCTCCCTAAGCCCAACGGTGGTCACACTACTGGTGAAGCCGAGCCGAGACCAGGGTACCTGGCATCTGTTCTGGTATTGGGTGCCGGCCGTGACAATCACCAGTTGAGGTCTGCTCTCTGAACAACCATTGTCCCCATTTCTTGGTTTTCATCTGAGTATGCTCCTAATATGACTCTGCTGATTTCTATTTTTTCAGCCAAATGTATAACCCAAATATATTGCTCATTCATTGTTTATGTTAACAACTGTTCACATAACAGTAAAATATACAGTCTTGGAATGTGCTTGCTCAGAATGGAAGATCTGATTGTTGATAACCGAATTGATGTAGGAGCCACACACTCCCAATTATTATTATTTTAACAGGTCCCTGTGTTGACTCCAGACTCCTCTCATCACACAACTCGCATTTATACATTGCATCAAGGCTGCAAACACAAATGCTGATTATTTCTTACACAAGAGACTTGAAGGAGCCAGCAATGAGGAGCACAAACAAGTAGAAAAACTGAATCTTTCTAAATTAACTCAGATTTATATTTTTTCTCAATTATTAGTATGTAGAAATTACTAAAATACAAAAAAGTGTCTGAGATTGCACTCAGAATTATTCCTAATCCATTTATTTTATTTACAAAAGATCTACTTTAAAAACAGTTCATTCACAATAAATCATATCACAAAAGCCAATTAATTCATAGTATAATACATCAATTCAGACTTTGGACACAATTCATTTAACACTAAATATGCAATAAATAATTGTATCTCCTTTTATCAACAATAAATCAACAATAAATAAATTAATCTAGTGGTAAAATGAAAGCATCTTTTCATGTGGCTAAAAAGTCTAATCTCATTAATTGTATTAAAAAATGTAATGATTATTGACTGTTAAAATTGCTGGAGGCTGTTATATCTGCGTGGTGTTATATTACCAGTTACACTTTGCCGGGGCTTAAATTTGACTCCATAAATCCAAATATCAACTGGCGAATATAACTTTTTTAGCATCCACAGACCTCTATTTAATGTGGCTGTGAAAAAAGAGCAGTTTCAATATTGTACGCCACAATTTGTTGTCCGCCTTAAAGTTGTTCACCAATAGTACACTCTATCACCACCACACATATCTAACTGTAGGGTACTATTAAAGACAGGAGGTTGATGTAAAAGATGGAATATTTGCACTCACTGTTCCATTGTGTAGGCGTGCAGTGATTCTCACAAAATCTGTTAAGCTAAATGATTCACACCCATAATTGTGCAGTGCAAAACATAAATTCAAAACTGCATCCCCATTTACATAACCGATCCTTAGAACACATTGAGTGGTGGGTAATTTCAATCTGCTCGCAGCACAGGGAACACTGATTGCTCTTTTGCCGCTCGATTAGTGGTTGTGGTCGGCATACCAACCTTGCTCTAGAATAACGCGCGTTTCACCATTCTAATTATAAAATATGTAGATTTACCAGGCATGGTGGAAATTGGCAGGTGTGGCTCTACATAAATATATCAGTATTAGTGATGGACGAATCTCTCCTGTTTCGCCGAAAAATTAGCGAATTTCCAGCAAAATTCGCAAAACTGTGAAACATTCTCGAAAAATCATATAAACGGAAAGTTCACGAAAAAATCGTGAAATTCAGATGTTTTCACGAAAAAAACGTGAAACTCGAATGTTTTCACAAAAAAATCGAGCAATTCGAACCTTTTCACGCAATTCGAACCTTTTCGCAAAAAAAACTAGCAATTCAAACCTTTTCATGAAAAAATCGTGAAAATCGGAAATTGATGCCCGCGAATTGTCACCGGCGAATTTTCACGAATTTATTCACCAGCGTTGAAACGCAGGAATTCGCCGCAAAATTGTGCCAACCAAAATTTATTTGAGTCTGAGTGATTATATACAGTATTCTGTAGGTTGAGAAGATACTTTTATCAGAAGGTAAAGGCATAATTACTGTTAAAGTTTAACATCCCGAGACTTGCAGAGACCCTATCCAAGCACCATACCATTTATATATACATTTAAACCAGGGCTAGTTCTCCCTTTAGCCTGCAGTATTTAGGTTCCACTTCTTTCTACAGCAGCATTTGCTTGTAGTTGGAAATAGCAAATTGCACATTTTTCACTGTGCACCAGTTGGGGCTCTTTATTTGTCTGAAATCACTGCTCAGTTTTAACCTTCATCTCTGAGTTCTAAACTATCTAAACTATGTAGGTTTTTTTTTTTAAAGGGGATGGAACGCAAGCCAAACATCTTCCCACGCAAAGTGATTTGGACTTGTGTAAAGATTCCATTGGTCTCTAGAGAGGTGGCATTGTGTTCTCTGGAGTGATGAATTGTGCTTTACATCTGGCAGTATAACAGGTGGCAACCTGCTTGAATACATAAGGTTGACTGTAAATTTTATGGAGAAGAAATAGTGGCCTGGGGATGTTTTTTTATTTTTTGGGTACTAGATTCTACATGCAATTATTTTTATTATTATTTCTGCTTACTACTTTGTGCAACAGTTTAAATAAGGTTCTTCAGCAGGAAAATAACCCTGTGCACAAAGCAAGATTTGCAGGTAATTTTGCTGAGATGGAAATGAAAGAATTTACCTGGTGTGCACAGAACCCTAAACTCAACCCAACTGAACACCTGTGGGATGAATTAGAATGCAAGTGCATCCTAGGCCTGATCATTCAACAACAGTGGCCAACGCAGCTTACAGTTTACTAAAGCTTTGTTGGTGCAGAATTGAAGAAACTCCCAACAACAATGTTCCAACATCTAGTAAAAACTGCCCCATTGAAGTAGAAACTGTTATTCCAGCAACATAAACAGGCAGCATAGCATTTAGAATATGGCACCTGCTCTTTGCTCTATAGTCTACAAGTGTAAAGAGGTTGGGCCTCAGGCCATAGGAAAGTCAGTGAAAGGGCTTTGGACCTGTATTTTTTGCAAATTGTCCCATCCTCCATAAATTAAAGCTAATACGTTTTTTTTATTTATGTTATACAGTGCCAGGCCTGGGTGTCCAGGCACCCAAGGCAACCTGGTCGCTACAATCTAAGGACGACAATATTACATATAAACACTATTTGATTGATTTTTATCAGGAACCAGTAAACATAGCTTTATGTTTTTGGAGTGTGAATGGAAACTGGGGAACCTGGATGAAACCCACACATGCTTGGCAAGAATTTACAAATTTCTGGTCCAATTGACCACCCCAGTACTGCCAAGCAGCACTTATCCACTATCCAGTGAGCCCTTTATGACTGTATAATACCAAAACATCTAATTTACAATTAAATTCTTCCAATATTTTTAATGCTTTTCATATTAACTATTCCTTATATGTGTGAGTACCATTATTTTATTTGTTTTACTTTGCCATTATTTATCCACATTTATAAATAGTCCCAGTCACATTAAAATATTTCCCATTGTTGCATTGTTTAAAAGAGGATTGGTCATGCATAAATATTTCTAGCCAAGAACGGGTAATGAATGCATTTACAACAATTACATAAACAGTATGATTATAATTTTTAAAAATGCTGTTGATTACAAGATATTAAGTCATCATCATAGTAATTTGTGTACTATGTACTGATAGTAGAGTCTTTCACAAATCCATTTTGTTATATTGCTCAGTTGCACTGAAAATTTGCCAGTGCAACCATATGAAATATATACAGTTTTACTGATCAGAGGAGACACATTTCTTCTTAAAGACCAAACTCTAAGATACTGATGTTGCTATAGACAGTATCTGTTTCAGGTTGCACAAAATAGAGGGGCCTTTAAGAAGTAGATGAACTGGAGAATTTTCTTTTAATTTAGCTCAGCCGATTTATCAGTCACGGTTTACGCCTGTTGCCAGTAGGACCACATGGTTGCCAAGGTTACTGTGTATGCCAAAACTGCTACTAGATATATCCGGAACAGAAGAATGTCAAGGACATAGCCAACCTGCAACCACTCTCTGGCGATATCACGACATTGATCTCTCTTCTCCAAGTACTGTCTGATGGATGCAATTTCATGGAGGATGTTGTCCACCACCAAAGAATTCTCTTTTGAGGGCACAACCACCCCAACTGATCTTTCATAATCCTTAGGATATTCTGTGCTGTAATGAGCAAGTTTTGCTGTGGGATAGAAAGGTTTTTATTCTGTTAAAAAGATATGGTTTTATACAACCTATAAACCAGTGATCCCCAACCAGTAGATCGTGAGCAACATGTTGTTCTTCAACCCCTTGGATATTACTCTTACCTTGAAGCAGGTGCTTATTTTTAAATTGCAGGCTTGGAGGCAAGTTTTGGTTACTTAAAAACCAGATGTACTGCCAAACAGAGCCTCCTGTAGGCTGCCAGTCCACATAGGGGCTACCAATAGCCAATCACAACCCTTATTTGGCACCATCCAGGAACATTTTTAGTGTTGTATTGCTCCCCAACTCTTGAAAAAGGTTGGGGACCCCTGCTATAAACCAACTAATTTTTTTGTAATGTCAGTACTTTCAGAGGTTGAACGCTGTACCACCTTAATACAGACTTTTAGAGGAAAAGAATTATAGTTACATGAGAGTAAACACAGGCTGGAACAAGGGAAAGGAGTAAGATAAATGTTTTTCCTTGTCCAAAATGAATCTCCATTAAGACCCAATACAAGTGAAATTCTAACTTAAAATGCTGTGCTTTTGGGAGAGAAGCAGCTCTTTTGTAGTGTCTGTCGGCACAGCTGCAACATGTTGTGGGGAAGACCTGAAAGCCAAAGCAAAGTGCATTATATGGCTTTTTGGCTGCTTTGGCTCTAAGGTCTGCTGCTGAAATATTTACTAATTAGCCTTATATTGTGACATTAATAATATATATATTCTGTATATTGTGCATCAGTCCCTAAGCTCAGTAAGTGACAGCAGCACAGAGCACGTGCAGTGAATAAGCAGAAAAGAAGATGGAGAGCTACTGGGGCATCTTTGGAGACACAGATCTTTACTGCTAAAGGGCTGTGGTTGCCTTGGGCTGGTACAGAACCCAAAACATAATGTACGACATTTCTGCCCTACTTCTTTAGTTAGGCTTTAGTTCTCCTTTAAAAACAGTTTAACAACATTAACATAACATTGCAAACGTGTTTAAATGAGGCCTTTGATTTACTTTCATTTTCCTGAAGGAGGGTTTAAATTTAGATACAGTTGTTTATTTCTTGTTTTTTTAGATGAATAATGCAATTTTCTCAATTCTGCACAGTGTATAACAACTCCAGGATTACCCTTGTAACGGGTATGTATTTAAGTATAGTATTATTAAAAGATCAGATGTTTGCAATGCTAAGCTACACTGGGCCAATGAATACTAACATCTATTAGATTTAAGGGTTACTATACATGAGATTGCAATTTCCCTATTGCAAATAAATGACACACTTTACTATAACTATCGAAGGACCAGGCCTAGTTTTCCATCTCTCACCAGTGCTGTTGTTCTCCATCTGATGGGAAATATCTGAGCTGTGGACACGAACAGCAGCAAACTTCTTTTTGTCACGAATACAGAGTATAACGGTTATCTTCTCTAGAACCAATCTTCTCAACCATTCAGGAACATGAGGCTGAAGGTCTTGCTTATGAACCAAGCGGACTATTAGTATCGTCTCCGTCAGGCTAATTACAAGCAGAGCCATGCAGACCACAAAATATACTCCTAGCAAAAGAGGAAAAATGAGTTAATGTAGCAAGATATTGTTTAGATTAAATGTTACTATCACTACCTGTTTGCTTATACATTAAAGGAGTTGTTCCTCTTCAGGTTACCTTTTAGTATGTTATAGAATGTCCCATTCTTAGAAACATTTCTATTGGTCTTCATATTATATCTTTTGAATTATTTGCCTTTCTCTCCTAACTCTTCCCAGCTTTCAGATGGGGGTCACTGACCCCTTCAGCCAAAAGCCTATTCCACTGTAAGGCTACAGTTTTATTGTTATTGAAACTTTGCATTACTTATCCTTATATTCAGGTCCTCTCCTTTTGATTTTCCAGTCTCTTGTTCAATTCAGTGCCTGGTTGCTTCAGAGTATTGGCATGTTATGATAAATTTTAAAGGTAGAAAAATACAATTTCAGAAATTTACAAGAAATTAAATTAAAACCAACCAAAATAAATGGTCAGATTGCCCCTGAAGTGTGTAAAAGTCTGGATAGTTCTAAAAACAGATCAATTATGGAAAAGCCTTATTGGAATAGGAGATGAAAAAATTCATGTTGTTATTGTAGAGTAATATACCATCTAATATATAAGAGCCATATATAACCCGCAAAATATGCTTTTAATTGGTCTGTAGCGAAGTCATTGTTTATGATTGGAGCTTAATGTGTCACATGTTACATGACTCAACAAAGTCATGTAAAAAATATAAAAAAGTTATAAATATATTATTATTATCATCAGTAATATAATTATTATTAATAATAATAATAATAATAATAATAATAATAATCATTTATAAAATAATGCACCCCTAAGATTTGACAATGCTAGAAGTGACCAAGCAGACCTGTGAAAAACATATGGTTCTGCATTTCATCAAAGACATGCAGTGCCATGACATGCAAGAATAAATTCAGTATTTCATTTTTTTGTTTTCCAGTTCATGGTCCAGGCACATTCATTTCAGTCTTACCTATTAATGGAGTTCCTATGGCTGTGGCAGGCAATGTATCTGATACAATGATGAGGAAGACAGAGTAACCCAATAGGAGGGTAATCTTAAATGACACTCTCTCCCCACTGTCTGGAGGCAAGTAGAATCCAATGATATCCATGACCATGAGAAACATACTTGGCAAAAGCAAATTTACAGCATAGAATAGGGGTCTTCTTTTGATAACTACCTAAAATAACGAGAGGTCACAAAAAGCACTTGACTTAGCTCATCAACATTACAGACAATAAATTTAAAATGCATAGAAAATACTACACATAACAAAGCTTTAAGCACTTACATATCATGTATATTTAATAGACAAATATAACTAACTACTTTTCTCTGCTGTGAAATTCTCATGCCAAAAACATAAAACTTGTAAATGACTTTATTTTTGCTTAAGTCATATTTATTGTAACTCTTATTTACTAGGAGAGATGTGTTTCATTGGAAGAATGGTAAATGGTCTAATCTTGGCACAAGTAGCTTAAACTACATATTACTTGCCAAGGGATTCTTTGAAATTATCACTAGTTTATGATTTAAGAAATGAGGGAATTTTAAATTGAATGTTGAAAGCAGACTTTGCAACTCTTGGCAGTGTTGGTTAGCGGCTACTATGGGCACCGTTACATAAACAAAGGAATTGATTAGCAGGAGGAACATTTTGCTTTTGACTTTATTGTCCTAACATTGAGGGGCACATTTACTAAGGGTCGAAGATCGAGGGTTAATTAACCCTCGATATTCGACCGTTGAAGTAAAAACCTTCAACTTCAAATATCGAAGTCGAAGGATTTACCGCATTTACTTCCATCAAATGAAAAATCATATGATCGAACAAATTAAATCCTTTGATTTGAAGGATTTGAATACATTGATCGAACAATTTTCCTTTGATCAGAAATTGCTTGGAAAGCTTATGGGGAAGGTCCCCATAGGCTAACATTGATGCTTGGTAGGTTTTAGGTGGCGAAGTAGGTAGTCAAAGTTTTTTTTAAAGAGACAGTACTTCGACTATTGAATGGTCGAATAGTCGAAGGATTCTTAGTTCGAATCGTTCGATTCGAAGTCGAAGCCGAAGTAGTAGTCAAAGGTCGAAGTAGCCAATTAACTATGAGAAACAACTATCAAAGTTGGGACTGTTTTTTTCTGGAGAAGCTGAGCTTGCAAGGGGACATGATAACTCTTTAGAGAATATTATAGACAAATTGTGGGGGATTACTTTCCACATAGAATATAGAACAAGAGACAACCTGTTCAGACAAGAGGAACAGAAATTTGACTTGACACAGTGTAGGTTTTTCACAGTGAGGGCAGTGAGGTTGCAGAATGCCCTGCCGGGTGATGTTGTAATGGCAGATTCTATGAATGTCTAAGGCTACAGTAATCTCAAGATCTACAGTTAGTTTTATACATGTATATATTTATATATCATATATGTATATACAGTTTATATTTATATTAATAGGTCTGCATACAGTTAGGCCCATAAATCTTTGGACAGAGACCTTTTTTCTAATTTTGTTTCTGTACATGAGCCCCTGAAATTAAGGGGCACATTTACAAAGCTTGAGTGAAGGATTCGAATTAAAAAAACTTCAAATTTCGAAGTGTTTTTTGGGCTACTTCGACCATCGAATGGGCTACTTCGACCTTCGACTACTACTTCGACTTCGAATTGAACGATTCGAACTAAAAATCGTTCGACTATTCGACCATTCGATAGTCGAAGTGCTGTCTCTTTAAGAAAAACTTCGACCCCCTACTTCGGCAGCTAAAAGCTACCGAAGTCAATGTTAGCCTATGGGGAAGGTCCCCATAGGCTTGCCTGTGATTTTTTGATCGAAGGATATTCCATCGATCGTTGTATTAAAATCCTTCGAATCGTTCGATTCGAAGGATTTAATCGTTCGATCGCAGGATTTGCGCTAAATCGTTCGACTTCGATATTCGAAGTCGAACGATTTTAGTTCCTAGTCGAATATCGAGGGTTAATTAACCCTCGATATTCGACCCTTCTTACATCTGCCCCTAAATGATTGTGTTAAAAAAAAAGGCTTTAGTTTCTCACATTTTTATGCAATCTTTTTGTTTAACCCACTGATTTAAAGCTGAAAGTCTGCAGTTCAACTGCATCTGAGTTGTTTCATTTAAAATTCATTGTGGTAATGTACAGAACCAAAATTAGAAAAAAGTTGTCTCTGTCCAAAGATTTATGGACCTAACTGTACATGTATGTGTTTGTATTATTTGCCTGGGGATCATTTGGACTGAACTTGATGGACAACTGTTTTTTCTGCAGCCCAAATTAACAATGTAACTCTGGTTTACATGTTATCACCAACAGTCATATAGCCTGGACTTTCAGAACTGCAAACAAATAAATCATTTTAATCCTTTATAGGTATGACTTCTCTGCTGCAGTACATCCCATTGATACTCAGTTTATAAAGAAGTTCATGTCTAAAAAGATTTGATAATCCCCATATATACTGTGTATCTGTATCTAACTTACATGGAATTTCATCTCTGCAAAACTATCTTCATTTTCCACAAATTTTCTGTACTGGGACAATACACTGAGCAGTTCCCACTCTCCCTTGTTCATGAAGACACTCTTGTCCTCTTTTACTGCTTCTGGTGTTCTCCAAAGTGATACGTTGATGTCCTTTACTAGATAGCAGAAGTAGAAGAACTGTTAATCTTTCTGTTTCTGGAAAGTCTTATAAAATAACACACTTGGGGGCAGATTTATAAAAGGTCAAGGTGAATTTTCAAAGTTAAAAACTTCAAGCTATTTTTTGTGTACTTCGACTAGGGAATAGTCCAAATTCGATCTGAATTTGAAGAAAACTTTGAAATTCTAAATTTATCATTTACTGTCTCTTTAATACTTCGACTTCTACCATTCGCCATCTAAAACCTGCCAAAGTGCTGTTTAAGCCTATGGGGGACCTCCTAGCACCTATTTGGAGTCAATTAGTGGACTTTGAAAAATCAAAGTTTTTTGGGGGGAAAACTTTGAATCGAATTCGATTGAATGCGCTATTCCTTCGATCGTACGATTAGAATTGGGCCGATACGGACCTCTTTGACCGAAAAAAACTTTGAATTCACTTCGGTTGGTCTTTTTGAAATCTTTTTTTTGGATTTTAAAGTTTTTTCAATTTGAAAATTCTACCCTTGATAAATATGCCCCGTACAGATGAATTAAATGCCCCTTAAATGGACAGAGAAAATCTATCTATCTATCTATCTATCTCTATGTATACCTTCCTTTATAGTACCCTGTCAATTAAAAAATAACCAACATTAAGGGGCATATTTATCAAGGGTCGAATTTCAAACTGAAAAAACCTTCGAAATTCTAATTCAAAAAGACCAACCAAAATGAAGTTGAAGTTTTTTTTTGGTCGAACAGGTCAGTTTTTGATCGAGCAGGTCCAAATTCGACCAAATTCGAATCGTACAAATCGCAAGGAATAGCGCATTCGATTGAATTTGATTCAAAGTTTTCCCCAAAGTTTTCAGAGTCCACCATTCTCCAATTCGGCAGGTTTTAGATGGCGAATAGTCAAATTTTTAAAGAGACAGTACATGAAAAATTTCGATATTCGAATTTTTGACATATTTTCAAATTTGAATCGAATTTTGACTATTCCCTAGTCGAAGTACACAAAAATAGCTCAAAATTCGAATTTTTTTCATTCGAAAATTCACCTCGACCTTTGAGAAATCTGCCCCTAACAGTAAAGCTTATTTTCCATTTAATTCCCTTAGAAACTGTAAGGGTTGCCACAGTGACTGTCATATCCAAAGTAAGCAGTACAGCATTTCGAAAGATAAAAAGTACCTACGGTATAATTTTTGTAAAAAAAAACATGCATAAACAAGGCACATTTCTCAGTGTTTTTCCAGGAACTCTTAACATCATAATATTTTTAATTGTGAAGCTATTACATACTTGTGTGCAGCCAGCTTGTGAAAGTGAGAGAGCAATTCTGTACATCAAAAGGGAAGTTGTAGATATTAAGGCTGCAGGCTGTCACTACTTGGATGGGCTTGTAGTTTTGTACTCTTCCTTCATGGTTCACATAAACGTAGGGGATATCTGGGGATTTTCCTACATCCACACTATAGAGAAGGAGATCAAATCAACAAAGGAAAATTTATTGGATGAAGTATGCATCTACTGTATGAATCCATTCTGCATTCCCCTATATTGCTTTCAAATCACAAATATATATATTCATATGGTCTGTCCGTTATATAGACAACATTTTGACTTAAGACGACCTGCATGTTGCAATGATTTCATATAAAAGGCACAATGAACATACTGCAAACCTCTTCTTATAAACATGGATTTAGTTCAATTATAAAGATTTTCTAAAATGCTTTGAAGTTTTAACAAAACGAGAATAGTAATTCAAACCCATCGCCAGGCTTAATACATGTTCCCTAGTTTAAGACACTTTTAATTGGTTTTCCTGAAAAAAGCTGCAGTTTGTTATTTCAGCTTATTTATTGCTAAAGGGCCTTGTAATCTACCAGTGAGATTTTAATGATAGAAGTAATGGCAGGCCACAAGTTAATCTCATTGCTGTGTTTTTTTAAAAAGCTGCAACGGCTCCTTGAGTGAAGCTCCTGAGAGTTAATGAGAATTCATGAATTAGAGGTTTATCACCATGGACAACATCACAGTTAAAATGGTACATAGAAATGCTATCATAAATTACTCTTTTTAAACTGCCTAGTATGATAAAAATCCCAAGTGGCAGACATTTATTTCAGATCTCAGTAAAAGGTGACAATATTTGGTCATACAGCTTAGCCACTGTTGACCTTGGTGCCCCGTCATTTGGGTCACAAAAAGCTTTACAGAGGCGAATCCTTTGCAAAGGTTTGATAAAATAAATTCTTAAACTAAACCTATAGTTTGTATTTACTAAATTATACACAGGTTCTGAACATTGGGGGCCTTATTTATCAAAATCTGAATCTTTTCTGAGTATTTTATTAAAAAAAGTCAAACTAGAATCCATGATTTGACCTTATTTATTATTGAAAAAAAGCACAATATAATCGGATAAGGGAAAAACTCGATAAAATCGAAAAATGCGAATCATATGATTTTTTTGGATTTTTTTCCTGAATTGCTAGATTTCACGATTTTTACCGAAATGGGCTAATCTGCTAATTCCAGCACAGACCTCATAAACTTCCAAATAGGATAGGGACCTCTCCCACTGACAACCTCGGCAGGTCTGAGATGGCGGATTTTCAAATTCCGAATTTTTGCAGCATTGATCTTAAAGAAATCCCAAAAAATGTCAGGTTTTTTTCCACTATAAATTCAGAGCTTTTGGCATTCTGACTTTAAAAAATAACCCCCTTGGTGTCCAACATATTTTTATATCTTTTTTTATGATTTATATATATCATATGTGTAATGGTCTAAATCTGTAAAGGGATTTTAGCTGCAAAATATTTGGCTGCATATAGGTAACTGATTAGGGGTACCCAGTACAGCAGAATGCATACACATTAAAGGGGTTGTTCACCTTCCAAACAGTTTTTTCAATTCAGTTGTTTTTAGATTGTTCCCCAGAAATAAAGACTTTTTCCAATTACTTTCCATTATTTATTTTTTATTGTTTTTCCAAAATCTAAGTTTAAAGTTGAATGTTCGTGTCTCTGGTGTTTGATTCTGGCAGCTCAGTAATTCAGGTGCAGACTCTGAAATGTTACATTTTTGCAACATTGAGTTGATACATTTCTCAGCAGCATCTCTGGAGTATTAGCAACTATTGTATCAAGTCTAACAGCTGCCTTTAATGAAACCCAGAGATTCTGCTCAGCAGGGACAAAGATAAGAAATGTATCAACTAAATGTATCAATTAAGAACAGTTTACAGGGTCGGCGACCCCCCCTCCCAGAGCTGCTTCAGAAGGAGAGAAATAACAATTTACACTTCAATATTCGAAAAACCGTCACATATAGAAAATAGAAAGTCATTGGAAAAAGTCATTATTTCTGGTGATCTATCTGAAACCAACTGGTTGTTTGAAGGTGAACAACCCCTTTAACATAAGCAAAGCACTTTCAGTTTTAAACTAGAATAAGCTGACATTGTAAATCTTCTGTCAGAAAAAAAACATTTTATACAACTATTAAATAAGGGCTGCAGTGTCTGGCAAATATTTCATATGTGTATTTAGAGGGTTCTAAAATCAGTCTCAAAAATAAACCTGCTCAAAATATGATTGTGACTGTTGAATGCTTTTAAACTGTTAAAAAATAGGTGGACCTTGGTTGCTTTACTTTGTGATTCCTCATGATCAAGCACGTCCATTGAGATTCTCATTTTTACACCCTGACTTTCAGCACCTTGGACAGCAGATCTTTTTCTGTAGCCCAATATAGGTTTGCAAAAGTAGAATTTTGGACAGACACAGAGCAGTGACTTTTCTTGCCTATGAGCTATATACTGTTTAAAATGCATCATATTGACAATGCATATTGTAATAGTCCTTATATAATTTGCATTTAGGTGTAAAAAGTCATAACTAGACAAAACAAATATAATACATCTCATAGTTGTAGATATATTTTTCATATCCAAATTATTTCTGATATCCAAATTATTGCTGAAATATACATATATATCTACTGACTTACATACCTCTGCTTTCAATTGCATAACTAAATAATAATCTGAGAATTATTTTCTCTTAAAAAATAAACATTAACCTACTATAAATGGAGAGGCAGTGGCAGCGACAACTGGCTAATTACGTAAACATGTGCATGTGCAACAGACACAGAGGAATACTGAAGCTAAACTGTAAAACAGCATTTGACAATGTTACTTACAACTCATTAATAAGTATATCTGGTACCCAGATCTTCTCTGTTGGAATAGAAATTTGGGAGACATTTTCAAACTCTTTAGGATCCCAGGTAAGAAATTCATCCACCCAAAACTACAAAGAAATAGCAAAGAATTCCGACACATTAGAGTAAACTTCATAAACACAGGAAGGAGGTTGGTCATATAGGGGTTTTCTTGGATAGAAATCTAAAGAATGTGTTATGAAATATTTTTATACAGAAACTCTCTGTTGCTGTGTTGCCGCAGGTCTCTGCAGTACTACATTAAGACAATGCTGGCCTATGCCTCCTGATGTTGCAGCCTGCACTTTGTTCTATATATTTTTAGCAAGCTTGAGGTACAGACTGCAGTGGAGGAAGAAGTGCTACCTGGATGAGCACTATAGGGCATACTATTGCAAAACCTAAAATTTCTGCCAAAGATATTCTCATTGTTAAAGTGACAGTAACTGGTAAGAGTTGTAGTCCTCCACCAACTAAGGTATCTATAGTACAAAGAAATGACTATGATGCTTTAAATACAAATGAAAGCACTCATTCAATCCTATTTTTCTAAAAAAAAAATATATCACAAAACCCTTTTGGCACAGAAACAAATTTTGATTTTAACGAATAGGGCAATTTGTGCTTTTTAAAAATGAACTCATTATATTTCTAAGTGCCTAGACATGGGTCCATATTTGTTGTCTGTTAGCAATCGTAGCAAAATCATTACTTTTCTGGAATTATATCAGATTTTTGAGTTGACCAGATTGGGCAGCAAATTCATTTGCGTGTGCACCTCGTATCTGCACTGCCTGGAGCCCCATGTGATCCAATTGTCTGGCAAAGAGATGAACATTTGGATCAGCCTGAATTGGCCCACTGCATGGTTGGCCAGAAAAAAAGCGAAGTAAACCAAAGATAAGCTTGGACATGTAACAGATCTATAGTGTACGTCTGGCCAGTTTTTAGTTAACCAAAACGTGATTGCAATAAAGATTGTACTGGCAGGATATAGATGGGAATTTAATCATCCATATTTAAACACAAAGAAAGTCGATTCGTTGTCTTATTATAACTTGTTTATACAGTATCTGGTAAAAGTATGTGACTGTTATTGTTACATCTGAACATTACATTTTCTATTTATATTCTGAATACATACCTGTCTGTACCAAATGTAGGTTGTTAGCACTTGGTTCTTTTCATCCTGGGAATGAATGAATAAATAGAACTCTTATTTATAGAGGAAGATAGTACAAGCAATAAAAGTCCACTGGCATACAAGATATTGCAAACTGAGCACTTGTTATAACTTCTTATATTCTTTATTTCAACAAGTGCACAAGTTTTATTCAGATTTCTCAAATGTAAAAATTCTTACAAATGTAACTGTATAATAATGGGCATAACATAGCGTCTATCAATCATCATCATTGGTCAAATGAATTGGGTGGAGTGTAATAATTGGCCCATAAATGTATTTACACACAGAATACATCAGAATAATAATAACAATAATATTATATCACAGATAATTCCTTATTAAGGCTACTGTGCCACATTATTCTCCGGTGACTGATTTTAAATTGACTGTTTCTGGTTGATCCATAACAATTTTTGGTTTTTGTTTAATATTTTTAATAATTTAATACAAACTGGATAATAAATTGAACCAATATGTATCAGATTGGCAGAGAAAAAGCTGAATTATCAGGAAGAAATTACTTTGTTTAATTCCCATAGCCTTCTAGCCTTCAAGAATAGTCTTTCGCTTGATCCAGGATAAATAATTCATTAATGTATTGTATCTTTAGAACTTGCTGGCTAAATTAATTGGCAACTAAAAAATTAAATCAAAATAAAATCCAGTAGGAAACATGAAGGATTTCCTAAATGAGCTTTAATAAATCTACCCCATGCCCTTTGCACTTATATAAATGTCCATACTGTTTTGCCCTTTATAATTTGCATGGTTAAATTTTAATGCCATCAATATGACTACAAAAGTTAAAAAACAGTTACATTTTTTTTCAATTGAAAGTGTTGGGTTTTAAATGTAAATGGTTTGTGTTTCATCACAACTGAGTTTTTTTTTTTGTCTTATTTCATTTTTTTTCTACATCACTGACATTTGTTATTTAAAGCATACTCTGAATGCGCAGGTCCCATTAACACAAGCAACCAGGTAGTGGTTTTATATAAAAGAACAATAAAAAACGTAGACTTCAGAATTAACCATTTTTTTGGAATTTTCCCCCAGCTCATGCTTAAATGACAGGGGAAGGTAAGAGCAGCTTTTTTGTTAGTAGAAATCTAAGGACGTGGAAGAATATGTAAGTTAATTAAGTCATCTCATGTACTTTCCCGCTCAGTGTCTTGGCCATTAACAGTCAGAATGAGAAGGAGTTTAAATAGTGTCTAAAGAACAATAAAAGAATTGGTTAAATAAAATATGGAATGGTAATTAAATTCTCCCTTATTGAGCCAAATTATTAATGGAATAAAATACAGTATGAGTCAAGAACTCAAAGTTTTGGTAGTTTTATATGTTTTTTAAGATAATAATTGCTTGCAAGTGCTCTAAACGCTATACATCTTATTCAGATTGCAATGCTAGAAAGCTCTATGCTTAAAAGCTTCACCACTTACCACTCCAAGAATTGCATATACCATGACATCTATATAAACGGTAGTGGTCTGTCTCCAATCTTGCACTGGTCTCACCCCCTTTTTATAACCCTCCATCAGGTGGTCAGACAGCTGTAAAAGGGCTGATTTTGGACTTTTGTTCACATCAGCTGTAAAAAAAAAAAAAAGAATGATTACTTTATGCACCATAACTTATCCCGTTCTATTGCTACTATCCATGTAACAAAATACTAACCACTTTCCTTAATACATTGTGTTTAGTGAAATTCTAAATTCAATGACTAACCCATTTCACTGGCAAAGTCACTGCTTGTCCCTAGTTGCTGAGGGTCTTAACTCCGGTATATGTAAGGATTTTGGACAGAGATATCTCCTACATGTAAGTAGCTGCCTATTGAAAAACATTACTCTCCTATAATCTATAGAAGTCCGTTCATCCATTGCTTCCAATAAAACACAGCAGTCATATATTAAGTTGTTTATTTATATATATGATATATATATCAGTCTGCTTCACCTACTTTTTCTGGTAAGAAAATGATTCTCAAACATGGAACCCAGAAATGACCAACAGTATAGTCCAAAGACTAAGATTTTCTATTACCATATACCTGTGTTAGGTTGTGAATTGATTGGTTGTTTTTTTCCCCAATTATGACAGATTTTGGGTTTCTGTCTCTCATACTATGGCTACATTTCCTTCAGATATTTTGTACTTTTTGAATCTGTTACTACATTTATTTTTATTTACAGTATATATTAACTGTAGAATTTACACCCAGTATATAGGTAAATCAGCCATGCATGTGCTGAAAGATTTATGCGCTAACAGGACTGCCACACAAAAAAACAGAAATGAATTTATCAGCCATCGACTCACCGTAACAGGGTATAAGCAGGGACAGGATCAGAACACCATGTTGGATCGAGTAATGCGTTGGGAACATTTTCCTTAGATCTTCAAAAAATGTATTCAATTATGAAGCTCTCCAAATCTATGTTAGTGTGTCTCCAGGGTAATCTATGTTGTGAGATCTTCCTTCTGTTATCCTTCAGAAACATGTAACATCTTTATTCAGACTTCAAAACGTTTTTGGAAACCTTCCATTACATTCGTAGATATTATACGTCCAATTAGTGGAATCCTGTACAATATAATAGTGACTAGGATTTCTATTTAGTGTTCTCGTAGACGGGACTATTGCTCACTGCCTGCCCTACTTACAGTACTTGAATAACTCTTCAAAGATTCAAATACACACAATGGTCTCTTGGTTCTTTTTTCATCCTTCACCCGAAAATGTATAAATGTATTAACATTAGCTCCTTAACTGCACTGTGTATACATCTCAAAAGTAATATGGAATATGTTTCTTCTAGCAGATATATTTCTTCAGACTTTTTTATGGCTGGTCTAGTACACTTTTTTTGTTCCTTCTCTTTATGCTTTGTTGCCTGCCGCCAACATGTGCATATACTCACACATTTCAATTCTCTCCAGCCAACAGTTCAACAGTTTCATTTGTACTTATCTTACCCAGCCTACTGCTGTGCTGTGAGCTCCTCTCAGCTGATGTGCAGTAACTTTCCTTGATGGTTCAGTCTGACTGTAGCCGCCGGCAGCTTCTCCCTTCTCTAAGTGAAGTCACCTTGTAATCTAAGAAGTCATATAGAGCCTATTGCCCTATCCTGCTCTCACCCATTATCATTGTCATGTCCAATTGATGCTAATCATTCAGACAAATGCTTTCGCATAGAGCAATTAGATACCTGAGATCCTATTAACTCATCATCTGCTAGGGGATGTTTAGACAGATGTGCTACATTTTTACTCACAATTCCATCCATTGTCTTTAAAAATAGCTAAATAAGAAGAGTTGGACTGCACAATAGTTGCTTCTTGATTGCATAAGTATAAAGTAATTGTATATAACTAAACCGGCCATGTTAGAGAGATATAGGGATAGAATACTATTTACCAAGTGGTAACCAGCCATTCAAGGGTTAAAGGGGGAGTGTCTGAGCACAAGTTTAGACTGCCTCTCACATAGTCCTCTTTTCAAATACCAGACACACAGGCACAAGGTTTTTATAACAGCCTATGTAATTTCATTATGCATACTCATTTTATCATTTGTAAACCACATATACTTTATCAGTCCTTTTATGCATTTTCAATTGCTTGACTAGCATCTGTAAAATTACTACATGTAGTAGCTTATAAAAGCCTTTTTACCATCATGAAACTTTTTTTCCATCAATGCCCTTGTTTAGCATGCCATTGTGTTCTGTAATCCCAAGATTTTTACATAACCATTCCTTTTGTTATCCAGTGTTTGGATGGATCCCCTTAGTTCATAAACAAGGGTACAGATATGAAAAACTGGGTGGTAATTCTGCTATAGTGTCAGGCATATATGGGTCAATGATATGTTACATGCTCACTGGCCTTCAAGATGACCATCACCTATGCATTGCCACCCCCATAGGAAAACCAGCCCCACAATTTGGGAATCAAGTAAAATGCAAAGGTATGGATAGATGCAAAGGAGCCTTATGTGGCAAAAGCTGCAAACTGCAGACAATCAGTAGGTTGCATTTACTGGTTGTCAGGATTCAATGAGTTACTAGTCCTGGACAACATTTCTCTGAATTACTGCATTATGTGGAGGATCTTAGTATAAAACAAATACAAGCTCACGGCACCTGATTAACTGTAAGAGGAATATTTACAAAGCTGTGTAATGTTTTTTATGCCCAAACATCAGTGCAAAGACTGGTGTAAATGCTGTACTTATAATGGACAGGCATAATGCATTCCAAAGTGCTTCATGCGGTACCATTTATTGTTTATACAAAAATAACCCTGACAATTTGGCCATTATTTTACAATCGGACAAATTCAAGGGTCAAAGAATTTCTAGCATAGTAAATGGTGTCAAATGCTGTGTGCAAAGTGGAAGTGAATGGTGATGCTTTATGTATTTTTTGCACACACCTATTAATATGCTCCTAGGTGTGTAAAGCATTTTATGCCTAAAGCAACATTGTCAAAAGTGGTGTTAGAATACATGGCATATTCATTACATTAAAAAAATTGCTTGAGTTTAAAAGAAATTTTTGTTTGTTTATCAAAATTAAAATAGATAGATCTCCCTTGAATTATAACCTATTGAAGTCATACATACATAAACCAATATAGGGACATTTGCTGTTTTCTCATTTGCTATTGTTTAAAGGGATACTGTCATGGGAAAAAAATGTTTTTCAAAATAAATCAGTTAATAGTGGTGCTCCAGCAGAATTCTGCACTGAAATCCATTTCTCAAAAGAGCAAACAGATTTTTTTTATATTCAATTTTGAAGTCTGACATGGGGCTAGACATTTTTTCAATTTCCCAGCTGCCCTAAGTCATGTGACTTGTGCTCTGATAAACTTCAATCACTCTTTACTGCTGTACTGCAAGTTGGAGTGATATCACCCCCTCCCTTTTTCCCCCTTGCAGCCAAACAAAAGAACAATGGGAAGGTAACCAGATAGCAGCTCCCTAACACAAGATAACAGCTGCCTGGTAGATCTAAGAACAACACTCAATAGTAAAAACCCATGTCCCACTGAGACACATTCAGTTACATTGAGAAGGAAAAACAGCAGCCTGCCAGAAAGCATTTCTCTCCTAAAGTGCAGGCACAAGTCACATGACCAGGGGCAGCTGGGAAATTGACAAGATTTCAAAATTGAATATAAAAAAATCTGTTTGCTCTTTTGAGAAATGGATTTCAGTGCAGAATTCTGCTGGATTAGCACTATTAACTGATGCGTTTTGAAAAAAACATGTTTTCCGATGACAGGATCCCTTTAAGTACCAGTACAGGTGCAATTAGGAGATGATAAAACCTCATCTTCCATAAAGTACTGACTTATTCCACGTTTTTGCATGCTAAACACTGAAGGTACATTGAGGTTTGATTGTTAAGGTCAATTCCTAATATCAAATTTTGCCATTTTGGATTTTTACTGAAAATACTGTATTCTCGATAAGCAGCCTTAGAACGCAAACAATTGTCCTGTGACCACAAAGTGGAATTACAGCACATTAATATGATAGTAATGACAAAAAAGAGCAGCCAGGGAGCCACATAAGCTACATTCTGTAAGTTTATACCCCTGGTTTGTATAAACTGTGACTTAAAATTACCTGCTACAAATTCACCTAAAAAGTTTAGATTATTTAAATATGTAACATGTGAACATGTCTAGGATAACTGAAATTCAAAATTACGCATGCACTATTCCAGTAAAAAATCATCCCATGAATGTACAGAAAGGGGTCCAGGATCAGACTTGCAGCCCAGGAGCTGCATTAAGAAGCCATAAAGAGTGACTTTATTCTGGGCCTGTGGGGGCTGTTTAGATCTGAAGTAATCTACTTGGTCTCACCATGAAACACTGCAAGCAAACCTCACTACTAAACCCTTGGTGCTGCTATCTGTGAAGTCCTACCCTTATGCTTACACATTTGTGACATATATATATGTATTCACAGGACCCAGTGCACCACTTACTCACTTGGAAGCACCAAATGGGCTTTTCATTAGCCAAATTCAATAAACTTGGGACGGCTCAGGAAGTGAGTCTTCTTTCCAGCTAAGTGGCTCAATCTAATTAGAGAGTGATTTTCAGCTTTGATAGCGCTGACACCAATTCCACACATAAAATCAAGATTATGCATGACCGTCAGACGCATGAATCTGTCCTACTACAAATATACACAGATCTAATATCGGGCACCTTCCCCTTTGAAGACACCAATATTTATTTGTTCATATGTTTCTGATATTTAAACTAAATTATTGATGTTTGTACCATTAAAGGTATTATTGAGAGATCCAGATTAATCAGCCAAACTATAAGGATCAAAACCTTTATTATGAGTCCCTAGGACAAATGTTGTATGGCTATGCAATCTTGTATAAAAAAAACTCTAATCCCTTCCCTTATGAAAGTAAGTTTTGAGTAGTGTAGTTCTTAAAAAATTCCAATATAAATCAGTGTAATCTTTTTGATGTCTAGAGGTCAAGCACATTTATCTGATGCTGGTAGCAGTTATTTAGATCCCTGATGCAATGTAAAGTATAGATAGTGAGTTATATGCTCTTCTAATGCCAACGATCATGCAATTGCCACACGCTGGGCAACTTACCTGGTATTTTGGGAGGTAATGTGAATATGTAAGGGAATGCTTACACAATGTAGGTATTTGAGCTTTGCTTATGGGTGAAATGGAGTTGATTAATTGGCATGCCCTAGGAGAACCCCCCAGCCATCTGACTCTATTTAAGCACAAGACATTATGTCAGACGAAACAGCAATGATGATCATACCAACACCAGTTACAAACAATGGTCTGTGGCGTGTTAATGGCCCTTAACTGTGATTAGTTCAGAAAAGGACTGGAGATGCAGACATCTAACTCCTGAGATGTTAACCATCTTCTGATGTATTTCACACATTTTGAATAATGAATAAACTACCCTTTAAAAGCATGTTTTTCATAATTAAAGTCCATAATGTTTCCAGCATATGCCCATTTTAATTCAGACACAAATACAAAGAGTTCTTTGTGATGTAAAGTCCGGATTTAATACACAGAAATCAAAAAAGATCCAAAGTAGGACTCTGCCATTTCCCATAGAGCTCTATTCTTGATTCTCTTGATTCTCTAGATCTCATTTTTCTTTTGCAAGACAGTACTTTGTTGTTGCTACTATTCTTATTATTATTATTATGAACATATTTTTAAAGCACCCACAGATTCTTCAACATATACACCCAATAAATTGGTTTATATATTGAACATACAGGCAATAAAAAACATAACCAGTGGGTAAAGCGGATGATAACTAACAAAGCATGAATCCATAATGATGGCAAAACCATCTTGTATATTTAATATTTAAATATTTTCCGCTACATACAATTAATACACTCCCATGGCTGTTTTGCAGGTCACAGCTTTTTCAAACACATTTAAAAAGTCATATTTTATTGTACTGTAATTCCATACAGACCTGATACTTTTCAGCATTTTCCTACTGACTGGCAGGATTTTCCTGACCCCCACCGCTACTCAATGGGACTAAGAAAATGAACCTTAAAGTATCCAGGGATTAGGATAGGTTTTTTTTTCTGTTTTGTGTCTGGCTAATAATGAACCAAGGCACAAGTATCAAATTCTCCCTGAATTCAATTTCTGTAATGGGATTTCATTCTAGTAACTTGCTGATCTATAATTGTGTTTCTGGGAAACAGATTTTATAAACGAATGCTATGAAACCAAACAAGAGAGCAGAGAAGAGCACAGAGAACAAGAGCATCTAAGAATTGTAGGGATGAGAAAGTTAATCACTGCTATGTTTGGAAATTATTTACTAAATAGCGATTTTATCAAAATACCATAGTTGATTATAAAAAAAAGGAATGCAATTATTGATTATGGGGCACATTTACCTAGGGTCGAATATCGAGGGTTAATTAACTCTCGATATTCGACTGCTGAATTCAAATCCTTCGACTTCGAATATCGAAGTCGAAGGATTTATCACTATTCCTACGATCGAATGAACGGATTTTAATCCATCGATCGAAGGATATTCCTTCAATCAGAAAATTGTTAGGAAGCCTATGGGGACCTTCTCCATACATTAACATTGGCCTCGGTAGGTTTTAGGTGGTGAACTAGGGGGTCGAAGAATTTTTTAAAGAGACAGTACTTCGACTATCGAATGGTTGAATAGTCGAATGATTTTTAGTTCGAATCGTTCAATTCGAAGGTTGTAATCGAAGGTCAAAGTAGCCCATTCGATGGTCAAAGTAGCCAAAAAAAACATTCGAAATTCGAACTATTTTTCCTCTATTCCTTCACTCGAGCTAAGTAAATGGGCCCCTAAATGTATGCGCAAAGTGCTTGTAGACTATACTATATCCTTTTATGTTTTCCCTCTACAACAGAATAGCTTTACTCTTACAAGGAATTGTAAAGGGAACTGGGACACGTAATATGGTTGCTCAGCAGTAGGATAATACAGCCATATTGGAACAGGGCTAGGCCAGATTTCATGGACACACAGGGTCCCCATGTCTGTGCCCTGCCCCTAATTTACTATATCCCTATCCAATTTTCATTTCTGTAAAATGTTCATGATAAACCGTCTGGCTCTGACTAAGAAGTTCTTAGAGGAGCATAAATACCTCTATATATCAAATTCTTCAAGTAATTACACACAAAAATAAAGGGAAGGTGTGCAAACTTTCTTTATTAAACAGGGACCTGGTTCCATGAGCAAATGGTAAAGAGGTTTATGAAGAGAGCACAAAACCAAGTACCTACACCATATCTCTCTATGAGAACTGTATTGCACGTAACTATACAATATACACTGGGTTACAGAAATGGAAAGGTTGATCTGGGAAGGTAATGTTCCCTCCAAAAAAACACTTGATTTGTCTAATCAACCTCTGATGTAATTGCACTAAAGCTATGGTATGGGATCTGTTAACCGAGAAACCTGTTATCCAGAAAGCTTACGGAAAGTCAGTCTCCGATACACTCCATAATATCCAAATAATCCAAATTTCTTAAAATTATTACTCCTTTCTTTGTAATGATTTAATAGTACATTGTACTTGATCCAAACTAAGATATAATTAATCTTTATTGCAAGCAAAATCAGCCTATCGGGTTTATTCAATGTTTACATGATTTTCTAGTAGACTTATAGGTATAAAGATCCAAATTACACGAAAGAGCCATTTTACAGAAAACCCCAGGTCCCAAGCATTCTGGATAACAGGTCACATACCTGTACTATAAAACTTTAATATCCAATGATCCATCTGTAAGACAATACCCCACAGTCATTGGGATATCTGGATTCCCCCCACTCACCTCATGGGTTATTTTGTGTGTTGCAAAATTGCATTGATATCTACCAGATATTTAGCAGCTTGGCATGCGCATGGTCACTTTAGTATGGAGCTTATGTTTAAATTTTGCCTTCACCTTTATTCATAGTATAAATATCCAATAGCGCACTTTTTATTCCATCTATTTCAATACCATGGTTCCCCAATGTCTTAGTTAACTACTTGTCCTTCTGCAACAATCTGCTACTAATACTAATTCATAATACTAGCTCTTTCCCTGCTAGCTTGGTTGGTAAATACTTAATCCAAGAATGTTTAAAGTAGTAGTAAACACCGCATGTTAAACAGGAGCTTTGCTTCATATTGAAAATGTTTTATACCTGTTCTTTAAGTGAAATAAAAAACAATGCCTTGTAATGTTTATATTATAAAGAGCTAATGACAAGCTAACGGCTAGAAAAAATTCTTCATATTTATCCAGACTATTTTTTGGACTCTGTATACACGTGAAACTGAAACTGTAGCATGCAGTTTGCCATTTCGGGTTCATATAAGCAAAAGTTGTGCAAAAATGTTTTCTTACACTTGAATTGGGTATATGTGCACAAGTACCTTTTTTAATTGCCTTTAAGTTCAAGCAAAATAGCACCAATGCCAAGCTTGTAAATGAGTTCTGCATATTATGTTATTCTTTTACCTACTAATATGTTTTTGGAGCAAGAGGGATAAAGCAAAAGAAAAACTCTACTCAGGTGCTCTGGACATACTCCCTATCATCGCACAACCTTTGCACAGACACAGTAGTGCTAAACACAATAAGATACATAATTACAAAGACACTGCAATTTAGCAGTTCCACAGGCCAACTATGCAGAGCAATATGCCCTCAGCTGCTCACAATGGATTTCCCAGCATATTTTTTTCTACAATTAGTCTATGTTAGATGTTGGCTTTATATTTCCTATATTCAGATTTTATTAAATTTAGTCTCATGTATTAAGGGTCATTGGCTGGGCCAGACTTTATGCTGGTTGATAATCTAATGTGTATATAAAACCAAAAGACTTGACTGCATCTTTCTTTTGCACTTTGCTCCTTTCCCACCATTGTAAATAATTCTCTGATTTATTCTGTATTGCCCAAGTTTTGGAGCTGGATCCTAGGTCCAGAGTTAGAGCAAAGCTAATCCCTGTTTAAAATGTTTGGAAACCCTGACAACATAACATCGTTGTCTTAACAAAAGCCATGTTGATTTAAAGGTATTTTCCTCCGTGACTCATGTATTATTCTGTAATTGACAACATTCGGTATGGATCTGCATTGCTGCATTGTCTGGAAATGTACAGGATAAATAATGTCCAACAATAAGCACTGCATGACAATACAATAATTCCATTTAGTACAGTAGAGAATGTGTCCCAAGAGTTTTCTGTATCAAATGCAACCAAGGTGCTGTTAGACAGAACTGGCACCTGATTGTCTGCCTTGCTATATTAAAGTAAGAATCATAATAGAGATCTTTAGCTTTATCAAGCGATGTGTCAGTGAAAGGAAATATAATTCCAAGCAACTTTCAAAATATTTCTCTGTCCCTTTTTGTTTCCGACTCTGTACAGTAGCAGGAGCCACAGGTCTTAAATAAAGCATTCAAAGCACTGTGATATTGGCTTCTGCTAAACTGTTTCAAGAATCAGAAAGTGACAACAAAACACCTACCTAACTGGTAATACATGTATTAATTTATGTTAATGTACTGTTGCTTAGAAGGATATTTTCTTTAGTTATGCAAAAAACATTGAACTTATTGGACCAGTCTAAAGTTTCAGCTTGTCAATAGCAGCAATGATCCAGGACTTTAAACTTGTCACAGGGGGTCACCATCTTGGAAAGTGTCTGTGACACTCACATGCTCAGTGGGCTCTCAGCAGCTGTTGAGAAGCTAAGCTTAGGGGTCGTCGCAAATTATCAAGAAGAAAATTAAGTTGACCTGTATTATAAGCTGATGCTACAGGGCTGATTATTACATTTGATTCTAGTTGCACTGTTTTCTGTGCTGCCATGCAGTAATTATCTGTATTAATTACTAATCAACCTTATATTGTGTCATTTATTTTCTATGCTTACTGTACATTTTGAATCGGTCCCTAAGCTCAGTAAGTGACAGCAGCACAGAGCATGTGCAGTGAATCAGAAGAAAAGAAGATGGGGAGCTACTGGGGCATCTTTGGAGACACAGGTCTTCTTCACTAAAGGGCTGTGGTTGCCTTGGGCTGGTACAGAAGCCCAAAACACAGTGTACAACATTTCTGACCTACTTCTTTAGTTAAGCTTTAGTTCTCCTTTAATGTTATGTTTTGAAACGGTATGTTTAAGATTAATTTGGTGCAATTACTTGGAGGTAGCTCCAGGGTTCCCCAGTGTCAATAGGCCCACTAGTGCACAATTCAATAATGTAGACTGATTGGTTACAATGGTGCTTAGTACAATTAAACAGAAGTGCAAGGAGTATGTCTGAACACAAATGCCTTCAAAGTGGACCTGTCACCTACACATAAAAAGCTGTACAATGAAAGTCCTTTGCAAATTAAACATGAAACACATTTTTTTTTCATTAAACATCCATCCTTGTTATAAAGGTATTTAAATATTTGAGCTGTCAATCAAATATTACTGATGAAGCGCCCAATAGCGTGAAATGTGTCAGGAGGGTGTGGCTAACACAAGGTAAGCAGACCGGGGGGGAGACACTGTGCCTAAAATAATCATATATTATTAAAACTTTGGACTCATCTGCCAGCTTCCCAGAGTAATAGTAATAGAGTAATAGTGTTCGCTTGAGCCAACACAATGGGTGTCATTTATTAGGTGCAGGTTGAGGGTGGAAAAAAATGGCACAATCCACAATGTTTTTGCACTGCATGTAGATGAGCTGCTCCAGGTCTCTATGCTTTAAAATGTAGTGCAGAGACATGCATTCCCCCAATGAATCCAAAGATATGGGGGTTGCGGACACCGCCAGCTGGTATCAGTAAATGTGAACCGGAACGTATTAAAACAAATCCATCTTTATTAGACAATTTAAAAATAGCGGGCAGGGGAAAGGAGAACAGGCTTGACGCGTTTCGTGACGTCTAGGTCACTTCATCAAAACCTTGAAGGCCCCCTGCTGGATCCTCACAGAAATAACACCCATAATTAAGAACATTGAGAACATATGTTAAAAGTCACGTAACAGGTACACTCTGTATTCAAATAATGGTAAACATATAAAGATAAGCATATTTAACAGCAACAACGTATGTACTGCAAGGTCATTATAATATGATGTAAACATGGTTATATAAATGTTAATAAGAATGTTAATAAGAATACTTATTTATAAGAATAATTATAGGGATATCAAGTCGAGGAGTGCAAGCAGCACCAAAATTATGAAATTGGAAGAACCATACAAAATTATACAAAATTATACAAAAATATATAATTTTAATTTTAATTTTAATTTTATAAAGGCCCAAAAATCATCAAATATTTGGAAAAATCAAAACATCACAGAAAGACGGGAAAAAGGCAGCTAAAGAGTAAAATACGCTGAAAGAGAAACTTTGAAAAGGGTAATAAACTAGCAGTCAATGAAACAAGTCAGTTCCCATTCTCTATTTAGCCCATGTGGGGTCACCGTATTTAGCTTAAAGATCCAGTAGGCTTCTTTCCTAAGGAGGGAATTGTCAATTTCCCCCCTGCGTATATTTGCTACTACCCTATCAATTACCTGAACTGTAATGCATGCTTTACTGTCATGTCTATCAATCAAATGTTTGGAAACCGCAGAACTGCAATCTCCACGTGTGACGCTACTCAAATGTTCCGATACTCGCTTCCTAAGGGGACGGGTAGTCTTGCCTACATACTGCAGACCGCACTGACAGGTAATAAGATATACAATATTGCACGTACCGCAGTTTGCGTAAAAATTGATATTATGACTCCTCCGATCCAATCTACCACAAAAAGTTTTTGAGGGTTTCATATACCGGCATGTGCCGCAACGACTGGCACCACACCTGTAGCACCCTTTAAATGTTAGCCAATGTGTAGGCCCGGGGGACTCGGACTCTGAAAAGAGGCTAGGGGACAAAATCGACCCCAGACAGGGACCCCTTTTAAAAGCAAAACTGGGTTGAGAAGGTAACGAATCCCTTAATCTGGGATCCTGGCCCAAGATATTCCAATATTTCTGTATAATGCCCCGTAGTTGGGCACTGTTGCGGGAGTAAGAGGTGATAATCCTAGGACATTCATTTCGATTACGACCTTGGCATCTAGAGTTCCTGTTTGAACCCAAATGAGTTGCCTTCTTGGGTTGAGAGGCCAATAAATCACTCCGACTCGTGCCCACAGCTCTATCATAGGCTGATTTGACATCCCAGAAATCATAACCCCGTTGGATAAACCTATCCCATAGGAGCATAGCTTGTTCATTAAAGGAGTCCCAAGTGGTACAGATCCTGCGTAAACGCAGGAACTGGCCCACTGGGACGCCACGTAATACACTTTTGGGGTGACAGCTGGCCGCATGTAACAAAGTGTTGCGGGTTATCGGTTTCCGGTACAAATCAGTGAGTATTGTATCACCTTCAACATAGAACTTGATATCTAGGTAGGACATGGTGGTGGGATTACATTCACTAGTAAACGATATCCCCCATTCAGAGTCATTGCAATATCTAACAAATTCACTTACAGTTGTCTCATCCCCCCTCCATATCAAAATCAAATCGTCGATAAACCTAAAAAAAGAAACAATGTGGCACCGAAATGGATTCTGTTCTCCATAGACGAAACAACGCTCCCAAAACCCCATAAACAAATTGGCATATGAGGGCGCAAATCGCGCCCCCATAGCCGCTCCTCTCTTTTGAAGAAAAAATGCCCCATTAAACATAAAGTAATTTGAGGTGAGGAGATATTGCAATGCTCGTAATAGGAAATCATTCTGAACCTCTGGGTATAATTTCACGTGTGACAACCAAAACTGAATGGCAGATAATCCGCGTGTGTGTTCAATTGAGGAGTAAAGTGAAGTGACGTCCATAGTGACCCACAAGTAAGAGGGGTCCCACCGTATCTGTTGAATTTTATTGATGCAGTCTGTACTGTCCCGAAGATAGCTTGGTAGGCCAAAAACCATAGGTAAAAGAAGACTATCAACATATTCAGAAAGATGCTCATTCAAGGAGCCTATACCAGAGACAATGGGTCTACCCTGGACATTCACAAGAGTCTTGTGAACCTTAGGCAGCCAATGGAAGATAGGTATACGGGGGGAATCACATTTAAGATAATCAAATTCCTTGTCACTCAAGATACAATCATATTTGGCTCCCTCCAATAACTTTTTAAATTGTCTAATAAAGATGGATTTGTTTTAATACGTTCCGGTTCACATTTACTGATACCAGCTGGCGGTGTCCGCAACCCCCATATCTTTGGATTGTTGTTTGCGGCGGCCAGAGCGGACCCAGCGGTTACATCTACCAGGCTGTCTGTGCATGCTCACCTCTCCAAGTTTGGATCGCTCTCGTTTGAATTCCCCCAATGAATACAGAGCTGGCAACATTGGGGCAAATTTATTAAAGGGTGAAGTGGCCGTCAAAAAATGTGCCAGAATTCCTATCCGCAGGGACATTGTCAATTTACTAACAGGCATAGAGGACAATTCCCTGCCCGGCTTGGCCCGGCTCTGGGTGTGGTGAAGCAAATTCGCCCTTTAGTGAATTTGCCCCATTGTGAGGGAATCATGTGGGTGTGCCCCCTCCCATCCCCTACCTATACACTTGTGCCTCTTAATGCTTCCCCCCCCCTTTTCTTGAGTCTGGATAAAGGCAAAGGAACTTAACACATCATATGTGAATATAAAAATGAAATATGTAGAAAGTGAATGTTCTGTCCAAATTCTTTAAATACAGGCTGTATCTACAAATGGTAAATATTTCTCTATTACAGTAAGTATAACTGCACTGTAACATGTTTAACTAACAGAGGAAATGTTTCAGGCTTTCCCACATTGTGGTAATAAAAAATCATAACTGGCAGTTACTTGGGTAAAATTGTATTTAGATTTTCTAGAACAGCAAATGGTTAGTAAATATGGGAGCAGGGCTTAAGCATGTTAATGTTTCTAAAAGCCAATGGATTTCATTTTCTTGTTTTGATCTGCATTGTAAGACCATTTAGAGCAAACTCTCTGAACAGAAATAAAACGAAATTCATGAGAGAAGATTATTCATACCGATTGTGAGGGATTCCATCTCCAAGTCAGCTGGAGCTGTCAAGATCAATAAAATATAGTTATAAAGTGCCAGGACACAGGTCCCCTTGCAATGTCTGGGGGTGGCACAATGGAGGTTTTTACAGAATTACATGTCTTTTCTAATTTAATGCTTTATACTTGATGCCCGTGGTTATGTATGTTCTATTTTGAAATAGGAGCATTATTTTGCATACGTTATGTGTAGCCAACCAGATAAGTGTACCAAACAGCAAGGCAATGTAAATATATGAAATGCTTTTTCCCAAAAAGCACAGCCCTCCTATTCATTTTCATTATTATTACAACTTTTTTTGAGCCAGTGAATAATAAATCATAGCAATAATCTAGAAATCTGTTGTTTGCTTAAAGGAGTGGTTCACCTTTCAGTTAACTTTTAGCATGTTATAGAATAGCTAATTCTAAGCAACTTTTCAATTGGTTTTCATGATTTATTTTCTATAGTTTTTGAATTATTTGACTATATTTCTAACTCTTTCTAAATCGTCATTCACCCCATCTAAAAACAAATGCCCTGTAGGGCTGCACATGTGTTGTTATTGCTACTTTTTGTTACTCATCTTTCTATTTAGGCCTCTCCTATTCATATTCCAGGCTCTTATTCAAATCAATGCACAGTTGCTAGGGTAATTTGGACCCTAGTAACCAGATTGCTGAAATTGCAAACTGGAGAGCTGCTGAATAAAAAGCTAAATAACTCAAAAAACACAAATAATAAAAAATGAAAACCAAATGCAAATTGTCTCAGAATATCACTCTCTACAACATGCTAAAAGTTAATTTAAAGGTGAACAACCTCTTTAACTATATCTGAAGCACAACTTTTTATTACATAAGTATAATAAGTATATTATAATAAAGTATATTAGGTTTGTAGGTTTTATCCAAGACTGATTTTGTCTGCACTACAGATAATTGTGAGGACTAGAGTTGCTCCTGTACAAAGACTGGTGTTAGCAAAGCTATAACTTACACATTGATTGCCTTGATAATGGGTATTAATTTTACTTTTTGTAATTAGAAAAATCTTCTAAAACACAAGTACCTTCTGCTTCAGTGATAGGGCATTATGATAATTTTTAGAGAACAATAAACCCTGAGAGACAAGGGCTCCTCTTGTATCTTCTTTGTCCATATGAAGGAACTTAATCACGAAGATTGATTTTCCAAGACTCAAAAACATAAGAACCATGCACACTATAATGGACACACCTGTTACATGAAACAAGAATATTTAGGTAGTTATTTTCGTTTTGTCTTTTACTTTGCCTAAAAAAGGTGGAATGGTTCAACTTTAGTGATGGGAGCGTTGGAGCGTTTTGCTTAGTCGAAAAATTAATGAAACAGCGCCGACGTCAATTTTTTTGAATTTTCACAGCAATTTCGCTAATTTATTCGCCAGTGGCGAATCGCAGGAATTTGCCACAAATTCGCGCCTGGCGAATAAATTCGCCCATCACTATTCAACTTGCAAAATATTTACCAAGATTAGAAATCTTATGAGCAATATGTTGTTTAACTCTCTTTCACTTGCCTCACAAAATAAAAAGGCTTGACTGTGTGGTACATGTTTCGGAACATCAAAAGTTGATTTTGTCCTCCAGTAGAGGTGACTGATTTCTAAGCAATCTTGCATGATGCATCTACTCTTTTAAAGGGGTTGTTCACGTTTGAGATAACTGTTAGTAAGATGTAGAGAGTCACATTCTAAGACAATTGCAATTGATTTTCATTTTTTATTATTTGCAGTTTTTGAGTTATTTAGTTTTTTATTCAGCAGCTCTCCAGTTTGCAATTTCAACAATCCATTTTCTAGGGCCCAAATTACCATAGCAACCAGGGACTCATTTGCATAAGTAGACTGGAATAGGAATAAGAGAGGCCTGAATAGAAAGAGGAGTAATACAAAGTAACAATAGAAGTGAATTTGTAGTCTTACAGCATTAGTTTTTAGGTGGGGTCAGTGACCCATTGTCAGGGCCTGAAGGCTCTGTTGGAGTTTTGTGGACCAAGGAGGAAGCTTAGAGTTCAATACAGTTCGTGGTATCAGAAGGGTTAGGCAAAAGAGTAAACAAAGTCCAGGCAAGGGTTTAATCCAAGCAGCAAGGTTCGTAATCCGATAAACAGGCCGAGGTCAATAACAAGAATCAAAGTATTAAGCAAAGATCACACCAAGGAACTCACAAAGATGAACCTATATTTGGGCAAAGTCTGAAATGTTCTGGCGCCTTAAATAGGTCAGTTTTCACGCTAAACGGACGTGCTGTAGTCATGCCGCTGCATGCTGACGTTGCGCACCTTGACGCTGGGCCCATTCTGATGCACTGCCGTCAAGACGTTGCGCATGTTTGACACGTAGGCATCAGAACGTGCCATGAAGGAATCCTGGAGGCCGCCATTTTGCCAAAGGGAACCAGAACCGCCAAAAAGGACCAGAGCGGTGAGTATTCCTTACACCCTCATTTGAAAGCTGGAAAGAGTCAAGAGTCAGAAGAAAAAGGAAAATTATGAAAAAGAAAAAAATGAAGAACAAAAAGTTTCTTCATGTTGACTATTCTATAACATACTAAAAGTTAACTTAAAGGTGACCCACCCCTTTAAGGAAAAAAAAGAATCATTACTGCCTCTTTTTTTCGTCACAGCCTTCCCTGTATGTAGGAGGAATGTACAGTGCAGTTTTTACCAGAGCAGTTCTAGAGGAGCATAGTAATGCAGTCTACCTTGCTTTGTTTTTTTCTGCTGATGCTGCATGCTTGTGAACATTTGATATTTGAACACATTGGGGCTCATTTATAAACACTGGTCCAATGTGCACTTGGGCAGTAACCCAATAAGAGGTTGGCTTTCATTGTTCAACCTGCATTTGGCTGAAGAAAAGCCAGTTACTGATTGGTTGCTATGGGCTACTGCCCATGGGCAAATTTGCTCCTTGCTTATAAATGAGCCCCACTGTGTTCATGTAAAAATTTCTGATCAAACTCAATTTAGAGTTTAGAAAAAACTTGAATTATAAAACTTTGTCTAGTTCTCATTGCAAGCACGATGATTTATCCTGCATAAATTTCAGTTGTCTACATCATTTTCCATAATGAACACTGCCGCCAGGCAACCGATCCTCCAGCCACTCTACCAATCCCTGCACTGGCTTCTGCTACCTTTCAGAATAAAATTCTGACATTCAAAGCTACCATGTGATACCATATGCTACATCTCTCACCTTGCTTATTTTTGATCTTGCCCACATCTTGTGTCTCATTCCCTTCCCCTTTAGATTGTAAGATCATTTGCACAGGGCCTTTCTCACCATACTGCTGTGTATACAGCTTCTCTAACTCCAGTTGCAGGAACAAAGGGTATAGAGCCAGTTACACAGCTCTAGTAAGACTGGAGGATTCTTTTGCAGTTTAACTGGGGAAAAGTTTTGGGGATCTGTAACCCAGCAGTGGATAAGAAAATTGTGGTTGAGCAAAGTATTTGGATCCCCTTTAAGATGCCCCCATTAGTTACAGGTATGGCACCTGTTATCCGCAATGCCCGAATTACAAAAAAGCCATCTCCCATAGACTGCATGTTATGTGAATAATCCAAATGTTTACAAATAATTTCCTTTTTCTCTGTAATAATAAAACAGTACCTTCTACATGATCCAAACTGAGATATAATTAATCCATATTGGAAGCAGAATCAGCCTGTTGGGTTTATTTAATGTTTACATGATTTTATAGCAGACTTAAGGTATGAAGATCCAAATCATGGAAAGATTATCTGGAAAAACCTGAGCATTCTCAATAACAGGTTCCATACCTGTACTAATTTATTGCTCCGTTATGTCTAATTATTGATAATGTGTTGGAGCATACTAGGAGTTGTATTCTAGAATTATTTGGGCAGAGCAACACTTCTGTGATTGGTTAATGTCATTCCTTCATTAGATACTTACTAATGGCACCATCAGGGTTGTAGCTGGCAGTTCATCTGCCATATTAACTTGAAACACTGTGTAGCAAACAAGGATGCTGGTCTTGAACATTATCCATGTCCTACTATTAGGAGGTAAGCAGAAGCTCATAAGATCAACAATCATGAGCAAAATGCTTGGAAGAAGAATGTTAACAAGGTAGAGCATAGGGTGCCAGAGTATAACAAGATGGAAATTAGCAGAAATAAATTATTATCCTAAAACCAGAAAGCTCAAAAATGGGGATGCCATTTCTCAGAGTCATACTGTATATAAGCAAACATTTCTTAATTATTGACCGATTCAGTGTTTCCTTCCTTGTCTGTGTTGTCTGTATATTAGGCATCAGAGCTCTCTATAACAAGAAAGGGGGTCATTACAAACACAAATGAAGCATGCAATTGCAATATTTGGACACAAATAGTCATATTTTCCCCATAATGCAGGTACAAGTCACATGTAGCATGAGAGTTCGGTTGTCTAACTTTTGGCATTTACCTCTAACCCACTGTGGGAACCCTGAAGCTACCATCAGATCTAGGGTGGCAGTAGCTCCAGGTTTGCAGGTGCATTTGTAATTAACCCCTGAAGATTTTTACATTCTAATGAGAACAGAAAACAAGGCTTTTAGACACATGTAGAGATATTACTTTGCATATACTGTGTCTACAGAAGAGTGCAACTACTAGAATCCTCTGGCATCATAAGTGGGTTGCTTGGAAGCTCTAGTTCACATCCGATTGACATGTTTTAAGCTTGTTAACAGTGCCTGTAAAAAAAGAAGTGGTATTTATATGTTAACAATATTTGTGGTATTTATACGTTAATAATATTTGTATATAGAAGCATATAGAAGCAATAAATGTGATAAATGAATCAACTTTTGATAATTTTGTCTACACCAATACCTGTATACCTATAACTATAAAGTAGAGAAACTCTGAGTTCCTGGTTAACTTAAACGATACCTTGTTATACATTTTGGTTCTGTATCTGTAAGGGGAGTCAGATATATACTATATACTATTGCTATATACACTCTTGTTGTTAATCCACTTTGGTGATAATGAAAGAAATAAATCTAATTGAGAATTTGTATATGATGAGTACCATAGAAGATGAAAAAGAAGCCCTACGGTGTTAGCCTTTGCTTTGCTGCTCATCAAACCTTCATTTGATAAGGTTCTTTTTATGATGCTATGAATTTTGGAAGTACTCATTTATTCCACACATAATTCCCCCCGCCCATCTTTATTTCAGCCTCTGCTCATTTGTGAGCTATTGTCGCATTGATAATGATTTTGCCATTAAAACAGCAATCACTGCTGCATGAGAGAGCTTTGTCCCAGGCTGTCCATTTATCTTTTTATGTTATGTGTGGTTAGGTAGTCCATGCTGCTGGTGTTGATAGACAAGCCAGAAAGAGTGTCACCTAGGTAATACATGCTAGAGAAAGAATCAGGATGGAAATATGTATGAAATGTATCCAAGGATAACTTTGAATTTCACTGATTAAAACACTGGTGGCTTTTCCTTTAGTAACGTTTTTCATGCAGCCAAAAAGTTTGTACTAGACAGAATCAATAAGTATTTTGGTACTGCAAATAAAGTCATACTGTATATGTCCAAACTCATCGTTATTCTGATGAATTACTCAGGGTCACAATTGCTTATTGTACATAATGTATAATCTGGAGGCGTATTTATCAACATTCTCATTTTAGTGCTTTTTGAGGTTTCTGAAAACACGGCTAAACCCACATTCTCTAAAACCACATGTCATGTAATTTATGAAAAGATCTAAATATAAAAAGTAAAAACTAAAAAATGTGCTGAATGATCCGCTAAAAAATACAAAAAAACTCAATTAATTTGAGTTTTATCGGAAAATTATTAGCAAAAAAAAAATATCGGAAAACCTCTAAAAGTCTGAATTGATTAAAAGCAGTCAAAATAGATAGCATCTCGACAACTTTTCCTTGCCAAATTTTTGCATTAGGTTTTCGTGGTTTTTACACTTAGGAGCAGATTTACTAAGATTCCAATGGTAAATTCAAATGTTCTAGTTTTTTTTTTTTTGGTTAAAACTTGAAAATTAAAATTTAAAACTGCCAAGTAAAATTTGAACCCTGGAAACGGTTCTAATTTGACTATTCTCCACTTAAAACATGCCGAGTTCATGTTGAAGTTAATGGCAGGTCCCTTGAATTATTTTGTTAATCTAGTAGTGATTAATAGTAGTGATTGCTTAAAAATGACCCTCTATAGACTCCAACGTGAGAATAAAATTGTCGTGTTTTTTTTTGTTGAGGAAAACAATTCGAATTCGGGTTGAAACTATTCAATTGAATTTTAGATGTTCAAAAATTTTCATAAACAATAGACCATTCGAATTGTGAATAAAATCAAATTTATTAGAGTTTAAAAAAATTTAGATTACTCTATAATTCGACTTTTGATAAATAACCCCTTAAAAAATCTAAATTTTTCAAAGCTTTTAAGAAATATAGAAAAAAACAGGAATTTTTAGAGATTTATGGAAAATACAGACATTATTTAATGGCCATCTGGGTGTTATGAATAGAGTATGTGTAAATGAGTCAGAAGTAAGTTAATATGCTATCAGATTGCTGCATGGAAAAACCCCTTTTAGGAAATCAACGTTTTTTCAGTGGCCCCATTAGCTTATAAACAATATATGAAAACATATTTACCAGTGAGAAGGTGGTGTACAAAGAGCAGAAAACTGCTGCAATCAACATTTTTTTGCCTACCAGTATATTGAAGAACATCCAATTACTTTTTCAAAACTTTATTTGGAACCACTGTAGGCACAGAATCTCGAAACAGGCACAGAATCTCGAAACAGGTACTGATGTCAGCAGCAAGGCGTGGCAGACTGGGTGTCCCCAACCTACAGTATAATAAAGCACCGCAACTCTTAACTTGGTCCTGTTGGCTATTACCCACTATTTGGGGCCATAATGAGAACTGTATGATCAATGAGTTCCACCTTAAATAGCTTATCCCGTCCAAAACTATTGCATTGCGAGACCCATCATCAATGCTTTCAGTGACCTGACTTATTCTTCCAATCTGGACTAACACCAAACATAAACATGGCCTATTTTCAGAATAGTCCGGCAATACAATGTACTGCTCCCTTTTTTATAAAAGGTGGTCTGAAACCAACCTACACAATGTTATGGACATGTTAGATGACCTTAAAACCCACACAATGCTCTCATTTCAGACTTTAAAGGACATTAAATTGACCTAAAACATTTTGAATACTTCCAACTGTGCCACTTCTTGCAGCCATATACAACTTTTGCAAAACTGAAAAATCAACTTTTGAAATCTTGGCTAATAATGGCCTTCTACAAAAGGAACTTATTTCTACTCTCTACAATATTCTCACCACTCCCCCAGATGGTTTCTAAACCAGAAATGTTTCTTCCACAACCTCTGTGCAAGGCAGATTGGACAAACATCTGGGAAAACACTACAAAGATGGTCAAATGCTTCAGATCCTGTTGAAAGGCCTGTGGAGCACTGGGAACTTTGATACATATCTTCTGGGACTGTCCCATCATCCAACCCATTTGGATGGAAGTCCTCAACCTTCAACTTTTTCATGTCAAATATCCTTTTATCTCCCCAACATGTTACTGGGGAAACCCTTACCGAAATTATGCAAAAGTGGCCAAACCTTAACAACCAAATATTTACAGCCACCAACTGGCAATTGATCCAAATGGAAAATTCCAGATACACCCACACTGGCACAAATAATACAATGTGTAAATACCAATAGGATATTTGAAATTGGAATTGCCACAATCCACAATAAATAATGTATTACTGGGGAATGTGGGAACTACAGGGACTGACTAGTTAATTAGCTATTCTTTTTTGCCCAAGCCACCCAGCGGCAAACTATCCTTGCCACTTGAATATGGTTCACTGGATCCTCCGATTTTCTTTATTACCACCTCTCTGTCTTATGCCAACACATTCACTAAATACAATAGTTGTAAAGTTGTGATTTTTTTTATATTTGTAACACCTATTTGGGCCACTCGGGGTTAATTCACCAGCTAGAACAGTAGAGCATGGGTTACACGCGACTTACACCCAGGGCAGGGCCTTCGCTAAGTGGAAGTGTTCCCTCTATGGTGTAGTGCAACTACATCCCCCCCAGGCTACTGTGCACACAAAAACAACTTGGGCGCCAGGAGGTTCTTAACAATCAGGAACGGTTTATTATGCCAAAAAGGGCAAATGACCACAGGTTTCAGTACTCACGCAGGAGTTGAGGAAAACAGCATATTGAGAATTCACACAGATCAAAGGCAGGCTCACACAGAGAGTACACAGGCAAATGCAGTACAACCTTTCCCTCCTGGAAGTTGTCAGGAAGCAGCTTCTACCCTACAGTCCCTCTTCACTGAGGTCCCTGACTGGAGGCAACACACAGAGCCTCTGGGAAGCTACTCCCTTACTGCAAATCCTTGTTGGAGCTTCAGCTGCTCTTTCTCTCTATCCTATCTGCCTTTCTCTCCTAGAGAGACTATGACAAGTCTGCCCTAGTATATCTGTTCCTCATTCACGGGGTTACCTGGTCCCCGACTTGGACACATGCCTTCTTCTGGGCCTATTGCACTCAGTCCCCCTGAGCACATCCAGCTGGAATCACATCCAGAGGCAAAAGAGGAAGAGGCCACTCCCTGCACTCACTATATAGGAGTGAGTCAGAGCAGTGTCATCAAATCTCTCAGCCTATCACTGTAAAGGTTATTCTGTAACAGGGATTCTACCCAATAACCCAAGGAAATGGTGAAAAGATTAACTCTATAGGGCCTGTATCCCTATAGGGCCCTACATATTTTAATTTTTCTCCTCTTTACTTGCAGTATAATCATCAGCCATGTTGATAACTGTAACACTGCCATGTATTTAGATGAGCTGTGTGTAGCGTATGGTATCTCAGCACACTCTTCTACCTCTTCTCCTATCACTTCGGGAGGAGCCCTGCCTTTCTGGGCAGGCAAGGGAACCAAATGTTCACAGGAGGAACAGGGAACAAGAAGCATGGTAAAGGGACAGGCTGGGTCGATACCAATCAGACAGAGAGTACAGAGTAAAGAGACAAGAACGTAGTCATGGTCACAGGCGGGGAAAAAAACCAACAGTATCACAGTACAGAGGAGAATCCAAAAGAGAAGTCAAAATACAAGCAGGACAGGCAGCAGACTTGAGATGATCAGGGACAGGCAAGGACAAGGAACAAGATCAGAACACTAAAAACATACCCAGGAACTATGGAGCTAGACCTACGTTGGGCAGCGTGTATTTGGCAGCGGGCCATTTAAATATTTGAATTCCGCGCCAATGCATAATGGCATCAGACCCATTGTTCGCATCAAACCCGGAACTTGCGAAAGCTTGCCTCATTCACTGAACGGTGTTTGAGGGGAGCGGATGTGCCACGGTCCCCTCAGCACCACCACTGGACCACCAGGTATTCTCATAATGTGCTTTTACTAAGGGCTGCTGTATATTCTATGACGCAATGTTCAAATATAAGCCATATAAAAATATAAGTTACTAAAATAAAAGACTCCATAAACTGGAGCATTTATGTAAACAGGGCATTCAGTCCTCTGGATCTTTGCCAAAGTACTTAGGTATTTGTCCAATATACATGGTGGAAGAGACACATTGGATAATCCTATCACAACTACACAGAATCAACACCTCTGTGAGTTTCTTCAGATGTCACGTCTTTGAAGAGTTACAATGTGCCATTGTAAATGGATTAGTGGAAGAGTTTATATGCCGAGGACTTCCCACACCAGTCAGTTGAACTGAAGAAGCTGCTCGGATGAACAGTGAAACGTCTTCATTGATTACTCAGCAAGTCCAGTTGTTTTTAGATTGACCTATACTAGATATACAATGACCTGGATGAATGAAAATCTTCATAGTCATGGTGGAAGAGGTGACTCTTGTAGGGAGTGGGTTTTTCACGTGATGTACTTACAAACCTGTTCATACATTAAACATTGACAGCTGTCTAATCTATTATACAGTATTGCCTACAAGATTCACTATCCTATTTCACTCCAATGGCTCATATGCAAATTAACGAGCTGTGGCATTTCAGTTTAGAGCGACAACATCAATTTCTAATTCAGAGGTAAAGCACCTATTCTGGCTCACTCGAATCTAGTTATTAATGCTCTGCATTTTTTCAATGACGAAAGGAATATTTAAAAACTGAAAGTGCTAAAGAATTTCCACGTCCGTTTCTTATGTTTCCCCAAAAGTGCCAGTAGGCTGAGGCAAACATTAAGGGGCTGATTCACCAAGGGTCGAATATTGAGGGTTAATTAACCCTCGATATTCGACTGGGAATTGAAATCCTTCGACTTCGAATATCGAAGTCGAAGGATTTAGCGCAAATAGTGCGATCGTACGATCGAAGGATTATCCTTCGATCAAAAAAAGTTAGGCAAGCCTATGGGGACCTTCCCCATAGGCTAACATTGACTTCGGTAGCTTTTAGATGGCGAACTAGGGGGTCGAAGGTTTTTTTAAAGAGATAGTACTTCGACTATCGAATGGTCGAATAGTCGAACGATTTTTAGTTCGAATCCTTCGATTCAAAGTCGTAGTCGAAGGTCGAAGTAGCCCATTCGATGGTCGAAGTAGCCCAAAAAATACTTCGAAATTCGAAGATTTTTTTACTTCGAATCCTTAACTCGAAGTTAGTGAATCGGCCCCTAAGTAATCCAAGAATTCCAAAAATGATGAATTTTAAGATGAATTTTATAAAATATCCCATGAAAATACTTTTCTCAAGATATCCACATTTCAGATGTTTTTGGGGTTGTGGATGTTTATATTGCACTTCTAGATAACTGCTCACTGTTAGTAACAATAGGATATTCACTTATATACACCAAGGTAATAATCAGCTGGCAACCATCAGCTATCTTTGAACAATGTGGTTTAAATAAATGATGAAAGCCAATGTTCTTCTGGTTCCTGGACTTATTATACTGGTGGAATGATTATTTTATTTTAGTAAAAGAAGACTGCAATCCAATGTTCCATTTGTGTAGTACATCCAAATACAAAGGGCCATCCTAAGTAGAGGCCACATTTAGGGGCAGATTCACTAAAGGGCGAAGTGGCCAACGCTAGCATCAATTCGTCAGAAATCCAATCAGCAGGGAAATCACCAACTCACTAACAGGCGTAAAGGACAATGCAATAGCGAACGAGACCGTTGCTAGCATTTGTTCTCACTCTATCAGGTGACTTTTTTCTCTGGCGAACGGTCATTACTCTGCAAATTCAGTAAAGTAAAGTGCAAATTAAAATAAAGTTGTAAAAATTATGGCAATTTGTCCTTTTTTTAAGCGGGATTGCCTGCAAAAGTCCTAACTATTGAACATTTTTGTGGGCTCATGTGTAGGGCATTAGAGGATCTCTTTTATCTTTATTCAGGTTTCTTGGAAATTTGTAATAAAAAGTGGCCACTTCATGCATTTGCACCAACATCTCAAATAAAGATGTCCCTGACCCTTTAATGTACCCTCCCTATTCAAATTGACCTAAGCGTAAGAAGACTAATGAAGTGATCGCTAGTGTAATTTCGATTTGAAGCGCTTGCACTGATGAAGTAGCGCTAGTCAAAAGTCGCCAGCTGGAAGTAACTTCGCATTTTAGTATATTAGCATAGTGGTAACTGATTTTTCCTGGAGAAGTGGCCGCTTAGTAATAAAGAGACATTGCCAGTAAAGGTCATACAGCAATAAAATCACATTTCTGATCTCTATAAGCACAACCACACAAATTGCCAGTCCACTGAGAGGCCCTCTCAGTTGCCCTTCATCAAAATATACACAGTTACAGTACAAAAAAAAATCTGCCAAAGGGCAAATTAAAGAAAATGATAATAAACATATTCACATGCATTCCATATAGTAATAGTTAATGTTGCTTGGTACACATACAGACGTAGACAAACACACGCACAAACATGCTTGATACATTGAATTGCACTTGGGCAAAGTTTCCATCTTGAACTACTTACTCACATCTTCAATTCTTCTCTAGCTTCTGGAACCTTCCCTTCTCCTTTCAAACAGGCCTGTGTAAAGCTTATTCTTAAAAAGGCCACGCTTGACCCAGCCTGTCTATCAAATTACCGTCCTGTCTCCCTTTTACCACTTGCCTCTAAACTCCTAGAGCGTATTGTGTTCTCCCGTATTACTAACTTTCTACACACCCATGATCTGTTGGACCCACTGCAATCTGGTTTCCGGCCTGGTCACTCTACTGAGACTGCTTTGTGCAGAGTTACAAATGATCTTCAGGTTGCCAAAGCCAAATGTCACTTCTCCATCCTTCTCCTCCTTGACCTATCATCTGCATTTGATACAGTTGATCACTCTCTCCTGATGCAGATTCTCTATTCACTTGGCATCCGTAACCAGGCTGCATCTTGGCTCTCTTCTTACCTTTCTAACAAATCATTCACTGTCTCCTATGATAACAAAACCTCATCTCCAGCTCCACTTAATGTGGGGGTGCCGCAAGGCTCCCTACTTGGTCCGCTGTTGTTCTCCCTGTACACTCTGTCTTTGGGAGATCTCATCCATTCATTTGGCTTTAATTATCATCTGTATGCTGATGATACCCAAATATATTATCCACCCCTTCATTAACAGCTGCAACAGAGGCTCAGATCTCTAACTGCCTCCTGGCTATCTCAAATTGGATGAACCAGTGCCACCTTAAACTCAACCTACCCAAAACTGAACTTATCATCTTTCCACCTAAGCCTGGTCCTACTCCCCTATTTACTATCTCTATTGATGGCATGCTCATTAATCCTGTCAACTCAGCTCGCTGTCTGGGGGTAATCTTTGACTCCTCTCTCTCCTTCTCTGATCATATTAACACCACTGTCAAAACCTGTCACTTTTTCTTACGCAATATTGCCAAAATCCGTCCCTTCCTTTCACCTGATACATCCAAGACGCTCATGCATCCTCTCATCCTATCCAGACTAGATTACTGTAACCTTCTACTAACTGGCCTCCCTAACTCCCATCTCTCCCCTCTACAGTCTGTATTAAACACTGCTGCAAGAATTATCCTCCTCTCATCCAAAAGGGTACAGGCCCCTCCGCTGCTGAAGTCCTTATCATGGCTTCCTATAAAACAAAGAATAACTTATAAACTCCTCCTCATAACCTTCAAAGCCCTTCATTCTTCTGCACCTAACTACATCTCATCTCTTGTCTCTCTATATGTTCCTGCCCGAAACCTCCGCTCCTCTCAGAGCAACCGCTTGGTTGTACCCCCCCACTACTACTGCTGTTACCCGTATCAAACCCTTCTCTCTTGCGTCTCCTTATATTTGGAATGCCATTCTTGAATCTCTCAGAAGAGAATCCTCCTTCATTGTTTTTAAAACAAAACTCAAAGACCTCTGGGAGCACCTGGATAACACCTGAACTGGCACTTATATAACAGTATAACAAACTGTAACCCACAGCACCTTAATACCCCTCTGAATTGTGTCTGTATGTTACCCTCCCATTTAGACTGTAAGCCCTGCGGGGTAGGGTCCTCTAGCCTTTTGTTTCCTTGACACTGAGCACTTAATCTGCATTGTAATTATATTTTATATTTATGTGAATTGTATTCTAATAATGCACTTATTGTTACTTTTTATTCCAATGACCCCTTGTTTGTTACTACTAATTTATTGTTTTGCTGTACAGTGCTTTGCCCTCAAGGAGTGCTTTACAAATAAAAATATACATACAAAAATATACATACATCTTGAGTGTGCAGGATTTCATAGCTTGAAGAAACAGAGAGAAGCTCCCATTCACCGTCATTAAGAGATATGCTTTTATTCTCACTGATTGCTTCAGAACATCTCCAAATTGAGAGATTCAAGTAATTCACTGTGAAAAAACCCATTCCTGCATATTAGCAGTGGAAGCTTTACTAAATGTAGCTTGTAAAAGTTGAACTCTGACTTCTTCATTGTGCTATATGGTGGATCTGCATATTAATATTTATTAAACTTATAGGTTCAAGACCCTCTTTGCAGTGCTACATTTGGTCAGCACATACTTTATATTATGCATTCAATTATAGTTAAGATATTAAGAATATCTAGGATTAATGATTGCTCACCACATTAATCACTCTAATTGTACTTTTGGCTGTACTCGTTATATATATTATATGCCTTTCAAGCTGGGCCCCTCATTCACAGTTTAGTCCATCTTGTGCCTCATAGTTTGGGAACCACAGAACTGCAAGTATAATAACTAAACCATTACAATAATTGTGCAATTAACTGCTGGATTTTCAAGAAGGTGGTAAATTGAAATTAGGATGTAAAAAATTGTAGCCAATTCTTTTTGAAAAAGGAAGACATTTTAAAAAAAAGTCACTTGTAATATTTTAGAGCTGTTACACGCTGTATAAATTCCCTTTATTAGCCTACTGTCTCATGTGGGGCAAAGTGTTCACAAAGGCAACATTTTTGCACTTTGAAAACATTTATTCACAGTCTGAAAGAATTGCAAATGATTTTTGTGTTAGCGAAAGTTAGTTTGTGTTAGCAGAAGTCATTTCTCCTCCAGGCTTGGAAATCAGCTTGCTTCTGCCACATTGTTTCAGCAGTCAGAACTAGAAGTATATAAACAGACAAGAGCATATAAACAGGCAGACAGATACAGCTTTCAATATTAGTGATGGGCGAATTTATTTGCCAGGCATGGATTCGTGGTGAATTTCTGCATTTTGCCACCTGCGAATTGTTTTGCACATCTGCTGAAAAAATTCACAGGCAAAAACATTTGCTGTGACAAAAAAGTCACTTGTGTAAAAATTGTCGCAATTGACGCCCATTGACTTTAATGCATTTGGACAAAAAAGTCTCACATGTAAAGATTGACGCTCGTGTAAAAATTGTCATGCGTCACAATAATTTTGCCGCCCATTGAACAATGGGAGTTTTTCGGGGGAAGTGAAATGGGACAGATTCATCCATCACTATTCAATAGCAATTACATTTACAAATAACTTTAAAACTATTGAACATTTTTGATTAAAGTATATGGGAATGTTGCTTAACACATTCTTGTACTATGGACATAAACTTTTAGAACCAATGTTGCTCCACCTAAATGTTACTGGACCAAACTCCCGGCATACTCCAAAATATTATCAAGTTTTAATGCATCTGAACTGCAGTCCAGCAACATGAGGGCTAGACTCTTAAATGGGCAGGATACATCTACAGTATAAATACCTTTGAGTAATAAATATGACTTGTGTTGTGTTTCTTCTATTTTTAATTGTAAATATCTATATTTTCTACTTTTTGCTATAATAAAGACCATGGAGGGTTATATTAAAGTAGGCACTATGTTTGTCCAGTTGCAGTAACCCATGGCATCCAATAATATTCAGGTATTAGCTTTTAAACAGCTGACCAGGAAATGTTACCTACTGATTGGCTGCTGTATGTTACTGCCCACCAAAACTGGGGGAAAAGTGTCAAAACTCATACTACTTTTCCCCACAAACATTATTTTTAAAAATTCTGGAGCACTGGCATAGTCTCATAAAAAAGTCACACATAAACGAAAATCACATTGTTATATTCAGTTTCAATGGGAATGAAAATCTTTTAATAAACTAGAGGGGAAAAAAATAGAAATTAGCTTGAAATGCTCACAGATAATTCACATAGATCTTTTCTTTAATAGATAGCAACTCTGGAAGGTTTCATAGAATATTCTCTAGTTTATTTGTGCTTATGCTGTTTCTTAAATTGAGAAAAAACACTGTCTAAAAGTTTGTATTTTATTACATATGCCTTTGTCCACGTGCAATAACCCATATTAATCATCCAGCTGCTATGCTATAATTGGTTGGAATGGGTTACTGCACATGGGCAAACTCAATGCCTTTTTTTCTCTTAAAGGAGAACTAAACCCTAAAAATGAATATGGCTAAAAATGCCACATTTTATATGCTGCACTAAAGCTAAAGTTTCAGCTTGTGAATAGCAGCAATACAAGACTTCAAACTTGTCACATGGGGTTACCAACTTGGAAAGTGTATGTGGCACTCTAGCATACTTCTTTAGTTAAGCTTTAGTTCTCCTTTAATGCCTTTTATATAGCAGTTTGAATTGTGAGCACTTTTGTGCTGATGGTGGATGAAGAGGATGAACAGTAATATTATGAACCTTGAAGTATAAGGTATGGATTTATATTGAATTGGGAAGCTGTAATGAAAACTGCCTCCTTTAAACATTTATGAGTGAAATTGTATAGATGCACATGTTTCATATATTGTACCTGTCTGTACCAGATACTGCTGGTCAACTTCTGATTCTGTCCATCCTGAAAAAGAAAATCTATGTCAGTGAGCGTAAGATGAGACATAATACATGAAGTTCCTTCACCAATTTTTTTTTTACTAGACAGAAGAATAGAATATGGGTTAAATGGGTTCAGGTCATGAAGGGTGCAAGGGGTGAGGGTTCAGGCAAGTGGCAGGTCCAATTAGTAATACTAGACCTGCCAGCTTAGCCCCTGTGTCTGGTAATGCTAGACCTGCTAGATTAGCCCTCGTGTCTGCCCCAGACATTTATTCTGTGATCCTATCCCTCTTGGTGAATAGTGGCAGGTTTGGGTCACAGAAAACCAGAGACTACTGGATTGCTTTAAAGGGGTGGTTCACCTTTAAGTTACCTTTTAGAATGTTATAGAGTTGCTTATTCTAAGCAGCTTTTCAATTGGCCTTAATGTTTTCTTTTTTTATAGTTTTTGAATTATTTGCTTCTTGTTCAAATTCTCTGTAAGTCTACAGATGTATTGTTATTGCTATTTTTATTACTAATTTTTCTGTTGAGGCCCTCTCCTATTCATATTCCAGTCTCTTATTCAAATCAATTCAAAAGCAGTATAGGATATTTAATTGGTCTTGATCAAGTTGGTTTCGTACCCAGAAGAGAAACAAGGGATAAAACAAACAAATTGATTAATATCCTTCATTATGCAAAGCTTAAGAAAATTCCCATTATGTTAATGTCAACTGATGCAGAGAAGGCATTTGACAGGGTAGATTTGGAAAACTTTGGAGAATGAATCTCTAAATGGATAAAATTTAGAATGGGGTGCTTTCGACCGAAAATCAAAAATGGCACCCGACAGGGTTGTCCCGTTTCACCCACATTATTTGTCCTGGCTCCAGAGCCCTTTCTTATATAGATTTGCTCACACCCAGACATTTCTGGGATAAGCATAAGGAACAGACAATATAAAGTTGCTGCATATGCAGAAAATTTACTGTTTTTCTTAACAAACCCCTTTATCATGATCTCGAACCTTAACAAACTACTTGACACATTTGGTGAGATTAGCAATTAAAAGTAAATTAAAGTAAATCCTTAGCCTTAAATATCTAAATTTCCCTTATGATGCAGGGACAAAACTTCCCATATAGCTGGCAAATAGGCACTTTACTTATTTGGGAATTTCTATTACTAAAGATTATGGGGGGCGATGGGTTGATGCCAACTGTAAAATCCTATATATGAAATTAAATAAGGATTAACAGAAGTGGACCAAACAGCCATTATCTTGATTAGGCAGGATTAATGTTATAAAAAATTAATGTAATACCTTGTTTATCTGGACTGGCCAACCCCGAAGAATTAAAACCTATATATTGCACAGGAAAAAGGGGGAAGGAGGCTTAGTGCTTCTGGGTTGCATATGCTATCTTAAATCAGAAATTCTTATCAGGATAATTGATTGGTGCTACAATTTAGACTATATTTAGATATTTTGAGCAACAATCCACAGCTACACATTTGCTTCACTTAACCTGCTTTCACTCGAATTACCAATAATACAGCTTTTACACCTGCACTTGGTTGGTGGTTAGTAGAAGGCCACCTGCAGTTTATTCATGTACTCGCAAAAGGACAACTTGCTGACCTTAATGAGTTAAGGCAAGCTAGATCAGACAATTTACTACAAGATATTACCAACTAAAATGTTTTTATACATATCTTGGAGGCAACAGATGTCTAGGCAGAGATCTTACACGTTACACCGTGTTAGAGTTTGTGGAACAAGACCTCCCCTCCGAAACACATAATATCTTCCCTTTATGATATGCAAGGCCCAGGGGGTGAGAGGAAAGAATTACCTTTTGTTAGGTCACGGCAATGTGACTTTGGGCTGGATATCTCAGAGGAGGGACATAAGAAAGGAATAGCTAACGTAATGTATACCTCAGAATGCTTTATGATCCAATAATTAAATTATAAGATATTAACCAGGTGGTATTTTACTCCACATAAACTGAAACTGATTTACCCCTCAAGCAATGTATGTCTGAGATGTAAATCAGGTATTGACACACTTCTCCATATTTTTTGGGAATGTTCCCATCTTACACAAACAAGGGAAAGTTGTCCTCACCACTAATTTTTTAAAACATGAAGCAGGGGTGCAATGAGGTTGTGACCACAAAATTCATATAGACAAATACAGGAGGTCCTCTGCAGCCATTATTAATATATTAAGGACAATGAAACATTTTGTGCCTTAAGCTACTAAAAATGTCTTACCATTTAAACGAAACAGGGATTGTTTGTCCATAAATTGCAGTATATTTAAGCCGGCCAACTACGTCAAAGTCATCCCAACCTTAAACAATACTGGTCTGCAATCCTCCAGGTATACTCACAGGTATTGGGCCGGTTGGCATGGGATTCTCCCTCTCGGGTCCTCCTTTTTTGGGAAACAGATGCTATAGAAATTGTTAATGACCTAAACCTGGAAAAGCATTTACTTAATGCTGCAAAGGTTCTTATCCCCATATTGTAAAAAATGTCCATCTCACCCATAGATAGAAATTGTAAAGGAAATTGCAAATTTTGAAGAACTGTCAACCTTGACAAAAAAACAATGTCTACATTTTAGGAACACATGGGTATGATGCAGAATACAAACAAATTATGGGTCCCTAGAATAATTTATCAAATGCATCTTAAAGGGAATGTAAAGGCAAAAAACAATATTGCACCTGCTGCTTGTAAACCTATAAAGAAGCATATTTGCAATGTACTTCAATTAGAAATGTTGTACCATTTCTCTAAAATAACCAATTCTGGGCACCTGAATTCACTGTGCTGCGCATAGGAATCCTTTACCGGCCGACCAGAGCACTTGTCTGCGTTCCAAAGGACAGAGAAGCAGAGAGGGGTAGTTTCTCACTTAGATCAGTCTCAGTCATAAATAAACACCCTGCTCCGCTTCCCAGCCCTTCAAAAATCTGAGCAGCACAGTAGTGCTGTTTTCTTAGAAAGGTCATGTGCGCAGCTTCAGGATGGACATCAGCTGGACAGAATCCATTATCTTAAAGAAACCATACAAAATTGAAGTGCATTGCAATTATGCTTCTTTGTAGGTTTCCGAGTAGTACATGCACTATTGTTTTTTGTCTTTACATTCCCTTTAAGGTCATTGCCCACTGATTCTAAGTGTTTTTTCTTGAATGTATCATCAGCAAGTAAATGTTTTTTAAGGCTCTACACTGTGGCTTTGACATTGTGTAGCTGGAAAAGTATTTTGGAGGGATATTTATAAATATGTCTAGAATGAGGAGCTTGCATTTTATATTTGGTGCTATGTATTGCCTCCCCTTTATTTCTTTCTGCACCCTTTTCCCCCATTTAGCTGTTTTAATTTGACAAAAATCTACAATACAAAAAAAGTTACATTTTAACAATCAACATTTATTTCTATGATCTTGTGGCTTCATATTGCTATAACAAATGTTCTATGCAAAAATATCAAAATTAAAATAAGACTTTCATGTTTTGTTTGGTGCTGGGGAAATAATTCGCAAGATACTTGGTAGCTTGGCTGTAGTTGCTATGGATTAAACAGCTTTGCCAGTAATGAAAATGCCCACCAAACCCATTGGTTCAAGCAGAGTATGCATAAAGATAAAGTTAAGGTGAAATTTATAAAGAAAAATAAGGGTATGGGAGCAGAAATGGGGATTTTTTCCATCTCTGGGTATAAGAAGTACAATATAAAATAAATTTTTAAGATAAGAGAACTCTATCAACCATATGTAATAAAAGGCAATTAATTTGCCCAGGTGTAGTAACCTATAGTATAGCAACCAATAAAATGTTATGATTGAGCTGGAGCACTCACTTCTGGGAAGCTTTCTCCCTGTGCTGGGGTCAGAATGCTCAGAAAAAATACTATTGTTAAAACAGGGTTTAGGTAAAAGGTGCCCTTTAATGTACCAGCACAGAGATTCAATAGCCTTATAACAGTATTTATCCATGGCTTCAAATTTGTCAATAGAAAATATTTGAGTGTGACACTGCACCATGCTCTGTTGAGAAGTTTGGGGTTGGCGTATATTAGGACCGGACTGAGAATTAAAATAGGCCCTGGCATTTCGGGTACACAGAGGCCCAAACTGCCCCCACCAGCGCACTAAATACTGACTTTCTATGGGACCTTATAGCAGCCCCTCTGGCATTAGCAGAAACAGAGGAAAAATCTGTATTGTGGGGCTGAATATTAATTAGTTCTGATATATAAAGTATTGCTTTCCTATGTTGCATCTAATGTCCATGATTTTTTATTGTATATACAGTATATACTGTATATTGTGAGTCTGTCCTAAGCTCTGGTAACAGACAGGAGACCACAGCTTGTGCTGTGCATCAACAGAATTTAAAATTGGGAGATATTATTGCATCTTTTAATGCAAAGATTTTCACTGCTTAATGGATGGGAAGCTGAAGCAAAAGATATAGCATTTCTAGCCTAATTATTTAAGCTATAGTTCTCCTTTAAGCATACAAGGTAACTGGTCTTGGACCATAACATTTATTTTTGGGAACAAGCATTTTGATATGTAAAATATTGTTCATAGAACTATCCTGAAAAACAGATTTCTGAAAAAAAAAACATAGGGGCAAATTTACTTAAGTTCGAATATCGAGGGTTAATTAACCCTCGATATTCGACTGTCGAAGTTAAATCCTTTGACTTCAAATATCGAAGTCGAAGGATTTAGCGCTATTAGTTCGATCTTATTTTAATCCATCGATCGAATGATTTTTGTTTGACCAAAAAAAGCTACCAAAGCCTATGGGGACCTTCCTGATAGGCTAACATTGACTTCGGTAGCTTTTAGGTGGCGAACTAGGGGGTCGAAGTTTTTTCTTAAAGAGACAGTACTTCGACTATCGAATAGTCAAACGATTTTTAGTTTGAATCGTTCGATTCGAAGTCGAAGTTAAAGGTCGAAGTAGCCCATTCGATGGTCGAAGTAGCCAAAAAAAACCATTTGAAATTCAACTTTTTTTTCCTCTATTCCTTCACGCGAGCTAAGTAAATGGGCCCCCTAATGTAATCCATTTTCTTTACAGAGGATACATTATGTTTTATGTCTACTGGCCAAATGGTTATTTGAAATATTAACTTTATATTAACTTAAGAAAGTCTGCTTAAAACACCCTTAGCTATCCCGTCTCACTGTGATAATTACTAGGTTACATTCAAATTGATTACTCCTATTTCCTGTATAGTTGTACCAGGTTTATCTTTGATGAAATGAAACTTCACCTCCAGAAGACATGCCATATAAATCAGCATCCTTTTACGTTTTAATTAGTTCCCAAGTCATTAATCAGGCTTAGGAGAATGATAATAGTACTCACAGGTACAGATTACTGCACTTGGTCAAATAATTGTTTGTAGAAGTAAGTCTATCAGAGATGTCTTTGTTTGCTGTAGGAAGATGTCTACCTCTGCAGGACTTACTTAAGGGTCCTATATCTTACCTAGAGCTCTCAGTCTTGCACCCTCTAGCTCTCCAAATGTGGCATCCCACACTCAATTAATGATTCAAGAGGATTCTCCTGTCAGATTTATCCACTGAATAATACACTGAAATAAAACATCTGAAACATAATTTATGATTGTCAGAGCAAACACAAAGAGCTAAAATTGATGCAAACTGAGCATCTACTGACTCCATTCATATTTCTGACTCCCCCCACCTCTTAGCCGATTTGCATTTATTATTTACCCTTATGATTATTGCATTAGATTTATTTACAGGTGATTATTGGCAGGTGGTTACGGTGAGGGGAAAGAAGGTATACTGTACATTTTATTGATTTTGGCCGGTTCCTACATTTGCTGCTGACCTTTGTTCTTCCTTCATACCTTATAAATGTCAGTATTGAGGAATCAAAACTCAATACTAACCCCAAACCTATTTGGGCAAAGGTTGACTGTGTTTCTTTTGACAGAGAACTCAGAGCAGCATTACTTTAAGGGTTTACTGGTATATTTAGGTGGACCTTTTTGATAAGGCTTATTTAGTCTTTAACCTTTCCTTCTCCTTTAAATTTCTATGTTTTAAAAGCTTCTGGACTGTCAACTACGAAGTGAGAGAGGGGAGTTATGAGTAAACACTGGCAATTAAGAGGGAGTGGAGGTGTTAGAGAACAAGAAAGTATGACTTGTAAAGGTCTTATGAATGGATGAAGTAAACAGGGTATGTTTATTCCTCCTGCATATTGGCCTGGAGTTGAAAAGTGTCCATAGCAACTGCCAGGCTGCTGACCCTTTCTGTATGGCTAAAATGTAGGAGTGGTAGTCAATATCCACCCCAAACTTTCATTATTTGTCAAAAACCCAGAAGATAACGGTTTCAGGATCTACTCAAAGTTGCAGAAGGTTTGGGGATTCTGATATGTGATGTGTGTATGTGTCTGTGTTATATATTCATTCAGTACACTTTGTTGCATTTAACACAGTAATATTATTTCCATTTGTAAGATAAATAAATATCAGTTTAACTGTCATCAGGAATATGAACAAAGTACAAAGAAGTGACATATGCTTACAACATCTAACCAAGCATGGATAAAGAGATCAATGTCAATTTTGGTGGCTGGGGTCCCGTTTTTCACTGGTCGTACTCGTACTTGCTGCAGCCAGTCAGAAGGTAATAAGTCAAGTCATGCACATTTGAATTCTTCATTTGGGAAGCAGAAGATACAGGAAGAACGACTTAAAAACAAAACAAATAAAAAAAACATTAGATTGTATATTGCAGTCAGAACTGTAATGAAACAAAACCAAATACTTCCTACAATGGATTATTTTGCCCAATAGCTCTCCAGAGTAGCAATATCAAACATAATTACAGATGCAAAAGGGTTTCCAGGGATAATTATCCATGCAAGAGCTACATCAGTCATGCCTGTCAATATTACACTGTAATCTGATTCAGAAGGGCAAATAGGCGATAGGGCTGTTTAGGTGTTCACAGCAACACTTTTTTTAATCACTTTTGGGAAGAAAATAAATAGGGAGAAATATGTGTAAACAGAACAGAAATTATTCTTACTAGAGGACTCTCTTGAATCAGTTGGGCTGAGGACCACGGAAAACTTAGAATTTTTTTTATTGTGCAGTACAGGTATGGGATCCGTTATGTGGAAACCGGTTATCCAGAAAGATCCGAATTACTGAAAGGCCATCTCCCATAGAATCCATTTTATCCAAATAATCCAAATATTTAAAAAGGATTTCCTTTTTCTCTGCAAGAATATAACAGTACCTTGTACATGATACAAACTAAGATATAATTAATTCGTATTGGAAGCACAACCAGCCTATTTGCTTTATTTAATGTTTACATGATTTTTTAGCAGACTTAAGTATGAAGATCCAAATTACAGAAAGATCCAGGTCCCGAGCATCCTGGAAAATATGTCTCATACCTGTTTCTATTGTCGATGGACTACAGTTTTAAACCTCAGTAATTATACAAGAGGATGCTTGGAATTGTAGTTCAGCAATCTTTTGTCAGAGGAACACTGCTATCGAAAGGTTTAAGTCCCCTTAGATTTCCATTCATACAAGTGTAACAGTTTCCTGTAATTTGCAAATCACATCTTTTAGCAACCCTGAAGTATACAGTAAAGGCCCCTAACAGGGCAGAATATCATTACATCCTTAAATTAATGTTATCCTTATATTACTGAAAAAAAGCTTGCTAGAGGAAATCAGAGCATATTTTGAAAATATAATAATACCGGAGTTAATAGTGTTAGTTTTTTTATTTTCTTTAAAGTTTTTTTTTAGAATTTTAAAGCATTAGACATTTACAAGACCATAAGAAAGTAGAAGAGAGAAAGTTGAGAAGAAAGGGGGGGGGGGGGAGGTAAGGTACAAATTGCCATATCCAGTATATTAGACTATATGCAGTTAATCACACATTTATCCAGGTACTCCATATAGCTTTACATTTTTCAGGGCAACCTCTTGACAGATAGGTCAGTTTCTGGTTTGAGAGAGAGTCATTTATCAGTTTTTGCCAATATTGTATTGTAGGAGGGTTGAGTAATTTCTAGTGCATTAATATGGCTTTTTTGGCATAGGAGCTGTAAGTAACAGACTCTAGAATAGGAATGTAGCTGCAAGTCCCCTATTATCCCAACAAACAGGTTTCTGATGAACGAATACTTGGTAGTGCGATGCTTTTCATTCAGGTATTGGAGTACAGCACTCCAAAATCTCTGGGTTACCAGACAAGACCAGAATATATGGAACATGGTACCAGGTTCCACTCTGCACTTGGGACATAGATCTGATACGTTTTCATCGATTTTTGCCAGGCGGTAGGAGTTTAAGTAAACTCTATTTAAAAATTTTATTTGTATGAGCCTGTCCCTCATAGAGATGGAAAGCTCTGTGACAAGCTTGAGTGTGTCCTTCCATTTTTCTTCGTTCAGGTAAGGAATATCTCCTTGCCATTTGCCCCTAACTCTCTCAAGGAGAGAGGGACCGGCGTTAGATAGTATAATATATAACCAGGATAGGGGCTTTTTTAGGTCTAACCTGTGTAAATAGGTCTCAAGGGTTGTCACCTCTAGATTTACAGTTCCTGCTGGAAACTGTAAGTTGAAAGCATGGCGTACTTGCAAATAACGAAATAATAGTGTTATAATAATAGTGTTAGTTTTTAAAGCTTTTTTGTAAAAAAAATAATAAAACACAGCACAGCTGAGGTATTAGAAACTTGCACATAGTTTTAGGCACCAAAGGTCTAAGCATTAATAAATCAGCCCTTTAAGTACACAGGGCTAGAATTCTTATTTCAAATGAAAATGTATGTTGTACACTGACTCGTGGAGGTTTATTTAGTAAAGGTTGGATTTTAGTGGTTTTAGAGATTTTTGAAACCACGACTAATCTCTAAGGGGGGTTATTTACTAAGCTCCGAATACCCGAAATTCCCCTGAAATCCAAAAAATTTGTGATTTTTTTTTTATAAAATCTGACTTTTAAAAAATCACGAATTTTTCTGAATGTATTAAACCCCGAGGGCTAAAAAGCCCGAATATAAAAACACAGCATCTCAAACCTGTCGAGGTTGCATAAAAGTCAATGGGAACAGTCCCATTGATTTTTGGTTTTCGGAGCTTTTGGGTGAAAACTTCTGAAAAATTCGAAGATTTCTGGGAAAATTCACGAAGAAATCAGAGCTTTTCCCGCAAAGCAAATTTTCGGGAAAATGTAATAATAAATAAGCATTAAAAACCCGAGCGGGTTAGATCGGAGTTTGTAGCAGCCAATTTGAGATAAATTCGGACCTTGATAAATAACCCCCTAAAACTACGAATGTAGTGAGATTTATTTAAAAGTCTGAATAAAAAAGTAAGAATGAAAAAAAGCACTGAACGAAAAGTCTCAAAGTCTGAATTGATTTAAAGCAGTCCAATAGGATCAGTGCAGCTTCCATTGACGTCTATAGCACCTCGACAACTTTTACTTGACAAAGTTTTGCCTTTTTGGTGATTCTTCCACTTAGTAAATCTTGAATTTTGTTAGTTTTTTAGAAAAAAAACTAATTTTTAAGAGATTTGTGGAAAAAGTGAAATTTGATTGTTGATAGATTACCCCCTAAGTGTGCATATAGCTTCTTGTTCTAGAATGGCTCTCATTATCTGTGACAGGTAAGCTAATTATCTACCATGCAAGGACCAATCATGGAGTAGCTTTACTTTCCCTATTTGCCGTTTGTAGAAATAACAAAAACCATTGATTTTTTGTGATTAAAACAACAGACAAAAAAAATATTTAAGGCACAAGCTCTATTCATTGCACTTATGTGGAACAAAAGGGTGATATATGGCCTTGTTAAGCAAGTGCTGTCCATGGGATGGCTAAAACCCCTACAAAGAGGCAACAAATCAATTTGGTGCTAGAGGTTCCCTAAAATCATTGCATGACTATCAAGGGTCAATTTTTAGATCAAAGCTAGTTATATCAGATAAAGCTATACTGGCAACTTATAAAATATACATCGGTCCTTTATGTAAGAGCACAAAGATGTCAACAATTTTTACCTAAAATAGGATAAACCTTGCTGATACAAACAAACTTTGCTTTCATGGTTCATAAAAACGAGATAGGTCAATGTAAGTGGGGACTCCAAAAAAAAAGATATATTGTAACATTATGAGGAAGTTTCACATTACAACAGTGATCTTTACAAATGCTCCTTTCCAAATAGATATATAGTGATAAAATACAATAATAAAACCGGACTTTAGGAACACAGAGATAACCAGATGGTACAGCGGAACTTGCAAGTTGCCAATTCCATGGAATATAAGAAAGGGGTCATTTATCTTGTGAGACTTGATTCCAAACACGAATTCGTAAAACTGAGATCCTTTTATCATGTGAAATAGAAATGCATTTTTCTGTCGACTCAACCATAGGAGGTTTCTTCAAGTATTCAAGCGTTCACTGTTTAATAATACTTGCAGTAAGAATTTCTAAAAAATGTATACATCGTTTAGTGGCAATATATTTTTCATGTAATTATTATAGCTTCTCTCAAATATTTTTAACCTTGACAAGGCAATATTTTCAGATGTCAAAATGATCTTGTTCCTCTCTCTAGCGATCGGTTAAAATTAGGTAACAATGTTTTAAAAATACAAGAACTTTTTATAGGAAGCCTTACCTGAAAGAACTGCTACAAGAAGATATAAATGTACCATGGCTGATGCTCTCATAGAAGTTATTTTGTACTTACAACTTGCACAGTCCCAGACAGAGGTGTAAGTTCCAGCAACACAGAAGAAATAAAACCACTCTTGAAATGAATGAAAAGTGTACAGTTACTTGACACTTAGCTAGCTGATCATCCATACGCTTTCCTTTGAGTAATCCTATTGAAAGTCTGATTTCATTTTGTTCCTCGGAGACTGAAGAGTGGAAACCACAAGAGTCTTTGAAAGGCACCAAATGCATTGCTAATTAGATTCAGCAAAGATTTCTTTTCCCTGTGGTTGAGGTCCAGCACATTTAAATAACTCCCATTCCAGTAATCAGAATTTTCAAAATAAAATCAGTATATTATATTGCATTTAGTACTATGGATGAGTGTGTTGAGTGTAATGATAATGGTGCAAAATGTATGACAAAAAATATAATTGATTTGTTGTATTACCATCGACTTTTGTATATTAAACTGAACATATTGAACTTTTATTAGACATGGGTATTAACTGCAGGCTATATGGGTTACAAGCATACAACAGAAATCGGATGGATTGAAGCATATTCCCTGGCCCGCTGTTTCACTAGTCATTTAGTATCTGTGCAAGTGTATGTATTTTTTTTAAAAAACAGGGGGGTTCGGTTGCAAATTATAATAAAAAAATTGGCACTGCACAATGTCAAGGTACATCCGAAATGGTGGTCCTAGCTATTTACCTCTGGTCAACTTTCTTAAAGGAGAAGCAAACCCTTAAAGGGATACTGTCATGGGGAAAAAAATGTTTTCAAAATGAATCAGTTAATAGTGCTGCTCCAGCAGAATTCTGCACTGAAATCCATTTCTCAAAGGAGCAAACAGATTTTTTTATATTCAATTTTGAAATCTGACATGGGGCTAGACATATTGTCAATTTCCCAGCTGCCCCAAGTCATGTGACTTGTGCTCTGATAAACTTCAATCACTCTTTACTGCTGCACTGCAAGTTGGAGTTATATCACCCCCCTCCCTTTTCCCCCCAGCAGCCAAACAAAAGAACAATGGGAAGGTAACCAGATAACAGCTCCCTAACACAAGATAACAGCTGCCTGGTAGATCTAAGAACAACACTCAATAGTAAAAACCCATGTCCCACTGAGACACATTCAGTTACATTGAGAAGGAACAACAGCAGCCTGCCAGAAAGCATTTCTCTCCTAAAGTGCAGGCATAAGTCACATGACCAGGGGCAGCTGGGAAATTGACAAAATGTCTAGCCCCATGTCAGATTTCAAAATTGAATATAAGAAAATCTGTTTGCTCTTTTGAGAAATGGATTTCAGTGCAGAATTCTGCTGGAATAGCACTATTAACTGATGCGTTTTGAAAAAAAAATGTTTTCCGATGACAGGATCCCTATAATAGAAAAAAACCCTACCCCCTAACCTACATAGACCCCCCCCTACCCCTAGCCTAGCTGCCCCTCCGGGCAAACGCCACTATATATATATATATATATATATATAAATTCACAAAGTACCTGCACTCCTTCCTTGTTAGTCAAAGGTGGGTGCTTGGTCAGTCGGAGTATGTAATGTTCAAAATGGACCAGCACACCAAATCTTCAATCAAAAAAGGTTTATTTCAACATCACTCATGTGTCCAACATTTCCGCCCACATTAGGATTCCTTGACAAAGGCCCTAATGTGGGCCGAAATGTTGGACACATGAGTGATGTTGAAATAAACCTTTTTTGATTGAAGATTTGGTGTGCTGGTCCATTTTGAACATTATATATATATATATATATATATATATATATATATATATATATATATATATATATATATAATCATTTTTTTTTACATGAAAGGGCTGTTACAGGACATTGAAACAGGCCATGACAGCTGACATTATCTAACAATTTCAGTCACTAGTGTATAAATTTGTTCCCCCCCCCCAATTTTGAGCAATCTTAGCCAATTTTATGACATGCATGCTGCTGATTCTGTGAAATTGAATCATTATTGAGGCTTGCTCCAAATAATAGCTGTGTTTAAAATAATAATAGCTTATTCCAAATAATAGCAGTGTGGAGTTCAATTAGTGAAGTCATTCATTCTGTGAAAAAACAGGTGTCAATTACGGCCCTTATTTAAGGAAGGAAGGCAGCAAATGTTGTGCATGCTGGTTATAATGCATTTCTCTCTGAAAATCAGAGGTTGCTCCAGACATTATTCAGTACTTTGATTAAAAAGTTGATAGGAGAGGGGAATATGTATAAAAAAGTGCATAAAATGATCTGAAATGCTTTGAAATGGCAACGAAAACCTAAAGATGTTGAGCACCGCGTATCTTGGCGCTATATACATAAATGAATATGATGATGATGATGTAAATAGAAACTACTGTTCAAATGCATACAAGACTAGCCAAAGTGGCCAAGACTCCTATGATCATCCCCAAGAAGGTGTAAAGTTACCTGTGAGTACTGTTACAATTAGTAGATGCCTATGTGAAGTCAAGCTATTGGCAAGAAGCCCATACAAAGTTCCATTGTTCAAAAAAGACATGCTGAAGAGGTTACAATTTGCCAAAGAACACATTTTGTGGACCGATGAAAGCAAGATTTTTAATTTTGGTTCTAGGGGCCACAGACGGTCTGTCAGATGACCCACAAACACTGAATTCAAGTCACAGTACACTGTGAAGACAATGAAGCATGGTGGCACAAGCATCATGATATGGGGATGTTTCTCATACTATGGTGTTAGGCCTATTTATTGCATACCAGTGATCATAGATCAGCTTCAATACATCAAAATACTTGAAAACTTGGCTTATGCCAAAGCGGAAATGCCCTTGAAATGGGTGTTTCTACAAGACAACGACCCCAAACACACCAGTAAAAGAGCAACATCTTGGTTCCAGACCAACAAGAGTGGCCAGCCCTATCCCCTGACTTTAAGGGGCCGATTCATCAAGAGTCGAATATCGAGGGTTAATTAACCCTCGATATTCGACTAGGAACTAAAATCCTTCGACTTCGAATATCGAAGTCGAAGGATTTAGCGCAGATAGTACGATCGTACGATCAAAGGATTATTCCTTCGATCGAACGATTAAATCCTTCTAATCGAACGATTCGAAGGATTTAAATCCAACGATCGAAGGAATATCCTTCGATCAAAAAAACTTAGGAAAGCCTATGGGGACCTTCCCCATAGGCTAACATTGACTTCGGTAGCTTTTAGCTGCCGAACTAGGGGGTCGAATTTTTTTTTAAAGAGACAGTACTTCGACTATCGAATGGTCGAATAGTCGAACGATTTTTACTTCGAATCCTTCGATAGTCGTAGTCGAAGGTCGAAGTAGCCCATTCGATGGTCGAAGTAGCCCAAAAAAACTTCGAAATTCGAAGCTTTTTACCTTCGAATCCTTCACTCGAAGTTAATGAATCGGCCCCTAATCCAATATAAAACTTGTGGGGAAATGTTCTGTTTCTGAGGTAAAACCAAGAAATGCAGAAGAATTGTGGAATGTAACAGGTGCCAGAAATTGGCCCGACTCCAGATGTGCAGCAGTTCTGAGAAACACTTCTTATACAACTAAATATTAGTTCAGTGATTCAAAAGAAAGCAACATTTTGAATATTTTTCAGTTATATACATTGAATGTTTTAGGTTGTAAAGGAGAAAGCAGACACTGCTATTTTTTTTGAACAGCCTAATATTTTCTTGTCTTCACTTTCTGTAAAATAATAAATTTGATAAATTTTTCGTAAAGTTTTGATTAGGAATATAATGTGCAGTGTAACTACACAGTAGATATACATATACATAATGTAATATTTATACTGACAAGGTAATGTTGACAGTGCTGTTTAACTTATTACATGCAGTTGGCAATTATATATCATACAGCATGCTGGAGATTAAATTAAAATGCCAATGTCACATAGTGAGGTCTGTGCATCCTCTGAGCTGACTGAGGGCCATAAAAATCCTTTGGAGGTCCACATCAGATTTACATGGCAATAATCATTCTTAGCGCTACACCACTCACCTTGTTGTTATGCAACAGAGTGACATTTCTGCACAATATTAGTCTGATAACATCACACTATGATCAAAAAGGTGTTCAAATGGACTCTGGAGGAGGAGTTGGAAAATGTTTTATATTGTAGTACTGCAGTAGTCCAGCATCAACACTGGTATAGAAAATTATGTCCCATTCACCATTTGGAATAAAACCTTGAGTTATTTTGTTTCCAGTAGGAAAAAAGAATAATAAAAGCATTGCTGCTTTTCTTTAATAAATCTGAATGTCTGGCTCAAAGTGACATTGCTTAAGAGTAATTAAACACTTAGTAGTAATCACTAAAATGAAAATGAGATGCTTAATCAATGCTAGGTATATAAATCTCAGCGCTACAACACGGAATTGACTAGATTGCTAAGGACGTAGTGTAGGCTGAATGGTGTAACAGGCTGTTATAGTCAGAGATAAATACAAACTGACAAACCAAGAAATGGCACTAATTAATTAGTCTATGGACAATATATATTATCCTGGAATGCCTTTTGAGAACGCGAAAAGCAGAACAAATTGTATGTATACGTTGGTGGAGCATAAGAACAACATCAATTTTAGATTCAGAAAAAGTATCAAATATGTATAAACTTTGTAAAGGGCAACTATTGTAAATAAAGTGTGTTTATTTTGATAATCATGAGCAAAAAATACTTCCGTAGTAAATAATCATTTTAATACAGGCATGGGATCTATTATCTGGAAACCCGTTATCCAGAACTTCCGAATTATCATATAGCCTTCTCCCATAGACTCCTTTTAATCCTCATTTTTAAAAGTGATTTCCTTTTAATCTGTAATAATAAAACAGTAGCTTGTACTTGATCCCAACTAAGATATAATTAATCCTTATTGGAGGCAAAACCAGCCTATTGGGTTTATTTAATGGTTACATGATTTTCTAGTTGACTTAAAGAGGAACTAAAGTCTAAAATAGAATAAGGCTAGAAATGCTATATTTTGTACACTAATCAAAAACGTGAACTTGCTGCAACACAAGCCTAATAAAACAAATGATTTATGCTTTCAAAGTTGGCTACTGGGGGTCATTAACTATGTTAAACCATCTTTGCAAGACCAACACCATGCACATGCTCAGTGTGGTGTGGGCTGCTGTTGGGAAGCTAAGGTTAGGGATCGTCATAAATTATCAATTTAAGGTTAAATTAATTTTATGTTAATTTATGTTATGTTAATTTTATGTTGTACTGTGCAATGCATCTCTTATGCTGCTCTGTCGTGTAGAGTTGCACCACAGGCCCTCTAGTGAGAGGATCAGAGTACTTTTGGGGTTTATTTACTAAAATCCTAAAATTTCTCAGCACTTTCTTAAAACCACGCAATGACTTTTTTACTGTATTTATCAATACATTTTCTCCGAAAAAAAAAAATCTGGTGCGGGAAAAGACAATCTGCCATTGACTTCTACATGACCTTGGCAGGTTTGTGATGGAGTACTTTTTATTCCGACTTTTAACACCATCGGGATTTAATAAATCACTTAAAATTCTAATTTTTCTTCTCCAAAAAAAGGGTGTTTTCCCATTTAAAATTCCAACCAGAAAAAAAATCTGAATTTAGTAAACAACCCCCTGAATGTCTTAACGTATGATAGTGAATGAACTGTAGAACTTTCAATGTCAGAAAATAACTAGTTAGTATTATACAAAGTGAATTATTTTGCATAAAAGATAAAGACCCCCTTATAAATGTTTCTGGCAGTACATTCTTCTAAGTTAGGGCACACTAGGATCTGGGACCACCTGGAGATCTACTGATACCCTGGTAGGCCAATCTGAATCCAGTCTCTTACATGAAAATTGCACTTCTCAAGTAGAATAAAATTTAATTATTCTTACAAACTATATTTAGTTCCTTTATAATCAAGTCAGCATATTAATATTTGAGGATGAACATATAATAGGGACAGTGCTAAGTAGAGCAAATCTATGCTAACTATGTGTACAGTAATGGTATCTACATCTCATTGTATGCACAGACTAACCCGGCAGCTAATGAAATACAACATCACAACTCAATGAGGCATTGGTGTGAAAGTTTCTAATGGACTATGTAATTTTATTATTAGTGGAAACAACTGTTTCTTATTTCATTTGTATGAAAGATTTATAGATAATTAGTGTAATATTATCCCTTACTAGATGATGCATTTACTCAGAAGTTATGTTTAGAAACTACTTGGGCTAAATGACTATAAGGCGCAGATTTATCAATGGTTGATTTAAAAATTTCGAGCTATTTTTTATGTACTTCGACTAGGGAATAGTCCAAATTCAAATTTGAAAAAAATTAGAATATCGAAATTTATCATGTACTGTCTATGGGGACCAGGGGCGATCCGTGGGCTGCTGCCGCCTGATGCCGACCCCCTCTCCCGCTCCGCAATTAAAAGTTTAGCGTCGGAGCGGGTCAAAAGGGAAATTTTGGCTCTTAAAGTTACAGGAGGTGGGTTTTTTTGACGCCCCTTGTAACTGGCTGTTCACTGCCGCCTGAGGCAAGGTGCTCACCTTGCCTCATAACAGGAACGACCCTGATGGGGACCTCCTAGAACCTATTTGGAGTCAATTGGTGAACGGTGAAAAATTAAAAAACTTCGAATTGAATTTGATTGAATGCACTATTACCTTGATTCATACGATTCTAATTCGATCGAAAACTGACCTATTCGTCAAAAAAAACCTTTGATTTTTGATTAGTCTTTTTTAATTAGTTAAAAAAAAAACTCCCATTTCTTCGAAATTCGACCCTTGATAAATCTGCCCCTGTCAGGGCTCAGAATCTGCCCCTGTCAACAGCTCAGGGTTGAGCTGACGACACCACGCGAATTGGCCGGCGTCTCTACGCCAGAGCCTGTTGTTGATGTGTGCACATGTTCTGATGCATGCACATGTTCTAACGCCTACGCACGTTCTGACGCGCGCACGCGTTCTGGCGCACGTTCTGACACAAGCATGCATCCTGAGGTTAAAAGGACGCTCAGGCCTAGGCTCAATGCGAGGTGATCGTCTCTACTGACACTAAGCGTTTTGACTTTGATGATTTTTCTGATTACGACTACGGCTTGTTCCTGACTATTCTTCTGATTATCCCTGGATTTCTGTGATTGATACTTCTGATTTCAACCTTGGCTTCTCCTGACTACTCTGCTCGTTTAATCCCAAATCGGCTCCAGCTTCCTGATTGTCTCACGTGTATGACCCGGCTTGTTCCTGACTTCGTCTCTTCTATTGCAGATAAGTGCTGAGTCCTTATTCACAAACTGTTATTTCCGCGGGCTCAATTGGCACTCCTGCTATTCCTTATCTGGGACCGTTCTGTACCAACCCTCAGGGCGCAGCTCAGTGGGAAGCGTGGGGGAGGCTTATACCTTCAGACTCGCCTTGATACCTGACAGCCCCTAATTGTATGTCATGCTTCCTATAAAAGATTGAAAATAGCACACCTAAATGAATGCTAGTTAGACAGTAAAAAAGACTCCTTTCTCCTTGATGGAAACTTAAAGATAAACTATTTCTAACAGTATAGAAGGACAAATACATGCGGCATAAGTGCAAAATGTTAAATATTAAGTATTTTCGGCAACAAAAAAAAACTCACCACAACACTGGGTATTAACTAAAATGAAAGTTTCATATTGAAGGGGTTGTTCACCTTCTAAACACTTTTTTTCAGTTCAGTTGATTAATATTAGTGATGGGTGAATTTATTCGGCAGGTGCGAATTCATGGCGAATTCCTGCGATTCACCGCCGGCGAATAAATTTGCAAAACCGCTGTGAAAATTCACCAGCGGCAAAAAAATTGTACGCCGGCATCTGTTTTTTTGATGCCAGCGCATTTTAGGCGGCGAATGTGCGCCAAAAACAGACGCCAGCGTCAAAAACAAGACGCCAACGGCATTTCGCTAATTTTTCGCTGTTTCGTGAATTTTCCGGCGAAACGGCCAAAATTCGTCCATCACTATTTAAGATTGCTCACCATAAACAAAGACTTTTTTCAATGGCTTTCCATCTTTTATTTTTTATCTTTTTCCAAAAATTGGTGTATACAGTTTAATGTTTCTGTCTCTAGTGTCTCAGTCTGGCAGCTCAATGTTCCAGGAGCATTTTGAACTGTTACAATTTGCTACATTTATTTGATGCAATTAGTTGACACATTTATCAACAGTATCAATTCTAACAGCTGCTTTTAATGAAACTCAGGGATTCTGCTTAGTGGGGATATAACAAATGTATCAACTCAATGTATCAATTTAGAAGACTCGATGGCGCCCCCTCCCAAAGCTGCTTAAGAAGGTGAAAAATTAATCTTTACAGTTCAATATTTGAAAACCATCATCAATAGAAAATACAAAGTAATTGGAAAATGTATTTGTTTCTGGTGAACAATCTAAACCAACTGAAAGAAGTGTTTGAAGGTGAACAACCCCTTTAACATTGCTTTGGTGCACATTCACCACATTATAGTCTTTGTCCCACAGAACTGTTTAATTGTTAGCTAGAAAAACATTAAGGCTCTTACACACGGCATTTTTTCCTGCCTTTTAGCTGAGTTGTGTTTTACCCCATTTTCTCCAGTTTCAGTGTTTAGATGCAGCATGTTGCATTATCTTGCACTTGACGGACACACATTCAGCTGTCAAGAGAACAGAGAGTTGGAAAAAAAGTCATAGTTGCATAAAAAATGCATTTAAATGAAATATATGCATTTTTCACTCTCATGCCTGTGTGTAAGAGCCCTAATAATGTTTTCCTAGAAGAAATCAAATGAAAACAGAGCATGGAAGAAAAGAGAAATAGTATAATCTTGTTAAGGGTTTTAAGTCATTATTAACTCCAGTTTCCTTATTTTAATATAATAACACACTAAGAGGCTGATTCACTATGGGTCGAATATTGAGGGTTAATTAACCCTCGATATTCGACTAGGAATTGAAATCCTTCGACTTCGAATATCGAAGTCGAAGGATTTAGCGCAAATGCTACGATCGTACGATCGAAGGATTATTCCTTCGATCGAACGATTAAATCCTTTGAATCGAACGATTCGAAGGATTTAAATCCAACGATCGAAGGAATAATCCTTAGATCAAAAAAAGTTAGGCAAGCCTATGGGGACCTTCCCCATAGGCTAACATTGACTTCGATAGCTTTTAGCTGCCGAAGTAGGGGGTCGAAGTTTTTTTTAAAGAGACAGTACTTTGACTATCGAATGGTCGAATAGTCGAACGATTTTTAGTTTGAATCCTTCGATTCGTAGTCGTAGTCGAAGGTCGAAGTAGCCCATTCGATGGTCGAAGTAGCCCAAAAAATACTTCGAAATTCGAAGTTTTTTTACTTCGAATCCTTCACTCGAATTTAGTGAATCGGCCCCTCTCTGAAAAGACACGTCAATCAAGTTGACACATCAATCAAGTTCAACCGTTATGTCGAAATGAACAGATCCTGTTTTACCTTTGTACTATGTATTACCTTTAACTTTGTGCCATCTAGCCGTTCTTGAAACTATATAATGTATTTGCCAATAGAACCGCTTAATGGAGAGAATTCTGTAAACAAAACAAACCTTTTTGAATTCATATTAATATAGAACACCTTTGCTTCTAATCTGAATGGACACCCTTCTGTCTGCTGGAAGTGCCAGGGTAAACAATCCCAACATCAGTCTTTCCTCACACCTGAGAGTTTCCTTGCCCAGCTTAGATGATCTTCTTTGGACTCTTTCTAATTCAGTAATATCCAATTTGAGAATCGGAGTCCAAAACTGCATGGGTCAATGATTATGCCTCACTTGCTACATTCTTATGCCTTGGGATGGTTTAACTTACTGGTTTATGGCAATTTCACATCCTATGATGATATCACTGATATCTATGATTTTATATATTATTATTATTGGTAAATTGGGCACTTACTGATTAGATCCACAGGTTTCCAAATGTTAAAGTGAGAGCATACTAATTGCACATTTATCTTTGGAAAGGAGAAAAAAAAATATATAACCAACAAGTCCCTTTTTCTGTAACACAAAATCTAATCTATTTGAAAGGAGATGCTTTTCTTCAGATGTAAATGGTTTTTATTTGTACATTTTTAGAAACAAGACTAAGGCACATAATATAAGAGATCTATACTGTAGCCTTATTTTGAAGCTCATCAATTTCAGATCAACAAACAGGAATCAAATGAGTGTTATAATTCTTTCACACAGTCCATTTAACCTAAGGAGAGTAAAATTACAAACAGAAGTTTGAGCTGCATTGTGCAAATGCAAAACAGTCTTTGGAAAGTGATGCCATATTTGATTAAGAGAATTATTGTTAACGTTATTGACAAACTTCATTACAAAATAGCACAACTAGTCCGCCACTAAAAAAGGTTAATTGGGTGCCGCAAATAGTGCTGACGCAAACCAGTCCACACACGAACAACCTTGTTTGCGCACGTTTATACGAGCACGTCCTCATGTATGCGTGTTTACGCGCACGCGTCCTCGTCTGCGCATGGATGCGTTTAGTGGGTGGCCGAGTCCATCATGGCCAACTGGGTTGCCTGGGGCATTGCCCAGCACTGGTGGCAGTCTGACAGAAGTCACCAAGGATAAAAACAAAGTGGGTATTTCTACTTCAGGACACAAGAAGAAGTTTCAATGAGAAGAGATAACAATGGATTTGGCCAATATTGGAATCTGAGGCTGTGGATGCAGCAGGGAAGTGGCAACCACCACGAAAAAAAACTTTTTACCTGACAAAATTAGGAGTTGTAAGAAAAGGGAAAAAAATGTGAAAGGACACAGTGCATAATACAGCACAACCTACTACCGTGTACTCACTTCTTGCACTTCACGACGAAATACCTGTACTCCATGCAATGTTCTACAGCTTAGGAATGCCGCATCGGGTGCTTTTACCATCACTCATCCTCCAAATCTGCAGTCATACCTCGGTCCTATACCCTCCCTTCTCAGCCGTCAGCCATACGAACTCAGCCCTTAGTCCTACGCCTTCCGCCCTCTACCCTCCATCCTCCACCTTCCACTCTCTTCCCTCCCTGCTCAGCCCTCTACCACTCAGCCTTCCACTTTACCTCTTCATCCCTCAGCATGTCGTCAGTATTATTATTGAGATGCTTTAAACACATTTCCGTTTTCTCAGACTGAAAGCTTAGAGAGAAGACTGACAGATGAGTTCTGAGGGGGGAGAGCGGAGGGAGAAGTGCCGAGGGATGAACAGGTAAAGAGGAAGGCTGAGTGCTGAGAAAAGAGGGTAGAGAGCTGAGCAGAGAGGGCGGAAGGCTGAGGGCGGAGGACTGAGGGAGGAAGAAGGAGGGATGAGGGCTGAGAAGGGAGGACAGCGTCAGCCAACTTGCTGCGCTTACAGTTGCGATGCCATCATCTCACGAGAATTGGTACATTGTATGTCTTTGGGATTAGCTGTCAGGCAGGAACCAAGGAGCTGGACGTTTAAGTAGCTGTGCGGTTTTGTTAAGAAAAGCGGGACTGTTGGGCCGTACGTAGTTGTTTTCTAACAACGAGCTATTTCTTCAAAGGAACAGCAGCTTTGGCTAGCGGTGCATGCTGGGAGTTATGCTTAATCATAGAGAGACGGGATCAGGCGTGTGAAGTCCCTTTCTGTGACTTTTCTTGTGGGCTTTATCTTTCATTAGCCCTCTTATAAATGCCTACATGAATAAAGCTTACTGATCCTTCTTGCTACTCTGCCCTGACTTTTCATACCATTTGTGTAATGACCATTCGTAGTAGAAAAACTTCTGTATATCTTTTTTTTTTAATTTTACCTTTCAGCTAATTAGAATTTTCTTGTCCTTTTAGTCTGATATAGCATAGATAATGCTATTCTGAGACAATTTGCATTTGGTCTTCATTGTTTATTTTGTGGGATTTTTTAAAATTATTTAACTTTTTGTTCAGCAGCTTCCTGGTTGCTCGGGTCCAAATTACCGTAACAACCAGGCAGCGGTGTCAGTGAAACATTGGAATAGGGATAGTAGAGGCCTGAATAGAAAGATAAGCATTTTATAATTTATAATCTGAACTCCCCTTTAAGTATGAGTACATTGGTTATTATGGTGCAAATAATCTAGGTGCAGTGTTGACTGCCTCTGCTGTCTATAGAACTGCAGTAATGGCATAGGGTGCTTCTGAGGGGTTTTCTCAGGCATAGGGTGCTTCTGAGGGGTTTTCTCAGGCATAGGGTGCTTCTGCAGGGTTTTCTTGGGATTTTTTCTTTTTATATTTGCCAATGGATTCTGCTTCTGTGGGTACAAACCTGCAAGGGAGAAATAGATCAATAAACACTATACAGCTACAGTATACAGTGACACAGTCACTTAGCAGGCCCAATGATGCAGGCCTCTACTTTTGTCACCTCCAAAATTGACTGTAATGTACCGTGAAGAAGCTGTATTTGCTTTATGAGTGCTATATAGGCTTCATCCATACTGTCGTTTTTTTAGGATTGCACTGAATTAGGATTTGGTTTCCTTACTTTGTTGCCTTCAGGCGTCTCAGAGTTTTACATGGCTGTCATGTACATTTCTGAATGTTGTTTTTTTTTCTCACCCATTATTGACATTAATGTAGACTCACTGAAAAAGCCTTTTGCCTATATGATCTTCAGTGGCAGCTACTAGACTTCTCACAGCTTTGTTTAAGACTCAAGTGACCTTCCCAGCTGAGTTACACTTTCAAGTATATGACATGAGCAAGTTCTAGAAAGCTAGAAAAGAATTTACTCATTCATAGGGGCAAATTTACTAAAGTGACATCATTTCGGAACTTCACAGATTTACTAACGGTTGCTGGAGCAGGAGAAAGACTCTAGCGGTACTTTGCTCCCTAACTCCTAGCGAATATGCGCTCAGGCGAATTTACGTAACTACGCAAATTCACTAAGATGCGGATTTTTGTAAACTGTACCTTTTGTTCCAGACTTGCCTTCACCACCTCAGACCAGGCGAAGTGCAATAGAGTAAATAGGAGTTCCTAAAAAATAGTTGAAAAATGTCCCAAAAAACGCTGGCATCTTTTCCTTCAGGGTGATAGGCTGCAAAAGAGCGTAAATTTTTTTTGGGGTAACCAACTTCCCCCCTACATTTCCTAACATATGGCACAAAAACTATACACTGGGCTCATGTGTAGGGCAATATTTACAACTCTATTTTCTTTTATTAAGGTTTCCCAGGCTTATGTAGTGTAATGTATTTGCTGCAACATATACTTCCATTGAACTTTAACTTTCCGCCATATGCAAATTAGACAATGCTAGCTCAACTTCGATTTGCTTGGCGCAGTAAAGCTAGCGCAACTTTGCCAGCATTCGTCAATCTGGATTTTACCATTGTCCTGGCGAATTTACGCCTGCCGAAGTGTTGCACTGTGAGCAAAGCCATCGCTGGCGAATTTTCGGAGTTAAGTAAATTTGCCCCAAAATCTTAAATTGTGCATTTTAGTAATGGCTGGATTTAAGTAGTAAATGCAGTGTCACCTATGTCATTTGAAATGAATAACGTGAAGCAAATCAATAAAGCAAGTCTAGGGAATACAATTCTTCATAGTCTTTTTTTTATAGGCACTGCATTAAATCAATCAAAAATATTGGTTTAGCCAATTTGGAAAGTCATAATTATCCTTCTCCTTAAAATAATAACTTCATATAGAATACAAATTACACAACACATTACCTTGGATATGAAATTCAAAAATAAAAAATATAAAATCTCAAAATATAAAATCTGTTGAATGGAGTAGGGGACCATTGTGCTTTTAAATTAAGTGTGGTATCATATGGGGTTCCTCAAGGCTCTGTCCTGGGACCATTACTATTCTCCCTCTATACTTCCTCCCTCGACAAATTAATCAACTCGTATGGTTTCCACTACCGCCTCTATGCTGACGATACTCAGATCTATCTCTCATCTCCTGATCTCAACCCAGAACTCCTAACTCACGTCTCCTCCTGCCTGTCCACTATCTCTACCTGGATGTCGCAACTCTGCCTCTGCTATCCCCTAGTCCAGTCCCTGCTCTGGCCGACATGCGCACTCGTATTTTTTCTCGCATGCGCACTCGCGTATTGGGTGCTTTGCTGGGCCAGGCTGCCTAGGGCATTCTGGATAATATGTCCCATTCTGTATAGCTAAACCATGAATTTTTAAAGATTTGTGGAAAACTCAATTAGATTGTTAGTAAATGGGACCCTTAGTTTAACATTGCCTGTGGTATTCATGTGAAAAAATGACTCCTTCAATATAAAAACTCATTTTACATATAGGCCAAAGCAGGCATTATAAAGTGGGTAAGGAATGTGACATTTAACTGAACTATATAATACACAATTAATTTTTAATAGGGATTACACAGTGGCAGTGCCTTGCAAGGTGGTAGACCTCCATAAGTAAAGACTTATGACAGTTGCATAATAGAATTTAAATAAATTTAATACTGGCCTCCCATGCTGGTGGTGTTGGAACTGGGGAGTGAGTGGTGGGATCAGTGGCATGAGAGGCTCAGTCTGAGCACCAGTTTGGGTAAGATTTGGAGAGAACTCATATTTGCAATCCTAAACACAGGTATGGCAGGGGAGTTGCGGGAGTCCTTGCCTCCCTGAGGCGGCCTTTCTGATGCCGCCCCCTCACACCCGACACTTACCATTTTGAGAGCCGGAGTGGGTGTAGGGGGGCCACATCACTAGTGCGGAGAGCTCTCTCTACACTATCAGAGCCGAAATTTCAACTCCATTCGCCAGAGCACAACTTTGCCTGCCATTAGGGAGTGAAGTACCGCTAGAGTCTATCTCCTTCGATAGCGAAGTTACGCCAGCGACCATTAGTTAATCGGCAAAGTACCGAAATGACGTCACCCTGGTGAATTTTCGCCCATGTTAGTCAATTTGCCACTATGGCTGATACACCAATGGTAAAAAAAAGCATTTTGCCTGTTACAATATATACAGATCTTTATTTTGTCAGTTACCTAATGTTATCAGATTTTGCTTTTTTTGTGAAATCCTAAAGAAGTTCATATTAGTAAGCCTAAAACACCTTCAGAAGTGAAATGTAGCGACTTAAACTCCAATTCAAATTCCATTGGGACGAGTAAGAATCAAGCAAAGCCATTGATCCCTACATTTTGGGGCACATTTACTTAGTTCGAGTGAAGGAATAGAATAAAAAATACTTCGAATTCCGAACGTTTTTTTGGCTACTTCGACCATTGAACTGGCTACTTCGACCTTCGACTTGAACTAAAAATCGTTCGACTATTCGACCATTCGATAGTCGAAGTACTGTCTCTTTAAAAAAAACTTCGACCACCTACTTCGCCACCTAAAACCTACCGAGCATCAATGTTAGCCTATAGGGAAGGTCCCCATAGGCTTTCTAGGCAATTTCCGATCTAAGGAAAATCATTCAATCGATGGAATAAATTCCTTCGAATCGTTCGATCGAACGATTATTCCTTCGATTGTTTGAACGAATAGCGCTAAATCCTTCGACTTCGATATTCGAAGTCGAAGGATTTAACTTCGATGGTCGAATATCTAGGGTTAATTAACCCTCGATATTCGACCCTAAGTAAATGTGCCCCTTTAAGTCCAATTTTTTTTGTCTGTAATGAACATAGGTGTATATTCCCTTTTCACATGTCACTAAGTAGGGGCAGATTTATCAAAATGTGAGATTAGAATTCACCACACTCACTTTCTATTAATTTCTATGGGATTATTTATCAATGAAGTTCACCATTTGATAAATATGCTTTTAAAAATCCCATAGGAATAAATAGAAAGTAAATGAGTTTTTCTGTAGTGAGTTCTAATCTCACATTTTGAAAAATCTGCCCCTCATATAAAGAATAGAATACTTAAGTACATTGTCTTAAATGGTCAGGAAATGAGTGTCTCTAGGGATAAACTAGGTAATAGAATTTGGCATTAATTAAGGGATGGCCTGCTGTTCTCAGTAGATAACTCATGAGAAAATGACGTCCCAAGGGATTGTTGTATTGATTTTGAATATATTTATATTGTACTAGAAAATGCAACATTTTATGCTTAAATAATTACATTTTCTTTGAATAGAAGCTAGCTGATATCAGATTTTTCAATAAGGCTAGCCAAACACATTTTTCTCATACAATTTAGTCGGTTTTGAGCCATAGAGTTATCGTAATCTTTAATGAACTAACATATTGACTTTCTCTCAGCCTGACAGGCAAAAACATATAGGATCAGATTTATCAAAGGTCGAGGTGAATTTTCGAATGAAAAGATTTCGAATTTTGAGCTATTATTTGTTTACTTTGACTAGGGAATAGTCCAAATTCGATTCGAATTTGAAAATTCAAATATCGAAATGTATCATGTACTGTCTCTTTAAAAATTCAACTTCGACCATTCGCCATCTAAAACCTGCCAAATTGCTGTTTTAGCCTATGGGGGACTTCCTAGAACCTAGTTGTAGTCAATTGGTGGACTTTGAAAAATCAAAGGTTTTTTTGGGAAAACTTTGAATCGAATTTGATCGAATGCGCTATTCCTTCGATTCGTACAAATCGAATTTGGCCGGAAACTGACCTATTCGACTTAATTTTGGTTGGTCTTTATAAATTTCGAAGTTTCTTCAATTTGAAATTCGACCCTTGATAAATATGCCCCATAGAGTAACGTAATTCAGATTTCAATAATGTGATTGATACACACGGAGGATTGCAGTGGATCCTATTACTGTTCCTATGGTGCTCCGTCCAAGCACCTAAAATATCAATCCAATATCTGTAGTCTGGAACAAAGGACCAAATCGCAGGATAACTGCAAATGTGCCAAATTTTATTTTAATCCACACACGACATGTTTCGGGCGCAACTGCCCTTTTTCAAGTGTGTAATATAAGTGAATTACAGCGTTTAAATCACCTCAACGAGGTGTGTAGACACACCCCCCACCTCCTAAACACCAATGAAGATTCAATGTAAGCAAAAATCCAATATATATACAATTTTGCTAAAATTCAAGATAATGAAGTCCTTTATGCTGGATACAACGTGGCAGTCCCATAAATACCTAAAAGTGTATACAAAAAATTAATATATAATATTTACACATATAAATAATACAAAAGAGTAAAACACTGAAAAAGTAGTTTAGTGTGAAAAACTGCCCCTTAGGGCCTAATTCCACTAAAGCAAATGTCACACGTCACATTCGAATTATTCTAGGTAGCAATAAATTCATAAATACAGCTTCATTGAAACTAAGTTATAGTATATACGTCTTACCCTTAGTAGAGACTAACTGGTTAGAAAATTTCAGAATCTGTAAAAAAAGAAAACGAGGAAGACATCTATTAGATAGTGATCATAAATCAAAGAAACGGAATCAGGCTCCAATGGTCATTTAGACCCATCGGGTACATAGTATTCAATTTTTTAATCCATCTTGCTTCATGTTGTAGAAGCAATTTGGAGAGGTTTCCTCCTCTTCTTGGTAGTTTCACATGTTCCAATACCATCCATCTCAATTGTGTCTGGCTATGGCCTTGGGAGACAAAATGTCTCGATACAGATGTATCGGATTGGGTGCCTGCTTTGAAGTTTCTAATATTACCCTTGTGTTCCTTTATACGCTCCTTAACTGCTCTGCCTGTTTGACCAATATAGGCGAATCCACAAGGGCATTTTAACATGTAAACCACATTTTTGGTATCGCATGTTGAAAAACTTCTAAGGGGTACGTTATTACCTTTGGTGGGATGGCACACTGTTTCTCCTTTTATTATAGAGGAGCAGCAAACACAATTTAAACATGCGTACGTACCTCTCTTTGGTGGTCCCCAAAACATTTTCTTCTCTTTTTGCTGAACAATGTCTGAGGGACACAAAGTGTCTCTAAGGCTCCGACCCCTAGTGTAACTGAATATAGGTATCTCTTTAAAAAGTGAACCATATTTGCTATCCTGTTGTAGTACCGGCCAAAACCTTTTTATGATGTTTTCAATGCATTTACTTTGTCTGCCAAATTTTGATACAAAAGGTATACGATCATTGGACTGTTTTTTAATGGGTGTGTGTATAAGTTCATCCCTGCTGATTCTACCTATCTCATTTTGGATGGTTTTCAATTTAGTTCCCTGGTATCCCCGCTTAGACAATTTATTTGTCAAAGCATCAGCCGCCCTTTTATATTGGCTATCCGTGGATGCAATGCGACGAGCACGCATATATTGGCCCTTGGGTATGGCGTTTAATATATGTGGATTGTGGTAACTGGATCTAAGCAACAACGTGTTTCGGTCTGTGGGTTTAGAATACATTTCTGTTATGATTTTATGGTTGCAAATACTAAGTTTCACATCTAAAAAATGTACAGATGTGTCAGACCACTCAACAGTAAATTTAATGGTGGGGTGACTAGTATTAACTAGGGACAACATGTTTGTAAAAGTCTCCTCTGAACCCTGCCATAATAATAGAATGTCATCCACAAAACGCCAATAACCCAAAATATGCTGGCTAAATGGGCCCTTCAAAAAAATTTTTTGTTCAAGGTGGTACACAAAAATATTTGCAAATGACGGGGCGACGGACGCACCCATCGATGTACCTTGGCGTTGCCAATAGTACTTGTCATCAAATCTAAAATAATTTTTGTGTAGCACCAAAGACAGACAATCAAGGAGAAAGAATAAAAGATGGTGCTCAATGTCAGTTTCCAGTAGTGACTCTTCTACAAACTTAATGCCCTCCCTTTGGGGAATGGAAGTGTACAAACTCTGGATGTCAATTGTACAAAGGTATACATTATCAGCAGGTAAAACAAACTTTTGAAGGTGTCTCAAGAGGTCAGTGGTGTCCTTTAGACACGTTGGAATTTTACACACAATCGGTTGGAGATATTGATCCACAAATTTTGATAGAGGCTCCAAAATAGATCCAATCCCGGATATAATTGGCCGACCAGGAGGGTCAGTGAGGGATTTATGAATTTTGGGAAGCAAATGTAAGATAGGTGTACGTGGGTGTTTGGTGGTAAGAAATTCTTTTGTAGAGGTATTAATTATACCCTGCTCCCAAGCTTCCAGTACTAAGTTATCAACCTCACGTTTTATAGACCAGACAGGATCCTGGGGGATTAACTCATAATGCTCTGGCACTGACAATTGTCTAAGTGCTTCATTCATATATTGTGTCTTATCCATCACAATTATTGCTCCCCCCTTATCTGCTGGCCTAATTATAATTTCAGAACGAAGTGTTAATTTATGTAAAGCGTCCCTCTCTTTTTTAGTTAAATTTTGGCAATATTTATTTTGCCCCTTTATATCCCATATTTTTTGTACCTCTTTACGTATGATGTTTTCAAAAGTAACTATCGCGGCATTATCTATTATATATCTTTGATTTATGATCACTATCTAATAGATGTCTTCCTCGTTTTCTCTTTTTTTACAGATTCTGAAATTTTCTAACCAGTTAGTCTCTACTAAGGGTAAGACGTATATACTATAACTTAGTTTCAATGAAGCTGTATTTATGAATTTATTGCTACCTAGAATAATTCGAATGTGACGTGTGACATTTGCTTTAGTGGAATTAGGCCCTAAGGGGCAGTTTTTCACACTAAACTACTTTTTCAGTGTTTTACTCTTTTGTATTATTTATATGTGTAAATATTATATATTCATTTTTTGTATACACTTTTAGGTATTTATGGGACTGCCACGTTGTATCCAGCATAAAGGACTTCATTATCTTGAATTTTAGCAAAATTGTATATATATTGGATTTTTGCTTACATTGAATCTTCATTGGTGTTTAGGAGGTGGGGGGTGTGTCTACACACCTCGTTGAGGTGATTTAAACGCTGTAATTCACTTATATTACACACTTGAAAAAGGGCAGTTGCGCCCGAAACATGTCGTGTGTGGATTAAAATAAAATTTGGCACATTTGCAGTTATCCTGCGATTTGGTCCTTTGTTCCAGACTACAGATATTGGATTGGTAATTCAGATTTCATTTACCTAGATATTAACCAAAAAACCCAGCCACTATATTAACAGAGAGACAGAGAACATTGATGAGCTTTTGGACCAGATTAATAATTGATAACCACTTTCACTACTTGCTTAAGAAGAAGGAGTTAAACTAAAGAGGTAACAAAAGTTAGAATGACGCTGACAAACCCAGCAGAACCCCAATTTTACCTTTTTAAGGGGACCAGAAAAAATGGCGTAAAATCTGGAAAATTCATTATATATTGGTGGGACCAAAAATAAACAGTATAAAATGTGGGGAAATTAAATGATGTAAAATTGGGATTTCATTGTATTTAAAGTCTTCATTTTTTTGGTCTGCTTCCTTCAGACTTGGAATTTCAACTAATTACTGGCTAACGCTTTGTTTCTAATAATTTTTAACCATACAAAGTAACCGATGAACGCAGCTGAAAATTGACTTCTAATAGATACATCTATAAAATACTAGACGTTAATAAGGAGATGTTGTTATTGTTTGAAATGCTAAGAAACCTCCCTAAAAATATCCAGATCCCTTTACTTTCTAATACAAACAATTACAATGGATTTTATAAGAAAGAAATCTATATTTCTAAAATATTGTACAAGCTCAAATGTTGGTATCTACTAGTTGTTCTAGACCAAATAGTAAGTAGTAATAGTAAATGTGAATTCATAATGTTAGACGGACATAGAGCATGAAACTGTGTCTTCTCTCTCCATAACGCAAGTCCTTGAAATTTACTAAACTAGTGCTTTGCTCAAAGAAAACTCTAAAAAATAAAACTTTCAGCACATATGCCCTTAATAACACTGGAATTAATAAAAGCAGACATACAATTAAAAAAAATAAATAAACAAGGTTTGAGCATAGTTTCACTGACCCCGGCACTGAAAAATCTTGAGGCTACAATTTTATTATTGTTGTTATTTTTTATTACTTATCTGTCTATTCAACCCTTTTCTATTCATATTCCGGTCTCTCAAACCACTGCCTGGTTGCTAGAGTATATGAGACCCTAGCAACCAGAAAGTTGATGAACAGCAAGCTAATGGTGGGAAAAAACTTAAAAAAGGACACCAATTGCATATTGTCTCAAAGTATGAAAGTCTACAACATACTAAAAATGTATTTAAATATGAACTACACCTATAACAATTTGATATTCTAATTAAACAATTCAAAAACTACCAAGCACTTTCTACAAACCCAGAACAACACAACATTAATACAGTAGCTACCATAAAATTTGAAGGCAGATGTGCAAAGCTCTGGGACAAATAAGCCTGATCATCCATATATTAGCAAAGAGAAATAACAATCGCAGAACTGGAGCAAGAGTTGGAAATGAAAATGTGAAAGGATTAATAGCATCGCCTTTTCTTCTGAATGTTCAAGTACATAAATTGCCTCAATCATGCAGAGCTGGCCACAAAATTAACGTACAGATAGTAACTAACACCAGACTTAATTCAATTTACTTAGAAATATCAGGTCAGCATTGGAAGAAAAGTAGTTTATGTAATGCACACATTAAGGGGCTGATTCACTAAGGGTTGAATATCGAGGGTTAATTAACCCTCGATATTCGACTAGGAACTAAAATCCTTCGACTTCGAATATTGAAATCAAAGCATTTAGCGCAGATTCCTTCGATCGAACGATTAAATCCTCGATTCGAAGGATTTAAATCCAACGATCGAAGGAATATCCTTCGATCAAAAAAAGTTAGCCAAGCCTATGGGGACCTTCCCTATAGGCTAACATTGACTTCGGTAGCTTTTAGATGGCGAACTAGGGGGTCGAAGTTTTTTTTAAAGAGACAGTACTTCGACTATCGAATGGTCAAATAGTCGAACGATTTTTACTTCAAATCCTTCGATAGTCGTAGTCGAAGGTCGAAGTAGCCCATTCGATGGTCGAAGTAGCCCAAAAAAAACTTTGAATCTTTCACTCGAAGTTAGTGAATCGGCCCCTTAGTTTGTGTATTGTTTTTCGAGTGAAATCTTCAGTTTGCTACAACTGGCTGCTGGAGTCTTTGTTGCATCTAATTCAAGCATGGGTCTATTGAATCTTTTACCAGAATTTCTTAAAATGTCACACTACATTAGGGATGAGCGAAATAATTGGTTGCACTAACAATAAAGCCCGTAGACTATAATGGATAGTAAAAAAATGTCACATGACTTAAAAATTGTTGCACATAAAACGCCCACTGACTTCAATATTTGTTTGCCATTTTTTTGCCGTTTCCTGATTTTTAGGTTCGGCCCATCACTATTTGACTTTATCCTTTTTGCAAGCTGAGCTAAGTTTAGAGTAGATCTTTTCCCTGAAGTTATCTAATTTAGACAAGATTAAGGGGCACATTTACCTATGGTCGAATATAGAGGGTTAATTAACCCTTGATATTCGACTGCCGAATTGAAATCCTTTGACTTCGAATATCGAAATCGAAGGATTTAGCGCAATTCGTTGGATCAAACGATCGAAGGAATAATCGTTTCAAACGATTAAATCCTTCGAATCGAACGATTCGAAGGAATTTAATCCATTGATCGAATGATTATCCTTCGATCAGAAAAACCTTGTAAAGCCTATGGGGACCTTCCCCATAGGCTAACATTGGCCTCGGTAGGTTTTAGGTGGCGAACTGGGGGGTCAAAGTTTTTTAAAGAGACAGTACTTCGATTATCGAATGGTCGAATATTCGACCATTCGAATCGTTCAATTCGAAGTCGAAGGTCATAGTCGAAGGTCTAAGACTCTCTTTTTCCGGGACACCCCGGCCGACTAATCTCCCGGAATCTGCCTGTGTGCCCTGACCCGTAGGGGGTTATTTATTAAAGTCCGAATTTATCTCAATATTTCCTGCTACAAACTCCGATCAAGTTTTTTACACAGATTTTCAAATTTTTCTTGATTTTTTTTGGATTTTTTTCATCCAATTTTCACGAATTTCACGATTTTTTTTTTACATTTTCACCCGAAAACTCCGGGGTATTACACGAAACCAAGCGCACATCAAAAAATCATTGGGACTTCTCCCGTTGACTTATATGCAACCTTGACAGGTCTGAGATGCCGGATTTTCAGATTCAGACTTTTCCATCCTCAGGGTTTAATAAATTCCGAAAAATTTGTGATTTTTTTAAAAGTATGATTTTATAAAATCGGAGTTTAGTTAACAACCCCCTCAGAGTTGATATGTGGTTGTCCTGTGACACAGCCATTAAAGCCTTGAAATTAAATACATACAAATATTTTAATAGTAAAAAGTTTATTGGACATGCAGCTGATGTTAATTAAACAAAGATTTACAACAAGTATGCATTTCTTTTTCTAAGGCCAGTAATAATAACCTTGCTCAGGCTGGAATTCTTACTGAATGTGCCAAAGAGGGGCAGTGCGACTGACAAACAAATATCTGGTATGTTACTTTCTTCTGAAATTTTTTATGTGACCATGTTGTGTAGTCTTTTTGTTTGTAAAAGTTACTTTTAGAGTGCACATTTTCAGCAGCTTGAGAAGCAGTGCCATTTATATTTAGAAGCTGGAGGCTCTGTTACTACTCCTTCTATCAGGGCATCACTTAGAGCTGTCCAAAACAGGATTACAACATTGCCCTAGTCCATAAATCCGTTATCCACACTTAAAGCCAAATTATTGTTTTAGTCTACTAAACATTTTTCTTCAGAAACCAGAAAATATTTTCCTAGAACTGTGGTAAAATGATACTGATTTAATATTTGTGTCCTTCTTGCCTTTCCCTGCACAATAGTACTGTCGATTGCCTGGCTATCTAAAAATTCACTTATAAGCTTATATTATTTTTGTAACAGTGTGTGTCTGATCGTCTTGCATGTGTAGATGTTTCCTGGTATTTAAAACATTAACGGAGGGGTTATTTACTGAAGTCCGATTTTTTTCTGGTCGGAGTCGTAAAACGCCAGAGAAAAAAGAACTGGACTTTTTGTGCTTTATTATACCCTGAGACTGCTAAAAGCCCAAATAAAAAATGTTCTCCATCTGATGTAGATCATGTAGAAGTCAATGACAGATGTCACGTTTACAATTGGAAGATATCGCAATCTGCGCTGGGTTTTATACAATAATCCAAATAATTTGTGGCTTCAGGCAATCAAATCTAAAAAAATTGTATGATTTGTATTTTTACCCACTAGGTAAAAGTCTTTTCCCACTCCAGATTTTTTCAAGTTAATTTATTGATACCTAGGGGCAGATTCACTAACTTCGAGTGAAGGATTCGAATGAAAAAAATTCGAATTTCGAAGTATTTTTTGGGTACTTCGACCATCGAATTGGTTAAATTCGTTCGAATTCGAACGAAATCGAACGAATCGAAGTAAAAATCGTTCGACTATTCGACCATTCGATAGTCAAAGTACTTTCCCTTTAAAAAAAACTTCGACCCCCTACTTCAGCAGATAAAACCTACCAAAGTCAATGTTAGCCTATGGGGAAGGTCCCCATAGGTTTGCTAACCTTTTTTTGATCGAAGGATTTTCCTTCGATCGTTGGATTAAAATCGATCGATCGCAGGATTAGCGCTAAATCCTTCGACTTCGATATTCGAAGTCGAAGGATTTCAATTCGAGGGTCGAATTTCGAAGTATTTTTAACTTCGAAATTCGACCCTTAGTGAATCTGCCCCCTATTGTTAAAATGCGGATGGGAGTTTGGTCTAAGCGGTTTTAAGAATATAATGAGACATTTTCCGATTTCAGTAAATAACCCCCTAAAAGTTTTTCTCCAGTTGCACTTTGTAATAGATAATTGTCTAATGTAAATCTATGGTCTTATTTTTTAGTTGGGTCTGTGCTTAATAAAAAGGTCATCCAGACAGCGGTTAATCCCAGTTTATACAAGGACACAATGCTGTTCATTGTAGGAGGTATGAAACTCTTGATATATTGGTAAATTAACTATAATTAAAAATTTATTTTTAATTATAGTAGTTGTGGTTTTTGAGGAGTATAAAATAGGTTCCCACTAAACTGTGATGGACATTTTGTACATATTCTAATATGATGCCACCAACACTGTGCAAGTAAGGGCTTCTGAAATGTATGACAAAGTCCGACATGGGTTGGATAACTACCAGATACCTTGTGGTTCAGATTGTGTAAAGTAAACCAGCTATTGCTCAGAGCTTTATTGTATTTGTGTCATTGGTTCTGTCAAGATCACCAAACCGCAGACTTAATACTGTATAACAATTCATGTATTTGAAGGGATTCCTATAAGACAATGACCTTCTTTTTATATTTCAGGTCTTCTGATCCACAAACTTCTGAAAGTAAAGATCATACAAAGAAGAATTGCTGTGAAGTTTGGGGCATAATCCCAACCACAATGATCTGAGGAGAGTTGGAGACTGGCCTATAGGTCTGAAGAACATTGGGAACACCTGTTGGTTTAGTGCTGTAATACAGGTATACTTGTTACTAAGAATCCAATGTAATAACCTGGGCAAAGCACCTCTGTGTATATGTGTATACTTATGTGTATAAAATACATTCCAAATTTAGACAAAGCCTTTGTCATTTGTCAGGTCCATTCCAGAAATTGCACCAGATTTTCTAAACAATATTCGTACAGGTATGGAATATGTTAACCAGAAACCCATTATCCAGAAAGCTCTGAATTACAGAAAGGTAGACTCCATTTTAAACATTTTATTTAAGGTTCACATAATTTTCTAGTAGACTTAGGGGCAAATTTTCTCAAGGTCGAATATCGAGGGTTAATTAACCCTCGACATTCGACTGTCAAAGTTAAATCCTTCAACATTGAAGTCAAAGGATTTAGCGCTATTCATACGATCGAAAGGATTTTAATCCATCGATCAAATGATTTTTCTTCGATAAAAAAAAGCTAGCTAAGCCTATGGGGACCTTCCCCATAGGCTAACATTGACTTCGGTAGGTTTTAGGTGGCGAACTAGGGGGTCGAAGTTTTTTCTTAAAGAGACAGTACTTCGACTATCGAATGGTCAAATAGTCGAAAGATTTTTAGTTTGAATCGTTCAATTCGAACTCGAAGTTGTAGTCGAAGGTCGAAGTAGCCCATTCAATGGTCGAAGAAGCCAAAAAAAACCATTTGAAATTCAAAGTTTTTTTATCCATTCCTTCACTCGAGCTAAGTAAATGGGCCCCTTAAGGTATGAATATCAACATTAAAAGGGGGGGGGAGTTCACCTTTAAGGTGACTTTTAGTATGTTATTGTGTAGTATGTTTTTAGTATGTTATTTTCCAATTCTTCTGATTCTTTCCAGTTTTCAAATTGTGGTCTCTGAGCCCCATTTATAATCAAATGTTCTGTAAAGCTGCAAATGCATTTTTATTGCTACTTTTTATTACTCATCTTTCTAGTCAGGCTTTCTACTACTCCTAATCAAGTCTTTCATTTAAATCAGTGCATGGTTGCTAGGGTAATAAGGACCGTAGAAACCAGTTTGCTGAAAAAAATAAAATAAAAACCAACTACAAATTATCTCAGAATATCACTCCCTATATCATAGTAAAAGTTAATTAAAAACTGAACAACCTCTACAATGTGATTATTCTGCCATTATCTATCCAATCGTGAATTTCTGCTATCTGTAAATACAAGGTACTGTGTTATTAATAAAGCAAAAGTGCAAATCAGTTACATATGAAAAATGGTTTATATAGGACCTCATGCGCAATGGAAAATGTTCGATATAACTGTTTTTTGCAAAATAGATCACATCTGTATTAGGGCAATGACACACGGTCGGAGCTTCTAGTAGCAGCTACTTGTTGTGACTAGAAAATGCCAAAACAATACCCTGCTATAGACAATACTAATAATTGCCTCTGTTAAAACACATGTAGTATCTTAGCAAAGTCAATTATCAATATTGTCTATTTTGAAACCATGACAATTAGCGGCTACTAGTAGCTCTTAAAGGGATACTGTCATGGGAAAACATGTTTTTTTCAAAACTCATCAGTTAATAGTGTTGCTCCAGCAGAATTCTGCACTGAAATTTGTTTCTCAAAAGAGCAAACTGATTTTTTAATATTTCATTTTGAAATCTGACATGGGGCTAGACATATTGCGAGTTTCCCAGGAGCCCCCAGTCATGTGACTTGTGCTTTGATAAAATTCAGTCACTCTTTCCTGCTGTTCTGCAATTTGAGTGATATCACCCCCTCCCTTTCCTCCCCCCCAGCAGCCTAACAACAGAACAATGGGAAGGTAACCAGATAGCAGCTCCCTGACACAAGATAACAGCTGCCTGGTAGATCTAAGAACAGCCCTCAATAGTAAAAATCCAGGTCCCACTGCAACTACTTCAGTTACATTGAGTAGGAGAAACAACAGCCTGTCAGAAAGCAGCACTGGCTCTTCTAAAAGTACATGACCAGGCAAAATGACCTGAGATGGCTGTCTACGCACCAATATTACAACTAAAACAAATACAATTATTGGTTCAGGAATGACATTTTATATTGTAGATTAAATTATTTAATTTCATTGATAGGTAACCCACACGCAACTGTATTCCATTCCTCAGATGCTATCTGTCATTTAGGGAAAACTGCCCAAGAAACCACCCCCTAATTTGTTTGAAGAATTCATTTTCAATAGATGTCCCAGCACCTTCCTAATAATCAATTTAAATAGCCTTTATTGGTTTACATGGCTGGGATCTCCAACAAGCAACAAAGTTTCAGACCCACACACAGCCCTTTCTCAAGAATTCATTTACCAGACGCTCTGTAGCAGAAGAGAGGGAGCAATCTCTCTGCTATATTTTTGTTTGCTATGTTCTGAGGTGAAGGTATCAGCACTATCAGTCAGACTAAGAGAAGCATGTGTATACATTTTTGGGGATGATTTCCGGCCCTGTGTCAGCTTGACTCTTAACCTGTTTTTTTTCTTTAGAGCTGTGTTACTAAAAGTGGCAATTTGTTCTAGTTGCCACATATCTGGAATTACGTGCCTTTTTCTGCACACCTGCTTATATTCTCATAACTTTATGAATTATTGGTAGGCATCTTTGGTATAATGTATGGCCTTTTGATTACTATTATTATAAACGAAAAAGCGACGGCAAATCTGAAACTTTTTTTAACGATTTAAGAGATTGCATTTTACTATTTGAGACTTTCAGATAAAAATGGTAAACAGTGTGATAAAAATGATAGCTTAATGTTGTTAACTGGTAGGCTTCTTTGTTGTCAGATCTTACTGCCACTTAAAATGTATGACTCCCTTAATTGCTAATTACATCACTTAGTAGGAGTGGGATATTAGCAGAGAACATTTGAAGTTTAGATCCTGTGCTATTTTTTAAAATCCCTTAGAGATTCAATACTTAACACAATGGCCAGCTCTGACTGTTCAATTGTTGTGTTTACGCTCTTGGATTGCTAAACGGAAAACAGAATGAATGCCAATTTGTGTGGGCCCTGAAAGACGTTGGCTTGGCACTGAGCTATCCAGTGTTCTATTAATTTGAGAATTTGTGTTAAACTGGTTCGTTGGTGTTTGTGAGCATTTCACTAGGGTTCCTGGGTGCCCGTGATGAGAGAATAAGGCTCTGTTAGAAATAAGCTCTGCTATTTGATTGGTTTCTTGCTGTTTATTAGTATGACTCACATATAGAAATAGCCTGTTCAGTTTGATTGGTTTCCAGCTGAGTATTACACAGAGCTACTTTCATAGCTGTGATAATGTTGAAACCTAAACTACCAATTAAACCAAAGGCCTGTTTTCTTTACTTAAAACAATGAGGTTTACTTAAAGCCTGAGCAGCAATTGAAATCTAACTAGCCATATTCTTGCCTCTCTAGGGTGAAAGCAAGTAAATATATTTTTGTTTTATGCAATAATAGCAATGTGCATTGTGTTAAAAAAAATCATGTTACTTAAGAAAAGCTACTATATTGATTGAAATAATTATAGGGTCTACTCCTAACATAACCAAGGGTGAAACCTATCAGAAGCAGCAGAAATATGTTGACTACTTGTTTATTGTGGTTTTGGTTCTTACAAAACCATCCATGCAACCCAGCACCTTTGTAAGACGTGCCGGGAGATTTCCCCTTGGCTTGCATGCACGCACTTCCGGGCTCGTCTTCGAAGTGACGCTGGCATCCGACGCCAAGCGTCTTGACGTCATCAGTATTTGGCACCAAAGACAGCCAGTCCACCATTTTGTTATATGCCCAAGCTTGTTGCAGTTTTTCTGATCCTGCCAAAGCGTTCTTTATTATTGAATTCCAATTGCGGCCTTTTATCAAATTTACACTGGCCCTCAGCCTCCATCATGAATTTAATAATAATGCGGCCCACCAGAATAGTTCGATCAGGAATCCCATAGCAGTAATATTTGGGCACATTAGTGAGATGATCTGCCACTTGGTCTATACTGCTGCCTGTGTGCTGAAGGTACTGGCACATAGTGACGGACTAAATGGTCGGCCCCCACAAATTTTCACCTCCCCAAATCTGGCCCTCGTTGCAAAAAGTTTGGACACCCCTGCGCTAGATAAACCCAATAGGCTGGTTCTGCTTCCAATAAGGATTAATTGTATTTTAGTTTTGATCAAGTACAAGGTATTGTGTTATTATTACAGAGAAAAGGGAAATCATTTTTAAAAATGGGGATTATTTGGATAAAATGGAGTATATGGGAGCCTTTCCATAATTTGGAGCTTTCTGGATAACGGGTTTCCAGATAACAGATCCCCAACAGTTCATTCAATAGGAGAAGTTTTCTTTATTGGAACTGCTTCTTAAGGATCTTGCTTTGAGCCTTTGAGCTTTATGAAAATGTGAGATTTGGAGCAAATAACTTTTTTTTAAATCTTTGTTTTAAAATTGATGTAATTAATATAACATGTGTTGGCTTGGTATGGTTATATGACTGCAACAGAACTGTGCATGTGATGTTGGGGCAGCCTTCTGGAAGGGAATGGGAAGACATAGGCAGTTATTCTTATAAGGAAAGAGGTTCATCCCTGGAGAAGTCCAGCTTCACATTTTATTTAGCTGCAATAGCTGTAAGGTGACAGGTACGTATAACTGGTTATATATCATATGCTGGTAGTGTTGCCTTTCAGTCTCTGTTCCACCTGCCTAAATTTCAAAGACTTACACCATTTCTCAGAGCATGCTTGAAAAGCGCCAAAATCGTGATGTAAGTTTTGATACTGCAGCCTTGAATGGGTGCTCATATATACTTTGCCAAAAAGGTATATAAAAAGCCTGTAGTAGCAGATTAATTAAATATATTTAGATTCTTTACAGGTGAATGGCTGGTTATAAATGTCCAGTATGGCTGTTTATAAATATTTCAGTAACAAGCAATAGGTATTGGGCTACAATGACATTTTTGTTGAACTCGAAGGAAGGAAAGCTACCGATGCAGTTTATTGGCAATAGATTAAACACAATAGTGCAAGCTAGAATGCTTTACTTATTCTGTAGAATGCTTTACGATACCTGAGTAAACAGCTGTAGAAACTCTCTCTGCTTGTTTAGGATAGCAGCTGCCATATTAGCTTGGTGTGACCACTTCCTGCCTGAGTCTCTCCCTGCTCACTCATAGCTCTGGGCTTGAGTTACAGCAGGGAGGGGAGGAGGGAAAAGGGGAAGGAGAGAGGAGCAAACTGAGCATGCTCAAGCCCTAGCCCTGGAGCTTTATGCTGAAAACAGGAAGTCTAATACAGAAGCCCATGTACTGTATACACAATAGAAGAAATGCTGTGTTTCTTTTGACAGAGGACTCACATCAGTGTTACTTTGAGGGTTTACTGTTGTTTTTACATATAGATAAATACACCTTTCTGACAGGGGTGATCCTGGCCCCTCTGCCACTTGAGGCAGGAGCAGTTGCTGCCGCCCCCTCCCCCGTGTGCTTTCCTTTTTGTGCCTGAGGGGGTCCAGGTGGGGGTCCACGAAAGGGCCAGTATGCTAGCGCAGAGAATCTAACTGCACTCTCTGCACTAGAAGAGCCGAATTTCCGGTTTGAAAACCAAAAATTTGGCTCTTAAAGTACCAGGAGCGGCATTTTTGCCGCCCCTGGTACCTAGTGGGGCGCTGCCGCCTGAGGCGACAGCCTCAACTTGCCTCATTGGCGAAGGGCCCCTGCTTTCTGATAAAACTTACTTGCTTTTAACCTTTCCTTCTCCTTTAAAGTACTCACAGCCACCTGTCATCAATTCCCATTAAAAAGAATGGGAATTGCTTATGACTGCTCAGTAATATTTGCTTCACCAGTCTCAAGCTGTGACCATTTCTGTGTCTAAGTGTTTTCCATTGCTTTCAGTAGGAAACAGTGACAGATTACTGAGCATAGTTTAGATGCTGCTGCTCTCCCTACGAGTGATGTGGGAGTGTGCTTACATGAATGCTAAATTACAAAATATGGATAAATCTATCCACTATGAAGATGTTAGAGATTTTTGGGCCAGAAATTCAAAAGGATTCAAACAGATCAGCAGTCCAAAATTTGTTCCTTTGACAATACAAACTGACATTATTTTTTTTTTTTTCATTTTTAGGAGCAAAGGAACCTTGCTTTTATGCAAGAACTCCAGTGTCTATTTGCCTTAATGGTTGGAAAGTTTGTGGATCCTTCTCCCTCCTTAGAACTGCACAAAGATGATTTTTTATCAGAAGAAGCACAGCAGGTGAAAGGGGAAATATCTCTCATTGGGGTTTGAATTTCCAAAAGAATGTTTTACGCTTTGCACATAGTGAAATCAGAAACATATCAAAGCTGTTTTGTAGATTTTGTCACTAAGGGGAAACAGTCCCTAGTCCCTATTCAGACATTCTATATTTATCCCTAGACCTTCTATGATCTTTTGCTCCAACGTTCTAATGCCATTGAGGAGCAATCCCAGGTTTATGTCTAAGAACATAGCCATGTTTTACTGTACTCATGCCGTATTTTTAGTGATTTTTATGTGAAAATTTGCTGTACTGGTCCAGGACATTATTTCATGCCTATTAATTTTCATTAGCATTCTTGCTAATTACAATCAAAATATAAAATCTGGGAATAGTGTAACATGAAGGTATGTAAAATCAATTTTTTTTTCTGTAAAACAAGCGTAAACTAATAAAAAAAACTTAAAATGTGGGAAAACGGGCAAATGGGGCAAAAGTATGACATAAAATGCAGTAGAGGCATGGGATCCATTATCAGGAGATCTGTTATCCAGAAAACTCTGAATTACGGAATGGCTGTCTCCCCTAGACTCCATTATAATGAAAAACTCCAATTTTTTTTAAAATTATTTCCTTTTTCTCTGTAATAATAAAACAGTACCCTTTACTTGATACAAACTAAGCTATAATTAACATTTAATTAATCCTTATTGGAAGTAAAACCAGCTGTTTGGGTTTATTTAATGTTTACATGATTTTCTAGTAGACTTAAGCTATGAAGATCCAAATTACGGAAAGATCTGTTATCTGGAAAACCCCAGGTCCCGTGGCATTCTGGATAACAGGCTCCATACCTGTATTTAAAATATGGAAAATGCTCCCACTAAAATGCATTAGAACATGAAGGGACTGTAAAAAAATAAAGTATATTCAGGGTTTGACTTTATTGCTCAAACAGTGTTTGTATGCTGTACCCGTGACTATTGCATTTGTAATTCTATATGTATGATTTATTGTAAACTAATATATAAAACTAATATTCAGACACTTTTAAAGCTGACATAAAGTATTACGTAATTGCCAAAGTTAACAAAATTAACAGTTGCAATTAAATAGTTTGCTACCTAAGTTGCTGCATTTAGCATATATAATTATCCTGTTTTACATACATTTACAGATCTTGAAATTGTAGCCTCTCTTTATTTTTCTTAATTTATTCTTTATTTCCTATTCTTTGCTGTGATAGATGATGCTCTGCCATGCAAGGTATCATCTTTGCAATACGGAAAGCCCGGCACGTATTTAATCTGGATTGCTCACGGGTACAATGTTTTGGGACCTCCAGCCTAGATGAACCAAAGTCAAACCCTTCAGGTAGTCATTCCACTGCAGCTGGCTCTCTGGAACTAAATTAGGAGATAAACTTTTCCCATCAAACTGAATCTGGGACAAATGTATTTCCTCTAGCTCTTGGAATATTTTGTTTTTGTTTTAGAATAGCTTTGCAGTGGGAAACCAATTTCAACAATTCAATTCAACAAACCATATTAAAATAAATTTGCTTTTCTTACCATTTTACCCCCTTCCAAATGTCATTTTCAATATCACATTATTTAGTGAGCATGTTTACTTAAAAATGTGTAAATAGCAACATATTCTGCCTTACTGCCATATTGGAACTAACTGTGAATTTGACAAGAAAATAAATGAAACTTTCAAATTCGAAGGAATAATCCGAAGTCGAAGGATTTCAATTCCTAGTCGAATATCGAGGGTTAATTAACCCTCGATATTCGAACCTTAGTGAATCAGCCCCTAAATATCTGAGGCCTCAGAAATATCCTATACAAGGATAAAAGGAAACATCAAATTTGAACTTCACATACATTAGGGAGGTTGTTTACTAAAGTCCGGTCGGGCTTTTTGGTGCAAAAAAGTTTTTTGTTTTTTATTTTAAATGCAAAAGTCCGATGCTACAAAAAGTCAGAATTTGAAAATCCGCCATCTCAGACCTGCTGATGTTGTATATAATCAATGGGAGAGGTCCCTATCCTATTTGGAAGTTTCAGTGGTCTGCGCTGGAATAAGCCCAAAAATCCAACTTTTTCAGGCAAAAATACGAAATATTCTGTTTTTTCTGGGAAAAGCAGGTAAAATTCGTACGATTCGGGTTTTCGCTAGATTTTTATCAATTATCAATTAAATCATACTTTTATTTTTTTAATAATAAATAAGTTCAAATCATGGATTCTAGTTTGGTCAGACTTTATTTTAAACAATCGGAAAAATTTGGATTTTGATAAATAACTCCCTTAGGGCTGAACTACATGGTGCACCTTCTTCCGATCCGACTCGCTGAGAGGAAGCACATGCGATGAGACGGATACGCAGAATATAATGTAAGTAATAGAAATGTCACACTTACAAACTGCGTATGGTGATGCGAATGACGCACGTCGCGTCTTTATCCAACAGTCATGTTGGATGCACGCAGTTTGTAGGTGCGACATTTATATTGCTTCATTATATTCATTGCATGCGTTTCTGCTGAGCGTGTCGGATCTGAAGAAGGCGCAATGTGTAGTTCAGCCCTTATACAGTTAGATCCATAAATATTTGGACAGAGACAACTGTACCACAATAAATGTTAAATGAAACAACTCAGATGCAGGTGAACTGCAGACTTTCAGCTTTAATTCAGTGGGTTGAACTAAAAGATTGCATAAAAATGTAAAGAACTGAACACAATCACTTCATTTCAGGGGCTCAAAAGCAATTGGACAATTGACTCAAAGGCTATTTCATGGGCAGTGGTGGGCAATTCCTTTGTTATGTCATTATCATTGAAGCAGATAAAAGCCCTGGAGTTGATTTGGGGGGGGGGGTGCTTGTATGTGGAAGACAACATGTGGTCAAAAGAGCTCTCCATGCAGGTGAAACAAGCCATCCTTGAGCTGCAAAAACAGAAAAAACCCATCCAAGAAATTGCTACACAATATTAGAAGTGGGAAATCTACAGTTTGGTACATCCGGAGAAAGAAAGCACTGGTGAACTCAACGCAAAAAGACCTGGACGTCCACGGAAGACAACAGTGGTGGATGATCGCAGAATCATTTCCATGGTGAAGAGAAACCCCTTCACAACAGCCAAACAAGGGAACAACACTCTCCAGGAGGTACGTGTATCAATTACCAAGTCTACCAAGAGACGACTGCATGAAAGTTAATACAGAGGGTGCACTGCAAGGTGCAAGCCACTCATAAGCATCAAGAATAGAAAGGCTAGATTGGACTTTGCTAAAAAAACATCTAAAAAAGCCAGCACAGTTCTGGAAAAACATTATCTGGACAGATGAAACCAAGATCAACCTCTACCAGAATGATGGCAAGAAAAAAATTATGGAGAAGGCATGGAACAGCTCATGATCCAAAGCATACCACATCTCTATAAAACATGGCAGAGGCAGTGTGATGGCTTGGGCGTGCAGTGTTTATCGATGATGTCACACAGGACAGAAGCAGCCAAATGAATTCTGAGGTGTTCAGAGACGTATGGTCTACTCAAATCCAACTAAATGCAGTCAAATTGATTGGGAGGTGTTTCATAATACAGATGGACAATGACCCAAAACATACAGCCAAAGCAACCCAGAAGTTTATTAAAGCAAAGAAGTGGAATATTCTTGAATAGCCAAGTCAGTCACCTGATCTGAACCCAATTGAGCAGCATTTCATTTGTTGAAGACTAAAGGCCCAAAAACAAACAGCAACTGAAAGCCACTACAGTAAAGGCCTGGCAGAGCATTAAAAAGGAGGAAACCCAGAATATGGTGATGTCCATGAGTTCAAGGCTTCAGGCTGTCATTGCCAGTAGAGGGTTTTCAACCAAGTTTTAGAAATTAACCTTTTATTTTAATTTTTTTAATTTGTCCAATTGCTTTTGAGCCCCTGAAATGAAGTGATTGTGTTAAAAAAGTCTTTAGTTCCTCAAATGTTTATGCAATCTTTTTGTTCAACCCACTGAATTAAAGCTGAAAGTCTGCAGTTCAACTCAATGTGAGTTGTTTCATTTAAAATCATTGTGGTAATGTACAGAACCAAAATTAGAAAAAAGTTGTCTCTGTCCAAATATTTATGGACCTAACTGTAGGTAGAAATGTAAATGTGCCTGAATTCATTTGCCCGTTGCTTCATTCAGATGCATTCACTTGTGCTGTGATTGACATGCAACAGATGTATGTGCAGCTAGATATTTTTTAGTCAACCCCAAAAATAAATCTGCCCACTGTTTAGTGACACTAAGTAAAACATGAAATCAGAAAGGACCTCGGCATGGACTAGGAACCTGTTTAGTACCACCCACAGAGCCTCTTTCATGTTAACTGGTTACAGATGGTTAAACAGTCGCTTATCACCTGAGCAGATTCTGGCTCACATTTAGTAAAAGGTTCACTCTACATGAAAGAATAGTTTCTAAGGCTGTAGGCTCTATGCCACCTTCTGAATGATTACATTTGCTTGGAATTTTTAGCTGCTCTTGTTCTCTGAAAAGCACTGTCAGCTCCACTATTGTTCCATCTGCAAAAACATGCAAATTTGTTTTGGAGCCTGTGGAACATCTATTTTTGTCACCGCATGCATATGCAGAGAGCCGCTTGGGTTCCAACAAGATAATTTTAGGCTGTACCATGCAGAATCATCCTGTGCTTGACGTAAATTGGTTTTTCAGTACTGAAAAGGTAGCAGATGATGTCTTTGCCTTTTTTTCAAAGGAGCTTTCACTTTGAGGTTCAAACAGACATATTCATTTGCAGTTCCTAGCAATTAAGTTGCAGCACCTTGATACAAAATTACTAAAGAAATAAACTATAACTTTATCTAATCATATTTCTGGGAACTGCACATTGTTTTTTTTTGTCTTTTTACTTTGGTCTATTTGAAGCAATTTATTTTTTTATATTTAAAAATATACGGAAATTAATTTGTCAGCTGTAAGCACTCTAAACTTTTCCAGTCGACCTCTATTTTCCTATAAAATGATTTGTATGGAGAAGGGTTAGGTTACAAATATAAATGTTTGGAATTGAATAAATGAACTGAAGGGTAGTTTATAACAAGGGTTATGGTTAGAACTACGCAATCGCTTTTTTTAGGATGGTGTCGGATCGACCAAATGCATCCTACAAGTCCGATGTTGTCATGTGGGTTAAAATACAAAAGGACTGATACAAAAATTGGATGCGTAAACTACATGTAAAATTTTCCATCCAAGATGACACAAGTGTCGGATGTGAATGCTGCATCTTCATCCAAAAAGACAAGCTGGCTGGTCATGGGCACAACTATAACATTTTTACCAGTAAAGGCGGAAGAGTTCTATCACAACCAGTATTTCTTCTTATCAAGGCATGACTTTTATTCAAGGACTTCTGTGCCATCCTTATTAGTGTCCCACTTGATTACAGCTTTTGCTAACTGTCATTATTAAGCTATATTACTAGTAGATTCACTGTAACCCAAGAATCCAGTAGAAATATATCTTAATCTCATAAGATTACCAGGTGATGAGACTTCTTTGGTTTGTAACTATGTAGTTAAATTTGGAGGATACGTAAAGAGATTCTTGAATACCATCACTGACAAGGCGTAAATAGTGGCATGTCCCCTTACAGGCATATACTTACCAGAAGATTTGCTGATGTTTTCATTTGCTCTTTTTTAATGTATTCTGCAGAAGCTTAATGATATGGCTGCCACCTTGTTCGAAAGCAACCAAGAAGAACAGGTCTCAGAAGGGATTAGTATTATGAATGACCAAATTATTCCTTGCATGCATCTAATCTTCAACAACAAAATCTCTGAGGAAGACCTTTCCTCCATTGAAGAGATGAGGAATAGATGGTGTTCTTACTTTGGACAAGATATCACAATATACAGTACACATAGAATAGAAATGTCACAATATAAGGCTGATTAGTAATTGATACAGATAATTATTACATGACAACACAGAAACCAGTGCAACTAGCATGATAATTTAATAATCAGCCCTGTAGCATCATCTTATATTACAGACCAACCTCATTTTCTGCTGGATAATTAGTGACGACCCCTAAGCTTAGCTTCTCAACAGCTGCTCAGAGTCCACTGAGCATGTGAGTGTCACAGACACTTTCCAAGATGGAGACCCCCTGTGACAAGTTTGAAGTCCTGGATAATTGCTGCTATTGACAAGCTAAAACTTTAGGCTGGTTATATAGTTCAGTATATAAAACATGGCATTTTTAGCCACATTCATTATTGTGGTTTAGTTCTGCTTTAACAGATGGAATTACATTGTTAGCTGAATGGCATATCTGGTAGGAACCTCCTTATTTTCTTTAAGAGTTCTAATGTCATTGGGGGTCATTTATCAATGCTGGGCAAATTTGCCCATGGGCAGTAACCTATGGCAACCAATCAAAATGCTGCATTCATTGTTCTACTTACAGCTGGCTTTAAAAAGCGAATCACTGATTGGTTGCTATAGGTAACTGCCCATGGGCAAATTTGCCCAGTGTTGTGGCTAAATGCTATACCTACCTCTAGGTACAAGTATTAAAATTAGAGGTGCAAAGCTAGCATCTGTTTGTAAATGCCTTGACATCCACCTCTTGTGTGCAAGGCAAATCAACAGTTTGGTTGGTGCAAAGAAAAACGAATACCCAAGGAAAAACCAGCTGCTCAGGAAAGGGTTCTCTTGCACATTATGGTGCTCTCATATTATACACTAGAAATAGATGCAACAGAAGTATTGCTGCAAGGGAGCATGGACATCATAAAGCCCACATAGACCAGTAGTTTAGTTTTACACCTGGTATATACAAACTGAAGTGCAGTTCCACTAGAGGACAAATTCCGGTGCATTTGTACTGTGTATGTGTGTGGGGTATTCAAATTCCTTAGAGAAATGAAAAAAAACCATTGCAATGTTGACCTTGGTGTGTTGTGACTTTTCCACAGTTTTGTTCCCCCACTTTGCCCTATCTCCGTTAAAACTACACGAGCAGTTGATGCAGTAATAACCTGTGTCACTTTTAACATCCCTGCATATTTATTGACTGGCAGCCCCCTCTTTTCTTTTCCTAAGGAAGATTAAAGCATAACGATTTCAGTTTATGGCACATTAGAATACACATTGTCCCTCCAAGCCCGTACGGAGCGAGATTAATGGGCTGTCAGAAATCTGTCTCTGCCGGCAATGAATTCCAGACATAAGAGTCACCAGGAGGATGGGTAGGATACAAATTATCACTGAGCAGTACTTATTAGACATTGAAGAATTCATATATATTACTTCCTTTTCCTCTGTTTGTTATTCTCTATGCTCCAGGATGCTTAAAACTACATTTTGTGGATATATTTATATAATATACACACACATAAAAATGGGTGAGTGCAGACATAGAGAATTGATTTTTTTTCCTCAGTCTGAGTTGTGCATGCAAAAAAGGAAACTGAATTTAAAACAACTTTTTTCCCTGCAGGCCTGCATAAATCTCTGGCAAGTAATGCTATGAAAGGAGCAGCTTCATGCCAACAAGTGACCATGTCTATGATAAGTTATTGTCTTTTATTTCATAGATGATCTGCAAATAAAGCTAGGACAGTTCCTTCCGAGGCTACTTGACTGCTCCATTGACCACATTGTGTTAAAAGAACCTCCAACATTTGATCTGTGCAATCGCTTCACAGCCATCATGGAGTCCATACAGGGAGCATCCACTGTCACTGTGAAATAAGTTTTAGGCCATGGCACCCCATCCAACTATACAGTGGGAGTCTGAACAAACCACTTAGAACATTTTGACACGTTGTAAATCCATTATAGCTCATCTTCACAGATAAAGCAGAGCTCAGTTTTACTTTAACAAATTTTGAACAAAAGGAATTACACTGACTTTGGTGCGGGATGCCTGTACACTTGAAAGTCGTTTTGAAAAAAGGAAACACTGGATGAATGGAAGTTTGTATGTCTGGTATACTCACTTAACCCCCTACAATAGAGTCAGCATTAATGTAAGTACATTTGGAATGCAGTTCTTTATTGGCCACACAAACTTTCATGCTTAGTTCTGGAAGAATCTGGTATTGTGGCATCTGGTACAGTTCTTACAAATTGCTTTCATTGTCCAGAACTGAAGGATATACCTTCCAACAACTATATACTCTAAGGTGTTACAGGAACCATGGAGCCAGAACACCAGAACATAAACTCAGAGCTGCAAACCCTTCTTCTTTGTCTTTATCTCCTGCACAGCCCAGAAGGCACCAACACCTAGTCAAACTTATGATCCAGAGATCTGGATCCCAGACCTGTACACATATGAAAACTTCAGTATGCTGCTTTTGGAAAGATAAACCCACAGGCTTCGTGCCTGACCATGCACCACTAAGCCAAATACAATGTCCTTTTATCCATCCAGAGTCTTTAGATGTTCGGCTGGTTGATTACCACTTGCAGGTGATCCCCTTTGAACAGTTGGGACATATTTCTTGGATTGTAGGTGTGGCTTCCCTGCCCCACAAACTACCACTGAGAAAAACTGGGAATGTATGTGTTGCCTTCTGACATGATATGGGAAATATCCCCTTCTATATACTTAAGCTTTTCAAGTGTTGCTGTTTTTCTTGGTTACAAACTGGAACCCTTTGGTATGTTCGGGACATAAAGGGAGAGAGGAAGGGTCTGCAGCTCTGATGTCATTGAAGTGTCCAGCCTTCTGGTGAGAAGGGACCTTAATCACTATGGTTCCTGTGTCCCCCTCACAACTGGAGAGAAAATATTTCATAGTAAGAATGTAAATGCCATCATGTTTATCCACCCACGCTGTATGCTACGGATAACATAAACAATGCAGAGTCTTAATGGCTGTCTTCAGATAGAGCTGAGAGGTGCAATCCCATAGATGATTCTAAACTGCAAGCATCCTTTTTGGATGGGTAAAAACACTTTATTTCAGTCTTGTAGGTTATAACAATTGTGAATATGTGGTATATAAATTCTTATTTCTAAATCTCTAATAATCTGTTTGTCTGCTTGTGTAAAGAAATTTGTAGAGTTTGAGTCTGCAGCAATGAAGAAGCAGTAGCTCAACAATCGGCAGATAAAGCCTGGAGTATTTATATTGGTTATACAGCAATGCTCTAACTTTCTCTGCCAGGACATTTCATACTCTTATCGTGTGTACCTGTATCACAGTTTGCAATCTGCATCATGCTTATAGTTTTTCCAGCTTTGGGAGTGGAGTCCTGTCTTTGAACAGATACTTTGAAGCAAATGCACTTTTAAAAAGTTTGGTTTAAATAACTTGAACATCCATCTCTCATGCCAGGTGCCTGGCACCAATAAACTGGGTAGGAGAGAATTTGTAGCCTGGGGGTGTGGGTATTTTTAACAATCACTTGCAGCTGCACAAATCCATTTTAGCAGGACAAAGGAGGCAGGGGCCGGGGGAGAGGCTCGATTAAAAAGCCAAACACCATCAGGATTTGGCAATGAAGGGATCGAATCTTTAAAACTGGAAACAGAGAGAAGAAGAAATCAGGGAAATTTAGACTGGCATCTCAACAATGATTTTCATTACTGCTGGGAAAAAATACAACCAGAATTTTAGTTTTTAAAGGGCATACTTGTAATTACTTCCCGTTCTGTTTTTAGGCATGTAGGTCTTCATCTGTTTTTTTTTAATAACAGTTTTCAGTATTGCTGTGCCTAAAAAAATACGCAGCCACTGCCAATGTTGATATCAACTTAGCCAAAGCCAATTGTCACCAGCGTGCGCTTGCAACCGTTACAGGCGCCTTCCTCTGGATACAAATATGGATGTGTCTTTTCTTTCCAAAAAGAATGTGTCCTAAAAAGCTGTTAGTAGTTGTTAGTCCAGTGATTTGTATTTGTGTTTTTAATGTGCAATAAACTATTTATGTTTGTATGTGCTGGGTAATTTGAATTGTTTGGAGCAGGGGTCTCCAACATTTTTTTTAGCCATGAGCCACAGTCAGAGGTTGAGTTGGGGAGCAACACAAGCATGAAAAAAAGTCCCTGGGGATGCCAAAATAATTAGGTACATAATAGATGTACAAAAAGCCTTACTTGTTGCACTTAGGCTTTTATTACAATTCTTTATTTATAATATTGCGAACAACATACAAAGGGGAAGGGGGTACAAAAGGCAAGAGAGGGAAGGGTTGGGGGTAGGGAATATATTTGCTTGAAAAAAAAGAAAAAACAAGAGATAGAAAATACATATCTAAATATATATCTTAAATAGAGATTTGTGGCCCAGCAGAATAATTAATTGTACCTTTGAAATGCCCTAATAATAGCACTGTAACCTATAAAAGTTTTATCTCTTATCGCATAGACACCTGCTTCCAATACGCCTTTCCATTCCATGTGGATATACTATTTTATATATGATATCCATGGTTCCCAGGTATCCCAATATCTATCACTTCGGCTTTTAATCTTAGAGCCTATGATTAAGTGCATGAAATGCGTAAGGCTTTTTGTATATCTATTATTTGCCTAGATAAAGTCTACATTTCCTTTACTTCACCTCTCCATGGAATATGTTAATGCCTGCTCTTTCTTCCCTTGTTGTGCTACATGTTGCTCACGAGGCACTGGTTGAGGATCACTGGTTTAGAGCAATGGCCAAGCCCTTGACCGGAGATCTGTACAGCTCTTCAAATTGTAAGAATAATAATATAAAGGGGTTACATATATATATATATAAATGGGGAACCAAATCTGGTTATGGTGAGAAGGACTGAAAGGAGCCAAAAAACCTTAGCTAGCAATTATATGCAAAGTGATGCCTTCTGAAATCAGAAGGTATTTACTTGTCTCATGCCATACAAACAGCACTGCCTAGATACCAAAAATGAGAATTCTGATTCTCCCATAAGGCATCATGGGCGGAGACATGCAAATAGTTGTGTTCAGAATAATAACAGTGTGTTTACAAAAATTGAGTAAAGCTCAAAATCTTTACAGCAGCTTTTATTTCCATACACACAAATGCATTGGGAACATGCACATTCTATTCCAATTCAAAACATGAAGAAAAATGTATCAAATTTATGTTATTCCTCCACAGAAAGTGAAGAAAAGGGAATATTAGTCTGTTACAAAATAGCAGTGTCTGCATTCTTCTTTACAAACATTCACTGTATAAACCGAAAAATGATTCAAGATTTTTCTTTCCTTTGAATCACTGAACTAATGTTTAGTTGTATAAGCAGTGTTTCTGAGAATTTCTGCACATCTGTGTTACATGGAGTTGTCCAATTTCTGGCACCTGTTACATTCCACAATTCTTCTGCATTTCTTGGTTTTGCATTTTTGATGTCACCCCACAAGTTTTCTATTGGATTAAGGTCCGGGGATTGGGCTGGACACTGCATAACATCATCCTGTGGCTACTAAAGCAAATAAAGTTCTGTCTTGCATAAAAAATGGCATTAACCTAAGGGATGAAAACATAATTATGCCTCTTTATAGGTCCCTGGTAAGGCCTCATCTGGATTATGCAGTGCAGTTTTGGACTCCAGTCCTTAAGAGGGATATAAATGAGCTGGAGAGAGTGCAGAGACATGCAACTAGATTGGTTGGAGGGATGGAAGACTTAAATTATGAGGGTAGACTGTCAAGGTTGGGGTTGTTTTCTCTGGAAAAAAGGCGCTTGCGAGGGGACATGATTACACTTTACAAGTACATTAGAGGACATTATAAACAAATGGCAGGGGACCTTTTTACCCATAAAGTGGATCACCGCACCAGAGGCCACCCCTTTAGACTAGAAGAAAAGAACTTTCATTTGAAGCAACGTAGGGGGTTCTTCACAGTCAGGACAGTGAGGTTGTGGAATGCACTGCCGGGTGATGTTGTGATGGCTGATTCAGTTAATGCCTTTAAGAATGGCTTGGATGATTTTTTGGACAGACATAATATCAAAGGCTATTGTGATACTAAGCTCTATAGTTAGTATAGGTATGGGTATATAGAATTTAATTAAAAGTAGGGAGGGGTGTATGTATGGATGTTGGGTTTTCATTTGGAGGGGTTGAACTTGATGGACTTTTTCTTTTTTCAACCCAATTTAACTATGTAACTATGTAACTATGTAATCTTGTTGGCCTGGAACCAAGATGTTGCTCGTTTACTGGTGTGTTTGGGGTCGTTGTCTTGTTGAAACATCCATTTCAAGGGCATTTCCTCTTCGTCATAAGGCAACATGACCTCTTTAAAGATGTATTAAAACTGATCCATGATCCCTGGTATGTGATAAATAGGCCCAACACCATAGCATGAGAAACATTTCCATAACATGATGCTTGTGCCAATTTGCTTCATTGTCTTCCCAGTGTACTGTGACTTGAATTCAGTGTTTGGGGGTCATCTGACAAGCTGTCTGCTGCCCCTAGAACCAAAAAGAATAATCTTGCTTTCATCAGTCCACAAAATGTGGCGCCATTTCTCTTTAGACCGGTCAATGGGTTCATTTTAGCTGAGCAGCCTATCATTTTCTACACCTCTTCATATGTTTCCCCCTTTCCAATCAACTTTTTAAGCAAAGTACTCTGAACAATGTCTGGAACAACCCATTTTACTTTCAGAAAAAAATTAACTAAACAGGATGCACAACATTTGCTGCCTTCCTTCCTTAAATAAGGGCCATTGAATTCCACATACTATTATTTGAAACAAGCTATTATTATTTTGAACAAGCCTCAATTAATGATTCAATGACACAGAATCAGCAGCATGCATGTCATGACTGTTGGGTCTGTTGATTTTCTATTACTTTACTACATCTACTAGTAAATCATTTGTCATGTAGAAATGTAATTTCTATCAAAAACAGTGATTGATCTGGTTAGTGATGTCAGACTGCTATTATTCTGAACACAACTGTGTATATACAATCAAAATGTAATTAAGCAATATTCCAATATAGATTCATTCAACATTAGCCTGATTTTAAAGGTATTTATAAATGAAATAATTAGTATTTTTCTGTCCATTTTTTGCACTGCTGGTTCTATCATTTGAAACAATGTAGCTCACAGACAGCCTTACATACTTACACCGGTCTGTTAAACATAAGCTGACTTCTGCTACATAGAACTACCAGTTCAGAAAATAGAAAGGTTAAGACGTGGAGGCTTATTTATTAATGGTCAGATCCTTTAATATCTCCTTTATCCCAAAATAAATTATGAATGTACAGTACATTGCAAAATTTCTTAAAATAGAACTCTCATCCATTTTATATTCATTTATTTTAAAGGTTTACTTATTCTTTAAGATCACAGAAAACATTGAGTTTAAAAAGGAAAACTCCGCGATGATGATACTTTCTCTGTGCCAATGTCCCTAACCCATACCTGAATGCAAACTCTTGCATGGAGGCATGACTAATAATTACCAACTGTAACAATTGATAATAATCTCGGGATACTGTTATCACTCACATTCAATCTTTTTCTATTATTTAATGGTTTACAGATACTGGGTCCGTGATTTGAACTTCAAACATTTAGATAATTAAAAACTTGACTGATTTAGAGCTCACTGCAGGAAAACTCGCCCACTCTTTATTCATTCCTATGGGATTTTTAGAAGCATATTTATCAATGGGTGAAAGTTAGAGTTCAGCATTTGATGAGCTCTAATTTTACACTTTGATAAGAGTTCTAGCTGAATCAGTAATCAGTAAATCATAGAATTTTGGAGTACAATTTAACCCAATCTGAAGTTGGTGTAATCTTTTTATTATTATTATTATTAGTATTTAGTTATTATTTAGGAAAACAAAAAGAACCCCCCCTCTTCTTTGTCAATACTCAGTACCGTGTTTTTGTTGGTTTATCTAAATAAAGAATTGATTAAAAAACTTCCACAAACCAGATGATTTACTATATATGTTACTAATACAGTTAATAATTTACAAATTGATAAATCTCACCCACCATTAATTAACGTGTATTTCTATATACCCACTAATTTTCCAATAACCTTTTACAAAAGGTGCTAGTGCAATAAATTATTAATTATAAATATTTACTTGAATATAAAAGTAGTGCTTATGCAATTCTATAATTGATGAATTCAGAATTTATTATCTGCTATTGTGTTGAATATTATTCCAGTTGATTTTTGATATGTTGTAATCAAGTGACTAATTAATAAACTATAAAGTACTTGAGTGCTAGTCTATTCTATATAAGTTCATTCAATAATTTAATATATAGTATTATTACTCCAGCAAATTAATCACCATTAAAGTGCTGCTGTGCTAATATATTACATATAAATTGTTCAGTTAATAGCTTAATATTGTTCCAATTGCTCAGAATAGTAGGAAAAGGAAGATATTCAGAGGGTGGAGAAGTCCCGTTGAAACTGTCTCAATTTTCGCTATTCTAGGGACCCCACAAAGATGGAGTAGTCAGGGCTACAGGGACTGTGGTCTCAATGTACCTTATCTAACTGTTGAGGAAGCTAGCTTCCCTACAAAACCACAAATCCCTGAGCCCTTATGAGAGAAAACAGATTATAAGAATTAAGTAAGATTACTGAGACAAGAGAGGATTGATAAGATTCTACCGTTTCCAAAATTCTTTGGGACGACCAAAACCCCCCACAATTCTTTAAAAATTGTATCAACCGTTTGTATAAAAGAAAGAAATTTCTTGCCGACTCGCGTTTCATTAAACAGCTTTATCATAGGCAGTCGTATTTAGTTATTATTATACATGGTAAAGGAATAAGCAGGAGTAACACAGATATTGGGGCATTCACCGTGAGCTTCACATGATTCCCTAGCTTTAATTAATTGAAAACATTCTCAATTAATTACAAATATTGAGGTTTTGGTTGCATACACATGTAGGGACCAATAGGTTCAGTAAGCCCATATAGCTTTAAATCCCTACACTTTATCTTCCCAGTTGCTGGGAAAATTCCCATGTATCTAGTTAATTTACATAGTTCTATCAGTGGCTCATAGCCCCATGACCACTTCCTGCCACACTTTAACATGGTGTTGGTTTAGGAGCGTCTCTCTTCAGCCTTCATTTGCTGACCAAGCAAGATGTGCTCCAGGGAGCCTGGGTTCAACATGTCCCCAGTAAAGCTGTTCTGCCCGGGAGGGGCCTGTACTGTACCTCTAGTGAAAGTCAGGGAGCAGGGGCCCTGCGGACAAGGCTTTTCAGTAACAGTTTCATTATTTAACAATTTTTTTTAGGAAAGTGACATAGTGAGATCTAGATAGAATAAAATGCAAAAAGGAAAGGTTGTGGGAGCACTCCATGGCTAAATAAAAATGTACTAAAATACAATAGAAGTGCTACTGATCTGGCCAAATTAACTAAAGAGATAGAGAAAAAGAAGAGAAATTGATTAATGCATATTCCCTGGTCCCCTATCATATAAGTAATCTATGCAGATGCATGTATTTACAAAGACAGGGTTTTTTTTAGTTACAAAATGATGTTCATAAGATTGATAAGCCACCATACCACATCAAAGTAAAACCCATATGGCGGTTCCCTAACTATTTACCTCTGGTCATAATATCAAATGCTAAAGCCTCCCGGCATAAGAGCATTACCTGAAATAAAGGTCTCAAAACCTGGTTATTGGTTTCAATCATAGAGCTTAGTCCTTCCTGACATTAGCTTTCAAAGGGGAGGGATAACCTAGACCCTAGATTTCTCTTCTTTTTCTCTATGTCTAGATAGAGTAAGCAGCCTGTGCTCCAACCAGAAGTGATAGTAGGGAGTATCTCTCCTCTAGATTCTGATTTGCCTAAAGTAAAGGGACCACAGTTTAAAGAGGAATTCAGGCTTAGTCTTCTCTGGACCACAAGGAGCATTTACAACCTAGAGCAGTGGTGTAACTAGATGTTACTATGCCCCACAGCAAATTAATTGTAGGGTCCCCAACATATCCAGAGGTTGTCCTGTTTTACTAAGATATGTTTTACCAGTATATGTTGAAATTGTTAATTATTTGGCCTGATGGGGCCCCCTATATCTCCTGGGGCCCCCTGCAGCCGCAGGGTCTGCTTCCTCTGTAGTTACATCCCTGACCTAGAGCTGTACCTTAAACTTCCCTAGCTGTCTCCACATGGCATTTAATCATCTTCAACTACCTTGACTCTGTGAATGTGTGAGTATTTTACCATGTGGATCATTGGCTGTGGAAGAAAACTGTTTGTTTGCTGCAACAACCTCCTGGAGTCCCTATTTGTTTTCATATACAGTAGCCTATGTGAGTTGTAGTTCTACTATACCTCCCCTTCATATCTTCCACCTAGCGTAGGTCTATTCCTGTGTGTTAGAGTCAAGTGCAACCCTTGCTCTACTGTGTTCAGCTGGACGTAACCTATTATAGCCCAAAATAGCATTACCCACAGTAGAGGTTTTTATTATTGCATTAATCTCTAGTCATCCTTTAAATAGTGCACTTTTTACAAAATTTCTTTATATTTTTTGCCTAACGTTTTCATTTTCTGTTTCCTTCTGCTCAGTTCCCTTACAGCATGCACCATGATTTAAAGTAAAAAAAAATAAAATCCCATTTTTAGTTTCTTGAAAAAAAATCTATCTCCAATATACTTTAATTAAAAAATACCTGCTGTTTTTATAAGAAACCTGACTGTGTGCAGTGACATTTCCCCTTGATTTACTTGCTCTGACTGCTGTGGACAGGAAACTTACGCTTCTGGCAGATATTATTTGACTTGTGCTGTTTTGATAATTTATGATAATCCCTAAGCAACCCAGACCCACTGAGCATGTGCGTAGTCTTGGTCTTGCAAAGATGTTTAACAAGGTTACAAGATGGTGACCCCTGTGGCCAACTTTGAACGCAAAAATCATTTGTTTAATTAGGCTTCTGGTGCAGTAAGTTCATGTTTATGTTTCATATGCAAAATACAGCATTTCTAACATTATTCTATTTTAGATTTTAGTTCTCCTTTAAGAAATTAAAGGTAGTAGCCATAGTTGAAGGCTATCCGATTGTTTGATAACTAAAAGCTGTGGCTAAAAATTCAGTTCTCAGGGCTACACTACTGTTTGTGCTTGCCTCAAACACAATGCAGCCCCGTAACTTGCATTTATTAGACATGTGCATGATTTGAAATATTGTGATGACCCTACTTTGGTGACTTTCTACTGCAAGTGTGAAAGTTTTAAACGTTACCTCAGTTCTATGTTTTTTAATTGTATCCACTTGCCACCCTCTTTTTAAAGCACCCTTTGTGATGATGCACATGGCAAAATAGTTTACTGGTCCATCGAAATCATAAGTACGCCAATAAATGGGAAGGGCACAGTGATTTGTACAACCCAAGCCTATAGACCATCTAACAAGATAGGCAGTGACCAATGAGACCTTTGTAGTTTATAGTTTATAGCTCAGCAATATGACAAAACGGCAACCAGTGAGGATTTACATGCAAAGTCTATTGATGCTGTTGAATTCCAGGTTATCAGTAACTCAACTCAATTCACAAGGGCTTGTTTACAAAGCTGGATCACAAATTTCAATGTTTTTTAAAAATTGCCCTTAACAAGTTTGCTTGTTCACCTAAGGCAGGGATCCCCAACCTTTTGAACCCGTGAGCAACATTCAGAAGTAAAAGGAGTTGGGGAGCAACACTAGCATGAAAAATGTTCTTGGGGTGCCAAATAAGTGGTGTGATTGGCCATTTAGTAGGATTGTCACCCTACATTGAGCTTCTGTTTGGCAGTACATCTGGTTTTTATACAACCAAAACTTGCCTCCAAGCTAGGAACTCAAAAATTAGTACCTGCTTTGAGGCCACTGGGAGCAACATCCAAGGGGCTTGGGAGCAACATGTTGCTCACGAGCTACTGGTTGGGGACCACTGACCTAAGGGTACAAATGTGAAATTTTGCCCCCTGCACTAAATTGTTCATTGTACAGGCTGGAAAAACCTTTTGAATGGATGGGAATCGCTGGTGCCTACCTTTGCTTTTTCACTTGATTGTGTGAGGGAACTGTTTATTAGTAGTGATTCAGATCTGCTACAATATAAAGGTATATTCAGATATTTTGTTGCCATGCTGGAGGCCTGTCCCATATGTTCTTATCCTAAAAGTGCTTTGATCTCCTAAAATAGAGCAAAATGGTGCACCTTTCTCTGTATGCATTTGGCATAACCACATATAGGAATGACACAGCCCCCATACCCCCCATCATGTGTCTCATTCAGAACATGTAACTAGGGGTGTTGGGGGACAAATACAAGGATCCTCTGCTCCTTTCAGCTCTGTCCTATGTGTGCTGCACTGGAAAAACACATGTGGGTTTTGCAGCCCTTTCTGCTCCTGCACTTCTGCACTTGCACCTAGCCCTGTGAGCGCTATAGACACAGAAGATGCAAAGTGAAATTTCTGTTGCAAAAATACTTGTACACAATAAATATTCATGGAGCCAGTATTGACATTTTAAAGACAAGATTTGTAATCATATACTGCCACCTTGTGGTCAATGATATTGTAAAAACGGGCAGGAGAATAAAGAATGAATAAATAAAGAAATCAAATCTTACCTCAAATCCAGAAGGATCGATTGCCCTAATCTAAATACACATTATTTTTAGAAGAGTATGATATGATGAATGGCAACTGGTTACACATGAAGCAGAAAGAAAAATTAAGCATGAATAAAGCGGTACAGATATAGAACCTGTTATCCAGAATGCTCAGGACCAGCGGTTTTCTGGATAATGGATCTTTCTGTAATTTGGATCTTCACACCTTCAGTGCCCAACCTCCCTAATGTCTTGTGACCCACAAACATTGATCCAACAACTGTTATAGAAGCAATGTAAATGCTCATTTCATACCACAGTGGAACCCCCCATTTTACGTTTTTCAGGGGACCAGGAAAAAAATATGGAACATCCGGGGAAATGTAAAATCAGGGAAATTTGTTAAACAACTTTTTCTTCAAGTACTGATTTGAGATACAGATATGGGGTCAATTATCCGGAAACCCGTTATCCAGAAAGCTCTGAATTATGGAATGACTGTCTCCCATAGACTCCATTTTAGCCAAATAATCCAAATTTCTAAAAATGATTTCCCTTTTCTCTGTAATAATAAAACAGTAGCTTGTACTTGATCTAAACTAAGATATAATTCAACCTTATTGGAAGCAAAACCAGCCTATTGGTTTGTTTACGTGATTTTCTAGTAGACTTAAGGTATTAAGATCCAAATTACAGAAAGATCCATTATCCATAAAACCCCAGGTCCCCAGCATTCTGGATAACAGGTCCCATACCTGTACAATATTTACTATGCTAATAACAAAGGATAAGCATAGCAGGATTCATTTTACATTATGGGGAGGACATGTACAATTTCTCTAAGTGGAATCGACCATTTACAGGCAGAACCTTGGTAATACATACATCTGGTTAATAAGTTAAACCTCTTTATTTCACAAATAAATAGAGGACAAACAGCAATTTTTGGGAACATCAGGACAAAATTTCTGGGAAAATATTACTTAAAATCAAGGAAACACACATTGAAATGCATTATAAAATAATGGCTTATCAATTTTTTGATCCTAACTTTGTAATTTAAAATCCCAGTTTTTGTAAACGCATGCTCTTGCATAAATACTGAATTACTTATGAGACAGGGGACCAGGGAATGTGCATTGATCAATGGCCAAATCAGTCCAAAAAAGAGTGATTTAATTACTGGCTAAAGAAGGAGACTCCTTCAATATCGGATATTACAACATATCTAAATCATCTTTGCTGGCAGTAAGCTTTGAATTAAAGACAAGTCTCAAGAATCTATTAAACTTACACGGTCTCTTTATTATGATGTCTTTAATTCTAGTAACAAAGATCACATTTTTAGGTTCCTCCGTGTGTGATATAATACGGGTAGAATAACTTGTATTCCATGTAAACAATGGCTATTTCTTTTCCTTTACACCCACAGGCAGGGTCGGACTGGGGGGCCCAGGGCCCACCGGGACCACTATCCAGGGCCCCCCTCCGGCCTCCCCACCCCTCCTGAGGCAGCGCTTGGCAGGCACAAATGTGCATCAAGGAGTGCTTGGGGCAATGCGCATGCGCAAAATGCGATGTCCGGTGCGCATGCGCGACGCCAAATTTTTTTTGTGGAATTACAATGGGGAGAGGGGGTCTGGCCCACTGGGTTTTTTTCCCGTTTCCCGCCGGTCCGACACTGCCCACTGGTTCATTTGATTCATTGGATTATTTACGTATTTATTTTTTCTGTTAGTTTTATTTGTTCATAGAAAAAGCTAATCTAATGTGTCTTATACAACACTTTTTGTGATTTTAGATTGGGTGCTGTCATGTTGTATACTTCATGTTTATTGCAAAACTGAATAAATGTTTAAACACAATGGCCAAATCAGTAGCACTTCCATTGCATTTAAACACATTTTTTAATTTGCTTTAGAGTGCTCCCACAACCCTCCTCTTTTGTATTTTGTATTGTAGCCAGAAGCTGCAGGCTAAGCTTCATGTGGTTTGTAGCACCCCCGTACCCACCCCTTTAAACAAATGGTGGTCCTATGCTTTTACAAAAAATGGGTTTGGGCAGCCTCTCTCTCTTAAAAGCCACAAAAGCTAATGTCGGGGATACTGAAACCAATGCCAAGGTCAGGATTCCACAAAATGCTACAATGCAGCGAAGTACGCGTTTTATTTTTATAATATGACCAGAGGTAAATAGTTAGGGACCACCGTACAGGGTTTACCTTGACATGGTATGGTGGCTTATCAACTTTAGGATCAATAATAATCATAATATGATTATGAACTTTGTAACTAAATACCACTGTTTTTGTAAACACAAGCACTTGCATATATACTGAATTACTTGCGAGACAGGGGACCAGGGAATGTGCATTGATTAATGGCCAGATCAGTAGCACTTTCATTGTATTTAAAAACGTTTTTTAATTAGCCTTGGAGTGCTCCCACAACCCTCCTCTGTTGTATTTTATAAAGTGGAGGGACCATAAATAAAAAATGTAAAATGTGGGAAAACTTAAAAGAAAATTCAACCCTTAGTTAAAAAAAACCCTACCCCCCCAACCCTACATAGACCCCCCCTCCCTCCTCCCCCCACCCTAGCTGCCCCCCCTGGGGAAATGCCCCTAACTTTTTACTTACCCCTTGGTGCAGATTCAGGGATCGTAGTTCACGGCAGCCATCTTCCAGGTCTTTGTGTCTTCTTCCGGAGTTTCTACAATTTCCATCCATTTCGGCGCATGCACAGTTGTCGCATCCCGGGAAATTGCTCCAACTTCACATGCGCCAATTCGCCCGTCTCAGTCTCAGATTACCGAAGACCCGGAAGATGGCTGCTTTGAACTGCGATCCCTGAATCTGCACCGAGGGGTTAGTAAAAAGTATGGGGAATTTCCTTAGGGGCAGCTAGGCTGGGGGTGTGGAGGGAGGGGGGTCTACGTAGGGTAGTGTTTTCTTTAGTTAATGGAGAATTCAACCGTTTTCAAAATAAAACACTACCCCCCACCCCACGTAGACCCCTCCCTCCCCCCTCCAGTATAGCTGTCCCTGGGGAAATGCCCCTAACTTTATACTTACTCCTCAACACAGATTCAGGCATCGGAGTTCGACACAGCCATCTTATGGGTCTTTTTGTCTTCTTCCAGTGATTCTGCAATTTCCATGAGTTTCGTCGCTTCATCGGTCTCCCACTTAGCTTTACCGAAGACCCGGAAGATGGCTGCGTGGAACTCCGATGTCTGAATCTGCGCCGAGGGGTAAGTATAAAGTTAGGGGCATTACCCTGGGGGGCAGCTATGCTGGAGGGGAAGAGGGAATGGGGTCTATGTGGGGTGGGGGGTAGGGTTTTTTTGAAAACGGTTGAATTCTCCTTTAAGAGTTGAATTGTTCTTTAAAATCACTTATTTAAGATCAAGGTTTCACTGTAATCCCATTGGTGTGGAAATGAGATGTTGGACTGGCAGGTGTCCGGTTATGATATCTGATGGCTTTTCAATAAAACCTACTTCCATATGGAATGGTTTAAGTACAGGTGGGATACAATAATAAAATTATGCACACTTCCTCTCTTCTGCAGTATGTTATTAATAAATCAATTTGGGAATTGTCAGGATTAGAGCAGCTGCTGACCCATAGAATAATATAAATTCTCCAGTGAATTTTGCATCACATTTTTAGGACACTAACTTCGTAAACCCTGAACGGCCTGGTATACATATTCATATAAACCATTACTTTGTGTCTGAAAAAACCTACATTTAATGACAATTTTATGTCACTTTGCAGAGTTAAATCACTTGTGACAACATTGCATTATAAAAATAATAATAGGCTTTTAGTTATCAAGCACCTTATGAGCTCAGGCCTGAGGGGGAGAAAGCAAAGTCAAACTCAGCCATAAAAAGCAAAATGAGCTATTAAAGTTTTGCCTGTTAACATATGCAAATAGAGTCAATGCCATCAGATTTATGTTCTTGCAGTTTGAATTAGCAATATTGTACAGAAGGAGAAGAACGCCCTGCACATGGCTGTTTGTTGAGTTGTGTATTTGCTAAAAACCAAGACTTCCAGGCCCCAATACACGTGCAGTACACAATTCCAGTGTTCAGTACCAATACAGTTCATTCTAGAGATCATTTTATATATAAAAGTCTCCAGTTAGTGGAGCTGCATTAGAGCATGGACATTTAATAGTTCAACATCAACTCATATCCGTATTAGAGCAGATGTATTTTGTAAATCGACATTAACTCAATAATCAAATCAACTCTAATAATAAAGGGAGGGGTTTCTGTTTAAAGCAACTCTTTAACAACTTTTTACTCAATCCATGCAGGCTTGGGGATATTCAGCACTTCAAATCCATAATAAAGAGATTATATTGGGCCTTTATCGCATCGCCCTAAGCCTTCACTCCCCTCTAATTTCTTTTCTCATTTGTGGTTTTTTTTCACCCTTAAAAATAATGCTATCTGCTTCTGAGATCTCATCTGTAAAATTCCAGATGTCTTGTATCTTTGGTGGTTCTTGATTTTTTTTCTCTGGCCATCATGCTTGTTCTACCGCTTGTAATTTTTATAATGTTGCATCAATTTGTTTCTTTCTTCTAAGGTCCAAATTTTTGTCTGTTGGCACAAGCAAAGTGGATTTGAACTTCAATGTCTTCTGATGGTTCTTCTGTATTGGTTAGCTAAATAGTTATGGGAAAATCTGACCCATTTTGCTTCATCAAAAATTAGCAAAATGGCGAAAATTTGGCAAAATGCAATGACATCAACATTTTTTGACACGCAATAATTTTTTTCACTCATTATGGAGTCGATGGCCATTGTTTTCATGGTGAAACTTGGTGAAAAATTTTGCTCATCACTATAGGTCAGCTCTTTCCTGGAACATATTTTACTTTGAGATGATATTTTTGCAAACATATTATTCTTGCTGGAGCACAGCTGAGTGGTTTCTTCATAACAGCCATGAGTGGTTTAAGATCTGTCTTAACCTCAACTTCTTTTCCATATACAAACTGATGAAATCTTTCTACTCCAAAGACTATAGAGAGCATTTTTTTTCTATCTGTGCATAGCACTTCTTGTTGTCATGCCAGGTGCGAATTTGCGTGATTCATGAAACAGCTGCAAAAATTCACTGACTAAAATTCATGCCAGCAACAAAAACGAGACGTCTGCGCCATTTCGCAAATTTTGCGTGAAATTCGCAAATTTTCGCAAAATGGCGCAAATTCGCCCATAACTACCTTTGAAGCATAAGCCACTGGCCTGTTATTTTGAAGTAGAACAACTCCAAGGCCACTTAGAGAAGCATCAACAGAGATTGTCACTGGTGAATTTATATCAAAATATTTAAGGACCATAGCTTCTGTCAGCAACATTTTCAAGTTATTGACTGCTCGCTGATGTTCTTGTTTCCATGTTCATATTACATCCTCTCTACTAAGTTCATAAAGTGTCTTTGAGAGATTTGAGATGCCTTTACGTAAAAAGTCACCATTCCTAAGAATTTCTCCACCTCTGCTTTACATTTTTCCACTTTGCTTGGGTCCAGTTTTAACCTTCAGCTGACAAAATATGTCCCAAATATCTGATTTCTATTAGAACAATTTTGCATTTGTCCTTGTTGAGTTTAAAATTCTTTAGTCTAGACCTCTCCAGCACTTGTCTAAGTCTCTTCTCATGTTGTTCCTTTGTCTGCCCAGATCAGTATATCATCACTATAGGTCTCCACGCCTTCAATACCTTCAGTTGCTTTACATTTTTATGAAAAATTTCTGGAGCAGATTACCAAATAGAATCCTGAGGCATCTGTAGCGGCCAAATGGTGTTTAATGCACATATATGTGAGCTATTGTCACCTGCTTTATTTACCAAAACCCAGAACTTGCATCCAGTACTGAAAATAATTTTGCTTTGTGGAGTTTATGTGTGGTTCCCTCAACTGTGGGAAGCTGATAATGTTCTCTCATTATAGTTTTAGTCACTGCAATATAAACACACTCTCACACTACCATTGAGGTTTTCTGCAATTACTAATGGATTGCCAATGTTGTTGGCTCTTCAATTCTTGCAATTACATTCAGTTTCTCCATTCTATTCAGTTCCGCCTTGAATTTGTCCTTTAACATGACTGGGATTTTTCTAGGAGCATGCACTTTTGGGGAAATGCCTTAATTTACTTGAATCTTGTGCTCCCACTCTAGGCAGCCTATGCCTTGAAACACATCTGCGTATTCAGAAAAGATGTTCAGCTTTTCATGCTCATTTATTGCCATCACTCTCTGTATGAGAGTCATTCTTACACAGGGGTTCAATAACTTGCACATTTGCTATACGTTCTGGGTAATTAGAGATCACTAGATCCAGAATAGCATTTTTTCAGTTTGGCTCCTCAATAACTTGTTTGTAAACTTGGTAGAATCGGCTCCATTATACCTTGTATTCAAAGAAAATTTCCCAGTGCAAGTACAATTAATGGCCACCGTCCATTCACATACTATAGAATACTTGAAGTACAGCACCGGTTTATGTTTAAAGTAAAAAGCCTTTATTCGATACACATGGCAACGTCGTTTCAGGCCTTGTTTGGCCTTTTTTCAAGCTTGAAAAAAGGCCAAACAAGACCTGAAACGTCAATGTTATCGTCACTGTTATCCAGATCATTGCCATGTGAATCAAATAAAGGCTTTTTACTTTAAACATTGGTGCAGTACTTCAAGTATTCCTCAATAACTTGTACCATAAAATTGTCATGCAACAAGTTTATAAGATAATGATTCCCACTAAGCCTCCGGAGAGGCCTATGGTCCACTTGCTGTCACATGCACCAGTGATTGTGAAAACTTAATGCATATAACAGTCAGCCATTGATGTAAAGATCGTATGTTGCTGATATCAACATTAAACCTCTATATTTCCAGTTGCAGCATTTGTCTTTTCCCTTTTTCAAGAAGCCTTAGTTACAGACAATTTCATAATTGTTCGTTACCTTTGGTTCATATAAGGAAGTTCAGAAGAAATAGGAAAGGCAGGATAAATGTGAGAGAAATAGGAAAGTACAGGTATGGGACCTGTTATCCAGACTCCTCAGGAACTGGGTGCAAGAAATTATACTATTACCTGCCGCACAGGATAAGCTCTAATACTGTGCTTTAGTGATGGGCGAATAAATTCGGCTGGCACAAATTCGGGGTGAATTTCCGTGTTTCGCCGCCGGTAAATAAATTCGCCATCAAAAGATTTCCGCCGTCAAAAAAAAATTTGCACGTGCATCAGAAAAGTCCCTTGCGTAAAAACCGTTGCGCGTCAACAATATTCGGATGCCCACTGACTTTAACGCCGGCATAAAAATTGACGTGAGCGTCAAAATTGATGCGAATTGACGCGGGCATCAAAATTTACCTGGGAGTCAACAGTCAAGCTTTGAATTCAAATTTTTCGCTGTTTTGCGGGAAAATTCGCAATTTAATAAGCGAAATGGGAGAAATTCACCCATTACTATTGTGCTTTCTTGTGAACAGAGTGCTGCCTGGGTTCAGTAGGGATGTATACATTGACAGTGGGTTGTATAGAGTATGTCAGCACCCACTTTGGTGCCCTTTAACTTGCACATCATTCAGACATGGAAGCTAAGGGGCCCATCAAGCAAAAGGCTCAGGACAGCCCTGCACTTTATTATAGATTTGCAGTTTGGTAGTCAGTTTGTCCTCATATGAACCTTCTGGTTTTACAACATCATCATTGTATTCAAGTGCCCAAAGAAGGAATGTACTGTGCAGCTGCATTTTATATTTGTGGCAGGCAAAGCAGATATTATGCATCTCACATTCACTGACTGAGGTGAGTGGGGTAATATTCTTTATGTAGTTGTTTATAAAAGTAGAACAATAATTCAGGAAAGGACAGGGTTAAATAAAATACTACAATGAAACAATGACATATTGCAATGGCAAATACAAGGGGGCTTGTGGGAGCACTATTGCCCATATACTGAATTACTTAGACAGGGGCACAGGGAATGTGCACTGATTAATTTGGCCAAGTCAGTAGCACTTCCATTATATTTATATATATTTTTACTTAGCCTTATGAGTGCTCCCACAACCCCCTTTTATATTGCAGTGGCAGTCAAACAAGTTTTAAATGCTTCTGCAATGGATATGTTGCAAACTGTGCAATATACAAAGTGATTCCAGGAATGGATTAATAATTATCATTAAGTGAAAACTACAGAGCTAATTCGTGAGAGGTGGGGTATTCTCATAATCTAGGTGACATCACACCGTTTATTAAAGCAAAATATAAATACAGTTGTTTGATAAAAAAAGACTGTAAAAAGGTGAGAGATCATCTCTAAAAATAGAAGCCTATATGGGAAATGAATTATTGGACAAACTCAAAGCTTGAAGAGAAGGTTGGGACATCTGGGCAACTTGATGATCTTTAGTCATAGATGCTGCACTGGCTGTGAAATCAAAGCAATTTTCGATTCCTCTGGTTGATGGTCTGTGGCAAATAGTTCCAGACAGGCCTGGACTGGGAGTAAAAATAGGCCCTGGCAGTCCAAGTACACAGAGGCCCAAATAGTCCTCCACCAGCCCACTAAATAGTGTCTGTCTATTTTTGAAGTTGGCTGGGGAGCAGAGGCACACCTGAGTAACTACTCAGCACCTTATAGTAATTGTATCCCTCTGTACCACCACACTTATTAAGGATCGATTTTTCTGTGGTTTTTGAAACCACGAGTAAACTCACAATCTCTAAAACTAGGAACACAAAAAAACGCTGGGCTAAAACTTATGAACACCTTGAAAATGCAGCTCCCATTCACAAAGTTTTACATTGGGGGCTTTCATGGTTTTTTCACTGAATAAATCTCAAAGTTTTAGAGCTTTTAAGAAATATAAAATAAAAAAAACACAAAGTTTTTGAGATTTGTGGCAAAAACTGCAATTCAAAAGTTAGTAAATGAGTCCGTGGGGGGGGGTTATTTAACAAAGTCCAAATATATCTCATTGTTTCTATTAAAAAAGTCTGACCAACTCTGAATTGCCGCTTGAACCTTATTTATCATATTAAAAGCTCGCTATAATCGGTTCAGGCAAAAAATCCCCAAAAACGAATTTTCTCGCCAAAATTCAGATTTCCTGCCAAAAATCAGACTTTTGGAAAAAAATCCAGCAGCACACTGTTAAATTTGCAAAAGTGCACTTTTGCAAATTTAACAGTGTGCTGCTGGATTTTTTTCCATGAATTGATGTGACCCTAGGACAGGATTGGGACTTCTAGTTCAGCACCTGACACAACAACAGTGTTTTTCTGGGAGGTGAGCGCTCCATTTTTTTGTGACTGTTTGAAAAATCAGACTTTTGGCACCACAATCCGAAAAAACTCAGCGTGGACCATGATATTGAAATGGGACCGTTGCCATTGACTTCTACAGGACCCCGACAGCTTGGAGATGGCAGATTTTTGGATTCTGACTTTTTCAGCCTCGGGGTATAATAAATTCCAAAAAAAAAAAAAATTGATTGATAATTAACCCCCATGGTGTATCATTCTAAAGGACTCTAGCTCCTTCTTAGGAACCATATTAAAGGAACAGTAACATAAAAAAGTGCCCTGCACTGATAAAACAGGTGAGTTTGTGTCACAACTGACCCTGGTGGTCTAGTGGTGCGGCGCGGACGCCTCTTCCATTGCGCCAGTTAGTTAAGGCGCACGCAGCGTGCACTCCTCCTATTTATTGGCGCATGCGCGCTGGCGTGTTGGCGCATGCGCGCTGGCGTGTTGACGCCAGCGCGCAATGGTGCGAAGTTTAAAGTATTTATAGTGACAGTTTTTATTTTCTCATTGCCCGTTATAGGTTTTCTCCTAGTGAGTTCCTGGTGCTTCTGTGCTGTTTAAGCTTCTGTTTCCTTACTTCTGATTACCTGTTGTGAACCCTGCCTGTTTTTTGACAATCCTGACTTCTGTATGCTGACCCTGCCTGGGGATACAACCGACTGTTGTATCCGTATCCCTTCTGATTGATCTCCTGGTTTGACCCTTGTCTGCCTGACTCCGCTAGTACTCTGCCTGTCCTGACCGGCCTGATTTGACTACGCTTTCTGTCTACACCTTGTACTGTGACTTTCTGCCCAAAAGACTTTGCATTACCGTCGTGCCCCTTTGTTCGTTCAAAACCCTTCGTTGGCACCTCTCTTAATAAGACCTGGCGGCATCCAATTAGCCGAGGACTCCTCCCGAGGTGAAAGGCGGCTGTTAAAGGTGGAAGCAAGAGCCAAGAACAGGGTGCTTAGCATTGATTCTGAATTTAGGGTGCCGACCCTGACAGTTTGCTTCAAAAACTCTACTATAGTTTATATAAACTAATAATAAAGTTGCTGTTTAGCCCTGTTAAGCCATTGGAGCAGCCATTCAAGCAAAGGATACACAGTAGATAACAGATATTTTCCTGTGCCTTTTCTTCTTTTTCATCTTTAACTGGCTGCCCCCATGGCTACAACTGATTTTTCAGATTCTTTCCCCTAAAATAATGGCAGACGAAAACCTCTACTGAAACCATTTGAATGAGAATTCTCCCTGGATACATATGCTTCTAACCATGGAAGTGTTCTGAATAGTCTCACTGGGGTCCAAGCACTTAAGTAAATATTCTCTATTGCCTTGTGCTTGACTAGAAAATAACATTTATGTTTCTGCAGCCATTAAACCATTTACACTGGGAGCCCAACAAAAGCCTTTCTCCAGGGGTTCACCTTGATAACCTGATTTATTTGGCTAAATAAGATTAAGAAACATCAGATTTACCCATAAACCCAGATTTTCATGCATCCCATTTTAGGGTGCACTGAACTGTTTTGCTCATGGTATTTTCATAAGGCCATACCCCCAAAATTGCCATAGGCTTTCAACACTATATCAAGATGCTGGAACAAAACTGTGCAAATCCCAGGGATTTTTTTACCCATTACACTACTAAATATACAATAGGCTTGTAACCAATATTAAACAATCTAGTAATTGGTGTCATCCTATCCTACTCTACTTTGTCCTCTGTTTTTTTATTTAAATACATTATGATCCCCTAACATAAATGACCTCATTTGTTTGCACACAGTACTCAGGAGTGGCCGAATTGTATTGCTACAACAATTATGTAGTATTTGAACTACAGCTAACTAGGAGAATGCTCACAAGACCTAAACATCATACTATACAGAATGTGTGTACATATGATCAGCCCCACAACTCTGGCTAAACCTATTATTAGCTGAACTATAACTATGCACATTATTAAGAGACTTCTAAAAGCTAATTTTGAGAGTTTGTTAGATGTAAGGGGATATTCGGCCTATTATAAGGATGGGCTAGGTTGCAAGATAACAAAAATATCCATATGCCCTAAAATGATCATATTATGTTTTGTTTACATTTTTATTTTTATCTACAAAATCTCTAGATGTTTTGCGCCACAACATCTGTAAGAATCCTTTTGGGCTAGGGCCAGACGGGTCTGAATATTTAATCAGTTTTGGGATACTGAGATATAATTTTGTTGATTGAATGAATCCCGTGCTATAAAATCTTGTTTCTGTCACAAGCATCTATTTTGTCATTACAATCTAACTTGGCATGCACTAGTTAGTTGCACCATTATATATTCTGTCCAAGTTTTTTTTTTTTTACATAATTCATTCTGTAGGTAACTTAACACACAACTGTGTTTGTTACATGGATGTTATACATTTGTGAGACAGATTGCTTGTTAACATTTACAAAATGAAGTTTGTAATAAAATATCCTTTTGGGCACAATCCAAACTTTGTTCTCATTCTTTAATAGAAATACATCTTTGTATATTTTTTTAATCTGTATATATGGTCACCAGCTCTTGTGTTCCCTGAAACACATTAATTTTGAGTACTAGAGATATTCTTGTATACAGAATGTATTTGGGACAAACAGCACCCCACATTGGAGACTGTCTAGAGGCCATTTACTAACCTTTCTTCTGGTATCCCAGACATCCCTAATGCATATTTTTGTTTGTGCACGTGCAGTATAGAATACCTGGCAGCTCCTATGCATGCAGAATCGCCAATAGCCATAGAACCAGGGTAGGTCTGGGGGGCCCACCAAGACTGCTGTCCAGGGCCCCCCTCCGACCCCCCATCCGTGATGCACCGTGTGTGTGCACTCGCTCGGCGCACCTGCATGAAGGTGCCACTCTGCGCTCCTGGGTGTTTGGTGCCAACCAGATGGCGCTGCGTGGCACCTAAAAAAAACCCTTTTTCCTGGAGATCGGGAGAGGGGTCTGGGCTGGTGGGGGCCCATTAAGTGTCGGGGCCCACCGGGTTTTTTCCTGGTGTCCCACCAGGCCAGTCCGACACTGCAAGAACTAATGAAATGCTGAAAATAAAAATGCAGAAAGAGCTTAGAAAATGTTTTTGTTGTTTTTAGAACAATAGTTTGAGATAGGACAGGGTTAAATGATGAAATACAAAATTAAATATATATGATGAGTAACAAAATTAAATATATACCTAATGCAGTATAAAGCTTTTACATGCTTCTACAGCTGATTTGGTGCAATATCCAAAGTGATTCCAGAAAAATAATTATCATTAAGTGGACATTAGAGAGCTAATTCATGAGAGGTGGGGGTATTCTCATATTCGAGGTGACATCACACAGTTTATAAAAGCAGAAAAAAAAACCCTGTTGTATGATAAGGAAGGCTGGAAAAGAGAGTGAGAGATCAGCTTTAAAAAAGGAAGCCTGTATGGAAAAATAAATCCAAAGTTAATGAAAAAAACTCTACTAAAAGCATAAGAGAACAGCAAAGGCACCCAGAAGGTGTCAAGAGGAAAACTGAAACCTCAAGAGAAGCCTATAAGAGAAGGTTGGGACATTTGGGCCATAATCCATAATCGTCTGTAACCGTCTGTAACCATATCATCATGTCTCTATTCTGAGTGCATTTTAAAGGAACCAAGACCAGGGCTGCAGTGTATCTTGGGTATTATAGACAAGAAAACAAGCAAACACAGTCATCTGCACAGTAAAATGTCTAATATGAAACTAAGGCTGTTGCAAAGAGTTCCAGATATGATTATCAGTAATGGAAATGGGAACATGTTACGTTTTTATTGTATGTTAACCCTGTGCCTCATCGTGAGCTCCACTGGTAAGTTGATGTGTCCAATGCAATTTAAATGTCAATATTGTAATGATACAGGACTACAATTCACAGTCATTTCTAATTAATTCATAGCCAGAAATCATCACTAGTAAGGCACCTCCATTGCTGCTGGTTATTCACAGAAATCACTAATGGAACTACAATATATCTGTATAAGGAAGAATAACCATGACCACACCTATGCAGATATAACAAAGGCTGATAGGGGGGGACATTACAGCATGTAGAAAATGGGATACAGGCGTTTTGATATAGTCAGATGAAGAAGGACAGAATTAGAAAACAAGAGGGCAATGCAATGCTTAGGCATTCATCTAATGTGAGGGAAATTATATTCTATAATGTATAAATTATGTATAGCTTGTTTTTACTGTGGGCCTCATATACTCATTGTATTCGTGGCAGCAAGAGAATCATAATGGCAGATATAGTTTCAAATCTCCCATTATGTGCTTTTTTGTTTTTTTATATAGCTCAAGAGAACGAGAACAGTAATTCATCAAAACCAACCCCATTGCAGTTATATGATCACTTGTTCAAAGGGTACCAGAAGTGCTTAAGGCCAGTGAAGAACTGGAACAATACCACAACTGTGTACATAGATGTTACTATATATGCAATTCTAAATGTGGTAAGCTGAAATGCAACTTTTTATTTTCCCTGTCGACTGCTGATAGTTATTGTATTTACCATTTTCTATCTGTTTTTCTGATTGCACCATAGCAAAACATTATTACCATTTTTTTGCACCTAAATTCTCATTTAATAAATCAATGTTTTTCTGTTGAAGTAACCAACTCCCCTTATAGCAGCCGCGCCCCTGAATGCCTCACTGTTATGATAATGGCTGCCTCTTTAAAGGAACAGTTCAGGCTCACATATAAAAATTCTACTACACCTTTTGAATGATAATCCTAATTCAAAGTCAAAGTACACTTTATTGTCATCTCAGCGGTATACGAATACACAGTGAATTGAATACCATTCAAATATGTAGTTTGTTCAGGACAAAAACATACAGCTCGGGTGAATGAATAGAGGGAAAAAAAGCTCGAATTTCGAGTAGTTTTTTGTACTCCTCGACTATCGAATTGGCGTAAATTTGCCTGAGTAGAATGATTTGAATAGATTGAGCGCAAAAACGCTGCGACTATTTGCCATTCGATAGTCGAAGTACTGTCTCTTTTAAAAATACTTTGACTGCCTACTTCGCCACCTAAAACCTACCGAATTGCTTTAAAAGCCTATGGGAAAGTCCCATAGGCTTGTTTTCCAAGTTTTTGATCGAATAAAAAGGCATTCGATCGAATGAAAATCCTTCGAGCGAATATTCGATCGAGCGCCTATTCGCCTGGCGAATATTCGCCAATTCGACTATTCGCCAGCACATAAATTCGCCCGAATTGCCTATTTGATTCTATTCCCCAGTCGAATTTCGAGGGATTTAACCCCTCGAAATTCGACCCTTGATACATCTGCCCCTTAATGTAATAATTTATAACAATATTTATTGGAATTACTTTGCTTTTGAGTCAAGGGTGTTTTGTGTATTCTCGGGCTAGATTAGTCAGAGGCAACATGGGTGCACGGTTAAGTTGCCTTATACATTACTGTAAGCATACACAGGTAGCTGTCAGTATTTCTTATCCTGCAGAAAAGAGTTCTTCCTTTTTATTTCCTGATTAGATTGCCTCTTTACAAACCTCCATATTTGGGGAGGTGCATCTAATTTAATCCAACCAAAGGGCAATGTAGAGTAGATTCTTGTTCCATAAAACAGTCAGGGCAGCACCCATAGTATAATTTATTTTTGTCTTAGAGCAAGACTTGAGTTACATTGGCTTGGAAGGGAAAAACACTGGAAGTATCAGGCTGTCAGGGATAAAGACCAATTCATTCTATCATGATACAACATTTTTGCCTAACTATGTATATTTGTGTGCATAATTATTGCAAGAAATGCAGGTTTCGAACTCCCCCTACTGCTGGTCTCTTATCCTGAACATTAGCTATAAAAGATCTCTTGTTTACCTTGAAAGGGCATTAATCGAATACACCTTCACAATCACATACCAGATACTAATGCACTCACATTCCAGAGCATAATTTTCATGGGGTTATACACTGTCTTAACACTTTGATAAAGATGTCTATAATGTGAAACATACAATCCTAATGGAATAATAACCAATAGGTTACTGGATAACAAATGCAATTATTACCTTAAGATTTATATTTGCATAGAAACTTAATTCCTTTCTTTGTTCTATTCAAAATTCCCTAGGATGAAAAGAATCAGTTATTGACAACCTACATATGGTATACTCAGGTAAGTATGAAATCTGGATTTGCAGTAAAGTCCAGTTCTTGTGACCTTAGGCAAGTCACTTGGTTCAGACACTGGTTCAGACACTGGGAACTGTAAGGTAATTACATATATATTTTGAAATGCCTCCCCTAGTCAACAGATTCAATCCAACAGATTGAAGGCGATGTATAGCCACCTAATGTTAGGTAATCTTTATAGAGAATAGCTGTGGGAGGGGATAGTTTTATAGCAACCCAGTTTTAGCAAGTGATTGAAACGAGGATCTCTACAAATCTTTTGCTGCATGTATGCTGTACCATTTAAAGAAATCAATGTGAACACTAAAGTATAGAAATGTACTAATTGTATCTCTCTGTTGTAATTTGCAAAAACTTCTGCATATTTGTTGTCATTCTCTTGAGCACTGGATTGATGAGCATTTGAACTGGAATCCAGGAATGTTCAATGGTATACAGAGACTTTCCATTCCAGCTGATCAAGTCTGGGTCCCAGATATACTTATTCACGAGCTGTGAGTATCACTAGAGAACTTTCTCAACACTATTACACAGAAGACTTAACCAAATTCATAGTTACCACTTCAGTCCTCTTAGCAATATTTTACAGAATAAGTGGAATATTTCAATTTAACATATTTTACATTTAGTCATCATTTTTGTTATGTAATGCATACTCACAGAACATCTGTGGTTAGACAGGTATCAGAAGAAAAGAAGAAAACACGGGCGCATGATGGGTAATGCTAGCAGGAAGAACCTTGCTCGTTTCCTGCGGATGCAACGTTTCGGCGTGACTCCGGGGTCACGCCCCAAAACGTTGGCCATACACTGTAGTGCAGTTACATCTAAGTCACACAACTGTCCATCGCTAAGCATTTTAGTAACCTTGGATGAATACCCTCTGGTGTTTACTTTTACATGCTCTTGCGTCTTTCCAATGCCAATATTTCTATAAAAGTATAAATATTTTTCTTTATCTTTCCTTATAATTTATACAGTGAACTGTACTGAAACAGTTACATGCACAACATTTAGCACAGGTATAAAAACCATATAAAGTTACATTTTAAATAGTAAATTTGGGTAAAAAAAACCATACTAGTTCATGCCTGCTAAATGGGCCCTAGTGCATGCATATATATTTAGCATACATATATACTAAACTAGCTTTAGATCTTGAGATCACTATAGCCCAAGATCATTTGTTTGTCTAACAAGTCATCCTGGCCACTCTTAAAGGCATAGCAAAATCGCCCAACTGGTTATTCTTCATTGTGAACCACCTAAAACATAAAAGGTACAAGGGGGTGCACACCTACAGTGTAAAGCATTATGTACTCACTGATATTCCATGTAAAATCAATGAAAGCTTCTAAATACCAATGCATTGAGCTCAGTGTATGTTCCTTTAATGCCCTCACAGACCCTGCAGTGTGGGGTAATGCTGGGTTTTAAAGGGCATGTGCCTCTGTACCCCATAGTGCCTGCCACAACTGGGAGCTGACATTGCTCACAGCTCCCCAATTGCCAGGAATAAATCGAAGTTGTCCATGTGTTCCATTGTGGAATGGTAAGAGTTTTGCAGTGCTCTTACTGGCAAGTCTGAGGTTAATGTTGTGCTCATTTATACAGTGATCTTACGGTCATGAAAAGCAGGTGCCACAGTGTGTTGTGAAATACTTTAGCCCACAATATGTCATGAAATGGTGCAGGCCACAGTGTCAATCTTCTATTGCACTTTGTGCTTCTGATGCTGCTATTCTAAACATGAAAAATGATGAGTTTATGTAAGATGAGCATTGGGGACATGGCCACAAAAAGTTTGGCAGAACAATATTTCCTTATTTCTGTTTCTGTTGGAAGTTGTGCATCTGCCAGTTAAATTAATGCTTCATTTGTCTTCTAAGTGGGAGCGGGGCCCCCCAAACTCTAGTTACATCACTGTACTTTAATGGTTAGATGTCCACTCAGAAACTATAATCAGGGTTCATAAACCAAAAACCAATGCATTTTGTAGCCACTTCCTCGTGGAGTTATAGTGCGCTCTCTTTAAACGAGCGATGTCATTTTCGCATTTTCATCCCTTTCAAAAGTGTGCGTGTGTAATATATCAGTTTGCGGGAATTAGTTACGGGTAAGATCACCAGTGATGTCAAACAAGAAATCATGTATGTATTCAAGTCATTAACTATAACTTTCTTCCTCAGTGTGGATACAGGAAAATCTGCAGAAAATCCTTACGTCTATATTTCCCATAAAGGTGAAGTAATACATGCTAAACCCATTCAAGCGATGACAACTTGCGACCTTGGAATATACTATTTCCCTTTTGATGTGCAGAAATGCAATTTTACCTTCATCAGCTGGCTTCACGTTGGTATGTCTTGCATTTTTGTAATAGCAAACAAAGCGCCAGATTCAATTCAGTGAGAAAAAGGTTTATCATGTGAAAACTCATGGACGATATTAAATTTGAGATGCAATTCCATTCAGAATTACTTATCTCATAGTTTTACCACATGAACACTTTGAGGGTTATTTATCAAAGGTCAAATTTCAAAGTTATGTGAATTTTTTTAACTCTAATAAATTCGAATGTACTCACAACTCAAATGGGAGGTTATTTATGAAAAAACTCGAACGTCTACCATTTGATTGATTCGAATTTACCATTTGAACCTTAGTAAATCTGTTCCTATATTGAAGTCTATGAGAAAAAAACTGTAACTGCATTTAGAAAGATGTGTTTTTCTCCTTGAATTGAATCTCATCCAAAAGTTTTCACACCATAAACCGTGAGATAACTTTTTCTCACTGAATTGAATTTGGTCCATAGTCTTTCAAACTGCATGACTCAAAACTTAAAAACACACCAGGTTAAACTAACTATGAAGATTTTCATTCATCCAGGTCATGGTATATCTAATATAAGTAATTCTAAAAACAACTGGACTTGCTGAGTAATCATTTCACTACTCATCCGAGCAGCTTCTTCAGTTCAACTGACTGGTGTGGGAAGTCCTCGGCATTTAAACTCTTCCACTAATCAAATCACAATGGCACATTGTAACTCTTCAGAGAGGTGACATCTGAAATTCAGAGAGGTGTTGATTCTGTGTAGTTACTGTGACAGGATTATCCAATGTGTCATGCAACGCCTAGAACCAGGTGCTACTTGTGAGAGTTGCATGAATGGACGTGTGACGTGTTCTGATATAGCACAGATGTTAGAACAGCATTGTATGTAACAGACAGGTGGCTACCCAGACTGGGCATTTGTCAAAACAATAGGAACCAAGCCCAACAGGAACACCAAAAGAAATAACCGCCCGGAGACACATAGTAGGCGAAACATAGTCATCCCATATGTAGCTGGTGTGTCAGAGAAACGCAGGAGGATTTTTAACAAACACCATGTCCCTGTGTTTTTCAAACCTAGCAACACACTGAGACAAAAACTGGTACACCCAAAGGATCCAACACCTAAAGAAAAACAAAGCAATGTGGTTTACGCAGTCCAGTGTAGTGAGGAGTGCACAGATCTATACACTGGGGAGACAAAACAACTGCTCATCAAACGAATGGCTCAGCACAGGAGGGCAAACTCTGCAGGGCAAGACTCGGCTGTCTGTCTACACCTAAAATACAAGCTGGAACAATTGGTCAGCACTCACCCAAACCACAAATTTGTCAAGCAGGTGCACGTGCGAGGTTGTCCACTCCAACCGAATAAGCAATGCAAGACGAAATCACAGCACCATCCAAATCGTGTATAATCTTAAAAAGCCTTTATTGGATTTTCTGGCTTGGATCTCAAACGAACAACGTTTCAGGCCTATGACAAAAGGCCACATAGGCCTGAAACGTTGTTCGTTTGAGATCCAAGCCAGAAAATCCAATAAAGGCTTTTTAAGATTATACACGATTTGGATGGTGCTGTGATTTCGTCTTGCTACACCTAAAATACAAGGAACACTCTTTTGAAGATAACAATGTCCAAATCTTCACACATGTTTACAATCCACCGCAACTCCTGTACCTCAATTCACTGCAGTGGTGGTGCTGGTCATCTACAGACCCGGCGGTGCATACCATAGACAGTTGAACTAAGAAATAACACAAGCAATGCAGAGGAACGGCACTCACAGGACTTGCTGAATCAATCTTCCAAAGGTTTATTTTGCTCAATGTTTCAGTCCCCCACAGGGACCTCAGTCAGGTTGCACTGTTTGATTCCTGATGAAGGGACCAAACGTTGAACAAAATAAACCTTTGGGAGATTAATTCAGCAAGTCCAGTGAGTGCCGTTCTTCTGCATTGCTTATATATATATATATATATATATATAGCTCTACACATGCTTTATGGTATGGAGTCTACTACTGTATTAATATTCTAATTATACTATAAATGTAAGACATGTGAGTGCCATCATTTCGTATCCCATATATATATATATATATATATATATATATATATATATATATATATATATATATATATATATATATATATATATATATATATATATATGTATTCTAAAGGTGCACACCGTTTACAAATGAGAGTACCTGGGTGCCTGCCAGTTTGGAGTAAATGCAAAAGTAGAAAGTAGCGACACTCACAGTTGAGTCTACACTGTTGCAATTTGGACTGTCTCACGAATATCAGCCTGCTTAATCGTTAGATTAGGATCACCTTACTACTGTGTCTTCCTGTATCTCTCCTCCTACTCCCCTCTGCCTTTTCTTTGTTGTTTTTATTTAACCTTTGCTACTATCTGCTGAACATGCCATTTACCATCGTGCCTGCCTAATCTGTTACCCGGTGACACGTATGTTTTCACTTCAATATGTCTAGTATGTGGGCACGAACCGACGTATACCCGCCAGCCATGAGCTGAGCCCATAAGGTGGGCGCTCCCATATCTACCCAGATGCGACCGAATCTACCCTGGTGCGTTTAATGATTCGTGTTGGTTGCTACCAGCAACAGGCGGCTAACTCCTCCTGTGCGCTGTGGTCGCAACCAGGCACCTCGCTCCTACATGCAACCGCGGTTCAGGAGACGCAGGGAGCTGCGTCACCTGTGGCCGCTGGTTATATTTGTTTATATTTTTGACTCGGGTTGCCAGATGACGGGCCCTAGGCAACGGATGGCTATACAGAGGCTCGCTGCGCTAGCGCACACACCCACCACTACTAGACGATGTGATAGGAGGCCAGACAATGGCTGTGTATTGGACCGGGTCCCAATTGGCCGTGAAGGACCTGTAAAAGCCTATGATTGGCTAAGGACGTGCAGGCACAGGAGCGTGGTTTTTTCTGGCACAGCCATAGTTCATTCTGATCAGATACTCACCTGCTATTAAGCTTTTTATTCTTCACCCGCACTTCTGCGCACTGGTTGTCCTCCTTCCCCTCTCCTTTCTATGTACTTCACGAGTTTGGACACTACTTACAATAGCTGACTGACAGCTACCACGGTTGCCTAGCAACAGCTCTTGGCGCCATTTTATGGGACGTGGGTTTTAATTCAGGGGGTTTATGGGTTGTCTGAATGTTTGTTTGTACACTCCTGACGAAGATCCCTGTGGGGGATCGAAACGTTGAGCCACAATAAACATCTTTTTTGTTTTTTGCAACTTTAAAAAACCTGTGAGTGTCGCTACTTTCTACTTTTATATATATATATATATATATATATATAGATATATATATATATATATATATATATATATATATATATATATATATATATATAGGCTATACATTACATATAACATAATAACATAATAGAGAACACATTCCTGTGCAATAAAATTTCCCTTTTCAGTTGAGCACATTGAAATTAATCAAGGCTTGTCCCACTGTATAGTGTAAATATTATGCCCCATGTATTTTAGAAATAATGTAACCATATACACATTCTATCGGTACAAAATTATGTTTTACCAATATTCATTTAAATGCTGAATAGTGCAACTGATGGAATTAACAATGCATATTTTGCTTGCAGTTCAGGATATGAATATAACACTAGGAAGATCTAGAGAAGAAGTGAAGAAGGACAGAAGGATCTTTATGAACAATGGAGAATGGGACCTTCTTCTTGTATTGCCAACATATTTTTTGTTTGAGGATCTTGACTATAGCTATGGAGGACAGGTTTTCACTGTAAGTTTAATGGAATTGTTCAGTATAAAAAGCAGGAAGTAGTGTTCTGGCTATTATGTTAGACATCCAGTCACTCCAGCCTTTATACATTACATTTTTGGCTAACTAACTATATTAGAAACATTTTTTTCATTTTGCAAAGCCTATCTATTTACACAGTTTTTATTTTTACACTGAACTATTCCTTTTAAGATGAAGTAAGATTGTATAGTTTTTGAAATGCAATTATTCAAGTAAATAAAACACCAAATACACTTATGTATATGAATGCATAATAACAATATAAACCAACCTGATGATTAAATACAGGCTAAACCCAGTTGATTCACTAATAATGCATATCCTCCACGAGCGATTTTGTTGCGATCCGACACACTGCAACAAAACGCATGCGAATTGTCACATGCCACAAAAATAAGGTAAGAGATAGAATTGTCGCATGGTGTCGCAGCATTGATCCGACGCGACACGACTGTCGGATGCAGACGCAGCGCGCATCGGATCAACGCTGCGACACCATGAGATCACAACAAAATCGCTCGTGCAGTCCTACCCTTAGGCATAGAGGCGGGGCAAACAATTACTTTCACTTTCCATTTAGCACTTCCTAGATGTCACTGCATTCCCCACATTCCCCAAGTTCTCTTAACCATTTATGTAGCCAGGGCATGGGGATGGACATTGGGTCCCACATTCTGGTGCATAAACAAGATTCTGAGATGATGCAAGACTTGCCTTAATAACAGGGTTTCCAAAAATGGCTCCTACCTGCTAGCTATAATTATGAATTACCAGACTGAAGGAAACAAGAGTCAAATAATTTATATAGTGCAATTAAAGTTCATTTTGCTTGGCTAATGTGATAAAATAGGATTTTGAATAATTTGTTTGGGTGACGGGTCCCATTTAACTCTTTTTATTCAGGTGCTCTACACCTTAAATGCACCATGGGCGTTTGTGTATGTGCTAATTTCTAAGCTTAGATATTACAAATCAAATTGCTACAGTACATCTAAACTATTGCTTGTTCAATGAATTCTACTGCAGGTGGTGATCAGAAGAAGACCTCTTTTTTATTTTGTGCACCTGATTATACCTAGTGCATTTCTCATGGTTCTAGACATCCTTGGATATTTTCAGCCACCAGAATGCGGAGAACGAATTTCTTTCAAGATCACCCTGCTTTTGGGCTACTCTGTTTTTCTTATTATTGTATCAGATAAGTCACCTGTAACATCCAGGGGAACACCGCTGATAGGTAAGATTATTACTACAAGTTATTTTACCAAAGATGGATTATGTTTGTTATTAGGAACGTTTGCAGTAAGTTCTTCAGTCTACCATGTGAATTTTATTTTAATTCTACCACAATTAAATAAGGCCTTAGTTATCTGTGTTCAGCTGCAGTGTAAATTGATGGTAGGAGGTGTTTTCTAGATGAAGAGTTGCCCTTAAAAGAACAGTAACACCAAAAAATGTGTTAAAATATAATGTACTGTTGCCTTGCATGCTGTATGCTTGTTTGCTTTAGAAACTGTAGTTTATGTATATAAAATACACGTATGGAACCTATTATCCAGAATGCTCAGGACCCAGGGTTTGCTGGATAAAGGATCTTTCCATATTTGGATCTTCATATCTTAAGTCTGGTATAAAATAATGTAAACATTAAATAAACTCTACAGGCTGGTCTTGCCTCCAATAAGTATCAATTATATCTTAGTTTGTATCAAGTACAAGGAACTTTTTAGTTATTACAGAGAAAAAGGAAATCGTTTTTTAAAATTTGGATTATTTGGATAAAATGTCTATGGGAGACACATTTCTGTAATTCAGAGCTTTCTGGATAAGGGGTTTCTAGATAACTGATCCCATACATGTACTGTGTAGCTTCGGAGCAGCCATTCAAAGGAGTTTGTTTATCTGTTATCCACTATTCAACCGGTGCCATTTAATCATGTCAGTTTCATTCATTGCTACACAGAAACCTGCTAATATAGACTATAGCAGTGTTTTAGAAGCAAACAGATCACTTTACCAGCCCAGGGCAACAGTACATTTTATTTTAATCACTTTTAGTGTCAGTATTCCTTTAATAGGCAAAAAGTAACAATGCTGGAAAAATAAAAAATAGTGTAGGGCATCTATCCCTGGTAACTGAAGCACAGAAAGTATTCTTTATAGTTTTTTGTTATCTTTTTTTTTTTCATTTGCTTTCATCTAAAACTTTTTTGGGCAAATTCACTAACCTGCAGAGTTGCGCTAGCGCAGGCTTTGCCAGGGCACCGCTAATTCACTAAAATCCGAAGTTGCGCTCAGGGAGGCAAAAGGTAGCGAAGTTGCGCTAGCATTAATTTGTCAAGCAAAGTGATGTTACGCTAGCGATGCCTAATTTGCATACGGCGCCAAGTTAAAGCATAATGGACATATATGTAGCAGCAAATACATTAATCTACAAAAGCCTGGGAAACCTTCAAAATATAAAATAGAGTTGTTATTTTGTCCCTATACATGTGCCCACTGTATAGTTTAGGTGCCATATGTTAGGAAATGTAGGAGGGAAGGAGGGTACCCCCAAAAAAATTTACGATCTTTTTCACCCTATCAGCCTTAAAAAAGGAAAAGACGTCAGCGTTTTTTGGGACTTAGAAAAAATGCAAACTTTTTTTGAAGCAATTCCTATCTACTATATTGCACCTGGTCTGAGGTGGCGAAGGCAAGTCTGGTGCAAGAGGTAACGTTCAGTTCAGTAAAATGCGCAAGTTAGTGAATTAGCGTAGCTACGTCCCTTCGCCATAGAGCAACTTTGCCTGGCGTAAGGGTGCGAAGTAGCGCTAGAGTAGGTCCACTTCGCTAGCGAATTTATGCCAGCAGCCATTAGTAAATCGGTGAAGTAACGAAATTATGTCACGCTGGCGAATTTGTGCTAGCGTTAGCCGCTTCGCGCTTTAGTGAATTTGCCCCTTTGAGTGATTTGCTCCCAACACAACTCACATCATCACTAAATTATCCACAAAAAGGATCAGCATTCTAACCTATTGTCTGTTCTGTGTGCTAGGAATATATTTTATAGTCTGTATGGCATTACTTGTAATCAGCGTGGCAGAGAGCATTTTTATAATACGGATAAATCATAAGCAACATCTACAGCCTAACGTTCCCAAGTGGCTAGAGAGACTGGTCCTGGAGAAGATCACTGCCTTACTGTGCATCAAACACCAGAAGATGTTTAGGCTACCAAGGACAGGTAGTTCTGCTTCATTACAAGAAGTGGAGAGAACCATCACTGGTGAGATGAATTATTTGACATTTACATGATTTTGACAAATCATGTAAAAAATTGTGGTGTTCAAACGTAGAATGGAGTACAGTGTAGTTCCAATAGTTCAACACTATTCAGGTGGATTAAAATACTGATATCTATATTGATTGTATAGTTTAGTATTTCAATAGCCTTGGATATTATGCTTGTTTGAGAAATTTCCACCACAACATCATCCGGCAGCTTCAAGTAAAATATAGTTCCTCTAATCTAGAGGGGTGGTCTCTGATGCATTGATTGTTCTTATGTACAAAAATCCCCAGATCCTTCTCAACACCTCTAACACACTACCATTTAGCGTGTAACCCTTTTCAAGACCACTCTAGCTGACTAGGATGCACATTCTCTTATATAACCATTAACTATTCTTTGCTATGTTAAAGGTTTTAACACAGTGCCTCCGCCTAGTAGACACTGAGAAATTAAACCTCAGGGGAATTCCCCTAGGAAAAATAAACCACACATGTTGCAGCAAACAAATATAACTTCATATGGAAATAAAGACGTAAATAGTAGATGCAATCTCAACAATATAACCCTGAACTGGGCAACCTGTGAGGTAAATCCAACCCTGGCACAGTCTTTACCAGGACAGATTTCCACACTCCACTTGGGTTGACAAAGACAGCCTCACGGTTCAGTCCCTTCCCCAAGAGCTCTTTAAAGGGGACCCGTCACCCAAAAAAATTATTCAAAATTCTATTTTTGAATTTTATCAAATTAGTCAAGCACAATGAACTTTAATTACACTATATAATTATTTAAATCTATTCCTTCAGTATGGGAATTCAAAATGATAGCAAGCAGCCATTTTGTGGACACTGTTATTAACGCAAGCCTTGCATCATCTCAGAATCTTGTTTGTGCACCAGAATGGGGGACCCAATGTCCATCCCCATGCCCTGGCTACACAATTAAATGATGAAGAGAATGGGGGAATGTGTGGAGAGCAGTGACATCTAGGAAGTGCTGAATGGAAAGTGAAAGTAATTGTCTGCCCCGCCTCTATGCTCATGGCATAGAGGAGGGGCAGACAATACTTAATTGACCGCTGACATTTTTAAATGAGCTTACAACAGCTATGAATGCTTTAATAAAAAATTAAATTGGATTTCATGTTTAATTTGAAAATGACTTTTACTAAACAGATTTTTGTGTCTGGGTGACAGGCCCACTTTAACTTCCCCTGATGGTGCTTCCTACCCCAAAGTACCTGTCTCTTTGGACAAGACAGTTGCTCCCATGTGGCAGGCATATGGACAAGACCTGTCCTCACACAGGGGATTCACACGCTGAAAAAGTAATCCATAGCATCTATGCAGAAACTCTCGTAATCTGGTTGAGCTCCAAGCATCCAAGCTGAGAACACAAAGCCTCTTTCTTTATGCTTAACTGAAGCACACCACAGCCCCTTTTAAATTTTGTCAGCAATGCCAGGCAGCCCTCTTATTTCTCTACTGCTTCTGGGCTACATGATGCTTGGGGTCCCTGAATCCCACGTTCACCAAGGGCTTCAATACTTTTGAGGCCTTTCTTTTCCTGGGACCTAAGCTCTAAGCTCCCAGCAGCATCCACTCCCTTCTGCAGTGGAAGGCACAAGAGAGAGAGAGAGAGAGCACATGGTGCCTCTCCTTAAGATAGACTTACATAAGAGTGACACCTTCCAGCCAAAGCTGGAACTGTCACGGCACACTTAAACTTGGGAAAAAAGAATCACTCCCCCCCATCTCTACATTAGCTACTCTTAGCGGGCCATACCAGGGGATTTCCAATCAGTAGGGGATTTACAGAATATAGGGGGAAGTTAACCCTATGGACCCCTACAAGTGTATAACTTCCATTTATATTTTTCTACCAAATGCAACATTGAACCTCATTTTCCAGTTTGCTGCCCAATTTTCCAACTTAAAGGAGAAGTCAACCCCTACGTGCAAAAATCCCTCCCTCCTCCCCTGTGTAGGCACCCCTCCCTCCTCCCCCCCATTTTTTTTTACAGCTTATGTATAGATCTTATTTTTATATGCCAACAAACTAATTAGGCTACCAAAAAATGTATGAAGACTATTTTATATGAATATTTATATAATAAATAATTGTATAATAAAAGAAGATGAATTGATTATGTTTTGCAGAGCAACTGGCTAAGTACAACCAAGAAAATGTTGCAGACGGCAAAAACTCTATGGGGCTGATTCTGCCAAAGAGAGAAAACCCTGATATACTGGATAGTATCCTACAGGAGGTTATCAGCATCAGAAAATCTGTGGAAAACAGTTCAAGTCATGACAGTGAGGTGGAGTGGCTGCAGATTGCATATGTCCTTGACATCCTACTATTTCGACTGTATCTAGTAGTAGTATTTACATATTTCCTTACCTTAGGAATCTTGTGGTCTCAGTGGCAGAAATCCATGACAAACTTTTAGGCTGTGCTTATGCTGACAGTATGATCGTATGTAGGTACGTCTGTCCCTTATGCTCAGGGGCATTCATACAGCCTTACCAATGGTATTAAAGTAAATGTAAAGGCAAAAATCCTTCAGCATAGATGGAACAATATCGAAGACCAGTGGTGATCTTTAGTGGTGTTAGTGAGATACCTATCTTTATTTCTTTAAAAAAAAAGCTTATTAAACCAAGACAGTTATATGCAAATTGAACTTGTACCTTTTCTCAGCCATAATTGAGACTACTAGTATATGTTGTACTGCAGTGATAATCATGAAGATTAAGTCCCATCTCCACGGAATGCTATGCAGAGAAAGATCTTTATGACGGCTTCTATATTCACATTATAGAACTTTTGTGTAATTTTTTTTGAACCACTAATTTACACGAGGAACTGCTTTTTGTATGGCATAACATAAATAAATTATAGATATCAAGAGCTTATAAGCATTTTTTGTGCACCATTAAGCATTTGATAAAGTCCTGGAACCAACTCTATTTCCAAGTTCTCCAGAATATACTGTATATATACTGTAATATACTGATACTGTATATCAGATTTAAAGTGGGAAATTAGAGCTCACTATGGTAAAATTCCAGTGCTCTATATTTATTTCTATGGGATTTTTAGAGTCGTATTTATCAAAGGGTGAAATAGTTCACCGTTTGCTAAATATGCCTCTATAAATCCCACAGAAATGGAGAGACGTGGAGTTTTAGTGTGATGAGCTCCAATTTCAAACTTTGCTAAATCTGCCCTATAATGATTGAGTCATTATAAAGCCCATTCTAAAAAGAGTTTTGGGTACATTTTCTAAATACAGGTATGGGACCTGTTATCCAGAATGCTTGGGACCTGGGGTTTTCCGTGATAAGGGATCTTTCTGTAATTTGGATCTTCATGCCTTAAGTCTACTAGAAAATCATGTAAACATTAAATAACCAAATAGGCTTGTTTTGTTTCCAATAAAAATTAACAATATCACAGTTGTACACAAAATGAAGATGACTGGGTATTGGGGTACTTCAGGCTCTCTATCTCAGTAGGACACCCCCGCTCCAGGTGTAACAAGTGAGTGAAAAATAAATCACTTAGCAGTTAATCTGCATTGCGTGCTTTCTCTCAGTTCCATTGAGCTATAATATCACAGTTGTAATCAAGTACACGCTACTGTTTTATTATTATGGAGAAAAAGGAAATAATATAAAAAACAATTGGACTATTTTGAAAAAATTGAGTCTATGGGAGATGGCCATTCCATAATTCGGAGCTTTCTGGATAAAGGCTAAATCCTATACCAGTACTGCAAAGCTTTTGACCAGTTGTTCTAGGGGTTTCCTAAGTTAAGCAATTAGTTCTGCTCCAGACCATCTACTCCAGGTCAAACTCTACATAATGCTCAGCCACCCTATCCAGAATCTTCCAAGGGCCTCAACATCCATTGGGCCTAGATTTCATTTTTCTCACACAGCATCCACCCCCTCCTGAGGTGGAAGGCAAAGAGACTGAGTACATGGCACCTCTCATTTATGAAGGCTTACTCAACAATGACATCTCCTGGCCAAATCTGCACATGAGTATATACTCAATATTGAAATCTGTGTTATCTCAGTAATCTCCTTTGTGGATTGTGCTCAATAAATAAGTTCTGGTTAAGTCACAGGAACCACTGGCGCCCATCCTTACTAAAGATTACAGTTCCTCAACAGTCTGCCTCCACAGTGTTGCAAGGGCCCACACCTGTGGTAACGAGTCTCGTCCAGAGCACACCTAGGGTAAAGCTGATTATTTTGAATAAAGGTGCAGCTCTTGAGAAAACCTGTGCAAATCCCAGGGAATTTTTCACCCATTACACAACTAAATATACAATAGGTTGTAGCCAAACCAACTGGATTTTATCAGTTTTTAAAATAAGTAATATTTATTAGAGCTCACCACAGTAAAATTCCTGCAATTTCTATTCATTCCTATGGGATTTTTAGAGTCATATTTATTAATGGGTAAAAGTTAGAGTTTGCCATTTAATAACTACACCTCTAGCAATGCCAAAGGACTGAATAGAGAGAGGTGGAGTTTTACTGTGGTGAGATCTAATTTTCAGCTTTTATAAATTTGCTTCTAAGTTAATTAAATAGACACCTGCAGGACATATCTAGCTCCTTTGTGGACTTTACAGTATGATTTTGTTGCACTATTTTGCTATCGGGGTGATATATGAAAATGCATCCATTTCTTTTACAGTGGCTGTGTAAAAAATGATCATATATTGGAAAGTTTTGTCCACTACTGTTGCTACAGTCAATTAAGTATACACCACTGTGAAGACTGTGATATGATGTTTAATTAATGTTTAACTATTGACTGTATGTGCTGTGTTGGACTCAAGAGGCCCCCACCCCAGTAGCTAACTCCATCACTACACAAACCCACCAGCCTCCACCCCCCCACTACCGGCGCGTGTGCATGCCACAAACTGTAAACTTCCTACTTGTGGCCATAATCAGGGGTAGAGCATTCAAAGTTGCAGCAAGGAGTGAGGCTAGGCCGGCTTGGTACACAAGTGCCGGGCCCAACTGTTTTTTTTCCTTGTAGTCCAGTCCAACCCTGTGTATTTTTATTATTTGAAGATATAAACTAAAGAAGCTGTATGTTCAGAAAAGCTATGCAGTCCCATGCATGCAATGTCCTTAACAGTGTGTAACAGGATATTGTTTTTGGATATTTATTACTATGACAGCTTGATGACTGGAAAAAGCACTTATGGGCATAAATGTGTGGGAACAAAATATTGTTTGAAAAACACATTAAATACCACAAGGTTGTATTGATTAACTAAAAGCACAATTACCCATCCATTGTTTGTGAACAGAATGTTTATCAAAACAAGATGGTAGTTCATGAAATGCACTTCAACGGTGGGAAGCTCACTGTACTTGCACAGAGGCCCCTAGAGATTGACCATATGGGCCTGTTTGATCAACCCTGGAATCCAATTGTCCCAACACTGATCCCATGCCTTATAACAACCATTTTCCTTCTCCATGACTTCCTAAATCTAGCAAGTGTTTAGGCACACAAACTTTTTTTTCTATTTTAAAATTTCATGTGTTGTTTTTGCCCTAAGAACATATGTTTACCCATTTTGGTTTTGGCAAAAAAATATATGCTGAACTTTTTTGTGACGTATGCAGCACATAACATACAGTAAATATGCTCATTTTTAGGTAATCCAATAAATATTGGGCAGCAAACTGTTCAGTATATCCCTGGCATTCATATTTATGATGTTTTATCTTTGTTCATAAAGATGTATGGGAGACAAGATGTTGCTAAGTGGAAGATTTGAATAAAATTGTAAAAATTGCTTCAAAATGGCTAATTTTGTAAATGCTTTAGTCATAGGCTGTGCAGTCAATTACTTTCACATTCCATTCAGCACCTCCTAGATATCGCTGTCCATCTAACATTCCCCCATCACTAATTGTGTAGCCGGTAGATGGACATTGGCATCAGGTGCCCAATCTGGCACATAAACTAGGTTTTGGCATGATGCAAAGCTTCATAACAGTGTCCACAAAATGGTGACTGCCTGCTTGCTGTGCTTGTGAATTCCAAGACTAAAAGAAACAAGATCTGAATAATTTTACTAGCGTAAGTGAAACTTATTTTGCTTGACTAACATCATGAAATCTAGTTTGTAATTATTTCTTATGGTGACAGTTCCCCTTTAAAAGAGCCAAAGCTTATAATTGCTTATAATACACAAGAGCCATGAATATCTTGTAAATTATATCCTTATAAACGGTGAGTTCTGATGTCATCAGTTATAAACGGTGAGTTCTGATGTAATTTCTGTCACATGACTCACTGAAACTTGTGTATTATAATAAATAAAGTACCCCCGGTTGCAAAATATGAGGATATTAGAAGTTACCTCGGAGTTCCATGACCTGTATAAAAACACTCGCCCTTCGGCCTCGTGTTTTTATATGTCATGAAACTCCTGGGTAACTTATAATATCCTTATATTTTACAAGTGGGGGTACTTTATTCACTATATAATATGTATTTGTGTTGTTCCAAAAATGCTTGCCTCTTCATAACATTTTTCCTTCTGTATTTATTTCCAGATTTATAAGCACCTTGCATATCTGTCATACTTTCTCCATGTCCTGAACATGTCTAGTCATGTAGTTCCAAAAAGGGTCTTATTTTCACCCTATAACATACCAATCACTAGACTTTTATCTTTTACCTTGTGTTAATCATGTCCATAGATGCAATTCTACCCACATACCTCAGTTGGAGCCTATGACCTGCCAATCCCTGGCCACCACATATAAATTATAGCCTCAGTCAGTTAATTTCAGGCTTTAGCTACTAATATACAATTTATGTGCAATGTCATTAGGGTGCAGGTTAAAGGAGAACTAACCCCTAAAAATGGGGTTAAATAATAGGGCTAAAAATGACACAGTTTGTCGAGGATTTATAAGGAGTTAATTGAAGGGTCTGCAAATAAACCGTGTTTCTTTAAAAAATGGGAAGAGGAATTAAAAATATCCTTGTCAGATTAAGAGTGGAAATGTATTTGTAAAGCAAATATAGAAATATCAAAGGACACCAAATTGCAAGAATTCAGTTATAAGTTAATATCCAGATGGTTTTATACTCCGATCAAACTTCATAATATGTATGGACTGCCCGATGTATGCTGGAGATGTGGAAAACGTAAAGGAACATACACTCATTTATGGTTTGAATGTGAAGTGATCAGACCGATTTGGGAATATGTCCTAAATGCAATAGAGAAAATGGGAACTCATATATCATATACAGACACAGTACAAATTGTACTTTTATACGACTACAAAAAGAAGAGTACTATTACAGATCTGATAATTAAACTAATGATAGCTTTGGCAAGGTACATGATACCACGTAAATGGAAAACAAAAACACCAATAAATAAGATATCATGGATTAAGGAAATTGAAGAAATAAGAGGTATAGAAGAAATAATAGCAAAAAAGAGAGGTAAAATTAGTAAACATTGTAAATTATGGGAACAATGGTGTGAATTCCTAAAGAATGAAGGATAACAACTAAGAAGGGGGTGATATTTTCCTTTTTTTCTCTCTTTTTTGTTTCTCTTTATTATTATTTCTATTATGCATATGTATATGCTTATGTATATATACAAACTTACTTTCTGAGTCGAATATGATTATGTAATGTATTGTTTTATTTTGTATTTTATTTTTTGTTCTAAAAAACTGAATAAACAAATTAAATATAAAAATAAATGACATTTTATGTACTCAACTTATTGCACCAGCCTAACGTTTCAGCTTGTCAATAGCAGCAATGATCCAGGACTTCAAACTTGACACAGGGGGTCACCATCTTGGAAAGTGTCTGTGACACTCACATGCTCAGTGGGCTCTGAGCAGCTGTTAGGGGTCATCGCAAATTATCAAGCGGAAAATGAGGTTGGCCTATAATATAAGCTGCTGCTACAGGGCTGATTATTAAATGCTGATGCTAATTGCACTGGTTTCTATTTTGAGCACTGAAAATGATTCATTTACTGCACCCCTAGTAATAGGGCTGCTGTGCTTGACCTCCAACCAGAAGTCATAAAACTGGTAAAATCTAACCTCTTGCTCTAACAGTACTTAGCTTCTGGGTTTCTAACACTGCTGCTACAGTACAACAGAACTGAAAGAGTATGGCAGGGACAATGTAACCTGGGAATGGATAAATGTATTTTATTGAGTTGTTCCTTTTACTCTGTAGCATCAAATCTAAAATCCCATGACTTTCTTATACCCAGGGGCGTAACTATAGAGGAAGCAGACCCTGCGGCTGCAGGGGGGCCCAGGAGGTATAGGGGCCCCATGAGGCCCTAATTCATATACAATTTCAATAAATATTGGAGAAACAAGTCAACCTCTAAACATTTTGGGGGCCTGAAAAATAATTTGCTGTGGGGCCCAGTAATATCTAGTTACGCCACTGCTTATACCAGTGGGACATCTGGGAGTCTGAATAATGTGATATAATTGGATTTAATGAAAAACCTTAACCACATCCCTGACTGGGAGGTAACAAAAAGAGGTAACCAACCTTCTCCCACTGTCGTATTAACCCTGACATGTCCAGGCTGCTGCTTGTAGCTTGTCCAGTGGTTAAATCATCTAGCGGTAATTCTGCTTGACATTGGTACAGATTAGCAAGTGACCTCCTTCTGAAAGGGATTGGAATCTCAGTAACACTGCTACACATTCAGCACTGGCATATTCATCAGCAGTGTACTGGGTCTCAGACCTTGTGTCTGAATGATTCTTCCAGTTGAAAAGTCAACCTGGATCATAATCTCATCTTCAATAGGGTTTCCAAAGACTTTCACAGATGATGAGGTAGGCACAATTATTCAAATATGTATATATATATATATATATATATAGCTCTACACATGCTTTATGGTATGGAGTCTACTACTGTATTAATATTCTAATTATACTATAAATGTAAGACATTTAGTTGTAAAGAACTTTCGAGCTGTATTTTCTAAGCAGGTGCTATGCAATCCTAGCAATATTATAACATAAAGGTAGGGATATAGAACTATTTGTATTTGTTCATAATACAGGATAAATCCTGTATTTCATCCCACATTTTCTATCAAAATATATTACAGTAACCCTCAGCGGTGCTAAAGTGGTCAAAACTCTTTCATTTTAATCCTTTTTTCAATTGGGTTTTTGTTCCAAATGATGTACAGCCACATCATAATTATAATCACATTTTTGCAGATTAAACATTCATTCATTAATTGTGCAGAGATGTTCATATATATATATAATATATATATATATATATATACACATTAGGCAAGTTGTTTTTACTTACTGTATTTGAACTTTCTGCTGCAATGTGTCTGGACTGTCCCACTAGTTCTAACAAAATGATGTGGCAGGAACTGGTCATACACAGATTATTTGCTGCAAAAGTGTTTTATTCTTTATGTTTTTATTAACACCGTTTACAGCAAATTATCTGTGTATGACTAGTTCTTGACACTTCATTTTGTTAAAACGAGTTGAACAGTCCTTCCTCCACTTCCGTTCCAATGAAGCCTTATAGTCCAACAAAACAATGAGGCAAGAACTGGTCATACAAAGATAATTTGCTACAAAAGCTTATGTTTTTATTAACACGGTTTGCAGGAAATTATCTGTGTATGACAAATTTTTGCCAGATCATTTTTTTTGTTCTATAAGGCTTCATTGGACTGAAGTGGCGGTTTTGGTCTTCTATTTACTGAATCCTTATTCCTCCATTTTATTAAGACTATTTCTCCCATGTTGCGACAGAGATTCTACAATTCATGGTGTTCAAAAGTGTAGCAGAAACTTAAATTTTTTTAAAAAAAATTAACTATTCACCAACTATAATATTGTTCTCACAGCCCTGCACCCAGCCAAGGTGCATCTAGATGGAAGACTGTCTAAATGAAACCAGGGAAAATAGCATCCCAGTAGCTGAGGTTCAAGGTAAGTGCATGCTTTATATTAGCCACAAACAAATGGTTAAAGTACACAATTTAGGCATTATGTGTACATAACAGTGTTTGGACTTCACAAACATTAATTTAATTTAACGTTTGATATAATTTTTATTATGATTCCATTAATTTTCATTAGATTTTTTCTGTATCATGTTATTTATACATAGAGTAGAGGGAAAGCTCTGATCCAAGGGTGGTGCCAAATGTTAGGGCACCTCTGAAGGATTGTAATGACTTACCTGATACTAAGACAGGAGGAAGGAAGAGCATCATCACTTGCTCGCAAGTGCCCGAGCCAGTGCAGTTTTCTGCTAGTTAGAGCACTGGCCCGGGGCACTTCCTTCCTCATGTCTTTGTAAGGGAGTACATTAGCATCTGGCATTTCACTGAAAGATCCATTTGTTTGGCCAAATTATCAAACAGATTTTTTTTTTTTGAACACCACTTCAGAATTATCCAATTGGCTGGCTATCTCAGTGAACTGATGAGGCCCATACAAAGCCTAATCGGATACACTCTTTTTCCAGTGGGACAAGTTGGTAGCCAATGTCATCAGATTTCTTCATTTCATTTACAGGACCAGAGTGAGTGCAATTTTACACAATCACATCTCTCTCTCTCTCTCTCTCTCTCTCTCTCTCTCTCTCTCTCTCTCTCTCTCTCTCTCTCTCTCTCTCTCTCTCTCTCTCTCTCTCTCTCTCTCTCTCTCTCTCTCTCTCTCTCTCTCTCTCTCTCTCTCTCTCATACATACAGATATACATACATACATTTAAAAAATCTTATTTTTTAAAGCGAAAGATCAAGTAGATAAAGTAACCAGTGTTAGCATTCAGAAACATGAATTATACTTATTTTACTGTTTTTGATGACACCATTAAAAATAAATATAGCGCAGTAGCAGGGATTTCATCAAAATAATTTGGTTGAATAACATTTAAGAATCTAAGAATCTAAGAATGGAGCACAGAGGTTTCATCACACCACTTCTCCCACCCAAAATTCATTCCTGTTATCCTTACTGAATATATTTGGATGTTTTTCAAAATCCCACAAACTAATACCAAATAATTATTCTCTTGATTTTTTTTTCAAATCCTACTAAATCCACAAGAGTACTTAGATGTTCCGCAATTCCACCCACCCCCCCACTTCCAGCTTAAGAAACCAAAGAGTAATCAGCAATCTAATTTTATTTGCTATGGGGAGTCTTTGGAGGATGAAGCGATATTTAACTCTGTGGATGCATCCCAGGAAAACAAGATTGTATGCTTATGCAGTTAAAATATACTTTACAGGAAATGGTTGTTTAAAGTTGCTTGAAAATAAATCTTCATGTTTTATATTTATAATATATGTAGAGCAGCCACTGAAAAGTTGCTTATAATAGGTTCATGTATAACTTAATAAAAGTGTATGTAAAGGTACACCTTCATTTTCATATTAAACTAGTGGAAGTGCAGTTCCATGTTGTCCACTGCCCTGATAGAAATGGCTACAGGGGTCACTGATCAACACTGTTTTCCACTTTAGACAATCTAGTATAGTGTATCACAGCAGAATGAGATTATTCATGGCAGCCAATACATAGGCCAATGATCATCTATTGCAAAAGCCACAGGTAGAATTGACTGACCTGGTCATTGTCTGTGACGTTGGCAGGAATGTGAAACTTATGGCTCGGAGTGGCCTATTTAAAGGATGCTGGGGTTGATAGTTCAGCAAAAGCTGGAGTGCTACACAGTGCAGATCCCTGGCAATCATTGTTTAATTCCCTTTTCATTAATATAATTCCCAAAGTGTGTTTGATTAAAAGCTTGACATCTTGATACTGAGCATCAGGTCTGATCCAGATACACCAAGCAAGTGAGATCATGGCAGTGGTTTTAATCAAGCAGAGTGGAGATTTAAGGGATCACTAAACAAAGTATTTGGGGTGGCACAGCTGGCTGTGTGTGAGGAGAGCAGAGGGATAATGCAGGTCAGTAGAAAGACCATAGGCAGACGTGTGTGGGCACTCTGGTCAGGAATAGTAAGGATTATCCTGGCGACACATAAAATAAACTGAGCTGTACAACAAAGAGATATGCAGTGATTCTGAAATGAAGATAGGAAATGCTTCTTATGTATTGTAACCACAAACATGTCATTACATAACTACTGTTGCAGTGTATTGTAGTAACAGAAAAAGATAGTGTCCCAAGGCCCAAGACGCAAATTTTGCCAAATATATCTAATTTTTCAGTTATTCAATCAACTATTTATGTACTCGGGGACATGGATTTAATTACAAAGTACAGATTAATGATTATGGATCTTTTCTAGATTGCAAAACATTTTTCTTGGGTTTGCCAATGGCCAAAAGATGCTCTAACACATCTCAATTGTGACCAGCCGTCCCATATTTTGTCACTGGGAATCCCTTGAAAAGATTTTCACATGATTCTCACTTAAAAAAGTAAGTTTTTCGGTGATAAATGTCTGACAATCCCCTTTGCTGGTATTCAAGCATAGGGGGGAAATATGCTGTAAAACACACACAAAATACAGCTATGCGTTCACAGGCCTAAGAGCAATCTATTAAATATTTAAAGGGCTGTGGTCTCAGCTCTGACTGAACAGACATCTCATTATTTTATGTTTATTTGATCCTCACTGCACTTGCACATTTTGGACACAACCTGCAACAAAGCAAATCACAAGTAGCTTTTGCATGTAGGAATAAACCACTTGAAAACTAGACAGTTAAATGTATTCCATTAAATAAACCATGTAACTAATACAAATAAAACTATTAACTTATTTTGACAACACGTGTCATCTCAAAATATAAATATAAAATTGCCTATTTTCCTATGAATGCATATTAATCACCACTTACATGCATACCATATTGTTTGATGAACCCATTTGTGATTTACAGGTTGTGCAATTCTGAAATAAATATTTTCACTTCATTTCATAATTTTAGAAAAAACAGGCACTGCAAGAAAGATTCTACACTGCCTAATCCATAATATTGTAGTCTAGAGACAAAAAAAAAAACCCAGTGACAAAACATGTTCATCTTCTTTTCTGGGGTCATTTTTATTTCACTTGAGCGCTTTTTAGTCCAAGTCCAACCTTTGGCCAGGCCCCCCAAGCTCATGAAAGGAGTACAGAGTACAGAACAACACTGTAAAATATATTGGTGTATTAGTAAATTATTTATATTTTTTATTAAAGGGATACTGTCATGGGAAAACATGCAGAATTCTGCACTGAAATCCATTTCTCAAAAGAGCAAACAGATTTTTTTATATTCAATTTTGAAATCTGACATGGGGCTAGACATATTGTCAATTTCCCAGCTGCCCCAAGTCATGTGACTTGTGCTCTGATAAACTTCAATCACTCTTTACTGCTGTACTGCAAGTTGGAGTGATATCACCCCCCTATATTTCCCCCCCAGCAGCCAAACAAAAGAACAATGGGAAGGTAACCAGAAACACAAGATAACAGTTGCCTGGTAGATCTCAGAACAACACTCAATAGTAAAATCCCATGTCTCACTGAGACACATTCAGTTACATTGAGAAGGAAAAACAGCAGCCTGCCAGAAAGCATTTCTCTCCTAAAGTGCAGGCACAAGTCACATGACCAGGGGCAGCTGGGAAATTGACAAAATGTCTAGCCCCGTGTCAGATTTCAAAATTGAATATAAAAAAATCTGTTTGTTCTTTTGAGAAATGGATTTCAGTGCAAAATTCTGCTGGAGCAGCACTATTAACTGATGTGTTTTGAAAAAAAAACATGTTTTTCCATGACAGTATCCCTTTAACATCTATTTATAATGCACCTATTGTACAATAAATGGGTTAAAACATGTTTTGAATGTAATCTGTATTACATGCAAAGAAAAAACCAACCAGTAAACTTTAAGGGGCATATTTATCAAGGGTCGAATTTTGAGCTTATGGGCGTTTCTAAAACTCCCATCAACTCCTATCAACTCGAAACTCAATAAAAAACGACCAATTGAAATGTATTAAAAAAAAAATTCTTTTTATATTTAGGTGAATAGGATCGACCTGCAAACTCGAACTGAATTCAATCTAATTCGATCCAAGGTTGTAGGAAGTCCCCCATAGGCTAAAACGACGATTCGGCAGGTTTTAGATGGCTAATAGTCAAATTCAAATTCATAAAGAGACAGTTTATGATAAATTTCAACTCAAATCAAATTTGGACTATTACCTAGTCGAATTACACTAAAATAAAATCGAAATTCATATTTAACAGTTCAAAATTTCAATTCAACCCTTGATAAATCTGCTCCTAAGAATATCAAATAAATATTAATCTTAGGATAGCAAATAAATATTAATCTTAAATGTCAGCCAAACTGAAGTTGGGGCTGAGGCTTCCATGCCATGCAATGGCTCCAAGCCACCCCCCCCAAAGGGCAGACCCACATTTTGTGAGCCACTGGGTAAGGGGCAAAGAACAGGCAAGGTTTGCACCTATATTTTGCACTTTGCACTCTTTCCCAACAATAACAAATAAACCCTCATATCTTTAACTGTAAAACAGATTTAAGTCCCTTTTGGAAACTGACACAGAAGACAAGAGTGAATTATAGATAAAAAAAACTATTTATACAAAACAGTTTTTTTGTATCCTATCTGCAACCTAATCTTAGCTTTTCATGAGCTTCAGGCCTCATTTGCAGAGGATTACAGTTTATCATAATCTGAGCCCTAAACCTGTTCCCTTTCTGTTTAGATTATTATGCACTATGTACAGAGTGTACAGACGGATGTTCTGTGTTGATGACGAATCTCTCTCCAGTAAGAGACGGCTGAAAAGATTATATATATTTTCTTAACAAAAATATACTGTAAATATTATCTATGACCGCTATCTAATTAGTGGCTACAAATAACTAGCTATGCCAGTACAAAATAGGAAGCCAATGCAAATAATTTTGTATTTGTCAGGTAGTTTTTTGAGAGGTCGAACAAAATAGCCACAACAGAAAAGTTACAGAGTGGGTAAACAAACCAAAATGCACACTGGAAAAGAACAATGGGCCTGACAACACTCTCCCTATGGATTGAACCATACTCTCTCACTGTAACCCTTGTGCTGGCAACTGTCCATTATAGGGGATATCTACAGTACCTGTATTTTTTTTTAACAGCTTTATGGCTTTCCAGTCCAGGAACCTACCTGTAAAGTATGGTATCCCAAATCAAGAACAAACCCCAAGGTCCTGGCCTCAGCTCACGCTTCCGCCTATAGCAGCCAAACTTTGGCTTCGGGAAGAGCCCTCGGCTACTCAGATGCTGCCAGGTCTTAAAGGAACAGTTCAGTGTGAAAATAAAAACTGGGTAAATAGATAGGCTCGACAAAATATATAATGTTTCTAATATGGTTCGTGACAAAAATGTAATGAATAAAGGCTGGAGTGACTGGATGTGTAACATAATAGCCAGAACACTACTTCCTGCTTTTCAGCTCTATAACTCTGAGCTAGTCAGCGATTTGAAGGGGGGCCACATGGTACATATCTGTTCAGTGAGTTTGCAATTGATCCTCAGCATGAAGCTCAGATTCAAAAGCAAAAGATATGACCCATATGGCCTCCCCTCAAGCCCCTCATTGGTTACTGCCTGGTTACCAGGGTAACCAGTCAGTGGAAACCAAGAGAGCTGAAAAGCAGGAAGTAGTGTTCTGGCTATTATGTTAGACATCCAGTCAGATCAGCCTTTATACATTACATATTTGCCTAACTAATTATATTAGAAACATTTTTTATTTTGCACAGCCTATCTATTTACCCAGTTTTTATTTTTACACTGAACAGTTCCTTTAAAGTGAGAAGACCATGGAGAAAGTCCTGGGCAGACAAGCGAACCGTAACTTATACAGGAGGACGGGGTGGGACTGGGGGGCCCGGGGGCCCACCGGGGCTGCTGTCCAGGGCCCCCCTGCAGACCCTGGCTCCCACTGCTGTAGAGCCCATGTAGCCCCCCCTGATTTTCCGACGCTCCACCGATCCGCCGTTCCAAATTGCGTGTGCACTTCTGCACAGGTTCGCATGAGCACTGTGTTCTATGCTGGTCGCAGCAGGAAGGAACGTGAAAAAGGCCCTGCATACAGCCTGGCTGATGCGACCTGTTAGAATGCCTGCGCACAGCGCAAACTGTTTCTTTAGGGCCAGCAGATTGGGGGAGGGGTCTGGGTCGGCGGGGGCCCATGAGGGCCTGGGCCCACCGGGTATTTTCCGGTGTCCCGCCGGCCCAGTCCAACACTGCAGGAGGAGCTGGGACCAGCAGTCGTGGAACCGGCTGTGACGGTATCAACCAGTGCAGTACAAAATCAGGAGCCAGGGGCATAGTCAGGATAAACAGGATCAAAACCAATCGGTAACACGGTACAAAGTCAGGCAAGAGTCAGTTCAGGCAGCAATACAGCAAGGTCAAAAACAGGCAAAGGTCAGGAATATAATCAGACAAGCAACACACACAGGAACTATCAAGAAATAGACCTACATTGGGCAATGTGTCAGTGCAGTGTAGGGGGTTTTATAGCCAGCTTAATGGCTTAAGGTGGCCATAGACTCCAAGATCTGCTCGTTTGGCGACATCGCCAAACGAGCGGATCTTTCCCCGATATGCCACTAAACTGCATGGCTATATCGGGGGTAATTCGAACGTTCGGCCGTATGGCCGAACGATCGAATTACGATGCGCCAAGCGGCTCCGGCGGGTCAGTCGGGTAAAAATCCAACCTTCCCGATCGATATCGTAGCCAGATATCGATCGGGAAGACCCGTCGGAAGCCCCCATACACGGGCAGATAAGCTGTCAAATCGGTCCAAACGACCGATATCGGCAGCTTTATCTGCCCGTGTATGGCCACCTTTACACAGATCACCTGTGACCAGATTGACAACAGGTAAGTCAAATTTTTGACTTTATATCCCCTTTACTGTTTCCAACTCCAGCTGCAGGAACAAAGATCATGAAACCAGATTTAAACAGATAAACTGGGATTCTATTTGGAGGATTATTTTGCTGCAGCCACTGGTTCTGCAGAGTTGAAGAAAGTTTGTATTAAAAAGTATAACAACTAAAAAATCCACATTAGATTACATGACAGCACAGGACCAAGTGCAGTCTGCCTATTCTGATTATTAATCAGTCTTGCTGTATCGGCTTCTGACAGATATTATTTAACTTGTGCTATTTTGATAATTTATGACCTAAGCAGCCCATACCACACTGAGCATGTGCACAGTCTTGGTCTTGCAAAGATGTTTAACAAAGTTACAAGATGGTCACCCCCTGTGGCCAGCTTTGAAAGCGTAAATCATTTGTTTGATTAGGCTTGTGGTGCAGTAAATTCATGATTATGTTTAGTATACAAAATACAGCATTTCTAGCCTTATTCTATTTTAGACTGTACTTCTCCTTTAATTTGAAAATTATTTTCAGCATAAATTAACTGAAAGTTGATGAGTATAAAGATGCTCTGTTGATTTCTGTTTATGTTAGAATCCAACAGCAGCAGACACATGTGCTTGACTGACCTGGCAAGGTTATCTTCTGATCCACAATGGTTCTGCCTGTTCCAAGCAGCAGTAGCATGCACTTGCAGCAGGACAATAGTTCTTGTGTACAGAATAACATCAATGACAACAGGTTAAATGTGGATGACCCTCGCGTAAGAAGAAATTCCATCCCACCAGCAAGGACTCCCACGGCCAAGCATATGCTTGCATATCTACCACGACCCCCTACAGACACCAGCAGATATGGAACCTTTCCTCAAAAGGTAAAATGTTTTTTAATGTTAAAACTACTCACTAAATTAATGGTTAATCTATTACTGGAAACATGAACCTAATAGCAGAGATGTATTCAGTTAATTGATGAAAGATATCACTATAACTTTTTCCTCATATCTAACAGAATAAGAATGCCATACAAAGATTCACTGTACTGTTGCGTTATCTTCGTTATCTCACTACATTAAGGGGGTTATTTAATAAAATCCAAATTTCTCGCTATTTCCTTAAAACCACTTCGACCAAACTTCCGTCCATGTTTTTACCGTATTTATCAATAAATTAACTCAAAAAAAATTTGGTACAAGAAAATTGTGAAAAAAATCTAAATCGTATGATTTTTTGGGGGATTTGATGCCCGAAAAACGTAGATTTTTTTTCAGATTTTCGCCAAAAATTATTGTACTAAATCCAGGGTAGGATATCTTTCAATTGTAAATGGGACATCTGCCACTGACTTCTACATGACCTCAGCAGGTTCAAGATGGAGAATTTTTATTAGGACTTTTAGCAGACTTGCGGGGGAATGTAATATAAGTCGGTACCGGAAAAACTATTCGCAATGCAAAAAGGTATGCCTTTGAGCAAAAAATTTTGCTTTGCGCGAATTTAATATAGCTTTTGCGAACCCGGAAAGTATTTAGCTACCACTTCCGACCGTTTGTGAATTTTATAGTTTGCGCTATTTTGCAGTAAATGTAATAAAACTTCTTACTGAAAAAGTCGTTATGTCCAAAAGATTACGACACCTTCAAGCACTTCTTAAGAGTGCGCAATTAAAATTTGAAATGCGCAATGCAATGACAGTTTAAGGAACAATACAAAATATCAAGGCTTGATAAAGCTATCACTGCGAAACGCGCGTCGGCGTTTGGAATCCTTTTAACTTAAAATTTTAGAATAATTTCGGTCTTTGGGAAACGGAATAGAAGGGGTGGGAAGGAAATCTACTTCTACCTAGTGCTCGGGTATCTCTCTCTTCTCTGCTACTAAAGCTCACAAGAGCCCGTGGATTTGTGGTTTTTTAGGGTTACTTAGTCTCTCCTCAGAATAGGATTTAGATTAACAAACAAGACCACAGTCCCGGATACTCTGCCTCCTTATCTTTGTGGTGTCCCAGGGATAGAAAATAATTCAGGTAGCAGCTTTTGGGACAACTCCACCCCCTGCATTTTTCCATTTCTTGCTTAAAACCTTTTAACCTGAGCATTCTGTGTGTTTTTAACAATTATTTATCCCATCAATTGTGGTCCTCTTTATATCAACTACACTATTTATTATCTATTTATTATTAATTACTTGGCACTGTCTAGCACTTTATAATCAATTAATTTGGAAGCAATTATGAATTTATGGTAATTGCCATCTTATAATAATCTAATCAGCACTTAATTCCTTGGTCGAATTGATTGTGGGTGAAAACATAAGGTACCTGATAATACACTGTATCATAAGGCTATTAATTTGTGCGAAGTATTAATTGTATCAAGTATTTATTAACCTTTAAGTTAAAGTATAATCAATAGAATAAATTTTTATAGCACTTGCACTTTAATGTAATCTTATTTTGTTAAAACCAAGCACATCATTAATTTTATTGGTTAGTGATTGCCCTCAGCAATCACAAAATACTTAATAGGTAGTTTAACATTTGAGGAACTGCTGTACGAGTGGGAGGCAATTGGGGTTCTTTTTCTCTTTTTTATAGTTTAAGGAACAATATTAGAGCTACAGTATTTGCAAAAAATGAATTTGTTATAAATATCAGTATCCTGGATTTATATAGCGCCAACATATCCTGCAGTGCTTTACTCGGATTATGCATAATTCACCTCAGTACTTGATCCAATGATCTCAGGTTTCCAGTCAAAGACAGACACTATTGTCTATTATGTAAGGGAGAACATGACCAATTACTCTAAATTGTATAGTTTAATTTTTGCCTGTGTTTCATCTTTTCCAGCCTGAAACTATGGTCGTTTCAACAACTTCCTGTGATGATTATCATCAAAAAACAGATATTAAAACAGAACATAATGGTCCAAAAAAAGGAAGCATAATCTCAAGCTTTATCCCACTTTCTGCCAATAGTATTAAGGAATCTCGTCAAAGGAGATCTATTACTGTGGATCCTACCAACTCAACTGCTGCCACACAGCCTGTAAAACATAGACCTAGTGTAACTATAAACACAGAAGACTTACCACGCTACCAACGAGCTGCAAAGCAAGAAATGCCAATACAGGAGGTCAGCAACAAGTGGCACCCTAAACATGCCCTCAGTGTTCCAAATATTCCCATGCGCAGTAAGAATCCTACTCGTAGTGTTGTATCAGCTCCGGTCACTACAAAATCTCACAGGATGCGTTGTAAACTTATGTATGATGACCGACAGCTCTTCAACCTCACCAACCGACAGGCACGTCAGAGATATGTGACTAAGGATGGAAAATGCAGGGTAAACCTTGGACGTATTGATGAAAAAAAGAGATTTTTATCAGATATTTTTACCACTATTGTGGATTTAAAATTTCGCTGCTTCATCTTTGTTTTTATGTTGTGTTACATTGTCACTTGGGTTGCGTTTGGAGTCATATATTTTGTTGATGCCCTACTTAGAGATGATGTGAACCATATTGGGGACCCTAAATGGAAGCCTTGTATTGACAATGTAGACAATTTTCTTTCTGCCTTACTTTTCTCTGTGGAAACTCAAAGAACAATTGGCTATGGATCAAGGATGGTATCAGCAGATTGTCCTGAGGGTGTTATACTGATTATGGCCCAATCAATACTAGGGTCTATGATTGATGCGCTTATGGTAGGATGTATGTTTGTCAAGATTTCTCGTCCAAAAAAACGGGCAGAAACGTTGATTTTCAGTAAGAAGTGTGTGGTGTCCCACAGGGATGAAAAGTTGTGCTTAATGTTCAGGATTGGAGATCTAAGAGACAGTCACATGGTAGATGCAAAGATAAGGGCAAAACTGATAAAATCCCGTCAGACAAAGGAAGGGGAATTTATACCCTTGGAACAATCAGAGATCAACTTAGGTTATGATACTGGAGAGGACCGGCTTTTCCTTGTAGAGCCTCAGATCATCTGTCATTTCATCAATGACCATAGTCCTTTTTGGGAAATGACTGCTGAGTCATTGAAAAGAGAGGAATTTGAAATCATTGTAATACTGGAGGGTATTGTTGAAGCCACAGGTAAGATGTTATATTCTCTGACATCAACTTGACAACTCTTTATACTAACTCTGATATATGAGTCAGTAAAACCCCTTTAATTATTTGTTTGACACAGTTATGCAAAGTTTGAGGCTTTTTAAAGAAATGTGTTAGTCTTTTAAAATTACTTGATTGGGTTTTCTGTTTTACTTGATATCTACTTTAAATATTCATCCAAATGTTTTCATTTCTCAGTACCTTTTGACCATTGTTACAGGTAGAATAAATAACCCCTTACAAGACCAATGTGCCTACTGTATATGTATGTAACAGTAATGTAGGGCTAACTAGGACTTTGTACAGTAAAATTGTTTAATGTTTGTTTATATCTTGTTAAGCAATGTCTTTGAGTTAGGAAAACACATTTTGCAATTTGTGCTTCTCTCTCCCAAGATTATTCTGAATCTATTTGCAGAATATACAAATACAGGCAATGGAGTTCCATGCCATTGTCTGTGACTGCAGTTTCGTATAATGCGCTGTGTGCTAAACAGCATCCACTGCCTACAAGTTTCAAGTTACTTTGCACAATTTTTTACCATTCCATGAACACCTTTATCCTAATGGTACCATGCTCATGGTAAACCCGTCTCTAAATCATGAAAGAACTGCATCGCCTCCAGAATACATATTTCTGAGGATACTATAAGGGTATATGCGCAACCTGTTACAGTATTTGAAGAGCACAAACACTAAACTCAGTTTCACTCAATAGTAGTGATGGGCGAATTTATTCGCCAGGCGCGAATTTGCGGCGAATTTGCGCGTTTCGCCGCCAGCGAATAAATTCGCGAAACGCCCGCGAAAATTCGCGGCAAAAATTCGCCGGCTTCAAAAAAAATTTTCGAAAAAATGGACGCCGGCGCCAAAAACGGGCGCCGGCGTAAAAAACGGGCTCCGGCGTCGGAAAAACAGGCGCCGGCGTCAAAAACGAGACGCCGGCGCTGTTTCGCGAATTTTTCGCCATTTCGCGAAATTCGCAAATTTTTCGGCGAAGCGAAACGGCGCAAATTCGCCCATCACTACTCAATAGTTAATTTTAGAACTATTTTATTAATGCAGGTTTGTATAATTGATCTAGCCATGGTTGTCTTTTTACTCTAATGTTTTATTTCAAGCTATGTTGAGCTTGTGTGTTCTTTCTTTTGTAACACGTGCTTCTTTTTTCATAAACTGTGGAGCACAACTGCAGTTACCATGTGATTAGGGCTGCCATCTGGGGGGGGCACAGTCAGTTCTCGATAAACCTGAATCAGGATAACTGCTGAACAGAACATGGTTGTGTCCTGGATATCAGCATGCGGGCAGTACCAAACCAAATTGCAAATGTGACCTAAAATTATTGTAGTAGTGTTTGCTCAATAAAAGCTATAGCTGTTCCACTTAAGCACACACTGAATCCTAGTTGAGTCGCTAGTAGCAAATAATTGGAAAAATTTAATTTTTGGGCTTTAATGGAGAAAAAAAAATTACTGGGCTGGTGCTTTTGTTAGCAGAAAAATGCACTGGCCTGGCCTGTAGAAGCTGATATACCACGATCTTCTTCCTCTTCTGTCTTCTTTCCTCTATGTATAGGCAGGCACATGCACAGTAGAGTGAAAAAGGAGGCTTTTTTTCCCTAAGTTTGGCTTTCACTTTACTGCCCATGTGCCTGTCTGGACCAGAACAAAGGGAAGGTGGAAGAAGCAGAAAAAGATGGTGGACTAACATTTTGGCACCCAGTTTAAATTTTGTTCTCCTTTAAACACTTTCCTGTTAGAAACATTTTCTGATATCTGTATTCCCATATTTGATATTTAGCTTTAGTAAGAACTCTATGCCATTATTATTGGTGATAACAAATGCAGGGTTTATTGTTGCTGATTAACTGAGTGAAGGGCTTTGTATTCCAACTCATGCCTTGGATCGGAATTTATATAAACATTTTAATCAACCTGTTGGTGTATGTTTTACATAATTCTGCTGAAGCATTAGTACATTGTAGATACTGCTCACACACTTCTTACACAATGATACATAAACAATTTCTCTGCATTGTTGTGTGAATAAGCACTAATAACACCATATTTTATAAATGGGTGTTTACATTTTCGTCAATTTGTTTACATTTTTGTCTAATATTACATTCTTTAAAAGGTTAAACTCTACACCTCCTTCCATTTACCTTCCACTGTCCCCCTCTAAGCTCCCTTCTTGCAGCCTCTACTCTTTTTAGAAGTCTGCTTGTCTGCTGACCTGCACTACTTCCCCTTTAATTTCCTAGTGATGTAAAGTCCTGGTTTCATTTTCCTATTATACCCGAGTATAAGCCGCGGTACCTAATTTAACCTGCGAAAACTGGGAAAACTTATTGACTCGAGTATAAGCCTAGACACAACTACAGCCCTGTCTCCCAGCAGCGCACATTCCGCCAAACGACCCCCCCAGCGATCAACCGGACTTCTTTGCAAAGTTGATGGTGACAGAGAATTGCCAAATGGATTACTGTGTGCATTGTCCCACTGTCCCACTACCATGTGCAGAGGGTGCTGTGTGATATTGCAGTCACTGTTAATCTTTCATATAACCAACAGAGGGTGCTGTGTGATATTGCCATCACTGTTAATCCTTCATATAACCAACAGAGGGCACTGTGTGATATTGCAGTCACTGTTATTCTTTCATATAGCCAACAGAGGGCGCTGTGTGATATTGCAGTCACTGTTATTCATTCAGATAACCAACAGAGGGCACACTGTTATTCTTTCATATAACCAACAGAGGGTGCTGTGTGATATTGCAGTCACGGTTATTCTTTTATATAACCAGCAGATGGTGCTGTGTGATATTGCAGTCACGGTTATTCTTTCATATAACCAACAGAGGGCGCTGTGTAATATTGCAGTCTCTCCCCAAGCGAACTGTTGGTATAGGAATGATTAAAAGTGACTGCAATCTCAGCTACTGCTCACTGACTTGAGTATAAGCCGAGGTAGACTTTTTTAGAACATTTTGGATGCTGAAAAACTCGGCTTATACTCGAGTATATACAGTACCTTGCTACACTATTGAGATTAGTGTTTGACGCCAACCTTATTTGTGGGGCACACTTGGAAACAAAATACTTTTTCATGTTTTACAGATCTGAATTCGAGAGATCGTGTTTTTTAATAAATTTGTACACATTCCAGTTTGGTGAGGTTTCCAAATTTTTTTCAATTTGAAAAAACGTGACAATATTCAAATTTGATTGTTTTAAATAAATCTGCCTCTTTGGGTGATGGCCTTCTGTAATATGGAGCTTTGTGGATATTGGTTTAGGGATAAGGGATCCCATATCTGTAATTTAAATAATAGGTGAGAGCAGCTGGGTGCCTTCATCATTGGTGGGACAGTGGAACTTCCTAGAGCCCGCCCCCCATTATATCATCATCTGTGATGTTGACTAGGGGAGCAGGGCGGATCCGGTTCAGTTCTGGGTGTGATTTATTATAGCTAGCGTAATGATCAATATAATAGTATTGCCAAGGTGATCCAACCAATTGATTGTGTATTCATAAACAGAGGGCAGTTATTTGCGGTCACAGAATGAACCTTTTAAAATTGTATGTTTAAAGTTTTCATATCTAGTTTAAATAAAAATGAAATGTAAATTTTTTTAAATTAGCATCATTTCACCTGAAAATGGCAATATACAGTATATAATACAGTACATGCTGAACACTTTTTTACAAAAATTCCAGTCAATATATGGAATGTCTGCTTCATTTTCTATACCAAATCCACTAGAGATTGCATTTGTTTAAGTAGTCGGATAAAAATAATCCAGATAAAGCCAAATCAATTTCTCATTTCCTTAATTTCACTAAATTTAATCCTGGGAACGTGCTGCAGGATTATGACAATTTGCACTTAGTGTTTCCTAAATTAAGATAATTGATATATACACGGTAAAACCCTATTTTACATACCCAGATATAAAATTTTCCTAATATTGACACTGTTTTTCGCTGTACCATACAGGGAAGCAGCATTCCAACCCCCTTCCCCCCAGTTTTTATGGTTTCCCAGAATTTATGTTGTTTTCACGCAACCCTCCCCCCGGGAAATGTAAACTCAGGGTTCTCCTGTATTGTTATTATGTTTAGTAAACACTATGCATTTATTAGCGGATTTATTACACAGCCAGAATGGTACCATTTTTACCCTTGTAGCATTCATTCCACTAGTAGCAATGACAGCAATGTAGAGGCCCACACAGAGGCCCAAACAACCCCCACCAGCCCACTAAATACTGACTTTCTATAGCACCTTATAGCAGCCCCTCTGGCATTTGCCAGAGCCCACAGATTGCCAGTCCAGGTCTGGTGGGCAGTCTTCTGCTATTTCAGTCTCTACATCTCCAACGTTGTTTCCTTATGATTCTATCCAAGAAGCAAGTATACTGTAGTTCTCTCTCGAAAAAAATATGGTTTCACAGCTGGAACCATCAGGAAGCAAACTTTTACCAGCATCAACCTTGCTAAGCAGCCTGTCATTGGAATAGCTGCATTTATAAAGGAAGACACAATTGTTCAGAGACCATAGAGACCATTGGTGATAAAGGTGGTAAGATGATCTAAACTTATTACACTCAGGCTGACCGAGCTGCACTATTTAATGGACCCTATAGATGCCATGGGGTCCTGTTGTACTTTTGCTTGCAGAATTCTGAATTGCTCAGTGCTTTCAGTGTTGTTGATTATTGTTTTTAGGAGCTACTAAACATAGCTACATGATAAAACTAGCCCATGTAACTAAAGGCTAAGGGGCTGATTTACTTAAGGGCGAAGTGGCTAGTGACTTTTCATCAGGTTGCTACCCGCAGGGACATCGACAATTCACTGGTGGGCGCAGGTGCCAATTCGCTAGCAAAACAGACTGGCGCTAGCGGTTATTGGCACTCTATCGCCAGGCGACTTTTTTTTACTGAACTTTACAAACTATACTTCTTAGGTCACATGAGCCAATTAACAGACAGAGTGTGTGTGTCTGTTAATTGGCTCATGTGACCTAAGAATTATACCTGCATACATATTCTTCGGCACACCACTTACTTTTCCTTTTTTCTTTAGGGTGCATTCAACTCCTCCAGCTACTTCCAAGCCTGGTTTTCATACAACAATTCCCATAGGGAGGAAGCACACCAAACATATGATTTTGCCTTTTAGGACATTTATTCAGCAGTGTTGGCACCTAAGAATTATAGTTTGTCTCAAAAAAAAATCTAAATTCTACCAACATTTTAATTGTCATCTCAGCAGTATACAAATACACAGTGTGACAAAAACACTGAGAACCACTGCTATATATTACAACTGAAGTCTAAGGGGCAGATTTATCAAGGGTCGAATAGCAAATTTTCGAGTGTCAAAATTCACACATGCAAATTTTAATCCCTGCTTTGAAACGTATATTAAAATGTGAGATTTATCACAACTCGATCACAGAAACAGTCCTAATTTTAATATTCACCACCTAAAACCTGCCAAGTTCAATTACAAGTCAATGGCAGAGGTCAGTTGAGCCATTTGGAGATGTTTATAGCTTTCCTTACATTCAAGTTTTTTTTCGAAAGAAAAACTTGATTCGTACAAAACAAATAAGAATTGAATATGATTAGAATTTTTGGGTCGGAAACCATTCAATCAAATATTAAACATTCATTGTTTTCTTAAATTGCCTCTGAGTCGAATTGTGAGTAATGAATGAATGAATTAGAAATTCGACCTTTGATAAATGGTCCTGCCCATTTAAGAACATGTATATTAGAGTGAATAATATATCATATGCATTATAGACTCTGTTATGATGAAACATAATTAGATTACAATATCTTGACTTGTCCACCAAATGTTTGCAATAAAGAGCTAGCAATTAAAAATCTTAGAGGAAATATTTACATTTCTTTTAATAACATGCAATGTTTTTTGGTGCAGGTATGACATGCCAAGCTAAGACCTCATACACAGAGGATGAGATACTGTGGGGGCACCGGTTTGAGCCTTGCATGACTCTGGAAAAAGGAGCTTTTCGTGTGGACTATTCACACTTTGATAAAACTTTTGATGTACAGACACCTTGGAGCAGTGCAAAGGAGATGCATGAAGTCAAGGAAATGGAACAGAATGATAGGTCCACTCTGAGCTTTGACTGGGACAACATGCTTCAGACCTTTCTTCCTGATGACTCGAACACAGGTTCTGTGGATTTTATTCCACATAATCAGGACAAGAATTATATTGCTGAAGAGGATTGTAAGGAGTCAAAGAGCAATGACCTTGATATCTAATAGAATAACTGTTTAATTGCAAATTTTAAAAGAATAAATTAGCGAGATCTGACTGCTTGTGGAAATGACATGTTTTTATACTGCCTGCTCTTCAGACTACCTAATGTGTAAAATGTCTTGTACTTTGTTATATTATTACATTTGTATCACAAGGAAAAACATAATAAATCATTCAAAATATACTATACAAACTAAGTTGATGCTGTATATATATACATATATATCTGTACTTTCTTTATAGTGCTGACATATTCCTCAAAGTTTTACATTGATTATACTATCTGTGTGTGTGTCTGTGTGTATAGATTCTATCCAACTGACAGTATGAATATTTTTGCATCCCAGATTGCATATACAGTGGAAACCCCATTTTACGTTTTTCAGGGGCCCAGAAAAAAATGGTGTAAAATCTGGGAAAATGTAAAATCAGCGAAATGTTTTATGCATTATATATATTGGTGGGACCACAAAACAAGGAGGGGCAGATTTATCAAAGGTCGAGGTGAATTTTCGAATTCAAAAAATTCCAAATTAGATTTTTTTTAAATTTTTGCCTGAAAACCATTAAATCTTCAGATTATTGCACGGAACCTAGCGTAGATCAAGATATCTTCGGGACTACTCTCATTGACTTATATACAACCTTGGCAGGTCTGAGATGCCTGATTTTTGGATTCAGACTTTTTATTTAGTATAATAAATCCAGAAAAATTCAAGTTTTGTTTCCACTATTCCACTATTATATAGTTTTTATAGTAAAAAAATACTTGAATTTTTCGAGTTTTTGCCATTTGTACTTTAAAAAATAACCCCCTTAGTGTCCGGGTAGAAATATTGATTTGCCCCCCCCCAGTGTTAATCACCCAGAAAACAATACAAATTACATGAGTAGAAATACATGGACCTGCCCTTTCCAAACCCCCTGTCAAAATACTATCATGCCAGCCCATCCCAGCGACAAACACATCATAATTAGAGTTCTGTCTTGCTCTTAAAGCATAATGGGAACTGTGGTGTTTATACAAATGGCCTGTAGATGCCACTGTGTTCAGACATACTGTGACTACGTCCTGACAGCTTAAAAGTGAAAGTAAAAGTTACTGTTGTGTAATGGCTGCATGAGTCTCTGCTAATAAAGCACTGGTATACTCTACTAATCCTCGGCTACCCAAAACATAACAGATTGACGACAAGATGGATCTTCTACCTCTGCAGCAGCCTGCACCTTTTCTTTAATCCATTAGGAAAATCTAAGGCACAACAGATTTTCTGTTGGAAGTTTTTATCTGATTGTCACATTTCAATGGTTAACTAAAGGGATAGCATAAGACAGAGAGAGGAAGTCAGTATCATAAACAGTATATCAAAATGCTAGCATGACATTTACAAGAAAGTTATAGAAATGATACAAATGGACAAGGGTTTGGGATCTTAAATTGATAAGATAAACAAGACAAAATGTAAAATCATTTATAACAAATTCTAATGTAGACTAAATGCTAATCTACAGATGAAAGAATCATAATTTCAGTTGACTTAAGTATGCAAGAAATACAGTAAAGAGATTTTATGAGTTTATGACTAGCAGAAAGGAGGAGGTTTTACTTCCATAAGACAGATTGCTAATATTATATTTAGTTTTAGAAGAACTGCCAATAAAAAAATAATAAAAGATCTTGTTTATAGAAAGAACAATTGTGTGTAATGGCCTGCACTCCTTTCTGAGGAACACACCCCTCTGCAGCAACAAATACCTGTATACAATTAAGCTATCACTCTCTATTTCTATAAAAAGGTAGACAAATACTTATGCTAACCAACATGAGGGCTTCCATGTACCCTAAAATGGTAGAACACAGGTCCATCAACTCCACCAACTACATCCATTTTTTTAAACAGCGTCTGTTTCCTCAATTTTTGCTATTTTTGCTCTTATGTGCCTCTCCAAGATTTTCATCACATTGTTCCCTTTCATTTCTTTCATATCAATTCTTCCTCCAAATGATCTGCTCCTGTTCTGCTGTCCCTCAATTTATATTCTACTCTACTAACTTATTCTATCTCTCCCTATCCCATATTTCTTCTGTTTTTCTACATTCTTCTCATTCTTCCTTCTATATTTTACTGTCCTCTCTCCTTTTTCATTTGCTTTCCATTCTTTCCCAGGTGCACCCCCATCTAGATTCTGCTTTTTCCACTTCTGCCTTGTTCCAAGCCTACTTAACATTCTGCTCGTTCCTGCTCTACCTATTCCCTTTTGTTCCCCCTTCAATCCCTGCCTGAGCCTAGGGATTAATGAATCAGGGTGTGACTAGTAGGGCAGGTCCACCATAAGGGGGCACAGGAAGTACTGCTGTACCGGGCCCAGGCCTAAAGGGGGGTCCAGCTGTGCTGCACTTTTTTAAATAGCCGCAAAAAGACCCAACGTCATGAAAGGAGGCGAAGTTGAAGTCCTGAAGCTGCGAAAAGACCAGAAGCTTCCAAAGGAGCCGAAGTTTAAGTCCCGAAGCAAAGAAAAGTCCCAAAGCTGCAAAAGGAGCCAAAGTTGAAGTCTTGAAGCCACAAGTTCAGTTGTACTGAACACCAATGTGTTTTTTTTTTCTTCTTTTATTAAACCCCTGGTCACCAATTTATTATTTTAATACTCTATATAGGCCCCTACCACTAATGTTTTTTTTTTTTTTATTAAACCCCTGGTCACCAATTTATTATTTTAATACTCTATAGGCACCTGCCACTAATTTTTTTTTATTATTAAACCCCTGGTCACCAATTTATTATTTTAAAACTCTATAGGCCCCTGCCACTAATTTTTTTTTTATTATTAAACCCCTGGTCACCAATTTATTATTTTAATACTCTATAGGCCCCTACCACTAATGTGGTTGTTTTTTTTTTACATATTCTCTGGGGCCCCAATGTTTCTTTTTAACTTGTAAGGGGGGCCCTTGTGCCAATGTTTTTAAGCAAAACTTTTATGCGGGGCCCTGGCACCAATGTTTTTTTTTAACTTATGGAGGGCCATGACCACCGATGATTTTTAAAAAAACTTTTATGGGGGGCCCTGGCACCAATTTTTAAAAAAGCTTAGGGATTGTCGCTAGGGTTGCCACCTGGCCGGTATTTTACCGGGCTGACAGGTAAAAATTATGGTTGATCCCAATGTTATTAATAGGGAAAAAAATATATATATAGGAAGGCCGGTATTTTTTTTCAGGAAAGGTGGCAACCCTAATTGTCGCAAATTTACAAGCAGAAAATGAGGTTTGTTTGTAATATAAGCTGATGTTACAAGGCTGATTATTAAAGGTTTCTATGCTGCAATGTAGTAATTATCTGCATTAATTACTAATCGGACTTATATTATGACATTTCTATTTTATGTGTACTGTATATTGTGAGTGGGTCCCTAAGCTCAGTAAGTTACAGCAGCACAGAGCATGTGCAGTGAATTAGCAGAAAAGAAGATGGGGAGCTACTGGGGCATCTTTGGAGACACAGATCTTTACTGCTAAAGGGCTGTGGTTGCCTTGGGCTAGTACAAAAGCCCACAACATAATGTACAATATTTTTAGCCTACTTCTTTAGTTAGGCTTTAGTTTTCCTTTAAGAAATGAATACTAATACATATTACTGTAATATAGAGTAGAGAGAGAGTGTAGATTGAGCTTCTACTACAGCTTCCGTCCTAACATCCTAAACACTGCAGTCTTTGTGCCTGTCAGTTCAGTGCCAGCACATCAACCAATTAAAATGCAGCTTGTGGCGGCTTTTCCCAAGAAGCTTTGCGACGTTCTGTCATCCACCTCATCGCCTACAGCGTCCTCTCGTCTGTCGGAACGAAGATCATTCTGGAAGTTGTAGTTTTGGCTTGAACGTTCTACGTTTGATCAGGCAGCTTTTGCACTACGTTTCCCAGCATCCATTGCTCTAAGGAATGAATCCCCGCGCTGTGACGATTTGAAAGTGGCCCCGTCAGCTCTTCTGTGAGGAGAGATCGAGCCTTCGGGATGGCTTCTTTTGTGACTGAGGTCTTGGCGAACTCGGGAAGGTTGGAGAAGGAGGATCTCGGTACCAAGATTAGCCGCCTGTCCCGCAGGGTGGACGAGCTGAAGGTGAGACAGTAACACTTCTGTAGGCGGCGGCTGCCCTGTTGTTTCCAGCTATGTTTAGGGGTTTCATAACGCAGCCCTGCATTGTGCCTTTATAAATCACACTACATGTTTATATGCGAGTCCCTTGGTCTAATTTAGCAGGTTTAGAGCCACTGAACTGTCCAAACGCGGAGTGAAGGATTCTGGGAGTTTGGGTAGGTCAACAGCTGGGAGGCAGCAAGCTTGGCATTCCTGGGCAAGTGACAGAACACAGTATGGCATGCTACTTATTCACACGTGACCTGGCCGGAAGTCAATACATTGGATATGTTTATTTATAACCTGTCTAGTTGTGTTAATGTGTTCTGGGGCTTATTTTAGAGGGAAATTCACAAAGGCAGAGTTTTGGTATATAATGCATATATTCTAGGACCTCTTAAGAATTATTATAGTACTTATGAATCATATATATTTGATTTATTGTTTTGTAAAGGGGCGTCTGGTGTAATGTAGAAGTGTGCAGCTATTCACGTACGTTTGTTCCTCATTCGAACAATCTGACAGAAATGGGAGCATAAATACACAATTTTTTTGTGTCCTTCATAGAATCCAGGATTCGTTTGGGATTCGGCCTTTTTCATCAGGATTCGGATTTGGCCCAATCCTTCTGCCTGGCAGAACAGAATCCTAATTTGTATATGCAAATTAGGGAAGGGGAGGGAAATCGTGTGACTTTGTCACAAAACAAGGAATTAAATATATATCCCACCCCTAATTTGCATATGCAAATTAGGATTCGGTGTTGTATCGCCCGAATCTTTTGCAAAGGATTCAGGGGTTCCGCCGAATCCAAAATAGTGGCTTTGGTGCATGCCTAGTCCTTCACTTTTTTTATTATACGACTTTTCGTGCAATGTGGCATTTTGGGTGAGAGTTTGAGTCCCGCTGTTTCATTAAAGGGATACTGTCATAGGAAAAAATTGTGTTTTTTTTTTTTGTTTTTTTTCCCCCTCAAAACGCATTAGTTAATAGTGCTGCTCCAGAGTGCTGCAGAATTCTGCACTGAAATCAGTTTCTCAAAAGAACTAAGAGATTTTTTTATATTTAATTTTGAAATCTGACATGGGGCTAGACATATTGTCAGTTTCCCAGCTGCCTCCAGTCATGTGACTTGTGCTCTGATAAACTTCAGTTTAACTGCTGTACTGCAAGTTGGCGTGATATCACCCCTCCCCTTTACCTCCCAGCACCCTAACAACAGAACAATGGGAAGGTAACCAGATATCAGCTTTCTTACACAAGATAACAGCTGCCTGGTAGATCTAAGAGCAGCACTCAATAGTAAAATCCAGGTCCCACTACGACATTGAGTAGGAAAAACAACAGCCTGCCAGAAAGCAGTTCCATCCTAAAGTGCTGGCTCTTTCTGAAAGCAAACTTGCTGGTTCAGGAATTACATTTTAAACTGTAGAGTGAATTACTTGCAGTGTAAAGAGTGTAATTTAGAAAACAAAACAACCTCATAAAAATCATGACAGAATCCATTTCAGCCCCACTCTTTGGATCACTTTGACACAACAAATGACTTCCAGAAACTGTTTCTTTTTTCTGGTTGAAAAAAACTTTACTGTTGCATTGCAAATTTTAAGACCATATAGTTAAAAGACATGTTTACCATTCTTAACAGTTTTTGAAAATAACAAATATTTGCAATGTTGTTTGAAAAACAGAAGTTTATTTTTTTAAAAAAAAAATCTTCTTGGGAATTTAGCGATTCATAGATCCTAAGGTCTCTTCTTTTTTGCCAGCCCAGGTTCCCTGGGTGCTCCTCTGGGTTCTAAGAAAACGTTTAATGGAAAGTACAAAAAAAAAATCCTTACAGAAAAAGAAAGAATACAGTGTCCCATGTATGAGATGAGTCAGCAGCGTCTGCTTGATTGTTTCGTTTTGTTTTTATCCTGCTTTTATAACTTTTAAACCATTTAATCCTTAGGTTACTTTTGGAAATGAATGAATTGAAATAATTTCAATAGTGTATTTCTCTTTGATTTTAGGGTGAAGTGTGTGACATGATCAATAAAAAATATGATGAATTCCTTCCGAGCATGCAGAGTGCAGAAGACTTGGTGACACAAGTACATGGCCTTGTCAGTGATGTGGATGTCTTGAAATCAAGAATTGAAACAGAGGTAGGAACCTACTTGAGTCTTTGACGACAACAAGCATGTTGATTGGTAGTCTCATGGACTTTTGCTATTGCCTCAGTCCCCTCGAGGAGAACTGCAATGATCAAATGCTTTGTTCCAGCACACAGCTGACTTCTAATCACAGGTACACAGGTATTGCTTGGGAACATGAATGCTTTAAGTGTTGGCCACCTGCTGCCACAAGTTTCTAACACAGACAAGCATTCCCAGGCATTTTTATAATGAAAAATTATGCAATGTATTTTGATTGCCTATTAGTCACAAGTAGAAGCAGGACTCTGTATATACCACATTCTCATAATAAGCCGACAAGCAGTACCATTTTATAAAGGGGTTGTTCACCTTCCAAACACTTTTTGCAGTTCAGTTCTTTTTTAGATTGTTCACCATAAACAAAGACTTTTTTTTAATTGCATCTCATCTTTTATTTTTTACCGTTTTTACTAAATGTAAGTTTCATTTTCCTGTCTCTAGTGCCTCAGTATGGCAGCTCTGTGATCCAGGGGCTTTCTGAACTGTTACACTTTGCTATTTTTAGTTGATGCATTTCTCAGCAGTATTATAGCAACTATTGTATCAATTCTAACAGCTGCCTGTGATGAGGGGATTCTGCTCAGCATAAGAAATGTACCAACTAAATGTATCAATTTAGAACATTTAAAGGATCAGTAACATCAATTTAAAAAAAAAAAAAAAAAAGTTAGTATAGAACGAAAAAACCCCACAAAGACATTAAACTTTTAAATCGCTAAGTCTTTATTGAGAAATAACTTACCGAAACTCCGCTTGAGCTCCTCTTTAGAAAAGGCGGCGTGGCGACGATCCATCATGTGGCAATCGATTTCTCCTCCCTGGCTATATCCTATAATGAAAGCAGGGAGGAGAAATCGAGCGCCACACGATGGATTGCCTTTTCTGAAGAGGAGTGCAAGCGGTGTTTCGGTAAGTTAAGACCTTGCGATTTAAAAGTTTAATTTGTCATTGAGTTTTTTTTCATTCTATACTAACAAATTTTTTTTTTTAAAAAAATTGATGTTACTGGTCCTTTAAAGAGTCATCAACCCCCTCCCCCTCCTAGAGCTGCTTTAGAAGGTGAAACATTTAACTTTCCACTTCAATACTAGATAAACAGTCACAAATAGAAAATAGAAAGTAATTGTAAAAAGTCTTTATTTCTGGTGAACAATCCAAAACCAACTGAACTGGAAAAAGTGTTTGAAGGGGAACGACCCCTTTAATGGATTTGTTTTAGGGTTCTGAAATTGCAATCACAGTAACCAGTGTAAAATCAGATGTGAAAATTCAAATGTAAAATAGATTAACTGGGTCAGATCTGTATTGCTGCGTTCTGATACTCCCCCTGCCACTCACAGCTGGATGTTGGGACAGCTGACCAAACCAATAATGGCTATGGCTAGTGATCAGAGTTACTGTGACTATATCAAATTCCAGTTGTGTAAATGTTACTAGTGCTCTTGGGGGCTAATTGGTAACTTTCCTTTGTTCACATTGTCTTCCTATTTCAGGTAAAAAGTGACCTTAAAGTTGCTGTAAATGAATTTACTGAACTGAAACAACAGTTGGAGAAAAACACTCTTATTTTGGGGGTCCTCAAACAACTTCAAGAGGTTTGTGGCATAACATGAATAAAACAGTCTTCCTAGTTTGATAAATGTGTTTTTTTGGTTTTTCTTATACAGACATACCACAGACTGAAAGGAAACCGTGATAGTCTGTGTTATCTCTTTAGACCGGTTGCCTATCCCCTCTCGCCTCCCCTCTCCTTCACTTGCTTTCTAGTGAAGTGATGGATTATAGGACTTTATGTCCCTCTGTTTTCTGTAGTGAGTGACTTCATTCACACACACTCAACCTCATTTCACAAAGGAACAATGGATGGAAGGGTGCCTAAGGGGGCCGAGGTACTGCTCCTAATGAGCACAGACAGACAATTTTGGTTTCTTTGCAATCTGTGGAATAAGACATGTGTGAATAAAATGTATTTTATTTTTAAAGGAGCAGTTCAGTGTTACCCAGTTTTTTCTTTTATATTAAACAATTCTTTTAAAGCTTCAAATAGTTTTTATGTACCTTTTCTGCATAACCTCTACTCAATATTTTATTTGTTTTTGGTTTGTATAAAATCCGTAAATTGTGAAGCAGTCTGTTCTTGCATAAACATAGGGACTATACAGTAATTGTGCTATTTATTTTTTTATCAAACTGAATTATTAACAAATCAATGGCTTCATATTTGCCTTTTCTCAAAACTTCTAAGAAGGCATTGCTGGCTCAGTTTATTGTTATAGCCCAGCCTAAATATGACTATACATGGTCTAACCTCATTTAGTATCCGACTGAAATCACCCACAGGGACCATACCCAGCATGGGTTTAGTTTGTATGAGAGTATGAACGATCGAATTGTAGCTCCTTTTTACTCCATTGATTATCTTCAAGAGTATCATTAGATGACTATATACAGGTGTGTAGCTATATAATTACAACATCTGTAGGCACCTAAAGCATTTCCTGGAAAAATCGAGGCATTGTAGGTGCAGTGACCCGTATATATGTTGTGATATCTACTATTACATAGTCTCTAGAGCCTAGGCGAAGCACCATACATATTTCATGTTTAAGCATATCTAGCCTGCAGACCCTCTGTTTGAACAGCTCTGATCAAAGCTATTGAAAGGTTGTCCAAGTCATCTTAAATCTGTTTTTATTTAGTTTGACAGTGCTATTGAGAAATACAACTGCGCATTGACAGGGAAAAACTATATCTCTGCAGCCCGACATCTTCAAAAGGTAAATGTTCAGTTATCAAAATTTTGATATTTGTTGAATTCTTGCATTCCTACTGACCATTTGTAACTTATACTGTTAAATACTTTTGCTTTGCAAATCAAATTTTTATTTTGTCTAGGTTTCTGCTTTATTGCTAAGTTAGGCAAGAAATGTAAACTATTTTAGTTGTATACATAATAGCAAACATTTGTCATCCTGCCACACAGGGCAGAGATGATAAATGTAAAAAAAATATAGTGTTGCAAACTGGGAGAAACACATACATGCAAAACATTAATTATCCTTATATTTTTTTCTGAAGGTTAATTACTTACACGGCATATTTTAATTACTTTTACAAAGGTCTCCGCATATAAGGAGCTTCTGTTAAAGAAAAGCTTGAAAAGCTAATCGGGGGGGGGGGGTGCATTTTTGCTAGCTCCCCCTTAATGATTATAATTTATTATAATGACTTAATGTTGCCAACTTTTTTAGTCTTTAGGATCTTTAGTGTGACTCAAGGGCATATACATACAAAATTTAAATTTTTTTTGCGCCTAAGAGAAGACGTGACTATTGTGCAGATACACAGTCTGACAGCAAGGGTTCCTTGGGACACAGAAACATGGTAGTATGGTGGTCACTAAATTATTATCCCCTGCTGGTGGATCTCTTGGTGGAGTGGAGAGCTTTGCAGGGGTCTGAAGTTAACAATTATACTGAGTGGGTAGTTAACACATTTGTAACCCCCAGCCATTAACCTTGTTCTCCTTTAATTTAAATTGCTTTCAATTGTCTATGACTCAGATAACCAGACTGTCCTTTGACAAAAGCTGTTTAATTACAAACATTTCTTACATTTTGTGTGTTAGAACCATTCTTATCTGATAATATCTGATAAATTAGTGGTGCTGCCAAAGTTGCAATCGTCCCAGTTCAATTTCTTTGAAAGTTTTTTCTGGACATTAGGAAGCCTATTTATTAAAGGTAAAATTTTAGTTCTTTTAGAGATTTTTAAAACTACGTTTAAAATCTATTCCTTTAAAGTGGACCTGTCACCCAGACAAAAAAAGCTGTATAATAAAAGTCCTTTTTAAATTATACATGAAACCCAAATTCTTTTTTCATTAAAACATCCATACCTGTTATAAATGTATTTAAAGATCTCAGCTGTCAATCATATTGCCTGCCCCTCCTTTATGCATAGAGGCGGGGCAGGCAATTACTTTCACTTTCCATTTTTGCATTTCCTACATATCACTGTTCTCCTCACATTGCCCCTACCTGCTCACAGTCGATATTTGTGTGGCTAGTAGGCATGAGCGTAAAGTCTCCGATTCTGGTACATAAACAAGATTTTAAAGGTGCCACAAAGCTTATCTTAGTAAGTGTCCACAAAATGGCGGCTGCCTGCTTGCCTCCTTTGTGCAGTTTTGTATTGGAGGTTTTTGTGGTTTTTACACTTAAAGGGGACCTGTCACCCACACATAAAAAGCTGCATAATTAAAAGTCCATTTCAAATTAAACCCAATTTTTTTTATTAAAGCATTCATAGCTGTTGTAAACTATTTTAAAAATCTCAGCTGTCAATCAAATATTGCCTGCACCTCCTCAAGGCATAGAGGCGGGTCAGGCAATTGCTTTCACTTTCCATTCAGCACTTGCTATACGTCACTGCTCTACCCACATTCCCCCTCTCGTTACCCTTTAATTGTGTAACCAGCGCATGGTGATGGACATCAGGTCCCCCATTCTGGTGCACAAACAAAATCATGCAAGGCTTGCCTAATAACAGTGCCCACAAAATGGCTCCTGCCTGCTTGCTATAGTAATGAATTTCCAGACTGAATGAAACAAGATTCAAATAATTTATATAGTCTAATTAAAGTTAATTTTGCTTGACTAACGCGATAAAATAGGATTTGGAATCATTTTTGTTTTTGGTGACAGGTCCCCTTTAATAAATCTCCAATTTTTAAGGTTTTTAAGAAATGCTTTTTAAAAACAAATTTTTGGAGAACAAATATGATTCGTGAAAAAAAAATGAATTTTAGTAAATTGGCCTCTAGGTAGTTTGTAGAGCAGTGCAATGGTCTTGTAAGGGGGCCTAACATTTCTACCCATAACCCATAATTTGGTAACCTTGCCAAGCAAGCACATTCATGTGCATGTCCAGCTTTAATCAAAAAAGTCTAAGGAAATATTGTCATAGTAGAATGGCAAAAGTAAGTGAACATAAAATAGTGGAAGCTTAAGATTGATACTGGCAGAGAAATAAATAGCTAAAGATCAGGATGGTGTTGTGCAGTAAGTCATACTGCATTTGGATGACGTCCATCCTCTGCAAAAGAAGCAAGCAAGCAGGCAGAGTTGTTGACTCATTTTTTTGAGCATGGCATTAAGGAAGACTAAGTGCAACAAAGGAAATTTACAAATATGTTAAAAAAATTACAAAATAAATATATATATATATATATATATATATATATATATATATATATATATATATATATATATATATATATATATATATATATATATATATATATATATATATATATATATATATATATATATATATATATATATATATATATATATTTCAGTCCAGCAGGATACCAGCACTCTCAAAAAATGAAGTTAATTTGCCTGGGTGCAGAATCCACGATTCATCCATATCATGCACTCTTAAAATAAAGAATTTTTTTAATAAAGGTTAAAAGATATATATATATTTATTAGGGATGCACCGAATTGGGGATTCGGCCTTTTTCAGCAGGATTCGGCAGAATCCCTCTGCTTGGCTGAACTGAATCTGAATCCTAATTTGCATATGTAAATTAGGGGCGGGTAACGAAATCAAGTGACTTTTCATCACAAAAGAAAGAAAGGGTATAAAAAGCCAGAGGCTATAACATCAGTTACATTAACAAAACTCTTGACTTGAAGGCTTACAAATATCAGTAAGTCATGTAATGTGTGTAACTTGAAATGTCTAATTTAGACATTTTCTTGACCTGTTTGAGATTTCATTATTATATAAAAAAAATAAACATACAGGTGTCTCTTGGAGTATGTATTATATAAATATTAGTCCTTTTATGCTTCAGGCTCACAGTTGTTTAAAAGTATTAAAGTCTCGTAAAGGATGCGAGTTGAAGCTGCTGAAATCTCTTGGAATAGAACTGACTGTGCAGAAACAGAATTTGCTCTATCATCTCGGAGAAGAGTGGCAGCAGTTAGCAGTCTGGAAATTGCCGCCATCCAAAGGTATCGGATTTGTTTTTATTTTGGTGTATTTATTTTGACTCTGTTTGAAACGGACTCTGTTTATGGCTGCATCTTGATTGTTCTATGTATAAACCATTACAACTACCAGGTTCCTATATGACCCAATTGCATTTATTTGAGGAAAATCTCTGAGCTTTGAATACAGCTGCACGCAAATACATGTTGATTTTTAAATGCTCATGTACAGTCATGTAAAAAAAAAAAATAAGGCCACCCATGTTAAGTGTATTCTTTTTTTTATACATGAACATATGAATATGGGATTTTATTTAACTGATAAGAATGGAAAAGAAATGCTATGCAGCAATTTTATACAAAAAAAACAGATAAGCCATTTTGTTTAGAGTAACATGTAAGTACTCTCTTAGCTCTAATGCACGAAACAACTGCAAATAAGCTTTTTTCATAAATGTTTCCCCCTGCTCCACCATTAAGCTATCCAGTTGGTGTCCTGTATGTCTGGCGAAATACTGTTTCTTCTCGTGTTATGGCCAAATTACTCTATATTTGCCTCATCTGTCCAGAGCACATTGTTTTTGTATTCCTGGTGTTTGCCTAGGTGCACAGAGTAAAATTTCTTCCTGGCACATGTGCAATGTAGATCGAATATGTGCAGCCTCTTTTTAATGGCTGAGCTTGCCTTTTGACTGCAGTGGCAAGAGATACCTGTAGGGGGCAGATTTATTAAGGGTCGAATAGTAAATTCGAATAATTAGATTGTGTTTTTTTTTTTATGTCAAAATTCATACATTCGAATTTTAATTCTAAATTCGAACGTGAGATTTATCACTCCTCGATCATGGAAACCTAAAACCTTCCAAGTTTATTTACAAGTCAATGGCAGAGGTCCATTGAACCATTTGAATATGTTAATTGCTTTCCTGACATTCGAGTTTTTTTTTGGAGGGAAAACTCTATTAGAATTTTCAAGTTAGGACCATTCAATCGAATATTAGACGTTATAATTTTTTCTTAAATAACATCCCATTCGAGTTGAGTATATTCAAAATTATTAGAGTAAAAAAAATTTCACATACCGTATATACTCGAGTATAAGCCGTCCCGAGTATAAGCCGAGGTACCTAATTTTACCTCCAAAAACTGGGAAAGCTTATTGTCTCGAGTATAAGCCTAGGGTGAGAAATGCAGCAGCTTCTGGTAAGTTTCAATCAAAAAATTGAGGGTTTCTACTCCCATTAGAGGTGCCGGCGACCATTCTTGGACGCCGGCGAATATTCTTGGAGACCGTTTTTGCGCTTGACCCGAGTATAAGCCGAGGTAGAGTTTTTCAGCATATTTTGGGGGCTGAAAAACTCCGCATATGCTCGAGTATATACGGTAAATTCGAATTTCAACCTTTGATAAATCTATCTACCCATAGGTGTTGAAATGACATTCTGGGTTTCTTAAAGACCCTTTTTTCAGTTTCTTGAATTCTGCTCAGGGTCTAAATAAATTGGCTCAATGTCTGTATGTACATTAAATAATTGCAATGATTTTGTACCAACCTGCTCTTCTATTGCCTTTCAGAAAATTCCAGCATGGAGATGATACTAAAGACTGAGCTTCATTTGTGTACTCTGCCTTCAAATGATGAAAGTGCAACTGTGCCTCTGCTGGCCTCGGTTCTTCAGGCATTTGCAATCTTGGGTGAACTGAACACAAAGTTGAAATTCTTCAGTAAGATCACTCTTATTTGGGAAAAAAAAAATCTCATAAAGGAAAACTATACATGCAGAATAAATACTTAACCAAGAGTTTATATCATATATTAAATGAGAAATAAACCCCCAAACTAATGAAAACCCCTACCCTCCATAGTCCCCCCCCCCTCAGGTATCAATACCTGAAAATGCCCCTAAGGGCTCTTACTCACTAGCGTTCTGACCTGCGCTCCCCTGCGTTCTGTTTTTTGGCGTTCAGCCTCAGGGGAGCGCAGGAATAGACGCATGTCATTATTTCAAATGGGGCTTTACTCACTCAGGCGCGTGTAGGCGCCGAACGCAGGAAAAATGCAGCATGTTGCGTCTGAACCTGCGTTCGGCGCCTACACGCGACTGAGTGAGTACAGCCCCATTTGAAATAATGACATGCGTCTATTCCTGCGGCTGAACGCCAAAAAACGGAACGCAGGGGAGCGCAGGTCAGAACGCAAGTGAGTAAGAGCCCTCTGTCTTTAATACCCCTCGATGCAGAGTCAGCGGAGCAGAGCTCACGTGCGCCATCTTCACTGCTTTGGGAGTAAATGGTGTATTGGCGCATGCACAGTTGTAGCAATTTTCCAGTCCCAAACAACTGCACATGTGCCGACAGCCACGGAAATTGCCGAAGGGACCTGAGGATTCTCGAATCGGTGAAGATGGCGCCCGTGAGCTCCACTGTGCTTACTCTGCATCGAGGGGAAATTAAAGACTATGGGGCATTTACAGGTATTAACACCTGTGCGGGAGGGGGGACTATGGAGGGTAGGGGTTTTCATTAGTTTGGGGGTTTAGTTCTTCTTTAAAGATTACATATTACAAAACTGGCATATATCTATATATCCGTAACTATTGCTCTTTACGTTGCACCACCATTTTGTGATAATGTTACTGACCTTTTTTGAATACACATTGTTCCTTCTATTCATCCACAGGCCAGCTGTTACTAAATTACATATTAAAGCCCCTGGTGTCTTATCCATCCCTCCACGCCCAGATGGAAACTCAACAACAGGGTGTTATTTTACGCTTTGAAAGTATTGAGACACAATTGGAGCACCCACCTCCTGCAGAGGTTTTCATCAAACTGAGACTAGTCTTTGAATTACTTCATAAGCACCTATTAGGTATGGAAAATAAAGCACAAATATGGATTTTACTGTGCTGCTAACTTTATATTGTAGTTGGTTCATAAATGTATAAGTTACACTATATGACCAAATGTATGTGGACACCTGCCAGTCTGACATGTCATTGCAGAACTAAAGGTTGTTAAAGGAATTGTTCAGTATAAAAATAAAAACTGGGTAAATAGATAGGCTGTGCAAAATAAAAAAGAATTCTTATATAGTTAGGCAAATATGTAATGTATAAAGGCTGGAGTGACTGAATTTAGAACAAAACACTACTTCCTGATTTCCAGCTCTTTTGGTTTCCACTTACTGGTTACTCTGATTACCAAGCAGTAACCAATGAGTGACTTAAGGGGGGGGGGGCACATGAGTCATAACTATTGCTTTTGAATCTGAGCTGAATGCTGAGGATCAATTGCAAGCTCACTGAACAGAAATGTACCATGTGGCCCCCCTTCAAGTCGCTGACTAACTCAGAGTTAGAGAGATGAAAAGCAAGAAATTGGATTCTGGTTTTTAGAAATCCAGTCACTCCAGCCTTTATGGATTACATTTTGCCTTGCTAACTATATTAGAAAAAATGTTTTATTTTGCACAGCCTATCTATTTATCCAGTTTTTATTTTTACATTGAACTGTTCCTTTAATAAGAATAGGGTCCTCTCATTGTCAGCATTACCCAAATTGTTGATAACATTTGCTTCCATTTATGTGTAAGAGGTTGTGCACTGACTTGGACTGGCTTTGCATTCATTCCCAAAGCTGTTCATTTGAGTTGCGTTCAGGGTAGTCAAGTTATTTCACTCCGAACTTTGCAAACCAATTCTGCATTAATCTTACTGTATGTGCAGCATTTTTATCCTGCTAAAACCAGAAAAGCGCATTGCCAGAACAATGACAAGACTTAGACCACTGAGAGAGTGATTGGGGCTCATTTATAAACACTGGGCAAATTTGCACCTGGGCAGTTACCCATAGCAGCCAATCAAAGCTTTTCTTTCATTGCTCAACCTGCAGGTGGCTGAAGAAAGCTAGTTACTGATTGGTCGCTATGGGTTACTGCCCAGGTGCATATTTCCCATTGTTTATAAATGAGCCCCATTGTCTTTTATTGCTGTAAAAAAATAAATGTTAATTTTTCAAGGCTTGCCTTATAAAATTTGACATGCAATATGATGTTCTCATTATAGATGTACCCGTGGAAGATTCCTCACAAAGTGGTGAGAAAGGCATGGTGGTATTGGCAGAAGTTCTTGGTGAAATGATTTGGGAAGAAATCTCTGAAGCTATCATAAAAGATTGCTTGGTCTACTCCATCCCAAATAACAGCAGTAAACTTGTTCAATATGAAGAGGTAGCTAAGTTTACAAAAACACATTTCTGCTCATTCTCTATTCAGGGCTAACACGCTTTTCACTGCTTCATAACAAAACAGAACATTTTTGTTTTTGTTACATTTATTCTTCTCTCCTAGGATAAAAAAAATCTATCTATCTATCTATCTATCTATCTATCTATCTATCTATCAATCAGCAAATGCTCATTCAAAGATATATATAATGAGACTTTGTTGAACATACAGCATGTCCATCAAGTCTATTCCTTGGCCCAGTGATTCCTATCTATATTTAAGCTAATGTAACTTGTTTTGAGAGGAATGGGATCTGTTATACGGAAACCCGTTATCCAGAAAGTTCCAAATTTTGCAAAGGCCATCTCCCATAGACTGCGTTTTATCCAAATAATCCCAATATTTTTAAATGGTTTTTTTTTTCAGTAATATTAAAACTGTACCTTGTACTTGATCCAAACCAAGATATAAGTAACCCTTATTGGAAGCAGAATCAGCCTATTGGGTTTATGTAATGTTTTCATGATTTTCTAGCAGAGTTTAGGTATGAAGATCCAAATTACGGAACAGAAATCCCCAGGCCCCAAGCATTCTGGATAACCGTTCCCATTCCTGTATTAGCCATCCTTTTTTGAAACGGTCTAATGTATCTTTCACTACAGCTCCTTTAGAAAGATGATGAAGGGCTACTTACCATTATACATTTCTAAACTGTGATCATACGCCCTTCAATCCCTAATTGTAGATTGCAACAGAGGAGATTTTCGTATGATGTCAGCCTTCTGACAGCCACAGCCTACTCAAGAGACCTTCATCTCCCCTCCTGGATTTAAAGAAATTGCTTTAGTATTCAAATGACAAGGGCTTTGCTATATATAAATACATTTTTATTAAACAAAAACTATTGTGATGCAGATGGTTTAGTGGTTGTTTCATTTAATGCTGTTCTTTGTTCTACATTGTTATATTACAAGTGGCTAAACTGTATGCTTAGTCCTCATAGTTTAGAGATACCCTTGTGCTGAATATTTTTATAAATGTGGCTTTTTTTCCCCACAAAATCAGGTCATAAATGCCACAGAGGAGTTCGAAAATGCTTTAAAGGATATGAATTATTTTAAGGGCGATGCAACAGATCTTCTGAAATATGCACAAAATGTTAATGCCCACTTTGCTAGCAAGAAGTGCCAAGATGTGATTGTCATGGCAAGAAATTTGATGACCTCTGAAATACATAACACAGTAAAGGTGTGTATGAACTATTGCAGTCTTTATAAAACCTTTATAACCCCCCCTTTTTTTGTATTCAGATATGTAAGAGGGTTGTGTTTACAGGCAATGTCAGTATTAAAAATATTCTGAATGGCTATGATCCTTAGATACTATGGGGCAGATTTATAATGTGGTATAAAAAACTGCTGAATAATTCACTAGACATCGCCATGTAAAACCGGTGTAAAATTGACATTGTTTTTAGTGCGCATTTTCTTTAAACAGTTTCCGCCAGAACTTTCAAAGGTCGCAAGCATTGTAAAATAATTTATGCATGGCCTAAAATAACACACACATTGGCCATTTATTTTACATAATTTTTTACATTGTTTTTTTGGCCAATTTAGTTTAATACAGCATAATAAAGAGTCCCCTGTTTGTACTGTATCAGCTCACACCGCATGTATTTTTAGCAAACATATATCTTTATAATAAATATTTAAGTCTAATTTACTCCATTAATACTGACCACGTGTGTGTCATGGATATATTGCAAATGCAAGAATAGAACACAAGCTTCTACATTTTCATTAAAGGGGAACTATCTCAAAAATCAAAATTTTATATAGGCTTCTTCATACTGAAGTAAGAAACTTTCTAAATACAATCAATTAAAAATTCTGCATTGTTTCTGAAATAATCAAGTTTATCTTCACTATTCCTCTCTCAGCAAATTTTTCCTAGAAGATGTATTAGAGCTCACTCTCTAATACCATGTACTAAAATCACCAGAAATCATGGCTCTCTACATGCAGAATTTGATCAAAAGGCAGTTATTTGGTTAGATTTTCTGACTGCTGAATGACACCAAAACTGCTGAATGAAGACAGAATGAAGAGAAACAGATGCTGAGAGAGGAATAGTGACTATACATTTCAGAAACAATGCAGAATTTTTAATTGATTGTATTTAGAAAGTTTCTTCAGTATGAAGAAGCTTATATTTTTGTGATAGTTCCCCTTTAATGTGTACCTAGTTAGAACACTGGACTCCTCCCATTTAATTTTAAGCTAATTATATTAGTTCACTGGAGTTCTAAAACACCTGCATTGTATGTATATTGTCTCTCTCTCTCTCTCTCTCTCTCTCTATATCCCTTGTGGCGCTGCAGTATTTTCTGTACTTCACCACAGCTTACATTTGTTCCCATTTTAAGTAAATAATTTACCCTTGTACATATTGTGATGGAAACAATAATACCAAGTATAAGAAATGGTTTTAATATATATTTATTATACTTTTTTTTTTTGGCAACTTCATGCTTAGATTACACCCGACTGCAAAATTACTGTGCCAGTACTTCCCAAATCTGAAGGATCTGAGAAGATGATAAAGAAGGAGAACCATCTTTCACAAGAAGCTCCCGGTCTGGAGAACAATGTTAAACTGAGTCAACATACATTTGCTCTCCCCACTTGCAGGATCAGTGAGTCTGTGCAGAAGTTAATGGAGCTTGCTTACCAGACACTCTCAGAAGCTACCACTAGTAGTAAACCATGGTAAAAAAAAAAAGTCATTCTTAAAATGTGTCATGTATAAATTAACAATAATTTGGTATTTGTGCCCGATAATTTATTGAATGGTTTGGAATGCAAATGCAATGTGTTAACTGTTTGTTAATTTGCTCCCTAATGTACTGTATAGTCCTCCTATTGTGTGCTTGCTTCAGAAGCTGTATTTCTATAAATACACAAAGAGGAAGATATACTGTACAGGATACCTTGTACATAGCAAATAGGCTGTTTAGCCGTTCTTAAAGGGGATCTGTCACTCAAAAAAAAATATTCAAAATCCTATTTTATCGCATTAGTCAAGCAAAATGAACTTTAATTACACTATATGATTTATTTGAATCTTGTTTCCTTCAGTCTGGGAATTCATAATTATAACAAGCAGGCAGGAGCCATTTTGTGGACACTGTTATTAAGACAAGTCTTGCATCATCTCAGAATCTTGTTAGTGCACCAGAATGGGGGACCCGATGTCCATCCCCATGCCCTGGTTACAGAATTAAATGATAAAGAGAGCAGGGGGAACGAGTGGAGAGCAGTGACATCTAGGAAGTGCTGAATGGAAAGTTAAAGCCATTGTTTGCCCTGCCTCTATGCTTTAGGCATAGAGGAGGGGCAAACAATATTTGAAAGCTGAGATTTTTAAATGATTTTACAACAGCTATGAATGCTTTAATAAAATATAGAAATTGGGTTTCATGTTTAATTTGACTTTTATTATACAGCATTTTGTGTCTGGGTGACAGGTCCAATTTAAACATATTTTAAACAGATAAAATTCACTCAGATCTACAGACTTCTTTGGGCTTAAGGCTTTACAGGTAATGTACAGGTAATTTTAAATTTAAGCGATAGCCTCCTACACTTTAGTCTGTAACAGGGTTCATCTCAACAGAGTAATGGCACCGCCAGGACCATCCAACTTCCAAGATCAGCATAAATGTCACCACATCAATTCCAATATGGTTTTATTTATTCATGCACAACATGTTTCATATACATATATACATATCCTTCATCAGGTGCTTGTCTCAGTGTGAACTAACCCAAATCATTTATCAACCCCTTTACACCAACAAGCGTGTCAACATGTGGCCAGACGTATAAGAATACGTTCTCAAATTTTCTCGAGTATTGCCATCTTGTGGCCAGCTCCAATAATGCACCGTCTAATACAGATACATAGTATATAAGTCAAAGACAGCGTTCTCATAAAAAATTACGATATATAGTATACAAGCAGTATAAAACGTTTCAAAGTAAGTATCATTCTCCTACCCATTGTAATGTTCAGTCCTGTTTCATGTATATAAGCCATAGTAAGTATTCATTCTATAATGGAAAAAAGTGATGTTACAAAAAGCATTTATAACTGAGAGCATCATTCAAACCCCATGGTTCCAGTGTGTTCAGGGAATCAATCCACTTTACTTCGCATTGTAGGAGCATTCGCTTTCTATCACCACTTCAATATTGGCATTTTCACCTCCTCTAGTATTTGCCATCTTTCTTATACAGGTATGGTACCTGTTATCCAGAATGCTCGGGCCTGGGGATTTCTAGATAAAAGTTCTTTCCGTAATTGGGATTTTCATACCTTAAATCTATTAGAAAATTATATAGATATTCAATACAATCAATAGGCTGGTTTTGCTTCCAATATGGATCAAGTACAAGGTACTGTTTTATTATTACAGAGAAAATGGAAATCATTTTTAAAAATTTGGATAAAATCTGTCGGAGACAGCCATTCTCTAATTCAGAGCTTTCTGGATAATGAGTTTCTGCATAACAGATCCCATACCTGTATATTATTTGCAGATATTAAACAAACCAAATAAATCTGTACATGTTTTTGGGCAAATTAAATTACTTTTAACATCAAAAAAAATAAACACCTTGAAAATGTGTTCATTACCGTTAATTCGTTTTTTGTTTTATTTCTGGTCCTTGCTTTATTTCAGCTCCATCCAGCTATTCTACACAGTCAGAAACATTTTCCATCTGTTCTATGATGTAGTGCCAACGTATCACAAGTGAGTGTTTCAAACATCCTCATGAAATTCATGGCTTGCGCTGCACATCAACATTATTTGTAGCCTGTATGTTTTATATATACATTTTGCTTCTTTGAATACCATAAATGTTATTTGCAAAACAAACCTTTATCTAAACCAAAGTGAAAGTGAATGTTTTGTTGGTCGTTTATTTAACAGTAGAATGAAAGGGTTGCTGTATATCCTGAACCTGTTTTGATATCAAGCTGGTTACATTGTGCATATAAGAAAAAAATATTTCAATATTTGGCCTATTAAATTAATAGATAAAATCATTCATTAGACTGTGTAACAACAAAATATATCGCACACTTCTGAGTGCATTTTTTCAGTGGTAATTCTTTTTCACAATATATAATTTCTCCATCTCCCATAGACTCTGTTTTAATTAGTAGTTAATAATTGTAAAACTGTGTTGTTGCTTATAAAATGGACCATGCTATCTGACTGTACTTTCTTATAGGGGAACTATTATAATTTAATATAAGCTTCCGCATACTGAAATAAGAAGCTTTCTAAAAAAATTAAAAATGCTGTACTGTTTCTGATCAAGTTTATCTTCACTATTCCTTTTGTCTTCATGCAGCAGTTGGGTGTCATATGAATGATCCAATATATCTTATAGGGGAGCTCATTTTGCCTAGAATATGTATGAAGCTGGCCATAGACTCAAAGATCCGCTCGTTTGCCAACATCGCCAAACGAGCGGATCTTTCCCCGATATGCCACTAACGGCATTGCTAATTCGAACGTTCGGCCGGACGGCTGAACGATCGAATTACGATACGCCAAGGGGCTCCGATGGGTCGGTCGGTTAAAAATCAAACCTTCCCGATTGATATCGTGGCCAGATATCGATCAGGAAGATCCGTCGGAACCCCCCATACACGGGCAGATAAGCTGTCAAATTAGTCCAAACCGATATCGGCAGCTTTATCTGCCCGTGTATGGCCACCATTAGAGCTTACTCCATTAAAATCACTAGACATTCTGTCTCTCTACATGCAGGATTTGTGCAAAAGGCAGTTATTTTGTTAGATTTTGTTTGTGCTATAATCACTTATTTGAATCAACTCTAGTACAGCTGCTAGGAAAGGAAGCCCCCCCCCCTAAGAGATATTGGACCTATCTGTCCATAAATATCTGACACCCAACTGCTAAAAAAGACAAAATGAAGAGAAACAGATGCTGAGAGAGGAATAGTGAAGATAAACTTGATTATTTCAAAAAAGAGGCAGAATATTTAATGGATTGTATTTACAAAGTTTCTTATTTCAGAATGCTATGTACAATTTAAAACTATATAATCTTGGTTTATACAAACTGGTTTGTACCTTGTATTTGATCCAAGCAAAGATATAATTAATCCTTATAGGAGGCAAACAATTCTGTTTAATGTACAGTATTAGGAGCTATTATCTGGAATGCTTGGCACTTATGAGTTTTCAGTAATTTGGATTACCATACTTTAACCCTGCTAAAAATTATGTAAACATTAAAGTATTGTTTCGGCACCACAAAGCACCAACATACAGGAAGGCCATGCCGGTTCCATGCATTCTGATCTAAGCAAATCTAATATTTATAAATTATTTCCCTTAACTCTGTAATAATAAACCAGTCCCTTGTACCCATTCCTAACTACCATAAGCTAAATGATTCCAGATTGATTGCACAGTAGGAATACTATTGCGTTTATTTAATGTTAAAATATTTTTTTAGCTGACTTAATGGAAAACTTTACCCCCAAAATGAATATTTAAGCAACAGATAGTTTAAAACATATTAAGTGTAATATTAAAGAATCTTTCCAAGCTGGTATATATGTCTAAGTGATATACTTTGGGCTGCCTCAGAGATCACTTGACCAGAAAAACTTCAGCTCTAACTGTAAATGGAAAAGCTGTGGAAACAAAAGACAGAACTTTGTCTGTTAATTGGCTCATGTGACCTGACTGTATGGTTTGTTTGTGTGCACCATGTGTAGGATCCCAGGGGGGAGGCCATTGTTTATTAAAATGGCAGTTTTCTATTTATGATTACCCAATGGCACATACTACCAAAAAAGTATACTTTGCATGAAGCAGGTTTTTACATATGAGCTGTTTTATGCAGTGCATTTTTATAGAGACCTACATTGATTGGGGGTATAGTTTTCCTTTAAGACATGATGATCCAATGTATGGTAAAACCCCAAATCTGGGAAAACCCTAGGTTCTGAGCATTCTGGATAATAGATCCAAACTTGTACTAATTATTTCTGTCCTGTAGATATAAAAAATATTTAGACATATTTTATTATGTTTCTACACCAACACCGTCCAACTCTTTCCATGTTGTGGGCCAGTAAGGTGAAATGTTTCATTTGTCGGCCACATTCATTTAATAGAACAATCTGTTGAGTCCATAGGCAGGCAGTAGACTATGCCACAACCAGCCCTCAAGCTCCAGTTATTTATCCCTGGTATGTTGGGTTTAAAGGAGAAGGAAAGGTCTTTTGACTTGGGCGTGCCAAACATAAGGCACCCCCAAGAGATCGCATGTACTTACCTGAAACACCAGGCCAGTTCTCCTATCAGAAGAAAACTGCACCGGCCCGGGATTCTTCCAGCGAGCACCACGGATCGACCAGCATTTTTATCTTCAAATTTCCCGGGACAGACGCATTCGCAGTAGAATGAAATAGCCAATTTTTTTTTTTTCTCACGCTACTGCTCAAACACAGCCACAAGAAAAAATGAGAAGCCCAAAGTCGATAGATCCGTGGTGCTCGCTGGCTGATAGGAGCACATGCCCGGAGTGTCAGGTAAGTAAATGCAATCACTTGGGGGTGCTGGGGGTGCTTAACTTTTGGCACCCCCAAGTTAAAAGACCTTTCCTATATAACCTGCACCCAGAACTAAAATATTTTGTATGTTTTATATTGCTTGTCTGGATAATTATTCAATATGTGCTTTCTTTTCTTTCAGAGAGAATTTGCAAAAACTGCCCCAACTTTCTGCAATCCACCATAACAACTGTATGTACATTGCGCACCATCTGTTGACACTTGGACACCAATTTCGTTACCATCTTCCTTCCCCTCTCAGTGATGGAGCTGCTACTTTTGTTGATATGGTTCCAGGTTTCAGAAGACTTGGTAAATTCTCACTGACTTTGTACAAAAGTTGAAGCATAATACAGGGCATTTCTTAGTTCAGATAAAGGCTGATTGATTTAAGCTGTTTATAGTTCTAGTTGAAATGTATACTCATGGGGCATCCTTCCCTGATCTAAATCTAAAAAAACTTACATGTACTTAGTAAACCATTGTTGGTGTTTGAGAGTCTGGCCTGTTCTTCATCATCATCATCATCATAGTTTATGGGGATTGTTTATGAACAAATGTGCTCAATTGTAAAAGTTATCATAGCCATAATAAAAAGTCTGTCACTAGTAACAACATTCTGCGATACAACTGCCATATTTATTGTATGTTGACTTGATTTTAACAGGTACTGAGAGTTTCCTAGCCCAAATGCGCTCCCAAAAAGGAGATCTTCTAGAAAGGCTTTCAAATGCAAGAAATTTCAGCAATATTGAAGATGAAGATAATTATACTGCTGCTCACAAAGCAATAAGGCAGGTGAGAGCAGCCTTGTCACAATAGATTGTCACTTTTTTTTTTTTTTGCTTTGTGTCAGGTTTATTTATTAACATTGGGAAAATTTATGCCTGAACAGTAATCCATAGCAACCAGTCAGTGGTTAGCTTTTTATCAGCCATCTTCAGGTAGAACAGTGAAAGCACACATCTCATTGGTTGCCATGGGTTACTGAGGCCAGGTAAGTTTTTGCCCAGTTCTTATAAATTACCCCACAAGCAACTATAATGGCATTTTAATTTATTTTCTTTATGAACTTTTGGCAATTATTTGGAAGCAATGGTGTTGAGAGGTTGCGTGATTCAAGAGGCTGCATGGTAACAAATGGATTTGGCATCCTATTATAGTGGGAGTATATGCCTAAATAATTATCTTGCATTAAGTTGGAAAGAAACCTAATGATATCATTTAAAAGGTTACACTTGGGAAAAATTCATTTTTATCCACACAATGAACCCGTACAAAAAAAACGCAAGCACACAGCAATGTTTACATAATCATTGACCTTTAACAATTGGTTTGCTTCAGTGCCTCCTCAATGCATAACCGAGTCCCAGATTTATTTTACAAACTTAAAAAGGTAGACATAGGGGGTTATTAATCAAAATCCGAATTGTTTTTAAATAAAAAAAAAAAAGTCCAACCAAACTAGAATCCACGATTTACCCTTATTTATCAGATCGACAAAAAAGGCGACTTTTTCGGATTGTCGGGCGAAAAAAGACTGAAAAAGAAAGTCTGAATTTTTTGTGAAATTATATGAAACCCAGCACAGACCATAATATCTTCAAAGTGCAAATAGGACCTCTGCCATTGACTTCTACAGGACCTCGACTGGTTGAAGATTATTTTGGTTTTGGACTTTTTGCAGCCTCGGGGTATAATAATTTTATAGTAAAAAAAACTTGAAGTTTATACCATTCAGATGTTAATAAAAAATCCCATAATATTCAGAAGCATAAGGTGTAGCATCTTTTTCCGACCTACATATAAATTACATAAATCTTTAATTCTTGAGGGAAAATACTAGAAACATATTTAAGGACATTGCAGTTGCTGAGTGAAAGAGATAAATACTTATTTTCCGAGATTTATTATGCTGCAAAGCTGCTAAAAATCTGAATCCGAAAATACTCCAGCTAAAACCTGTCGAAGTCATATAAAAGTCAAAGGCAGATGTTAACGAAGATGTTTCTTGCCTTTTCTAAACTGTAAAGAACCTTTTTGTGTACACGATAACTTTATTTCATATCTGCACACTTCCCCCTTATAATACACTTACAACAGGTAAGTTAAATATGCTTAGACAACCAGACTCCTAGCACATATTACCTCCACATATGATTTCCACATGCAGATCACTTCTATGTGCTGGCTCCTGGAATCTTCAAGCATTTTAAAGATCTGTCTAGATCAGTGGTCCCCAACCAGTAGCTCGCGAACAACATGTTGCTCACCAACCCCTTGGATGTTGCTCTCAGTGGCCTCAAACAGGCGAATATTTTGGAATTCCTGGCTTAGAGGCAAGTTTTGGTTGCATAAAAACCAGTAATATTGCCAAATAGAGCCTCCTGTAGTCTACCAGTCCATATAGGGGCTACCAAACAGCCAATCACAGCCGTTATTTGATATCCCCATGAAATTTTCATGCTTGTGTTGCTCTCTAAGTTTTCTTTACATTTAAATGTGACTCACGAGTAAAAAAGGTTGGGGACCCCTGGTCTAGATGGATCACTGACATTGTCTTTTCCCCTCTGTATTTTTTCTGTAATTAAACAGTTTAGCCCGAAATATATTGCAGACTCACTTTGCACTTTAGCTGATTTTCTTTATTTTTAGCGCAAGCTATGCACAGGAAGTATCTCAAACGGCATTGTTTTATTCATTTTAAAGGTTTTTTTAGTTAAGAATCATTACCTTCTGTATTGCTTGCTGTGTTTATTCAGTTTTTGTTACTGGCACAAGCTGATACTGATTATTTTCTTCTCAAAGGTCATGCATCAACTGAGTCGCTTGGGTAAGGTATGGCAGGATGTTCTTCCTGTAGCTATATACTGCAAAGCTATGGGCACCTTACTAAATACCGCTATAGTAGAGATGATCAGCAAAATTACTGCCTTAGAGGTAGGTTGCCTACTATATATAATATTATAATATATAAACCTTTATGTATGAAAAAATACCACTTTCGTCTTTCCACACTGTGGTGCTGTTATTAATTTTCATTAAAGGAACAGTAAGACCAAACAAAATTAAATTGTTTTAAAGTAATAAAAATATGTACTGTTGCCCTGCACTGGTAAAACTGATGTGTTTGCTTCAGAAACACTACTATAGTTCATATTAACAAGCTGCTGTGTAGCAATGGTGGAAATTGAAAAAGTCTATATGGCACAGGTTAAATAGTGTATAACTGATAACACCATTATGTTCTGCAGAGCTTATCTGCTTTCTGCTGTGTAACCTGAGCCTTTTCTCCTTTGAATGGCTGCCCCCATTGCTACACAGCAGCTTATTTATATAAACTATAGTAGTGTTTCTGAAGCAAACACAGCAGTTTTACCAGTGCAGGACAACTGTACATTATACATTCATTACTTTAAAACATTTTAATTTTTTGATGTTGCTGTTCCTTTAACGGAAGCAGAATCATTGTTCATGTCTACACTGTTCTGATTCGTTTTATTTATTTTTTTTAATATGGGGTTGGAAACCAGTTATCTATGAGACTTCCCCCATACTGATAGCCAAACAAACCTATGACCTAACCTTGATTTTTTTTTTTTTAATCCAAGGTCCCAAGCATTTTGGACGATAAATCCCATGTCTATTTAATCTCTAATTTGTTAAACACAAAAGTGTTTTCATGTACATACAAACTATATTTACTTCTTATAGTTATAGCGACTAAATTCATAATAGCTAAAGTGGTTCCTTGCTACTTTCATTTTGACAGGACATCTCTACTGAAGATGGAGAGCGTCTGTACTCCTTGTGCCGGACAATGATAGAGGAAGGCCCACTTCTATTCACTCCTATGCCAGAAGAAACAAAAAACAAAAAATATCAGGAAGAAGTAACTCTCTATGTTCAAAAGTGGATGAAGTTTAAAGAACAAATGATTATATTGCAGGCCAGCTTGCAGGAGATAGTGGATCGGTAAGTGTGTTTTAGTAAGCTTAAATTGTTAAGATATATTCAGTAAATACAAATTAAAAGTGCTTACAATTTCCACTATACAGCCCAATTTTTTAAGACTAAAGAGGTATTCTCAGATGTTCTTCCACTTTCCCCGTAACCTAAAATAGAGTTTTGCTGATTGTTATTGGTAAAACATTATCGTCCGTTAAATATTTAACTATCATTCTATTGCAGAAAATAATTGTATGAGTACTTTCTCCCTGATTTAGATAGTGGAGCAATGACTATGATGGCTGATAGTGAGCCACGCTGAACAATAGAATCCTGTGCAGCAGAATGACATTTGCTCAAAGCAGCCTCTTATGAACTGACACAGTTTTGATTAAATTCCCAGGCCCTAAATGTGTCTCAAAATCAATTTGAAGAATTACCAGGATTCCACATATCGCAGTGCACCTGAATAACAAATGAGTAAAATGAAGTTGCTGGTCATCATAACATGAGCCATTGTACATCAGATGTAGCAAAGTTGTCCGTTTAAATCCCATTGTGTCCAAAACAGGAGGCTATGAACAAAATAATTGCCTGGAGCAATGTTATCAAGGGCCTTTATCAGTAAGCAATGTCCACATGTTTCTATGATCACCATTGCATGTGGACACTTTGAATTACTCATTAACACCTCTGTGTTTAAACTAATACCATGATATTATTGCTGCCACAATGGCACTGCCATCACTCTATATCATATAAATTCCATTCATCGATAATGAGTATAGAATCCAAGGTTAAGAAATACTGCGCTAGAGACGTATTCTTTCACAATTTAACAAACATATTTTCATATAAAATAACTGTTTTTAATCATTTGAGTTCAGATTTCCTCTAAAATTCCAAATTGTATGAATCTTAACAGTCACTTGTTTTTACTATAAACACTGTGAATAGAAAACAAATCGAGGATCATAATAACTTGTCCTAATTAAGATAAAAAAAAATGATTGTTCTGTGCAGTAATCCCTACTTGGAAAGGGTTGTTGTTTCTTACTTGTGTGTGTACCTTGAGCAAGAAAAAAACACCTACTTTTTTTTATTTTATTTAATATGGTTTAAGTGAAACTGAGAGGTATAGCTCAAATAAATCCTACACAGGGATTTTGTATATGCTGTGGGTGAATTCATATTTTTATATTTCCTTTGTAGGTGGGCAGATGGAAAAGGACCCCTTGCTGTGGAGTTTTCCCCTAGTGAAGTGAAGAACCTAATAAGAGCACTGTTTCAGAATACAGAGAGAAGGGCAGCCGCCCTGGCAAAGATCAAATAACTTGTATAGCAATTTCACCATAATGCCTGTAAATTTTTGTACATAAAGTATGCTTCAGTGAACTCCAGTAAACAAGTTCTTAAGAAGCCCTTTTCTTCTGTACATTTTAATTCTAGGGACAGTAGAATGTAAATTCTGGGACAGTTTCAGTTTAATCTGAACAGTGTCTAGTAACCATTGTAAATATGACTTGTAATGGGGAGGGCTTGGCATATTTTATCGGACTGTGGCAATCTCTCTTTCTATTGGGGTTCCTTATATATACAGTTTTGGACACTGTAAAAAAAAAAAAAACTGTAAACTAATAATGTTTCTAACCATTACCTCTGACTTTCTTCTAAACCTCATGCCTTTAACAGTAGAATTTTTCCCTGTATCTCAAATATACATAACTTCTCAGCTGTACTAACCTGGCATTTACTATAGATTTCAGAGGAGTAATTTGATTCCAAACCACATTGTCCTTTATGTAACTGTACTATATAATGAGATGTGGAACATGTGCAAGAATGGGATTTATGGGTTTTTGCGGCCTTTACTTTAAGGTGGGCTTGAATTATACAATTGACCAGGAGAATATCCCTTTAAAGGAGAACTAAACCCCTACCTACTACCCTAGGTAGTTCCCCCCCTTCCCTCCCTGCTTCCTCCCGACAAAGTTAGTTACTCCTAAAATTGCCCCTAAGGGTCAGGGCACACAGGCAGATTCAGAGAGTTTGCTCACATATCGGTGCAGAGTAAGCGCAGCGGAGCTCATGGGTGCCATCTTCTGGATCTCCAGTCATCTACTGTAAGTGAGCGCCGTATTGGAGCATGCGCAGTTGGAGCAGTCTTCCGGTTCGTAGCAACTGCACATTCGCCAAAAGTGCCAGAAATTGCAGAAGGGAAAGAAGAAGACACGAAGATCCGAAAGATGGCGGCAATGAGCTCTGCTGCTTTTATTCTGCTCCGATATGTAAGCAAACTCTTAGGGGCAATTTTATGGGGTGATGAACTATGCAGGGGGCCAGGGAGGGGGGGACTACCTAGGGTAGGAGGTATGGTTTTTTATTGTGGGGGTTTAGTTCTCCTGAAGAGGCAGGCATTTATGGGGCCACCAAAGATGAGCTAAAGTTGGTAAGAAAGGAAGCTAAAGATTGTAGTCTGATTGTTAAGTGCGGGGAAAAAAGAGGTAAAAGATATATTGGCTTTTAGGACAACACTGATGATTTTGGAGCGATCCAAGGCGCTGATCCAATAACTGCGTGTAGCAAAAGGAAGTGAATCCGTATTCACTTGATGATGATTTAGGTCACATTTATATAAAAAAATTAAACTTCCACCACTATATACCACTGAAGACAGTTAAAGCCCATTCCTACAATTACATTACCAATTTCCATTCACTGTAACAAGGTGGCTCAATCCCAGCTCATTGGTGTATTTGAAAGCAGTGGATAATAACAGCATAGGCCCAGCAGAGGGAGATATCTGCACACTTTAGAATGTCCTTGAAAGAAAATGGTTGAGTTGAGTACAGATTCCTTTATTGTGCCTTTCTGCTTATTTACACAAAGTGTTTCCTAGGTTACTAAAAATCTCTATTGTTGTACTTTTTTAGGATACATTAACAAAACATTTCAAATCAATCTCACTGTAATTGAGCAAGAAAGGAGGAGATGCAGACAGGTCCAACATCTTCATCTGAGCATAGATGTATGTTTGCTTTCTGCCACTGAAAATGGCCCTGCATCTGCACAAGCATTTTACATTCATTACTTAAAGGGATCCTGTCATCAGAAAACATGTTTTTTTCAAAACGTATCAGTTAATAGTGCTGCTCCAGCAGAATTCTGCACTGAAATCCATTTTTCAAAAGAGCAAACAGATTTTTTTTATATTCAATTTTGAAATCTGACATAGGGCTAGACATTTTGTCAATTTCCCAGCAGCCCCTGGTCATGTGACTTGTGCCTGTACTTTAGGAGAGAAATGCTTTTTGGCAGGCTGCTGTTTTTCCTTCTCAATGTTACTGAATGTGTCTCAGTGGGACATGGGTTTTTACTATTGAGTGTTGTTCTTAGATCTACCAGGCAGCTGTTATCTTGTGTTAGGGAGCTGCTATCTGGTTACCTTCCCATTGTTCTTTTGTTTGGCTGCTGGGGGGGGGGGAGGGAGGTGATAGCACTCCAACTTGCAGTACAGCAGTAAAGAGTGATTGAAGTTTATCAGAGCACAAGTCACATGACTTGGGGCAGCTGGAAAAATTGACAATATGTCTAGCCCCATGTCAGATTTCAAAATTGAATATAAAAAAAATCAGTTTGCTCTTTTGAGAAATGTATTTCAGTGCAGAATTCTGCTGGAGCAGCACTATTAGCTGATTCATTTTGAAAAATTTTTTTTTTTCCCATGACAGTATCCCTTTAACCTTAACAAATAAAGGAAGCTTTTTGTAAAGAGTGGAGCACACAACAGGCAAGTAAAGGTAGGATTTATACTGTATATCTTTGTTGGAATAATCACATCTGTCGGACAGGAAGAGATGGATAGGCAACAGAGACACCTGCTCAGAGAACTACTAGTCAGTAGTAGAGTAAGAAAACCAACAGACCCAACCGTCCTGACATGCATGCTGCTGATTCTGTAATTAACTATTTGAGGCTTGTTCAAAATAATAGCTTGTTTCAAATAATAGCAGTGTGGAGTTCAATTAGTGAGGTCATTCATTCTGTGAAATTCTGTCAATTATGGCCCTTATTTAAGGAAGGAAATGCAGCAAATGTTGTGCATTCTGTTTATAGTGCATTTCTCTCTGAAAATCTTGAGTAAAATGGGCCATTCCAGACATTGCTCAGAACAGCGTATTTTGATTAAAAAGTTGATTGGAGAGGGTAACACATAAAGAAGTGCAGAAAATGTTAGGCTGCTCAGCTAGAATGATCTCAAATGTTTTAAAATGGCAACCAAAACCTGAAAGAAAATTGAAAACTATCACTCAAATGCATAGAAGAATAGTCAAAATGGCAAAGACTCTGCCAATGATCAGCTCCAGGAAGATCAAAGAAGATCTAAAGTTACCTGTGATACTGTTACAATAAGTAGACGCCTATGTAAAGCCAAGCTATTGGCAAGAAGCCCCACAAAGTCCCATTGTTGAAAAAAAGAAGTGCTGAAGAGGTTACAATTTGCCAAAGAACACATTGACTGGCCTAAAGAGAAATGGCGCAACATTTTGTTGACTAATGAAAGCAAGATTGTTCTTTTTGGGTCTAGGGACCGCAGATAGTTTGTCAGATGACGTCCAAACACTGGACACAGTCACAGCCAATAAACATACACCTGTAAATAATTCCCCTCCTACACTATTAGCATATCAGTCACATTCTCTACTGGGGGACTTGATTTAAAATACACTACAAACTTAGAATGCTAATAGTTTAGGAAGGGAATTATTCACAGGTGTATGTTTGTTGGCTGGGGCTTCAAAGCTCCCTGCTTTCTCACTAGAGCTCCTGAGCTAAGTGTAAGTGCATACTGGTCTTACTACTAGTGTAGTATTACTTACTAGTGTAGGACTCACTTGCAATGAGGGGCCTTGACGTGGCATGTGAGCTTACATATTTTGGCTGAAACACTGCTTATACAACTAAATATTCGTTCAGTGAAAGCAAAAAAAAAAAATTAACAGCCTAATATTCCATTTTCTTCATTTTCTGTCCAGGTTTCGGCTCAGGATCCTTTTGCCTGGCCGAACCGGATCCAAATCCTAATTTTCATAAGCAAATTAGGGGCGGGAGGGAAATCGCATGACTTTTTGTCACAAAACAAGGAAATAAAAAATGTTTTCCCTTCCTACCTCTAATTTACATATGCAAGTTAGAATTCGGTTCGGTATTCTGCCGAATCTTTCACGAAGGATTCGGGGGTTCGGCCTCCCTACTTTCTGTAAAGGAATAACACACATTTCATACATTTTTCTACATGTTTTGATTAGGAATAGAATGTGCCTTGTTCCCAATGCACTATATTTGGAAATAAAAGCTATTACAGGTATAGGATCCCTTATCCGCAAACCCGATATCCAGAAAGCTCTGAATTATGGAATGGCTGTCTCCCATAGACTCCATTTTATCCAAATAATCCAAATTTTTAAAAATGATTTCCTTTTTCTCTGTAGTAATAAAACAGTAGCTTGTACTTGATCCCAACTAAGATATAATTAATCCTTATTGGAAGCAAAACCAACCTATTGGGTTTATTTAATGTTTAAATGAATTTCTAGTAGACTTAAGGCATGAAGACCCAAATTACGGAAAGATGCGTTATTTGGAAAACCCCAGGTCCCGAGCATTCTGGATAACAGGTCCCATACCTGTATAACGGTTTTGAGCTTTATTCACTTTGCTATTATTCTGAACACAGCTGTACAGTATATATATCTTTGTCGTCACTAAAACATCCTAATCTCTACCCTTCTAGGAAGACTTTTACTACATATTGAGAAATTGTTCTGTTCATATGTGAGAGGTTGGGCACTGATGTTGAGCAGCAAGGCCTGGAGCACAGTTTGCACACATCAAAATGCTGCTGGGAGCCGCATCACCATAACATTATAGCCATTGCTCACAAGTGCTGGAGGTGCTCCTGAAAACCAATCACAGTTGCCATTCTGCTTCAGCCCACACCTGTGTCAGCAATAGAAATGGGTAACTGTCCCTGTTTCACTTCAACAAAAAAATTAAACAGCAAAAATTTGTGAAACACATCAGAGTCAATGGCAGTGACTTTTTCTAAGCTGCACGGCTGTCCATCATATAATTCTTGCCCCTCCACTATGCCTTAGGCAAGCAATTACTTTCACTTTCCATTCAACACTTCCTAGATGTCACTGCTTTCCCCCATTCTCTTCACCATCTCATTGTGTAGCCATTGCATGGACATGTGCATCAGGTGCAGGACAATATTTTTGCATGATACAAAAGCTTGACTTTATAACAGTATCCACAAAATAGCTCTGGCCCGTGTGATGTAATTGTGAATTCCAATGCTAAAAGAATCAAGATTTAAATACTTTATATAGTGCAGGCAGAGCTTATTTTGCGTCTAGTGAGTATAATATACCACTGGGGGCACTAGGACTCTAGAGATCGGTTGCTATACCACCACCTCCCTAGTTACACGCTCACACTGTGGGAATCACTGCACACAGCACCTTATGCTCAGAACTAATGGGATTGGTGGGGACTTTATGATTTCACAGTTCTAAAAGTGTGTTATATTTAATCACGGATTGTTTTGTTAAATAACTTCTTACGGAGAAAGTAAAAAGTAGTGAACAAATGCACTGTTGTTATAAACAATCACTAAGGGTGAGATCCGAATTTTATTTTATAAATACTACACTATATAAAACTTTCTGTTATCTCCCCCTCGATAAACTTTGGTTTTTGAGGGACGCAGCAATTCATATTTGAAGAGTTATTTTGCTTCAACATCATGACGTAGAAGTTGAAATTATTCCTTAAAGGAGAAGGAAAGCTACGGAGGCATTTTATTGCCAATAGATTAGCTGCAATAGTGCAAGCTAGAATGCTATATTTATTCTGTACAATGTTTAACCATACCTGAGTAAAAAGCTCTAAAAACTCTGTTTGTTTAGAATAGGAGCTGTAGTATTAATGTGGTGTGACATCACTTCCTGCCTGAGTCTCTCCCTGCTCTGGGCTCAGATTACAGTAGAGAAGGGAGGGTGGGGGGAGAGGCACAAACTGAGCATGCTCTTGCCCAGGGCAATGAGGTTTAAGCTGAAGGCAGGAAGTCTGATACAGAAGCCCATGTGTACACAATGGAAGGAAAGAAATGCAGTATTTCTTTTTACAGGGGACTCAGATCAACATTACTTGGGGGGTTTACTGGTATATTTTGATGGACCTTTCTGATAAGGCTTACTTAGTTTTAACCTTTCCTTCTCCTTTAAGGTGACAGGTCCCCTTTACCTTTGATCGGCCTTCTTTCTACAGGTGAGATAGTCAAAGCAAATATCATCTTGATTGCAAATGTTACTGAATTTGATAATATTAGCTCCCTGCTCATAAATAAAGCCCAGTAAACACTTTCTATTCTTTTCTAAAAGGCACAATGACCCTCTGTTTCTTTTGTTCTCAAACAATATTCCTACACTAATAACTGTTTTGTTTGTTCGTTGTCAGCTGCCCTAACCTCCAATAGTATTGTACAGCCCTGTAACCAATGACAAACCTAGAATATTTAAGAAAGAAAAAAAAACACTGACCTTGCCTTAAAGGAACAGTTCAGTGTAACAACAAAAACTGGCTAAATTGGCTGTGCAAAATAAATAATGTTTCTAATGTAGATAGGCAAAAATGTAATGTATAAAGGCTGCAGTGACTGGATGTCTTTCATAATAGCCAGAACACTACTTCCTGCTTTTCAGCTCTCTAACACTGAGTTAGTCAGTGAATTTAAGGGGCCACATGGTACATAACTGAGTTTGCAATTGATCCTCAGCATTCAGCTCAGATTCAAAAGCAAACAGTTATTACCCAAGTGGCCCCCTCAAGTCACTGATTGGTTACTGCCTGGTAACCAATCACTGGAAACTAAAAGAGCTGCAAAACAGGTTCTGTTCTGTTAGACATCCAGTCACTCCAGCCTTTATACATTACCTTTTTGGCTAACTAACTATATTAGAAACATTTTTTCTTTTGTACAGCCTATCTATTTACCCAGTTTTTATTTTCATACTGAACAATTCCTTTAAAGGAGAAGGAAACCCCCAGGGCGCTAAACCCCTCCCCCCCTCCCCTGTGCTGCCCCCCCTCCCTCCTCCCCCTGGCCTACCTGTCCCCCTGGGCAAATGCCCCTAACTTTTTACTCACCCCTCTGCGCAGGTCCTGTCCACGGAGTACGCAGTCGCCATCTTCTCCCACGCGCGTCTTCTTCCTGCTCTGATCGGCGTTTTCTGGCGCATGCGCAGTAGGAACAGGTACCGGTACGGCTCTACTGCGCATGCGCCGAATGTCACGAAGTTTTCCGATTTCACTTCGTGACATTCGGCGCATGCGCAGTAGAGCTGTACCGGTACCTGTTCCTACTGCGCATGCGCCAGAAAACGCCGATCAGAGCAGGAAGAAGACGCGCGTGGGAGAAGATGGCGACTGCGTACTCCGTGGACAGGACCTGCGCAGAGGGGTGAGTAAAAAGTTAGGGGCATTTGCCCAGGGGGACAGGTAGGCCAGGGGGGAGGAGGGAGGGGGGCAGCACAGGGGAGGGGGGGAGGGGTTTAGCGCCCTGGGGGTTTCCTTCTCCTTTAAATCTTCATGAGTAAGAGCAGGACTAGATGAATCGCTTGGACCCGACACGTTGCAATGTGACTAAACGCATGTGCTGCGTTTTCACCCGTCGGATCAATGTAGTTGTTTCCTGCGATTCCCCTTCACTTCCTTTTTCTGTAAAACACCCGACACGTTGCGTGCGTTTAGTCGCATTGCGACGTGGGGTGTCCAAGCGATTCATCTAGTCCTGTCCATATAAGGAACATAAGCAAAAGTCGATGTGGACTTCAGGAATACACTTTTACTTTTACATGCACTCAAATTCAGTTTAATTAAATGTGTTTTGTCCCCTCTGTTTTAAGCTTAATAATATGGATTCTATTCAGCCAAAAATAAAACCATTTTATTTACCTATTAAAATACCTTCAGATACCGGAGAAAAGCTACAGCAAATACCTTGCCAGCAGAAATATCAGTCTATGACAATACTAGTACATGACCCACAGCAGGAACATCTACAAAATGAAAGTTTACTCTTCAGAGCAGCTGCACAATAATGGAAAAGCTCTGATAAATTGCGTTCCCAGAACTTCTGGTGAAAATGTTTCATCCTTCACAGTATAATAGAGTTCTTGTAATGAAAATGACCTTTTTTTGTAAATATACACTAAAACTGCATCAGAAACCTACTGGGCCCTTTACCGTTTATTCATGGGAACAGCCTTATGATTTACTGAACCTGCTTGTTCCATCCACATGTCAAAGCGTGTGGTTTATGGAGTCTCTGTTGAAATTATGCTTACATTATTACTGAAATGGAGGGCTTTGAACATTTTCTAACAAAAAGACAGATATGGGATCTGTTATCGGAAATGCTCAGGACTTCCAGTGGTCTTTTCCATGGTTTGGATTACCATGCCTTAAAGGGATCCTGTCATCGGAAAACATGTTTTTTTCAAAACACATCAGTTAATAGTGCTACTCCAGCAGACTTCTGCACTGAAATCCATTTCTCAGAAGAGCAAACAGATTTTTTTATATTCAATTTTGAAATCTGACATGGGGCTAGACATTTTGCCAATGTCCCAGCTGCCCCTGGTCATGTGACTTGTGCCTGCACTTTAGGAGAGAAATGCTTTCTGGCAGGCTGCTGTTTTTCCTTCTCAATGTAACTGAAGGAGTCTCAGTGGGACATGGGAGTGTTGTTCTTAGATCTACCAGGCAGCTGTTATCTTGTGTTAGGGAGCTGTTATCTGTTTACCTTCCCATTGTTCTTTGGTTTGGCTGCTGGGGGGGGGAAGGGAGGGGGTGATATCACTCTAACTTGCAGTATGGCAGTAGAGAGTGATTGAATTTTATCAGAGCACAAGTCACATGACTTGGGGCAGCTGGGAAATTGACAATATGTCTAGCCCCATCAGATTTCAAAATTGAATATAAAAAAATCTGTTTGCTCTTTTGAGAAATGGATTTCAGTTGGCGCTATATAAAAATGTGTATAAATATCTAAGCTTCAATCAAATATTATCTGCCCCGCCTCTATGCGCAAGATGCCGCCCGTGAGCTCCGCTGTGCTGATGCTGCAATGAGAGGTAATTACCAGCTTAGGGGCATTTACTTGTGTGAACACCTGTGCAGGGGAGGAGCAAGAAGGGAGGACTATAGAGGGTAGGGGTTATATTAGCAAGGGGGTTTAGTTCTCCTTTAAAGGCATTCTATTTTTTAATAAGCTAGAACTGTGAAAAACAAAACAGTTTTCATTAGAAAATATGATAAAATCTTTTCAAATCAACCAGTCTAGTGTACAAAATCAGCAAAGGCAACAACGACAATTGCCAAAATCGAATTATACCTATAGTATATTTATCAGATAGTAGCTCTTACTATAATAATAATTTCACAAGCGCAACATCGTAATCATGACTTCTGCCATCGTACTTCTGGTGATAAATGATCTTCTTCACTGCAGATGTAGAAGCCAGTGAGTTTGTGGAGGAGTGATTGATAATGCCTGAAAGAATGGTCCAACTACACGGCTGAAAAGATCTGTAACCAACAGATGGGGGATAGTGATAATGTCATAACACATAAGTGTTGAGATTTTCAAAAACAATTAAGGCTTACATTTTGCCTAGGACAACCCCCATTGACTTCTTCATGATCTCTCAAACTTATAGATGCCGAAGGTTTACAATTATGTTTTTCGTATTTTCTTGTGGTTAATAAATATCAACATTTGAGTTTCAACAAAAACATTTAAATCACAGTAAAAAATTCAAATTTGAACATTTATAAAGTAGTCCCTAAATCTTGGCTGGGGTTCTTTGTGCTATTCAGACTGAACAATTCTGGGATGAATTGGCCAAATTGAGATGTTTTTGATTAGGCTAATTCTGTTGTTTGTGATGGTTTAACCATGAATCCAATTCCTACCTATTGTACCTATCCATATTTGTATTGGAACAAAATCTTTAAAGAGGACCTGTCATAAAAAGCTGTTTTATAAAAGTACTTTGCAAATGAAATATGAAATCCATTTTTTTTTATTAAAGTATGCATAACTGTTAAAGTGCTAAAAAATCGAAGTTGTCACTCAAATATTGCCTGCCTTGTCTCTATGGGGCAAATTCACTAAAGGGTGAAGTGGCTAACGGTGGCGAAAATTCGCCAGTGTGATGTCATTTCGGCACTTCGCCAATTTACGGTAGCTGGCGTAATTTCGCCAAGGAGATAGACTCTGGCGCAGCTTCGAACTCTAACGCCAGGCGAATTTACGGTCTGGCGAAAGAGTGTTACTACACAAATTCACGAAGTTTTTGATTTTACTGACCGTTACCTCTATCGCCAGACTTGCCTTCGCCACCTCAGACCAGGCGAAGTGCAATAGAGTGAATAGGAGTTCCTCAAAAAAAAAAAAAACGCTGGCGTTTTTTCCTATTTAAAGGGTGATAGACTGAAAAATATTGTAAATTTTTTTTGTCGGGTATCCTCCTTTCCCCCTACATTTGCTAACATATGGCACCTAAACTATACTGTAGGCACATGTGTAGGGCATTATAACAACTTTATATAATTTTATTAAGGTTCCCTGGCCTTGTGTAATGTAATGTATTTTCTGCAGCATATACAGCCATTGTACTTTAACTGCACGCCGTATGCTAATTAGCCAACGCTAGCGTAACTTCGGACTGCTGAGCGTAATTTCGCCAGCGTTCGGTACCCTGTGCGCAACTTCGGATCTTCGTGAATTAGCGTTGTCCAGGCAAATTTATGCCTGGCGAAATGTTGCGATGTGCTCGAAGCTATCGCTGGCGAATTTTCGCCTGTTAGTGAATTTGCCCTTATGCCTTAAGGTGGCCATGCCCTTTGGCCAAACGATCACATAAACATGATATCACCAAGCCAAGGTGGAACTGTTAGGGGAAAGATTTGCTTGTTTTGCTTCACAATAAATTTTATTTACTAACTTGTACTTGTATGGGTGCAAACCATGCAGACGCAGATTAAAGCTGCCGATTTGGGTCCTTAAGTCCGAATCGTCATCTTATTTGCCTGTGTATGGGGCCCAGATAAATCGTCCAGATCTTGATAGGGCATGTTTGTTTATATTGTCAGATGGAGGACCGAATCGGTTCATTGATGTGATCCTTGCTCCAACTTTTTGCATCCCCTTCATTGTAATGCAATCATTTGGCCCTAAGGCCAAACAATCATATTAACATGATACCGCCAAGCCAAGGTGGAACTGTTGGGGGAAAGATTTGCTCATTTGGCTTTACAATAAATTTGATTTACTAACTTGTACTTGTGAAAGTGTGCACTAAAAATGTGAATATTTTTCAAGAGTCATACTGAAATGTGAAAAGTGTCACTTCTGTTTTATGGCAAGGGCAGCATATTACCTAGTCCCTCCAAAAACAAGATGATTAAAAATACAAAAACATTTATAAGGACATAGTAAAAAATGGCCTACCGCGTTTCGTGCCTACTCAATAAAGAGTTAAGGTAGCCATAGAAGAAAAGATCCGCTCGTTTGACGACATCGCCAAACGAGCCGATCTTTCCCGATATGCCACTAACAGGCATGGCTATATCGGGGGTAATCTGAACGTCTGAATCAGATTACGATGAGAACGCAATGGGCTCCGGGGGGACGGTTGGGACAAAATCAAACCTGTCCGATCGACCAAACAACTGATCTCCGCCGGACGAAAAATGTCGGTACTCTCCACACACGGTCCGAAAATCGTACGAATCCACAGGAAAAGGAGAGTTACCCCTTGACCTATCGTTAAAGTCCTGAAACGAAAAGCTGAAAGGTAATGCATGGTTCTTTGTATAGTAAGGAAAGAAACCCAATGTAAATGGTATATATCATTGATGTATGTGTTTGGGAGGAAATTCTAAACCAGTGGTTTCAATATAATTGTGCCTTGTTAGTGAGATATTGATAAGATTTGTTATTGTAGTTGAAACGTTTGTTATTATAGTAGAAATAGAATTGTAAATACTGTACAACTCGCTATCAAATTCAAAACACAGGCCGAGGTCTTTTACTTGGCTGAATGCTTTACATGAAGGTGAAATAAGGCTAAATCATTCCAATTACTGTATACTAAATCAAAAGACAGAAATCTGCTTCATGAAATTTCATCCCTCTAAAGCTTATGTAGGGAATAGTGTATCCCTAGATAAAAAGCAAAGTAATAACAAATAGGAAACACGATTCATTTCAATAACACTTGATATTTAGTGCAAAATGTAAAGGATATAATTCTGTGACACAGGTAAATGCTACAAAATGTGCCTACACACAATGGAAAGCATTTGACGTGTTTTCCTATAATGATAAACAAGTGAGTTTGGTGCCTAGTAAAATAAGGGTGCACTTTTCCTGTCTTTACTGTCTAAATGGTTTTGATATTATCAAGGGACAATATATGATGTATCTGTAGGATGGTAATAAATGTCACTGTTATATAGGGTTAACTCCTAGAGAAGCCAGAAAAATAATGAATTAAGTAGAAACGAGATTCAGAGTAACAGTAACATTTACAGGCGTTAGTTCATAAGAGGGCTTACAGTATATATAAACACAGACGCTAACTTGCACAAGTGCAGCATCCAGTAGCAACCAATCAGGTCATTGCTTTCATTTGCATAGTTGAAATAAACTCGTGATTCAAAATACTAAAATCTAAGGCACATTTACAGTATTAAAGCTGAGTTAGTGCTCAGTTAGACAGCATTTTATAATGGGCTCAAACCATACGATTTGTAACTGATTGTTATTAAGAAAAAAAAAATGCTTGATTAAAAGGAAGGTTAATGTGTCCAGGGCAGAGAGTTCAAGATGCGGTTTTGAAGATGTAAGGAAGAAGGTGATTTATGTTATGTGGAAGGCCTTATTGTCTGCATTGAGTGTTGGACTGGCCCACCGGGATACCAGGAAAACTCCAGGTGGGCCCAGGTGTCAGTGGGCCGTCATGCTGCTGAACATTTAGCCTATTTCATGGCCATTCATGATTTCTATGAGAACAAAGAGGCCCAATCGATGGAATAATAGATTATAGTATGTAAAGAAAAGAGACTAGGAGAATAGAGGTTGAGTGAGGAGAGGAAGAATAATTGTTCTGAGAGTGGGCCCCTGGTCTAAGGTTTTTGGGTGAGCCTCTGATCTAAGGTTTTTGGGTGGGCCCCTGGTGTCCCATTCCGACACTGTCTGCATTAATACTTGTCTGCATTCAGATAAAAGTAGGTGATTACAATCTGGTCATAGGAGTGCTAGCAGTCCATTTTATTTTTTTTGGAGCACACTGGAAATTTGATGTCAAATACTCAATATATTCAATTTATCTCATGCATAACTAGATAGTTTCATAAAAGATAAACAATGACATGAGATTATGGTTTAATGTAAGGTATCCCAAAACTCAGAACTAACGCCAGGGTCCCAATCATGTCTCAGCTAGTTGGATGCCGCCAGGTCTTAAAGTGAGAGGAACAAAGAGAGAGCTCTAGGCAGACTAGGGAACTGAACGTGTTCAGGAAGGACGGAGAACAAGGAGTATAGTCTAGGGACAGGCCGAGGTCAATGCCAAACAGCAGTGTGGTGCGACGTCAGGAACCAGAAGTGTAGTTGAGGTCACAGGCCGGGGTTAATGCCAAACAGACATTGTGGTACAAAATCAGGAACCAGAAGCATAGTCGATGTCCCAGCCCAAAGGGAATACCATATCAGTAGCATGGTACAAAGTCAGGATCCGAATAATGGACACGTGTAAAACTGCATGTCTTCAGTCAAAACACTCACTGCACAAACCTAACATTACCACCATTGTTTTCTCACAGACAGCCTGGGTTTGCCAAGTTCCAGGATAATGCTACCTGCTTAAAATTGTAATGCCAATCGTAAAATGTGGTATAGTAAGTGTTAACAGAGTAACTGGGTAATATAGAGGTGAAGTAACAGGACTTTTAGAAAATCAAGATGATGTTGCAAGCATGGCTGACACTTTATTCTACTCACAACATGCAGATCAAAGAAAAATATAACATCACATCATGGAGATTCTTCCCAGAATGCACGATTCATTAAAACTTTATGAACACACAATGAAATTGAGCACTGACGCTTACTGGCAGAAGTAAACAACAGTATAACACAGTATATAAGTGAGAAGGTATTTGTTGCTAATTGTAAAATGCATATACATAAATGGCCCCCTGTTGTCAGTTTTCATCCATAATCACACTCCAGCTGACTTTCTTTGTTGGAGCTTTGGTGCAGAATTCTGTACCATTTTTTCAATCCACTGTAGCTAAAAGGTATACCTTCCTCAGCACAAGATTCCTACTTTGCATGTTTTTCTTTGGGAACATGTACATAGGCTTTGCTTCTAAAGATTTAGGTGTGTTTCAGGAGTCGTTTCTTTTCATTCCATAGTTGATATGGAGTTTTCTCTGTTGCTTTGCTGGGTGAACAGTTTAAAGATAGCAAGCTGTTATATATGCTTCTCCCCAATACATGGCTGGCATTTCTGCATCAAAAAGCATGCTTCTTCCACTTTCACACAAAGTGCAGTTCATTTTCTCTACAACACCATTCTGCTCTGAGTTGTATGGTACAGTAGTCTGGGATGATCAATACATGTTTCCTAAGAATGGCTTGTGTTTGCCACTTGCATACTCAATCCCACTTAATCCCTGCACACAGTATGTTTGTAATTTTGCTTACTTGAGCAAGATACTCATCAAGCATTTCTGGAAATCATCAATAAATATAAGAAAATATTTCTTCTCTTTCCTGGAGTCTGAGTTTTCATTGGACCGCATATATATGTGTGAATTATGTCCAGGGTTGTTGATCTCACTGTTGCTGGCTTTTTGAAATGGTTTCTTTGTCATGTTTCCTTTTATACAGCTAGTACATTTCATTAGGTTACTGCATGCATCAAATTTTATACCACTGGCATGCTGTGTCTGAACTAGCCTTTTAATTGCTTCATTATTTATGTGCCTAAGGCAAGAGTGCCATGTGTGAATAAAGTTCACATGTCATTCCTCTTTGGCAGGGGATGTAAAGGCAAAAAAAATAAAATCCCATTTTTACTTTCTTTAATGACAAAGAAATCTATCTCCAATATACTTTAATTAAAAAAATGTGTACCATTTTTATAAGAAACCTGACTGTATGCAGTGAAATTCCCCCTTCGTTTTACTTGCTCTGACTGCTGAGAATAGGAAACTTCAGACGGTCCCTACTCTGCAGAAAACAATCATACTTTCAAATGGCATGGGGATCCCCCTCACCTTACTTCCCTGACCATGAGCAGCTTTGTTTGTTTCCCTGTCGAGCAGCTGGCGACTGTGTATAGATTCATATCCACAGACCCAGTGCAGTCTGAATTTTATGATTATTAATCAGTCTTGCTGAATCAGTAGGTTTCTGGTGCAGTAAGTTAATGTTTAGTATACAAAATACAGAATTTCTAGCATTGTTCTATTTCAACCATTTCCTTACAGTCCAGCTGATAGATTTCATTTCAGATTTTTCCTCCTGCGTGTATGTGATTCCCTTTAGTGATAATGCACTTGCAATTTTAACTGTATTTGCTTGCTTAGTTAGCTTTTTAACAGACAAAAAGTTACTTTCAAGAGCTGGGACATATAGGACATTCTTGACTGGTATCTTTCTAGTAACCGTTTTGGAGACAGGGCAGTGAGGAAAACCTTCCCCCACTCCCTCTGAGACCATAAATTGCCCATTAGTTATAGCAATTCTTTCTGATTTGCATTGATCAAGCTGAGTGAAGAATTCCTTATAATAAGCCATATGACTTGTAGCTCCTGAGTCGATGCACCAGTTGTGAATTGATGAATAGTGATGGGCAGACGTGAATTCGGGGTGAATTTCTGCCAAAAAATCCGCTGCATCAAAAAAATGTGGCTGCTCGTCAGAATAGTCGCATGCATATACAACATATACAACAATATAGAGAGATATTAAATAGTGATGGTGAATTTGTCCCGTTTCATTTCACCATGAATTTCGCAAAGTTGACAGAACCGTCGCTAGCGTCAATTTTTTTCCTACGTTGCAAATTTATTTGCCAGCGGCAACACGCGCAAATTCGTCGTGAATTTGCGCCTGCCGAATAAATTTGCCCATCACTAATATTAAACACATATTCATTAGTTGTCAATGTATTTAACTTGCTCTTCAGTTTACCTGCTTTTCCAGACAAGTTCAGCTCCATTGTCATGGGCAAGAGGAACTTGAACAAACTATTGGCTGTGATTTAATTTGACATCTGTTAAATTTACAGCCCTGTGGTGCATCAGATTACAGGAAAATATCATACAGTAAAGTTAATATGGAGTTCTCGTAATTGCCATCAGCTGAGGCTTAAATTGCTATGCAAATGTGTTGTTTACAGATATAAAAACATTTAGAGGGTTATTTACATTACTTTAGAATGAAAATGTAAAAATATCTTGCAGAACTCTATGGCCTTGAGCATTATAACATTTGGCAATAGAGGGAAATGTTTTTGCCTAATATCAGGTGCTGTTCAAGTTTAGCTTATAAATTAATATGCACATTATTTCACATTATTATAAGCGATGCCAGTCAAAGCAAGACATTTTCTTTTTAATTCTAGCTACAACTACACCGTCTGCCAAATACTATTTGACACCACAACATCATGTTGTGTTCATCAGCTATTTCCACATTATTTCATATCCACATATAGCCCTACACTTAATTGATTATGTTTATTATTATGTTAACCCTTCTAGTGTCTTAAGAGATAAGTGCATTTGTTCTCATTAATAAATCATTATATATAAATGATGAATTCATGTTAATTTGGCATTTGTAGGTCAAATGAAGAGGTTTTAACTATTTCTGTTGAATTGATGATGCTTCCTTGTTTAAGTAACACACATGGCAAGCACTCACCCCCCCCCCCCAAGCACAATTCAGCCTCCATTATTATTATAAAATACAAGGGGGTTGTGGAAGCACTCCAAGACTAAGTAAAAATGTGTTTAAATACAATGGAAGATCAACTGATTTGTCCAATTAATATTTTGCACATTACGTGGTCCCTTGTCTCACAAGTAATTCAGTATATATATATATATATATATATAGATAGATATATATGTGCATGTGTTTACAGATACAGGGGTCTTTAGTTACAAAGTTACAATTGGTTAAAAAGGTAAACCCCATACGGTGGTCCCTAACTTGTTTACCTCTGGTCATAGTATAAAAGTAGCATTCCTTGGGATCAGTGTCTCCTGACCTTGGCATTGGTTTCAATTAGAGGGCTAGATCCTCCCCCACCAATAACTTTTGCGGCTTTTAAGAGAGAGAGAGAGATTGCCCAAACCAACGCCCGTTTTTAAAGGCATGAGACCACCTTTGATTGAAACCAATACCAAGGTCAGGAGACACTTATCCCAAGGATTGTTACTTTTATACTATGACATACAGTTCAAAAGTCCTTTGTGTTCATATTTATAAAACAATAAAAAACATAGTCCATTCCTCAAAGGAGAATTCAACCCTTTACCAACCCCCCCCCCCCCAGAATAAATACCAGGCTTGCAGTATGTTCCACAGGCAGGGCACACACAGGGAGTATAGGGCAGGCAGAGTATGGCACACACAGGGAGTATAGGGCAGGCAGGGTATGGCACACACAGGGAGCATGGGGAAGGCAGAGAATGGCACACGGAGGGAGCATGGGGAAGGCAGAGTATGGCACACACAGGGAGAGTAGGGCTGGCAGAGTATGGCACACACTGGGAGTATAGGGCAGGCAGAGAATGGCACAACCCGGGAGTATATAGCAGGCATAGTATGACACACACAAGGAGCATGGGGCAGACAGAGTGTGGCACACACACACAGAGCATAAAGCAGGCAGAGTATCGCACACACAGGGAGAATAGGGAAGGCAGAACAGAGCAGAAGACAGGGAAACCACTCAGGACCACTCTATGTATGTACTACATACACAGTACTGGTGCCCCTCCAGCAGTTTGTATGAGTGTGAACAGGTGAAAAATGTGTGTAGTTTCAGTCTGGGGCTAAGGTGTGAACAGTACAATGCTTTAGGGTGCGAACAATAGAGGTGTTACAAGTGTGAACAATGCAGGGGGGATTAAAATTGCTTTTATTTATATGTTTTCATAAGCATAACTTTTTTTTTTTTTTTACTGTTGTTACATTCTCTGTGCCAGTGTATCAAAGTATGGCTTTCAGGTGCATAAACAGATCATATGGGGTAATGATGGCTGCTCCAACTCAACAACATTCTCCCCTATCCTCCCCTCCTTGATTATGGGTCCCATAAAAGCTTTGGAAGAGGCTGATAAATGAAAAGTGATATTTGGGGAAGGAGGAACAAAGAAATACTAAGCATAGAGGCAGTACAACTACATATTTAATATGTCATTTGAATTTCCATATATGAAAACACAGTGTAACCTTTAAACACTCACTCCATCACCACAGTTGCATACATTAATAAATCACTTAGTTGGAAGCTTATTCCTCTGAAGTGCAGTGCAATATAATGACGATGTGACCAGGGCACCTTTAGCCTTGTCATTAGTTACTAAATTGTGTAACAGAATTTGACATTTCAACTATAGCGGAACATCCATTTTTCTAAATATAATTTGATTTCATTCTTTCTTTTTTTATTTATTATGTGCATGTAGGCATGACAATTTTACCAAATCTCTATGTATTGTGGGCTATCTATTAACATGCAATTAAGGTAAAATGATTTGTTTAAAACCCTTAAAACATATTATAGATAAAGGAACATTTATTTGGATTCTCTTTATCTAGAAAGCTCCAAATTAGGGGAAGACTATCTCCCAAAGACTCCATTATAAGTAAAAAAAATAAAATATTTCAAAATTATTTCAATTTCTTTCTAACTGCATGAATTGGGTTTATTTAATGCTTAATCGATTTTTAGCGGACGTGGAGGCCTATTTAGTAGTCAAATTTTAGTGGTTTTAAGTTTTTAAAACTACGATTAAACACTATAAATCTCTAAAACTACAAATGCCATGGAATTTATTCAGATTATAAAAAATTACAAATGGGAAAAAATTCTGATCGATGCACTAAAAAATATGAAAACCTATAAAAATTCACTTTTTATTAGATAATTACTAGAGGGAAAAAAATTTCTCAAAGTCTGAAATGTTTAAAAATGGTCCAATAGGATCAGCACAGCTCGCATTGCTTTTACTTAGCACCGTTTGTATTTATGGTTTTTACCCTTTTTAAATATTAAATTATTACAGTTTTAGAGAAATAAAAAAATGAATTTTTAGAGAAAAAATACAATTTGTGAAAAAATACAAGTTTCAGTAAATAGGCCCCTTAATGTATGGAGATCCAAATTACAGAAAGATCCCTTATCTGGAAAACCCCATAGTTCCCCTACCTGTAAGATGCAGGCCATTACTTTTCCTTCTTAGTTATTCAGAATGTAAGTATTAATACATATGGTGAAAGCTTTATACACTAGAGATCATCTTGTTTCTAAACGTTGAGCTTTCTGTTCATTGAAGCCAATAACCATAACTTCACATCTGTACAGTTTTCATTAGTAATCACTCTTATTCTGGAGCTGTACAATATGGTAACAAGCCAAGAAGTGACACCTGTGCACCTGGGAACAGAAGACTGATTTAAAGGGCTTAATCCACTAAATATTGTGAAATAAATTACATATTAAATTGTAATGATGTTAATATTGGTGTGGTCATCAGCCCAATAGACCCAAAGACAAAAATGTATACAGCTTCTAGAAGTTAAATTTTAAAATAAAAACTTATAGAAATGAACACTCCATACCATAATGAATACAGATATGGGATCTGATATCTGGAAACCCATTATCCAGAAAGTTCCGAATTATGGGATGGCCAGCTCCCATAGACTAAATTTTAATTCAAATATTTAACAATAATTTCCTTCATTGCTAATACAAAAGCACTTCTATTTGATACTACAGATGCAGCCACTTTGGTTTGTCTGTTTGACACAGAATAACTAAACACAGATATCCCATTTATCTCATTTAACACAGAAAACTGCGTCACAACATCCCATCTAATTAAAGCATTCACCATTGTTCACAATGGTGCTTTGGTATGCTAATGGAAAGGTTAAATGCATTAAATGAGTTAAGATGACTTTAGATAACGCAGTTTCTTCAATTAACCATGAGTCATGACGCATTTATCTCACAAATCCAAGTGGCTTCATCTGTAGCTAAGATAACATTAATCCTTATTGGAGGCTAAATAGATATTGGGGTTTTTAATGTTTAAATTAATTTTTAACAGACAAGGTATGGAGATCCAAATTATCTGGAAAACCCCAGGTTCCAAGCATTTAGGATTACATGTCCCATACCTGTAATACTCTAAAAGAAGAATTTTTTTTGTGTATAACACGAAAATGCATTGGAATTTTATAACCTTAAAAATAAAAAGTAATTTATTTAAACTAAACAAAAAAACTTTCTTCTATACTTTCCAAAAGTGACACCTCCTCAGGTCCATCATAGTGGAGCGGAGAAAGGAGGAAAAATAGTTACCGCGGTTAAACGGTGTAGCGGTACACGCTGTTGAGCACTTACCTTTTTCACCAGAAATGCTGGAAAGAAATAGAGGAGGGGGAGAGGAGCACGGCAGGAGCTGCAGAGTGGAGTTGGTATACAGCAGAAAAAGAGCAAAGAAAGAAGATTAGACGTTTTTTTTTATAAAACAACTGACAAAAGGTGAGTGCATACGGAAAGCATTTTAGGAGATCCTCAGGGGAAATCGATCTCCTGCATGCAATCTCCTAAGGCAAAGGAATGCAGCATTGCCTGCTTTTTCTCTCACCCATCCTGAAAGGCTGCAGTTGCACCTCTGTCCTGGGTCCTGGGTCCTGGGTCCTCCCTCCTCAGCCTCCAGCCATGAGCTATTCCTCCTTATCCCTCCCTTCTCAGCTATCAGCCCTCCCAAGTAACCTAAATAGAGGAGATGGGCCCTGGCACCCCACCCACCCCCCTCTGTACCCAATTTTTACCCCAGAATCAGTGGCGCACAAGCTGCCGGGGGCCCTGAGGGCCCTGGTCCAATCGTACCCCCTGCTCCCCCGGTAGTTACGCCACTGGCCCTCCCTCCTTAGCCATCAGCCTGGCTTTGGAGCTGAGGTCTGAGGAATGAGGGCTGAGAGCTGAGGAGGGAGGGCTGAGGATGGAGGGCTGAGGATGGAGGGCTGAGGATGGAGAGCTTTTATACTGAGGGCTGAGGATCGATGAGGGAGGGCTGAGGAGTGAGCCACAAGGGGGGAGTTTGCAACAGCAAATGTGGGCAGCATGGAGGTGTGACTGCAGCCTCTTCAGATAAGTGAATATAATAAGAGGGGAGTCTGCATACTTAGGAGAGCGCACGCAGCAGCATATGTTCTCCTGATTATGTCCTAAAATGCGTTCTGTAAGTTCAATTGAATTGAGACACGGCATTGCAACATTGTTATAACAGTGTTACACTATAATTTGCCTTTTATGTCTTTTTATATCCCCTGAGAACTTCATTTGAGAGCTGTTATCATACATCGCAGACAAGGGAAACGCTAGAAAAAGAAAATAAAAAAGACGTACACTGGTTTTGCAATGTTTTGATGTTAAACCTCATAACAGATAATACAGATACAAAAACAACTGTTTTTTTTATAAAGCACTTTTTTCATAATGCGCAATTCAACTAAGTTACAAAGAGAAATCCAATATACTTCCAATTAGAAACAATTGTTTCCTCTGTAAAGTCTTTGTTATTTAATCTAAAAGTTGCTCCAGGGCTATAGCAAGATAAATTTAGAGTGTGTTTAGCGTTTATAATAACAAGGATGACTCAGCAGACATTTTCTTTGAAGGGCAGGCCATTCAGTTACCTGACTACCTTTCTTATAGTTTCTGTGGCTATAGCTGGTGTCAAAGGCTGACCTAAGTACCTGCTAAATAATACATATAGGAGGGGGCAGCATTAGCTAGTTCAGCAGCAAATAAATCATTGTTTTTATAGACATGGAAATTTGGCACACATGTAGGAAATAGCTGCAAAATGATAGCAGGATTATACATAAAATAATCAGGGTTTTTTACTTCCTATTAGGACATTATTTTAGGTGTTTATCATGTCGATCAGATCCAATGAACTTCAGCACCTAACATCTTCAGTTCTTTATACAGGTATGGGATCCATTATCCAGAAACCCAAATTATCTCCCACTGACTCTATTCAAAATCTTAAAAATTGTTTCCTTTTTCTTTGTACTAATAAAATCAGTACCTTGCCCTTAATCCCAGCTAAATTATAATTAATCCTTAATATTTCATTTAATATTTTAAATTATTTTTTAGTAAACTTAAGGTATGGCGATTCAAATGACTGAAAGATCTGTTATTCAGAAAACTCCAGGTCCCGAGCATTCTGGATAATAGATACCAAACCTGTACTACATGGGATATCCCTGATTAACTATAAATGCACCTGACTTAACTGCTTGCCTGTCACAGTGCTTGAAATCAGCAATGACTTTAATGAATGCCCAACTATGAGTTTACTGGCACCAAATGTTGTGGCAAAATCAAAAACCCACAGTAGGGAAAGGGTTAAACCCCATGCGTATTCTTTCATTGGAAACAGAAAAGGGAATGAATTTCATGCTCCAACTAAGATTTCTTGGATTTGTTTTTATCTGTTTTTGACAGGTATCAATCTGTATTTTCCCATTCATATTCATAGAAAACACAACACACAACTTTCTTTTCCTGTTATTTTATCTTTTGATTTTTCTAAGCAATAAGCACAGGTGAGTTTACTGTAATTATGCAGTAACCAGAAACGAATCTGCACAGAAACTAGAACAACTTTAAACCTTGCCCATAAAAGCATGTAAGGGAAACAATGAATAAATCTGTTGCATTTTGGCTGCAGTGGGTGAAGGCACAGAATCAGTTATAAGGCAATGTAAATGCAATTTATGCTTTTTAGCAGCTATGGATGAAAGCATAGACATCCTCAACTCTTTATATTTGTTCTTGCTGTCACTGAGAGATTTCAGTTTATTACATTGCATATTAGACTTTTTACATGGCAGGGTTGCCTGGCTTGGCAGCTTTAATGTTTTTAAAGAAAAGGGATGTGGAGTCGCCAAAGGAAAAACTGGTTTCCTGCGGTAGTTCACTCTGCATGTGCAAACCAAATCAATTCTTTGGGGGTTAAAAAACACATCCTGGACTGTTTTTTTAATGGAATATTACTTCTCACTCCAAACATATTCAAAATCTATGCAGTGACAAGAAATAATTTATTTGTCATGTCCAATCAATTTCAATATCAATAGAGAAGTTTTGGTTTACAGTGTTTTCTATACAGGGAAATTCTTTATCATATCAGGGGCCACACAGAGCCGAAATAAGGGTTACAAGCAGAGGCCTGAGGGGCAGAGATTGTGGGGGAAGTAAGTGGTGCAATTCCAGAAAATTTAAATTGGGTTTTATAGAAAATATATCCCAAAAACTCTACAATAAAGTCAAAAAGTTAATCTTTATTTAACATATAATTAAAAGAGTAGGCATACAGACCAATCGATGTTCCGCCTTACACATTTCATACCCACTGGTACTTATTCATAAGTACCACTGGGTATGAAACGCGTAAGGCGTAACATGTGCTCTGTGAACTGGGGGCTATAGCCCAGCATCTATGTCCCTTTAGACAGGCCTTATAGACTGCAGCAGACAAGTGTTATATTTTTGGATTTATAGATGTTGTATTGTCCCAATAACTATCAATAAGCATACCATACACTTTTATAGAATGTTTACTACTGCATTCATGGTCTTGCTTTTGCCAAGGCAAAACAAAATCTTTTTAGCAACGAAAAGAACCAGGGGTCATATATTAGAACCTTCCCTTGAAGCAAATGGTTCTTCATGCTGAGGGTGGTGAAAGTGTAGGATATACTGCTGGGCGATGGTGTGATCCCATTAATGTATTTAGAAGACTTTTTTGTATATATATATATATATATATATATATATATATATATATATATACACACACACAGGTCCTATACCCTATATTTATACAGGTATGGGAGCTTGGGACCTGGGGTTTTTGGATAGCAGATCTTTCTGTAATTTGGATCTTCTTGCCTTAAGTCTACTAGAAAATCAGCTACACATTAAATAAACCAAATAAGATGGTTTTGCTTCCAATAAGGATTAATTATACAGTATCTTAGTCTGTATCAAGTAAAAGGTACAATTTGTGTTAAAAAGGAAATAATTTTTTAAAATTTGCATTATTTGTATATAATTGTGTCTATTCTGAGCTTTCTGAATAATGGGTTTCCAGATAACAGATACAGTATGTACCATACCTGTTTATATTATCTATCTATCTATTCTATTTTTTTTTCCATGTAAGTAAGCCTGAAAGGGTACTTAAGAACAAAAAATTGACCAAAGCTTTATTAAATTGCATATATACATTATATATAAAACAAGGTGGCATCACAGAGATCAACTATCTCTGCCAAACATTATATTTACAGATGAAGCACCAGCCTCCGATAACTTAACTAGTTACAAACAGGACAGCTTGTGTTATCTTGTGTTATCTCGTGCCATCTCACGCAGTGTCAGGGGGGGATCAGTTTTCTGTAACCTTCTGTACTATATCGTAATAGTTTTGTGTCTGTTAATACACTTTAGATGCAAACTGTATCTCTACTACCAAAACCCACAATGGGTTTAAGTGTTCTCATGTTAATCTGCTTTCTACTGTGGAATAACCATTGATGAGCCTGTGACTAGAATCAAGCATGTATTGGATCTTAGTAGAGCTGCACATGGGCACAGAAATGGGATCCGTTATTCGAAAACCTGTTATCCAGAATGAAACACGGGAAGATCATCTTACATAGACTCCATTTTAAACATATAGTTCATATTTTTCAAAATGATTTCCTTTTTCTCTGTAATAATAAAACAGTACCTTGTACTTGATCCCAACTAAGATATAATTAATCCTTATTGGAAGCAAAACCAGCCTATTGTGTTTTTATGGAGATCCACATTATGGCAAGACCCCTTATCCTTTAAACCCCAGGTCCTGAGCATTTTGAATAACTGGTCCCATACCTGTTACTATAGGTTGGTGTCATTTTTGAGTTGCAAAATATTCTCTAATGCATTCCTTCTGACTTTTGACAGTACAATTGAAATGTACCTGATACGGAAACTTGAAAAGCTCTCGTACATGAATTTACAAGGACATTCTGTAGGTACGCAGAAAATCATTTTTTAAGGCTAATGGTAAGTACCTAAGACAAAAATTCCCACAGCAGCGCTGGAAAATACGACAACAGTAAAGAGAATGGTTTTTCTGCATACCAAAGCGGCATGATTTTGATTTTCCTGTAAAAAGAAAATATATGTAATTTACCTTTGCATCAGTCACATACACAGAAAAGCTGGCATATTTCTCAACAGATTTATAACATGGGCTAAACAGATTCTAAATAGCATTGAATTGCTAGTTCTGGGGAATACCAAGCTGCAGGTGATTATAACTGATGTGCAGTTTCCATTGAGGTATTCTGTATTTTGCCAACATTGCATTCATAATACAATACCACAGCCTTCATTTCATTTCTCATTTCCTGATAAAGCAACACTTTTGCTGAAAAATGAAAGGAATAATTGTATTTTAATGCCAAACTCATAAACTTCTGCATTCCTAATCTATTTACTGCAATCTTCAATTTCCTTTAGCCGTCTGAGCTTTCTGTTATTACAAAGCTATTCATGTACTTTCAGGATTTAATGTCTTTGAAAAACTTCAATAATGGCATTCCCTCTGTGTTCAGGCTTTGTTACTTTCAATACTCGTACTGGTAATAATCACTTCAGAACATAGAGTCAAGTGCTACAGAAGCAAAATGACATTTTATTGCAGTGCTGTGGAAAATTGCAGCAGCACCATCTCAATATATTAGATAACAAGATGACTATATAACGCGTGTATGGTGCTTTTCTTTAAAAAAGTTATTTGCATCTGTAATAATTTCTTAGAAACCTACTAATGGGATTGTGGGGCTAAAAATTGCTTCAAAGCAGTTACTACTAAGATTAAGTTACATGTTACCGATCACCTGATAATAGACCATTTATTTAATATGCTAGATATCACCTTAGTTGACAGTATTTCAAAGGCTCAACAGGAGGGTTGAGCTTCATTAATATTAACACTACTTAATTGTTAATTGCCCTGGTCATCACACTAAATATTACACAGTAAACTGTACTGGGGCCATGTCCCAGACATGTCCATAGGACAGAATTCAAGACCTCGGCTGTGTCTAGTGAAACCAGAATCCTCTTTTTGGGTTTGTTTTGGTTTGCTTCAGTACTGGTGAAGAGCCTCATTTTATTAAAGGAGAACTAAACCTTAAAAATGAATGTGGCTAAAAATGCCATATTTTATATACTTAATTTATTGCACCAGCCTAAAGTTCCAGCTTCTCAATAGCAGCAATGATCCAGGACTTCAAACTTGTCACAGGGGGGTCTCCATCTTGGAAAGTATCTGCAACACTCACATGCTCAGTGGGCTCTGAGCAGCTGTTGAGAAGCTAAGCTTAGGGGTTGTCAAAAATTATCAAGCAGAAAATTAGGTTTGTCTGTAATATAAGATGATGCTACAGGGCTGATTATTAAATTCTGATGCTAATTGCACTGGTTTCTGTGATACCAAGTAGTAATTATCTGTATTAATTACTAATCCACCTTATATTGTGACATTTCTATTATGTATGTGTACTGTATATTGTGAATCAGTCCCTAAGCTCAGTAAGTGACAGCAGCACAGAGCATGTGCAGTGAATCAGCAGAAAAGAAGACGGGGGGCTACTGGGGCATCTTTGGAGACACAGATCTTTACTGCTAAAGGGCTGTGGTTGTCTTGGGCTGGTACAGAAGCCCAGAACATAATGTTCAGCATTTCTAGCCTACTTCTTTAGTCAAGCTTTAGTTCTCCTTTAAAGGGGTTGTTCGCCTTTAAGTTAACTTTTAGTTTGATGTAGAGAATTATATTCTAAAGCTGGCCATAGATGTTGAGATTTTTCAAAGATCAGATCCTGATCGTGAGACCACGATCTTCTCGGAACGATCGTACAATCGTACGAATTTACCATCAACTAAAAAGACCAATTTGCCAGGAAAACAAAGGGGAGCTGCCTGCTTGGCCCTGCAAACATAGATAGATTGCACTGGGACCGACAAAGATTTTTTGACCTGGCCGATCAATTTCCTGACAGATGTCGGCGGAAAAATCATAAGATGTACGATCGTTCGAATCCCACTAACCGCACGACAATTTCGAAGGATTGGTCGGGCTTACCTAAAATCGGTCGTTCGGCAAGAACCTTAAGACAGTATGCAATTGGAGAGTAAGTAAGCGTAACTGCTCCGACTCACCACATGTGCCTGTAGAAGGGCCTGGTAGCTTGTGATTGTACGGTAGGTGCTGGATTCCTTCAGCGTCCCACGCTGCACAATATGGAAGACAAAAAGAGGTGGTTCCGCACTACAAAGTATTAAGAATCAAAATCTTTATTCGTCCATGTTTAAAAAGACACGCTTCACAACATTGCTTGACGCGTTTTGGTCGCAAACGCCCTTAATCATAAGTATAAGGAGACATTGGGAAAATGACGATATATACTGTATAGACAAGGTCTACAGCGACCTCTAATGGTATATTGCCAAAACAAAATTGTCCAGCTAAAGACAGAGGTATAATATATGCCGTTACCCCCTAGGAATAGATAAATATTAAAAGGGTTATTTGTATAAACCTATTAACATTATGAAGTCCATTATGAGTAAAAAAGAAAGGAAAAAAAGCCAAAAACACATACAGCAAATTATATCATTTATACGAAATAGAAGATATCAAATCTGGTGTAAACCTTGGGGACTATGTGTATTCAGATTAATATCCAGTAAGCCTCTCAATGTTCAGTGTACGTAACATATCCCCCCCTTAAAGGGAACTCACCTTTTCAATGATTTCAACCCCTAGATCCAAGAAACTCTGATTTCTGCATGTGCTAAAATGTCTGCCAATAGGAGATCTGCTGTCGCATTTCTCAATGGCATTTAAATGCTCCCTAATTCTCTCTTTGAGGGGGTGAACAGTCCGTCCAACATATTGTTTTGAACATAATCTACATTCCAGCAAATAGACCACATGGTTACTACAATGATTATTATACTTGTGATTTTTATATATTTTACCTGTAATATTTGATCCTAATTCGGAACTAACTGTAATCACTTTTCATGTCTTACAGGGGTATTTCCCACATTTATAGGTCCCTCTGGTACATGACCAGTTGTCCAAAGATGGAGGAGCTGGACTGGACTCGAAACTGGGAGATAATATTTTACCCAATGTGGAAGATCTTCTTGATATAAATTTCAAAGAACTGTTCCTAAAATTTCTTTTAGTATAGAATCATCAAACAAAATTGGGAGATGTTTTCATATTATTTTACAAATGTCATTATATTCAGTGCTGTACGCCATACTGAAATAAATTGGGGTATTACCATCTCCATTTCTATTGCTGTTTTCTAAAAATTAAGATGAGCAGATTCAACAATATCAGCAGAATAACCTCTATCAGCATAATTGATTGTTCATCATATATTTCAATTGTAGAGCAATTTCGCCTAAGTGTAAAAACTGACTGAATGGAATGCTCATTATAGTGTATCGCGGCTCTCTGAATAGTGTTACCAGCCATTGGTTTAATGTATATTTTGGTTACAGTTTTGCCTGTGGATGGCATATCCATAAGTTTGGTATCCAAAAAATTCTATAGTACCCAGATTCTGATTAAAGGTAAACGACAAATTTAAGGAATTGGTATTTAAATAATGTCTGATGATCCAGACTAAATAACTATGAGATCATCTATGTAGAGACCATAATAAATGATACAGTCGTCTCCAAAGACGTGGGTACGCTCCCACCAACCCATGTATAGGTTGGCATAGGATGGTGAGAACTTAGCTCCCATTGCTGCTCCATGTCTTTGGAGATAATATGAACCATCAAAATAAAAATAGTTATGAGTCAAAAGAAATTCAAGAGCCAAGATCAAAAAGGAAATACAGTCATGTGAATAAAGTCCTGAATTATGTAATATATAATTGATGGCCTCCAAACCCTTTGAATGTAGGATACAAGAATATAGAGATTGGACATCCATGTCTTTCAATTTGAATAGCAAATGGGCAGTATCTCTTAGATAAGATCTTAAATTTGTAACTATTGGCTGGAAACAATGGTCAACCCAAATCGAAAGACCCTCGTTTTAAAGGGATCCTGTCATCGGAAAACATGTTTTTTTCAAAATGCATCAGTTAATAGTGCTACTCCAGCAGAATTCTGCACTGAAATCCATTTCTCAAAAGAGCAAACAGATTTTTTTTATATTTAAATTTGAAATCGGACATGGGGCTAGACATAATGTCAATTAGTTCCCATTCTTCCTCTGTAAAATTGTACTGTAGTTCCAATTCCCATTTTCATTTGAAGTTGCTCAGTGGTGCTTCCGGTCCGTTTATAAGCATTTTGTAGATAAATGTAATGCAGACATTTCATGAGGGACAGGGCCAGAACTAGGGGTAGGCAGAGTAGGCACGTGCCTAGGGTGCAAAGCTGGGGGGTGCCTACACTCTCTGTTGCCTACCCCATGTCCAGTCCCATATCTTTCTGATCCATTTTGCGCTTCTGCGGCTCTGTGTGCCAACTTGCGCACCAATTCGCACATGCACGAGTGGCAATTCACGCATGCGCATACCGAGCTGCAATTCCCACGCCAAGCGGCAGTTCATGCATGCGCACATCCAGCTGCCGCTGGGACCGGCCAGGTTGCCTAGGGCGTCTGGCCAGCATGGCCCGGCTCTGATGAGGGGTGTGCTCTATTCTCGTAAATAATTATTCAAATACATTATCCTCTGGTCCTGTAGCATCTGTGATCCATTTAGTGTTTAGAAAGTGCTGTAACTTAATCAAGGGATGTAATATCTTCTGTTGGTATAATGTCATCTATTTGTTTGTGCCTTTCCATCTAGCAGTTGAAAGGCCCATAAAGACGCTGAGTGAGACCATTTTTTTAAATGAATGGGCCTCATTCCCAGGGGTAATTCTTTATTGTGTAATATGGGAGTTAATCTGGAGCTATTATTAGAGAGACTTTTCTTATATTTCAACATATCCCAGGTGGTGGCTATTTCCCTGATGATCAGGTCTTGAGTTTTTATCCTCTGGCGACAGTCCTTAGGCAGTCACATACGTCTGTGATTTGAAGAGGCTGGAATATGGATAGGAAAAGTCCTGAATAGAAAGATGAGTAATAAAAAGTAGAAAAAACAATAAATTTGTACATTGCGTCAGTGACCCCCATTTGAAAGCTGAAAAGAATCCATAGTAGAAGGCAAATAAATAAGAAAAAACTAAAAATAAATAAACAATGAAGACTAGATGAAACGTTGCTTAGATTTGGCCATTCTATAACATACTAAAAGTTAACATAAAGGTGAAACACCCCATCTAAAAACAAAATGCTCTGTAAGGTCCGAAGTCTTCCTTTCAAACCCCCTAATGAGTATGATAGCAGTATTTTTAATGTCAACAACACATCGTGCCAAGGATTCATGACTCTAGAGAAGAGTGAGAGACAACATGAAACAGCATCAATAGGGTACCAAGATTAATGCCCCTTAAAGGAAAACTATCCCATCAAAATAAATATATGTGCTGTAGATATATTTAAGTAAATATTGCCTTTTTTCCCTTGAGCTCCATTATGTGATTGTGTCTGTGCTTCCTTGGAGATCACCTGACCAGAAATACTGCAGCTCTAACTGAAACAGGAAGAAGTATGGAAGCAAAAGACAGAACTGTCTGTTAAGTGGCTCATGTGACCTAACATGTATCATTTGTTTGGTTTGTTTGTGTGCACCATGAATCCTATGATCCCTGGGGATGGTCCTTATTTTTTAAAAAGGCAATTATCTATTTATCACTACTCAATGGCACATACTACTATATATATAATAATATATATTATTTTGAAAATGGTTTATTTACTTGAAGCACGGTTTTACATATGAACTTTTTAAATGCAATCTATTATTATCATCTTTTTTTAAAAATTATGTTCTAATTCGATTATATTCGATTTCTCAGTGCTGATACTGGCTTCTATTGTTTCTAAATTCCATTGGGTACCTGAAAATGATTTTATACCAAATATATGTATATATTCAAGGATATATTTGATTTTTCATCTGATTGGTGGCTGTTGCCTTTATTTAATGCAGGTTTACATTTAAATATCTTGCGATGACGCAAATAGCATGTTTTAAGATTCCAGTGCGCTGCTCTTTATGAATACGTTTGAATATTTATTAGTCAGAGGCATATTTATACAATTATACTATACTATTTCTTTAACCGATTCATATTTCCTTTGTGAGCAGTGAAAAGATTAGCAAAAAAGCAATTTTGCATTAAAAAATACTACACAGTTATAGTTTTCTTGACAACTTTATACAACCCTTAAAAGGAACTATTCAAAACATACTCTCTCTCTCTATATATATGCTGTCAAATATAACAACTGGATATGTACAGTATATGAACCCTTTCAAATATATAAAAAGGCTAGATCACACTCCCTTGCTCTCTCTATTTGTGCCCCTGACCTGTCCTTATTAAAAATATGATAAATATTTAACTGTTTCATTTACTCTACAATGGCATTTATTTTATTGATACAGAGCAAACAATGAAACTGTGTGACCTTTCACTCCAAAGTGTAATGAGTCCCAGTACAGACCTTTGTGCTTTCCACTTTACTCATAAAAACAGGCAGATGAAATCAAAGGGGAGCAGCAGCAGCTGCTGTGGAGCAAAATGAAGAAAGAATACAAATGCACTGCACCATCAATATACAATACCTGCATATATAATAATTAATGTTACCTAAAACAGTTAATGCAATCTACAATACCTGTGCTCCTAGGGTTATTTATCAAAGTCTGAATTTATCTCAATGTTTTCTGCTACAAACTCCAATCAACTCCGCTTGGGTTTTTTACACTTATTTATTATTACATTTTCCAGAAAAAATTTTTGCGGTAAAAAAAATAACAGATTTTCACGATTTTTTGGAGTTTTTCATACGATATTCACGAATTTCAAGATTTTTCTGCAATTTTTACCTGAAAACTCTGAAAAGTTCGGGGTATTGCACGAAAACCCAGCGCACATCAAAAATCATTGGGACTTCTCCCATTGACTTATATGCAACCTCGAAAGGTCTGAGATGCCGGATTTTCAGATTCTGACTTTTCCATCCTCAGGGTTTAATAAATTCTAAAAAATTTGTGATTTTTTAAAAGTCTGATATTATATAAAAAAAAAAAATCATGATTTTTGCATTCAGAGTTTAGTAAATAACCCCTAAGTATTGTTAGATAGATAATGATCCAACCCTGGAGTTTTTAAAAAAACAATTCCTCTTCAATCAAAATGATAACATGAAATAGAGTCTCCAGAGTGGATCATCATCACCCTAATAAAGTGGGGTTAGTTGATGTCTCTTTTACATACTGTAACGATCGCCGCCCGGAGCAGGCCCAGGAGCTCCGGGCGGCGCGTCCATCTTCGCCGGCGTCGCTCCCAAAATGGCGGCGCCCATGGCCGCCACGTGGGTAGCGGCGCCGGGTGATGACGTCAGCGCGCCGACGTCGGCGCAAGTGCGTCAATGACGTCAGAATGGCGCCAAATTTGAAAATAAAAACTCCAACTAGACGCCAGAATGGCGCCCAAGAATAGGATTACTTTCCTGAAGCATATCCTGGGTTTCCTGTGTGCCTTATTGCCTAATATTGTTCCTGCCTTGTATCCTGACCTTTTTGCCTGGACTTTGGACTTTGATTGTATTCTGCCTGCCTGTGAACTCTTGCCTGATCCTGACTATTCTCCGTTTAACCCTTTGGATACCGCGACCTTGTTCCCTCAAGAGGGCTTCCTCCTTGATCCAGACAACCTCCCTGGAGGGAGCTCCCGGCTCCCTGACATTATTCTTGGGCCATGGATCCCTTTGAGGAAGCCACACCTCATGTCGGACGAGCGCTCCGCGGACTGGCATCCCGCATGGAGGACTACGAAAACCAGCAAGTTCACATTGGGCAAGCACTCGATGTCCTGCTGGCTCAAGTGCCTTCTGCGTCCTCTACTGCTCCACCTACTGGGGATCCCCCCATGGCGGCAGCCCCCACGAACACAAGCTACCCGACAGGTGAGCCTCGCATTCCACCTCCCCCTCGTTTCAGTGGGGACCCACAAGCCTGCAGGGGATTTGCCACGCAATGCCAAATTCAATTTGAGTTCCAACCCACACAGTTTCCAAGCGAGCGTTCCAAGGTGGGGTATGTGATGTCTCGATTGGAAGGCAAGCCACTGGAGTGGGCAACGTCTCTTTGGGAGAAGAATTCCCCGCTGACTTTTGATGTTAAAGACTTTCTCCAAGCTTTTCGTATAGTCTTTGATGCTCCAGGTCGGGTTACGAACGCCCCTGCCCGTCTCTTGCAGCTCCGGCAAGGAAGCCGCAGTGTCAATGAGTATGCTATAGACTTCCGAACACTGATGGCGGAGACTTCCTGGTGTGATGACGCTTACAAGGCTGTATACTACCAAGGCCTATCCATTCGCATCAAAGATGATCTCGTCTCCAGAGAGACTCCTGACACCCTGGAAGGGTTGATCGCTCTATCCATTAAGGTGGACACTCGTCTCAGAGAGCACCAGGTGGAGAGAGAGCGCAGTAGACGATTTTCTCCCATGTTGGCCCCTCGCTTTCAAAGGCCGATTCTGCAAACACCCGCTGTTCCTGTGACCCATGTGTCGATGTCTCCCTTGGAGGAACCCATGCAAGTAGGAAAGACTCGCCTCTCCGAGCAGGAAAGACTCCGAAGACGTATGGCAGGTCTCTGTTTATACTGTGGTGGGCATTCCCATTTTGCCAACGCCTGTCCTGCCAAAGCCAAGAGTTTTGTACCCCGAGGTATGTCTCAGGTTTCTTATGTAGGGGGCATCACTCGAGGTTCTCTGGAGAAGTATCAAGAAAATTCACGCAGGCTTCTCCTTCCTTTGCAGATTCACCTGGCAAGTAAGTCTATCTTCGAAAGGGCCTTCCTCGACTCCGGAGCGGATGGCAATTTCATGGATGCCTTTTTTGCCGAACGCATGAAGATTCCTCTGCTTCCATTGTCTTCTCCCCTGCGAATTACTGCCATAGATGATAAACCCCTGGAGTTTGAATTCGTCACAAAGTTCACGGCGGAACTATCTGTACAAGTTGGGGCGCTGCATCAAGAAAAACTTTCATTCTTCATCATCCCCTGTCCTTCTACTCCAGTGATATTGGGTCTTCCATGGTTACGTCTGCATAACCCCACCATAGACTGGTCCACTGGGCAGATCTCTCGTTGGAGTTTATTTTGCCTGCAACATTGCCTTCCGCCAAAACCCCTCGAGAAGGTGAATGTCTCCTCTGCGGAATTAAAGACTTTGCCCTCCACTTACAAGGGATTTTCCGATGTGTTTTGTAAAAAGTCTGCAGAGTTCCTTCCCCCACATCGCTCCTACGACTGTCCGGTTGAACTCCTGCCTGGAGCTATGCCCCCCAGAGGGCGCACCTACCCTCTCTCTCCTGCAGAGACTACCGCTATGAAGGAGTACATCCAAGAAAATCTCCAGCGGGGGTTTATCCGCCCTTCTACCTCTCCTGCAGGGGCTGGGTTCTTCTTCGTGGAGAAGAAGGACGGAGGCCTTCGGCCTTGTATAGACTATCGGGGTCTGAATAAGATCACCGTGAAAAACAGATACCCTCTGCCCCTGATTGCCGAGCTCTTTGACCAGCTGAAAGGGGCCAAGATTTTCTCCAAGTTGGATCTCCGGGGGGCCTACAACCTCATTCGCATCCGGGAGGGTGACGAATGGAAGACGGCATTCAACACTCGGGATGGGCACTATGAATATCTCGTTATGCCCTTCGGCCTATGCAATGCCCCTGCCGTCTTCCAGGAGTTTGTGAATGATGTGTTCCGAGATCTCCTAGGAAGGTTCGTAGTCGTATACTTGGACGACATCCTGATCTTTTCCAAGGACCTTGAAAGTCATCGCTCCCAGGTGAAGGAGGTACTCTCTCGTCTGAGGAAGAACTCTCTTTTCGCCAAGTTGGAGAAGTGTGTTTTCGAGGTATCCAAGATCCCCTTCCTAGGATACATTATCTCTCCAGAGGGATTTGAGATGGACCCCGTGAAAGTGTCGGCCATCCAGGAGTGGCCTCTCCCACTGAGTACCAAAGCAATCCAGAGATTCGTCGGATTTGCTAATTATTATCGACAGTTCATCCGGGGGTTCTCTTCCCGCATTGCACCTATCCTGGCCCTCATCCGAAAAGGGGGTAAACCCAGCCTGTGGCCTCCATCTGCTATAGAAGCCTTTCAGTCCTTGAAAGAGGCCTTCACGTCCGCTCCTGTTCTTCGACATCCCAATCCTGCACTACCCTTCTGCATCGAAGTTGATGCTTCTGAAGTCGGAGCCGGAGCTATCCTGTCTCAGAGACATTCCTCTGATGGAAAATTGCACCCCTGTGCGTTTTTCTCCAAGAAGTTCTCATCCGCAGAGCAGAACTATGACGTCGGGAATCGAGAACTCTTGGCAGTCAAGCTTGCCCTTGAAGAATGGCGTCACCTCCTGGAGGGTTCTGAAATTCCTGTCCAGATTTTCACTGATCACAAAAATCTGGAGTTCATACAGTCCCTCAAGAGGCTAAATCCCAGACAAGCCAGGTGGGCCCTTTTCTTTTCCCGATTTAACTTTGTTTTGACTTATCGCCCAGGTTCCAAAAATCTGAAGGCCGACGCCTTGTCTCGTAGCTTCACTCCGGTGGACCGTGACCCTGAGAGACAGGAACCAATCATTCCACCAGTCAAGATCATTGCCTCTCTGTATCCCCAATTTGCCGACCAGATTCTGGCTGGGCAGTCCTCGGCTCCTCAAGATACTCCGATTGGCATGGCCTTCGTCCCTCCAGAACTTCGCCTGGCCATCCTGCAACAAACCCACTGCTCCAGGCAAGCTGGACATCCTGGTTCGGCTAAGACCCTTGAACTCCTGAGGCGCCTAGTCTGGTGGCCTGATATCCGCAAGGATGTAAAGGACTTTGTGGCTGCTTGTAATGTCTGCGCCACTTCTAAGCCTAGCCATTCCCGCCCCAGTGGGTTGTTACAGCCTTTGCCGGTACCCTCTCGTCCATGGACGCACCTCTCTATGGACTTTATTGTCGAACTTCCTCCCTCCGGTGGGAATACTGTGATCTGGGTTGTTATTGATCGCTTCTCCAAAATGGCCCATTTCATCCCTCTGAAGAAGTTGCCCTCTGCGGTGGAGTTGTCCCAGCTTTTTATCCAGTACATCTTCCGCCTGCATGGTTTCCCGGTGGAGATCGTCTCCGATAGAGGCACCCAGTTTACTGCCAAGTTCTGGCGTTCCTTATGCAAAGACCTGGGAATTGTTCTTCAGTTTTCATCTGCATACCACCCGCAAACGAATGGGGCAGCTGAACGTGTCAACCAAGCCCTGGAGCAGTTCCTGAGGAACCACGTATCCCTCTGCCAGGATGACTGGTCTGATCTCCTCCCATGGGCGGAATTCGCTCATAATAATGCTTGTCATTCCTCTACAGGAAGGTCTCCGTTCATGTGGGTGTATGGTCAGCATCCTCAAGCTTTTCCCCAAGACTTTGTGCTATCTGACGTCCCGGCTGCCGACTACTCCGCAGCCCATATGTCTGCTATTTGGGCTGCGACCAAGTTGAACCTAGAGAAGAGTGCTCTGGTTCATAAGACTTTCGCGGATCGTCGTCGAAGATCCTCTCCTCTCTACAAGGTGGGTGATAATGTCTGGCTCTCTTCCAGGAATATCCGGTTGAAGATACCATCTCCCAAGTTGGGTCCAAAATTCGTGGGACCATTTCCCATCTTGGAGATAATCAACCCTGTGGCTGTCAGACTCCAGCTTCCACCAGAGATGAGAATCCCCAACGTGTTCCACGTGTCTCTGGTGAAACCCGCCATCACCAACCGGTTCTCTGGCAGTCAGTCTCCTCCTCCTGCCATCTCAGTGGAGGGTCAACTCGAGTACGAGGTGGAGAAAATCCTAGACTCCAGAATCTCCAGAGGGTCCCTTCAGTACCTCATTCAGTGGAAGGGCTTTGGCCCTGAAGAATGCTCCTGGGAAGGACACCGTGATGTTCACGCTCCTCGTCTGGTGAGGGAGTTCCATTCCAAGTTTCCCCAGAAGCCAAGTCCTGGTGGTCCAGAGGCCCCCCGTGAGGGGGGGGGTACTGTAACGATCGCCGCCCGGAGCAGGCCCAGGAGCTCCGGGCGGCGCGTCCATCTTCGCCGGCGTCGCTCCCAAAATGGCGGCGCCCATGGCCGCCACGTGGGTAGCGGCGCCGGGTGATGACGTCAGCGCGCCGACGTCGGCGCAAGTGCGTCAATGACGTCAGAATGGCGCCAAATTTGAAAATAAAAACTCCAACTAGACGCCAGAATGGCGCCCAAGAATAGGATTACTTTCCTGAAGCATATCCTGGGTTTCCTGTGTGCCTTATTGCCTAATATTGTTCCTGCCTTGTATCCTGACCTTTTTGCCTGGACTTTGGACTTTGATTGTATTCTGCCTGCCTGTGAACTCTTGCCTGATCCTGACTATTCTCCGTTTAACCCTTTGGATACCGCGACCTTGTTCCCTCAAGAGGGCTTCCTCCTTGATCCAGACAACCTCCCTGGAGGGAGCTCCCGGCTCCCTGACACATACAGTGTAAAATAAGAAGTGTTATATATTGCAGCTGTACATAACACATTTCTAGTTAAATCCTCTACTTAGATATTAATAATTAACTGCAAGTAACAGTAATAGTTAATTAAACAATCGTTCCCCACATGCGACTAGGAAGCATGCTGTCCCTTTATCTATGCCACCCTAGGCCCATGCTTTTGTGGCCTTGCAAGAAATCTGGGCCTCTTTGTGGAAATTAGTTTATTTGTGAATTTTTTCTCTAAAAATCTTTATTTTTTTAAAACTCTAAAAATGTTATATTCATTATGTGTAAAAACCACAAAAACAAGTAAAAGCTGTTGAGTCCTAAAAAACAGGATCAGCGCAGCTCCCATTGACTTCTATAGGACCAGGTGTATTTACCCAGGTATTTACCAGGTGAAGTTTTGCTTTAGAGGTTTTTACACTTATAACAATCTAACATTTTTAGAGCGTTTTACAAATATAGAAAACCACAAATGGTTCAAAATTTTTGGAAAAATTTCCAATTTAAAGGAATAGAGTTTAATCATAGTTTCAAAAATCTCTAAAAACAATAACATTCGACCTTTAATAAATAGGTCTCCACTACACAAGACATTTGATAACATGTTAAAATACTGTATGTCTGAGCGAACACTTTAATGTAAATTATACATTTTTAGAGCTAAATACAGATGGGTGTTACTTGCACATAAACATACAGGACCTGATTGTTCAACCTTTTTCTGTCCATACTTGAATGCATCTGACTTTGTGATACTCACCAAAAGTAAACTGCACAATGTTGTTGATTCTCAGACTGTGACCTGCAGCTAAAGAGTCAGCGAGTACAGATTGTTACCAGGCTGAGCGAGCAAAACAGATCAGCAGAGCTCAACTCAGTTTTGCTGTTATTTGAATTATGGGGTCATGAGATGTGAATGGACCAGTTACAGCTTTGCTTACATTTCAATGGCACCTTTTATGCAGGGAAATTACCTTTTTGTTTGGTTGTAAACGTTTGTGCGATGGCCTTTTTCAGCCCTGTGACGCAGCAATCGTATACTGTCCCTTGCCAAAGTATTCAGACCCAATTCTATCATTTTACTAATAATAAATCCTGCAGTTTCATTTTAATCAACCTTTTTTTAGTTTCATACCAATAAAACTCAACATTAGTGTTTTAATGTGACATTTCTTTATGTTGTTTGCATGAGTAGTCAGTCTCCACAACAACAGTTCTAAACCTTTTAGGGAAAGTATTTACCAGCTTTTCACTCTATTAATTTTGGCAGTTTTGCTTCATGTTGTTCTGGTTAATCTGATGATGCTCATGCACATAGGATTTGAAAAAGTGTGACAGAGTAGCACTACTGTCTTTCAGAGCTTATTCTTTTTAGTTTGGCAACTATTTGCAAGGAAACCCACACAGACACAGTTCTCCCTACGCATGAGTGGATTTCCTTTGGCTGCCTTGGGTTTTTTTTACACTCAAAATTTACAAACTACTCATGAAACCAAATATACAGTGTTGTGCCACTGAGGATCCCCACCCCTATTGTCAACTTACTGCGGAGACCCCCCAGCTTTGTGTTCCTCCTGAACCTGAGGATCCTGCACTGGAGCCCACTGGGGACAGGGTCCCTCAGGATTTCTCCCAATTCTGCCTTAGACTATGATCTCCACTGGGGAAAAACCTGATGAACAACTTTGTAAAGCTCTGAGTAAATGTGTCAGTACTATGGGGTGATTTTACTGTTATATTGTGCTTAAAAATTCACATTCTGGTCAGATTTTAGATCCCTTGCAGTATGGATTAATGTCAGTGGAAGTCAGTCTTCTTATTGAGCTCAAACATCCCATCTCTTCTACAGCTTTCGAAGAATCTGATGACCTGTCACATTCTTCTGAATCATCACATTATAAATGTTTTACATTTTGTAAATAGAATAAAATGCAAGGTTTAGATACCCCAGTTTAAGTTTTTTTTTTATCAAAATCCAAAAAGTTCTCACTATTTTCTGAAAAAAATTCAACCAAATCCACATGGACTTCCCCCCCCCTATTTATCACAAAAATTTCTTGTCCAGGAAAAGACCAGATGAAATCGTGAAAAAATCCGAACCGTTCAACTTTTTCGGATTTTCGCCTGAAAATCGCCTAAAAAAGTTTTTTATCGAACGAAATCGAGTGCAGATCTGGAGATCTTCCAATTGTAAACGGGACATCTGCCATTGACTTCGTGAACTCGGCAGGTTTGAGATGGAGCACTTTTTTATTCTGACTTTTAACACCATCGGGTTTAATAAATCTTGAAAAATTCTATTTTTTTTCTACGAAAAAATTGCGTTTTTCTCCTATAAAAGTCCTGAAAAAATTGGACTTATATAACCCCCCAAATGCTAGGACATATACTATCTAAAAAAATAAATAAAAGCATATTATTTCTAATCTTTAGATGGAGTGAGGTCAGGACTGGGCCTTTGTAATATACTTACCCAGGGCTGGAACTAGGGGTATCCAAGAATAAGAAATCCTGCTCTCTCGGCGCTGTGCTGCAAATCCACTTGGGGAACTAGGGGTAGGCAGAAGAGGCACATGCCTAGAGCACAAAGGCAGAGGGTGCCAGGCACATACCTCTTCTGACGCCTTCCCTTAGTTCGGACAGTTTTGTCCAGAAGCTGTGGTAGCAGTTCACGCAAGTGTGCGCTTTACGGTGCATGCGCACTAGCGATCCCTCGACAAGCGCGATCGGTGGGGCTGACATGCCCGGCACTGTACTTACATATTTGTATGTTCACTGATCCCAGTGTTTGGGATCATTGTCCTGCTGAAAGGTGAGCTATAACCTAAGATTCAATATTTTAGCAAACTGAAACTGACTTGTTCATGTATTTGGCCTTGTCTATTCTTTCTTGTGTTTAAACATGATCCCCAGACTCTGCTAATGAAAGGCAGCCCCACAATATCTATATTTTAGTGTTCAGTACTTTAACCAAAATGTTATAAAATGACAAAATGTACATTTTACTATGCATCAAAAGAAAAGTATAAAAATGCATATACATATAGAGACACTATTACAGCATCAGCATCATTAGATCACTCTAGTCTGGCCTGTTTAGGGTACCAAAATACCTAAGATTAACTGCCATGTCATTTTTAGTCTGGCAGCAGCATGCTGGTATCCAGAACTTAATGTTGTGTGGAATTAAAATCTTTAAGCACTTTTGCAGCATTATGCAGTTTAGAATTAACCTTTGGTCCTTTACTCTTTACCAAGGGATCATTAGTGAGATAGATGGACTCTTATAACCCCAAGTTAATTAAAGAATACCTGCAAAGAAATATTTATACCACTGGCTGAATGGCAGCAAGGAGCAATATAAGGTTTTAATACATAAAAATTAAAGAGAAATTGGCACTACTTCAGCTGAAACATATTGCAGAGAACAACTGCTGCCAAAACCACTAAAATGCCAGTCTAACCAACAATTAATGGCTGATCAGTTGTTTATTTTTACACAATATAGAGGATTGATAGAAGTAGGGGTGCACTGAACCGAATCCTAATTTGCATATGCAAATTAGGGGAGGGAAATAACGTGACTTTTTGTTGCAAAACAAGGAAGTATAAAAAATTCCCCTTCCCACCCCTAATTTGCAGTATTCGGCCGAATCTTTCGCGAGGGATTCGAGTGTTCGGCCAAATCCAAAATAGTGGATTCGGTGCATCTCGAGAAAGAAGGCCCCAAAGTAAATTCACATACCTCACCAATGTATTCAAAATGTTTATTCAGGTACACACTGAGGTAACCTTATGTAGTTCGCGTTTCACAAACACTGAGAGACTTATTTATTAATGGTCCGATTTTAGTGGTTTTAGAAACCACAACTAAACTTACAAACTCTAAAACCACAATTGTCATTGGATTTATTAAAAATTCTGATTCTAAAAAGTACAAATGAAAAAAAAGCCTGAACAATCCAGAGAGGAATATAAATACCTCGAAAACCTCTAAAAACCTTTAGTTTCTAGCTGAGAAATAATCTGAAATCCTCTAAAAGTCCAAATTGATTTAAAGCGATCCAATAAGATCAGCACAGCTCCCATTGACTTCTAGAGCACCTCCACAACTTTCTCTTGGGGTAGTATTGCATTAAAAGTTTTTATGGTTTTTACTCTTATGGTCAAAACTGTCAAATTTGACTAGGGAATTAGTCAAATTTGATTTGGGTTTTTTTAAAAATTTGAATTTGATTTTCGTGATTTATCATACTCTAGCCAAATTCGACTATTCGCCACCTAAAGCCTGCCGAATTGCTGTTTACGACAATGGGAGAGGTCCAGGGATGAATTTGGAGTTGTTTGCAGCCTTCCTGTCATTCCAGTTTTTTTCTTGAATCCATGTAGGTAGATTCCATTCATCCGAGTTTAAAAAATTTGATTTAATCAGTACATTTCGATTGGTCGAACTTTGAATTTATGGGCATTTAGCGGAGTTTTTAAATATTCACATGAATTCGAAATTTGACCTTTGATAAATGTGCCTTTTAATAAATCTAACTTTTTAATTATTTTTTTTAGTTATATAGGACAACCGCAAATGTTTTCGATATTCATGGGAAAAAAAGAAAATGGGCCACTGAATCATAGGAGAATATGAGAGTGCCTTCTCTACATCAATACAGTTTTTGTTTTCACAAATAAAAAATATTGCCAGTGACAAATTTCAATCCTATGTAAATGTATATAATATATATATATATATATATATATATATATATATATATATATATATATATATATATATATATATATATATATATATATATAGATTTGTACATAAGGATCCGCACACCACTATTTTTCATCAAAATAAGTGTTTTATTCGGTACATAGATCCGACGTTTCGGCCCACATTAGGCCCTTATGTGGGCCGAAACGTCGGATCTATGTACCGAATAAAACACTTATTTTGATGAAAAATAGTGGTGTGCGGATCCTTATGTACAAATCTCTATATGAATTTTTTTTGGACCCTGCACCCACAAAGATCATACCAAGTCCGGTCTTCAGAGTGCGGTCATTTGACACAGATTATATATATATATATATATATATATATATATATATATATATATATATATATATATATATATATATATATATATATATATATATATATATATATATATATATATATATATTTATATTAATAAATGAATTGTAGGTACGATATTATACATTATTTTATTGGGGAAGTGATTACAATATTTATCACACCAACAAATTTGTGAAAACTCGTATAATGAGCAGCTTTGAAGTGACATCTCAGCTTACATGTTATTGTCTTTTCTGTGTGCAAACAATTAGAAGCACATTTATCAAAGGTTGAATTTTGAATTCATATGGTATGACCATGTTTCATTGGCATTTTTTGCCTTGAAGAGCTGGTTAAGGCCACAATGTGAATTAAACTGAGCACTTAAAATGATTATTCCTTTCTGTTATTCACTACTATGTAAGTGTGCTATATTATCTAATCTATGTATTATTTTGTTATAGTCAGGGTCGGACTGGGGGGCCAGGGGCCCACCGGGACTCCAGTCCAGGGCCCCCCTACAGACCACCGTCCCCCTGCTGCAACGCATCGTCCTTCAGTGTGCATGCGCACACGATGGCCCCCTCTGTGTGCGCACCGTGCTCCGTCTGCACGCATGCGCGCATGGCGCTGCGTCTGCACGCATGCGCGCACGGCGCTGCGTCTGCACGCATGCGCACACTGCGCATCCACGAAGATCCTTTTTTTTTTTTTTCAAAAAACAAGCATCGGGGGAGGGGGCCCGGCCCGGCGGGGGCCCACGAGGGTCGGGGCCCACCGGGTTTTTTCCCGGTGTCCCGCCGGGCCAGTCCGACACTGGTTATAGTGCATGCAATGATATTGTGCTCCAGTTGTGAAATTACTCACATTTTAGAATGTATAATGTATCCTTGGCTAAAATGTTGCATTTTCCTATTTTGATGAGCCCAGATTTGGTTTAGCATGACGTTACTCCTAATTACCATTCTATATATATTCAGTAGTTTGTAATTCCTGAAATTCACAGTGTTGAAGTTACTCTTTTCATATGCAGATATAGGGGTAAATTTACTAAGCAGCTAAAATTTACCAGACAATTCGATCAGACAATGCTAACTTACTAAAAGGGGAAGTTGTGTCCAGGGTGCCGAACACTGGCGAATTTTCAATATCGTTACTTCGGCAATGAAATCGAAGATGTGCTAGTGTTCAATTATGCCTAGCGCAACTTTGTTAGAGGTCTTTGCCCAGGCTAATTCGCATACGGCGGGAAATTATAAATTGAATGGACGTATATGTTGCAGCAAATACATTACATTACACAAGTCCAGGGAACCTTAATAAAGAAAATAGAGTTGTTATATTGCCCTACACATGAACCCACTGTATAGTTTATGTTCCATAAAAAATATTTAAGGACTTTTGCAGGTTATCACTCATAAGGAAAATATGCCAGCATTTTTTGGGACTTAGAAACTTTTTCCCACTAAAAATATGTTGTAAGTAACAGAAGATTGAGAAAGATCTATGCACTCCAATGCACTTCGCCTGGTCTGAGCTGGCGAAGGCAAGTCTGGCGATTTTACGTTCAGTAAAGTGAATTTGTGGAGTAACGTCCATTCACCAGAGCGAAAATTCGTCTGTTGATAGAGTGCGAATGACTGCTAGCGTCTTTCTCTTTTGCTAGCAAAGTTACGCCTGCGCCCATTAGTAAATTGCCGAAGTGCCTGAAAGAGGTAATGATACTGAATCGTCGCCAGCGTTACCCACTTCGCCCTTTAGTAAATCTGCAACATAGACTTCCAGTCTGGGGCCCTCCAGGAGTTGTACTACAGCACTCAGCAGGGACTGCCCATAATTATACTTCAAACATTTTGCAACTTAAGACCCATAGGTAGAACACTCTAAATACAGAAAGGGTGTCTCAGGGCTTCTATGTAAGTCTTCAGGCCCAGTGTGTCAATGTCATGAAATAAATCTAAAACCAGACCTCCTTTTTACTCAAGGATTGTGTTTTTGTTTATCGCACTTGGGTATCCACAGTATTACTGCTGACTTGAAGAAGTTTAATTGTAGAACAATACATTTATTAAGAGATGTTAAGAGAGCCAGACATAGGAATTTTTGTGGCCAGGGAAATCTGTATTGGAAAAATTGCTCTGAAGCTTTCAATCAAACTGAAACGGAGGAAAAATCAAAAAGAGAAAACACACATTTCATAACATGTCCCTGATGTCTCCAAGATTTGACAAGAAGTTTGAGCTCCTGCTGTTTGGAACTGATTAAATGTAACAGCCAATGTCTCATTAGAAGTGGAAGGTTGAGCATCAGCAACATGAGAATAAAACTAACACACTGAATAACCTCTGTGTCAGCACATGCACTGCTGTTCAGAGGTATAACTTAGAGGGAGAGCAGGAAAATAATAGCACTCACCTTAACAGCACGATCACTTCCCTTCTAATGTTGCTTCCAGTGTAATAATGCTGCAAACATTTGCCATATTATCTCCTAGTCATAATGCTGTGCAACATAACCATGTAAACAGAGGTGACAAGATCCTGGGTGTCTTGGAAAAGCTTTTATCGTACTTTAAGTAGTTCATACATCTTTAAGAGAGAATAAAACTTTTTCAAGCCACAGGGTCATTTAATGGGAAATGAGGAATACAACTTTCACTCACATGCTGAATAGTGTGCAATTCCAAATATTATTCAGAATATTATCAAGAGTAAAGCATGTTCCAACACTACCTGGGGTCACAGAGAGAATGCTTTTTCAACAAAAGGCCATATTAAACACCTTATCTGGTCCCAACTGTCTGGATTAACAGGCCTTTCCATACTTCTCTCTTCCACACGCAACATGATAATCTTGTGGAACAAACAGAAAGACAAACTATCTTCTTTACTGTCCCCATACACACTATTCTTGGATAACCCCAGTTTTCAACCTGGAACCTGCCGTCACTATATTGATAATTGGCGAACCACTCAGTTCCAGACAGTAAACGACTTAATCAACCCACTCACCAAGGAAATGTATTCTTCACGGATCTTTCAGACAAAATTCATCAAAAAAAGCTTACATTTTTTGAGTATTTACAGCTCAAGCATTTTATTAAGACCTTTTGCGATGTGATCAAGAGCTCATCACCCACCTCCTTTGAAAATCGCGCAAAATTGGGACTTCCACAGAAAGGCCTTATATCAAAGATCTACAACATACTCAATGACCCCCAAGGGGACATTCTCCCAAGACATCCATATATGAAAAAATGGGATACTACACTACCTCAACCCCCGACAGATAACGAGTGGAATGCCATATGGACGAATGCAAAAAAATTGGTACTGTGCTCTAGGCAGAAAGAACATATATACAAAATACTTATGTTTTGGTACCATACCCCAGCCAAACTACACTCCTTTTTCCCTAATCATTCTCCACTGTGTTGGAGGGGCTGTGGGGAAATTGGTACTTTAGTACATATTTTCTGATCCTGCCCTATTATTCAAACAACGGGGGATGAGATAACAGCACTTGTAAGCAGGCTCCTTCATAAGCCGGCAACAAAAGATTTTCAAACCTTTCTAATGGGCAGACCTATGCAGAAAACCCATAAGCACTAACAAATCCTCCTCAACCAAATATATACAGCTGCCCACTTAGCAATAGCAGCTAAATAGAAGAATGTTTCTCCACCTTCATTAAAGGAAATAATAGGCAGTTTAAACAGTAACAAAAAAATTGAGGCAGGGATAGCTGCATTACATAATAAAATGTCTCATTTCATAGAAGTATAGTTTGCTTGTTAGCTTCTGACACAAGACTGAAATTACAAAGACCTCAGCGCATTAGGACGAGATTCCCCAAATACAACCTCACTCAAGGGGATATTACTAACAGGATACACACTCAAATCCTAGATCATAAAGTTTGTTTTCATAGAACTGCCTGCTCTACTACCTGACCCACCTAGAGCACCATTCGACACACCGTTTACTATCGGGCCTTGGCTACAGACTGAATCAACCAGGGACAGGTACCAAAGGCTTCTAGAGCCTTAGAGGCATTCTGAAAACAACCCTCTCTAGTTAAAGTAAGCCCTCCTCCTTGTTGTTTTTTCTTCTCTCTGGATTGATGTAGACTAATAACTGACAGATGTACATGTACAAGCTATGCTTTATATTGTTTTATATGTTAAAAACTTAATAAAAAAAAGAGTAAAGCATATTAGAAACTGTAGTCTGGCAAAATCAGATTTGGATTCTTATGGCAACAAAGCTCAATAACACTTCCCAGCTGTACAAGGCCAGCAAACCAATGAATGTAACTGCACCCACTCCTATCTTTTTGCTTATCTTTGGAGGAATACACAACTCTCCCTAGCTTTAAACAACTCAAAAATTACACAGTCACCACACCATGCTAGAAAACAATCTATTAATTGACATGCTGTAACACTATAAATTGTTATTTATTTTAAAGTTCTTACTTTTGAGTCTACTTTTTGAATATTAACTATGGTGATACCTTTCCTAAAACTGACTACCACTACTATATTCAAATGCCACCTGTTCTGCTTCCCTCAAGTTCTTCATTTGTTTCAGCATCAGCATCGAATTTTCCATGTGTATTAGCTTATGGTCCCTAAATTGAGCAGAATTTTATTTTTTAAAAATGGCACTTTAATGGAGATGCTCGTGTTCTGCCCTTGATTAACAAAGCTGAAAAAAAAAATGTCCAGAGTTTTGCACATATACATAATAAAGAAGATAACTGCCATCTAGAGGAAACATTAATTCCGCATAGCAGAATTCCAATTCATTTGCTCAGCCCATCTGTGTAAGTAGAATGTGGTCTATTATAAGAATTTAACACTCCGAGAAACTCAGAGCTTAATTTCTGCCTAGTAAAGTCACAAGAGCTGAGGTTCTGATTTTTTATGAGATGTGGAAAATGTAATCCACATACTAAGCTCATAAATATGAATTCTTTCAATAATTATTGTAGGATATTCTGAGGATGCATGCACAGAATAGTATTTTCCTAGAATGTTGCTTTGGTATAGGTACTTTTTCTGCCCCTTGCAAATGTCTGGTATATGCGTACAAACAGAGATATTCCATGCTTAACAATTCTAAATAAAACAGGTAGTTTATGTGAAACGTCATAATCTTGTAAGAACATGGTACTGTTTTTTGTCAAGTGTGCAGAAAAAAACAGGGAGGCTTAAAAATATATGGGCTGACTATATAAAACTACCCTTCTTCAAGCTATCATTTTGAAATGATAAACTATCATCCCGAACCAAACCAGGATGTGTGGCAACCCTATTACTGTATGTCTCTAACTTGAAGGGGTTGTTCACCTTTGAAATAACTTTTAGTATGTTATATTATTATTCATTATTAACATGTATTTATAGAGCGCCAACATATTGCGTGTATTGGTGTAGAAGAGAGTGATATTCTGAGACGATTTGCATTTGGTCTTCATTTTGTATTATTTGTTGATATTTAGTTATTTAGATTTTTATTCAGCAGCTCTCTATTTTGTAATTTCAGAAATCTAGTTGCTAGGGTCCAGATTGCCATAGCAACCGTGCATTGATTTGAATAAGACACTGCAATATTAGTAGGAGAGGCCTGAACAGAAAGACGAGCAATAAAAACTAGCAATAATAATACATTTGCAGTCTTATAGAGCATTTGTTTTTAGATGGGGTCGGTGACGACATTTAACAGCTAGAAAGAATCAGAAGAAAAAGATAAATAATTTAAAAACTATAAAAAATAAAGAATGAAGACCAATTGAAAAGTTGCTTAGAATTGGCCATTCTATAACATACTAAAAGTTAACATAAAGGTGAACTACCCCTTTAACCCAAACATAAGCATGATGAAAGACAATGTCATTCTAAGCAGCTTTCAGATATACAATAGTTTATTCTTATTGATGAGTGTAAAGTTCTTTGTAATATAAAACAGAGAGGAATAAACAGACACTGCTTAATAACAATTATAGTCAATAAACATTTTTATACTGGGAAGTTTAAGATTACATTTTATTTTTAAATGTTTTATTGTTTTTATTGTTTATTTTTTTAAATGTCCTCATGTTTCAATTGTTTCAGGTTTTAAATGATTTAAATAAAGATGCAATTTTTATGTAAGCCCACTAGAGGGCACCAATACTTTGTGTATAAGTAACCCAGCTGTAACAAGTGTACTGCTTACCTATGATTAAGGGATAACTCCCGAAACGCGTTAGGTGTTACCAGCAGGTACTCCAATAAACCCCATTTTCAGAAGTGCCGTCTGCTTCCTTGAATCTTTTTTATTGTTTTCCAAGTTAAACAAGCAGGATTTTAACAAAGGATCAAATCTGAACTATGAGGCACACCTATACAACTTGTTATGGCAAATATTCCTAATAGGAAAATGAAACTATAATTGGTGAAGCCATCTAAGTTGTTCAACAGATTAAAACAAATGAATTAAAACCAAATCGTACAACCAAACTAACACATCACTGAACAGCGAATATTATAAGGTTCTAAAATAGTACAAACATAAAGCAAGGGATGAAAACAAAGAATATGTAGATATAACCATTAAACCACTAAGGATAAGCTTATAACTGTAACAAGCCCAGAGTATGTGATTTGAAGTCAATTTTATCCCAGAATATTAACCAAGTTTCAGTAAATGATTGCTTGAGATGTGGTTCTGCTGATTTAATCCTTATTGCTTCTTGCTAGCAGAGTTGGTTTAGAAGAGACAGGATGTCTGCCAGTGAAGAAGTGGACAGCCAATTTAAGAACAGTTTTTTTTTTTAGTAGCAGCTGTAAACATCAAAATTAGGCTAGACAATAAATATTCTGGGATTTGGGTTGTTCCTTCGGACTGGATCCTGGAGAATGCAGATGTAGGAGTGCAAATTCTGGGCTTAGTTAAAAGCTTACATTTTGGGATCAAAAACTTTTTTAAGGATAACCATACCTTGCTCACTTTTGGACAACACCATAAGTAGTGAAATAAGTCAACATTTAGTTGGGTACATTTCAGAAAAAATGTCTTAGGGCTCACGCCCGATGACTTTTTATACAATTTACCATAGCCCAGGTGAACCAATTTAAAATGTTGTACTCTCCAGTTTTCAGACACCAAGAACTTGTTATATTTAATAATGGAATATGAGAGTTAGGAAGGAGTAATTGCAGTATGTAAGTAACCAAACCATTTTTAGCCACTTTCTTAAGAGAATGATTTTGCATGTTTCCTGAAGACCAATATTTTTGAGAAATGAGATAAATATTAATTAAATCAGGATTCTCAAGAAAATCTTTCATTGACCTCGAAAGCCAGTGTTTCTGAAGAGCATGTGATTTTTTATTTGGGGCTCCAATCAAGCCATTCTTAATGAACATGTACTTAGAGTGATAAGAGGGCTTCAGGTTGTTGTGTCTTCTAAACTCAGGCCAGTTTAGGATCTACCACATCCTTCATCTGTAAAAGTAAATTATTTCTCTTAACAGAGAGGAAGGAGGGACAGCTCATTTTACAATTTCTTCACAGGAGTTGTGGAGGTATAAAGGGGATCTGCATGTGGGTAAAATTGTGGCTCGAAAACAAGAATTTCCAAGTGAACAGCAAGTCTCTGTATAGGGGATTAGTTTTGAAACCAGTGGGCACCTCTTTCCATTTTTTATGAACAACTGCCAAGATGTTAGAAATATTTTCATAGAATATTTCAAGGTTTTATAAATCTTTCCCCCCCCAGATATCCACTTGATAATCTATCTAGTGATAGAAGCTAGTTTGAAGGACCTAAAATCAGGAACCTTCAACCCCCCAGTTCGTTAGGACAAGGTAACTGAAAGAGCAATTTTAGGTTTCTTATTCCCCCAAATAAAATTGTTCAAAGATTAATCCAGTTTTTTTTATATTAGAGTGCTTTACTAGAAGCGGCAAATTTATCAGCAGGTAGATTTGTTTGGGGAAAATGAGCATTTTAAAAAAAAAGCTATCTTCTGTTTTAAATTTAAGGGAGCATTTTTCCATTTATTGCAAAAAGAAAGCACCTTATTAATAGCTGGAGTGAGAATCAAAGCATAGTGCTTCCTCAGATGGAATTGTGAGCCCTGAGTAAGTTAAATGAGATTTGGTGTTCTTAAGATTACATTTTTGTTGGAAGGATCACATAATAGATTAATTAATATTCATAAGTTCTGATTTATTGGCGTTTATTTTGTAGCCCAAAAAGGACCCAAACTCTTGGAGTAATTTGAAGATTTCCCCTAATGAGTCATTGACATTTTGAGTAATCAATTACAGAAGCAAGTGATTTCAAATAAACTTTGTTGATTTTGATACCATGGAAAGAGTTTATGTTGTTTAATGATCTAATCAATGGTTCAAGTGAGATATTAAAGAGTAGTGGGGATAGGGGCAACCCTGTCTTGTTCCTTAAAGGAGGGGGATTTCACTCCGGCAGCTGGGTGCAAATGTCCAAATTACAGTACCTTAGCAACCAGGGAGTGATTTGACTAAGAGACTGGAATAAGAATAGGTGAGGACCTAAACAGAAAGATGAGTTATAAAAAGTAACAATAACAAAAAAATTGTAGCCACGCAGAGCAATAGTGTTTTGACTGCAGGTGTCAGAGATCCCCATTTGAAAGATGGAAAGAGTCACAAGACAAAGAAGACACATAGTTTTAAAACTATAAAAAATTTAAATTGAAGATCAGTTGAAATGTGCTTACAATTTCTCATTCTATAACACACTACATAGTAAAAGGCACTAAGTTTGCCCAGGAGCAGTTACCCATACAAAGGCAGCATTTACTTGTCACCTGTTTAAAAGCAAACATATTAGTTGCCATGGGTTACTTGTCCTGGGCAAACTTAGTGACTTGTATTACATACAGGGTTAAAAGTTAACTAAGAGGTGAACTAGCCTTTTAATCAAACTCAGGGATTCAGCTCAGCAGGGCCAATTTTAAACAGTTACAGTGTCCGCGACCCCCCCCCCCCCCAGAGGTGCTTTAGAAAGACACAAGAAGGTGAAAAATGGAACTTTAAACTTCAATATTGGAAAATACTGTCACAAATGGAAAATAGAAAGTAACTGGAAAAAAAGTCTTTATTTCTGGTGAACTACAGTATCTGAAAACAACTGAACTGAAAAAAGAGTTGGAAGGTGATCAACCCCTTTAATGTGATTTAATTTTTAAGCCCTTCCAGACAGCTGATCTTGGCTTTTTATATTTTTTATGCTGATTCTTTACAGGGAATTAAGGATGCACTGAATTGCACCTGCATCAGCTTGAAGGTGAAAGTGCTTGAAGGTGATGTAATTTATGGTGCAAATATAATTACTTTCTTAGTTCAGGTATGGGACCTGTTATCCCGAATGCATGGGATCTGGGGTTTTCTGAATAAGAGATCTTTCCAAATTAATTTGGATCTCCATACCTTAAGTTTACTAAAAATATAATCTAAACATTCAATAAAACCAATAATTTTGTTTTACCTACAATAAGGATTAATTATTAGGGATGTCGCGGACTGTTCGCCCGCGAACTAATTCGCGCGAACATCGGCTGTTCGCGTCCGCCGAATGTTCGCGAACGTCGCGCGACGTTCGCCAATTTGGGTTCGCCTTAGCTGGCGCTTATTTTTGACCTCTCACCCCAGACCAGCAGATACATGGCAGCCAATCAGGAAGCTCTCCCTCCTGGACCACCCCCACACCCCCTGGACCACTCCCCTTCCATATATAAACTGAAGCCCTGCAGCATTTTTTCATTCTGCCTGTGTGTGCTTGGAAGAGCTAGTGTAGGGAGAGAGCTGTTTAGTGATTTGAGGGACAGTTGATAGTAACTTTGCTGGCTAGTAATCTACTTGATACTGCTCTGTATTGTAGGGACAGAACTCTGCAGGGATTTGAGGGACAGTGAGTTTAGGTTAGTTAGCTTTGCTGACTAGTAATCTACCTTCTACTGCAGTGCTCTGTATGTAGCTGCTGTGGGCACTGCTTCTGATCTCATCTGCTGACTGCTGTAATAACCCAATAGTCCTTGTAAGGACTGCTTTTATTTTCTTTTTTGTTTTTTTACTTTGCTACTATAAGAGCCCAGTGCTATTAGTCTAGCTGTGTTGGGGAGTGGGACTGGTGTGCTGCTCCTAGTAGTCCAGCACCAACCAGAGTAATTTTTTTTTTAATATATATATATATTTTTTTTATTTTACTTATCTTACTGTTCTTTAACGTGTCCAGTGCTGTTTGCTGTTCTTCATAGTAGTGCACCAATAGTAGTGCACTTGCAGGCATTGTTTGCCCAGTGTGTTCTTCAAACAACTGCCACCTAGCTGTGTGAGCTTTTTCACATTCTGTCTAAATATCAATAATAATACCGTCTCCAGAAACACCACCTGAGTGACGTTTTCCAAGCAGCAATAATATATTCCGTATCCACTGCTGTAGTGTATACGTTGACCTTGCAGGCATTGTTTGCCCAGTGTGTTCTTCAAACAACTGCCACCTAGCTGTGTGAGCTTTTTCACATTCTGTCTAAATATCAATAATAATACCGTCTCCAGAAACACCACCTGAGTGACGTTTTCCAAGCAGCAATAATATATTCCGTATCCACTGCTGTAGTGTATACGTTGACCTTGCAGGCATTGTTTGCCCAGTGTGTTCTTCAAACAACTGCCACCTAGCTGTGTGAGCTTTTTCACATTCTGTCTAAATATCAATAATAATACCGTCTCCAGAAACACCACCTGAGTGACGTTTTTCAAGCAGCAATAATATATTCCGTATCCACTGCTGTAGTGTATACGTTTACCTTGCAGGCATTGTTTGCCCAGTGTGTTCTTCAAACAACTGCCACCTAGCTGTGTGAGCTTTTTCACATTCTGTCTAAATATCAATAATAATACCGTCTCCAGAAACACCACCTGAGTGACGTTTTTCAAGCAGCAATAATATATTCCGAACAGCTAATATAATATATAAGCTAATATATAAGATAATAATAAGATAATATAAGCTAATATAAGCTAATAATATATTAGAACAGCTAACAGGTGCAAATAAGATACTTTGTAACAATTTTGACTCTGGTTGGTGCTGGTAGTGGTGAACTACTAGGAGGAGCAGCACACCAGTCCCTCTTTTCTCTGCACTGAACAGCCAGAAAAAAAAACAGTTTCTAACTTAATTAGCTTTTGGCAGAGAGCTCAGAACAGCTAACAGGTGCAAATAAGATACTTTGTAACAATTCTGACTCTGGTTGGTGCTGGTGGTGGTGAACTACTAAGAGGAGCAGCACACTAGTCCCTCTTTTCTCTGCACTGAACAGCCAGAAAAAAACCAGTTTCTAACTTAATTAGCTTTTGGCAGAGAGCTCAGAACAGCTAACAGGTGCAAATAAGATACTTTGTAACAATTTTGACTCTGGTTGGTGCTGGTAGTGGTGAACTACTAGGAGGAGCAGCACACCAGTCCCACTCCCCAACACAGCTAGACTAATAGCACTGGCTCTTACAGTAGCAAAGTAAAAAAAACAAAAAAGAAAATAAAAGCAGTCCTTACAAGGACTATTGGGTTATTACAGCAGTCAGCAGATGAGATCAGAAGCAGTGCCCACAGCAGCTACATACAGAGCACTGCAGTAGAAGGTAGATTACTAGTCAGCAAAGCTACCTAACCTAAACTCACTGTCCCTCAAATCCCTGCAGAGTTCTGTCCCTACAATACAGAGCAGTATCAAGTAGATTACTAGCCAGCAAAGTTACTATCAACTGTCCCTCAAATCACTAAACAGCTCTCTCCCTACACTAGCTCTTCCAAGCACACACAGGCAGAATGAAAAAACGCTGCAGGGCTTCAGTTTATATATGGAAGGAGAGTGGTCCAGGGGGTGTGGGGGTGGTCCAGGAGGGAGAGCTTCCTCATTGGCTGCCATGTATCTGCTGGTCTGGGGTGAGAGGTCAAAAATAAGCGCCAGCTAAGGCGAACCCAAATTGGCGAACGTCGCGCGACGTTCGCGAACATTCGGCGGACGCGAACAGCTGATGTTCTCGCGAATTAGTTCGCGGGTGAACAGTCCGCGACATCCCTAGTGTGCTGCTCCTCCTAGTAGTTCATCACTACCAGCACCAACCAGAGTCAAAATTGTTACAAAGTATCTTATTTGCACCTGTTAGCTGTTCTGAGCTCTCTGCCAAAAGCCAATTAAGTTAGAAACTGGTTTTTTTCTGGCTGTTCAGTGCAGAGAAAAGAGGGACTTTCCAGTACAAAAGAGGGACAGGGGGTTGAGTGGTCAAAAGAGGGACAGTTGGGAGGTATGCAAGTGCCACCTAGCTGTGTGAGCTTTTTCACATTCTGTCTAAATAACAATAATAATTCCGTGTCCGTAAACATCACCTGAGTGATGTTTTTACAGCAGCAATAATATATTCCGTATCCCCTACTGTATACGTTGCCCTTGCAGGCATTGTTTGCCCAGTCTTTAACCAAGTGCCACCTAGCTGTGTGAGCTTTTTCACATTCCGTGTCCAGAAACATCACCTGAGTGACGTAGTGTGATTTCTGCCCTTTACAGCACAAAACGCAGCGCTGTGTCAACAATGTATTTTTCAGATACATTTTTGCCCTTGATCCCCTTCTGGCATGCCACTGTCCAGGTCGTTGCACCCTTTAAACAACTTTAAAATCATTTTTCTGGCCAGAAATGTCTTTTCTAGCTTTTAAAATTCGCCTTCCCATTGAAGTCTATGGGGTTTGCGACGTTCGCGAACCGTTCGCATTTTTGGGTGCAAGTTCGCGAATATGTTTGCGAACATTTTTTCCGCCGTTCGCTACATCCCTATTAATTATATCTTATTTGGGATAAAGTACAAGGTACTATCTTAATATTACAAAGCAAACAAAATTATGTTTCAAAATGTGAATTATTTGATTAAAATGGAGTATAGGAAAGATGGTCATCCCGCAATTTGGAGCTTCCTGGATAACGGATTTCAGGATAATGGATCCCATACCTGTAAATTTCTTATTATATGCACTGTGCACTGGAACAAACAATACCATTTTTAATAAATTTTCCACTCACAGATGGGACACTAATTCTTGCATATTGCACATATTTTTTCCATTAATGACTAAAGTTACACTCTCCCAGGGTATCGGATAGAAAGTTAAAATCAGCTTCAGAATGAAAATACTGTCTTTCAGAATTGTTCACTATTGATGGGCAAATTTATTCGGCAGGCGCGAATTTGCGGCAAATTTCTGCATTTTGCCGCCAGCGAATAAATTCACGGAATTGCAGCGAAAATTCAGTGGCATCAAAAAAACGTTAACACTGGTGACAATTTCCACGCTGGCGTCAATTTAGACGCTGGTGACAATTACACGAACACCCATTGACTTTAATGTGTGTAATTTCGCTGGAAATTCGCAAATTACATGGTGAAGTGAAACGGGACAAATTCGCCCAACACTATTGTCTGCATGTTATATTATGCAGCAGCTTTGACCTTAGGTACAACAGAGACATATATATTACATGTATGGGACCTGTTATCCAGAATGCTCGGAACCTGGGGTTTTCCGTATAATGGATCAGTAATTTGTATCTTCATACCTAAGTCTACTAGAAGTTCATGTGAACATTAAATAAACCCAATAACATGGTTTTGCTTCCAATAAGGATTCATTATATCTTATTTTGGATGAAGTACAAGGTACTGTTTTATTATTACAGAGAAATAGGTAATCATTTTTAAAAATGTGGATCATTTGATTATAATGGAGTCTATGGGAGACCACCTTTCCGTAATTCGGAGCTTTCTGGATAATGGGTTTCCGGATAACGGATCCCATACCTGTATATATATATATAACAAACAAGGATATATATATATATATATATATATATATATATAAAATTATATATAATTATATTTTAGAGCAATGGTCCTTTTATTTACTGGATATTCCTGACAGAGAGAGAGTTAACATTTCTTCGAATTAAAAACTAGTGAAACATTGAAAAGTATGGCCCTATTACACAGACGATTTCTCTGTATTTGAACTGTAAAAAGAAGGCAATTACATTTACCTTGTGTGAATGAACTGCTGGCACAATTACCTGGGGTTACAGGTCAGTTACAGCCATGACCTCAGTCAAAGCATATTTCTCTATTTCCCAGAGAAATTGTAATGTCTCTAAGCCTATTTCAAAAAGAGGGTTTTTTTTTTGTCTGGAATGTACCAAATCGTATAAGTTTGCAGTAGGTTGCCAGAGATTGATTCTGCAAAGTACAGTATTTGTTGTATGTAAGTTTAGAATAATCCTCCATTGTTAAGTCACAGAATTGTTAAAAGTATTATTACTTTTGCATTGCTGAAGAGTTTTACAAATCAATAAACAAACAGCTGACAGCCCTGTTTTTTATTCATTTCTTCCCAACATTTAGCTTTCTCTCCTCATTGATATATATTTTATATATTAATGTAATTCAAGACTCACCATGGCATAAGAGAAAAGTTAATGCACTCACATGGTTTTTAAATCAAGCAATTTTTCTTACCCCATGACTTGACAGCTACTGAGAATATCAATTATTCCAATGTATTATGCAGTTACTTCATGCTCTATGCAAGCTCCTGTATTGCTAAGCAAATTCTCCCTCCACTTTCCCAAGAAATTACATAATATCAATGCCTGATTTGGACTGAATACAGATGTGGAGGACAGGTAACTGTGCTACTTTATCATCTCTCAGGTAAAAAGTCTATTTTACTGTTATGCTGTGTGTTTGACCTATTTCCTTGCTCAGCTGTTTGCAAACATATATCATATATCGCTATACACTAGGAAGAAACAAAGAGGAACCTCTTCAAAGAAACAGGCTCATGCTAAGAAACTGTCACAACGGTTTGTGGCCAAGCCACTCTGCACTTGTTTCCTGAAGATGACTGCAGAAGCTTTCCGAATAAGGACATATTATGATTTATGTTATAATCATTGGCTATGCTGATAAAACTCTTTTATCCGGGGCTGCCAGCCGACACCCCACCTAACCTATATAATCCTGTGTGCCTTAGAATAAAGCAGAAGAAGCATTTTGTATACTGAACTGTCTGTGTCAGTGTCATTCTTCCGGTCTAGACCTTTGCACAAACTAATTAGGACGGGAATAGATACTCTCAGGACTGATTATTGTCCCTAACACAGATAGTGTTTTCTCCTTATCAATAAATACAAAAATGAAAGTAAAAAAAAATAGAATATAATTTTAGCTGCTAGATATGAATTCATTTTAGTGAACACTTACTCCAGAGTAAAATAATAATTTCAGAAAAAGTAATATCTAATTAATGGAGGCATATACTATAGATTTAAAGAAAAAAATGGACTTAATGGGTCTATAGTTAAAATCCCCAGTACAGTTTGATTAATTATTAATTTAAAAACATTTGGGAGCAAGATTAAGAGGTTCTAAATGGTTGTATATGGATTGACTTTAACAGTGCTTGTTTAATATTTGCATATTGTTTTTGTATTTCAGTTTATCACTCCAAACCTGATGTGTTATCAACAAAGAGAGATGGTTAATAGGTTTTGACAACAACAGTGTTCTGACTGAGCAGCTCCTTTTTGCATGAAAATGTTGTTGACAGTGACACTTTATTAACTGGAGCTGAAAGATACACTGATTCCATCTGGTTTTCTCACATGTACAAAACTTTCAGAAAATAGAAAGCAGTTGCAAATGTCATCTTCTTATAAAAAAAGAAAAATTAGACCATGAATACAAGACTGAGGGGCACATTTACTATTGGTCGAATATCGAGGGTTAATTAACCCTCAATATTCGACCATCAAAGTAAAATCCTTCGACTTCGAATATCAAAGTCGAAGGATTTACCGCATTTAGTTTGATCGAACGATCGAAGGAAAAATCTATTTTAATCCATCGATCGAACGATTTTTCTTCGATCAGAAATAGGTTAGAAAGCTTATGGGGAAGGTCCCCATAGGCATTTAGTTTGATCGAACGATCGAAGGAAAAATCTATTTTAATCCATCGATCGAACGATTTTTCTTCGATCAGAAATAGGTTAGAAAGCTTATGGGGAAGGTCCCCATAGGCTAACATTGATGCTCGGTAGGTTTTATTTGGCGAAGTAGGTAGTCGAAGTTTTTGTTTACAGAGACAGTACTTCGACAATCGAATAGTTGAACGATTTTTAGTTCGAATCGTTCGATTCAAAGTCAATGTCATAGTCGAAAAATTCTAAATTCAAAGTTTAGTTCATTTGAATCCTTCACTCGAGCTTAGTAAATGTGCCCCTAACTGTATAAAAATATAATAGGTTCAAAAATGTCAAATGGCACTTGGACAACCAAAAGGTCAGGGCAAACTAGCTGCACAATCCCAAGCAGAGCTGAGTGGTAAGGATATGTGAGTTTTCATTTTTCTTCACTCTGGGCCTTGTCAATAGAATTTTGTCTAGATAAATCTGCCAGGGGTCCCTGGAGCAGCCCCAGTGAAAAAAGCAGAGACAATAGGAAAAGTACCAACATCAGAAGAAAGTTTGATTGGCAGGCGTGAGGGCAAAGGTGTCTTTCCATTGGAAGGCAAAAAAGGAAACTGCCACAACGATTTGGTCAATAATAACAATGCCAGTGGATTGTTCTTGGAGTTATACACAGTACATCCCATGATCAAGAGGTTGTCTTGGTAAAGAATGTAGCATTCTGTTTACTCCCAATTCACCTGGATTACAATAATTTGTTTGGTTGTTGATTTCATTGTATCTTCATGTATTTTTGTCTCTCCAAAGACAATAAAGACTTTATTACAAACCAGTCTTTGTAGGACCTAAACAGGTTAAGGACTTTAGGTTAGACTCCCAATATTCATACATAATATTATTAAAGCTTTTACCATGTGAGGTTCTGCTGTTTTAAGTCGCTTTTAGGAGTGGAGAGTTATTTCCAAAAAAAACAAAGGAGTGTTTTGAATTTTGCATGAGAATGTGTGGGTAATGAAGTCCAAGACTTGAGATGGGAAATAAGATATTGTTTAATAAACTAGACAGCAATGCCATTTATCAGTGAAATACTGTATGTAATCAAAGTGTGAGTGAATCCTTATTGACTGACTGAAGAGAGCAATCTTCTGAAATGTTACCAGCTTGTTCAAGGATTTTAAAGTGGGTCTGTTGGACCCAGAAATGAGAACTTCATTTGAGATGCATTACTTGTTGCATAGGTGTAGCGATGGAGGCTGCACAATTGAGCTTGAATAACAGAATCATAATGAAAATCAGAGAGATGTCAAAGAGTCAAGGAGATTTCAGAGCTACAGACAACATTTCTTTTGTTGATGCAAAAAAATTGTATAACCATAATATGGTTACTACAATATCTCTTTAAATAGCAAATAACCCTTGGCAATCCAGGGGCCCTGAGTCCCTTTTGCATATTAAAAGTACTGGGAACTGGGATTTACAGCGCAGTGCCTCCACCTAGGGAACACTGAGGAGCACACCTCAGGGGATTTCCACTAGGAAAAATAAAACAGTTTGCAAATGAAATAGATAAAAACATATATAAAAACTAGTGAAAGAACTTGGGCTATCTAATACACAATGCACTCCTGCACTGGGGACAGGTGGGACCTAAATATCTCACTATTAGGTACCTGACTATTTCTCCAACACAGTCCTTTTTTCAAAGTCCCAATCCTCTGCAAGGGGTTAATGACCAAACAGTTCAGTTCAATTGAAATGTCCCTTCCCATAAGCTCTTATACCCCAGGTAGCACTACCTTTCCCAAAAGTACCTTTCCCTTTGGAACTTAGCAGCCACTCCCACATAGCAGGTAAATGCACAAGACCTGTTCTCAAACTGGGGCCCCACGTTTGTATCCTTGCCAGTATCCTACCTTGGGTGACTCACTCACTGGGGTGCTCTCGGAGGCAGTCACACTGGAGATTACAGGCAGCTTTGCAGCAGGATCAATCTCACCAGTGGCACCTTTCTCTACCTGAGTCTCTAGCAGCTTTGCAAGGAACAGGATGGACTCTCTCTGTACTTCTAGAGATTCAGCAGCTTCTCTGCACTCTTGGACAGTCTCCCAAAAACGTGTTCTGGTTGGATGATGCAGCATAGAACCCCTGTTAAGCTCTGTTGGAGACTCTGTACAATTGGCTCCAAAGTCAGGCACACCCTCTCTCCCAAGGATGCACTGGGGTGCCCAGCCAATCGGATAGGTCTCCAGCCTGTAACTGGGCTGGATGATGTCACAGACAGAAAAACACACGTTTTTCACGCGAGATCTGTGCGCTCTTGCGTGCTCACAAATATAAATTTTGAGGCCATTGCGCATAAAGAATTTTGTGTGAGAACACATCATTTTTGAACTGCACACACAGGTTTAGAAAGTGTGCACACAAGAATTGTGTTTGCACCACAGCAAAGAAAAATAGTTAGAAAGAACATTGACATCCTGTTCATTAATAAACAAAGTTAAAAAGCAAAGGACCAAGGACAGACCCCTGCAGTTCTCCACTAACAACACTAGTCCAAGTGTTTGAGGTATGGACTGGCAAATTGCATAGTGAAGATTTTTTTTTAATATATAGTAAATAGTGAAATTGGGAAGCATCCAGACCCAGATATTCTAAGGGTAATTATATAGATGCTGTTCCTCAAGTTGAATTAGTAACACAATGAAACAAGATATTGACAGTATTAGGCTTGTATTCTAAGACATAATAATTGCATGGTCTGAAATGGTCCCAGGATAGTGTGTATGTATGCATGTGATGAAGCAGAAACAAGCAGAAGAGAGACAAATGCATTTGTCTGGTGGTCTGGTGGAGCAGTGGCGGTTATCATCTACTATTGCATAGTAGATAATGTTTTCTTATCATAAGTGAGTTCAGACTTGTTCAACTTTAATATTGGGGTGTGGTCTTGTGTAATGGATCATGCCACTCTTGAGGGGGTCAAGTGACCATGTTGGTGGATAATGGCTTGATTCTGAGCCCCTGGAGAAAACTTAGTGGGTAGCCGACAAAAGAGTGGGGAAGTAGGTAATCCTAACAATTGCTTGTGGAAATTAATCAGCCCTGAATAGGCATTTGCCTCAAGTAGGAAAGGAACCAGGACCAGGTTAAGGCTCAGAGCCAGTCTCCTTAAATTTGATGCTTGCACTATTCACATCATTACTGTACAAACAGTACAATAGAACAGTCAGTAATTATTCAGCGTGTGACCTTTCATTAAGCATCTCTTTAAAATACTATTGCTTGATTTACTCACCTTGATAAAACACAGCAGGGTAGTAATTTCAGTATCCTACTGCATTCACTGGCTGCTGATGGAGAAATACTGTAAATAGTTTTTACCTGCACTTTAATATACTACTGTCATTCACCTGTTCACTGAAAAGTGCCCATGCTCATCAAGAGTATTAAAAGTACATGCAGTAGAACTAAAAGGAATCTTTTTAAAGGAACTATGCACAACAATATGGGGGTAGCTAGATATTATGTGCAGCAACTTTATAATAGATGCTGAAGGGACACATATTGTAAGCACAGCAAGATTGAATGAAAAGTTATTCAATGAAATGTAAAAAAAAACTGCCTTCCCATCCAGAAATCTTTAAAAAGCATGCATTAATACTGAAGTAGGTACAGGAACTATAACACAGAAAGTTTTCCACCTTTTATATTTTTGTAGTGGGATGCATTATCTCTCACTCTTGGGCTTGATAATAAAAACACATCCATCAACCTGAAGTTCATAATGTCAGGCTGTCTGAGAAACTATACAAATATATTTTTGTGAAAACAAAATTGAAACACAATGAAAAAAGCATTGCAAAAGTGTCAAAAGCACATTTTGAAACTAGTAAGGAGAAATGTCAGTGTTTAGGGGAAATGTATTACCAGTAACAGAGATAGATTAAACATTTTTTTTCTACCACTGAACATCTAAACAGCACTATTGCCATCTTCCTGGTGTATTAATTACAGTGTAATATTAACAAGTAAAATTGCACCATAATGTTATAACAACGAGATGATTGCCAAAGTGCAAGTAAAGTAAAAACAATACAACCAGGCTGGAATCTGACAGCAGGTCACAACTGCTTGAGACTAGGGTAGACTCGCTTTCCTTTTTTTTTTTGCATGTTTGAAGAAAAATTAGCAAGGTGAGTTGAGCTTCGAGTATACTTTATTTAACAAGCCTGATCTGGTATGGAGGATTCCTGGTAAGATGACGGCTGCCCACCATTTCAAAGACTACCATAGTCCAGTGCAAGCCCAGGCCTGGGGTGTAGGGTAAGCAATTAAAGTTACTTGGGAATGCCTAAAAATTTACATTGACTTGTCCTTTAAAAATAGTGGTTGGTCTTGGCGCTTTCCTCCCTATAAAGGTTACAGTGGATCAGGATTTAAGAACAATACTTTATAATAAAACCATGGAGATGCCAGCCTATGAAATATGGTCACAAGTTGCACAGAATGAATTTCAATTGCATAGTGCTGCAAAATGTATTGTCACTTTACAAATACTTGGCAATAATAATGATTACAACATGTGGCCAGGGAATGTACACTGATCAATCCTTCTTATTTTGGACTTGGTCAGTCACACTAATATAAAACATTATTGCAACAAACAAGAAAAAACATGTGTCTTTCATTTGCATAAGGGGTACAGTGGTAGTTATCCCAGTTACTAATGTTCAAAGTATTCAGTGTAGCTCGATTCAACTTCTATTTATAAGGGGCTCACATCCACTGATATTGGAAAACTTTCCAAATCCCACATTTTTATAGTAAGTATTTAACAGCGAAAAGCCTCCTTGGAATAGCGAAAATCCTCACCCTATATCCACGATGACCTAAGTGTAATAAACCCCAGGTCTCACGCTTCTGGGCTCGCACTTTAGCCGTGCATGATGATTATGGGAAAAGCCACACTCAACAAAGTAGACAAGTGGCCTGGGTGCATCGCCCCGAACCCGTAGATGAAGGTGAATTCCACTCAAAGACCAAAATTGGCAAGCACTTTTTTCGAAATGGGTCAGGGTTGTGATGTTTTTAACCTGCTGAAATACACTTTATCGTTTTATCCTTCGAGTGGAAGACGGAGTGCTTGGCAATTTTGGTCTTTGAGTTACTAATGTTGTTTGAATGCTCCAACATTGTGTTTCAATGAGTACATTTATTTTAAAGATCATTAACTCAGCTCTGACTAATATCCCAACTCTTAGCTAGTGTTGCAATGCAAGTGTTGCAAAACTGACACTTGTGTTTATCACAATACATTCTATAGCTATAAAACCCATGATCTGATTGCCTTGTCAATGCTTTGGATTCCATAGGTATAATCACTCTTCTACTTGATTTGGCTCAGCAAATGAAGGCACCTGGTGCATAGTCTGTCCCTCTGGCCCCTTTGGCTATAATGGTTCAACAAGAGGAGAAATAGTGTACCCACCTCCTGGAGTGAAGTAGGCACATTATTTATTCTATTAACCAATACTTATATAATATATTGGCTAAATGACTGGGTGAGTGTGGTGATGTTGTGATTTATAAGGAGGATGTATTTCACGTATCAATAGTTTGGGCAATTTCCTAGGTCAGCCAGCAGGTGACCAACCACAATGTTGGTCTGCAGGGGAATTCCCCTACAGGAGTACTTCCTCTTTGCCCTAGAAACATCAAGCTGACAGGACTGAAAACCACTGTGGCCAGACCAGGTGGGAGGTTGTTTCCTTTAGGACTAGTAGTGGCTAGAGTCTTGTAGTGGGGTGTGACCTTGCTCTACGAGTGAGACATAGAGAGGCTAGTTAGAAAGGACAGTCTGTTGTCCCAAAGCGGAGTTGGTATTCTGGGGTAGAGCCAGAACCACCATTAGAAATCACGGGGCCCCATACAACAAAATTTTTGGGGCCCCCTGGGCCCCACCCCAGATCCCGCCCACTCCATACCACAGTTAAAAGACCACACAGACATCAGCGCTAAAAATAGTAACCCCCCCCACACACACAAGTTATAAAAAGCTATTGATGTTCAGGGCCCCCTTATAAGTAAAAAAAAAAAACTGTGATGCCAAGGCCCCAGGGCCCCCCTACAAGTTAAAAAAAAATAATTGGTGACCAGGGCCCCCCTATAAGTAATAAAAAAACATTGGCGCCAGGTCCCCCATACAAGTTTTTTTTTAAAAAATCTTGGCGCCAGGGCTCCCTTACAAGTTAAAAAAATTGGGACCCCAAGAATATTTTTAAAAAAAACCTTGGCGCAAGGGCCCCCTTATCAGTTAAAAAAATTGGGGCCTGAAGAATATTTTTTAAAAAAACCTTGACGCCAGGGCCCCCTTACAAGTTAAAAAAAAATTGGGGCCCCATAAAATATTTTTTTTAAAAAACTTTGGCAAGGGCCTATAGAGTATTAAAATAAAACATTGGTGGCCAGGGGATTAAAAAAAAACACATTGGTGTCAGTAGAATTGAACTCGTGGCTTCAGGAATTATAGCTATTTTTGTGACATCGGGTCTTTCACCGCTTCAGGACTTCAGTGTTGGCTCCTTTCGTGACTTCGGTTCTTTCCGCAGTTTCAGGACTTCGTCTGTTAAGCACTTCAGCTGTTCGGGACTTCGATCGAGCGGCACCGCTTCGGAGCTGTCAAGGGGGGCCCGGCTCTTCAAAAAGTGCAGACCTGCCGGGCCCCGCTTCAGGCCAGAACACTTGTCACCCCTGTCCCCTCCTGATGGCGGCCCTGTGTAGAGCCCATGAGCGATCGCACGCTAGTTAGGGAATTGAGAGCGCTCAGGTGTAGGGAAGCTACAGGGCAGCTGTAGTTGGACAGGCAGGAGAAGGCTGCGTGCTGTATGTGGAAAAGTCACATGACAGATGACGGGAAAACTAGAAAGAGTAAAGGATGAGGGTCCCTGGAATGGCAAATGACACTCTGTTAGTTTTCATCCACATGGCAGTGACACTGGAGGCTTCATGAGAGGAACAGTGTGTGAGAGAGTGAGAGCCCTTGAGTTGTCAACCAAAGCCCCGGTCTGTAACCTGCCCCTGCAAGCAGCTGATCTCAATAAAAGTCATTGTTCATAGCATTGCTGTGTACCATGACCACTACTTGCACTATAGACTGTACATATGATTTTAACTGTAAACTGGGTGTCTACTAGACACAGGTAGCAACTTTCCAGGGTTCTGTTTATTCTTTAATTATTTGTTCAGTAAACTTTCCCTGGATTAACTTTTAATTAGCTTTCCAACCTTTTCCTCCCCTCAAAAAACAATAAATGACCTCCTCATGGTTTTTAATTTCTGAGACTCTGTGCAAGATTTTTAATGTCAATAGCTCCAGTAATTAAACGTAATGATTTCTAGTAACTGAAATAAAAGAAAGCAGAACAACTTGCTTAGTATTTTCTTCAATTTTGTTCAGTGTTTTTTTTATAAAAATTAAACTTAAAAAATGTTAAGTACGGCATAGAAATTCACTAGAGATGGAATTGAAGACTTTAGGGCACATTCACAATGCCCTACGCAGTAGGGCCACAAGCTGCTATTTTTTTTGCACTTTTAAAGGAACAGTAACACCAAAAAATGAAAGTCTTTTAAAGGAATGACAATATAAAATAATAGTGCCCTGTACTGGCTAAACTGGTGTATTTGCTTCAGAAAATAAACTATAGTTTAAATAAGCAAGTTTGTCATCCCACCCTTTAAAAACATTTCACCCACACTGCTATGCTTGTCAATATTCTGCCTTCTGTCTGTAGTTGTATTACAACTTGCACCATTCAAATAAAACTGGCAGTATAAGGTACATCATTATAAACGAGAATGATCACTTATTTTAGCCTATCTCTTGCCAGTGCTGGCAAGTAGAAATGAAACTGTAAGGCACTGTTAGGTACATAACAGAAGTTGAATAATACAATACAAAAGCCACTGTATTTCATGTGAACTTTTACATGTGTTTATTTGAAGAAAAAAAAAGAAAAAGAAAAGTAAATTGAACTCAGACTTTAGTATTAGCCCCTTCAGTTCAAGCCATTTGAGCTTCAATTAGCAAACCTGAAATTTCTCTGCTGGGGTGATGTCAAAGCTAAACACTCTCAACATAAACAAAAACACAAAGCTGCCCTAGTTATAAATATGTCTTGAATAGAAGGTAGGAAAATAAATGGTGAACAATATTGATTCATATTTTACAGCTTTTCAACAGAGTTGCACAGAATGTTTAGGCTTCCTTAAAGGAGAAGGAAAGCAACCGAAGCAGTTTATTGCCAATAGATTAAACACAATAACAACAATGCAATCTATAACACTATATTTATTCTGCAGAATGCTTTACCATACCTGAGTCAACAGCTCTAGAAGTTCTCTCTGTTTGTTTAGGATAGCAGCTGCAGTATTAGCTTGGTGTGACATCACTTCCTGCCTGAATCTCTTCCTGCTCACTCATAGCTCTTGGCTCAGATTACAGCAGGGAGGGCAGGAGGGAGGGTGGAAAAGGGAAGGGGAGAGGGAGAGAGGAACAAACTATTTTTAGCCTTTTTCTTTTCCTTTATGGGGACATTCACCTTCAAATGAACTGGATCAAAGCAGCCTCAGTGTTTAAAGTGGGACACTAAAATAGTTGGAAAAATGCTACATTATGGGTAACAAATTGTGTTGAATTGCATCCCACACACTAAGTCTTTGTTTAATTAAATGGTGTCTATTGACTGTGAGGCTTACATTTTCCTAGCCTGTGCTATTCATCTTTCATGTAGACTTCAAATCTGCACCCCAGTTATTAAGGTAATTAACACCTAGCAACCAGCAGTGCTGGCACTGGATATGCTGCCAGTCAAAGGAAACACAGAAACAGAACAGAAAGAGTGGAACAAAACACAGTGGGAAAAGGGCAGTATGGGAATTATGCTACACATGTAATAACATATATTCAGTTTACATATGTTTTTTAAAAAACACATATAAGGGCTCTTAATGACGAGCGGTTGTACCTGCGCTCCCCTGCATTCCGTTTTTCTGTGTTCAGCCACAGGGGAGCGCAGGAATAGACGCATTACGTTTTTTCCAATGGGGCTGTACTCACACAGGCGCGTGTCGGTGCCGAACGCAGGTTGAGACGCAACATGCTGCATTTTTCCTGCATTCGGCGCCTACACGCGCCTGTGTGAGTACAGCCCCATTGGAAAAAACGTAATGCGTCTATTCCTGCGTTCCCCTTCGGCTGAACGAAGAAAAACGGAACGCAGGGGAGCGCAGCTACAACCGCTCGTCAGTAAGAGCCCTAAGCGTGTTTTTGTCATTTCCAAATGCAACCCTCTATTCTATTCTGAATGTGTGTCAAACACAAGCAAATGCTGCATTTTTGGACTAAAAGAGAAATGAAAAGCGAATGGAATAACACACAACTCTGCATGCTCATGAGTACAACCAGGCAGGATATAATGGAATCAAGTGGAGGCCTATTTATTAAAGGTCGAATTTTAGTGGTTTTAGAATTTAGAGGTTTTTGAAAACCACAATTAAACTCTTTTGCTACAGCTACAAATGCCCTGAAAGTTATGAAAAGATCCTAATATAAAAAGTAAGAATGGAAAAAAACACGATGAGCTAAAAAATAAAAAAACCTTGAAAACTTCTAGAAAATTTTGTTTTTCAGACAATGGGCCTGATGCAGTACAATGCAATATGATAGATTTTGTGTGATAAATGCAACTTTTTGTGTGTTCCCTATGTAATTCAATTATTTTCAGTGTTGCGGCCAAATCATTATTTTGCTTTTCCATTTTTACTAATTGCAAATGTAATTTAGAAATGTGTCTATTTCTCGTATGCTCAAATTCATTTAAGGTATGAAGATTCAAATTACAGAGCAACCCATTAACCCGGAAAACCCCAGGTTCCAAGCATTATGGATTACAGGTTCCATGCCAGTGTATATTGCCAGTTCCATGCCAGTGTCCATATATTGCAATATATTTAAGCTGGCCAACAACGTCAAAGTCATCCCATATCTGGCCAGTCCTACGCTTAATTTTCATCTGATTCATTAAGAACTCAATTGCTTAATTATATGTTTTACAAAAGGACTAAGTTTTACCTGCAACTTACTAGCTGCTTTCAATATTTAGAGAGAGAGATTACAGTAAAAGTAAGGTAAGAGCTGTATTCTACAATACTGGTGTTCAATATTACACTGGAGTGCTAGAAAATAAAAATCTGCATTGCGGGTAAAAAAAAATTGCATGTTCATTGGGTCTAGTGCATTGCACATAACAAATGAGCACTTCTGTCTTTTTCTTGGAAACCAAAAAAGAAACAAGTAATTAATGCAGAGTATGTGTCCTGATGGAGTATGCAAGTGAATCAACTGCATGTGGAAGTAAAATGTATTTTACATGCAGAAAAAGCAATTTGAATCAGTTTGTTCCTATGGTAATTTAAAGCCCAACACTAGCACCATATGTGTTTGAGAGAATCTTTGCAAATAAATCTGCTTCAAAAATAGGTGGCAAAATTATACAAAGAAAAGGGTAAGCATACCAGGCGCATGAAGCAAACAGTACACGGCATTCTTTTGCATCATATGGGGCTTTTCATTTTATATGTACATTGATTTATTGATGCACTGCTGAAGTTTAATAAAACGCTTAATACTAATGGTACACATAAAAAGATGAACGGGGAAAAAAAACGTTGTCCGTGATGTTTTATAAATTGTTGATCCAGCCAGAAACGATTCAATTGATTTCCACATCTACCATTATTACAACACATCTGAAGCCCCTCTAGAATACTAGTGGTATTATATTCAGTTTGGCTGGGTCACTGTAATTAGCTTTTAAATTGGATTTTGTGGTCGGCAGCCATAGAAATATGAATGATAAAATTTAAAGGAGACATAAACCCTTCCATAACAGGATTATGGAACTAAATGCAACTTCTGGGGGACGCTAACATAATTAGCCATGTTTAAATGAGCAGTTGAGGACTTGCGCATAATTATGTAAATCCTCCACCCTTACACTGTCACCCACACAGCACACGGATCCAAATTAAATTGACAGAAAAGATCATTTCCACTCCGACTAAAAATAGGAGCACCACAAATGATCTCCTGTTCATTTTATAAAATCGTCGGAGCAGGGGATTTATAATATGATTATGGCTGCAGAACGTCAGTGATTTAAACGGAATACTTTTTTCTACCACGTTTGCTATTTAAAAAAATACTATAGCAGCTACTGCTATAGTACAGGCATGGGACCAGTTATCTAGAATGTTTGGGACCTCGGGTATTCTGGATAATCAGTGATGGGTGAATTTTTCCAGTGTCAATTCAGGCGCTCGCATTCATTTTGACGCCGGCGTTAAGTCAATCAGCGTCGGAATAATGTTGATGCGCGACGGTTTTGACCCGAGCCACTTTTCCGGCACGCGTCCATATTTTTTTGATGCTGCCGAATTTTCCCGACAGAAAATGTATTTGCCGGCGGCGAACTGTGGAAATTTGCAGCAAATTTGCACCTGGTGAATTTATTCACCCATCACTATGGATAATGGATCTTTCTGTAGTTTCAAATAGAGAAGAATGCCAATACCTGTGGTTGCAGCAAACGGGGTGATCCCAAATTTATTCAATGGTGCTATACAACACTTTTCAAACGATCAAACGTTTCGGGACCGCATGGCCCTTCCTCAGTCTGTAGTTTGAATCTTCATACCTTAAGTCTACTTGAAAATCATGTAAACATTAGTGTTGAGTGAATCTGTCCCGAAATCTGTGGCGAAAATTTTGAGGAACACATCAATAGACGGCCACATTTTTTTACGTGCGCAAGTCAAAAGGCGTATTTCTTCTGGTGACTTTTTTGTCTCTGCGACTTTTTTGTCTCTGCGACTTTTTTGTCTCTGGGACTTTATATGTCCAAATGCATTAAAGTCAATGGGTGTTTTGTCTTGGTAACAGTTTTTTCTTTGCAAAATGTTTTCGAAGTGTTGCTGAAAAAATTCACAGATGGCAAAATGTGGAATGTTTTTGCTACCAATAAGAATTAATTATATCAAGTGCAAGCTACTGTTTTACTATTACAGAGAAAAAGAAAATTTAAAAAAATATCTGTACCTGTACTGCAATATATTATAACTGATTAAAGTATGTTAATAGTCTAATCATGGCTGGATATAAACCTTGGCTAAAATTGACTTTTCTGCACCCCCAGACTCTATTAAAGGTGTATGTTAACTTTTAGTATGTTATAAAATGACTTATTCTAAGGAATTTGTCTTTTTTTTAATATACTTTTTAAATTATTTAGCTTTTTTCTTCACTGACCCCATCAAAAAATGCTTTTTAAGGCTATACATATATTGTTATTTCTACTTTTTTATTCATCTTTCTATTCAGGCCCTCTCCTATTCATTTTTTATTTGTTCAAATCAATGCATGGTTGCCATGGTAATTTGGAACCTATTAAGACCCATTTAAGAATCTGTGCTGTTTCACCGAAAACTTCACGTATTTTCAGCGAAATGCACAAAACAGCAGCAAAATTCACAAAACACATTTCAATCAATGGGCGTCAAAATTATTTTGAAGTGAGCGGCAATATTATAAGCGCGACTATTTGGTCCAAATCCATTCAAGTCAATGGGAGTCCGAATAATTTTGACGCGCAACAATTTTTATTCATGCATCAAATTTTTTTTGACGCAACAGATTTTTTGCGGGGAATTGTTGTTGTATTTGCGTGAATTTTTGCCACCAAAATGTGGAAATTCATGGGAATTCATGTCTGACGAATTTATTCGCCCATCACTATTCATCTGTATTATTGTTGCTTTGCAGCTCCCATCTTCCTTTAACCCTTGGTATTATGCTGGAAGCTGTAGCCCGGTAGCATCTGGGAATATTACCACTGCTATGGAAGATTTATTGAGGTACCAGTGGCATAACTACTCACCAGCAGGCCCTGGTATAGGACGAGCACCTGGGTCCTCATGTCGGGCCCTCCCCCCTATGAGTGTGTGCTGTAAAATCTCCCCCTGCCCAACCACCCACAATATCCATTATCGTGGCTCCGGTGGGCCCCATGAGGGTGCGGACCCAGGTGCCATCGCACCCCCTGCACCCCTGGTAGTTACGCCACTGATGAGTACTCAGCATACAAAATACAACAAATGTGGGCTCCAAAATGCACAATGCCTGGCCAGGGTCAGACTGGGACGGGACTCCTGGAAAAAAACTGATTGGCCAGGCCCTTTAAGGCCCACAATTCAGACCTGCTCCCTACGCTAGGTGCTGCTCCCTTACCTCCCCCAAGCTCAGACCAAGGCACAAGATCCAATAAGAATTTTTGATTCCTAAAAATATTTGTAATGTTAATACGTTTCTGCTGAAACCATGCATTTCAAGTCATTGCTGGTGTATTATGGGAATTTGAATTGACCGCTACACTCCACAAGGCCTGCACGGGGATGGGATCAGCAAGTTTATCTGCCCATGGAACAATCTGTGATAAAGTCCATAACCTGTCCACCCAGGGACTTTTTAAGTAGCTACACCCTAGAGATTGGGGTTTGTATTTGAAAAACATAATTTCTACTATATATCCCCGAGTGCTCTGTGCATAAATAAGTCCCATGATATGAAATGAAAAAACAAAAGAGTTAGCATACGTGTATATGTGTGTGTAAATCTAAACTAGAGGGGAATACACGTGCTAAACATTTATTAGAGAAAAGAACAAAGCAGGAGGGTTTACTTTTCTACCAACAGGAAATAATCATTTTGCACCAAAGCTTCTATACCTCCTTTTATACATATTGCCCACTTCTCCATGAAATTATATTAAAAATATCTTTTTGTCTGCTGAAAATGTCTGTAGAATTCATCTGTCAAGGGCTGTCAGTCTTCTCTTCAATACCTTTAGTAGAATTGCAGCTTGTGAGTAAGGACTGGAGAAAATGTGCATGATTACAACTTTTGTATCTCTCCCCATGCAGGGAACACACACAGTTCTCTATTTAATGTAAAATACTGAACCCTTTTATTGTGTGCAGCATTTTACTGAAGCAGAATTTGCTATTAGATTATACCTGCTCTGATGTATTCATAAATAAAAACACACACACATATATATATATATATATATATATATATATATATATATATATATATATATATATAAAAGAAAAAACGCACTCCAAGGTCTTGTTAATGCTGAAAAAAGTAAAAAAATTTATATATATAATATCAGGCTTTATTCTGCCCTGCTTTGTGTTTTGTAAAAATATATTAGCATGAAGGCGATATTAGACTGATGGATGAGAGTGAATGCTGCCACTGTATAAAGTCTTTTCTTCTTTTTGTCATTAAATTTTCAATGTTGCTCAAGTTAGAATTCATTATGTTTTACAAGTATTAGCATTTGCTGCTCTAGAAGTAGGCTGATATTTTTGTTTCATTATTATGATTATGTTAGTAGCAGTAGTCAAATGAATGTTTATTCTTTTAGCTGAAAAAGTGAAAGTTTTATGCCTGAAAAATACTGCTGGCACTTGCTGGTCTTGGTAGTAATACTTGCTGGTCTTGATAGTGGACAACTAATCAAAACAAAACCTTGCAGCACTTCCTTGTTGAAAAGGTGATAAAGGTAAATTTTATTAAACTCTGTGACAGTACTATGGGGGGCAGATTTACATAGGGTCAAATATTGAGGGTTAATTAACCCTCGATATTCGACTGCGATGGTAAACCCTTCGACTTTGAATACCGAAGTCGAAGGATTTACCGCAATTAATTCGATCGTTGATCGAACGATTAAATCCTTCGAATCGAACGATTCGAATGATTTTAATCCATCGATCGAACTATTTTTCTACGACCAAAAAAAGCTTAGAAAGCCTATGGGGACCTTACCCATAGGCTAACATTGCACCTCAGTAGGTTTTACTTGCCGAAGTAGGGGGTCGAAGTTTTTTCTAAAGAGACAGTAATTGGAGTATCGAATAGTCAAACGATTTTTAGTTCGAATCGTTCGATTCGAAGTCGAAGTCGTAGGTCGAAATAGCCAATTCGATGGTCGAAGTAGCCAAAAAAATCATTCGAAATTCGAAGTTTTTTTTTTCTATTCCTTCACTCGAACTAAGTAAATGTGCCCCTACGTGTCTGTTGACTTAATACTTGTGGTCTGTGCTGGTCTGTCCCAGAGTGGCAGTGGCACTTGTCTGATAGAAGAGAAACAGGAAGAACAGACAATAGTTGGGCTGCAAAAGATTCACTGTGCTGTGTGCCTTCAAAGTGATGACCACATCTATACCTATTCACGCCTCACTACTCATTTCTAAATTGGGTGCTAAGGAGAGAGTCTAACCTCAGCTTTGATTTTTACTTGCTTTAAACAGTTAAATTAAGGCCATTTTTTGGATTTCTTGGATTTTGGAAGCTTTGGAAAACCGTTTGATGTATATTGCCCACTACTCTATGCATCCCCTTTGATGTCAGTTACCTTAACATGCAATACAAATATTGAAGCTTTAACTATTATAATGCATAAATGTGTGGCTGAATGATTAGTTAACAATACATGTTCATACAGTTGCAGTGTTATTCATTTATTTTACTAATCAAGGGAATGTATTACACACATTTTAGTTCTATAGGACAGGAAGGGCAGAAGGATACTGCTGACTATTTTAGAAAAAGACAAATCAGCTGCTTATGCTCCACCTGCTTGTCTGGTATGTGGGGATTGTTTAAAACTTACATTACATCTGAACTCATCCTGAATAGGTGGTTTTGGAAGGTGTTATTGCAAAAAAAAAAAAAATGTATTTGCACATAAACGAAATACCATCAATGGTCAATGGCAGTTCCATTGAACTATTTAGGTAGGTGTTAGCTGCAATTAAAAAAAAAGTGTGAAGGTGTGATGCAGTCGTTGTGGTACTATTGTTAGCAGATTACACTTTCACACCTTTGAAAAGTTCAATGGAACCATTGTGGATATTGGTGACTGTTTCTTAAGAGGTTAAAGGCCTTGTATCCTACCAAATAAATATGCCATTCCTTCTTACTGGAGTGCTTCCTTCATTGGCATTACTGCTTAGGCTGCAGCATACATGCCTTTAATCACCTTTCTCTGGGTCAGTGTCAGGGTCTCGCGGCTCAGTTAGCAGAGAAGTTCGGACCAAGGAGAAAGCACCAGGCCTAAAAATCCAGTTTGTGGTATCCAAGGGGTCAAGGAGATATAAACAAGTTTCAGGCAAAAGGTTCAACACAGGCTGTAAACAATCGTAGTCAGGATCAAAGCGAAGGATCAGCTATCCAGGAATTAATCAAAGTAATCGGGTATTGAACCTGTGACCTCGGCATCCTTTTATTTTCAAAATTTGTGCCGCTCTTCAGTGTGATGAAGTCATGTGCTTGCCGCTGCGCAATGATGTCATTGTGCGACTCTGGGTGCTGCCATCTTGCCGAAGAGGAGGGCTCTGAAACATAGCGCAGATCAGTTCGTTTTCTTTTACTTTCACGAATTTTGTGTTGATGGTTGAATGCACTTTTTTTTTTCAACCTCATCTACTATTATATTGTATTACTTTGAACCTGCAGTTACTGCAGCTACTGTTTTTTGCAAAGGGACCAAAATATATCTGCGTTATACTTTCTATATGTAAGATCTCCCAAAAATGACACAGTTAGCTAGCATATACCTTATTTTGTTTGTGGAAGTAGACCAGTAAACATGGTTTAATGTTAAACAACCCAAGTGTTAATCCTGATTTCCAGCAATGTGGATGAACAAAACTTTTTCAATAATTTAGATAATAATGCTATGCATGTTATTTTCAAAATAGTCTGGGATTCGCCCATGTCAAGTGAGAAATGACTTGATACTTAATCATGCAGCTTGTGGGCCCATTAGTAGCTTTTAAGTCAGACCATGTATTGGGCACATTTCTGATTGTAGTGCATTTTTATACAAAAAAACAGATGTGCTCAGAAAGATGAATTACAACTTTTGCCGATAATTTTAATATGTGACTGAATCAGCTGTGGAAAATCGCTGGTGAAGAACTGTTGATATAACATTAGACTTAGCCTATCCAAACTAAAAAAAAAATCACCCTTCGCCTATGATAATAAAGATTGGAATAAGCTCCATATCATGTCTAATCATGTCCTGTTGCCATGTACTTCTATATCTGGACTATTTGTTTTGGTGCCTCCTGATTTAGTATACAAAATACATAAGATTATCGCCTGACTTCAGATTTTAACAGCATCCCATGACCTATTTTTGCTGGAGATTAGTGATGGGCGAATTTATTCGCCAGGCGCGAATTTGCGCGATTCTCCACCAGCAAATAAATTTGCAAAACGCCTGCGAAAATTTCGAAAAAACGGATGCCGGCGTCAAAAACGGGCGCCGGCGTCAAAAACGAAACACCGTCGCCGTTTCACGTTTTTTCCGCCCTTTTGCGAAATTCGCTAATTTTTCGGCGAAGCGAAACGGCGCAAATTCGCCCATCACTACTGGAGATTTAAGGTTATGATATGGTTTAGATTTAAATAAGGAACCTTCTAAGGAACCTCATTGAGTTCATGACTTTAGGTTACAATTCATGTTGATGATGGGTTGCTTTCAGTTTTAAGTTGTTAGTTTGTTGCTTTGCGGAAGTCTGACGAAGATTCACATTAGAAATATTTTTGTACATTCTATTGTTAAAGGACTGCTTTCTTAACAAGCATCATTAACCATTGACATTTTCTTTACACTGACTGCTATTCAGGTTGGGGTTTGTGTTAAAAGGCACACATGCCAAACAAATCTGACATCTCACACGCACCAGGTTTCATGTTCATTGACAGATGCTTTGTCTCAATATTATAACTTTCAAACACTGTCATTTTATGACTCACATAGTGTTTGTTTTGTACAACAATGTGTAGCAATTAAGGCAGTAGGCATTTGTCAGGTAGAAAGTGAGTTTAATTCTACAAAATCATATATATATATATATATATATATATATATATATATATATATATATATATATATATATATATATATATATATATATATATATGTGTGTTCAGAAAGTATCTGCACTCAATCCCTTCTGATTTGTGGTGGGTGCTGGGTCAAGTTATGATAAAGGCCCCAAAGTGGGCCGAAACGTTGGACACGCGAGTGATTTAATAAAATTCACTTTGATTGAACTACTTGGAGTGCGGGTCCATTCTGAAGATTTTATATATATATATATATATATATATATATATATATATATATATATATATATATATATATATATATAATATGTCCAAGGTACCTGCACTCCAACCACTTAGATACTTTCACGGGTGCTTGGTCAAAGTAATACTGTATAATCATCAAAGGATGGACCAGCACTCCAGTTCTGATAAATAATCGTGCTTTTATTCACATATCATCGTGCGTCCAACGTTTCGGGCCGCATTGATAAAGGCCCCAATGCGGGCCGAAACGTTGGACGCACGCCAGTCTTGTAAACTCTAGATATCCCCACCGATGACGGCACTCCAAGGATCATTCCACATAGTCAAAGGAGTTAATCAAAGAAAAGTTTTATTGCAGACCAACTTTTCGATTCAGTACTGGAATTTTTGTCAGGGAAAGAAGATTCCAGGACGGAATCAAAAGTTGGTCTACAATAAACCTTTTCTTTAATTAATTCCTTTGACTATGTGGAATGATGCTTGGAGGGGCCGAAACGTTGGAAAAACTTAAGTGATGATTTAATAAAATCATTTGTAACACATTACCGTAGTGCTGGTCTGAACTCTGCCAGTACCGACCCCGGCCTGCCTGACTATTCTTGAACTCTGCCTATACCGACCACGCTTTATTGTGTACTTCTTATGCTGTTGTGGCCTTCCGTCCTAAACCTTGGTAATGTACGTGCCCCTTTGTTCATTCAGAACGCTTGCTTTGTTCCTTTCAAGTTAGGACCTGGCGCCATCGGAATAGCTGAGGGCTCCTCCCGAGGCCAAAGGTGGTTGTTACAGGCAGAAGATTGAGCTGTTACTGGGAGCTTAGCACTTGATCTGAATTTAGGGAGCTGTACATGACACTGTACATATAAACAATGTCAGTTTTCACAATATTTTTTAGACTTCACACAATTTGCTTTCATAAGCTTAACAAATGTTATTTATCTGGTACTGTTGGAACCTGGCATATATGCAGCCTTCCTCCCTTAGGCATGTGCAACATTCCTCTGGCTTACCAACCATTAAACAGTTGTGCTTTCCAGGGCCGGGCCAGGTTGGCCGGGCGCCCTAGGCAAACTGGCCTGACAAACTCCTAGCGCACGCACTTGTGTCTGGTGAGACTAAGAGAGGTGAGAGATACTGTAGATGAGGGAGCCGGCCAGCCAGACTGATAGAGCAGGGAGGGAAGTGAGAGCAGGGAGGGAGCCTGCCGGCGTCACTGACAGAGGAGGGAAGGACTGAAAGAATAGGGCGGGTGCCGACCCGACTGAGAGAGAAGAAAGGGGAGGGGTGAGCAAGGTAGTGGACAGCAATGGAGAGTAGGGTCACAGGAGGGAAGGAAGACCGAGGAGTGCTGACTAGGGGTCTGCCTACAACTAGTTCCAGCCCTGGTGCTTTCTATAATGTTACTTAACAAAATTAAATTCTATATTTATCTATGCATTCCTGAATAATTGTGTTAATAAATTAATTAGTAAGCGTTTATTTTTTTTCTCGTTTACATCCACAATGGCAGTGTGCAAAGTGAAATTTTCAGTGCAATCAGTGTTTCTTCCCACAATAAAAGTTTTTTCACAGAATTCAAGCTGCATTGTGGCTGCAAGGGGGTTATGTGCTTGCTGCAGCCGCTCTGTACCTTGCATCTGATTTGACAGAATTAGTGCAACTGCCCTATAATCTCATCACATGTCCACATGGCATTATTACTTGTATTTGCCATGTGAATGACATGTATGCCAGATTCTTTAGGCGCAAGTTTGCTGCTCCTATTTGCTCTGGGCACAAAGGGAACACTGGAGCTACCACCTTGTCAGAAGATGATCATAGCTTTAGCTTAGTGAAAAGTGGTTTTACATGTCATTGACTGCTGGAAAAGTGCAGAGACCACAACTGTACTTGAGCTATGAAAATGTTATCACCTTAATAAATCTGCCTTTGCTTTTTTTATGTTTATATGATGCACAGATACTAACCTGTGATTTATTAAAAAAAAAAAAACTTTAATCTTGGGATCAAAATAATTTACAACATTCTAAAAATTTGAAGAAGTGGAAAATAAATATTGAAAGTGTTGTGTTATTAGTTAAGAAGCACATGTTATCAGGGGCTATCCTGGCCCCTCCACCGCCTGAGGCAGCAGCAGTTGCCCCCCCTCCCCCGGAAATTCGCTCTTAAAGTACCCTAGTGGGGCGCTGCCACCTGAGGCGACAGCCTCAACTCGCCTCATTGGCGAAGCACCCCTGCGTGTTATTATAAAACAGATACTGTATAGACATTTTAATGTACAAATTAATAGGATTATTTTTGTTTTAAAACTATTCTATTTTAAAATGATTTTTTTCAATTTAATTTAATATATATATAAAAAATATATTTTCTGCACAAAAAAGCCAAACTCAAGTTTTATGTCAACTAGGCTCTCTATGCAATGAAAGGGTCCAGCTTTTTTTTTATAATATCAAGAATTGCTGGAATGTAATTATATTTCAAAGCTGATACTTTTTTTTGCTGCTGCCAGCACATTGAATGTCTCTGTAAAGAAGTTTGAATAATGGCTATAAAATATATTAAGTTGCAAAAAAATGGAAAATGGAGACTATTCAGGAGCAATGTGCTCTATATACAGTAAATGGTACTGCAATCCCATATGTTTTGTATTTCAATTTTAATATTTCTCTATATTTTACATATTTTTAGTCTGTCTAAGCAGAATATTAAATTCTTTAAAACTTTCTAACAATGAAGTGCTCACAACCCAGGAGATTAATCCTGAACCATCTTCTAACTGTTAAAGACTTAATCAAACTTTAATTATTAAATTATCCCTATCCGCCTGCATTTTGAGAACCCAAGAAGTAAAGCATCTACTACCCTTTTGTATGTATAAATAATATATAAAAAAGAGCAATGTAACAACTTTGTAACAATTTTTTTTATTGCTCTGATCATATGCAATTTTTTTCCAATTTATGAACTTTTATAGCATCTTTTCAATTGATTAAATAATTTAGGAACTCATAATTGTTCATATCCAATTCAAGCTAAAGGGTGCATCATTGTTTTCAAAAAGAATATATACTCAAGAAGAAAAAACTCTTTGTTTGCTTAGCTAGATGAAAACTGCAAATTTTCAGAACACGACCAATCATTTTCAATTAGATTGTACACATACAGTTTGTATTAGGCAAATAATGCAGACCTGTCCAAACACCAGCTGTGTCAATAAAAACTATTTTTCAAATATAAATGTTAAGTGGAGGACACTCTTAGGAGCAGATTTATCAAGGATCAAATTTAAAATTAGAATTTTCAAATTAAAATTTCAAGTTTACTTTAGTGTAATTCAACTAGGGAATAGTCCAAATTCAATTTGAGTTTAAAAAAAAAATCAAAATTTGAAATGTATCATGTACTGTCCCTTTAAGAATTCAAATTCGACTAATTACCATCTAAAACCTGCAGAATTGGTGTTTTAGCCTATGAGGGACCTCCTAAAATCAATTTGGAGTTGCTTGCTGAACTTCTGAAAAAAACCTTTTTTGAAAAAACTCGAATCTAATTTGATCGTATTCGATTCGAGTTTGCGGGTCGATTATATTTACCAGAATTTAAAAAATTCGATTTTTTTTTTAATACATTTCAATTGGTCATTTTTTTTAGAAACTCTCATAAACTAGAAATTCGACCCTTGATAAATCTGAGAAGCCTATTGTTCAAATTTCAAATTTTAGTGGTTTTAGAGTTTTTAAAACTAAGATTAAACTCTATTTCTATAAAATCACAAAAGCCTTTCAACGCATTAGAAGTTCCCAATGTAAAAAGTAGGAACATAAAATAAATACACTGAACGATGCCCAAAATATTGAAATACTTGGAAACCCCTAACAATTCAAGTATTTTGGAAACTTACTAGCAAAAAAAGAATCCAAAAGCCTCTAAAAGTCCAAATGGCTAAAAAAAGGTCCAATAGGATCAGCACAGCTTCCATCGACAACTATAGGAACTTGACTGCTTTTACTTTACATTTTGTAAAGTTTTTCACGTTTTTTACACTTTATAAACCTATAAATAAAAAAATTTGATTTGACAAAAAAATAGAAATTTGAATATACATTAATAATAATTTACCATTATTTATACTTTAGTGGAGTGCTGGAGTAAAGTCCCCAATTAAAGGCTTGAGCTAAAATGTTGGGGTGATTCTCACTTTGTCCAAAGGCATCTTTATTGCTGGGTGGTATGTATCAAATATTGCATTGTTGGACTGTTATATGTCATTTGATTTTGTATAAACCAAATTGTTGTATAGACAAGAATTACATTAACAATGTCATGTATGACAATTATTTGCTAAGAGCATACCACATTTGTGTATTTCTTTACATGGAGGCCCATTTATCAAAGGTCGAATTTCAAATTCATGTGATTTTTTTAAAATTCAAATATACTCACAATTCGACTGGGAGATTATTGTAAATTGAATGTGTAATATTCGGTCGATTTGTATTAGTTTTGTACAAGTTTTTCTCCTAAATAAAAACTTGAATGTCAGGAAGTCTGTTAACATCTCCAAATGGCTGAATGGACCTTTGCCATTGATTTGTAAAAACTCGGCAGGTTTTAGGTGGTGAATATTTGTTTCCAGGGTCGAGTTTTAATAAATCTCAAATTCAAATTTACCTTCGATTAGGGGGATTAAAATTTAAGGGGCAGATTTATCAAGGGTCGAAGTGAAAATTAAAATTTTTAAATTCGAATTTCGAGCTATTTTTAGGAGCAGATTTATCAAAGGTCGAGGTGAATTTTCGAATGAAAAAAATGTTTTTGTGTACTTCGGGAATAGTCTAAATTTGATTCAAATTTGAAAAAAATTAAAAATTAGAATATCGAAATTTATCATGTTCTGTCTCGAATTCAAAAAGACCAACCATATAATTTTTTTTTGTGTCGAATATGTCCGTATTCAATCGAATAGGTTCATATTCAGCCGAATTCGAATCGTTCAAATCGAAGGAAAAAAAAACTTTCGATTTTTCAAAGTCCAATTGACTCCAAGTAGGTACTAGGAGGTCCCCCATAGGCTAAAACAGCAATTTTAGATGGCGAATGGTCGAAGTTTAACTTTTAAAGTGACAGTACATGATAAATTTACTGTTCGACCTTTGATAAATCTGCTCCTAAAAGTATGTGTGGATTTTTTTCTAACAAAATAAATACTTTTTTTCAGCAAAATAAACACTAAAAGGACAAACTGACAGAAAACCAATATAAAAAAAGAATATAATGATTTTTGTTTAAAAAAAAAAAAAAAAGCAATAGCCATTTTAACACAACACAACCATGTGGGCTAATCTATTAAGAAAAAAAGAACAATCCAATTTTAGAGAAACATTCAGCGTTTTGTACAGTATGATTACTTTTTTCATTCCCATTAATAACATTGTTTCTTTTGAACTCAAAGTAATTGTACATTAATATGTTTTTAGGCATCTCTCATGACACACACTTTTGTAATAAGTAGTTGTCACTCTGACATTGTTCCAGTGATGAATTTACAGTAGAGAAACTGTTTTCTATACTGCAAAATTAAAGCTGAGCACACATTTAAAAGGGAACACTGATCTGTTGTGGTTAGAATTGAAGCACAAACACTTCTTTTTTGCAGATATTTCAATACTTCCCAGAAAAAAGCACATATTGTAGAGGCCCAGTATATGTACCAGTCTCACACCAATGCCAGGGTTATGAGAAATACATGTTTTATATAAACAACAGAAGACAGAGCAATTTATTGGGCTATGTATCTTCCTCAGATGCAGGGAGCACAGTTGCTCTAAAATAATTTGCACCCATAAGGGAAACCTGTTGGTATCTGAATTTGTTTAGTTGCAAAGACAGTGTTATTTGAAGCAAGTAGTTAAGCTATTGCTCAGTAGTTCTATCAACAAAATTAATTGCATTTAACTAACTAAATTCCTGCCTAGTTGGGTTGAAAAAAGTCCAAAGTCCATCAAGTTCAACCCCTCAAACCCAGCATCCATTTACACACACTCACACTGACCCCTCCATACACACATTAACTATATGTACACTAAGGGGCAGATTTATCAAGGGTCGAATTAAGAGTTTATGAGAGTTTATAAAATGATGAAAAATCAAGTTTTTTCATATCGGGTGAATAGGATCGACCTGCAAACTCGAATCAAATTCACATCAAATTCGATTAATTTTTCCCTGAAAAAAAGGTGATTTTCCAGATGCCACCAAACAACTCTAAATTGATTCCAGGACATTCCCCATAGCCTAAAACAGCAATTCGGCAGGTTTAAAGTGGCGAATAGTCAAATCTGAATTCTTAAAGGACCAGTACATGATACATTTTGAAATTTGATTATTTTTTTAAAAACTCGAATCAAATTTTAACTATTCCCTAGTCGAGGACCGACATCTGGAAAAAGTAGGAAAAAGAAAATAATAGAGGTGGAGAGGTTGTTTCTGCAACATGATCTCAAAAGAGACCATGTTATGATCCATAGTCCCTAAATGCTCACCCATGTAAATGCTAGAGAGGAATCATTAGTTATTACCAGATAAAAAGAGAGTCATTCCTAGTAGGTTCTTGAACAAGCTGAAATAAAAAGTTGTTATTTAGCATATTTACAAACCTGCTAGCTTTTTCGGTGATACCAATTATATCATAATGTACATGCATAGTTACATAGTTAAATTGGGTTGAAAAAACACCAAGGCCATCAAGTTCAATCCCTCCAAATGAAACCCAGCATTAATACATACACACATACCCTCTCCATACACTCTATATACCAATATCTATACTAATTCAAGATTTTAGTATCACAATAATCTTGGATATTATGCGTGTCCAAGAAAACATTAAAGCCTCTCTTAAAAGTTTAGATACACCGAGGGATAGATCTTGTACTCGTGCAGTTTCCTCTGTATTTGGACACCTAATCGGTCCTTTGATTCACCCAGGCAGCTATGTCTTTCTTCCTGGGTCCATTGTAGTTTAAGTGTTTGCCCAGTAGGTGTCAGGGTGCAAACGTTTAAAAGGAAAAGCACACATATGCTCAGGGCTCTTTTCCTGGATCCCCTCTTGCAGGGAGGTGGGTACAGGAGTGGATCTGAATTTTGTCATGCTCAAAAGCAGGGATAGTTTATTTAGTACTAGATGTTTATGTCATAGTTACTCTAGGAGCAAGAGATAGTGATAGGGTAATTTAGTATCCACTGTCATCCCAGACTCACCACCCCCATCTAATTTAAACAATCCTATAACCTTTTAGCCATTTTTTCCCTAGTGCAGTGGACCCCCTTCCATTGAGTTGCAATCTGTCACTTCTAGGAACTCAAACCCTTCCTTCTCACACTTAGTGGGTTATTTATCAAAATCTGAATTTATCTCAATAGATTCTGCTACAAACTCAGATCAAAGCTGCTTGGGTTTTTTTACACTCATTTATTATTAAATTTTCCCAAAAATTTGCTTTGCTGGAAAAAAACTGATTATCACAATTTTTTCGGATTTTTTTGGAATTTTCACCTGAAAAATTTCAGAAACTTCGTGGTATTGCACGAAACCCAGCGCACATCAAGAAATCATTGGGACTTCTTCCATTGATTTATATGCAACCTCGACAGGTCTGAGATGCCGGATTTTCAGATTCAGGCTTTTCCATCCTCAAGGTTTAATAAATTCCGAAAACTTCGTGATTTTTTAAAAGTCTGATTTTATAAAAAAAAAAATCATACATTTTTCGTGATTTTTTGCATTCGGAGTTTAGTAAAGAACCCCCTTAGACTTTAGTCATACATTTAACTCCCTAAGCTCACACTGGGAGTAATTTATAAAGTTTGGGCAGTGTATATTTATTTGCAAATGTTTGTATTGCCCATGTTTTTTCCTGAATGTTAAAATATTGCACTGCTGTGCCAGTCTTTCCTTTTTTTGTGAATTCACATTGCACACAAATTTTCACATATGAGATATTTGTGTGAGTGCAGCCACTGTTCGAGGTTGTTATGCGCAAAAATAACATTGACAGCAATTTAAATTCGCAATTTGCAAAACAGTTTTGGGAATATTTTCTCTGCCACCAAAGTCTTTGCGTGATCCAGATGTATACACACTCAGATGTATACACACTCTGTGTGCGCTCTGATTTTATGGACATTCATGGTTCGAAAAAAACATTCACAAATCTGTTTGCATATTAAATACACCAGTCTTATCCAGCTTTATAAATATAACTATGTGCAGGGCAAATTTATTCACTGTGCAAACCATTCTGCCTTGCGTGAAGTTTGTAAATGAGCCCCACTGTCTTCATAAACTTGCATATAACACAGGTATAATTTCCAAAACAAGTCATGCCATTTCTTCTATATTTTCAATATTAGCATCAGTAATGAGTTCCAAACACAACTCTCTATTTGTTCTTAAACCCATCAATCTCTTTTGTTTAATACCAATTGATCAGCCCATGATGCATCATTTTAATCCTAATGAGTCAGCAACGGTCAATGCATGACCCTTATTCATCAGCTTTTAAAAAATCATCTCCCATATGTAATATAAAGCACTAAGTTTGCCCAGGAGCAATAACACTTAGCAACCAATAAGATGTTTACTTTTAAAAAGGTGACAGTCAATGCTACCTACTGATTGGTTGCTATGGGTTACTACACCTAGGCAAACTTAGGGCCTTTTATTGCATAACCACATAACTCTTAGCAACCTTTCACTATTTCTCAGTCTCAATCATCTCTCTTTTATTTTCATAATTTACCAGTCTTTAAATATTCCCCAATTCTTCAGTCAAAGCGATACTGACGTATGATTTCTATAGGAACGTGTCAGTATGAAGTATGTGCTGCACCCGGAATATTTTGCTTCAAAGACCCCCTCAAAGGCGCCCCCAGCCCTGTGCACCTTTGCACAGCATACTGCTCACACTACTAATGGATCTTCTGTGTTGCTTCCGTGATGCTGGTCTGGGGGTGGATCGATCCTTCCATAGGATGAAGTCCTGTTTTGATTCTTAATTAGCCTATGGATTGATCGCGCCTCCCCAGCCCAGCGTCATTGAAACTGCACAGAAGGTCTTTCAACAGTGTCGGAGGGTCGAGTCAATGCAGATGGGTTGCGGGATGGCTTTGAGGGAAAAAATTCTGGGTGCAGCACATACTTTCTACTGACACATTCCTATTATTTTTATAGGAACATTTCAGTATCACTTTAACATCTTCTACCTATACAGTACAAAACATTATAACTGAGCTTTTCTTTTCTTCCCTGCCAATTATTAAAAAGAAAATCTGGGCTATGAAAATGCCTGACCTGAAACTTAAATAGTACAGTATTCCTAAACAGGTCAAACTGACAAGGCCATAGTAGGCTGCCTACATAATATATCTCTGTTGCTAAGGAAAAAAATGCTGCTATGCCTGCTCTTTCTTGCTCTACAAGCTGTGCAACAGAATGGGAATACACAAATATTAAAAAGTGACAAAAGTAGGGGGGTTCCTACATCCGTGGGCTTGCTATAACCCTCTTATTTGTGCAGTTCATACATATACATCACACATTTATCATCATCTCAAAATGTCCAGAATATGATAATGAAATACTTACTACATTACCTCTGGACTTTAGGGAGGGCAAATATGTGTGACTTATTCTTCAGAAGACTCTTGCTACATGTCACTGCTTAACTTTTTGATGCATCTCTTTTTCTCATGGTCTCTGGGCAATTGTTAAGAATGTCTTTATCCTTTGATTTTTTCCACCTGGGGAACATGATAAGAAGTGATTAGTTCTGCTCTGTTTCTATAGGGACTTTTTCTCTGTTTGCTTTGCTGTTCTATTTGTTTGTGCTATTTTGAGCATATGTTTGAAGTTTTTCAAAAGGAAGTTCTTTTTTTTAGTATTTTCTATTTTTTTTAATAAATGATAAAGTTTTAAAGACCTAGTTCAACTTTAAAATAAGCATTTTATAGTACATTTACATTTTAAAAATGTTCTCTTCCATGCTATAGATGTGTAGATATTTCTTGTGTGAAAATGTGCTGTTAGGGCCTCCTTAAAAAAATGTAGCTTTACTTTCTTTGCTTGCTTATCTCATATTTATTTTTATTTTGTCAGAGTTTTGTAATAATAATGATAACAACATCAATAATCATCATCATTGTCATAATAATAATAACAATAATAATAATAATAATAATAATAATAATAATAATAATAACAATAAAGATAACAATAATGATGATGATGATGATGATGATGATGATGATAACAATGATGATAATGATAATAATAATAAAAATCTTAATACTCATTATCATTAAATCAGTGTAGAGGTGGCTACAGTAAATAAGATCAAAAAATGCTCAAGTTATTCCTGAACTAGAGTTGTCCAGTAAACCTGAGCTGATGCTTTCTAAATTTCAATGAACATGCTACTATTTATCATACAGCTACATAACTTGCTGTCTTGTCAACAAGAGGAAACCTGTTGGGACTTTAATAATTCATGTGGTCAAATCACAATACCTTTGTGCTTCAATAATAGAGATTACAAGCTTCCTGGTCTCCTTCAAGACAAGTTCAGGAACTTCGTGGTCAGTGTCATGTGCAGCCACACAGTGTGCTATATAGATGTTGACCATAGCTTGATGTTTTTAAATTTAACTCTAAAAAGTTCACATATGCTTGATAAACTTGTAGGCATGCCTACTGCATTGTTTTATGTATGCTCACAATTTTTGGGAAACTACAAAGCATTCAGATGTACTGAGAGGTCATCCAGCAGTAAAGCAGTAGCCAAGGTATTTTTATAAAAGTAAAAAAAAAATCTTTATTAGGACATATGTAGGCCTGACTCGTTTTGTGCATGAAGTGGACACTTACTCATAAGCTAATGCTCACAATTTAATTTTCTGAAACAGTGTCTTACCATATCTGGTTCAAAATCTGTTTGCAAATATGTATTCAGTATACAAATTAACAGATGGTTATCTTGAAGTGAGGGGCAATTTTATCAAAATTTAAATTTTAAATTTTTTTTATAATTCAGAAAAATGCGTAATCTCGAAAATCACAAATGTGTGCTTTTTTAAGTTTGAAACTTGAACACCTGATCACTTAAAAACATGAAAGATGACAAATGCAATGATATCACATTCTACACTTTCTTTTCAACAAGTCAAATTTCAAACTCAATAATTCCCAATGACTTCTACATGAACTTTTAGGCAGCATCATTTTTTAAATTCAAGTTACTCTGTGCTTAATAAACTTCAAACGCAATATTTGAATTTGCTATTTTTGCCACAAAAACATTGAATTGTGATGTAAAATCAAATGTAAAGGTTGATAAATCTGCCCTTTCATGAGCCTGAAAACAGATCTCTTGGAAAACGTTGTCATAATATTGTGTATTTTTTTTTAATGTAACCACGCAGTATATATTGTGCCAACATAATTGCCTTTGACCACTTTTGAGCATTGTTATCATTACAAGTGTGAAGGTAAAGAAAGACGTTTAATTGCTGTTTTTTTTCACCACCTTGGAGGGAGAGTCAGGCTGCATGTCCTTAGACTGCATCTTGTTTCTGTATGCCTCAAAGGAGATACAGCCAATCAAAAGGTCTCAAATACATTGAGAATAATAATAAAACACTGCATTTTTCCTCTATTAAGATTCTATTAACAAATAGTATCTACTGAGTATTTAATATTTCACCTCTATTCTGGTACACCTTAATCTGTGTATCAAAAAAAGATTATATTAGATAAGATTAGATAAGAAGTATTCTTATTCAAAGTATTCTTATCAAAGTATTCAAAGATATCACTGCTACTTCTATGAATTATTTGTTTTATGTTTTGTTTGCTTAAATTACAATAAATGTTGATATTAAAAGACTTTAAAAGGGCTTTTGAAACATCCTTAAGCCCTTACTCTGTCTCCAACCAGGCAAAATTCTCCAGACAGTGGATGCTTATGAATATTTTTATGACTTAGTAACAATAATATCAAAGGGGGTTCTGGCTGCTTCCTGCTTTGCCTTTACTTAAAGTATAAAAAATTAAATGCATAACAAAGGTTATTTCATTTTAAAGAAGTTTATTACTGGTAAATAATTAAATATCTTTTAAGCTATGAACCTTTGAAAACGAGACTTTACTTTATATTTCTTAATTGCTATAAAAAAACAGGACTACATAGAGCTTTCTCCACCATTTTCTAGACATAAGATGAATGATAATTATTGTAGGCTGCAGATTGGGGAATGGGCAAGATTTTTTTTATGGCATCAAGCAATGTAAAACAAGAAAACAGTTGTTGATAGTTTATATTTTGTCAATGAAAATACAAAAATCAATAAAATAACACATTTTTCATAGCAGAGTCAGCAAAAAGTCTAATATTAAAAGATAATGGGGCTAATTTACTAATCTACTGTAGTTGTTAAATTGCACTAATGCATTTACTCACAGCAACCCTTGCATTAACTTTCTTGTAGTAGACCTAAGTGCTTGCTATTGTTGGTTCAAGTTAAAATCTATGTTAAATTAGCCACAATCTAATAAATAAACTACGACTGGTAGAACCAAGATGGTTAATTGAAATCACAGCATTAACTTTGCCTTACATGTCTTGTGCTGTACTTATTATTTATTCCTAGGCTAATTACAAGCCTGTTTAGTGCCTTAGAATCATGTGACTTAGGATCATTTGCTCCCTTAACTGAAGGCTCAGGGCAGTACAGCTGAGCCTCCCAACCACATGTAAATTGTAATATATCCCAATGGTATGGTGCACTAGTCTATGCTGCTGTTATATTAAAATTTCCCAAATATGCAGTTTTGCATTTCTATTAAGCAATATTTATGCTCCAGCTGGAGTGACATGCTTTAGAAGCAGAGAGTCCACATTTTAAAATTATGTAATAACCTTTGAAATTAATATTTGAAATAGTGTTTTTTAATTGCCATGTTTCCACTTTTCAGACCAAGGCAATTTTGATTTTTCTCTCTCTCTCTGCTAATCTGGGCCAATAAAACCCCAAGGAAATAAAAATCAATGTTTCCTTAATATTATAATATATACCTTAAGGAACATTTCTGGTGCAGAGGGCTAAAAGGGAATAAAGGTCTTCCATTACCATAATTATGGCTTGTAAGTGAACTATTAAAGATAAATGCATTACAATGTTCAGTAAGGTAATACGTGAATCTTTTATTATATAGTGGTCTAAGGAAAGAGGTAAATGCTTATTTTTACAGCACAAATATTATCTAGGAAGTGCATTGTGCAGCACCTTCAGCTCCTCTGTCAAACTTGAGAACACAGGTGAAATGCCAACCCAGAATTTGTTATGATTTCTATTCTTCATTTTTCTGACATAAAGTTTATGGTCAACTTTGACTCACTTAGCTGTAAAAACAAAAAATTCAGATGCCACAGACAAACGGGCTAATTCACTAATGGGCGAATTTCTGTCTGTGAAGTCTTCGCCACATTTTGCACCACTTTGCCAGCTACAAATTCACTAACACTGCACAAATTCACTAACATGCAAAGTAGCGTCTCTGCAGCCAAATGCTGGCGAAGTTTTGCTAGCATTAATTCGTCAGCGCGAGCATTTCATAGCGAACTTTCACTAACCTTTATTTCTGCCTAGCGAAACTTCATTAGTACACTTACGCTTAGGTCTATTTGAATAGGGCGGGTACATATAGGTCATATGTATGTCTTTATTATTAAAAATGTCCTGGGAAGCATAACAAAGACAAAAAAGTTCCTCTAATGCCCTGGACATCAGCCCACCCTAAAACAAATGTGGCATGCCACTCAAATGAAAAAAAGGTCAAAACAAAAATGTTTAAGACAATCAAAGGTAGACTCTGCACAGAAGTTCCAATTAGAGATAATTAGCAGCACTGAGGGGAATCACGGATCCACCAGTCCACAATAAGAAAAACGTTGGGGACGTTTCTACTTGATCCAAACTAAGATATAATGAATCCTTATTGGAAACAAAACCAGCTTATTGTTTAAATTAATTTCTAATAGACTTCAGGTATGAAGGCCCAAATTACAGAAAGATCCGTTATCCGGTAAACCCCAGGTCCCAAGCATTCTGGATAACAGGTCCCATACATGTACTTATCTTCAATGGTTCAGACACTTTAATGATAACAGATAGAAAATAATTTAATGTCAAACATATTTTGAAGTTAAAGCTTGATAATTAAATCAGCAACTCAGCTTTACTGTTCGAATAGTTTGTTGTCTCACAAAACTATCATTAGGAATGACAAACTTGGTTAAAGATATGTGACCAAGACTGGATTAATACACCCAGGATTGGACTGCCATGTGTGAGGCTCACCGGGGCTGCTACCAAGGGTCCCCCAATGCCAGCCCGCTCACCCACCGCCAGCCCCTGCCCCCCATGTGCAGCTTATGCTTACTTTGTCATGATCAGGGGACAATGGACAGCGGGAGTGACAGTGGAGAGCAGCGGGGAGTCAGCGGGAATCAGGTCTGGGTCATCAGGACCCACCAGGTTTTTTCCCGGTGTCCCGCCAGCCCAGTCTAACCCTGAATATACCAGTATTTGTACTGTATATATAGCATGTATATTAGCATGTATGTATGTATATAGGCAATCCAGGTCCCTCTCTTCATGATTTTTGTCTGTATGAATGAGATTGCAAGCATCTTATGGGACCTGTTATCCAGAATGCTTGGAACCTGGAGTCTTCCAGTTATGGAGTTATTTCCAGTTATATATCTCCATATCAAAAAGTAAAAATCATTAAACCTAATAAGAATTTTCTGACTCCAAAAAAGATTGATTATATCTAAGTTGGGATCAAATACAAGGTACAGTTTAATTATTATAGAGAAAATGGAAACTGAAAAACAAATAGAGCTACAGTATTTGCTTATAATGGCCCTATGCCAGGTGGCCTTCCTGTAATTCAAAGATATCCGGATAACAGGCTTCCAGATAACAGAGCCCATACCAGTAAAAGAGGAAGTAATTTTGCATATTATAATATTACAGTACAGCATACTATAGCATTATAGTATAGCATAGTTGAATGTGCAATAACCATTTTTGTCTTAGAATTCTGAATATTATTGATTTACTTTATCAAGCCCATTTCAGCTGATTCATTGTACAATATTATAATTTTTCCAAGGATTGGGCAAAGCACCAAATAAGTCAATGGAGCATCACCAGCATATTGTATTACATCAAAATATAGCGCGTGTATAGTAAACAAGATGAAGAAGCCTTTTTATAAAATGAGGAAATACCTTTTTTGCTGTAGTTGTTTATAGAAATAACCTTTCCAACTCCAATTATTTATAGAATGCGTTTCATTTTACTGATGTATGGCCTTTCCTCATGCTTAACCCTAGAGCAGTAAAGGCTTGGAAATGTATGTAGAATGTTTTTATGTTCAGTACTATATGCCAAATTGCATATTAGCCTATAGAGAATTGTATGGTCTATGGCAAATGTTGAGCAAATGTCAGTGCTCAATTTACCTTATTGTAATAGCACACAATTTACTGGTGCTATCACAACATGTGCTGCATATAAAATGTAACAATATCTGTTGTTTTTTTGCCCGAATGCCTTAAATATAGGAGAAGCATGAAAAACAAATATAGTCATGAATGAGACCTAAAATCAGATTAAAGATACATTGCTAATAATTTTGCCCAACAAATATAAATCTAATGGGTGGGTGCAATGTGCAATATAACGTAACGTTTCAGCTTGTTATTACATACTGTAGACTCACACTTAGAAACAAGGAAGGAATATTCAGACCCTGGGGGGTGCAAGTGAACAAAGGGGCATAAGCAGTGTCAAACTGGGGGGGGGGGATGGGCCCAATTGGGCTGCCGCATTAGAGGGCCTGCACACACACACCCTGGGCTTCCCGCCCCCTTTGGGCCCTCACCCCCTCTGTTCCTCGTCCCCCCGCCAGTGCTTACCTTCTTATTCTTTCATGCAGCCTTGTTTGGGGCAGGGGGAGGTCAGTGCAATCGAGCAGTCTCTTAGGCAGGCATGGGGACTGGGTCTGGCCAGTGCCCACCAGATTTTTTCCTATTGTCCCGCCAACCCAGTCCAACCCTATACTGTATTATGGAAGGAAGAACAGAGGGCTAAGGCTATTTGTGCCCCATATTTGCAGTTTACACAATGTGTGGGGCATGGGAAATGTGCCCTATAAAGTAGCTTCAAAATGCATTCAGTTTATAATGTTGTTTAAGAGAAGGTCTAGTGACCAGCCTTGACAGATGCATTAATTTAATAAATGGTAGCTGTTTCCTAAGGTGCCTAAGGTGTTCTAGGTAGAGTAGAACCCCTAAAAATGTTAATGTTGGGGTGCAGTCACTTTTAACTGCATCCTTGATTCTCAACAGTGGTCGTTGTTTCTTCTACTAAACTTAAAGGAATAGTAACATCAAAAAAATCAGTGTTTTAAAGAAATGAAATAAAATATACTGTTGTCCTGCACTGGTACAGCTGGTGTGTTTGCGTCAAAGACACTTTTTTAGTTTATATAAACAAGCTGCTGTGTGGCCATGGGGGAGCCATTCAAGCACATGGCACAAATAGAGAACGGATAAGCTTTATAGAATCCCATTGTATGCCACAAAGCGTATCTGTTATCTGCTGTGTATCCTGTGCCTTTTATCCCTTTTCAACAAACCCACAGTTATACCACCGCAGAGCAACAGTACATTATATTTTCATTACTTTAAGACACTTTAGGGGGAAATGTAATAAAATTTGCAATTGCATTTTTACTTTTGAAACATTTATATCTGTTTCAATATTTGTTTCAATCTGCTGGTTCCCAAGGTCAGGTTTGATATAGTGCAGTTCCAGCTGTCTTTTATTTCTTCAAGCGTTTCTGCATCATCTCAGATAAACTGTTGTAGAATGGCTGTAAGTAAAACGAGACCTTGTGAAATACAGATCTTTAGCTGCCCCCATTAAATATTTTCAAGAATGTATACCCAACCAGAAAAAATCTGAATTCTCCCAGCAAACCAGCATTTTAATTTTTACTGCCTGCTGCTTAATTTCTATATTTTTACTTAGTAATTAATGATGCTGCGTAATCCATGTTTTATTTTTGTGCATTTATATCTGCATAAAAATGGAAGCATTCGGCTGAATTTTTGGTGTGTGATATCTAAGCCCCCAGGCTACCACTGGCTTGATAGAATGACTTTTTTACTGAACTGTTGTGTAGCGTTAAGCTGTCTGTCCATCTCTGGGGCCATTCACAAAGCTTACCCTTGGACTCTATATCCTCAAGACCTCAAAGCACATGCTAAGGGGCCACTGGCTATGACCTCTTGGTTGACTGTCATGATAAATACAATTATTTAGGGGCATAAAAATAATGTTTGTAAAACTATGACCTCGTTTAAGATTATACATTAAACAAGCTCCAATATGCAGATTTAGGACACAAGACTAGATGTAATATTTTTATCTCCCATGAGTTGCCTAGAGAAAATTGCTATATTAAAAGAAGAGTTGTATCCTTTAGTATCTAAAAAAGTATTCGTCTATTTCTTTTTTGCTGATGTTGATAGTAAAAAATAAATGAAATAGAAAATAAAGAAATACAGGTGTAATAGTAGTCTATGAAAGATCAATGAGATAACCTGTTTAAGAGAAACTGTTTATAATGGGTATGTGAGAATATATATATATATATATATATATATATATATATATATATATACTATATATGTATATATGTATGTGTATATATATATATATATATATATATATATATATATATATATATATATATATATTTACTGAGTATCAAATGTCAAATATGAAATAAAGATTTATATATTTTTTATCTAAAGTGAACAGTGTAACACTGTTGTGTGGCCACTGGATGTGGCTGTACAAGGTAATGAATTTCTGTATTAAAACTATCGTCAGGGTTGGATTTAAAAAATTTGCGCCCCTAGGACACTTGCTCCACCTGCCCCCCACACCCGACCTGCTTCCCACTTGCTGGCCCCCCCCTCACACACCGACCCACACACCAACCCTCCCCCCCCAGCTTGCACTGCCCTACCACTCACCTACTTCACTGTTCCTGATTGCCAGCACTGGGGACTGGGTGGGCAGGAGATTCAAGCAACTGTCAAAATTTCCCATCCAGTCCTCAGATCAGATGCAACAAACAGTTATGTGCCACCCCCAGCTTCTGCCTCCCTAGGCCTGGGCCATTGTGCCCTGCCCACAAATTTGGGACTGACTGTGGTTGATTGTAGACCTTGCTCAACTGTCTAGAGTGGTATATTTATAGTTTGAGTGGGGCAGGTGTCTGCATATGTAAATTTAAATAAACAAAGTACAAACAGTAGAAATTGTACCATATACAATATTGATTGCAAAGAAATATGTTCATTTTTATTTCCCACTGCATGAAAAGCTCATTTTTCAGATTTGTGTATTTTATGCTTTCCTATTAATTACGCTTGTGTCCATGAGAATAACTATCCTGAAAGGAAAGGTGCCTCCTGCTGATCTCTTCATCATCAATGATTCTAGTTTTGGGACTTCTGCCTTCTTTAGTCTCTGATCAAGAATGAGTACAACTGATGAAAATTAGAATTAAACCCAAAGGAGAAACTGAAAACAACAGAAACAACAGAAATGAATGCATATGGGCCCTTACAAGATAAGAACAAGGCTTTTAGCTATATGTTATAACGAGTTGAAAATGTTTATAAATTTAAATTAATTATATTTATAGTTACTTGAGCATGTCACTGCCATTGTTAAATTAATCATACATGTCAATGCAGGTGGCAACTACAGAATTATTGCCATTATCTTGTATTTATAAAGTGCAACCATGTATACTAATGAGCATACAGCTTAACATACAAAGCAGCCAATAACCTATACAAGAAGTAAGGAGCTTACAAGCTAAAAGGAGAAGGGTTTGAGAAACAACACATGGCTCCTGTACCTTGCCCCCAATGACACTGCCCAATGACACTGCCAGGGCTGCTCCTGCCATGAGGCAAGGTGAGAACCTTGCATCAGGCGGCATGGAGTGGCCAGTTACCAGTTAAGAGCTGAATTTCTGTTTTTTATTATGGAAATATTGAAATAGTGCTCACTGCACTAGCGATGCAGCCCCCTCTGAACCCGCTTTGATGCTTCAGCCCCTGAAACGCCGCTGGACACTGCCTAGCTTGTATGTCTGAATGACATATACAGTAGGCTAACAGAGTCTCCAAGGGGATGCTCATGTGCTGCCCAACTCTCACACAAATGTAGGCAGTGCAAAGGGTTGCAACTATGGGGCAGGGTGCAAACTGCAAAAACATGGTGCTTTGTGACTATTTCTCACTGATTGCTAGGGATGTAGCGAACTGTTCGCCCGCGAACTAGTTCGCGCGAACTTCGACCGTTCGCGTCCGCCGAATGTTCGCGAACGTTTGGGAACGTTCGCATTTTGAGTTCGCGTTCGATTCGAATACAAGTCGTTCGACCATTCGAATTCCTTCGACCACTAAAAATCGAACGATTTCCATTCGTTCGAACGATTGTAAGCATTCGATCGAATGAAAATCCTTCGATCGAATGGCTTCGATCGTTCGATTCGAATGAAAATCCTTCGATCGAATGATTAAAATCCTTTCGATCGTTCGATTCAAACGATTTCAGCGGGTGTTCGAAGTTCGCGAACTGTCCGCGAACGTTCGCATTTTTTGCCGGTGTTCGCGAACGGCGTTCGCGAACACCAAATCGGCAGTTCGCTACATCCCTACTGATTGCTGCACTCTGACCCAATTACAGCATATTAAAATAAAGCATTACAAACATTCAAAAAACATTAACTTAGCTAGAAAGCCAAAGTAACAGTCCCCACAAATGGTTTAGGCAGGGCAAGTTAAAGACACAGTTCAGACTCAAGTATTTTTTTAAATGACAGGTAGCAATATTATCCCCTTAGTACGTTTTCTTGGACCAAGGGAGCTGCTTTCTCATAGTAACTCCTATGATGTTACTATGATGATCACTCTCATCAGCACCTTTAATCAGCTTTTGGGTGTCTTGGGAGGCTTAAAAGCAATCTCTCTGCATATTTGAAGTCCCAAGACTCCTGAGTGAGTTCAATAGGTGCTAGGTGCATGTGAGAAAACACATTTCTTATTCTATTTCATATCTCATTAAATTGTTTACAACCACTAAACAAGAGGCGACTATGTAGCAATTCAGATGTAAGATAGACATAATTTGGGTTAAATAAAGAGAGAAATGTTTAATTAGGTTCCCTGTCAAGGAGAGCAAATTAATAAAACATTGAGATAGACAATCAAATACCGTTTCTAAACCCTTAGATAAAAGACAACTCCAGGGAGTGTCAATCAGTGGCTACTAAAAAAGAATAATTACTGTCTTGAATAAAAAAAGGAATTAACTTCAGGGACGAAAACACAATTTTGTCTCTTTGAAGGACTCTCCTTGAGCATGCAGAGCAGTTTTGGGCCCCGATACTTAAGAAGGATATTAATTAGTTGAAAATAGGCAACTAAACTGATAAAAGGAAAGGACTATGAGGAGGACTTTTTTTTCCCAGAGATACTCTTTACAAGTAAATTGGAGAACATTATGGACTTTTCAAATTTTTTCACTTTAACTGAACTGAACTTACATATAAACGAATATAAATGGTATTTTACATTGAGGGTAAAGGAGAAATGGAAAATACCCTGCTGGGTGATGTGGTGGTGGCAGATCCTTGTAATGCCTGTAAGAGTGGCTTGCATGATTTCTCAGACAAGCTATCTATCTATCTTTCTATCTATCTATCTATCTATCTATCTATCTATCTATCTATCTATCTATCTATCTATCTATCTATCTATCATCTATCATCTATCTATCTATCATCTATATATTGACTGTATCTATCTATCATCTATCTATCCATCTATCCATCTATCTATCTATCATCTATCTATCTATCCATCTATCTATCTATCATCTATCTATCCATCCATCCATCCATCCATCCATCCATCCATCCATCCATCCATCCATCTATCATCTATCTATCTATCTATCTATCTATCTATCTATCTATCTATCTATCTATCTATCTATCATCTATCTATCTATCTATCTATCTATCTATCTATCTATCTATCTATCTATCATCATCATCTATCTATCTATCTATCTATCTATATATTTAAGAATTTATATATCTGAATGTATATAAGTGTGTGGTGCTTGTGGAAAGGTTCATGATGGACTGTTCTCTTTTTCAACCAAAATTTATTATGTAACTATCACTGCTGAACCTCATTTGCCACTTTGCAGCTCAGTTCTCCAATTAATTTAAGTCTTTCTGCAAGCCAGTAAAATCCTGTATAGAACCTATTATGTTTCACAATATAGTATCATCATTTAGTATCAATATTAGTAATCCAAGTCTGCTGGTCTAAACTGACCTTAAGCCACCCCCTGCCCAGTGCTACATGCTTGACTGGGCTTCTCCAGGTTGTGATCAGATAAGGAGAACATTTTGGCCAGCTAAGAAAAGTATCAGCGTACAGATGCAGTCTGACACCAAGTCCAGTTCACATTCTCTGCATGGCATAGATAGGTGGTCCAATTTCTCAAAGATTCCATCATTTCTAGAGGTAATGAGAAGATATTTAGATTTATACTGAATTTTGTACGAGCATGAAATTAAATATTGCTGGCTTATATGGCACTGTCTCCTAAAATGTCTCCATTAGTGTAACATAAACTGTTGTGTTTACACTATTATGTTTAGACTATACTAGAGAAGTATTTTTAGTCATCGCTAGAGTTTGATTTCATAACAGATAAAGTATCTGCGGTGCTGTATTTCTTTTCCTTGCTGACTTTTGGTTTTAGACATCAATACGGTGAGATGATTCGACCTGGAATTAACCTTGCCTTCTTTTAAAAAGCCATTAAGAAGCAACTTTGTCTCAAATGATGTAAGATTTAAAAGGGCAAAAGAATAGATAATTATTGGTCTAAAAGGATTTAAAGCCATGTGTTTTTTATACATACTCTAAGAAAAGTTGATAATGTGTTGTATTTGATTTCTTTTATACTGAACAACAGAAAAAAAAGACTAAACGAATGTAAACCTGCAACTTATTTTCTTCCTTTGCTGTCTTGACAAACATGTGGGTGATGGTTATAATTTTTGCCCTTTTCTCCGTTCCACACCCCAGAATTGGCTGCCAGCGCCCGTAGGTATACAGCAGTGCTACAAACTGGTACGGTAGGATATTCAGGATTCAGGAGTGGTAGGGTATACAAGACACTGGGGATCACTGCATTTGTTGTTATTAGGCATTAAGAACAGTGATCCCTTGTGCCTATTAGCTTTACTCTAATAATCTTAAGTGTTACATTCCATATATATATACAGTATATATATATATATATATATATATATATATATATATATAGAACATGTAATATATGCATGTATAAAGCCCTTTAAATTAATGATAACTACTGGGAATTTAACGTAATTAGCTGCATATTCTATAAAATGAGCATATTAATCATCAGTTATCAGCATTCTTTTTCCCAGTACTTGTAATTAGAGGTAATTGAAACAATCATTTTATAAATGAAAGTACACCAACATGTATTGCCTTCATTACTGCATGTCAAATCAAAATCAAAAGTACATGGTGTTCATATTAACAAGACACCAGTAATTTAGCAATCCACATTGCTATGTCCATAATGCATCATAACATTTTTATTCCATCTAAGTGCTACATGATGATTCATTTTTTCCAACACACAGTATACTGTAGGGTTTTGGTATTATCGATTTTATTTCTTATATCTGACTGCATTCACATTCATGCAAACGCATGTTTTAAATGTACAAAAGGTTTTCTTTTCTTACCACTATGGTGTGTTGGTGTATACAGTATATCATATTGATGATGCAAAGAATTAGATGGCCTTCTACTTACAGATGAGCAGAAGAAAAATACTTTTTGTGAGGGAACCTGATACAGTGTGCTATAGACTCCAGTCATCCAAAGTGCAGGCTGCAGGGTGCTTAGACTTAATACACCCTTTCATCTGTAACAAGTACTAAAGAACTGCTGCAAGCTAGAGGATTGTGTAGGCACAGTCAGGAGTAGAAACTTGCTTGGATGTTAGGGCAGTCAGCGGGGGAAACATCAATCAGGACACTGTAGCAGAAGGGATTACTAAGAGTGGTTCAGGAGATCTAGCAGGTCATACGCAGAGATCAGAGGTATAGAGCACCAAGGGATGAGATAAAACAAGAAATCAGGCAACATGTGATTCTTTGCATGGGAGTCAAAAACACAGTACCAAGGGGTTAGGAATCAGCAAGGCTGGACAGGTGGAATTCAAAACAACTAATCTAATTGAAGCAGGGACCCTCAGTTTGATCTTTCAGCAGAATCTCTCAGGCAATGGGCCAAGCAAGTTAGGGTCTATAAAAACGTTCCTTCTGTTGCTGTTTGGAGAAAAGGTGCAGGTAAGCTTATCCATATAGCATTCATGTAACTGATCTTGACAACAAGACCTCTCTCTCTCTCTCTTGTACCATTTACTACTTCTGTAGGTGAAATGAAAGTAGGGGCAAGCGTCCTTTTCTCCCTTCCTCTCTATTTCTCACCTGCATTTCTCCCAAGCCCAATAACAATTTTGTACAAATTTTATGGGACCTGGTATCCAGAATGTTTGAGATATGGAATTTCCAGACAGGGGATCTTTCTGCAATTTGGTTCTCAATAGCTTGTTTACTTAAAAATAACTTAAACATGAAATAAACCCAATAGGGTTTTGCTTCCATTAAGAATAATTGTATCTCAGTTGGGATCAGGTACTGTTTTATTATTGCCGAGTAAAAGGAGAGAGTTTTTCATTATATTGGAATTTATGGGAGATGGCCTTCTGGTAATTCTGAGCTTTCTGGATAATGTACTTTCAGATAATGCATCCTATTCCTGTACTGTCATTTTTTTTTTTTTTTTTCAGATATTTTACTTTGCATGAAGATGACAAACTTATCCCCATGTAGGTTGACTTACTGTATAATTGACTAAGGTTGGATCAGGAGTGCGAGGTTTACTAAACATCCATCACTTTAATGTCATGAGATTCATTGGTCTTCAACAGATTGGAAAAGCAGAAGCATTGAAGGTTGATAAAGTGGCTTCTTAAAAAACCCTATAAAGGAAAAGAAAAATCAAAATTAGGTACCCTTAAGTGATTGTATTCACTAACCTGATAATCCGTGTTGGTGCTTATGTTAGCAGAAAACTGTCTAGTCCTGGGGTTCTTCTCAACAAGCAACTAGTACCAGAGAGCAATAATTTTCTTCTTCTGCACAGTAGAGTGAAAAGGCCAGATATTTGGTAAAGTTCAGCTTTTCACTCTACAACGTATGCTCACCCTGTCCTCAGGACATATGAAGTCCACTCCAATATGAAATTAAGTTTACAATATTTAACTAGATATAGTTAAATATAATTATATTTATTTGAAGTATAACTTTTATATTACTTTGGGGATAGAAACATTTGTATAAACTATTACTAGTGTGGTGTGTGATGCCATCTCAACCACTTAATTATTGGCCATCATAATCAGAAGATGTGATAACTGTCTTCTTCAACTGAAAAGTGCTAAATAAAAGAGACTCTTCTTGAAGCTCTTCATCTTAGATTTTTTTATTCAGTTGAAAATTAGTGCTGGGTGAATTTGGGGCGTTTCGCTTTGCCTAAAAATTTGCAAATTTCCCGCAAAATTCGCGAAATGGCAAAAAATTTGTGAAACGGCACCAGCATCTAGTTTTTGAAGCCGGCGTACATTTTTTTTACGCAGACGAATTTTTGCGATTTTATTTGCCCACGGCGAATCGCGGAAATTTGCCGCGAATTCCCGCCTGCCGAATAAATTCGCCCATCACTATTGAAGAGCTACTTAAAATGAAACAGTGCCAAGGAAAGTATAGTAGCCAACAATGTTAGTTTAAATTACCCCATCTCAGAGTGAAATGTATCCAGTTTTATCAGCTTATTCGATACAGACTATATAACTACATTTCTAGCATTATTTTAAAATGCAACTTTGTATTTAAATATTCATTTCTTTTACATTTAGCCATTTCTATTTTTTTATTGTTTACGATATATTTATAGTAGCATTTATTGATAGGAATGAACATGTATAGACCTTACTTCATAATTAAAATATTCTTGTTTAATTATGCATTTTGCTGAGTCTTCTCTTGTTTTATGCTGCTTATCTTCTAGTCTTTTAGTGGTTCAAGCAGGAAAGAGAACTAATAGAAGAATTGATTGCTTAACTGGAAGGACATTTAAGGAATTCAATGTTGCATATGTGTACACTCAGCATGGAACATATATCAGTTTCCTAATTTCATTGTTTATGGTCAGTTAGGGAAAGGTGCTTTTTAAGCATCACTACAAATTCCTTCTCAGCAGTTTTATTAAAGTGGATGCATAACGATAGCAGAAGGAGATTTCTGTTTATATGCGCAATTTATTCTTAGCCTTTACACATCTGTTGGGTTTGAGCTTGTGGCTGTTCGCTCTTCTGTACTATGAACATAAAGGATTAGGATAATAATATCAAGAAGCACTATGAACAGAGATTTAATTTGCATTAAGAGACCAATGAATGATGGCATTTTATTAAATGGTAATGAGTTACCTCCTTTTTCCACTGCATATACGTCAAGCTTTTCATAAATTCTGAAAAATACAATAACCTGCACTTGAAACACACTTAAAGTATAACTGAGGCAACATATTTAACAGTTAGTAAGTCACTACTTATATTGCGAAAATTCACCATGGAAAAATTTGCTGCAACAAAAAACATTTTCCGTCAAAATTGTCGCACGCATTAAAATTGTCGCATGTAAAAATTAATCGGACGCCCACTGACTTTTATGCATTTGGACAAAAGAGTCACGTGTATGAAAATTGGCGCGCATCAAAATAATTTTGACGCCCATTGACTTCAATGCGATTTGCAAATATTTTCGGAGTTTTGCAAATTTTGGCAAATTCTTCAGCATATCGGGACAGATTAGCCCATCACTACTCAGGGGTGTAACTAGGGGACCAGGGGCCCTGGTACTATTATTTATTATTAACCCTTTAAGTGCCAGCAGAATTGACCAATTTGGTTACGCGAAATGCCAGACGTTTTTGAAACATTCTGTGCTCTCTCACTTTAGGGGCATTTTCTGAGGGGAAACCTATAGTTCAGCTAGGAAAACTATACATTGTTTTTTTCGGGAGAAACTGAGCTTTCTAAATCTGCCTGAGTTTTCTTGTATTTCCACCTCTGCAAAAAGATTTATAGTGCTAAATACAAAAAAAAAATGAAAAATTCCTATTTTTCACAATATATGAACTTATACCTGAAAAATATTTCATTTTACGCATGAAAATCCAACTGATTTGGAAAGCCTCATGTCTCTTGAACATGCCAATACCAAATATGTATAGTTTTAGGAAGATTTAGGACATCTGTACAGCAAAAACTACCGGCAGTATATTACCGAATTTTGAAAGCAGAAGGCAGAAAACGGCATACTTTTGATTCCAAGGCCACAAAATCCTGAAACAGTATGTTTACCCCAGAAGACCATATATTTTTGGAAAGTACACATTCTGCCGATTCCAAAATGGGTAACTGTGTCTCTCTACTCCTAACTACCAAACATCAAAGCTTGTCTGAACGTAGCGTTTTTTATCAAAATGTATCAAAATTTTGAAAAATCACTTCAAAGGTTTTATTTTGCTGCTCCGCATATCACACACTATATTAGATACCAAGAAAAAACACCCTGAATATGATTGCCAGGGGTCCACTGAACAGTTTGATCCCCATTGTGCATAGGATTACCAAAGTACCTGGCATTTAGAGACCCCAATATGAAGTTAGCACATCCAAATTGTCCAGGACTTTACTTCAGCTACTGAAAAATCAACACACTGACTGCATTTTTTGTGGGGTAAAAACACCGAAATATACGTTTACCCCCCAAAACCATATATTTTTGGAAAGTACACATTCTACCGAATCTAAAATGAGTACCCATGCCTTTCTGCTCCAAACTACTGAGTCGCAAGGCTTTCCCAAAATTGTCAGTTTTGGTGAAATATCTGAAAATTTCCTAAAAGCTTCAACTTCCCAGCACCATATCACCCATGTATCATTACATACCAAGAAAAAGCACCCTAAATATGATTGCCAGGGTTCCTCCAAACAGTTTGGTAGCCATTGTTCATAGGTTTACCAAAGTATCTGGCATTTAGAGGCCCCAAAATGAAGTTAGCACATACAAATAGTCCTGTGAGTAACTTGAGCTAATGAAAAATCAACACATTGACTGCATTTTTTGTGGGGTAAAAACACAGAAATATACGTTTACCCCCCAAAACCATATATTTTTAGAAAGTAAACATTCTACCGAATCTAAAATGGGTACCCATGCCTTTCTGCTCCAAACTACTGAGTCGCAAGGCTTTCCCAAAATTGTCAGTTTTGGTGAAATATCTGAAAATTTCCTAAAAGCTTCAACTTCCCAGCACCATATCACCCATGTATCATTACGTACCAAGAAAAAGCACCCTAAATATGATTGCCAGGGTTCCTCCAAACAGTTTGGTGGCCATTGTTCATAGGTTTACCAAAGTATCTGGCATTTAGAGGCCCCAAAATGAAGTTAGCGCATACAAATAGTCCTGTGGGTAACTTCAGCTAATAAAAAATAAACACATTGACTGCATTTTTTGTGGGGTAAAAACACAGAAATATACGTTTACACCCCAAAACCATATATTTTTGGAAAGGACACATTCTACCGAATCTAAAATGAGTACCCATGCCTTTCTGCTCCAAACTACTGAGTCGCAAGGCCTTCCCAAAATTGTCGGTTTTGGTGAAATATCTGAAAATTGCATCAAAGCTTCAACTTCCTAGCACCATATCACCCATGTATCATTACGTACCAAGAAAAAGCACCCTAAATATGATTGTCAGGGTTCCTCCAAACAGTTTGGTGGCCATTGTTCATAGGTTTACCAAAGTATCTGGCATTTAGAGGCCCCCAAATGAAGTTAGTGCATACAAATAGTCCTGTGGGTAACTTCAGCTAATGAAAATTCAACACATTGACTGCATTTTTTGTGGGGTAAAAACACTGAAATATATGTTTACCCCCCAAAACCATATATTTTTGGAAAGGACACATTCTACCGAATCTAAAATGGGTACCCATGCCTTTCTGCTCCAAACTACTGAGTCGCAAGACCTTCCCAAAATTGTCGGTTTTGGTGAAATATCTGAAAATTGCCTCAAAGCTTCAACTTCCTAGCACCATATCACCCATGTATCATTACGTATCAAGAAAAAGCACCCTAAATATGATTGTCAGGGTTCCTCCAAACAGTTTGGTGTCCATTGTTCATAGGTTTACCAAAGTATCTGGCATTTAGAGTCCCCGAAATGAAGTTATTCATGAAGTTACCCACAGGACTATTTATATGCACTAACTTCATTTTGGGGCCTCTAAATGCCAGATTCTTTGGTAAACCTATGAACAATGGCCACCAAACTGTTTGGAGGAACCCTGGCAATCATATTTAGGGTGCTTTTTCTTGGTACGTAATGATACATGGGTGATATGGTGCTGGGAATTTGAAGCTTTGAGGCAATTTTTAGATATTTCACCAAAACCGACAATTTTGGGAAGGCCTTGCGACTCAGTAGTTTGGAGCAGAAAGGCATGGGTACCCATTTTAGATTCGGTAGGATGTGTACTTTCCAAAAATATATGGTTTTGGGGGGTAAACATATATTTCTGTGTTTTTACCCCACAAAAAATGCAGTCAATGTGTTGATTTTTCATTAGCTGAAGTTACCTACAGGACTATTTATATGCGCTAACTTCATTTTGGGGCCTCTAAATGCAAGATACTTTGGTAAACCTATGAACAATGGCCACCAAACTGTTTGGAGGAACCCTGGCAATCATATTTAGGGTGCTTTTTCTTGGTACGTAATGATACATGGGTGATATGGTGCTGGGAATTTGAAGCTTTGAGGCAATTTTTAGATATTTCACCAAAACCGACAATTTTGGGAAGGCCTTGCGACTCAGTAGTTTGGAGCAGAAAGGCATGGGTACCCATTTTAGATTCGGTAGAATGTGTACTTTCCAAAAATATATGGTTTTGGGGGGTAAACATATATTTCTGTGTTTTTACCCCACAAAAAATGCAGTCAATGTGTTGATTTAGCTGAAGTTACCTACAGGACTATTTATATGCGCTAACTTCATTTTGGGGCCTCTAAATGCAAGATACTTTGGTAAACCTATGAACAATGGCCACCAAACTGTTTGGAGGAACCCTGGCAATCATATTTAGGGTGCTTTTTCTTGGTACGTAATGATACATGGGTAATATGGTGCTGGGAAGTCGAAGCTTTGAGGCAATTTTCAGATATTTCACCAAAACCGTCAATTTTGGGAAGGCCTTGCGACTCAGTAGTTTGGAGCAGAAAGGCATGGGTACTCATTTTAGATTCGGTAGAATGTGTACTTTCCAAAAAATATATGGTTTTGGGGGGTAAATATATATTTCTGTGTTTTTACCCCACAAAAATCTCCCAAATGAAAATAGTACATATGAATTTTCACATATGACACTCTGACTGCTACAATACAAGCACCTGGTATGTGCATTATGCACCATAAGACCCCCTAACAGTATAGAGACCCTAGAAAACCATATATTTACACATTCAGACGAATCTAAAGCAAGTAATTACATCTTTCTACTGCAAACTACAAAACCACAAAGCAATGCTAAACATAACGCTTTTTATGGAATTTCTGAAAATAGTCACAAAGCTTGCATTTTACCCCATTATATACCCCACATTTTGTAACGTACCAGCAAAAGTCATCCTCAATATGAAAGCCAGGAGTGTACTGAACAGTGTGATGCCTGATATGAAAAGATTTACCAAACTAGGTGGCATACAGAGACGCCCAAATGAAAATAGTACATATGAATTTTCACATATGACACTCTGACTGCTACAATACAAGCACCTGGTATGTGCATTATGCACCATAAGACCCCCTAACAGTATAGAGACCCTAGAAAACCATATATTTTCTGAAAGCACACATTCAGACGAATCTAAAGCAAGTAATTACAATTTTCTACTGCAAACTACAAAACCGCAAAGCAATGCTAAACATAACGCTTTTTATGGAAATTCTGAAAATAGTCACAAAGCTTGCATTTTACCCCATTATATACCCCACATTTTGTAACGTACCAGCAAAAGTCATCCTAAATATGAAAGCAAGGAGTGTACTGAACAGTTTGATGCCTGATATGAAAAGATTTACCAAACTACTTTGTACACAGAGACCTCCAAATGGTTATATAGCAGACAAAATTTCCAAGGTCAAAATGAAGTAACAAAAATCCCTAAAATCCAACAAAACCGCAAAAATCAATGCTTTTTTTTTTTCGCCTACTGTAATCAGCAGTCAGAATCAATTTTTGATAATTTTAGCATGGCCAAATAGGTTTTACAGACAGAAAAAGGGGAACAACACCTTTGCAAAGCTGAAAATGTAATAAAATGGCAAAACATGCAATAAAATGTCTAAAAATGCACCAAAATCACCCAAATTGCAGTATAATCACCAAAATAACATACAAAAGGTATTGCGCAGTGCAATTAGCGAATACGCTATTCGCAATGGCAATAAAACAGTTTTTTCAGCAAAAAAAACAGACGATGCGATAAGAAAAAAAAAAAAAAATACACAACAGTGCAAGTGTGTATGTGTGTGTGTACAACTGACCAATTGCATGTTGTGTGTGTGTGCAAGCGTGTGGGGGTGCTGTGAATGTGTGTGACCCCCCTGATCCCCCAAAAATGTATGTGATTGTGTGTAAGTGTGAATGTAAGTGTGTAATGGGAAAATAAGTGTGTGTTTGTGTGTTTGTGTGTGTTTCTGTGTGTGGATGGGCACTAACCTGGGGGAAGCAGGTCCAGATCGTTGTGCAGGGCTGGAGGAAGAAAATGCTGCATCACCCAGGAAGATCCGTTGAGAGGGGGCGGAGCTTCGGCTCAGGAAGTGAAAGCAGCAGCAGGACACGCAGTGTGCACGTGTCTGCTGCTGCATTTAGGGCCCCTGGGCGATCGCGCCTCAGGGGCCACTCGTTCCCGGCCCCTGCTCGTTGCCTGGGGGCTGGGGAACGAAGAGGAACGGAGCAAGCGGCTTGAAAAGCCGCTCCTCCGTTCCCTAACCCTGAAATGCTGCAGAACGTAGAATCTACGTTCTGTGGCATTTCAAGTGCCATCCCCACAGAACGTAGATTCTACGTGGGGTGGCACTTAAAGGGTTAATATAGCCTGATATATCACATTTGTAAATGATTTATACTGTACATATAGCCCCCTGATCCCCCAAAAATGTATGTGATTGTGTGTAAGTGTGAATGTAAGTGTGTAATGGGAAAATAAGTGTGTGTTTGTGTGTTTGTGTGTGTTTCTGTGTGTGGATGGGCACTAACCTGGGGGAAGCAGGTCCAGATCGTTGTGCAGGGCTGGAGGAAGAAAATGCTGCATCACCCAGGAAGATCCGTTGAGAGGGGGCGGAGCTTCGGCTCAGGAAGTGAAAGCAGCAGCAGGACACGCAGTGTGCACGTGTCTGCTGCTGCATTTAGGGCCCCTGGGCGATCGCGCCTCAGGGGCCACTCGTTCCCGGCCCCTGCTCGTTGCCTGGGGGCTGGGGAACGAAGAGGAACGGAGCAAGCGGCTTGAAAAGCCGCTCCTCCGTTCCCTAACCCTGAAATGCTGCAGAACGTAGAATCTACGTTCTGTGGCATTTCAAGTGCCATCCCCACAGAACGTAGATTCTACGTGGGGTGGCACTTAAAGGGTTAATATAGCCTGATATATCACATTTGTAAATGATTTATACTGTACATATAGCACCTGTTAATATTTAAATATATTCATACTGTAGGGGAAAAGTCTTGCAGGCCTTGCTTGGCCCCCCTTAATGGAGTGAACAGTTTCTAGGTGCCCATGAGGCCCTTCTAGAAACTGTTCAAGGTTATGTGTAACATCTGTGAGAAGGTTCGTATTACTGTTATGTTTTTGTTCTCAGTAACAAGGTGCAATATCTTTGAAGCTCGCACATAGTGTTACTCCCTTTATTTTCACATAACTAGCTAATCACACTGACTTGTACTCCTCCTCACTCCCTTCCGTACTCCTTTCACATACCATTCCCATGAAGTTCCCCACCAGAGGGTATATAATGTGTGGTCAATCTTTTGTTTCTCAGTTCTGACCTACTTGTGTATCAGAACCCACGGAGCTCGTGTATGTTTATTATATAAATAATAAACTTGGATTATTCCTTTTACCTCGGTGATCTCCGGTCTTTGGATGATTCCCTAACAATACTTTCTCATTTTGCTTTTCAAGTCCCTTGATTAAATCTCTATCTAGCCTTGAATGGCTAGCCTTTAAAACCATACTCAGTGGTGTAAGATGTTACTTTCAGCAGAGCTCAATTTTGTTGCTGCAAACAAAACTTTCATGATTAGTAATTTGCCAAAAAGCAAAAATACATTTAACTCATTAATCGGCTGAGAAGTTTTGATGTCCAGGGAATTTTGTGAGTACTATTACACATTAGAGATGTTGGATCACTGATTGCAGTGTGCTGAGATTATATGCTAAGTTTACAATCTAATATGATATGGCAAACCCGTATTTTGGTGTTATGTAGCAGTACAAATAGATTTGTTCTGTTGTGTGTCCTACTTTTACTATTATGTCACTTCTTATTAAATTTACTTTTAATCAATTAATGCTACTGCAACTTTGCTTCAGTACTTAGGGGCCGATTCACTAACTTCGAGTGAAGGATTCGAAGTAAAAAAACTTCGAATTTCAAAGTTTTTTTTGGGCTACTTCGACCATCGAATGGGCTACTTCGAGCTTCGACTACGACTTCGAATCGAAGGATTCGAAGTAAAAATCGTTCGACTATTCAACCATTCCATAGTCGAAGTACTGTCTCTTTAAAAAAAACTTCGACCCCCTAGTTCGGCAGCTAAAAGCTACCGAAGTCAATGTTAGCCTATGCGGAAGGTCCCCATAGGCTTGCCTAACTTTTTTTGATCGAAGGATATTCCTTCGATCGTTGGATTTAAAAAATTCAAAGTATTTTTCAAAGGATATTCCTTTGATCGTTGGATTTAAAAAATTCAAAGTATTTTTTCTTCTATTCCTTCACTCGAACTTAATGAATGGGCCCCTTAGTGTTTCTTCATTTAAACTTCAATTAGTGATAAAAGATAAATGCCTGTCTAATATAGTCCGAAAATGATTTCCAAGTTTTCATATTTTGCTTTGGTTGCATGAAAACCTCATCTGTCTCCTGGAATATTTTATACCTGCCAAATGCTAGTGAGGGTCCAGGCACAATGCCAAATGAAAGCACCACCTAATTTAATGAGACTGTTTTAAACAGATTATAAACTATTATGTAAATACAAAAATTGTCACTTCGCTCCTAAAATGCTTTCAGATATTTGCTTAATTGTATACAGTAAGCACAGAGTAACTAGCTCTTTTGGGTTATATACTTACTGTGCTCTATGACCTGATCAGTACAGCACTGAAAAACTGTTCTCCGTATTATGCAAAACTGAATTTCTCCTGTATATAATATAATTGCCTATTCTCCTACATATACTTGCATTTTTCATGTTGTTGCTTGATAAGGATATTTTTGTTCAGCTGGATTTAGATCCCCTTTAATAACGAGTCAACCCCTAGGATACAGTGATTTCTACAAAAGTAAAAAAAAAGACACAGCACCATAAAGTGTTCAGTAGCCGAATATCAATGAAGTTTGATAGAATGTTTGCTTTTGACATCATTTACTTTTGGAATTAGTATGCCTTAGATAGGGAACTGCCCTTATTTTATGGCCCATAAACTGTAAATCAGTGCAAGGTATTTATGGCTTTTAAATAATAATCAGGATAAATTACTATAATGCCACATTTAACCCAAAAGACTGGACAGATTTGCTCATTCACAGTAATTTTTAAGTGCAATATTATCGAATAAGAGAGTTGCTTTTTTTCATGCAAGTCATTAGCTGTTTTTTCTCGCACAGATCCATAAACATTTTCATTACATTCCATTATTGAACTATACAGATTACATTCATATTATATATATGTAGTGATAGGCGAATTTATTCGCCAGGAGCGAATTCGGGGCGAATTCCCGCGATTCACCGCCGGCGAATAAATTCGTGAAACCACCACGAAAATTCACTGACGTAAAAAAAAAAACAGATACCGGAGTCCGTTTTTTTGGACGCCGGTGCATTTTCGCCAGCAAATTTGCGCCGTTTTGCAAATTCATTCGCCGTTTTGCGGGAAATTCATGAATTTTTTGACGAAACGCCCCAAATTGGCCCATCACTATATATATATATGTGTAAATAATGGATTAATACACACAACTTTTTCTCTTCTACCCCATCTTTGCAACCACTTGACACTAAAATATTCAATCTCAATAGTTCAAATGCATTCTGAACCTAACTAAGGTTACATACATGCCCATATAGTCAGGCTGAATGGATAAAACAGGCTAAACTAACTTGAAATTATTATATAGATTTCATGGAACTTGTTATACATATATATAAACAGTATATATACTAAATTTTTTCTGTTACAGGAACTAAAGCACAGACACTTTTTTTTTCAATAAAAAAGCTGTTTGGAAGATAAAGCAAAAAAATAAAATAATAAAACCTTGTGCCGAGTGACCAGAAATCTTCTTTTTAATCTGTACTAATTCTGCCATTATCTCTTATAGTCTAACTTTAGTTGTTATTATTATATCATAAGATAATAACATTATCTCTAGCACATTCTGAAGACATTCATTACATATGTTTAGCTTATCATGTACTGTGCTAATATTAGTAAAGCCAAACATTTATATTATTTTCTATTTAAAAATATTCCCTTTTTGACCAGTCCACAGCAAGCAATCATCACATTCTGACTTATTACTATAATACCCTACATAAAAAGAGTTGCTTGCCTGAGTGGAAACATATAAAGACCTTCAGTTAGATTTTGGGAAACCATCCTGGTTTTATGGTTACTGCACTCACATCAGATCATCAATAACATTTAAGATAACTCTTGAATACAACGGGTACTAATCAACAGGTATCAATAAGCTTACTAGTGGTCAGTTAATATTTGCTCGTCTTCATTACTATGCAGGTATGGAATTCATTATCCATAAACCAGCTATCCATAAAGCAACAAATTACAGAAAAGCATAGACTAAATTTTGTCCAAATAATCCAAATTTTTAAAAGTGATTTCCTTTTTCTCTCTAATGATAAAACAGCACCTTGAACTCAATCCAGACTAAGAAATAAGTTATCCTTAATAGAAGAAAAAACAGCCTATTGGGTTTATTCAAAGTTCACATGACCTTCTAGTAGACTTAAGGTATGAAGATACAAATTATGGAAAGATCCATTAAATCAGAAAACCCCAGGTCCTGACCATCCTGGATAACAGGTCCGATATTTGTACTATTTTGTTCCAGGAATAGGTTACCAGTAGCATTATACTCCTAGAATGGCATAAAAAAGGGCTTATTTACAAGTAGGGCAAGGTACAAAGTGGAAGGAAATAAACAGAAGAGTTAAAACTTGATCAACATTACTCAAATATCCAGATAGGCTCCTATATTTAAATATATGCTGTTAGAAAATCATTCAAATGTTGATCAGGGTTAACTCACTCAACAAGACTTATTACATACAATAACTTACAAAACAGTGATGTAATAAGTTTAATTACATTATTTATTACACCACTCACTCTACTAAGTTTTATTACATCCCCCTGCACCTGTATGCAATAAGAAGAGTCTTCCTAACATCTATGCTTTCTTCAACCAGATTTCGACAACTACAATTTTATATATAACAAACAAAAAAGGAATGGTCCTACATTTTTCTGGTATTTCATTAGTTGTAACTACATCCAATTTAAAAAATTCATTGAATTCATAATTAAACTCATAATTCAAATATGTTAAAGTATAATGGAAATGGTACTGATATGGGCAAAACTGCTGTATACATACAGTCATGATTGGTAGAGAATGAAATCAGTTTACCTAAATACTGTACTTCCCTGAATGAAGGCAAAAGCTTGGCAATGTCATATAAAGCTCCTTTGCTTTAGAACTGGAGTTATTTTGAAGGTAAAGTGCAATGGTAACTACTTAAGCCTCATAAAACCCTACATGCCAAAGTGCAAAGTATAAGATTACATTCACTAAATGTATTACATACATTGAATAGATCTGTGCAGAATGATTATGCATGCTCACATTTTATTGATGACTCCAAATATGATGAAGAAGTTGCACATATGCCCCTATTGGCTCATGCCATTGTAGATATTATAACCCTACCATAATGCATACCAATAAGATACTGAAATTATAGTTCTCTGCAGATTTTTCTTATTGACAGAAGAATCAGATGCATTTCTTAGAATTGGCTTGCATAGTTCTTTGCTTCCCAACAAAGTTGTGAGTATGTTTGGAAAGAGCAAAAATATTCTGAGGACCTTCAAATTCTACTTCTTGAGCTTGTGCCCAAAATGATAATTCACATGCTGTGGATTTAAGATGACACTATACACTCTGAGTGCCTTTTTGTCAGTCAGCCTCTTCTTTATCCATGAACCCATTCATCACTAGTTAATATATCCACATTTTTTTAATCCACTGTAATGTTCTTTGAACCATTTTAGAAATTCATTGAGTTGAAACTTTTACCTCTTGTCGCTAAGCACACATCATTGTATCATGATGATTAGAGAAACACGAGCGACAGAATATGGTCAAATTGGCATAAGGAGCTTATCCAACAATGTAGGAAAATCTATTGCAGGGCTAAAACATATAAACTACAATGGTATTTTGCCATAATCATTGACTCCAAAGCATTGGGGTTAAATGTAGCTGTTTTGTGAATTTTTTTTATTGTTTTGCAGCTTTTTAGTTGAAGAGAACCAGCCCACTTGCCCTAATCAGTTGTATTAACCATTGTAGAAATCATTTGTACCACTCCTACAGAAGTTTGTCTTTAAAAGAGATGTAGCATGTTAAGGCTGAACATTTTACTTTTTCCCTTGGATTCTTTTTAGCAAAGCTTTGCCTACCCATTATTTATGTGTTGTGAACAGTTATTCTAAAGCAAAATTATGCTTTTGTCCTTGGTTTTCAAGGATATGCTATTCTTGTATGTGTAGCCTACTGAATATATTCACTGAAAATACAAACTGTCTTGCTTTTGTTTTCAGAACCCCTAAAACATTCTTAATATCACAGAGAAAAGAAAAAGGGAAGGACACACAGACTTTTCCTTGTGGGCTACCCTCTTCAACATTTATTGATAGCAGAAAATGATGCTCATGAAGCAGGTTGCCTGGAAATCGCATGCCATCATTTTCTGCTGTCAGTAAATGTTGTAGAGTGATAGCACACTAGGAAAAAATTGTATTCCTTTCCATTTTTTTGTGAAATGTTCCCCCATAGTTTCCCCATTATTTTCAGATTTTGGGTGATGATAAACCTTGGGAAGGGGAGGCAAAACACTGTGGGACAGTGAGGACATTCTATGGCATTTTAATTCCTGGATCATGTCAGAAACTAATCACCGATTTCCCTGTAGCGGGGAGTTTGCAACAAAGAAAAAAAAAAACATTTGCTTTGTCCTGGGAGACCTGGGGGTGATGGTACCCAATTCATTTGGCAATTTTGTACCCAGATTGTAACAGCCAAATTTTGCATTAGTTTTAACAGGGCACAGTTATATTGGAATTATTTTAGCCATGCAAGCATCTAATAAGGTTGCATAAGTGACAGAATATGGTCAAACTGGTGTAAGGAGCCTATCCTACAAAGTAGGAAAATGTATCTATTGCAGGGCTAAAACATATAAACTACAATGGTATTTTGCCATAATCATTGACTCCAAAGCATTGGGGTTAAATGTAGCTGTTTCGTGAATTTTTTTTTTATTGTTTTGCAGCTTTTTAGTTGAAGAGAACCAGCCCACTTGCCCTAATCAGTTGTATTAACCATTGTAGAAAGCATTTGCACCACTCCTACAGAAGTTTGTCTTTAAAAGAGATGTAGCATGTTAAGGCTGAACATTTTACTTTTTCCCTTGGATTCTTTTTAGCAAAGCTTTGCCTACCCATTATTAATGTGTTGTGTACAGCTATACTAAAGCAAAATTATACTTTTGTCCTTGGTTTTCAAGGATATGCTATTCTTGTTTGTGTAGCCTACTGCATATATTCACTGAAAATACAAACTGTCTTGCTTTTGTTTTCAGAACCCCTAAAACATTCTTAATATCACTGAGAACAGAAAAAGAGAAGGACACACAGATTTTTCCTTGTGGGCTACCCTCTTCAACATTTATTGATAGCAGAAAATGATGCTCATGAAGCGGCTTGCCTGGAAATCGCATGCCATCATTTTCTGCTATCAGTTAATGTTGTAGAGGGTAGCCCACAAGGAAAAGTCTGTGTGCCCTTCCCTTTTTGTATTCCTTTCCATTTTTTGGTGAAATTTTCTCCAGTTGTTTCCCCATTATTTTCAGATTTTGGGTGATGATAAACCTTGGGGAGGGGAGGCAATACATTCTACACTGTGGGACAGTGAGTACATTCTATGGCATTTTAATTCCTGGATCATGCCAGAAACAAATCACCGATTTCCCTGTAGCAGGGAGTTTGCAACAAACAAAAAAAATATTTTTAGCCATGCAAGCATCTTATAACGTTGCTGCAAATATTAATTGGGCTGAGCAAAGAAGTACCTGGAAGGAGAGAAAAAAAACAAGCCATGGGGGCAAGGCTGGCACCAATCATACAGAGTTCTTTAGACAGGCTGAAAGTCAAGGGCAGAGCCAGCAGACAAACAGGCATCCAAACCACAGGCTGAGGTCAAAAGTAAGGAGTCGAAATCAGAACAAGACAGGGCAGGGACATTATTACAGGAACAGAAACACATGACTTGGACACAGCAAAATAGACTAATGATTTAGCACAGATTGTTGGAAGCTAAAGGCTTAAAGGAGAAGGAAAGCTACGGAGGCATTTTATTGCCAATAGATTTGCTGCAATAGTGCAAGGTGGAATGCTATATTTATTCTGTAGAATGTTTTACCATACCTGAGTAAAAAGCTCTAGAAACTCTCTGTTTGTTTAGGATAGGAGCTGCAGTATTAATGTGGTCTGACATCATTTCCTGCCTGAGTCTCTCCCTGCTCTGGGCTCAGATTACAGTAGAGAAGGGAGGGGAGGGGGAGAGGAGCAAACTGAGCATGCTCTTGCCCAGGGCAATGAGGTTTAAGCTGAAGGCAGGAAGTCTGATACAGAAGCCCATGTGTACACAATAGAAGGAAAGAAATGCAGTGTTTCTTTTGACAGGGGACTCAGTGCAACATTACTTTGGGGGTTTACTGGTATATTTAGATGGACCTTTCTGATAAGGCTTACTTAGTTTTAACCTTTCCTTCTCCTTTAAATAGACCCTTATTTGAAAGGAAAACTGACAGTTATTGATATTTATACACAAAGTCCTAGCAACCTATAGGTAAAGCTTGAGGAAAAGTGGCCAGTATATAGCAGGCCCCTGGTTCTATTAGTAGATTATAGTGATGGGCGAATTTGTGGTGTTTCCCTTCACAAAATAATTAGCAAATTTCCCGCAAAATTTGAAAAACTGCAAAAAATTCTCAAAACTTCACCAGCGGCTAATTTTTGATGCCGAGGTCCGTTTTTGACGCCAGCAGACATTATTTTTACGCCATTGTCGCAAATCACGGGAATTCGCTGCAAATTCACCCCTGGCGAATAAATTCGCCCATCACTAGTAGATTATATCGGGCCTGCTGCCTCAGGTGGTAACAGACCCTGTCATACCATTTAATGTGATTACTCCACATCACCATTTCTTGGGGGGAAAAGTTTTGTTTTAGATCTTGCTTTATATCTTGATCTATAGCTGTAAGTAAATTACCTGAGTCGCGGCGGCGTGGACGGCCGCCACGCCGCCGCGCTCCTTCTCCGTCGGCTTCCGGGTCCTAGTGCGCGCGCGGCGCGCATGCGCATTATTTAAAGGCGCAGGCGCGCTGGCGTAATGACGTCAGCGCGCAATGGCGCGAAATTCAAACTGTATTTAAGCCATTCATTGATACTGCTGGTTGCCCGTGATAGGATTTATCCTGTGGTTTTGCCTGAAGCCTTGTGCTGTTTGTCCGTGTTTATTCTGCTAGTTATCCGGTTTTTGACCTCTGCCTGTTTCCTGACGACGCTCCCATCTGAATCCTGACCTGTGCCTGTTACCCGACTACTCTATTGCCTGAACCCCTTCTGCTTGATACCCGGTTTTGACCCTTGCCTGCCTGACGATCCTTGCTATCTGCCTGCCTCGACCCAGCCTGTCTGACTATCCTCTCTGCCTCATCCTTGCCTGTAACCGTGATCCTCGGCCCAAAAGACTCTAGATACCTGCCGTGCCCCATTGCCTGCCAGAACTCTAGCCTTGCCCACTCATAAGTCCAGGTGGCACCCCAGTAGGCGGAGGGCCTTCCCGAAGCCCAAAAGTGGTCACACATACTGGTGAAGAGAGCTCTGACCACGGTGCTTGGCTCTAGTTCTGGTATTGGGTGCCGGCCGTGACAATAGCTTTAAAAAGTGTTTAAAAACATCTTTTAATTTTTAATACACAGGTTGAACTCAAATAGTTAATGTAATGGAACTCTAATTTACCTGAACATGAAACTCAATTTTACTGATAATTACTATAGATGGAATGGAGTTTTACCCCTTTCACTCCCGGGCCTTTCTCTTGTCCTATATACATAGATCTGAGCTACCTATATACATCCAATACTAACTCCAGTACCCTCCTTTTGGAGCCTTTGGCTAGGTAGCTCACGATCCTACCATAGAGTATAAACTAGCTAGCACTTGCTAGGTATTTCTTTAGATGGAGATTAGGGATTATAACGTGATAATGGTCTTGATATCAAAAACCCAAACCACCACTTCCCTGACCCTCATTAACCTAGCAGTGCAGTTGATTGATAATTAATTTGGGGAGTGAGGGAGCTGCCTAGCTGTACACCTTTTACCCTTGTAAGAATATGTAAGGAAAGAAAGGAAGTCTTGGCATATTAAATTGACTATAAAATAATATATGAACATATGTAATACATGAAAATAGGGGCATTAAATACTTACATCAGTATAATTTAAGATTAAACACAGGTATTCACAGGGAGGATAAATTTAATTTAAAAATAAATCTGCTCTTATATAAATAGTGTCTGGTAAGGAAAACCATAAAAAATTGTGAAAACGATTTTAGAAACATTTAGACAGCTTGGAATGCAAATTCAACAGCCCTCTTTTTGCAGAAAACTGGAACAAATTAACACTAACAACACTAATAATCACTAACATTCTATTTATATAGAACTCCGTTTCCTTTGAGGTATATGTGTCAAAGCAAATGTTGGCTTGTTCACAGGAAAACAACTGCATCATATAAACTAGAAAAGTCACGTTGTGTTCAGATCGCTCTATATTTTAATATATTCGGTGCAAGTGTTTGCTCAGAAGTTTCTCTTTTTGTTATGTTGTGTGAGGTTGTAACAATCGTTAATTAATTTATGCTACAAGTTTAAATTTTTAAGAAACTGACTATGATAAATGAATGATTATATTTTATGATGTGTGTCATAAAAAGCAAAGAAGTAAATCAGGTACAGGTGTGAGCGCATAAGCTTGTACAGTCATGTATATGTGCTTAATTAACAACATGTAGGGGCTATCTTTATTACAGTGAAAAATCAAATAAGCCGAAATTAAGGGGCATGTTTATTAAAATTTGTGCTGTTGCCATAAAAATTGCATTAAAAAACTAAAACCTACTTGAATGCTAAAGACATACATTCTATTGAGTTCTATAGGACCTTGGTGGACTTAAAGAGGAATCATTTTTTATTTTAAAATAAATATTGACTAATTAAGGAAAAAAGGCATTCCCTAAAAAAATCACAACACAATCACTATGTTTTTACTGTCATTTTTATAAATTGCTGCAAAATGGGAACCACAGTTAAATAAAATAATATTTTTTGATAACAATACCGATAATTACAGATATACTAACACAAAATGGCAAATTTCTACTGACTAACACTGAATCCTTCCTGTGTCAGATTTGACAACCCTGTTACTATATGATACAAGGAAAACGTGATGGTACTAGGTGTCACTAATATCACACTTGCATCAGACTTGCCTTTCCATGTCTAACATCCTCTGTGATCATGCAGAGAGCATCTTAAGGATGTTCCATATGTGCAAAATTTTGAGCAAATGTGTCGCAGCAAAGAACAAACAGAGCATTGTAAAAGTAGCTTAGTAAAGTCAGCAGAAAGCAAAACAGGAAGCCAAACTTGACTACAAATGTCACCCAGTGGAGCCTTGTGCTGCAAACTACTTACCTGTAAAAGAAAAGGATCCACTTTCTGTCAAGGAAGGTCAGGAAGGAGTCTCTATAATAGTAGTTGCCAAACTGTGCTGCTGGCCTCCCTATAGGAATTTGGAGCAGTGGTAGACTGGGTTTAGGCCAAAAGCCAAAGGTGGCTGTTATAACATACCTAGACAAAGTAAGGACAAAGCTGGATACTGTATAGTCAGACATGCTGGGTCAGAACCATAACAACTGCAGAATTGTATGAACAAACTTGAAGTCAGGAACAAGTCAGGATCAAAACCAGGAAGTCAACACAAGGGACCAGGCCAGGAACATCAGTAGCAGGAATAAGAGCACCAAGGACCAAAATGGGTTGATCTATACCAGTCAGTGAGTAAGTTCAGATCTAGGTATTTTTTTGGCATACTGATGGTTTTCTCACCCATGGCCACATTAACAACAGTTGAATATGCCATGCCTACCTGAAAACTCAAAGCCAGCAAAGGCACTAAAGCAAGACTGCTCTCTGCTCAATCAGAGAAAAGGTATAATTATCTGCATAGTAACCCCAGGTCACTGACTCAACTCCAGGCTGTATTTTATAATCAGTTAGGGGGAGACTTGGAAAAAATGCTCATTTGCTCTTTTATATACGCATGAAACTCAACTTGGAGGTCAGTTTTGGAGGAAAGCCTATGTTCAGTCAAATCAAAGGTGGCACCTGCAAGGATGTGAAACTGAAAATGTGAGACAGTCACTGCTCCATAGCAACAGATCCCTGGTCTGATTAGTTGTAAGAGTGACCTATTTATGCTAAGGTTCCAGCACAGGCATGTTTAGGGATTCAGCATCACCCAAAATGCTTTCCAGTTAGGGTCATGCACTGATAGGGCTTTACAACTGGTTGGTAAAAACTGAAGATAACATCTATGAAACCTGTGTTATTTAAGAATTATTGTTTTCTTAAATATCAACCTACACTTTGCACTCCTACTTGTATTATAAAGCTAAAAATCCAGTGCATTGAATTCTGACACTGAATGTTTATCAGCAAAGACAAATCTCTAAGGAATATCATTTGAAATGCCAAATCAGAATTCTTTTCACCATTGCAAAGGATCAAGGTCAATACATTTTTTCTCATGAAGGGAGACAATGGTGAAGACTAATTATTCACTTACAAGAAAGGTTTTGTAAAGTCACTGACCCTATCAGAGGCTGTATATTGATCTATTCATATTGACTTCTAAAGTTGGAGATACTGTAGCTAAAGTTTGCAGCATTAAATGAAATCTTTTTTTTTCATAACAGTAGAGCATAAATAGTTTAATAAGCTTGTGCGTGTGCCGTTCCATCTGAGTTCTACTTGTATTTATCTGTACAGTTTGCTAAAAAGACATTCAACCATCTTTAAAGAATAATCTGCCAGTGCAACCACTTTAAGGTAAATACTCCACAATTTTACTGATCTCAAAAAAAAGTTTTCACACGTTAAGATGGAGAGCCTAGTTTGTAAAGTATAGCACATGGTGCAAACGGCGAAATATCAGTGCAAAGGACCTATTTTTTTGCATTTTGCCAGTAGCACTGTGAGCTCTGTTGCTGTCACTTCCAAAAGTTGGGGCTGCTGTTTAATCTGGTGCCTAGGGTGTCATTGGACCTACATACAATGCTGGTGGCAAAACTTTCTTATTTTGTTTTTGTTTCTTTTTTGTTTTTTAGTAGATTTAAGTAAGTCAATCCATATTTTGTAAATATCCCTTATCTGGAAAACCCCATGTGTCAAGCATTCTTGATAATAATTTCAATACCAGTATATTTATTTGGATTTCATGTATCTATCTACCAACACAACCAATTCCTTCAAGGGATTCTTAAGTAACTCAGTAACTATAACACTGATTTATTAAATGCTTAATTAAAAGTAATACATTGCAGAGAGACATTTCTAAACGACAGACTTATGTTGCCTAGAAAACATTTACCTAATGTAATTAAGCTATTTAATTCATCATTTATAGGTTATTTTTATATTGAATGTATATTTTTTTCTGAATAAAGCTCATTCTTGCATTTATTTTACTTGCTAGTCAAGTAGTGTCTGGCAGGGGCATCTGGAGTTAGGAAAATGTGCATTGAATAAATTTACTCCAAGGATTTCCATCAATCTTCTGATACGAATGTGAATAACACTTCCAACTGCTGAAAGGAAAATTGTCTTTTCTGTTCATACCTATGGGTGGAAGGATCCCAAATGAGTTTCCTTACACTGACCTTGCATATATTATTGCATATATTTCTATACATTCTTCCACTGAATTCCTTCCTCTAAATTCACGTGTATGCATGATTTATTTCTTGTGTACACCTAAACTAGCTACACACTGTGATATGAAAACTAAATTTAGAGCCAATTCTTCATGGTGATTTGTTTATATTACCTTTATAAAGGTGAATAGCTAATTAAAATAATGTTTATTTCTACAATATTTTTATCGTATAGTGAATGTATAAACAACATTGCTACTTTTGTCATGTGCACAAGTAAAAATTGAATATCGAATACCAACTGGCAACATTTAAATACCCCATTGATCGTATAGATCTTAGCACATTCATAATATTTTCTAGTTGTTTTACTTTGTATATCTATAAATATACATCGAGGGCAGCTAGCAAAGAGTTGGGTATAAGATCATCAGTTTGATTAATAGTTGTTTGCCTTTTAACCACATACAGTAATATAAAGTCAACATTAAAGCTTCAAGATTAAAGATCACAAGCTTCAATTTAGCTAATATCCACACACAGTTATGAAGCTATGAAGGCTCCAATTAAAGGTTCAGTAGGGCTGTAAGACCCACTTTGCAAAGCTGTTTAGGTTTACAGGTATTCATGCAGGATAAAACTCTTTTATATAAAAAGAATATGCATATACATTCATAAAATATAAATATTTTATTTGTAGCTGCTGCACAAACAGATATAAGGCTTCATTTACTAACATAAAGGGCAGTGCTAAGTGCAAAATAATTTGCAGAAACGCTATCTGTCTATAATGTCCTCTAATGTACTTGTAAAGAGTAATCATGTCCTATTGCAAGTATCTTTTTCCAAGAGAAAACAACCCCAACCTTGATAGTCTACTCTCATAATTTAAATCTTCCATCAGTTTAACAAGTTTTGTTGCACATCGCTGCACTTTCTCCAGCTCATTTATATCCCTCTTAAGGACTGGAGCATAAAACTGTACCCTGCATACTCCAGGGACCTATAAAGAGCTACAATTATATTTTCATCCCTTGAGTTAATGCCCTTTTTATGCAAGACAGTACTTGTCTCCTTTTCCGGAGCTGAAGCCATTGTGACTCAACATATGTGAAATAATTGACACACTTACACATACTGAAATGTTTTAAGCATCAAACCATCTATTTCTAACTATGAAATCATTGATAGCAAACATAAGTATTTTCACAAATCACAGAACGCTAATAGTGACTATACCTGAATGATACAAAAAGGAACACCAAGAGCCCCAATAGTGTAATATGTTTTTACAAGGAGTAATGGTAGAGTAAACAAGTTAATACTCACAAACCAGGGTTACCGATAGGCAACCACTGTATAGGCAGGTGGGGAGATTATCCTGACCCCACTCAGGAATAAAACATCGCTCTCTGTAGAAGAAGAAAACGGGGATGATACCCCTCCACTCGGGGTGGACTCAATATGGTAGTAAGACAAAACAGAGGCGCCAAAAAGGATAAAAATAGCTAAAAGCACTTAAAAACCCAATGGGTAATTCAGAGGAGGTAGTAATGAACTTACCTCCTCCAAGCAGACACCAACGAAAGTGGTAATTTTCAATAATAGTTTATTCACAAAACAGTATTGCAACGCGTTTCGCAGGCATTTCCTGCTTCATCAGGCAATATGGAACGGGAACAAAAACAACTAAAAAAACACAGAGACAGGCAAATTTGTAAAATATTATTGTATACAGCTGTTCGGATTATGGGAAAGTGTGGATACTAAGTGATGCCCTTGGGCCAAGTATATGGGGGGGAGGGGAAACAAGGGGAGGAGAAATAGTTCACAGCATGGGGAAACAAGTGCTGATGGACATGGGGGATAGGCTACTAGTATATATTATCTAAATTGGAAACCAAGTATCTTGGTGGGAGACATAATAGGAGACATACAATAGTAACATAATAAAGAACGTGACCTAGGGTATATTTAAAGCCAGGGGATGTAGCACAGATGTCTAAACCAACAAAAGAAATCAATGAAATTAAGATAAAGTGAAAAAAACTTACCAGTGTCTTTATATAAACACGCCAGGCGCCTCTCAAGCAGCACAGAGGCGCCTGGCGTGTTTATATAAAGACACTGGTAAGTTTTTTTCACTTTATCTTAATTTCATTGATTTCTTTTTAAGTGCTTTTAGCTATTTTTATCCTTTTTGGCGCCTCTGTTTTGTCTTACTACTATACCTGAATGATAAACTGAAATGTGATTGAAGACAAATAACCAATCCATAAATATTTATGTTGAAAAACAATGGAAAATGACAAATAATTAAAAAGCCTTGGGAGACCATTCCATTACATGTGATGTATCGTGACACAACACAGTTGCAACTATGCAGTCTACTCCAATGAGTAATGCCCAATTACTGTACATCTATAGACAATGGACAACCAGGGATCTACTGCATTCACAAGGTTCCCACAGAGGGTTGCATCACTAGGCACAACAGACCTGCACCACAAGAATTACATGTGAATAGTTTTTTTAGCTCTGAATGCCAGAAATTACTAAAATTTCCAGTATACAAAGGATTTAAAAACATCAGTTAAGGAGCACTTTCCTGCAGCACCGGACTGGAAATCTGTGGATTCTGGCAAATTCCAGAGGGGCTCATTCAAGATGACATAGAAAGCCACTATTTCTATTTTGAGTCCCATTCCAGATCTTCTTTCCTGATGGTTCTACTGCAATGATTCTAGGTACCCAGCTCATAAAATTCCTTAGCATATAAGCACACTTCTGTGATTCTCAGCGCTACTAAGTTGCCTTCTTATTTTATCCTTGCTACTAGAATTGTTCTTTCTCCCATTATCTTGCTTATGATTTAAAATATGGTGTTAAGAGGACTAGAATCGCTACCAATTATAGATTCTGAAATCAAAAGAATATCTGTATGACATTTCTTTTAGATTTTAAAGTTTATTCCATTTTTGTTCTCTATAACAAATGAAGCATTCCGATGTATTGCATCACTCTATAGCAACCTTTTCCTTTAGGCTGAATCGTAATTTTAGTCAGCAGGAAACTCATCTGAAACTCATATTGTTTATCTAAATCCATAACTGATCAGTATAATATTCCTTTTTAGTGCAACTTTTCCCTGCTTTGCTATGCCGTTTTCTATTTCACTGTGGGCTGTTCCTTGATTTTGACTTTATCTAGAATGAATTGTGCGTTATTTTCTTAATAAATACCATTACATTGAAACAGATTCTTTAGAAAAAAAGGGGGGGGAGAGATCATCTTTAAAATGCATGACTGAATCATTTTGCAAAGATTACCAGCAAATGATTATCAGTGTAAAATGCAAACGCTGCACTTGTTACTGACGTCAATATAATATTTCATTTTCAATGCAGAAGAGTAATACACACAATCATATCTGTACCAGAGGCCATAAAATGTGACATTCTTCCAGGATTAAAGCTGGTAACTGTTTTCTCAAGAAATCTGTTTAAAGTCCCCTCTGACTGCTATCACAGGCTTAGGATGCACATTATACAACCCAGGCAAGATTCATTTCATAGAAAAGATATTTATCATCTTTGTAGTAATGTTCCAGTTGTTGACTTATAAAGAAACTGTGCAAAGCACAGGGAGATTGTGAATAAAATGAGCCCTTATGAGATTGTGAATAAAACGAGCCCTTATGTAAAGCTACCATAAACTAATCTACCCAGCATTTATTAAATGAAATCCAGTTACAGTTTTTGCGGCTCAAAAGTCATAAGTATGTTGAATCAGCTCCTGTTTTTCTGGTTATTTAGAAGTAATACATTTTGTTATTTAATGTTTATAATAAATTGCTGTCAATTAAGGTGCAAAACATTTGGTACAATCATTTTTAACATATTTCATTTGTTTTTGTGATATTATGCATTTCACCATCAGAGAAATTTTTTGCTGCAAAAAAGTCGCCACAGGAAAATGCCTACAATAAATTCGCACAGAACAAGTTGCCATGAAAACATTCATGCAAAAAGTGGCCATTGGCTTCAAAGCTTTAAAAAACTTTCCACATTTCATGAAATTTCCCCCCAGTTTCACAAACATTCTGGTGATCATTAGTTTATTAATAATGCTATTAGGCTTTTGAAAAGATAAAACTTCTGACCAGTTCAGCCAATGTGCACTTGGAACTTTGGGAAGGGATCCAAAATGTATGTAAACCTTTTCCAGCACTGCTGTAAATTATGTTTATTCAGGGAACTGCCATGCTCATTATCAGGCAAACCTTGAAATATATTAATATATATTAATATAAGAAGAGCCTGAAATACCAGTAAGTAAACTGTAAATACTGTATGAAACCATATGTATTTTCAGGATTTTCTGTGGTGCTCTTGTTCCCTGGAAACTCAGCTAATCATTCCCATATAGTTTACCAAACAGCAAAGAAAGTAATGGCAATAGGTTTTGTTTTTTTAGGGCTTTCAACCAGTTTGACATGACATACTTGACTTGTGTCTTTGTCAGTGTTTAGAACTGTAGTGTAGATGTGGAACAGATCCAAGGCGGCAGTCAAACTGCAAAAAATCCGTTTATTGTCAGTGTTCCCTTCACTGGGAACATTCCAAGATTTGAGGAAATACTTTATTCCCTAACATTCTTTATATGTTGAACATCAGATGCTCTCTTTAGTAATACAATAAAATTCTTTTACCCAGGGTGAGAAGCCAGTACATATTGCTCATACCCTTCAAGTGTTATCTGACTGAATGAACTCTGGTTTTGCATTGCTGACCCACTTAGCAATACTGTTCTTCTCTTGGGCTTTACTTTTAGATGTCCCATCCCTCTGATCATGGTGGAACATTTCTGCCTCTCCTTTGGGACAAACACAATAGGGACACACTATCTCAAGTGTAGTTGTATTGAATAAACAAAATGGGTAAAAATGAAGATACTTTTAAAAGCTCCTGCTCTGTCCTAACTCTTCCTTGCACCTCCAATTATCTCTTTAGGCATAAAGTGTTACTTAATGAACTGGTAAGCACCTTTCTTAGTGAATTGAAATAAAACACGCAAATGATTGGTTTTATAATGTTAGAAAGGGCATCCATTGTTGTGCTGTCTGGAACGGTGGGATAAGCTCTGTATCACAGATAAATCTTGTACATTGCAGCTGCTTTTTTTTTTTTATTGAGCCCTAAAATGTATACATTACAGTATATAGTATATTAATAGATCAAGAGATATGGTAGCTACCCTCATACAATGTTGAAATAACTGTGTTTTAATATAACATTCATAGTGAATTAGGCAGTAAATACTACTATTACTTTGTAAAGCTCTCATTTTATAGAGATACAACCCTGTCGTTATTCATTTCTCCAGGGTTAAAATGTTTAGTGAGATAGCTTTACTGGGTTGACATAGATTAATGTTGTCAATTTCTGCTTGAATTCAGAATACAGTTTACCAAGTCATAGCTTCTGGATTGTGTTATCAGGCTGAAAGTTATAAAAGTGATGCAGAATTTAGCTGTTGAAGACAACAAAACACTGGCATCCAGTAAAATAAAAGTAAAATCCCCCCATCTCCATTGGTGCAGATCTGTCTGTATAAGTCATTTTTTATCGAGCAGTTGGGATTCAGTATTATAACATATGGTCCATTGATATTTAATATTTGTTAAATATTTTTAATATATTTAATATATTTTAATATCTATTTTAGTAAAGTTTCAATTATTGAAAGTGTGTCAAAGTAATTGAAATATTATGTAGTGTTGACCTGTACTGATAAAAGTTGTGTGTTTGCAACAGAAACTGCAAAGCTGCTGTATAGCCCTTGGCTAACAATTTAAGCTTTAAAAAATGAGAAAGGGCACAGGTTATGCAGCAGGCAACAGATAAAACGCCATTGTATTCTACAGGGATTGTATGTTATCTGCTATGTAATCTGTGCCTTTTCCCTGATGGATACACAGCAGGTTGTTTATAGTATATATATTTATAATTTATATTATAAACTATAGTAGAGTTTCTAAAGCAAACAGGTCTGTTTTACCAGTGCAGTACCAGTTTTACCAGTGTCTGTTCTTTTCATCCCACTTTACAAAAACATACCGGTGGATTTGTTTGCTATTGCACGATAAGCACGATAAATTACACCTTAAATTATGCTATCTAGCATTGCGAATAGCAATGAGCAAAATTCTGACATGGTGAAAAATTCACAAAAAAATTCAAAAAGCACAAGAAATTCACCTAGGCATTGGGGTCAATGGGAAGGAGAAATTATATTGCGGTTAAGGCATTTTTAGCTGTACAATGGCATGCATATGATTGCTCTACATTGATAAAGATTCTCCTTTCCACTATGCCACAATTGCTCTTCAAGGTGAACTGGTAAAAGATGTATCAAAAACTTCACCAAAATGGTAGGTGAAAGTACATTGCAATTAAGGTATTTCTAGAGAAGTTAGAGAAGCTCCTATGCACTAGGTTTTCATAGAAAAAATGGCTTCTGTGTTGCAAATTTCTTTCAAATCTGGAGCCAACTTCTCCATCAATATTTCACCATCCAGGTATCCTTTCTTATCTTGTTGTGGTAGCAGCCAAAGCTGGTGCAAATAAGTCAATAAGAGTATAGATACAGGACACTGGTAGAGGGGCAAACCAGTACCTTCAAAGCATAATCTGACAATTCTGGTCACAGGTCAAGACTTGACATATAGAAAACTATGGGTGCTCTGTGCAGATGGGGCCTGTGCTACTGATGTCCTGGCCTTGTGCTGCCTGTCAATGTTCAAAGAAACTTCTCCACACATCCACCAGATCACCATCTCTCTGCTGCTTGGCTTATGTCTCTGGTGGATGTGTGGGGTTGTTGTATAACCTTCTAAAGTGGCAGGCAGGGAGAAGGTCTCCACCAGTTTTGAGCACAGAACCCTCTTCAAATGACCCACCCTACTCTCTCTCTCTGCCCAGTCATTTTGTCCTTAATCCTCCTCCTCCTTTTGCCTACAGACCGGGCCTGCCCTCCTTCTCATTCTTTTCTTCCTTGGGCACCTTGCCTTCCTCCTGCAGGCCATCTAAAAGTTCATTGAGCAGAAAGACATCACTCATATACATCTTGTCCCTGCCAAAGAAACACATGGCCTGCGCAAGGGCAGCATGTACGTGGCAGAGCTGCCTCTTCTGCCTCCACTGCTCTACACTGAAGTTGCCCACCTGTGCTCCCTGCATACCACTGGCAATGTGCTAAAGTAGGTAATTGCTGAACACCCATGATTTGCTACAAGTAGTTAACCATGTGCAAGTTCTCACAGATGAGGTGGCAGGTGGGGCTGCTGATTCATCCATCTCAGCGATAAGCTAGAGATAGGGAAACTGTGGAAGTGGCCATATACTGTGCACTGTGTATACACCACAAGGGGAGGCAGCTCCAGTCTCAAAAGAAGCACCTCTGGGTTCACCCTCTCTGGTGCTAAGCAGAGACTCCCAATGGGTGGTAAAGGCAATATTGCATCCCTGACCATGCCTCCTAGTCCATGGGTCAGCAAGTTCACCCTGCCACTAAAAGTCTGATGTAATGACAGGGAAAGCTGAGGAACTATGGGAGGGAAATCTGCTGGGAAAGCTGCCCCTCTTCCATGAGAAATAGAATAACATTGTAAAGAAAATGTTAGCCCTTAACTTTCTTTTCTTTCACTTAGCATGAATGCCTTGCATTAGAACTGACGCTGGAAAATGTATTCTTCAATAACTTATTCCTAAGCCATTACAGTATTGAACAGGAGATAAACAGATCATTTAATGCTGGGTCTGTCTATGGATTTCATTTTAAAGTTATTTTTATTGATATAAACATTACATGCATTGCATTATCAATGAATTCCAATTTTCTCCCAGTTATTTTCTTCAAGAACTAGCGCTTCTTTTATAAAGGTCTACAGTATAACAAAAATAAGACACGATTGTCAACTTCTGTTTCTTAAAGCAATGGTTTGAAAAATAAGGAGGCCTGAAATGATAGTTCATGAATACTGCACAAAGAGAAAGAAGAAATGAAGGCATGACCTTCTATGCCCTTTGGGAACTTTTAATGCTTGTATATACATAATATATATAAGTAATACTACATAACATAATAAGGGTTCGGACCAAATTATGAGGTTCTTACCGAGCAACAAACTCAATTTATACCATCCCTTCCTCAGTAACCAGGAGTGACAGTAGATTATGAAATCTAGGAGGCATTGACTGCATTTGCCCAACAATTCCTCTACAGTATTGTAGGGAACAAAATGTAATAGAGTGTTAAGTATTGCAATAGTTATTGCTGTCAATGTAGTTAGTTCTTGCAAAGGATAGACATGCTTTCCTCTATATCTCTTGTCAGTTATTGGATGTTTTTATGTATTATTGATGTACAGGTCAAGAAAAACTCAATTTTAATGTATATAAATACTATATATGTAGTCTTAGAAATCTGAAACTACTAGACAGCATGTCAAAATATTAGAGGGATACTGATTTAAAAAAAAAAAACATTTGAAAGTATCTGAACACTAAAGGGCAAAGTGAAGCAAGTGTAATGTATATAGTGCAAAAATTGGACACAAGTTCAGTTTTATATTCAATATTCAATATTGTTAAACCAAAATGCAACATTGTTTTCCAGGATTCCAATGTCCAATTAGAGTACGCTTTAGTAAACCATGCACACACTGCAGTGACACTTACAGCACATTTCGTCAATAATAGCATCAGTGTCTTTTTCGCTGGATGCAAGCTGGTTGCATGTGTTGACCCATAAAATAACTAGCAACTGTCACGTTTGGTATCCCACAACCCAGAGTTAACCCCTATGTCCCGGGCTCGGCTCACGCTTCAGCCTCAAACCGCCGCCTTTCACTTCGGGATGAGCCCTCCGCTACTCGGATGCCGCCAGGTCTTAAAGTGAGGGGACTAAGAGGACTACAACTCTGAGCGAGCAAGGGAACTTTACGTAAACGTATATCAAAGTCCAGAAACAGGCCAAGTCAAAACCAATCAGAACAAGGTACAGAATCGGTAAGAAGCAGAGTAGTCGAGGTCACAGGCCGGGTCAGTAACAATCTTGGTCGAAGTACAAAATCGGGATCCAGAAAGCGTAGTCAGAGGATAAGCCAAAGGGTCAGGGCAGGCAGAGATCAATTATAGGAGTCAGGACTAGCCGGAAGGACAGGAATAATCAAGCAGAATCGCACCCAGGAACAGAAAAACTAGAACCTACGTTGGGCAATGCACACACTGTGCATTGCCTTTTTATTTTAAATTTTGGCGCCATTGCGTCCGTCGCAATGACGCCAGCGCGTCTGCGCCGTGACGTCAGCGCGCCTGCGCGAACGCGCCTGCGCCTTTAAGACCGGCGCATGCGCGCCGCGCGCTCCCTAAGGAGCCGGCGCCTGAGGCCTAGAAGCGGCGGCTGCCGCTCGGCGCGGCGGGCGTCCCCTACGAACAAGAGGTAAGTTTGTTACATTACCCCCCCTCCAGAGGGGGCCACTGGACCCCTAGGTTTGTTGGGAAACCTAGAGTGGAACTGCCTCACCAAGCGATCAGCCCTAACATCCGAGGCAGGAACCCAAGACCTTTCCTCGGGACCATAACCCTTCCAGTGAACCAGATATTGTAGTTTACCTTTAGAGATACGAGAATCAACCAACTTGTGAACTAAATATTCAGATTGCCCCTCAACAGAAACAGGAGGAGGAGGAGAAGTCTGACGTACCACTCTAGCAGGTTTTAAAAGGGAGACATGAAAGGAATTAAAAATCTTGAGTTCGGGAGGAAGATTTAACCTGAAAGTACAAGGGTTAATAATCTTAGATACAGAAAATGGACCAATAAATTTGGGACCCAGTTTGGCCGGAGGGACTTTCAAAGAAATATTCTTAGAGGACAGCCAAACTTGATCACCAACCTGATATTCGGGAGACTCTCTTCGCTGTTTATCAGAAGCCCTCTTCTGAGCAGCTACTGCAGAAGATAAAGACTTCTGAACCTCCTGCCAAACCTTAGAAAAGTCCTCAGTAATAGAATTGACGGCAGGAAGGTCACAAGAATCAGAAAACGAAAAAACCCTGGGATGGAGACCAAAAACAGTGAAAAAAGGAGACCTGCCAGTGGAGGAGTGAATGGCATTATTATAGGCAAATTCGGCCCACGGAAGGAAATTAACCCAAAGTGACTGATTGCAGGAGACATAACATCTCAGATACTGTTCCAGGGTCTGATTTGTCCTCTCAGTCTGACCGTTAGTCTGTGGATGGTATGCGGAAGAGAAAGACAAATCAGTACCCATTAAAGAACAAAAGGCCCACCAGAATTTGGACACAAATTGAACCCCCCTATCAGACACAATATTAAGAGGAGCCCCGTGAAACTTGAAAATATGGACAATGAAAAGTTCAGCAAGGGTCTTGGCAGATGGAAGGGTGGGGAGAGGGATAAAATGGGACATTTTACTAAAACGATCCACTACTACCCAGATGACCGTATGACCCTTAGAAGGAGGTAATTCCACAATGAAATCCATAGATATATGAGTCCAAGGTCTCTCGGGAATAGGAAGTGACTGCAGCAAACCCTGAGGTAAAGATCTAGAAGGCTTAGAACGTTGGCAAATTGGACATGAATCAATATATTTGGCAACGTCTTGTCTTAGGGTCGGCCACCAGAGAGTACGAGACAATAATTCACAAGTCTTCGCACAACCCAGATGACCAGCCACTTTGGAATCATGGGACTCGTGAAAGACAGCTTCACGTAAATTACTCGGAACAAATAACTTGCCCACAGGAATATTAGGAGGAGAATCTACCTGAGCATTAGACAAAGAAGTAAAGAGATCCGGACTCAGGGCTGCCACAATCACCTCCTTCGGAACAATAGGGACTGGCCCCAAATTCTCCCTAGGTTTGGAGACAAAACTTCTAGAAAGGGCATCTGCTTTTACATTCTTATCTGCTGGCCTGTAGGAGATGAGAAAATTAAACCGTGAGAAAAATAATGACCACCTGGCTTGCCGAGGATTTAACCGTCTAGCAGATTCAATGTATAATAGGTTTTTATGGTCAGTGAACACAGAAACAGTATGTTTAGCACCCTCAAGGAGATGTCTCCATTCCTCGAATGCTAATTTAATGGCCAATAATTCCCTGTTGCCAATATCATAATTGACCTCTGCTGAAGAGAATTTCTTTGAAAAAAAAGCACAAGGATGCATCTTACCGGAGACAGGATGTCGCTGAGACAACACAGCACCAGCACCGATCTCGGATGCATCTACCTCAACAATAAAAGGTAAGGAAGAGTCAGGGTGCCGGAGAACTGGGGCAGAAATAAAGGCTTCTTTCAAAAGATGAAAAGCCTCAACCGCTTCAGCAGGCCAAATACTTGGGTCAACCCCTTTCTTAGTTAAGGCAGTAATCGGAGCCACCAACTTAGAAAAATTTAAAATAAATTGTCTGTAGTAATTAGCGAATCCTAAAAACCTCTGGACTGCTTTCAATGAAAGAGGTTGTGCCCACTGCTGAATTGCTTGGACCTTAGCGGGCTCCATCTCAAGACCTGTTTGAGAAATAATGTATCCAAGGAAAGGTACAGCAGAAACCTCAAATAAACATTTTTCAAGTTTTGCATACAAATGATTTTGCCTTAACCTAGATAAAACCTCACGAACATGGGCCCGATGAGAAAATAAATTTGAAGAAAAAATGAGAATGTCGTCTAGATATACCACGACAAAACGGCCCAAAAGATCACGGAAGATATCATTGACTAGTTCTTGAAAGACAGCGGGGGCATTGCATAAGCCAAAGGGCATAACCAGGTATTCATAATGCCCATCCCGGGTATTAAAAGCTGTCTTCCACTCATCCCCCTCCCTTATCCTGATTAGATTATAGGCGCCCCTTAAATCTAACTTGGAAAAAATAACAGCTCCCTTTACTCGATCAAACAGTTCGGAGATTAAAGGTAGAGGATAACGATTCTTGACCGTGATCTTGTTTAACCCTCTATAATCGATACAGGGTCTAAGGCTCCCATCCTTCTTTTTGACAAAGAAAAAACCCGCCCCCGCAGGAGAGGAAGAAGGTCTAATGAACCCCCGCTCCAAATTCTCTTTAATATATTCCTCCATGGCCAAGGACTCGGGAAGAGAAAGTGGATATGTCCTACCCTTGGGGGGAGAAGACCCAGACAATAATTCAATGGCACAGTCGTAAGGTCTATGGGGGGGTAGAGACTCAGCTGCTTTTTTACAAAAAACATCAGAAAAGGCAGCATAACAGGGAGGGAGACCTTTTAAAGAAGTTGCAGCCAGAGTTTGACCAACCTTAATACAAGAATGTTCACAAGCAGGGCTCCAATTCAAAATTTTACCAGAGGGCCAATCAACCTGGGGATTGTGACTTTGTAACCAGGGAAGGCCTAAAATGATTGGAGTCTGAGGGCACTCGGTAATGAAAAAGAAAGGGATTCGAAATGATCAGACATGGACATACGGATGACCTTAGATTTGGTAGAAACTAACCCAGAACCCAAAGATCTACCATCAATGGCAGACAACCTGAATGATGGAACCTGTGGTTCGCAAGGGACACCATGTTCTTTAATAAACCCAAGATCCAAAAAATTACCCGCAGCCCCCGAATCCAAAAAAGCAGAGCTCTGCACACAACCACTGTCCCAATTCAAACGGACCGGAATTAAAATTTGAGAAGATTGGGGAGTAGAAACGACATCACCCAAGCAAGGCTCCCCAGACCTGCTTAGGCTCTGTCGTTTCCCGGCCTTTTGGGACAGGTGTTGCGAAAATGCCCTTTATCCCCACAATACAGACATAACCCATTACTCCTCCTACGGACCCTCTCAGCAGAAGAAAGACGAGTAGAACCAATCTGCATAGGTTCTTCAAAGGGTTGAGGAAAAACTTGCGGGATATTGGAAACATTTACAGAAAGAGGTGAGATATTGGCAACCTGTTCCTCCTGAAGTCTCTCTCTATGCCTACGATCAATCTGAACAGCCAAATGCATAAGAGAATCCAGGGAGGACTGTGTAGGAAAATTGACAAGACTATCTTTGATAGCTGCGGCCAGACCAACCCTAAATTGGCTCATGAGAGCAGTATCATTCCAGCCCGTCTCTACAGCCCACCGCCGAAACTCAGTACAATAATCCTCTGCCCGCCTCTTGCCTTGTTTAAGAGCACGTATGGCTGCGTCGGCAGAGGCGGCACGATCAGGATCATCGTAAATTACGGCCATGGCTTTAAAGAAAGCTTCAAGAGAGAGACGGGCTGGATCCCTCTGGGACAGACTAAATGCCCAAAGCTGAGCATCGCCCTGTAACAAGGTAACTACAAAATTTACCCTAGATTCCTCGGTGGGGAAAGAATAAGGTAAAAAACTGAAATGTAGCTTACAGGCTTCTTGAAACGTAAAAAACTTACTACGATCCCCGGTAAACTTCTCAGGAAAAGGAACCTTGGGCTCATGGAAGGAACTACCTATAGGTGAAGGTAGAGAAGAGCTTGCCTGAGGAGTTGCAGTACTCGGACCAGGAACAGGCTGTTGCTGCATCATATCAAGCCTGGAAGAAAGACCGTGAAGACATTGGACAATATAATCTTGCTTGTCTTCTTGTTCTCCAAGCCTCTGCAGAAGATTTGCCAGGATTGCGTCCGAAGGAGTGGTGGAAGCAGTAACGTCAGCTGGCTCCATCTTCTTAGTCTTTTTAGGGCCCAACGTAATGTCACGTTTGGTATCCCACAACCCAGAGTTAACCCCTATGTCCCGGGCTCGGCTCACGCTTCAGCCTCAAACCGCCGCCTTTCACTTCGGGATGAGCCCTCCGCTACTCGGATGCCGCCAGGTCTTAAAGTGAGGGGACTAAGAGGACTACAACTCTGAGCGAGCAAGGGAACTTTACGTAAACGTATATCAAAGTCCAGAAACAGGCCAAGTCAAAACCAATCAGAACAAGGTACAGAATCGGTAAGAAGCAGAGTAGTCGAGGTCACAGGCCGGGTCAGTAACAATCTTGGTCGAAGTACAAAATCGGGATCCAGAAAGCGTAGTCAGAGGATAAGCCAAAGGGTCAGGGCAGGCAGAGATCAATTATAGGAGTCAGGACTAGCCGGAAGGACAGGAATAATCAAGCAGAATCGCACCCAGGAACAGAAAAACTAGAACCTACGTTGGGCAATGCACACACTGTGCATTGCCTTTTTATTTTAAATTTTGGCGCCATTGCGTCCGTCGCAATGACGCCAGCGCGTCTGCGCCGTGACGTCAGCGCGCCTGCGCGAACGCGCCTGCGCCTTTAAGACCGGCGCATGCGCGCCGCGCGCTCCCTAAGGAGCCGGCGCCTGAGGCCTAGAAGCGGCGGCTGCCGCTCGGCGCGGCGGGCGTCCCCTACGAACAAGAGGTAAGTTTGTTACAGCAACTCAAGGGAGGTATAAATTTCATTAGTCCTTTAAATCTGTGGGCCATATACTTTGCAGCTTGCATGCCGTTGTATATGCACTGGCACTCTCTGCAAGGTGTTCAATAACATGTATAGGTGAAATAAGCCTTTCTCAATAGTGTTATTTCTGAAAACTCACTGACTGCTACAGTCTCTTATAAGCATGGCATTACCTGTTAGACTGCTAATAAACTGAATTAAGTTACATTGGGCCCTTTTAGAAAATCATATATATAGCAAATAATTTTGATCATATTCTTGTTTTTTCTACTTCTCTAGTTAATATACTATTTACTTTACCATATCCTTATTTTTTTTTCATTAGAAAACAACCCAGAATTTCAACATCTTGTAGAAAGAAAGTATTGGATAAATTAAACATGTTTTCCAATCATGCTTGGCACAGTGAGGTCAGTGAGGTTGTGAAATACTCTGCCTGATGATGTTGTGAGGGCTGATTCTGTTAATGCCTTTAAGAGTGGCTTGCATGATTTCTTGGACAGACATAATATCCAAGGCTATAGTGATACTAAAATCTAAAATTAAAATTGATATTGGTATATATAGTTTCCGTGTGTGTGTGTGTGTAGGTATGTGCTCTGGGTATCATTTGGAAGGGCTGGATTTGATGGACTCAGCTTAACTATGTAGCTAACTATTGTTTTATTATTACAGAGAAAGGGGAAATAATTGTAAATACATTTAATTATTTTATTAAAATGGAGTCTATGGGAGATGGCCTTCCCATAATTTGGTGCTTTGTGGATAATGGGTTTTTGGATAACAGCTCCCATACCTGAACTGATAGGAAAATTTAGCCATGGAAGTGTATTGTAGTCATTTTTTTGAAAGCTCAGTGTCTTGTGTTAAAAGAGCAGTGTTATCTATTTTGTGAGAACAGATCACTCCTACACAGCATTGATCTCTGTACAGCAGAAGCAGCATGGAAAGAAGAATGGAACAGAGAGGCTGATGGATAAAAACTGAGATTTACTGTATGTGGCTGATCACCGATATACGTTGCAGCAACAAAATGTGTCACTTCTCATTAAACAGAAAATACTTCTTGTCGAACATTTGCTTTAGCAGCTCAGAAAATATTGTCAGCGTGTCTTTGGTCATTATCATTGTGTGAAAAGCATGAATGTCCAAATTCCCGACAGTTAGGAATCATTTAATAACACTGGGCATTTTTGCATTCAATATTTAAGCAGCAGTAATCTGTTTTTGGACAGTGCTAGTAAATGAGCCCCCAAAAAACGGTCAGGTGCTCCTCTACATACAACCCATCTTTCTCCATGATTATACTGGGAGACGTAAAAACTGCATTATTGTACGGCTCACTTTCTGATCTGTTAGGATCCTCATATAGTGTATTAAAGTTTATGCATCACATTTTATTTCATTATGTCATATGTCATTTTAGGGACTTGCATAATTGATTAGGACATTGCGCATCCATGTGCCATATAATCAAAAAAAAAAGGCTAAATATAAAAGAAAATCCACTGAAAGTGTTAAACCATGACATGCCCTAAGTGATTTCTAGCTGAAAGCATTTGCTCAACCCACTGCCAGACCATGGTGTTCAGAAGCTCTTGCCGAGTAAAAACCACAGTCATTTTTCATCTGAAAAGATCATTAACGGCATTGCATTGTTTAATAAATAAGTAGCTATTCTGCTGTTTAAAAGTCTATTTAAAAGGATTTATTTATATGTTGAAATCCATCCCGTTAAATTATATGCCACTGACGGATTAGGCTTGCAGCGTGCGCGTCTCCTTATATACAGCACTCGTTTTTTGACAGTAAATGTATTCAGATGTGTTAAAGGAGTCTGCAGGATGCCTTTAAACATTAAACCGCTTGTTTAAATATTACATGAATACAAAAGGCTTTTCAGTTACTGTAAATTCATTTTATACAAATCAGCAAGTGAGAGATGCATTATAGCCAGTCGAATTCAATGCTTATTGCCTTATTCCAACTTCAAATAAAACTTTTCTGAGTTCATTTTTTGCTATAATAAAAATAAAACGCGAACTGGATTTGCTGTCTGTTCTTATCATATCAGATTAAGTGGTAGAGCTCTGTATTCTTTACAAAGGCCAACTACTAGTGATGAGTGAAACTGCGAAAAAAAACCCCACATTACAGTCAATTGAGTTACGTTTTTCAAAATAAATGACACAAACCTATCAGGTCTTGTGATTCAGATGTTCTCATCGCCACCCCCTGTCCAGTTTAATGTGAATTATAGCCAAGCAATGAATCTCTGTCAGGACATCTGGAAGCAATCCTACTGCATGGAAAAGAGCTGATCACTATCTGTTACTGAAGGATTTTTATCATCCGACATATTATAAAACTCATTAATTGTTTTATATGTTATCGGAGCTCAAATCTTTTTGGGGGCTTTCTGTTTTATGCTCTCCTTGGTTATCTGGAAATATTTCATTGAAGGCCAGTTATCATGCTAAGCCAGAAGCAGTATCAGACGATTATACTATCTGCAGTAATGGTGGGGATTGAAAGATACACTTATCCTTAGATATAAACAGTTACACAGGTTGGTGAAAGGTTCTGCTTGCTGGGTTACATAAGTTGACAAAATATTTTCATTAAAGAGGAAAAACGGGATTCATAAAACATAGTGTTACAAAATTCAATAATGTTGACAACATTAACGGAGCCTTATTGAAATAAAAGAAAAATATCTTTGTTATTGGCAGTTGTGTGCTATTGCTAGGTTGGATTGTACAGTTCACTGTAGCTACTGCCAGGTCCTTGATTCAGAGAGGCCAAAACGTTCAGATATAGGTGCCGTCAGTTAGGTTTTTCCCTTTCCGGCATCCTACCTTTTAATGTTATTCCATCAAGTCTACATCACTGAAGCTCTTTGTCAACTACTATTTTCACAAATTTCTCTTCCAGTTGCCCTAGTTTATTGTTCTCTATATACTAAACAGCTCTGCTGGTGATGGAGAAATTGGGTAGGGGGTGGCAAGACAGCATGCCCTAGTGCTCATCTCAAAGTACTTGTAAGCACAGGGAACTGATATGGGCTTTAAATCATTCAACTCCCTAACTTGCACATCTGAAAGACTTGCAAGTTAGGGGGGTAGGGCTAACGGGAAGGGCGGATGCCCCTTTTTGAACTCAGGCACAACCTAATACAGGCAACACTCAATTGAAGGTGCAGACCGCAGATCTCTGAGGCCTATGGCTACTTGCCAATTGCAGCTGTTTTTGCACTTTGCACACTGCGTAGGGTATTTTGAATGTCCCCTATTAAGTTGGACAGGGTTAGCTTTCAGAATCTAACTTGTCTGTTTTTCCATATTCTCCTTCTTATGCAAAGGCAGTAATGCTCAAAATTGGCTCTAAAGTTGACGGGTTAGAAAACCTCACAGAGCCATAATAGAGCTTGTTTTCCTTATACAGTATGTGCCCAGTATAGTTTTTTTTGGCTGGGGTAGTATTTGCAGTCACATTAGGGGTTTTGTCTTCTACAGTTCAGATGTAGCTGGTATACAGTAGATTTATATATCTTTAACAGGACAAATGTTGGTCCAATAAAAGGTATTAAAATATACTCACTCTTTATTGTAAATCTGCTGCACTTAAAACAATGACATTTGAATCTGGTAACTGATGCCCATATATGTTGCAAGGAATTTGCACTCGCATTCTTATCTGAGTGAAAAAGATTAAATGCAAAGCCAATCTTTTTGACCAAGATACAGTAAGCCCCGTGAGTATGGATTTCCTTTCACAAATGGGCATCTGTTAGTAAGCGGATTGCACACAGGCGCAGTGCATCTGATACATGTGAGAGCTGGAATTCCTTCACATCTATTCAATTATAAGGATATGTACTGGAAGTTTCTGAACAGTTACCTGTAGGAAGGATGTATTTACCATTGAGCCATGGGTCGCTTACCAGTTCATTTTTTTCCTAGTATATAAAATGAGAGGGAGTCTGTGCTCAGTCTCTATCTGAGCTCCACAATAGAAGGAGGGCCTGGGGGTGGAGGCAGACCTCAACACTGGAGATGAAGGCCTTGCCATTCCATAGATACAGTAAATAGGGATACACCTTTTATTTCTGCTGTCACACCCAGCATCTTAAATTACAGTTCAGCAACAGCGCCTTGATACTTCTAGCAATGGCTCAGCTGATGAAACCATGGTCTTCTGTTTCAGCAACTGTAGTCAGATGGGAAATAATTTAACCCCCCTTCTATCTCATAACAGATGTCTACAAAGCTTTGAGAAATATGTCAGTGATATATAAATAAAGGAGAATTATAATCATAATTTAAACTAGTAAGTAAATAGCCACAAAGTCAGGTAAGCATTTCCATTATTCTCTCTCTCTCTCCCTACAAGCCTCATATGCCTTCTGGTTTTATAAACGGGTACCCAAATTTGCTTTTCAGTGCGTGTGGTCGTCTGAAATGTATTTAATTCCTTCTAGATACTTGTTTTTTTAAAGAACCCTTATTCTGAATATGTCAAAAGCCCTTAAAGGGGATCTCTCACCCTAAGACATCATTCTAAATCCTTTTCTATCATGTTAGTTGAGCAAAATATACTTTACTTACAAAATATATATATATATATATATATTATTTAAATTTTTGTTTTTGTTTGGAATTACACAGTGACAACAAGCAGACAGGTGCCATTTTGTGGACACAGGACAAGTTCTATATCACTCCAAAGTCTTGTGTATGTGACAGAATGGAGGACCTAATGCCCCTGCACAATGCCCGACACAATTATAGAGCGTGAGGAGGGAGGGGGTATAAGAGGAGTGCAGTGATATCTAGTAAGTGCTGAATGTAAAGTGGAATTAATTGCCTTGTACATTTGTCCCTGTTTTTAATTACAAATAAAGTTAATATAATGTTTTAATTGCCTAGATTTGAGAAGTTGCTTATACTTTCAGTCACAGGAGTTCCCACTTTACTCTATGACCGTTTTCCAGTAGTGATGACCGAATCTGTCTAATTTTGCCTAAAAATTGCCAGAAAAAATTAACAAAATGGTAAAAAAAATCTTGAAACGCATTGAAGTCAATAGCCGTCAAAATCTTTTTTCCGCCGGCAACAATTTTTTCTTTCTCACTCCAACTGCATTAAAGTCAAGGGGCGCTTTTTTTATGACAAATTTTTTGTCTATGCAACTTTTTTTGTCAAATTTCATTTTTTCTTATGGTGACTTTTTTGTCTAATTTGTTGCTGAGCTGCAGAAATGTGGAATTTCGCTGCAAATCCATGCCTGCCAAAAAATAGGCTCATCGATAGTGATGGACGTATACATTTGGCATACACACATTTCCTGTGAATTTCCACGTTTCGCACAAGGGAATTATCTTTCAAAACTGCGGCGATAATTCGCCGGCGAAAAATACACCTCGTCAAAAAAAAAAAATTAACAAAGTCATTTTCGGACAGCCATAGACTTTAATGCATTTGGACCAAATAGTCGTGCGTATAAAAATTGTCGGGCGTCAAAATTATTTTGACTTCAATGCATTTTCACGATTTTTTTCGACATTTCGGTAAATTGCGAATTTTTCTGCGAATTGAAATGGATTTGCCCATCACTACTCATCGCTATTTTCCAGTATCAAATAAAGTTTCTCACAATATGTCCTTGATGATTACAATCATTTCATGCATGGTAGAATATTGAGGGTGGTGGTGAGACTTTCTGTTCCACCTTTTTTGTAGTCTTTTGACTAACTGAATAGTCTGCATATCCTAACCATGCCCTCTGTGTGTGAGGAGTACATTAGTGATTGGTGCTGGGACTTTGAGCAATCCTTACATGTATATTAAATCCTATTTATATTGTAATGTACTTCAATACCAGAATATAATAGCCATGAGCTTGTTATATGTCAATAAAATGGATTGCACTTTGGCAAATTAACAATACAATAACAATACATACAGTAACTAGGTAAGATAGGTAGCAGTATCTGTATTATGTGCTGCCCTGAGGAGGCTTTCGCGATGTCGATCCCCTCACATTCTTGGCGTTAACCTTTCTAGTGTTGCAGGATGCCCTGGGTGGCACATCAAAATTGTGCTCTCTTCAGCAGTAGAGACAAATTCAGGGTACAATTATTGCCGTCCATATTGCAGTCTTGCACCACCATGCTGCCTTATTTTATCTATATGGATCTTTTAAACAATCGATAGACTACAACCCTTTGTGAAATGTTACATATGATTGCTTAATATAATAAAGATATGACTTTATGACTTCGCTGTTAATAAAAATTGAAAGAAAACAATAGACTGCACACAATACATGGATTAACTCATAACAATGACAATGTTCCCATTAATGCAAACAATGGCATGCACCAGAGAATGTTATCAAGACTGTTATGAGTTTGTATTCATACAGTTAGGCATGGAAGATTACTAGTTTTAAAGAACTACATTTTAAAAAGTGACCTCCATAGTTATGAGTATTGCATTAACTATACAGAAATCCACAACCAGAAGAACAGAACACAAGGCAACAGATCTTCAGCTTGTACACTGTATAATGCTTGATTAAAAATTGCCAACAACAAAGTGTGTATCTGCATTAACAACCAGAAATCGTAGTGTTCATAACAAAATAAATAGCATCGTACTTTCAGCTACTGCAGAAGAAACAGATCTGGGAGTCATTATATTAGCTGACTCATGCAGAAAAACTATGCAGCGAAGCAGTGGAAAGAGTGAAGGAAAGCATGTTTGAAGTCCCTGGTGTGAACCAATCATTGTAATCATTGTAATACCAGGATCACTTATAAAATGTATATTTCTATATCATTATTTTCATTCTAATAATATAGAAAATCGTATGCAATGGCTGGTTCATAAAGCTTTAATAAAAATGAATGTAAACAAGGTGCCAGATGGCATACACCCTGGGTTCTAAGAGAGCCTATTTCACTTTTAGACCAGACTCCATTTCTAATTTTCTCTGATTCACTTTTATCTGGTATGGTACCAGATTGGAGGAAAGCTGATGTTATTACAATATGTAAAAAGGGACTACGATCTCAGTCTGACAATTATAGGCCAGTAAGCTTGACATCTGTGATGGCAAAGTTATTTGAAGGCATGATAAGGGATCACATTTAGAATTTTGTCTTATGAATGGCATTATAAGCCACAAGCAACATGACTTAGGGGAGGGTATTGTAAGTATTGTATCAGTGTTTTCAGATGACACAAAACTATGCAGCCCAATTATTTCCATCTAGTGTGCAGCATCCTTGCAATAGGATCTTTACAAACTGGCAATCAGGGCAGCTAGGTGGCAGATAAGATTCAATGTTGATAAATGTAAAGTTATGCACCTGGGATGTAAAAATATCCAAGCCACTTATACCCTTAATGGGACTGCACTAGGCAAATCCATTATGGAAAAGGACCTTGTAGTCCTTGTAGATGATAAACTTGGCTGTAGCAAGCAATGCCAGTCAGCAGCATCAAGGGCAAATAAGGTCTTGAGCTGTATTAAAAGGGGCATACATTTGCGGGTCATTCTTCCATTGTGCATAGCACCATCTACAATATGCCATACAATTTTGGTCTCCAGCGCTCAAACAGGACATTACTGAATTAAGGGGGGGGGGGTGCAGAGAAGGGCAACTAAGCTGGCAGAAGGTATGGAAAATCTTGTATTTTGAGGAAAGACTGGCCAAGTTGGGGCTGTTCACACTGTAGAAGAGGTGCTTGAGGGGTGATATGGTAACTATGTATATTAAAAGGGGCATTGATTTAGGGAGGAGGGGGTCATTCTTCCACTTTACAGAGCACTGGTAAGGCCCCATCTAGAAAATGCCATACAGTTGTAGTCTCAGTGGAGAAGAGGCGCTTAAGGTGATATGATAAAATATGAATAAATATATATGGGGATCATATAATAATCGGAAGCCATTTTTTTACAATGAGAGCTGTGAAGATGTGGAATTCTCTCCCTGAATCAGTCGTACAGGCTGATACATTAGATAGCTTTAAGAAGGGGTTGGATGGCTTTTTATCAAGTGAGGGAATATAGGGTTATGGAAGTTCATAGTACAAGTTGATCTAAGGACTAGTCTGATTGCCATCTTGGAGTCAGGAAGGCATTCCCCCCCCCCCCTCTTAGGTAAACTGGAGAGACTTTAAATGGGTTTTTTGCCTTCCTCTGGATCAACTAGCAGTTAGGCTGGTTATATATAGATTTAAATGTTGAACTTGATGGATGTGTGTCTTTTTTTAACTATGTTACTATAGATTGAGAGCTTCTGTATCTGTCTGGCATCTGTCATCCAAAATCACAGAGACTTGTGTGTATTAAAAAAATGCTGTGTACATAGCTTTATATTAGAATATGTCACAGGCGTTCATCAGTGATTTGATAAAAGAGAATATACACAACTACTTTGAAGTTGCAAAAAGAACTATTCACAAAGAGCTTTTCAAAACCAAGGAAGAAAGAGTTATACTTTTCATCTTATTTGCCACCATGAGAATTTAATTGCAGGCCTGAATTTATGTTTTAATAGAACTGTGAAAGAGATCATTGCCTTTCCACTTTTTCTCGTTTAAAATAAAACATGCCTGTCATTTGAATGAAATATGTATACTGTGTTTGATTTAACTGCAGCTTAATTTGCTACCATTTACCTATAAAAAGTGGGGATTTTTTTATACTGAAATAAGATGTAAGCTTTAGACTTCTATAAGTGCTCTCCGCTAGAGCAGCCTTCAATGGCTAATGTTGAAGATTCAGTTGGATACATTTGTTACATTTTCAATACATAAAGAAGTGTCTGTGTAAAGTGCTGAAGTGTTTTTAAAGTGTTTTTGCCACAGTTTTTTTGCACAAAAACTCACAAATTTGAATTATATTTTCAAAAACTTGAATGTCTGGTATTTATTAAGCACAAAAAACTTATCTAAAAGCTTGCCCTTTTAGGTAGCAGTCAAAGGGAGTTGTCCTAGGCAAAATCTAAGCTATGAGGTTTTCAAGTTTTTTTTGGAGCTGGTACACTCACAAATTAGATTTTTTTTGGCGCTTTTTAGCTCACAAATTAAAATTTTTGGCGTTTTCTTCACAATTTTATTCAATCAAGTTTTTTATAACTACATTTTTTAATAAATAAACAAACATTTGACGTTTTTTTTAAATTGCAAGTTTATTCGAAGTAGAAGCCTCTTGCTCTGTGATTTGGCTCACACACATGGTTTAATTGTACAATATCCAACCACTGGCAAAATGCTAGATTATGAGAATTGGTTCTTATTATGCATTACTAAGGCGATATAAGGCATTGTGGAAAGACACTGCTTATCTCCAATTCAGAAAAAGGGGATGAAGGTGCAGCATAAACAATTGATCTGTTTTCCACCTGCAGCATACTGAGTCTAAACATAGATTGAATTTTGGCCCCAGGCACCTGCAAGTTCCCTATCTCTAGTTGCAAACTAAATCTGAGATTATGTGATAAACCCCTGCCTTCTGTTTCGTTTGGACCGAAAAAAACATGAATGTCAGGAAGGCTGCAAACAACACAAAATTGATCCCAGGATGTCTTCCATAGTCTAGAACAGCAATTCAGCAGGTTAATAGTTGAATTGAAGTTCTTAAAGCTCCAGTGTATGATAAATCTTGAAAATCAAATTTGAATTTTTTTAAAAACTCAAATCACATTTTAACAATTCCCTAGTCACAGTTTTGGTCATTAAAAAACTTTCGATTCGATTTGAAATTCAAATTTGAAATTTCTAATTTTCACTTCAACCCTTGATTAATCTGCCCCTTAATCTATTATTGTTTTAACCCAAATTATAAACTAAGGAAAGAATATTATAACTGCAGGTTTATCAAATATTCAAGAAAATATGTAATTGTTCTACATTCAAGGGATAAGCGACTAATTATTCATTTACTATTTTATCTAGATGGGACATAAAAAAAATCTCATTGCCAGCAAAATTTTGACAGCAAAAATGCTTACAATATTGAAAAATTTTATTGTGAGGGTATTGAAAGAATTCTAAGAAAGAACAAGAACAAAATGTAACATATAACATTTATCATCAAAGATACAAGGTCTAGAGTCATTTATGCATACTATGATGTATTGTCTGTATTTTTAATATATTGGTTAGACTGTTTGAGTTGTCTCATCAATAATAATAGTATAAAGAATAATTGCGGCTGCTCAATGGGATGGAATCTTATTTAAAAATATCTGAATTCAATCTTTAAGGCTTGAACTAAATACTGTGCTCAAAACATATATTCCTATAAGTGGATATGCTTTGGCCCTTTTGTGTTAGCGCTCAGTATTAAGATTTACATTTTTCCATTAAGTTGTTAAGACTTTCTGTAGCACTATGAAATATTTATTATTCATCTTATACAATGTTTTGGAATGATAGAAGGCTATTTATCAGCTACAGTCATATGAAAATCATGAGAAAATGGTATATAAGGTGGCCAATTGCAAGTTGTGCTTCTGTTCGCCTCTGAAGAGTGACAAGATAGAATTCTCAAAAGATCTGAAAACAAAGATTTTTCTGTATCTTGGTTTATGGAAAGGCTACAAGTCGAGGGTCAGATTAATTCAACCTAATATCAACAAATTGTTTTGCTCAAGCATCAATCACAAAGTTGAAGTTACGCAGGGGTTGGATATTCCAACAAGACAATGACCCTAAACACACTTCGAAATCTACAGAGGCATTTAGTATGGACGAATGGTCAAAAATACACCATCCAGAATCCAGGCACTATAGGAGGCATCTAGAAGCTGTTACATTTGCAAAAAGAAGGCTCAACTAAGTATTGATGTAATATCTCTGTTGGGGTGCCCAAATTTATGCACCTAATTTTGTTATGATGCATATTGCATATTTTCTGTTAATCCAATAAACATTATGTCACTGCTTAAATACTACTGTTTCCATAAGGCATATTATATATTAAAATAAAATTGCTACTTTGAAAGCTCAGCCAATTATAAATAAAACTCCAAAGAATTAAAAGGGGTTCCCAAACTTTTTCATATGACTGTATATATCCTAGAATAACATACTGTAGATGTGGTGCTACTCACTTGAAAAATAGGTTACAGGTAAGAGATTGATAACATAAAACATGTCAACTGTAACATGTATTGTGTTAAAGGAGAACTAAACCCTCAGCTCTGAGCAGCTGTTGAGAAGCTAATGTTAGGGGTTGTTTATCAAGCAGAAAATGAGGTTTATCTGTAATATAAGCTGATGCTACACGGCTGATTATTAAATTCTGATGCTAGTTGCACTGGTTTATGTGCTGTCATGTAGTAATTATCTGTATTAATTACTAATCAGTCTTATATTGTTTATATTCTATGTGTACTGTATTTTGCTAGTGGGTCCCTGAGCTAAGCAAGTGACAGCAGCACAGAGCATGTGCAGTAAATCAGCAGAAAAGAAGATAGGAAGCTACTGGGGCATCTTTGTAGACACAGATCTTTACTGCTAAAGGGCTGTGTTGCCTTGGGCTATTACAGAAGCACAAAACATAATGTACAACATTTTTAGCTACTTCTTTAGTTAAGCTTTAGTTCTCCTTTAAAATGTGCTGCCCCCTTCTAAACAGACTTAAGTCAAGATCTGGACCAATTTCCATCTGTTTATGAGTGTCCTTTCAAAAAAGCATCTGAAAGTTGACATTTCCTAAATGCAAATGCATTACTATGCTGAAACTAACTGATACAAGTAATTTAATTGTAAATTGCTTTCTGTGTAGACTAATGTAAAAATAAAATTGCAAATAGTGATAAAGGACAACATAAAATAATTAAAATTAAACTGAGTGTACTGAATGAAACAGATTGTACAATTAAACAATTCCCCTGTTTCTACAGAAGGTTCGGTATCAATAATTTTAAATATAAAGGAAAAAAATTCATAAGAACTGTAAGCTTGCAGGACCCACAACAGACACTTTTTCACTTATGAAAATATTTTTGACACAGGGGTGCCCATACAAACAAAACAAGCCATGATAATAATTCCAGTCCTCTTATTATTACTTACACACTTAGGGGTACTTACTAAAACTCTACTTTGTCTCAGTTTATTAAGAAAAAGAAAATTTAACAAACTCCCAAACCCAATTCCCCTTATTTACAAATAAAACTTCGGTGTGACAAAAAGTTGCGACAAAATCGAGCATCAATTCAAATCATGAGACTTTTTCAAATTGTCGCTCCGTAAAATCAACTTTATCGAATTGTCACCCTGAAAACTCAAATTTATCAGATTATCAAACAAAAAACCAGTGGAAACAGCCGGAAGCTATCGAAAATCCTGAAGATAAAAAACACCTTCCAATTGTTAAAGGGACCATCTGTCACTGACTTCTACATGATTTCAACAGGTTTTAGATGGAGAATTTTCACATAAAAACTTTTATCAGATTTTATCTGAAAACTGCTCTATTTATTAATACATTTTCACAAATTTTTCATTATCAGAGCACAAGTCACATGACCAGGGGCAGCTGGGAAATTGACAAAATGTCTAGCCCCATGTCAGATTTCAAAATTGAATATAAAAAAACTGTTTGCTCTTTTGAGAAATGGATTTCAGTGCATAATTCTGCTGGAGTAGCACTATTAACTGATGTGTTTTGAAATAAACATGTTTTCCGATGACAGGATCCCTTTAATTACCCAGATATTGACTGGCACAACAGTACTGTCAGATCAGTTAATGGAACAAGTTTATAAATTTGTTGCATGACAATTTTATGGCACAAGGTATTGAAGAACCCATGCTATATTGGATCTAGTGATCTCTAATGACCTCTAATGACGTATAGCAAATGTGCAAGTAATTGAACCCTTGGGTAACAGTGACTATAATGTGATCTTATCTAGGGGCCCATTTACTTAACTCGAGTGAATGAATAGAAGAAAAAAAACTTCTAATTTTGAATGTTTTTTTTGGCTACTTCGACCATCGAATTGGCTACTTTGACTTTCGACCACAACTTCGAATTGAACGATTCGAACTAAAAATCGTTCGACTATTCGACCACACGATAGTCGAAGTACTGTCTCTTTAAAAAAAACTTCGACCCCCTAGTTCGCCACCTAAAACCTACCGAAGTCAATGTTAGGCTAAGGGGAAGGTCCCCATAGGCTTTGTTACAATTTTCTGGTCGAAGAAAAATCGTTCGATCGATGGATTAAAATCCATCGAATCGAACGATTCAAAGGATTTAATCGTTCGATCAAACGAATTTCGGTAATTCCTTTGACTTCGATATTCGAAGTCGAAGGATTTCAATTCGACCATAAGTAAATTTGCCCCTTAGTGTTTGGTGCAAAAACAAACATACAATGGGCAAACAAAAACCTGAATACCGGAAAAGCAAATTTTAGCTCTTTCGGGCTGCCCGGCAGAGCATAGATTGGATCATTATGTTTTCCAGTAAAAACACAGGAAAAAATGGTTGTCATTTAAAATTATTTAAAATCATAACTGTTCTCAATTTATTCCCATAAGAAGTAAATGTAGAAGCTCCAACAATCACCCTATGTGGTATAACATAGAAGGAAAGAAGTTAATAGGAAAGAAGAGAAAGGAATTTAAAAACCACAAGTCTGTGGGGACAGAAGTTGCATTTAATGAATATAAACACTATAATAAATGTTGTAAAACAGCAATATGGAAGGCAAAGCAAGAAAATGAGAAGCCCCATTGAGGCACTGAGGCTAACCCCAAAACGTTTTTAAAGTATATTAATAGTAAAAATAGTAAAGACTGTGGCTTTAAGAGTGTAGGTTTAAATAATGGTACCGGTATGGTTGTAACAGATACTGAAAAGGTAAATGTGCTAAATCTGTTAGTGGCTGACTCAGGATATGGTTCATAAAGTTTTACTAAAATTAATGGAGACAAGGTGCCAGGGAGAGATGGAATACACCCTTGGGTTTTAAGAGAGCTTAGTTCAGTTTTAGACTGGACTAAGATGGTGGCTTCTATATCTGATTTTCTCTCTTTCAGCTGGTATGGTACCTATGGATTGGAGGAAAGCTGATGTCATTTCTCTATTTAAAGGGATTTCCATATCATTCTGGCAATTATTGGCAATTATTAGTAAGTTTGACATCCGTGGTGGGCAGATTATTTGATGGCGTTTATTGGTCACCTGTTTAAAAGCAGACATCCTATTGGTTGCTATGGGTTACTGCTCCTGGGAAAACTTTGCACCTTTTATTACATTTGGGGGAAAACCTTTTAATGCAAAAATTATATCAAAAATATATATATCCCAAGGCTTTGTCGTACCCTCCGGCACTTAGTCATAGGTGTCTACGAGTTCCAAAGGGTACGAAACGCGTAAGGTGGGCCATGTGGGGTCAGTATGTACTAAATATATTTTTTATTAATAAATAATTTATTTTTACTAAAAAAAGCCTTGAGATATGTATCTTTTTGATATAATTTGTGCATTGTGACTGCCTTTCGAAATGGGGAATGTCCCTCTGGCTTGGATTGCGATTTACAGAAATCAGCCATGTGGACTTCCAACTATTAAATGATTTAAACCTTTTAATGCCCCAATACACTGACCATCTGTCTAAGTAGCATGTAGGTTCTGTGCAGTCGACATGCTGGTGCCTAGTACAAAATCATGCTTAGAACAAATGCTGGAGTTTCATGCAGACGAACAATATGTACAGTAGGCATATAGTGAGCACTTTTTGGCATATTGGTAAGGAAAAACCTAGAAGGGCTATAGCAATGAATTTGAAACTGGTTGGACACTGCAGGAGCTTTTTTTCTTAACAAGTAGCACTTTAGGAAAATGTGTTTTATATATGTAAATGTAAACTGCTTAGATTGTGGGATTTGGTTGGATTTGCCTCTGATTTGTCTGCTCACAGCTGCAGTTACAGCCTCTGGTTTATGGAAGTTTGTCCATCTAGAAATAGAAAAAACCGATCAACACAGCTTTAGCTAAAGTCTTATAGCACAACAGGACAACCTGAACCATATTGTCTTTTGCTATTGTTTAAACTGCAGTCTGGATTTCTATGATTATATTATAAGCCCCTAGAATGTCTTTATAAAATATCAAACTGCTTCTTTTGTGGAGAACCAGTATGAAGCCAGTTGCATAAAACGATGTCATGGTACAATTAGCATCAAGGAGTTTATGGAATGGTAAAACAATTTATCTTTTGTGCTTTTACATTATTTTATAGAAGAATTGAATAAAACATGAAATCTTGACACAAAGACAGTGCTTGATAGGAAATGGCATTGCTAGTCAATTGCTGTTACATGTGCAGTGACTGCATATTTTCTCTTTTCATCTTGATATGATATTCCTCTCCCTGGATTTGTATAAGCTGAAACTGAATTCATGATAATCTTGAGATTCAGGATTATTTTGAGAAAGGGAAGCACATATATGCAGTATGTGATACCAAAACCAAACCCAAAAAGGAAAATGCTTGACAGGATAGGAAATTAATTTCCAACAGATCAGGGGAGTCCTAGTCAACACTTCATTACAATAACACGTCATGTACAATTAACAATATCTCAAATTTGTTAAAGAATTACTGTGCTATGTGGAATTACTTCCTCTGTATTTATGCAGGGCTATATTTATATGTAGGTACCAGAGGGCCTGTGCCTAGGGTGGCAGTTTTAAAAGAGCGGTCCTCGGGTGCTTATATAACAAATCATTTTTAAATTAAAATTAACCGTCGCTAGAGATTTATGGGCTAATCAAGGGGCTAAGTCATACTTTCCAACTGTCCCGTTTTCTGCAGTCCAGATTTTGACAGCTCAGCCCGCAGTCCCAGTTTTCTTATTGAAATGTCCCGAGTTTATCTTTGATCTCCTACACAGAGGTTTCTGAAACTTAATTAAAATAAGAGGCTTTTTGACAGAGAACCCAGAACACTTAAGCAGTTGCACTTTGCTACATTTGTAACAATTTAAGATAAGCAAAGAAGCAATTATAACAATTTAAGATAAGCAAGTCTCTAGGGGAAACTGTGACTCACAGCTTCATTTGGGCAATTTCAGCTTAATTAGCAAAACTGTTATGTAAAACATTGCCCTTTAACTCTCAGAAATGTGTTCAAAATTTCATATACTGTCAAATTTTGTAAAATGGACATGGTAGCAGAGAAACATAGTAAGTTAGGTTGAAAAAAGACACGAGTCCGTCAAGTTAAACGTTTTAAGTCTATATACAACCTGGCTAACTGCTAGATCCTGAGGATGGCAAGAAACCCAATTTAAAGTCTCTCTAATTTGCCTCATAGGGGAAAAATTCCTTTATGACTCCAATATGGCAATCAGACTAGTCCCTGAATCAACTTGTACTATGAGCTATCTTCCATAACCTTGTATTCCCTCACTTGTGACAATAAAATAATAAGAACCCCCTATTCCACGACGGGTAAATGTTTAATAATAATAAATGAGGTGTCTTTGGTAAGCCCCCGGGTTTCACCAAGGTATCATGCTGCTTGTTGGGCTAATAAACTACTTCACTTATTACTAAAGAATTTTCTTTCTGAGTTTTGTCGTACAACCGAGTTCATGATATATAAAAATACCTTCACTTGCTCAAAAGGCAACCAACCCCTTCGTAAAAGCCAACCAACCCCTTCGTAAAAGCTATCTAATGTATCAGCCTGTATGACTGATTCACAGAGAGAATCCCATATCCCCACAAGGCTCTCACTATTCCACACGGCTATCACTATAAAAAACCCTTTCCGAATATGAAAACCCCCTTTCTTCTAATCGGAATGGTAATTAGGGAGTGTGGCCATAAAATGGGCATGGTCAAGTAATTTAGCCATGCTGCTGTTTTTGTCCCTTTTTACATTTTTGCAAAGTTAGGGGAGGAGGGTGGGAGTATGCTGCCACAGCAGTTAGTTGTATTATGTTTAAAATGTATAGATTTAATCATGTTTGATTGCTCATGTTTATACCCATTGTTATGCTGCCACCTACTGGTCAAGTTCACTTTGCAAGCTCTGTATTTCCTTATTTGCAAAACCCTCCTATTCCCTTTCCTCATGTGTGATGTCAGTTCCTCCCATCAACCTTTTGTGTTCCTGCCTTCCATGTGTGAGGAGCTGTATCAGAGGTTAGGAAGAGAAATGTTCTTTGGACCTGCGCCAAATAAAGAACCTTTGTAGATTCCAAATGTCTGGTGAGTTAAGCTATCTGGACACTTTTCACATTTGTTGGCAGACGTGACATCACAGTATCAGTTGGTGATATATTAAAAGGGGTAAGCTCCCCAACTGCAGAAATTGAGAAGCGAGTTTTGACCAGAGGAGCCAATCATGAAAGCAGAGCAGAAAGGCAGAGTTGTATTTGGTTCAGCTATCTTTGTAGTTTGTTCAACAGACTCAATGACCTGAATTTCAAAGATTTTATTTTAGCAGTTTTTCTTTGTCTTTTTTAATCACAGGTGCAAGTAATGGTTTATGCTTAGTGATGAGAGAAATTTTTTGCCAAGTTTCGCAGCGAAAAAGACGCCCATAGACTCTAAACGGTGAAATGAATTTTCAAAAGTCAAAAAAAAATTGTAGCGTCACCTTGCACTTGCAAAAAAAATGTTGTCGCCCATAGACTTCAAGGCATTTTCGGCTGTTTCACCATTTCCCAATTATCAGTGAAGCAAAATGGATCAGATTCGCCCATCACTATTTATGCTTAAGGCAAAAAGGAAAGGTTGTGGGAGCTCTCCATGGCTAAATAAATATATACTAAAATACAATGGAAGTGCTACTGATCTGGCCAAATTAACTACAGACATAGAAAAAAGATTGATCAGTGCACATTCCCTGGTCCCCTGTCACATAAGTAATTTATGCAGATGCATGTATTTACAAAGACAGGGTTTTTTTAGTTACAAAATTATGATCATAAGATTGATAAGCCACCAAATGTGCATTGATCAATCTTTTTTTTTTCTCTATGTCTGTATTTATGGGAATTTAAGGGAAATCTAAATTACTGGGAATGTTAGGCACCCCCAAGTGACTGTAATCACTTACCCATACCCAAGGCTGGTGCTCCTTTTAGCAGAAAACTGTACCAGCCCAAGTTTTTCTCACCAAGTACTACAGTGATCAGGGGCGCTCCACCAATGAGGCAAGTTGAGCTACTCAACTCAGTTACCGCTCCTGGTAACTAAGAGCCAAATTTCCAGTTTTCAACCCAGAAAACCAGCTCTTCTAGTACAGAGAGCGCAATTGCGCTCTCTGCACCAAGCAACATGGACCACCCCTGCCCTCTCCGGCGATGTAAAGGTGAGTGCCGTGGGGAGGGGGTGGCAAAAGAAGGCCACCTCAGGCGGCATAATGGCTAGAATCGCCCCTGACAGTGATGTTTTTCTGCTCCTTCTTCTTTCTTCAATGCCAGTGGCAAATGTGTGCACTTCATAGTGAAAAAGACAACTTTATTGTTAAAGTTTGGATTTTCACTCTACTGTTCATGCACAAAGAAGTAGGAAGCAGATGTAGAATTGCTCCATGGTGCTCGTTGAGAGGATCCAGCTGCGACACCAGGTCTGTATATTTTTCTGCTAACAGGAGCAATGGTCTGGGTTTCAGGTAAGTGATTAAAATCACTGGGGGTTGCCTTACATTTGGCACCCCAGTGATTTTGATTTCATGTCTATTTTACATGAATCTGCCAACCCTATAACATTCATACATCCTAACATTCCCCTTTATTAAAAATGCATAGTAAAGGGTATATGCAGCCCCACATGGCAAAACCTGTTTTATAGAAACCACAAACCCCTATATGCCTTTCCTTCCAGGATGCTCAAAGTTGCTCGTTAGTTCCTGGAACAACAGTGACTTGGGATGGAGGAGATTTAAACAAACATCAAGGGGGTTATTCATCAAAATCCAAATTTTTCTGATTATTTTATTAAAAAAAGTCTGACCAAACTAGAATCCATGATTTGACCTTATTTATTATTTAAAATGTACAATTTAACCGGATCTGGGAAAAACTTGATAAAATCTAACAAAAATCCAAATCGTACAATTTTTCAGATTTTTTTCCCGAATTGCTTGATTTTTAGTTGGATTTTTGGGCTAATTCCAGCTCAGACCAGAGAAACTTCCAGATAGGATAAGGACCTCTCCCATTGACTTATATATAACCTTGGCAGGTCTGCGATGGTGGATTTTCAGATTCAGACTTTTCCCATCCTTGGATTGATAATAAATGTCTAAAAATTCAAGTCTTTTTTCCACTAAAAATTCAGATTTTATAGCAAAAAAATCAATTTTTTTGAGTTTTTGACATTCCGACTTTCATAAATAACCCCCTAAATGTCCTGCATGGCCAGTTACAAGTGCTCCAGGAACTAATGCAGTTTGGCATGTCACCCCTAAAATAGTGGTGTTCTAGTCCTGGGCCTTTGTGGCCTTCCCAGAAATGCAAGCATGCTTTTCTATCTCACAAACTTGGACTTCTTAGACTTCATGAATTCTGTTATTCTGCTAAAAAAAGAAAAAATAAGTAAATATTTTAGCAAAAGGCTGCAAAATGATGCTGAATTGAGTATTATTATATAGCAAAGTGATAGCACCCTGGAGACATCAGACTGAAAAACACTGAAAATGACAGCTTCCAAATATTGTATTTTATAAGATTACAAGAACGTTACAAGAAAAATTACTTCCTATGGTAAGGTACATTTCTTTCTTATCATATTGTTTATCTTGGGCATTTTTATTCATTTTACTATAGCCTGAAGATTCCAAACATACAATACTCTTAACCCATACCTGTGCCAATATAGAATACACGTTTTAATGCATTTTTTGGTCTGTTATGGTTTAATAATTCACTTATAACTCAATCCCTCAATCACAACAACATATTTTCCCATAAATGATCTAGTTTTGATAAAAGTTGAGAAAACACCTAATAAATACTCTCCCTGCTGCTACTGCCATGTCCAGTAAAGTAAAGAAGATCAATATAAAATAGATGAAATAAACAATACATTCCCATACTCCCAATTTTAAAAAGGCACTGGTACCATAAAATAATATAATATTGTGAGAGCTTTTCTCTTTTACAAATAAAGGAAGTGGCCTTTATTTGTAAAATATTTGAATAAAGTCTCATGTTTCCAAATATCTAAAATATAGAACAAAACATTAATACTATCTACTATCTCAGGAACTTTCTTGACTGCAAACCCTAATACTTTTATATTGACAAGCAGGGCACCATCAGAAATCATGGGGCCCCATACGGCAAAGATCCCCCCACTCAAGGTAAAAAAAAATGTTGGTGGCCAGCCCCCCTCCTTCCCCACCTAAACTAACAAGCACAATGTCCATGGCAATTCTCCCACTGGAGTCACTTTGAAAATCACAACTCCTGTCTTTAAGGTAATTCTTTGAGAATAACAACTCCATGCTGAAGAGGGCAGATTGATGATGTCAGGGGTGGAGCTATGAAACTGGGTGGGTATGATCAAATTGGGGTGGGGCTATGATACTGGAGGTGGGGCATCAATCAGGTGAGATTGGGTTGAGGTATTCCCGGTTTTCAGGATGTTGAAATAGGTATAAAGTTTTAAATGGACAACCCCTTCATAACCCAGACTGTCTAGTTCAAAAACAGACAGATGGTTACCCTAGTTATTGACTAGTTGTGCTGCCTCAATCCTGGTATCGTAGTCACGGAGCATCAAGCAGGTTAAAACATCCTTTTATTGAAAAATGATTAAAATATAACAAGAGAGCATAGAGAGCCCATCGGCTCTATGGCTTTGACGTGTTTCGTGGACAAACCACTTCCTCAAAAAGCTTTTTGAGGAAGTGGTTTGTCCACGAAACGCGTCAGAGACAACGCTTCGGGGGCGTACTTCCACGTGTAGCACAGCTGTAATTCATCGTGGGCCGGTGAGTGCTCCCAACTCTCTTTTGTTGGCCGATATAATGCCTCAATCCTGGGCCTGATAATTAATTTGAATTATATGAAAAAAATGCTTGCTTATCAGTAATAAAAACATAGTGATTTGTGTCCAAAATTGTATTTTGCACACTGTACTTGCATTCAGGGACCCTTATGTTTATTTAAGGGTTAATTTGAACACAGCAATGATGTCTCAGGATCCACATGGCGAAAAACTCTCTGGGGCAAATTGACTTAAAGGAAAACTATACCCCCCAAACAATGTAGGTCTCTATAAAAAGACATTGCATAAAACAGCTCATATGTAAAATCCTGCTTCATGTAAATAAACCATTTTCATGATAATATACTTTTCTAGTAGTATGTGCCATAAATAGAAAATTGCCATTTTAAAAAATAAGGGCCGCCCCCTGGGATCGTAGGATTCACTGTACTCACAAACATACCAACAAACCATATATGTTAGGTCACATGAGCCAATTAACAGACAGAGTTGTGTCTTTTGCTTCAACACTTCTTCCTGTTACAGTTAGGGTTGAAGTATTTCTGGTCAGGTGATCTGGCAAGAGATGTAAAAGGGCAATATTTACATAAACATATGTTCCAGTTTGGTAAGATTCTTTAATATGCCACTTAATATGATATGAACTATCTGTTGCTTAAGTGTTCATTTTGGGGGTATATTTTTCCTTTAACTTCGAAGGTGCTCCAGCATTGGCTTTGCTGCACTTTGCCAGGCGAATTTTCGCCAGGGCACTGCTAATTCACAAAAAAAACAATGTGACGCTTAAGGAGGCGAAAGGTAGCAAAGTTGCGCTAGCGTTAATTCAACAAGCAACGCAAAGTTACGCTAGCGATGCCTAATTTGCATTCGGTGCCAAGTTAAAGTACAATGGACGTATATGTAGCAGCAAATACATTAATCTACAAAAGCCTGGGAAAGCTTCATAAAATAAAATAGAGTTGTTATTTTGCCCTATACATGTGCCCACTGTATAGTTTAGGTGCCATATGTTAGGAAATGTAGGGGGAAGGAGGGTACCCCCAAAAAAATGTACGATCTACTTCAGCCTATCACCCTTAAAGAAGGAAAAGACGCCAGCGTTTTTTGGGACAAGAGTCCTATCTACTCTATTGCACTTCGCCTGGTCTGAGGTGGCGAAGGCAAGTTTGGCGCAAGAGTTAACTTTCAGTAAAATGCGCAAGTTAGTGAATTAGTGTAGTTAAGTCCCTTCACCATATCGAAACTTCGCTGGGCGTAAGGATGTGAATTAGCGCTAGAGTAGGTCCACTTCGCTAGCGAATTTAGGCCAGTGCCCGTTAGTAAATCGGCGAATTAACGAAATGACGTCACGCTGGAGATTTTTCGCTAAGGTTAGCCACTTCGCCCTTTAGTAAATTTGCCCCCTGATCTTCTTTTTGAAAAACGGTCCAGCTGTGCTCAAAGAGGTGCCAGTTTCCAAAGTCTGATTTACTCTGCAACTTCTGATATTAGCTTGGCCCTATGAGTCTTCTGTATGGGGAGCTTCCAGCTTGGCCTTCCAGCTGACCATTTTACCTTTCTAAGCACTCAACTCATTTATTTTCCATCTAGCCTCTTTTCCTGGGTGCTCTGAGGCCTCATGGATTTTCTTGCACCCTTCAGCACGATACCCACATGTTCTCAATAATGCAATGCCCACTGTTACTGGTGAACCAGTTTCCATTGCATTCACAAAATACTCTGTCTAAGCAGTTAAGTGAATATGTATGGCACCAAACGCTTCCCCATTACTTTACATGTTATAAACGGTTTAGTATTATGTCTCCTATTATTGCTATTCGAGATGGAAAGCTTTTTTTTGCTTAGAAAATTAGAGTGAACTTGCAAATTGTCCATTGTCGTTTTAGTGTATTTGTATTTAGCACATTTTCTGGACACTGAAACATAGAAAGAGTTAAGTTTCTATTTCTGTAATCAAAATGCTATGAAATATGAGCTTGTTAATTAAGTTTTTTTTAAATCAAGTTTTCTACTGAGATTTTTAATGAATTATGTCACGTAAACAAACCTTCAAAGGAACAGTGCATAAATGAACCCCCCAACTTCCACTCTTCATTTCTGCCCAGACCTTTTGTTTTCTAAAACAGATGTGCCGGGTTGATGACACCCATCAAAGCTACATCAGAAGATTGTTACAGCCTACAGCACAAAAGCACTGCTTCCCCTATTAAATACAGATATTGCCATTGCTAGTACATGCTAATTTACTCATTACTGCTCTGCCTCGATGCCCAATGGATCCAGTTTTATCACATCTAATTTGATTTCCCATTCATGTATATTCAAAACTTCTCTCTGGAATATTTAGCATTTCAGAAGATGAACATAGACAATAGGGACAATTACAGTAAGTGAGAGTTGGTTTTAATGAATTGTAAGCAGAGCAGTTTTAATAAATATTCTGCATACATATCCGTTCATGCTCTCATTCACCGTACAAAGCATGCTGCTCATTTAGCACTTCGATGGGCTCCACGTTAATATTCAAATGTAATTAAGAAATCCTTTTACTATGGAAGAGAGGCAGCAAGGTAGGCTTTAAGGATGTATTTGAAGCAGAGAAGAAGGGAGAAGAAAAATGGACACAAATGACAATTAAAAAAAATCTGTACTTTAAGCCGCCCCACAAAAATATACCAAACAGAACCATGCTGTTGTTATTAGGGAAGCACCAATCCAGGATTCGGTTTGGGATTCGGCCAGGATTCTGCCTTTTTCAGCAGGATTCGCATTCGGGTCGCCTTCTGGCCGCCCCAGAACCAGATCTGAATCCTGATTTGCATATGCAAATTAGGGGTGGGAAATCACAAAACAAGGAAGTAAAAATAGTTTCCCCCTTCCACCCCTAATTTGCATATGCAAATTAGGATTCGGTTCGGTATTTGAACGAATCTTTCTCGAAGGATTCAGCCAAATCCAAAATAGTGGATGAGGCGCATCCCTAGTTGTTATTACTGAAGAGTCTGGAGCAAGATAAGTAATAACTTATAGAAAATTTTCATGAGAAAAGTACCCTCTTTGCTTATAATGCCATTTAGTTTTTTACACAAGCTTTAAGAGTACCCTGCTCTTTTCTGTCACATTAAGAGTAATGACACAGGGAGCTACTTAAAAAGACACAGCTTAAGAAGTGCATGAGTTAGTGAATTTAATAAAAAGAGTAAGCAAAAATCTCTTGATAAAACCTATGACTGGAGCAAGGCACACATCATGTTGATTTTTTATTTCAAGGAAAATGGGGAATGGGTGGGAAAGGAAAATAGGAATATGAAAGGGATATGTATTGCGCAGGGCTGGGCAAAAGGATCAAAGCAGCCCACATATAAAGTGTGACAGGCCTCCCCTACAAGTTAAAACCAACACTGTTGGTCAGGGCCTCCATAAAACAAATAAAAAATACTGGTCGTCAGGTCCCCCCATAAAAGTAAAAAAGAACATTGGTGGCCAGGGTCCCCCCCATAAAAGTAAAAAAGAACATTGATGGCCAGTGATTTAAATAAAAATACCACTGGGTGGTCTGTGGACAATTACCTTTACAATTTGGGAGGCAGTCTTCTTCCACATTGGCATCGTTGTTCTCTTGTGCAGCTTCCTTATTGGCTCATTTCATTGGCTTTGGCTTCCATGAGGCAGCTTTGGCTTTGGCTCCCATGCGGCGGCATTGACTCTGATTTGGCGGCTTCCTTTTGGCTCCCATTCAGCGACTTTGCTTCGGCTCCTTCAGTGGCTCCCAGTTTTCCCTGATTTCCCTGCCCCACTTAACAAAAAAATAAAACGGCCCAACGGGCATTTGTCTGAATGGAAAGATGGCCAGTCTGGGCCTGGTATTGAGGGACAGTGAGCTTTCGTATAAAATAGCAAGTGTAGCATTAGCCTGGCAGAATTTCCTCTAGAAAGTCGTACTTGTGACATATTGTTGATTTCTAAAGGGCTCCATTCCCACATAATTTATTCAAGGTGCAAACATTTAAGCCAATTTGCAATTCACCAAAACAGGCTAAACCAACACATCTGTGCTACACGCAATTACTTCTGTTAATGGCATTTAAGTGCAGTAGTCATCACTGCAAGTGCCAGTGGTCATCACTACTATGCACCATATATAAATAAAATGTAACTGCAAATTGAATTGTATATACACTGTAAGTGAAAAATGCACCACTTACTGTAATTTATAAAAATATTATGTCAATATTATGATGAGGTATGAATTAATAAGCACTGACCACACAGCATACCAGCACCTGGAGCAAGCTCGCATGTACAAGTTTAATTTGGTATGAAGTGTAGCTAGCTACTCAAGCAACCCTGGTTAGAAATAATGTGTTGTAACAGTGCTATTGCAGAGCTGTAATTTGATTACACTATGTATTGTATCACCTGTTTAGTTCCTGGACATCTGAGTATGCTTTTCACCAACCATGTTTTTTCTGACCTGCATGTGTCTTACCTCCTGTTCACACAACTGTGCCTTCTTTCCCCAACTACATAGTTATTTTCCTTTTCATTTTTTGAAGCAGAATTGCCTGAAAGTCCTGACAAACCTTTTTTGGGTAACCGGTTTTCTCCAGACATTTCATAACATATGGAACATTCATTTTACAGTGGGCTTATGTGAAGGGCATTATATTAACTCTCTTGTCTTTATTAAGGTTACATAGTTACATAGTTACATAGTTAAATTGGGTTGAAAAAAGACAAAGTCCATCAAGTTTAACCCCTCCAAATTAAAACTCAGCATCCATACACACACCCCTCCCTACTTTTAATTAAATTCTATATACCCATATCTATACTAACTATAGAGCTTAGTATCACAATAGCCTTTGATATTATGTCTGTCCAAAAAATCATCCAAGCCATTCTTAAAGGCATTAACTGAATCAGCATCACAACATCACCCGGCAGTGCATTCCACAACCTCACTGTCCTGACTGAAGAACCCCCTACGTTGCTTCAAATGAAAGTTATTTTCTTCTAGTCTAAAGGGGTGGCCTCTGGTATGGTGATCCTTGCATTTATCAACATTGAACCTCATTTTCCAGTTTGCTGCCCAGTTTTCCAGTTTAGACAAATCAAGGTTCCCTGGACATTTGTAAGAATACGTGGTAACTTCAAGCATTTGCACCAACATTTATAATAAAGACCTCCATACAACTTTAAATTACCCACCGTATGCAAATTGACCGAAGCGCAAGATCACTAGCAAATTTTCGATAGGCACAAACGATAGACAGCGCATCTTCACTATGAAATGCACGCAGTGGCAAAGTAACACTAGCGAATAGTGATAGATGAATTTCTCCCGTTCCGACCAAAAAATTGCCATGCGCACGCATCCAAAAAGTCGCTTGCGGCAATTTAAAACGCATGCGTTAAAGTCAATGGGCGGCCAAATAGTGTTGACGAGTTGATTTTGAGGCAATATTTTACCGCAGGCGAATTTTGCAAAACACAAAAATTTGCCGTGAATTTGCACTAGGTGAATTTATTCACCTATCACTACTAGTGAAAAGTCGCCAGCGTACGACGCCCAGGGCGCAACTTTGCATATCAGTGAAATAGCATAGTTGTAGCGAATTTGCACCTGGCGAAGTGGTGCGATGTGTGCGAAGCAGTTGTTGGTGACAATTTGCCCTTTAGTGAATCTGCCCTCAGGTGAGGCATTCACAAGAGTGTGCCTTCTAACATGCAGCTTTAAATGAAAAAGAAACATGCGCTACCGGTGTTTGCCTCTGCACTGCACCTACACATCTGCCCATACCACCACTGGCTGGTCTGAATAAGCTATAAAGATATGATTTACATTTTGGCCAGTTAAAAATATGTGTGAGAGGATGCAAAATATATGGATGCAGAATAATATCTGGGAAATTCTTAACACAAAGTGATGATGTGTGTAACAGCATGACTGCTGCAATTTTTCCATTTCTCAAGAGTTGGTTTTACAGTGTACAGTGCATTGAATGGAACAGTTTATTATGGTCCATTGGCCGAGTTCAATAGGAAACCTCATCCTGGATTTTTACTTAACATCCTTCAAAATTATGTTGGCAAATGACATATATTTGTCAAACATACAGTAACGAAACTATACATAATTTGCTAAAATTAACTCTGAACCAGCACCCAGGGAAACCAAAAAGTAGAATAACCCATCCAATCTAGACAAAGTAAACATTTTTCAACCTTTTTTGTATTTTTTACTCACTGTAAATGTGTATTTACCTGAGGCTTACAAATATATTTTTAAGCTGCAGGATTTCACGCTTGATTGTAAGCCTTAATTTATAGCTCTATTGACTTTTCCTGACTACATTTTTAGTGATTATAATATTTAAGCTACACTAAAACAAGTTGGTTTGTTTAAGCCCTCCTTGGTTTTACAACTGTGTTAATAACCACCATAAATGATTTTAATTTGCAAAATAAATGTTCGGAGGAACACGATGTGTTCATATGGCATTTATCTAACAAAAAGTTACATATTTTTTTCTATAATTACTGTTATCCTTATTTTTCTAAGAAAGAAAACTCTATTTTTGCCATCAGTAAACTTGTTAAATTCCCTTTGGCTTTAATATGCCATTAAGTTAAGAGCATAATAAATATTTTATCATTGCAGGCACAGGGGAAATTAAGCAATTCAATGAGTGTGCATTTAATTTGGAGTTTTAAGTATCAGCTTTCACCTACAGAAGTTTATGTTGCTTATTTTTTCCAGATCTCCCGAACACTGAAAAATAATCTGAAACGTAATTGAAAACTAATTGAAGATTTGTACATCGATTCCTACAATTTCTAAGGGGCACATTTATCCAGGGTCGAATTTCGAATTGAAAAAAACCTTGAAATTCAAATTGAAAAAGACCAACTGAAATTAAGTGGAAGTTTAGTTTTGCTCTAATAGGTGCGTTTTTGATCGAATAGGTCCGTATTCGAATCGAAGGAATAACGCATTTGATCGAATTCAATTCAAAGTTTTTTCCCCAAAAAATTAGATTTTTCAAAGTCCACCAATTGACTCCAAATAAGTTCTAGGAGGTTCCCCATAGGCTAAAACAGCAATTTGGCAGGTTTTAGAATGTGAATGGGTGAGTGGACTATTCCCTAGTCGATGTATACAAAAAATTGTTCGAAATTCGAATTTTTTTCATTCGAAAATGCACCTTGACCTTTGATAAATCTGCCCCTAATTGTGATTTTTCCTTCTGAAGAAGCGTGGCGCTCCACGTGAAACGTGTTAAGGATCAGGAGCAGTTTTAATTTTACAAGTTTTTCAATTTCATGTTATCTTGTGAGTATAACCCTTTGCTGGGGCACATTAATTTTAAATAAATACGTATATATATGTCTTCTTTTCATGAACATTCCAAGGACACCTTGGAGTCAGCACCAGTTTGCTTGATGTGTACATACTTTGAAAATCTGGTGAGTAGGCAATTTCACCAGAGGTGGGCTGATTTACCATCCTTGGTCTAACTTACCTGAAGGGTCTACAGCGCATGGCACTTTTTTAAACAAGTTTTACGTAATTAACACAGCACAGTGTGTTGCACTTGCCACTTTAATATACAAATTTAAGGGTACTGCACCATAGTATTGATTTTTGCACTTCCTTACAGAGATTTGTTTTGTATTGGAGAGTCCAGCAGAGTGGACCATTGAAGGGCAGCTGCAATCAAGATTCTTTACACCAGATTTCACAATTTAAGCACTAAATGAACTGTGCTTGTATTTTAGGACCTAATTGTGATTGATAGCACTTCATTTTCCTGTATGGAAATACTGATCCTTCACATCCGATGAGAACTCCAATATCTATTTAAACTATTCCCAAACCAAACTATTGTGATTTCAGAAATACTCATTCGTTTTAAAAACAATCGATTATAAATAAAAAGCAAATAATTGTTTTCACCCCTTAAGAGCTGTGCCACTGAGTTATAGCAAAACAATGGATAGAGGGGTAGAATTAAGTTTATTTGAGTGTAGGTGTTAAAGGGACACTAAACACGTACTGGACTACAAATCCCAACATTATTTAACACATTTTCAGGGTTAAGGCATGCTGGTAGTGTAGTTGATTTTTAAAGGAATATTGCTCAATAAAACTTTCCCCCATCTCCTCAAAATCCACAAATGAATTAAAATTCAAATCCCAATTGATTTGTGTAAATCTGGCACAATGTTCTATGTACCGGCAATTGAAGGTGGCTTTAAAGGGCACCTGTTGGTCTAAAATGCTATCCCCAACTAAAGGTGCAGGATAATAGAGCCCCCCTGGCTGTCTCCCATATTCTACTGACAGCATGTGAAGGAGCGTGGTCCTTGGTAAGTCGGATGCGCTGGTGGGCCCTCCGGCAGTTGTCGTACAAGTTCTCCTTGCAGTCCAAACAGTGCGAGCTGGCCCCGTTGCCCTCATCACAAGAGGAACACCCCGGCTCAGACTTGCAGGGGGGCACACAAATGTATCCTTTATCTCCATGTCTGATTACATTGTAATATATTGAAGCCAAAATTACATAATAATCTCTTTATCAAAGATAACAACAATATATTGTGCTGGTAATCAGCATTTTTATTGATGAATTTTATGCAGCTGTAGTTAGATTTGGTCAGTAGAATACTCATTGGTGAATAATTTTCTATGTGTAATTAAGTTGTCTGAATTACCCATGTAGTGGGGCAGCTTAATGCTTGGGTTTGGTGTCCTCATGGTATTCTTAAATGAACAGGGGTTATTACTCAATAATTTTACAAATGTCTGCCATAGTACTTTAAAGGAAAGCTTATCCCTTTTAGAACAGCCAGACATACCTTAACATTACAAAAACTTTATACTCTTCAACACGGTACCTCCACTTTTCCAATGGCTGCATATGTCTAATCATATTCTGTTGAAATTTTGGTTTGGTAAGTCATTTGATCATTTGCTCAGTTTTGACAGGGTTAGATATTAGGATAACAAAGTGGTATTTACTGTACCTTTTCCCTGAAAAAATACTGTGTAGGTTTGAATCCTATATCTTCTTTCAATGGAAGTCTTTCATTATATAAAGGAAATACACACAAATAATATCCTTTTACAAAGTACCTATATTTCCCTATATATTTTCTTTGCTTCAGTACATTTATCTTCCTCTTCAATTCAATACATTGTGTCCTCCTGAGTTTTACGAAATTACGTTTTATTTTCTCAGTTGCAATAGAATATGTGATAACATGAATGTGTCCCTCTCAATTGCTTAGGGAAATAAATAACAGAGTTATGTGTTCATTAACATTCTGTATTTTGTTCTTCTGTACAGAAACTAAGCATGAACAGCTCACTAAAATAACTTTATTCTGTTTCTAATGATTCGAATAATAATGAAAAAAAATCATTATCAGAAGATATTGCATGACTAATGGTAATGTAATTTGCTATGTAGAATATCTTTGGCAACATCTCAAGCTCAAAGCAACCATTTCGGGAATATATATATATATATATATATATATATATATATATATATATATATATATATATATATATATATATATATATATATATATATATATATATATATATATATATATATTATTTTGACAAAAACGGAACCATTATATTTATTTAAACAGAACATTGAAAGCATTGGTGTGATGCCTCTAATTTCATGACAAGACTCTAGTGGTACAATAAATCTTTTGCTAGCAGCTAGCTGTGACTACCAGAAAAACTCTTTCTTATTATTTTATAGAGGTAAATTCTTGGCATTTTATTGTGCACAATAAACCATGATATTCTGTCTAAAACAGTGGTTGTTAAACTTGTTCAGTTAAATGGTCCAACCTTTGGCCAGGGCCCCCTCCAAGGTCCAGCCTTCAGTTAGGGGCCCTCTTGTTAGTACATATGTAGGAACATATTGGTGTATCAGTCATAGCTCCAAGAATATCCACCCCAGATATTCCCTTATGGCTGGACATAAGTGTATCTACAGACCAAATGGCAATTGTCCCCATTTCTTACCCTAATAATTCTTCAGGCAGAAGCCACTGCCTTAAAAGTTTGTCCAAAAATCTTTCTGAATATAAGTGTTTCTTAGGTGTAAATTTCTATGCAGAATTAATGCTTAACAGATTTGACAATAAGGAGCCCATTTATTAAGAATCAAATTGCAAGTTTTTTTCTACAAATCATGAATAATTTGTGGTTTTCCTGTATTTCTAAAAAGCTCTAAAAGGTTGAGATTTATTAAGTGAAAAGGCCACAAAAGCCTTTAATGCCAAATTTCATCAGTCAAAATTGGTGTAGAAGTAAATTTTAGATTTATTTTACATTACGAATTGTCTGAAAATCCCTCATCCAGATTGTGCCATCTTCGTGCACCTGGCTTACACAACCTCACCACTGCCCTGGCATGTGCGATATTGTGACATCACTTCCTTCCCTTAGACAACAAGCATCATTTTAGAATAGTGCAGAGCCAGCAGCAACCCACCCAACACCCTTCATCAATGCAGGGAAAGTCCCTCTCCACACAACGAGCATACTGGTTTTTCATAGACACAGATTTGGTCATTAGTACTGCTTTTGTACACATTATGTCATATTGTTACTTTATTACTATGTTCGATTGGTATCACAGCAATTGGTATCACAGCAGAATTTTTCATCCTTGCCTTATTATTATATGGAAAAAAGATGGTTCTCACATGCCCATTGCTCTTGCAATTGCTGGCACTGGTTTTTGGTTTTATCTGAAGTGGTTATAAATAAATCGTTTTTTCTTTATATACTGTAAAGAAGTGCTTACAATCGGGCAAGGATCACGAGATAAAACAGTCTAATAAAGCTGTGACTGACCTTCACCCACAAGTCAGCCTCTGAATCATTCATTGGGTGGGAATAGGTGTTTATCTCCCCACAGTCTCTAGCCAGATACCATTGTTTGCTGAGGCCATTATTTTTACCCCAATTGTGGGCCAATAATTTGCTAATTGCTTGGTCCAAGAGAAAATAAATCTAGAATTGTTGTCAATATAGTGAATATCTCTCTGTCAATCTCATTATTTCAGGTCTCATAAACATCTTACATTTAGGACTATAAGACTAAGGGGAATAGTTTAAAACCTTGGGTAAGAAATAAAACATGAATAAAAATCAGCATTATCTGTAGGACTGTGCATATATCAGTACTCAATATGGGGTTGTGCATACCCTTGGCATATTACTTCCTGAACACAAAACATAAAGATAAAAGCTCCCATATTATTTAATTGACATAGCTCTCTGTTTAGCATATGTTGGTATATTTTAAGCTTTTATTCCATTATTTTATTATTGTATTTAAATAATAAACCTTATTTTAAGTATGAGATCAAATACTTAGGAGGCCAGCACAGGAAGTGTCTAATATGTTAGTGGAATACCTAATACATGATTGTTTGTGAAATGAGCCAAATATTTATAGAATCTATTTACTTTTTCATAAACACACAAATCTATGCAAATGTGTTTGTTTTTTGTCAACACATTTTCCATTTTAATCAATATTTGACACTATAATATATTATAATGTACTGTTTAGTTTATTTGTTACCATATATTTTTTTTTTTTTACCAAATGTGTCATAGAAAGTTTTTACTGAACTGGATTTTTCATCAAATACTATTCCATAACATAGAGAATATATATATATTCTGAATAATGAACCTCCTGTTGTAAAATATAAAAAGAAAAAAATTATAAAAAAAAATATAAAAATAAATATTAAAAATGATAAATAACTATATAAAGGCATCAGGCCCAAGGCTGAGTGCTTTTATACAGGTCAGGGAACTCCAAGTTGACTTTTAATATCTTCATATTTTACAAAAGGGGTATATTTTTAATTATAAATCAAGCACTGTTTATATAGTGGCTAATGTACCCTCTACTGTAATTTATAAGATATTATAAGTAACCGAGGAGTTATGTGACCATACAAAAGCACAAGGCCATAGGCATAACTTTGAGGTGACTACTAATATCTTTATTAGTTTAAGTAGGGGTACATTATGCATTATAATCTACAATTTTGGTGAGCAGTGCTTTGTTTCATAAACATTTCATAAACACCTCTCACTTTATGTACTACACATTTGGCTTTACATACTACAAAATTACACTTTTTAGTCTGCATTGCTTTTAATTCCTCTGGCTGATTTGTTTATAGTCTTTCTCTGTAGTGCCTTCAGTAATTTTTGTTTCTTTTTGCTATGATTTGCTGTTGCCTGCTATGGGTATTGTCATCAGCTGAAGAGGAGGAAAGGGGAAGGAGGGAGACTCAAACCAGTACTGGAGAGTGAAGGTGAGAGGGGGAGCAAGACTAGAGATGGATCGTGTGAGGATAGAGCCAGACAGAGTGGACAAGGAGCGTTACTCCATGGTGGGTTGAAGGGAGGGGATTGTGCAAAGAGAGGGGGAGAATGGAGAGGCATATTAAGTCAAAGTCAAAGTAAACTTTATTGTCTTCTCAGTAGTATACGAATACACAGTGAGACGAGACGATGTGGCTCCAGCTAGTACATATCACAAAAAGGCACTTAAAAATACACAATAAATATGTAAACATGCAGAAATTGGATATATACATGTGTAAACCTTTAGAATTGTGCAAATAAATTAACAGTTCGCAAAATTAAGTTCACAGTTCAGGTGTGTCTGGAATGTAGTGGGAGGTCAGGCAGTGAGCTGAGGAGTCTGATAGCTTGCGGAAAAAAGCTTTCGCACAGCCTGGTTGTTCGGGCTTTAATGCTGCGAAAGTGTCTGCTGGATGGTAGCAGCGTGAACAGTCCGTGTGAGGGGTGTGTGGAGTCCAGTGCAATACAGGAGGCCTTTCTTGCACAGTGCTTGTGGAAGATGTCCTGCAGTGATGGAAGAGCCGCTCCAATGATGTTGCCAGCTGCTCTGACAGTCCGTTGTAGACTTTTCCGGTCAGCAGTGCTGGCATTATTGTACCAGATGGAGATGCAGCTCGTCAGGAGGCACTGTATGTTGCCCCTGTAGAATACTGTGAGGGTGGGAGGCCTTTTCAGTTGTCTTAGGAAGTGAAGACGCTGCTGAGCCTTTTTGGTGATGGAGGCGGTGTTGGTGGTCCAGGTGAGGTCATCAGAGATGTGGACTCCCAGGAATTTGGTGTTCTTTACAGTCTCTCTTCCGTGGAGCCGTTGATGTTGAGTGACTCGTCGTTGTCGCTGATGAGCCCCACCACAGTTGTGTCATAGGCGAACTTGATGATGTGGTTTGAGCTGTGTCTAGCTATGCAGTCATGTGTCAGCAATGTGTCCAACAACGGGCTGAGAACACATCCTTGAGGAGCTCCTGTGCTCAATCTGATGGTGCTGGAAACGTTGTCGCCAATACGAACAGACTGAGGCCTCTCTGACAGAAAGTCCAAGATACAATTGCACAAGGAGGTACTCAATCCCAGCTCGCTTAGTTTCCCACTCAGCTTTGAGGGATGATGGTATTGGATGCTGAGCTAAAGTCTATAATCAGCATTCTCACATAACTGTCTTTCTTGTCCAGATGAGTTAGTGAGAGGTGGAGTACAGAAGATATGGCATCCTCAGTTAACCTGTTTAGCCGATATGCAAATTGTAGTGGGTCCAGTGAGCTGGGTAGGGTGCTCTTGATGTGTGCCATTACAAGTCTCTCGAAGAATTTCATGATGACCGGGGTTAGTGCAACAGGGTGGTAGTCATTCAGGCAGGTTACTGAAGATTTCTTTGGCACTGGAATGATGGTGGTGGACTTGAAGCATGTGGGGATGATCATCTGGCTTAGCGATGTGTTGAAAATGTCAGTGAAGACGTCAGCCAGCTGATTAGAAGATGATTAGAAGGGACACCAGATGTCACAGACATGGAAGTGCAGGGACAGCAAAACTGGAGAAGGAAAGACAGATGGGTCGATATCTGAGGGGGAGTGAGACTTGTAAGAGTAACTGTAAATTATATCCCTATAAATGGCACTTCCTACATCGACATGCAGGAAATTAGACAGGGGGAATAGTGAAGGTAGAATTGCATGGAAAGCAGCAGCAAGTGATGTCTCTAGTTTATAAACAGTGCATACTGACGTAGGTAACGCCGTTTAATGGGATATAATTTACAGTTTCCATAGAAGGATAGCCATACTATAGATTATAAGGATACAATTTACAGTGTATTTGTGATGCTTGGGCTTTTCACCTCATCTTAGCTGTTCCTAGCACTAAACTCTTATGTACAGAACTCTCTGATATTGTTCCTGTGATCTGTTTGTTAAAACCAGGAACATATAATTGTTGTGGGGAATTTAACTATTATAATGGTAGGCAAATGGGATTTTAATGCAGGGAAGAGACAGGGACACAAAAATGCTGTAGAGCAGGACTTTGACTTTGGTTTATTCCACTTAAGAAAATATGTAAATCGTGGTTTTTTTTCTTCATTAAGCCACATAAAACTATATCAGACACTTAAAGGACCACTCACAGACACTGGAACACCACAGGTTTAGCACTCTGGTACTCTCAAATATACCACTAGAATTCAGTTCCTTATTGTCAACCTGCCAAGCCAAATGGGCAAAATTCAAGTCATTTTCACCAACAGCCCTTTCTCAAACACAACCTTTTTCTAGAAACAGACTGTATTCCAAAGAGCCTCATGTTCTCGGCACAACACCTGCTCTGTTTTTGCCAAAGGAAATTATTGGCAAGTTTAATAAAACTTTTGTGTATACTTCCCTCTCTGTCGATATACTTATAATATTGTAATATTAATATGCAATATTTGTATGAGTTTCCTGCAGGTACTCTTCTGTTCCCCCACACTCCAAAAACATACAGGCATACTGTATAAATTGTCTGCTGACTAAATTGACCATAGTTTGTGTGAATGTGATAGGAACCGTAGACTGTAAGGTCTACAGGGAAGAAAATGGTATATAATTACTGTAAAGAGCTTCAGAATATGTTTGCAATTTATAAATGGAAAATAGTAATAATAAAGGTAGCAAGGTGAAAAGGAGTGAGGAATAGTGGACTAGAATAATATGTGCTCCAGGACCTTGCCACAGTTCCCAAGGCACCACAGAATAATTATTCAAAAACAATATCCCGGAAGCTACTGAATATAAAAGTCTTAGAGTATCTTTATTAAGTAGACATAGATAAAAAATGGTACATACTGACCCTCCAATAATCATAATAATGTTTTTCGTACCCTCCGGTACTGAGACATATGACTTTGATATTGACTTTTAGATTTAGCAGCTTCTGTGATATTGTTTTTGAATAATTATTCTATAATAATATGTGAACCATGCAAAGCGTCTGCATCCGACAGTCGTGTTGCGTCAGATCAACGCTGCGGCACCATGCGACAATTCTATTACTTACCTTATTTTTTTGCATGCGTCGAGCCAAGAATATTCGTCTTTCAGACTTTTCTAGTCAACTCGCTCTGTACGACAGCTTTCAGAGTATTGACGGTATTAATCAGTCCCAAATGAATGTAAAAATATAAGCTTGGTACAAATACTTGGGTGAAAATGCAATTCAGTAATGACTCAACAAGCTGCATTGTCACCGGCTCACTTGTCACAACCCAAATATTTTATAGTCATAATTTGATTTCTAATTCAGTTACAGAATTTGTCTGATGTTTTTGAATTATTGTTCTGGTAATTCACTTCCTTATGTTTTAACATAGTACAACCTATATATATTCACTTTCAGATTAAGAAATACTTGATTTCAAAGTTATTGTATAGTATGACAAAGATCTATGTGTCATTTCAGCCATCAAAAGCTATTAAAGTAGTAATATGTCTTTGACACAATATACTGTAAGTTGGTAAGGGAGTCTTCTTGTTGCAGGTTATTACTATCTGGCTTGGTACACTGATCTACTGAAAGAATTCTTAACAAGAAATTTCTTCTTAAGATTTATATCCTTAATCCCTTTGTTTTACAAGATGTATTGTATTGCCAAATCCCAAGAGTCATACGTAGGACTGAACTGAAGAAACACAAACAAAAAACTAAGAGACCTTGTCTTTTAAGATGTTATTGTTCATGTGCTAAATTAATACTGAATGCAAAGCAATTCACCCACACTGCAAAATTGTTTCCAAGAATTTCAGCATAATTGTGCACAAAATTGTGTTACCCTGTAAATGAGATCTCTGTTGCAGAAAACAACAGACCATATTTAGAAAAAAATACTCTAATGACAATGGTCTTTGGGAGCACCTTTGGGTTGGAAGGCAGTTGATAATTTTTCCAAACTGTAAAGAAAGTCAGAGTAATCAGAGTGATCCCCTTTGCTCTATTGCATGACGAATAGGGGGACAGTACACTAATTAGTGCATACCTATTTAGCTCTTGAGATTGAAAAAAACCTGTTTGTTGGGGATCCAGTTAATATCTCCCAAGCCCTGTTTAATTACCTGCTAGGTGGTAATAAATCTAAGATATGCCCTCCCTTGGTACTTAGCAAGGACAGACACTCTATTTATTGCAATTGAAGTTTTCTTATCCCCACCTATAGGTTAATGCCTATACTGAAACTAATGTGACGTCTTCGGGTAAACTAAAATATGAGACTGAGATTGACCCACAACCATCTGGAAAAGGGTAAGAGTTAAAGAATGAAATCCCATTGTCAAGGACATTAAGACATTTTGAAGGAAATGTAATAAAATTTGCAATGAGAATATATTTTGCATGTCACAATGTAATATTTTTGTTAGGCTTTAATTGAATTGTGATCTTATTTGAGCCTTGGGAACCTTTAACACCTACTTGGAGCAAACGTAACATTTTTTTTAGTGAGACGTTTTATTACATACACTATAAAATTGCAGTTGCTATCCTACTGCCATGTGAGGGACAAAGTGTTCACAAAGTGTTTGCAAAGGCAAAATTGTTCACTTTGTAAATTGCGAATTGCAAATTAACTGTAATCACTTTTTGCATTGGTGACCAATATTACATTCCCCCATTTGTGCATTAAGTTACAAAAATACATCATAATAATATATCACAATATATATATATATATATATATATATATATATATATATATATATATATGAATATCGAAGTCGAAGGATTTAGAGCTATTCCTACGATCGAACGATTGAAGGAATAATCGTTCCATCGAACGATTCGAAGGATTTTAATCCATCGATCAAAGGATTTTCCTTCGACCAGAAAATTGTTAGGAAGCCTATGGGGACCTTTCCCATAGGCTAACATTAGCCTCGGTAGGTGGCGAACTAGGGGGTCGAAATATTTTTTAGAGACAGTACTTCGATTATCTAATGGTCGAATAGTTGAACGATTTTTACTTCGAAACGTTCGGTTTGAAGTCGTAGTCGAAGGTCGAAGTAGACTATTCGATGGTCGAAGTAGCCATATTCGACCATTCGAAATTCGAAGTATTTTTTCTTCTAATCCTTCACTCGAGCTAAGTAAATGGGCCCCGTAGTGTGTGAAATGATTTTAAAATTCATATACACCTTGTTCATTGTCATATTTACAAATATATACCTGAATATAGAGTCACTTATGTTTAAAATTGTTAAAATGTGACAGATGGATGCCCAGATGCCACCTCCTATATTGTTAGTGTGAGTTGTGCCCAGCAAAAACGTCTTATCCTTTTTACATTAAAAAGCTCATTGGTTCCAAAAAGTACCTTTAATATAGGGTACAAATCCTCAAGTGCAAAGCCATCTGCATAGTTTGGCTGATCCCAACCAACTACAAAGCACACAACAAGGAAAGCTTCACTGATCTAGCATATTTACATTTCTACATAAGGATGTTTTTCAAGGCTATTTAAAAATGAATGAAGCATTGTTTGTTTTTTTTTATATTTAATTTTTTTTCTTTGTGAGGGAGGGATGTAGTAAGAAAACTAAAAAAAAAGTGTGTTTATAACTAAGGCTTAATTAGCTAATACCAATTGGGCCAGTCACTTATGAATGATGCTGTAGCCATGGGGATATGGGCCTATGCATATGTAATTTAGGTAAATAAAAGTGTGTAAACATTATGGAAGACTTCCATAAATTTCAATGCCCATAGCTTAACCTTGGATATATATTTCAACATGGAACATATTTCAGGGAAAACATGTTAACTGAAGCATCTACACGATAAGGAGGTGCATATAACAGAATTTAAAACAGATTTAGCAAATGGTAATCAAGAGGTATTTATCACTGTTTCTTACATGACAGCCATACTTGATCACAATTTGATTACAGATGCACCTCTAGCATTCCAGTGCAAAAACGATGGACTTAGATGTGGTAATGAAAAGACCTTGTATCTTCTGAATTGAAAATAGAGACTATTAGATCGTTCTAGATTGTTTCCAGCTTTATGTTGTTTTGGTAAGCCTGTTGTGACTTTTTCACTATGTGTGCAAATGTAAACATGAAATTCTATGAAATTGAATCTGTTACGTTTGGATTTAAGAGTTTTTATTTTGTGTGGTTTCTAAACACTGCAGTGAAATATTTTTCTTAACATACATACATGCTATGGTCGCATATTAACCCGTTGCCATATATTTTAGTTCAAATTTATAGCAAAAACTAGGATATGTAATTACAAGGAAGATGGCATTATCTCTTGGCACAATTTTAAACCTATTGGAACTCAGAAATAAAAGAATGAGACTACTGGCAGATTGCAAGGATTAAAATCTGAAATCAATACAGGTATGGGACCTGTTATCCAGTATGCTCGGGACCTGGGGTTTTCCAGATAACGGATCTTTCCATAACTTGGGTCTTCATGCCTTAAGTCTACTAGAAATTAATTTAAACCTTTAAATAAACCCAATAGGCTGGTTTTGCTTCCAATAAGGATAAATTATATCTTAGTTGGGATCAAGTACAAGCTACTGTTTTATTTTTACAGTGAAAAAGGAAATAATTTTTAGAAATTTGGATTAGTTGGAAAAAATGGAGTCTATGGGAGACAGCCATTCTGTAAATCGGAGCTTTCTGGATATCGGGTTTCCGAATAAGGGATCATATACCTGTACTAGGAAAACAACGAGGCCTACAGCAAAACAGTCTCCAACTTGGGCAGTATAGAGCATGAAATTGTAATAAAAACACACCCTGGTGGTCTAGTGGGGGGACGGCAGGGACGCCTGCCGCACGAATCTTCAGTGCTTCAGGCGCCGGTATCTTAGGGAGTGCGTGGCACGCCTCCTTGGGATTTAAAGGCGCAGGCGCTCTGATGTATGACGTCAGAGCGCAATGGCTCGAAATTTAAAAGTACTTAAAGGTACATTATATTTTTACACACTGCCCATGATAGGATTTGTTCCTGGTGCTTAGCTATTGCTATCCTGATCCTGAAAACCTGTTTTGACTACCTGTTGTGACCCCTGCCTGTTCTTGACGATTCTACTTTCTGACTCCTTGCCTGATTTCCGACGCCGATTCTGCCTTATCCCTCTGATTGACTTCCTGGTTTGACCCTTGCCTGCCTGTCTACGTTTGTTCTCTGCCTGCCCCGACCCGGCCTGATCTGACTACTCTATTGCATAACGTCTTGTACCGTGACCTTCGGACTAAAGACTCTATCTAACAGTCGTGCCCCTCTGCCTATCCAGAACCTCTAGCCTTGCACCTCTTGTTTCAGTCCTGGTGGCATCCAAGTAGCTGAGGGCTCCTCCCGAGGCCAAAGGCGGTCACACTACAGGTGAAGCACGAGCCGAGACCAGGGTGCTTGCCATTTGTTCTGCTGTTGGGTGCCGACCATGACAGAAATGTTCCCAATTTATAGCACAAATGTGACAGTTTAAATGTTAAGTGACAAGGGTCATATGCCCATCTAAGCATCCCTCAAATAAAATATGTATACATGCATAGAGAAGGAAGTGACCCCAAACCTAGAATTTGTTTTCCTTAAACAATCAGTAAGTACTCTTTATTTCTATTATCTAGGTAGATTTGACTTCTAGATGTTTTTAGGTCACTTGTTTCACATTTCTTCTCCCTGCTACCGTGTATATTATGCACAGTCACTTGCTGCATTTTTTTTTATTGCTTCATTTCATTTAGGTGTTGATACTGTTTATTGATGATGGCTGAAACAGCAGTTGGGATACAGGATACATAACCCTGTAAATAATTCTTTGAAACACATAAGCTATTACATCACACCCCAGGCAATAAAAGCAATGTGATTATTGCTTCAAGGGTCGATAAAGTGGAATATCCATTATAGGCATTGTATGTAGTGCAGTGCAGTTGAAGATGAGACACTGGGTTCTTGGTCACCTTTGGCTTACAGTTGTGTGTTTAGTAGAACCAAGTACATTGCATATTTGCATCACTCTTCTTTGTTATTTATGCACCCAATTGTCTTTTTATACGGTGTTGTAGCTCTGCTTGCAGTTCATTTTCCAATGATTGTTTTTTATGAAGCCTATATAAATAGGCTGTCACAGCAAATTGGGAGAGATAAGATACAGGATTATGTAAAAAGTAATTGCAATAATTATAATGCAATGAGTGCCAAGGTTGCTGCCCTTCTGTTCCTTGAATTTCAGCAGCATGAAGCCAAAAGGCTATTATTTAGTATAGTGGCTTCACTGCTGCATAAATGGAAGTCAGGTAACACAATGATTTGAACCTTTTTATGACCCCATAGCAAGAATTGGTGCAATCTAATAAATATACTGAATGGTGGTGTCTTGGAACGTCAGTTTTAGTACAGTGGATACCTTTTAAATACCTGGATTTATATCTCATACATTGTATGTGTATGGACAGAGGACTGGAATATTTATTTTTTAATTTTCTTGTTGGATGTCTCAGCTATTGGGTTTTAGAAGATTTTCTGTCTGAATTTAAAAATGAAAAACAAAGCCCATCCGTTATTGCTTTGCTCATTATTAATATCTTGACATGTAGGTTGCTAACACCACGGCACTATTTTTGTAACGTAATGGGCACTTTGCATTGAGGTGAATGAAACTCTTTTTTGGCAATGATGTTTAGCAGACCTTATAGAAGAGGGGGATGGTGGTCAGCACAGCTTTTCCAAATGATATGCGTCCAATTCCTTAATAGTTGCTCTGTGCTGCAACTCCTGCAAATGATCCAAGTATAGGAGAATGAAGAGGAACTCCAGCAGATCCGGACTGAAAATTAAAATAGGCCCTGGCATTTCAGTTACACAGGGGCCCAATCAGCCCACATAGAGGCCCAAACAGCTCCATCAGCCCACTAAATAAGGACTTTCTATGGCACCTTATAGCAGCCCCTCTGGCATTTGGCAGAACCCACAGATTGCCAGTCCGGGCCTGAACTCCAGCAGTATTACTGCACACAACTTTTTATTCCAGGCAGTGGTAAACACAACATGTTTCGGGTTCAATACCCTTTATCAAGTGAAGCAGACCATATCAGTAATTGAAAAATAAACATAACTATATATTTAAAGAGTATTCTTTAACCGGAAATGCCATATTTTCGCATACAGTATCTGTATCCTTGGGGAAAATAGTTTTGAAATGATGAATTCACACTCTTGGCTGTATTGACAGACTGAAATAATCTAACTTCATAACAGTGCAATATATACAGGTATATAAAGTATTTGAAACAGTTTTTCAGTAATTATTTCAGTAATTATACAATACATGTTTCAGGGTCAGTTAACCCAACTGAGCCCTGCGCCACACTAGAGTCACTAACTCTAGGTTTCAAAAATAAGGGATTTCCTAAAGAAGAAATTAGGGGGCAGAGAAGAGGTGGGCATAATTACAGTATATGTAACAAAAAGCCTTCCTCCAGCTGCAGCCTGTTAGGCTTTAAAATCAGTAGTAGTTCATTATACAAAGGGCTTTTCAGTGGACTTGTATTTTGTTTTACGCACCCCAGATATTCTTAATTAAAAAATAGGCAAAAAGTATGTTCAGCACAAGCCCTATTCATTGAACATTCTAAAAGGGCGTACAGTGCCCCTTTGGCAGCATGCATAAGAAAAAGTTTTGATATTCTTATGAGAAAAGGGGATTAGTGCTTCACTGTCTAATGATTGAGGCGGGATTCCATGGGAAATGAGTGGAAGTGTTTATAAAGCCAAACCAAAAGCCACACCTATTACACACCAATACTTTCTGGTTTTACTTTAAAGCAAAGCCATTTTGCTATTTTCTTTTTGGTATTTCCTTCTAATTTTAATACTGGGCACAGTTTGATGCCCAGTATGAATATTTTTACATATGTGACCTGTAGGGACCTCAAAATGAAAATTGTGCATATGACTTTTCTTGGCTGCCAATTCAGCTTATGCAAACACATCATCTTTTCTGTGTATTGTGTTTGTCGTAACATTGTACAACCCTATCATATTCTGTATTACCCAAGAATATTTCTTATATATGCTTCTCTCACTATTCCTTAATCTGCTGCTTTTTAATACCTTCATTTTCTCTTTTTGTTTCCCCTGTTTTATTCTTCTCTTCTTTTCACTCTAACCCTTTCTGTTGCTTCCACCTTCTTTATCTGTTTAACACTTCTCTATCTTTTCTACTTCTCTTCCAGCAATCTTTTCTCTCCTTTTATTCTCTATATATTTAACTATATTATATTTTACAGTTGCATTTTATTTGCATTCAGAAGTGGAGAGGAGCAAAAGAAAGCTCCGACATTCAAAAGTCTTGCATCCCCACTGAGGGGATGCTGTTTCACAGAAATAAAGAAGTGAAGGGATGGCATCCCTCCCCAATTCCAGCACGGTTATATCTATATATATATACTGTTTATATACACCATACAGGCATTTATGACCCGAGTCATCAGCCCCCTAAGTATTAAGTGAAAGTGGTGTTATCTTTGGAATGACAGAGGTGGACAAAAAATAACCTAATGACTTCTCTAGGTAAGAATTATTTATCATATATGCAGTATGTGAGTGGAAATCGACACGTTTTTAAATAAAATTGTTAGATATATATAATGGCTTTACACTACATTATCACCATTACTTCTTTTCCTTTAAAGACAAGCAAAGGTTACATTTTTGCAGGAAAAACTGTTTTTCCATCATGTGCAAGGTATTTACAAATGTACAGCGGGTTAAATCTTTTGGTGCTAATCAGATATCAAAATCTAATTATCCTAAATTTTCCATCCCTCAGCTACAGATGAACACAAGAGCCCTCTCTGTAGGATGGATTAATGGGCTCTGTGTGTATAGGCATATCTAACTGTTCTCCTCATACTCACTTCATAGCAGAAAGCACAACCATGAAATTGTTGTTAGATTAAGTTCTTGTCAGCTTAACATGAGAGATGTTTAACACCTTCATTGAAAGGTGGTCTAAAGGATGATTTAATCTTAATTCTATAAAGGGAACTTTGAGGTTTCAGAAGTGATGTGTTTTGCCCAGTTAAGGTATATCATTCTTATCCTGATGTTTCCAGACTATCAGCAGATAATGTATCTCACTATGGGAGCTAAATCAACAGAAGGAGGACAACTCAAGTACAGTTGGCTGCAAACATTCTGTTTTGGAGTAAATATTTGCTATGTCCACTTTATTAAAAGTAAGGCCAGTATCGCCAACACCAACAATGCCAACTATCTAAATATATAATATAATATATATATATTATTTCTGTTTCTCCTGTACCCTCAGATAAATACTGTATTTATTGGCAGCAGCAGCCATAAAGGCTTTCATCCTATAGTTGTAACATGACATTTGAGTCATCAGTAGAAAATTAACACAATTGCATGTATTTGCACCAGTGACAGTGGTTTCAAGTATTTGTAACTGGCTGAAATGCACTGCTAGAGAAACACCATGGGGTCTATTTATTATACAGTGTAAAACACCAGAAAAACCATGGAAAAAGCTATGTAAAGAATGGCGAATCTAGCAAGATATGTGGGTTTTTTTTACACTGCTTGTTTATTTGATGCTGTTATTTTAAACCATTACAATTGAAACCATTACAATTTAATCCAAGCCAATGCAAGCAGTAAGTAAATTCTAGGGTGAAGTCTCTGTAACAAACACATACAAAAAAAACGGGGAAATGGGAAAAACCCACAATGCATGAACACTGTTTTTTCACGTAGAATTTCGAGTGGCTGTTCCATTTGCACTGCATTTTTACACAGAGGTACAATACACAATTGCTGAAAATTAGTACATAGCTAGATAGGTACGCCATTTTCTTTACACAGCATAATAAATAGACCCCATGTGAAACATTATAAGAGAAAGAAGCTTAACTTAAAAAGTAGGGAAAAAATGTTTTAAATTACCTTTTGGGCTTCTGTACCAGCCCAAGGCAACCACACCCCTTTAGCAGGGAATATCTGTGTCTCCAAAGATGCCCCAGTAGCTCCCCATCTTCTTTTCTGCTGATTCACTGCACATATTCTGTTCCGCTGTCACTTACTGAGCTTAGTGACCAACTCACAATATAATGAATATACTGTATACAGGTATAGGAAATGTTATCCAGAATGCTCGGGACCTGGCATTTTCTGGATAATGGATCTTTCCATAATTTGGATCTGCATACCTTAAGTCTACAAGAAAATCATGTAAACATTAAATAAACCCAATAGGCTGGTTTTGCTGCCAGTAAAGATTAATGATATCTTAGTTTGGATCAAATACATGGTACTGTGTTATTATTCCAGGAAAAAAAGGAAATCATCTTAAACAATTGGATTATTTGGATAGTCTATGAGAAGACTGGCTTTCCATATTTCAGAGCTTTCTGGATAACTGGTTTCTGGATACTGGATCCCATACCTGTATTAATATTTATATAAAATAAATGTTGCAATATAAGGTTAATTAGTAAATAATTCAGATTATTGGTAATGGCAGGTCAGAAACTAGGACAATAAGCCTCAGAATTTAATAATCATCCCTGAAGCATCAGCTTATTTGTCACAAAAACCTAATTTTCTGCCTGAACCCCTAAGCTTAGCTTCTCAACAGTTGTTCAAAGTACACTGAGCATCTGCGCGTCACAGACACTTCTAACAGAATCCAAGATGGGAAACTCCTGTGACATCTCAGAAGGCCTGGATCATTACTACTACAGAGATGCTGAACCTTTAGGCTGGTTCAATTAGTTCATTATATAAAATATGACATTTCTAGCAATAATCATTTTCACGATTTAGTTCTCCTTTAACGAAACAGCTTATTTGTTATCTGCTATCCAAATATGGGCACTACAACCATGGGTATGGGACCTATTATCCAGAATGTTTGGGACCTGGGGTTTTTCTGTAATTTGGATCTATATATTATGGGGCCTATTTACCAAATATGTAAATTTTGATTATTTACACAAATCACAAATATTTTTGGTTTTCCTGTATTACTAAAAATCTCCGAATAAACCACAAAAGCCTTTAATGTCAAACTTTGCCAAGTAAAAGTTGTCAAAGTGCTGTAGAAGTCAATGGGAGGTGCACTGATCCTATTGGACTATAAATCAATTAAAATGTTAATGGTTTTAGAATTCTTTAAAATCGTATTAGACCTTCTAAGACCTTAGACCTTTAACAGTAATTATAGATGTACAGTACTTTGGTTTAACTGGCCCTTTAAGGCATTGCATCTTGCATTGTGCAATATCAACTAAGGTGATAGAGTCCTCTATTTATTATTATCTTTTCATTACTGAGATCTCACCCTAGGAGAGAACTCTTTGAATCTTCAACCGTTTCAATTTGTAGGGAATAATCTGCTACTAATATTTGCTTTATAACAGTCATTATGTCACTGTTGTTAGTGGTTTGCCCATACTGTAGAATGGTAGATTTCATTGTTATGAGGGAAATTATTTTAGAATACGTTTGTCTCTACCCTTACACTGTTAAAGAGCATAACCGTCACTTTGCCTTTGTGAGTGGCCTACAGGTTACTTGCCTGTATCCAATCACATACTGTATTTATAGCAAAGATATATTACATTGCTAAGGCTCAGTGGGTAGTGTTGCTGGGGTCCTAGGTTTGACTCCAGCCAGGGCTTCTTCCACGCACTGGAGTTTCCTTTAGCATTGCCTCCAGATAAAATTGCCCATAGTCTGTGTTAAAGGGATACTGTCATGGGAAAAAAAAATTCAAAATGAATCAGTTAATAGTGCTGCTCCAGCAGAATTCTGCACTGAAATCCATTTCTCAAAAGAGCAAACAGATTTTTTTATATTCAATTTTGAAATCTGACATGGGGCTAGACATTTTGTCAATTTCCCAGCAGCCCCTGGTCATGTGACTCTGATAAACTTCAATCACTCTTTACTACTGTACTGCAAGTTGGAGTGATATCACCCCCTCCCTTTTCCCCCCCAGCAGCCAAACAAAAGCACAATGGGAAGGTAACCAGATAACAGCTCCCTAACACAAGATAACAGCTGCCTGGTAGATCTAAGAACAACACTCAATAGTAAAAACCCATGTCCCACTGGGACACATTCAGTTACATTGAGAAGGAAAAACAGCAGCCTGCCAGAAAGCATTTCTCTCCTGAAGTGCAGGCACAAGTCACATGACATGGGGCAGCTGGGAAATTGACAAAATGTCTAGCCCCATGTCAGATTTCAAAATTGAATATAAAAAAATCTGTTTGCTCTTTTGAGAAATGGATTTCAGTGCAGAATTCTACTGGAGCAGCACTATTAACTGATTCATTTTGAAAAAAAAATTTTTTCCCATGACAGTATCCCTTTAATGTGGTATCCTAGATTATAAAATCCACTAGGATATATAAGATCCAATTGATATATAACCACATCTTTTTAATTCCACATACACAAAAGTAGCCAAACATATTTAGTGGTGCAACTGTTACTGAAAAGATGTCTTTTATAGTTTTCTTTTTGATAAATGTGCCTTATCTGCTGTGCTGGTCCTCGTCTCACTCTTATCATTTATTTCATTTATATAGCTTACAAGATTTGTTTACACGTCATATTTCTGTAGTCATAAGTTCCTGCTTCACTTCATGCAGTTTTCTTCATGACAAAATAGCCACGGGAGAAATGCTCCGTGGGAAATACACTTTAAAGAAACTGAAAATATTATTTATGCTTGCTCATTTTTTGCCAACCTTTCCTGCTGCAGCTTTTGATTAAGGAGTCTTTGAAAATCCACCAAAACGAATGGCCTAATATATGGAGCTTTTAACTTTATTTAAGGAGCTTTACACAGCTGTCAGAATGGAATTGACTTAACAGCATTATAAGCAGTGGCATGACTTAAAAGCTCTAGAAGTGAGGTCAGCAGTGCACTTGCATGGGTTCGACTGGCACATTAGTCATTGTCAGGTGCCATTGCAAGGTACATAAAACCTATTTACAAAATCACATACTTCATTGGCAGCTGCAGCATGTGAAATGGTTTGACAAGACCTGTTGAACGCTATGAGGACTACATTGTGGTTTAACTCATGGTTTCACATACTTAATAATAGGTTTAGCCAGAGATGTGGGACTGATCACGTGCACACACATTTTGTATAGTATGATGTGTAGGCCTTACCCCGTTTACATCAGAGCAGGTCACGGGATGGCACAACATTAAACCAGACACATCTATGTACATGTCACAGTCACATATAAGAAATAACTATACTTTAAAGATTGTGTGTGAGTCCCTAGTGTCTGGAGTGGCTGACTAAAGGTAGTCATATATGTGCCAAAAGATCAAGTGTGCCCTAGGGCCCATGATTGTATCAGCCTGACATTGCCCACTCAAGGTAGGCATATTGGGGCAAGATCTGCTCCTATGTGACCTCTCCACTATAGAGACTGAGAACTTACACACAGTCTGCATAGTACGATGCGTATGCCTTATAAGCAATTTCTTAATCATATAGTATGTATTTATTTTCTGCAGCAGCAACTCAAACTCATAAATCATCAACATTATACAAGTAAGATGATAAAAAGGACTTAAAGGACATCTAAAATCTTGTAGGCAATTAAAACAGACGTTTTTCTATTTCATGAGATGTTTTTTGCATAGCTACTGCAAATATTTCAGTGGGGAAAAAACTCCAAGAAAAAATGGGCAATGACCTCAATGCATTTTGCTCAGAAAAAAAGTCATAAAAATATCCCACTGACTTTAATGTGTTTACCAAATTTTTCATCAGTTTCACAATTGCTTTTGAAAAGTGACAGATTGTGGCTATTCCCTTTTAGTATGCAAGCTTTCTAGACATATCTTCTTTGATTAATTTCTTGGATTCCATGTACACAAGAAGCAGCAGTCAACATTTAAGTTACTTGTATCTTGGACTACTGCAAAATAGGGATGCGCCAACTTTTTTGCCTGGTACCGTTCAGTGCAAAATTCACATTTTCTCCAGCAGTGATTATTTTTGAGTATCCACACTAGAATTTCACCATACATTTTGTTTCGCCAGAAAGAAATGCATAAAAAGGGAAAAAATGAGGGGAAAACATTAATGGCGTCGTTAGCAATTCTCCATGTCAGTGGCATTATTAGAACTTCTTCATGCGTTTTGTTCAACCAGAAAAATCTCCCAATGGCTCCATTGTATTTGGCAAATTTTTATGTTGTTTATCAAATTTTCTATCAAAGCGATACAGGCAAGTTTCACTCATCACTACTGCAAAGTGCTTTCATTGGATAAATTATATACAGTAATATGGGCTGCTAGAACAGGGCTAGAAAGGGTGCTACACGTTGTATATTCATAAATAATTAATATTGGTTGCTATATAATCCTTAGACTTTGTAATAAACATAAATGGTACTTAAAGGATTTCCTGTTACACGATGATGGTTTCAGTGTAAGTCAATGTAATTCCAGCAAGAAAGCGAAATTTGTCCTAGACATGTTTTATAGATTTTTTTTACCAGTTTAATCAATGGCGGGGAAAGTTCCATTGTTATTTAATGTTATCACATGTTTCAAAGAGTGTATAAATGAAGGAAGAGTTTGTGTGTACATGCAGTTTTATATCATTTTAACTAGTAAAACGATAATGAAGAACAAATACATATACATAACTCAGGACCCTCATTTGCACCCTTTATATTTCAGGTTGACCTAGGAGCAGCTGAATCTGTTGTCTTTCTTTCCCTCTTGGTATGATGATTTTCATGGTGCAGTTCGGTTAGTAGTAGCAACTAGTGATGGGCGAAGAATGGCAAAAAAACTTGCCAATGTTTATGAATGACAATTTTTTTTTGACTCTTAATTTTTTTCATCCATTGGAGTCTTTGGATGTCTTTTTTGTGTCGAAACTAGTTCACTCATCACTAGTAGCAACTTTTTCTTGCATCTTCTATGTAATATGTAATTCTCTTGCATCCAAATGAAATCCAGTCATAAAGCACAAGCCACATTTAGGTATTTTTCACCTTGCTCCTAGCCAATTGTTATGTTGAGCCCAATTTCAAAATGGAATCTGAAGAGTTGCGGGTGGTTGTTGGTGAGTAGCACCACTAGCACTTGCCTGATTTGCATTGGGTTGGGTTGAAAAAAGTCCATTAAGTTCAACTCCTCCAAATGAAACCCAGTGCACATAATGTACCTACACTCCCACTGATACTATATACAGTATACCAATATCTATATTAATTGTAGATTTTAATATCACTATAACCTTGAATATTATACTTGTCCAAGAAATCATCCAATATGAAGGCATTAACAGAATCAGCCATCACAACATCATCCAGCAGGGCATTGCACAATCTCCTTGACCTCACTGTGAAGAGCCACCTACACTGCTGCAAAGAAGAGTTATTTTTTTCTAGTTTAAAGGGGTGGCTTCTGGTTCGATGATCCATTTTAAGGAAGAATAGATCTCCAGCTTCTAATCAAATTAAAAGCTTGTTTCTTTTCATTTCTAATTTACAGTTCTTGTGTGTATGGTCCTATTTGTGAATGATTTACACCATTGATACCATCCCTTTCAAAACCCTAGTGTCTTTTGAAACATTAAGCAAACAAGTAGACTTTGTGTTACTTGTTGTGTCCTGCACAGTTATTAGCAAGAGGATTGTGGGTCAGATTTACTAAAGAGCGTAAACGGGCGTAGACGACAATTGGTTAGCAAAAGAGATCGTCACTACGGAAGTTTTGTGCCCTCTTGGCAGGCAAATTTTTGCTAAGGCAAACAATCTTTACTCTGCAAATTGAGCATTTAGACCAGGCAAACTGATAAGATGAAGCTTCATCCTCCTCAATCTTATGTCAGTGACATCATATCCTGTATAAAAGTTGTAAAAAACGCTGATGTTTTTTTCATTTCTTAAAGCAGGATTGCCTTCAAAAGTCCAAACTATTAAAGGTTTTTGTGTAAACCTGAGATGTTTCTATCACTCTCATTATATTTGGTTCCCTCTGACGTCACAACCGCTTTGTCGCTCGGCAACGCATTGCACCCAATCCCCCCGTGGAGATCAAAGCATTGTCTCTTTGATCTGGTTACCACAATTCCATAGGACAAACTCATATAATTCAGAATAATGCAGTTCTACATTAAAAGGAAATCTTTTTATAGCTATATTTTTCTAATATGCTTTAAGGGTTTGGTGTATCTTACAGTTCTGCGTACAAAATTTGAAAGGCAGCACTAGGAAAAAGAAAATACCAGCATATTAGTACTTCCTTTAGAAATACTAATAACTGAAACATGGAGCAGTTCCAGAATTAAATCTATAAATCAGAACTAATTGTCAGTGAGTACATAGTTCTAGAAAAAAGTTTATAGTTATAGAAAAAATAAATATGCTATGGTACATTCCTATAGCATCGGCACCAATAACTATTTTTCTATACCCCCCAACAACCACCAAGAATATTCTAGATTTCTTAATTTAAATGAGTGAAAAATCAATTTACACCTTGTGAGTGTTTTTTTTAAAACAGTTACGGTTGATTATAAAGATGGAAAGCCCAATTTCTCAAAGCCAATGAAGTTTGACCCACCAATATGTTGGCTCTTATCTTGACAAAGTAATAAGAAAAATTATACAAAACAAATGATTTCATGGTTTTCTGCCTCCATATTGCCTTGTTACAGGCAGAAATAATATTGACACTCCAAACTGGAGAACTGTACTATTTTGAGTCACAGTATGTGTCCAAATGATCATCCTTCTGTTAAATCTTCAGGGAAAATTGCAACAAGTGGGCTAAAATGTATTTAACATTTTTGATATTCAAAATGACTAGAGGAAAAATTAATCCTACATACTTTATTTTAACACTTACATGTTTTCCGCCAAACACATAAAGTGATAATCATACAACAGACAAAAAAGTGATACACAGAGTTCTTTATTTTGTACAAATCCTTGTATGTATCTTAATTTATTCATCATAACTTAATAATTATTAGTAATTAACTAGTAATAATTTGCTCTTTTTATGTTTGCAGCAGTGCAGAAAATAAGGGCTATACAACACAGGAGATTTTGTAGTTGGATCGAAGGCATCCTACTAGTTAAATGTAGTTGCATGGGTTAAAAAAAAATGGGCCTGATCAAAAAATCGGATGTGTTAACTACATGACTGTTGGTTCTAGATACATGAACAACATCAACGAACTTTGGCTCAGATTCAATTCAGTGAGAAAAAAAGTCATGCAAGAGATTCAATTTGAGATGGAATAAAACTCAGAAAAACTTCTCATAGTTTATCATGTGAAAACTCTATTGAAGTCTAAGGGAAATAAACTGAAACTGAATTAGAATTGTTTTTTCCCTCAAATTGAATCTCGTCCATAAGTTTTCATGTGACAAGCCATGTCGCTAAATTGAATCGGACCCTTTATCTGATCTAACTAACATTACAGCTATGAATATCTGATATCTCATGCTGTTGCAAGATTTTGTGGGTCAGATAAAATATGACCCACAAAACCTGATAACAATCTACTATGTAGTTTAGCCCTACAAGATCCCTTAGAGTTCAGAATGTAGAATGGCATGCGTATATGAGGACTGCACTGGCGAGGTGACACAGCATGTAAGGCTAGTGGCAGACGAGACTGTTTCTCAGGCTACTTACATGCGCAGACCAAGAAACAGCACCTCAGCTCGAATCTGCTGTGATCAGTCAATCATTTTGAATATTAATTGAAGGTGGGCACAGCTCCAAGGTTCCCCAGAGTCAATAGGTGTGCCTGTGCATGGACACAGTAGTGCCAAGTGGTATGGGGAAGCCTATTTATCAAAGTTTAAATATGAATAGTTTTAGAAGTTTTTGAAACCAATAATAAACTCATTTTCTCTGAAAACATGAATGCCATGAGAGTTATTAAAAGAGCTAAATAAAATAAAAAATTATAATCAGAACGATCTATAATAAAATATGGAAACAAAACAAATTCCACAAATTTTTTGGGCAATTTCTAGCAAAAAGTCTGAATTGATTAAAAATGGTACAAGTGCAGTTCCCACTGAGTTCTATAGAACCTCGACTGCTTTTACTTGCTGAAGTTTTGCATGTCTCAAATCTTTAGATACAAAAAAATTTATCGGCTCAGTCCCCAAATAAAATTAAAGTTAACTGCTCACCCAGCGCAGACTAGGACCCAGGTGTAGAAACCCTGGGTCTATCGTTAGAGGGTGTAGTTTCAACCAGTACACAGCATTGAGGTTTTAGTCACAGCAATCTTTGTATATATGAGAACTCACCGAAGATGTTGGATGGCCCGGGTGCAGCGCCCCGAACCCGTAGCTGGGGGAGTAATTCAATGTAGATAGCGAAGAAGCACGCACTCCATGGGCCAATCGATATAATAAAAAGTCTTTATTAGAACAGCTAAAACAATAAAGGTTTATTGTTTTAGCTGTTCTAATAAAGACTTTTTATTATATCGATTGGCCCATGGAGTGCGTGCTTCTTCGCTATCCTCAAATCTTTAGAGTTTTAGAGAAATAAAAAAAACTTATTTTTTTAATTAAATTTGTATAAAAACATAGACATTAGAATGTTAGTAAATAGGCCCCTAAGAGTTGCTATGTGTGCAAGGAGAGTCTTTAGACCAACAATCTCTAATGAATGCCTTTCTGAAAGAAAAAGTCACATCCATTTTTGCACTACTGCAATTGCAGCTGTAATGGGAAATGAACCCTAAAGACTGTGAAAGTAGACATTTCATTTAAAGCCATTCCAATGAAAAATCAAAAGAGCCAGATAATCAGTCAATTTGATGTTGTCCATCTCAAAATGGTTGATTAGACAGTAAATACTACAAACAAAACTGATGAAATAAAAAATGGTGGTTTTAAGGACATAATTACTATTTTATTACACACTGGCTTTCTGTAAGCATTCTATTAATTTCCTTTTGACATGCCTAGCATGGTGAATTTTGAATTTCATCTATTAGAAGAAAATAATTAAACAACATAAAAGTCAACAGGATACAGCTAATGGGAAGAATCATATGACTAATAAGAGTAACAAATTGATTATCTGCTAGCTTTCAGTACATTCAGAAAATTAAATATTTCCCTTTGTAGATGTAGTATGATGTTTCTAGACTGAATGCACTACAGTAGAATTCAAAATGCCTGAAGAAGGCCCACAATAATTAAGTCTAATTGTAGACCCAGTTGGATAACTATAGGAAAGTGAACCAGGGAGGTTAGTTGGATGTAGTGCAGTCGGATGGATGTATCACCCAGAAAAGCTCACATTTCTGTAACCCATTAACATTTGATGTATAAAGCAAATGTTGATGGCAAACAATCGCATTGCACATTTTTCTACTGTTTCAAAATTCAAAACAAATTTAAAATAAAAAGAAGATCTTGGATGCTCTGTTATTTGTGATAATCCAGTTCTTGACTCTTCAGCCTGATTCTGTTTTGATAACGATTTATTAAAGGTTGAGGCGAATTGTCGAATGTAAAAAATTCGAATTTCGAGCTATTTTTTGTGTACTTTGATTAGTGAATAGTCCAAATTCAATTTGAATTTGAAAAAAATTCAAAAATTTAAATATAAAAATTTATCATGTACTGTCTCTACAAATTCGACTTCGACCGTTCGCCATCTAAAACCTGCCGAATTGCTGTTTTAGCCTATGGGGGACCTCCTAGAACCCATTTGGATTCAATTGGTGGAGTTTGAAAATTCGATTTTTTTTTGGGAAAAACTATGAATCGAATTCGATCAATTGCGCTATTCCTTTGAATGGATAGGAAACTGGCTACAGAATTTAGTACAGAGGGTTGTTGTTAATGGTACATTCTCTACTTGTAGTAAGGTCTTTGGTGGGGTCCCTCAGGGCTCTGTATTGGGTCCACTTTTATTTCACTTGTTTATTAATGACTTAGGGGAGGGTATTGTAAGTAATGTATCAGTGTTTGCACATGACACAAACCTATCCAGCCCAATTAATTCCATCCAGAATGCGGCATCCTTGCAACACGATCTTGACAAACTGGCAATCTGGGCAGCTAAATGGCAAATGAGATTCAATGTTGAAAAAATATCCAAACCACTTATACCCTTTATGGGACTGCATTAGGCAAATCCAAAATGGAAAATGACCTTGGAGTCCTTGTATATAATAAACTTGGCTGTAGCAAGCAAAGCCAGTCAGCAGCATCAAGGGCATATAAGGTCTTGAGCTGTATTAAAAGGGGCATACATTTGCGGGTCATTCTTCCATTGTGCATAGCACCATCTACAATATGCCATACAATTTTGGTCTCCAGCGCTCAAACAGGACATTACTGAATTAAGGGGGGGGTGCAGAGAAGGGCAACTAAGCTGGCAGAAGGTATGGAAAATCTTGTATTTTGAGGAAAGACTGGCCAAGTTGGGGCTGTTCACACTGTAGAAGAGGTGCTTGAGGGGTGATATGGTAACTATGTATAAATAGGGGATCATAATCTCTCTAATGCTTTATTTACCAGTCGGTCTTTCCAGCTGATGTGAGGTCACCCATTCCAATTAGAAGAAAGGAGGTTCCATCTAAATATTCGGAAGGGTTTTTTACAGTGATATGTAATATGGTTACCACTTTGTTAAATCAACATATTTATGCCATCTCTTTTCTGAGTTTAAATGCTTTGTTTCAGACACAGTGTTTGACTTCTCAATCCAGTTGAATGCATTTTAATTAATTTACATATTAATATGGTTTGCTAAGTAATACAGTAACAGCAATATCTTGAATACAAATTACACAAATCAAATGTTTTCATGGTATTTATGGTATATATATATATATATATATATATATATATATATATATATATATATATATGATAAATGCATTGACACATAATGCATTATTTAAGCTACACTATGTTTCTATATATAGATCTGGCCAGCAAAAACTAATGATACATGGGATGTTACAACAGCAGCTTCTCTCTGTTGGAGAACAATGGTGTTTGCATCTGTCTGTGTGTCACTGCTCCTAATACATTATAAAGTGTGCACATATTTATGCGTTTCAGTATTAATATCAGGAGTGTTTCTGCCACTGTTTTCTGTATGCCACTGGCCTAACTCCTGAAAAGCTGTTAAATAATAAACATTATGAATTGAAATTCTAAAACTCTATTGCACACATTAATGACATCTTTATGCTTGAATATTTATTCATTTGATTCCCTGCCTGTAACTTTTAAGATAAAGGCGGTGGGTTTAATTTTGTTTCAGACATGGATTAAAAGGGAATGTCTTGCTATATGTTCAATCAAAGCCCTTTCATCCAAAAACTCCAAAAATCATTAAATAAAATCTTATAATCTTTTATTTTTGGACTCAACCTTAAACACAGTTGCATAGCTAAATCCATGAAAATGCATTGCATTAAGTGAACTGTACTGAAGAAGAAATATGCTAATTTGACATTTAATAACAGGCGGATTTTGTACATGAAAGCGTTTGTAAATATTTGTGTCATGAATCTTTTCAGCATTTCCCAACAAAGAAATATGGTCATCTGTGTTGTCAGAATTGGTTGTTGACTTAGGGTCAGATTTGCTGTAACAACTTAAGGCTTGTTTATTGCCTAATGACAAGGTTGTAAACATGGATCTCGTAGGAACAATCAATGGATCAAGCATTAGACAGGAAACATTAGATCAGGCAACGATTCTGTCCATTCCTTTATGTGCACATTTCCTACATTTAACCACAGAAGAATCATTTCCAGCACTATCACAGGTAGAACGAGTGTCCTAAAAGTTCAGTCACTTCAACCACTGCCCCTGGCCATAAAACCCTGTCCTTTCTTCTGAAACTCAGCAAGGCCCATACGTAAAATGGTAGCCTCCACTCCATGCAACTAATGGCTATAAAAACACTAAAAAGATGCTTGTAGATTTCTGTATAAGACCTTTGGAGTGACCAAGTGTGTTGAGTACTCAATATTCCTTGAAAATTGATGTGCTTCATAAGCAAGCTGCATGCTCACTTCAACATGTAATACGTCCTGGGAGATTCATTAATCTACATCCACAGCTATGGCTACTGAATTCTCATTGGCCATACTCTTGTACTCAACCTGAAAAGGGAAAATTGCTGATTTAGTGCCGCACTGACTTCCCATTGTGTCTGCTTGTATGAAAGGTATTATTGACAGCATGTCTTTTTTTGTATTAATGTTTTCTTAAGCACTTCAAGCATCAGAAGCAGAAAAGGGAATATCAAGAATGAAGGAAGAAGAAGAATGTCAGCAAGGGGATGACTGTTGGAAAAGGGCAAAAATAATTTCCTGTCATGAATAAGAAAATAAAGAGTAAAGACTTTTTTTTTACACGTTTTAAACAGCAGAAGTGTGTACTTGGGTGTATTTTACAATTTAGTTGTATAAATGTGCACTAAAAAAAAATCGGCATAAAAAAAGTCCTTTTCAAATTAAACATGAAACCCAATTTCGATTTTTTATTAAAGCATTCATAGCTGTTATAAGCTTATTTAAAAATCAAATATTGTCTGCCACTCCTGTCTGCCATGGGCATAGAGGCGGGACAGACAATTACTTTCACTTTCCATTCAGCACTTCCTGTCAGATGTCACTGTTCTTCTCACATTCCCCAGTTCTCTTAACCATTTAATTGTGTAGCCAGGGCATGGAAATGGACATCAGGTCCCCCATTCTGGTGCACAAACAAGATTCTGAGATGATGCAAGACTTGCCTTAATAACAGTGTCCACAAAATGGTGCCTGCCTGCTTGCTATAATTATGAATTCCCAGACTAAAGGAAACAAGCTTCAAACAATTTATATCATCTAATTAAAATTAATTTTGCTTGACTAATGTGATAAAATAGGATTTTGAATAATTTTGGGTGACGGGTCCCCTTTAATAGAGATTCATAGGTGAAATCTTGAATTTCTAGGACTCATATTTGACTTTAAGTTGGAATGATTTATAGTGACATGCATATAAGTGAGGTTGCAGGGTTAGGGTTCCATGTGATACCTGTGACTTTTGTTAGTCAAAAGCCAGTATTTTGTGAGATTGGGGAAGGACCATCAAATGTGCAGAATTGTTCCTATTGACCAGAGTTTATGCAACAAAAGTTGCGAAGAGTTCCTTGTTTATCTTTTATTTGCTAATGATTTTGAGTTTTACTGGTGAACTGTAACAAACATATAATATTTCAGGGAGGTTTCTGTACGACGATGAGATTGTAAAATATGTGATTTGTAGACATTTATAAGTGCTAGGGTTGTTAAATTTGTTTTTTGAGAAAGGAGAAAACTAGTTTCATGTTTTGAGTAAGCGACAAGGCCTAGACCTGTAATATACATTTGTAGTGTGTATATAAATGTAACTTGTTAAGGGCTAATGTTAAGTTGTTACTACCTGAGGAATTTAAGTTGAAATTAAGAATTTTATGTAGGATAAAATCTAATTTTCTTTCCACAAATCTTGAAAAATGTGTGGTTTTTCCAATTTTTCTAAAAATGGATTTATTAAGTGTAAAAACTACAAAAACCTCTAAGGCAAAACTGTCCTATAGAAATCAATGGAAGCTCCACTGATCCTATTGGTTTTTGTATTTTTTTTGCATTTTTCATTTGCATGTTTTATAATCAGAACTTTTAATAAATTCAATGACATGTGGTGGTTTTATAGTTTGTGAGTTTAGTTGTGGTTTCACCTCTAAAACCATTGAAATCTGACCTTTAATAAATAAGCCGCCCTGTTTCAGATATATTAATTTTATTATATGATCACTAGCCAAAGTTCTCTAGTAGACGTTTTGCAAGAGTGTGCCACTTAGTGTCACTTTACGAAGTATTTGCACCCCCTGCTGCTTTCTGAGTGTCAGTGCAGCACCAAGCAGCTAGACTTGCCCTTATGCCTACATGTCTCCCCCTGCCATCCTTCATTCATACAATGCTGAATAATCCAGACAGGGTTGTATTAGTGAAGGGAGCTGTACGTCTCCTGTGGCTATCTGCACATACCTAAAGCCAGTGTGCAAAGTGCAAATATATGGCTGATTGTATTTTTGCACTTTGCATGCTGAGCTTGGGTTCACAAATAAGACCTAAATTGGTGGAGCAAGTCATTTGTGTTTTTTTAATGTAAATACCAAATAAGACCTAAATTGGTGGTGCAAGTCATTTGTGTTTTTTTAATGTAAATACCAGTGACCAAAACCAACTGGTCACCAAATTCAAACATAAAAAACCAAAGATTCTTATTCCCAGGGATACTAAAAATTTAATATACTATACACTGGTTTTACAAAATAAATGCAGTGGTAACATACTAGGAAATATGTCTGTGTTTCTGTACTATTCTGTAGGCTATTTTAGAGGCTATATTAGTAAATGGTGTCTCCCTACTAGATGACGTGTAACTGGAGCCCTTTTGGAATATTTGCTTACACTTCCAAAGAATGAATTACAAGTAAAACACAGGGCCACAGTTTGCATTGATACATTTAATTAGTGTGTTTGATTAAAGCTTAACTCCAAAGCAAGATATTTTGTTGGTATGGGGTATAATGTATATTTTGATAAAACATGTCAATCCTACTGGGATGCAACAAACCCAGAAATCTTGACTGAACTGGGTTAATAAAGCTTCTTTCCATCAAAAACCAGAAGTTAATTACCAAAAAAACATAAATCAAGTGCTCAGTGTGTCGTATGAAGGTCATTCTATAATTGTTCTAGGGACGTCTTCGTATTCTAAAACCCACAAGAGAGATGAAATGGAAAAAATATCCTTATCTGCCTTTGATATAAAAAATGCATTTAATACCACAGAGATCAAATATTGCTGCTTTTCTAAACATGTATATCAACACTTCTTCACCCAGAGCTTAAAGTGCTTGCCCATGCTAATGTCTCAAATTCTTTCTATTCACAATTATATTATGATGTTTAAAATTATACTTCTCGTGATTGTTACAGACTAAAAAAAACTGTCCTTGCTATTAACTTCTAAAGATGCATAAATAATATCATTCAAGAAAGAGGTCATTATAGCAGTGTGAAGGAAGGTCTTTACACTGCATTTTTATTATACACTGTATATAAATATTAAAAAGAAAAATGTTCTAAAGTACTGGATAATAGGAAAAGGGAGTATTCTTTGAGTTATGCAATTGCATACAAATACAGGCTAAAACAGGATTTAAAGGAGCACTGAAGCTTACAGTGAAAATTAAATAGACAGTGGCTTGTACAAAATTATCATATACAAAACATATAATAAACATAATATTAATAAAGCAGTTGTCTATTCATAACGTATTGGAAAGAAAGCTAAGGCAAATATGGGTCAGGTTTACTAAAGAAATGCATCATCTGACTTGTTATCATTCCAACTGAAGATAGTCTACTGAAGGTCTTGTAGTCCATGCCTGCACAATTTATCTTTTGCGTGTATATTATAAAACTGCTTTGCTACAATATCACACAGTGATGCATGAAATGGTGGGCATTACATGATAAAAATACTAGCAAAAATGATATAATTTCTAACACATTTCTTAAGTTTTAAATCATTATTTTAATTGTATTTCTTGCTGAATCAGTGACAAAAAAAACATAGTATGTCTTAAAATTATTAATTAATTAACCCCTTGACTACCAAACGATCCTCTATTAATGCATATTTGTTTTCTTTCAGTTTAGGGGCATTTTCTTGGGCAAAATTCAATTCACCTATAAATATATATATATATATATATATATATTTTTTTTTTATTTAGAATAACCTAAGCTGTATCTACCATGCAGAGCTATAACTGAAATTGCAACAGAAAGTGTGTGGGACCCATGGAAAGACCAATGAGAATCCCCATACAGTAAAAATAAAATAATAAAAATATATATATATATATATTTTTTTTTTTTTTGCTGTGTGGGGATTCTCTGTGGTCTTTTCCATGGGTCCCACACACTTTCTATATTTAGACTAAAATCTTTTTACAAAAATCTGCATAATAGAATGACAGTATTGTATGATGCCAACTCATAGTGGATGGAAGGGGTAAAATGGAGAGAAAAGTGATGTACAGTAGCAAAAAAAAAAAAATTAAGGAGGCTGCAGAAGGATATAGGTATTGAAAAACTGGAAAAATTGGTTAACAGTAGCTAGTTTGCTGAAAGTAGTGATTATAATTCTGGTGGACATGTATCTGACTCATAGAGGGAGATAACAAGGGGTTGGAAGAGAAGTGATCCCTCTCTTTCTCCAGATATTCACTGGATAAAATATTTAGAAGGATTGGTATGCATGTAGATATGGAGTTTCAAGGTATGATAGCTAGCACATAGCTTGTGAAGAAATGAAAAGGTTTATGTATAATAAATGGCGTATTTAAAAAGGTCAGCTTTGGTCCTTACATGTAAATTAACACCGTGTATCACAATCATAAAAGTAATCCTATACAAAGGGCTAACAGGCATTTTCTTTTTCTACACCAAACTAATCCTGCAATTATTTTAATTATGATGAAGCAAGTTATCGCTGCTGCTGCCCTTTAAACCTTCTGTTTCTTTCTGCAATCTATATTTCAGAATTTATGTCCATTGTTGTTGTTAATAATATTATTAACCCTGTGTAACTGAAAGGAACAATATAAATACATTTATATGAATTAACCACAATTAGTTACAGGGCACACTTTGTATTTGTGCAATGTTTTGCATCCAAGCTCTATATTTAGACTAAAATATTTTTTATAAAAGCTCCCCTTATAGAGTAACAATAAAAGAAAGACCCATTCAACATTCTCAAGTTATTATTATTGTATCTGCAATTCCTGTTAATAGTTCTATGTATAACATATTACCACTGCAAAGGAAAGCCCTGGAGCTATGAACACAGGGACTGCATGACAATGGATTTAAATGACCAGCAGCCAGATTACACTGGTTTATGTTTAAAGATTGGCAGAACCAGATGTAGCAGTAATTGGGTGAGAAGGAATGAATTAAGGCAGGAGAAAGCTGGACTGGGGGTGAAAAAAGAGAGGAATGTTAAAGGAAGAAGCAGTTAACTTCCTTGTCTTCTGAGCAGCTATAAACATCCTAACCACCCTCTTTTGTATATTATATTTTGTGAAATGCCAGTTTCTCTTCTTTATGTTTTCTCATTATATATTAATAAGTGAATGTGGATGTTTTCCTGCATGTATTATATTGTGGTTTGGGTAAGGTTATACAGTATAAACGTTAGAGTCTGCATGGTATTATTCATGTTAAATGAATTGAAATGTTTGATCCAGGGAATGTTTCCGATTGGGGTCAGGAAGGCATTTCTTCCTTTTGAGGCATAATTGGTACTGGCTTCAGGCTGGGTTTTTGCCTTCCTCTGGAATATGATAATGCATTTTAAGTTTTATTTGTCACAGCAGCAGTAGGACCTTGCCAGAGTACTGTACAGGACATTTTAGAAGAGGGAGAAAGGAGGTTCTCTCCTGTGACTGCATGGTGGTTTTATTGATACAGACGCTACTACTGCTTGTGCTAGGTATCTATTACTGCGTCTGCTTGGATTTTCTATCATCGACACACTGCAGATTCAGGGCCACCAGCAGGGCTGCTGAACTTCTCTCATGGTGGGAGATGCAGCTCCTGCTGGTAGCAGATTTGGGGCCATCCTCTTTGTAGGTAGAGACAGCCTAATACTCAGTGGTCGAGATAGTGACAAAGTGCTGAGCTCATATCATCACTGAGGAATGACAGAGCATAATAGTGATCTCTTAGGGAATTTGGGATTTAGAATATTGCCTTGGGTGAGGCTGGCAAGGACCATTTTATTTGATAAAATATGAATGTTACCCCATTGCTGGCTCCTGGTGTTTCATTAAGGTTCAGTGGGATGTCTGAAAGCAAAAGGTCAATGTAGAAATGTAAACTGCGTCACCAAATACATTTTTAGTGAAGTTGAAACAGTCTATTTGAGAAGTTTCTGGCAAAATTGAAGGAAAGCAAATTAACTGCTGATCCAGTTTTGGATTTTTTTGTCTGAAATCCCAGTATTGTTATAGCATATTATATACAGAGACTGTAGGATGGCCACTGAAACATTATGCAAAAAGCACATACTTTTTCTTGCATTGCCAGACAATATTCATGTATTGTTATACATGGGTTGATCTCACCTTTATTTTTTTGGGGATTACCTGGTGCCCAGTAAGGAGCATTCAGTTGTACATTAGAACTGCACATACTCCAACAGACAGTGATGCGGATGTCAGTGATGATGCAATGGGTCAGGTTCTCATGACAGAATGGTGAATGAGGCTCAAGGGTATATAATCCAATATGGTTACCGCAAGCAAATATACATCTTGTGCCGCAGAAAGATTTGAGCCTTAAAATCTAATGAGTTCAGGAAGGACTGGGGGAACAAATGAGGGACAAAAATGATGAACTGTAGCTTGTAAAAAAATGACAGGGCATTCCTTTAAAATATTGTCTTCAAGCACAGGTGGTGCAAGTAAGGTTCAACAGTGATATAGCACATTTAAATGATTTAAATGATTTTGGTATGGTTATTTGAAAATATACTTCCTTTTCTTTTCAGTGCTGATAGTAAAACTAAAATGTTATACTAAAATGTGTGTGTTTCAAATTTTTATATAGAAGGTCTTTGTGCAACAAAGTTGAGCCTGGCAAGATGGGAAGGGGCAAAACATTCTAACAGCTATCGTACAGCAGACCCAGAAATACTGTATATACACAGTTATAGGAGCAGTTATCTGGAAATCCTTTTCCAGAAAGCTCTGAATTACAGGAAGGCCATTTCTCATATAGACACCATTTCTCTTTTCTCTATAATAATAAGACAGTAGCTTGTACTAGTGTAGATCCCAACTAAGCTACAATTAAACTTTATTTGAGGCAAACCAATTTCATGTTTACGTGATTTTTAGTAGACTTAAGGTATGTTGGTCCAGAAAAAACAGGTATATCAATATATATATATTATTTTTTTAAAAAAAGAAGATGAATTACACACATTTGCCCTACAAATTAAACCCCTCAATCTGCTACAATCCAAGGAAGAAATAAGATAAGTTACCACTATGCCTAAAATGACTACTGTATATTTCCTTGATATCAGTAGATACAGCAATTATGGGGCATAAAACAACACAGTACAGGTATAGGATCCCTTATCCGGAAACCCGATATCCAGAAAGATCCGAATTACGTAATGGCTGTCTTCCATAGACTCCAGTTTATCCAAATAATCCAATTTTTTAAAAATGATTTCCCTTTTCTCTGTAATAATAGTAGCTTGTACTTGATTCCAACTAAGATATAATTAATCCTTATTGGAAGTAAACCAGCCTATTGGGTTTGTTTCATATTTAAATGAATTTCTAGTAGACTTAAGGCATGAAGACCCAAATTACGGAAAGATCCGTCATCCGGAAAACTCCAGGTCCCGAGCATTCTGGATACAGGTCCCATACTTGTACTACATAACTGGTGCCTATTTCATATTTACTGATTCTACTAAAAAACTCTTTAACAGGGATTAAGTACTTGAAACTTTATTTTATTCTAGACTTGGAGAACTTCTTTTATGTGAGACAATCCTCTGTATTTAAGCAGCTGAGAAATGCAGGCAGAGGAACCACCCTTCATTATATAAAAGAGAAAAAAAATAAATCACAATTTTCTTTAACTTAATTAGCTAGTCACTCATAACAAAAAGCAAGTGAAAAGCTTTATTTATCTGATGCTTTAATGTGCAATTTAAATAGCACATTTTCTTCCACCCACCTTTATTATAAACTGTTCAGTTAAAGTAGTGCAACAAAAGCGTTATTGTTCCAAACTAAATCTTGCTCATTAAATTGGTTTTAATTTGTTTTCTGCAGAAAAGCACTGCATCTAAAGTGCCCAAAGATACAGAGAAGTATGGCCAAAATGTTTGTTCATTTATTAAGGGAGCATACAATTCACTATTCTTTCCAGAATTGCAGCTTTATTTCTCCCACCTTAATTGGGCACAAATATCTACGTCAATCAGCAAATAATAAACAACATACAGGTGCAACATATGCGTATGCTAACCATAATTACATAATATTCATCAATTGGGAGTCCACATCTGATTTTTGCCTTAGTTAAGCCTAAGGGACTCGCCCCAGTTCACAGGCAATCATATGCAAAAAATTCCTTTATCCAAAGATAACTGTTCCGAGTTATCATAAAAAAACTCAGATACATACTGACCCCACCAGGCCCACCTTACGCGTTTCGCACCCTCCGGTGCTTAGTCATAGGTGAATATGGAGTGCATATAGGTACAATCTGCAGAGGGAACGTTGTACCTGCTGAAAGTCAAGACAAAGCTTCTGGTTGGGCTTGCACCTCATGCAGCAAAGGGCAGAACGACTTGATTAACCCGATATCACCATGCCTTTGGTGGGCATATCAGACCTTGCCAATTGGAGCTAGTATAGATGAGAACCTATGGAGCTTAAATGGGTGGAACTCTGCCCTTTCTTAGAAACCGTAAATCCCAGCAATATATTCTACAATATCCCCACCCTCCCCATGAAGAACCACTTGAATTGCTTCAGGTGGAAATCATGTTACTCAAGTGTCCTTTTGTTCTCTTCTATATGAGACATGCCCCCCACTATCAAAATCCGTGTAGATCACATAAACTGTAATAGGTGGAGAATGATTTTTGTATTTCTAGTTAATATTGTCCCAGAATACAACATTGGTAAATGAATGAGATAACTCCTACCTTGATGTGGTGGGTACCTGGTAAAATAAATTCAATCTCAAGCTCATGAATAAATATATACAGTGCTAGCTTCAATTCATACAGAATAATAAACATAGTTTTAATTCTTGTATAAAAACCTGAGCACATCTTGGGGCAGATTTACATAGGGTCGAATATTGAGGGTTAGTTAACCCTCGATATTTGACTGTTGAAGTGAAATCCTTCTACTTCGAATATCGAAGTCGAAGGATTTATCGCTATTTGTTCGATTGAACGATCAATTGAAAAATTGTTTGATCAAACGATTAAATCCTTTGAATCGTTGGATTCGAAGGAGTTTAATCCATCGATCGAACGATTTTTCTTCGACCTAAAAAAGCTACCAAAGCCTATGGGGACCTTCCCCATAGGCTAACATTGACTTCGGTAGCTTTTAGGTGGCGAACTAGGGGGTCGAAGTTTTTTTTTAAAGAGACAGTACTTCGACTATCGAATGGTCGAATAGTCGAACGATTTTTAGTTCGAATCATTAGATTCGAAGTCAAAGTCGTGGTCGAAGGTCGAAGTAGCCAAAAAAACTATTCGAAATTCAAAGTTTTTTTTATTCATTCCTTCACTCGAGCTAAGTAAATGGGCCCCGATATGTTAATTGCAGAGACTGATCTGAGACTGAGGGGTTATTTACTAAAATCTGAAGATTTCTCACTATTTCATTAAAACCACTTCGATCAAACTACCATCCACAATATTTACCTTATTTATCACTAAATTAACTTGAAAAATTCTGGTGAGAAAAGACTCACGCAAAAATCAGATTCATGCAAATTATTTGGATTTTCGCCCAAAACCACAAATTATTCTGATTATTGTATAAAACCTAGGGCAGATCATGATATCTCCAAATTGTGAAAGGGACATCGGCCAATGACTTCTACATGACCTCGACAGGTTTGAAATTGAGTACTTTTTTATTCAGAATTCTAGCAGTTTCTGGCTTTAATAAATATTGAAAATTTTGAGTTTATTTTTTCTACAAAAAATGGTGCTTTTAAAAACTCCATTAAAAAATTTGACTTAAATAGTAAATAACCCCCTGAATTTACACACTGTTGTATACCCCCCATTGTTCTCCTGCTCTTCTTCTCTGACTTTCCTGTGTTTTAGATATGTGATCAGGACTTTCAGGACTTTTTGGCATCTCAGATACCCAAGGAAATTTGCCCTGATGGTTTGGGGAGGCTTAGCACAAAGCCTTTTTTTAAAAACCACCCATGACAATTCTGTGAAATTAAATCAATATGACCATCTGCTGAAAATATGTTAGGTATTTCTGATACAAAGCTAGTTTAGGATATGAACTGTGATTTTAAATCACACTGGCATGCTTTATAATGGTAAATATTACATCTACTAAAGTGTATGAAAGTCTCACAATATTTATTTATTTTTTTAAATTCCCGTCAGCAAAGGCAAGCTTCCAGTGCAGCTGATCTGATAGGTGGCACTTCGCTAGCACTTGCCTCCTATACACAGTTGGAAACTGTCTACATTTTAATAATGCAATAAAACAAACAGTGCTTAAACATTGGGAAGATTCCTTGGGACAGAAGTTAAGTGAAAAGTAAGTATATTAAAATCAATAAACTTGTTTTAACAATCCAATTCCTTAATGACCTAAATGTTGAGGGTGTCCAACACCGCAATGCAGTTTTTCTTTTAAAGTAACTTATGTGGAACTGCAAATTTTAAAGTGCTAGATATATGGGAACCAAGAAGGAAGCTGGCTGGCACAGATTTGACTCTTCCGTAAGGTGGAAGAGCCCAAATAGTCCTGGTTTTCCCCGATGCCCTTTTGGGGCCCTGGACTTACTGCTGCGGTTCTAGCTAGGATCCCACAAAACTTCAGACCAAATTTCCAAACTTGGATCAGGCAAGAGATGTAGTCAAAATGGGCAAACGTTCAAGGGCAGGCGTCAAGAATCTGAGTCAGACAGGCAGAAATAAGGAATACACTGTAGAAAAGCTTGGGCAAATAGGGAATGACAGAAGGGGTTTAAATAGGGTTTATTTGGCGCCAAAACGGGGGGGGGGAGTGAGGAAAATAGCAGGAAACACAATCTTAAACACAAAATGGCGCATACAGCCTCAGAATACAAGAATTGCCCATAGTGATGTCATCAAGTATATGTTGTTGCACGATGGCATCCAATCAAACATGTGCATGCGCTAAAATATGCAGAGGAACCAAAACGTATCCACCAGCAAGTGCGCGATAAGGTAGGAGAGCACAATGATCCGGCAGTGCACCTTACACAAAGATTTCTTCTCCCAATGCACACTAGAGCTTGGGACATAAACACTTAAGGGTCTATTTACATCCCAGGTACAAGAGGGGGGTTGTGGGTGCACTCCTAAGGCCATATAAAAATATATATAAATACAATAATCCCCTGTCTAAAAAAGAAAAACAGGGTTTTTTGTTACAAAGTTATGATCATAAAATTGGTAAGCCGCCATACCACGTCAAGGTAAACCCCATACGGCGGTCCCTAACCTGTTTACCTGTGATCAAAATTTAAAACCTTGGTTTCAATCTGGACTTGATCCTCCCCCACCACCTGCATATGCGGCTTTTGAAGGGGAGACTGCCCAGACCAACCCCATTTAAAAAAAAAAAAAAATGTGATTGTGAAGAGACTATAATGAAGGAAAAGTAAAGTTGTATATATAAGTGCACACTTGTGTGTGTGTATGTGTGTGAGTATAAGTATAAGTATAAGTACAGGTGTGAGTATAGATTTAGAGGGAAATGAAAAAAGAAAAGCTAAATGTGGAGTGTAATAGGTGTAATGTGTGTGGGTCTGTGCAAGTGTTACCTAGTGATAAGTGCAGCAAATATAATGAGTGTCTCACAGGCGTTGGTAATAAAAAGGCCAAAGCCTCCCCAGCCGCTAGCATTTGTGGCTTTTGAGGGAGAGAAATTGCCCAAACCAAGGAATAATAAAAAACAACAAGGACATAGGGCCACCGTTAATTTAAAGGGGTGGGTATGAGGGTGCACTAACCACATGAAGCTTAGCCACAGCTTCCGGCTACATTTCAGGTACAAGAGGGGGGTTGTGGGTGCACTCCTAAGGCCATATAAAAATATATATAAATACAATAATCCCCTGTCTAAAAAAGAAAAACAGGGTTTTTTGTTACAAAGTTATGATCATAAAATTGGTAAGCCGCCATACCACGTCAAGGTAAACCCCATACGGCGGTCCCTAACCTGTTTACCTGTGATCAAAATTTAAAACCTTGGTTTCAATCTGGACTTGATCCTCCCCCACCACCTGCATATGCGGCTTTTGAAGGGGAGACTGCCCAGACCAACCCCATTTAAAAAAAAAAAAAATGTGATTGTGAAGAGACTATAATGAAGGAAAAGTAAAGTTGTATATATAAGTGCACACTTGTGTGTGTGTATGTGTGTGAGTATAAGTATAAGTACAGGTGTGAGTATAGATTTAGAGGGAAATGAAAAAAGAAAAGCTAAATGTGGAGTGTAATAGGTGTAATGTGTGTGGGTCTGTGCAAGTGTTACCTAGTGATAAGTGCAGCAAATATAATGAGTGTCTCACAGGCGTTGGTAATAAAAAGGCCAAAGCCTCCCCAGCCGCTAGCATTTGTGGCTTTTGAGGGAGAGAAATTGCCCAAACCAAGGAATAATAAAAAACAACAAGGACATAGGGCCACCGTTAATTTAAAGGGGTGGGTATGAGGGTGCACTAACCACATGAAGCTTAGCCACAGCTTCCGGCTACATTTCAGGTACAAGAGGGGGGTTGTGGGTGCACTCCTAAGGCCATATAAAAATATATATAAATACAATAATCCCCTGTCTAAAAAAGAAAAACAGGGTTTTTTGTTACAAAGTTATGATCATAAAATTGGTAAGCCGCCATACCACGTCAAGGTAAACCCCATACGGCGGTCCCTAACCTGTTTACCTGTGATCAAAATTTAAAACCTTGGTTTCAATCTGGACTTGATCCTCCCCCACCACCTGCATATGCGGCTTTTGAAGGGGAGACTGCCCAGACCAACCCCATTTAAAAAAAAAAAAAAATGTGATTGTGAAGAGACTATAATGAAGGAAAAGTAAAGTTGTATATATAAGTGCACACTTGTGTGTGTGTATGTGTGTGAGTATAAGTATAAGTATAAGTACAGGTGTGAGTATAGATTTAGAGGGAAATGAAAAAAGAAAAGCTAAATGTGGAGTGTAATAGGTGTAATGTGTGTGGGTCTGTGCAAGTGTTACCTAGTGATAAGTGCAGCAAATATAATGAGTGTCTCACAGGCGTTGGTAATAAAAAGGCCAAAGCCTCCCCAGCCGCTAGCATTTGTGGCTTTTGAGGGAGAGAAATTGCCCAAACCAAGGAATAATAAAAAACAACAAGGACATAGGGCCACCGTTAATTTAAAGGGGTGGGTATGAGGGTGCACTAACCACATGAAGCTTAGCCACAGCTTCCGGCTACATTTCAGGTACAAGAGGGGGGTTGTGGGTGCACTCCTAAGGCCATATAAAAATATATATAAATACAATAATCCCCTGTCTAAAAAAGAAAAACAGGGTTTTTTGTTACAAAGTTATGATCATAAAATTGGTAAGCCGCCATACCACGTCAAGGTAAACCCCATACGGCGGTCCCTAACCTGTTTACCTGTGATCAAAATTTAAAACCTTGGTTTCAATCTGGACTTGATCCTCCCCCACCACCTGCATATGCGGCTTTTGAAGGGGAGACTGCCCAGACCAACCCCATTTAAAAAAAAAAAAAATGTGATTGTGAAGAGACTATAATGAAGGAAAAGTAAAGTTGTATATATAAGTGCACACTTGTGTGTGTGTATGTGTGTGAGTATAAGTATAAGTATAAGTACAGGTGTGAGTATAGATTTAGAGGGAAATGAAAAAAGAAAAGCTAAATGTGGAGTGTAATAGGTGTAATGTGTGTGGGTCTGTGCAAGTGTTACCTAGTGATAAGTGCAGCAAATATAATGAGTGTCTCACAGGCGTTGGTAATAAAAAGGCCAAAGCCTCCCCAGCCGCTAGCATTTGTGGCTTTTGAGGGAGAGAAATTGCCCAAACCAAGGAATAATAAAAAACAACAAGGACATAGGGCCACCGTTAATTTAAAGGGGTGGGTATGAGGGTGCACTAACCACATGAAGCTTAGCCACAGCTTCCGGCTACATTTCAGGTACAAGAGGGGGGTTGTGGGTGCACTCCTAAGGCCATATAAAAATATATATAAATACAATAATCCCCTGTCTAAAAAAGAAAAACAGGGTTTTTTGTTACAAAGTTATGATCATAAAATTGGTAAGCCGCCATACCACGTCAAGGTAAACCCCATACGGCGGTCCCTAACCTGTTTACCTGTGATCAAAATTTAAAACCTTGGTTTCAATCTGGACTTGATCCTCCCCCACCACCTGCATATGCGGCTTTTGAAGGGGAGACTGCCCAGACCAACCCCATTTAAAAAAAAAAAAAATGTGATTGTGAAGAGACTATAATGAAGGAAAAGTAAAGTTGTATATATAAGTGCACACTTGTGTGTGTGTATGTGTGTGAGTATAAGTATAAGTATAAGTACAAGACAAAGCTTCTGGTTGGGCTTGCACCTCATGCAGCAAAGGGCAGAACGACTTGATTAACCCGATATCACCATGCCTTTGGTGGGCATATCAGACCTTGCCAATTGGAGCTAGTATAGATGAGAACCTATGGAGCTTAAATGGGTGGAACTCTGCCCTTTCTTAGAAACCGTAAATCCCAGCAATATATTCTACAATATCCCCACCCTCCCCATGAAGAACCACTTGAATTGCTTCAGGTGGAAATCATGTTACTCAAGTGTCCTTTTGTTCTCTTCTATATGAGACATGCCCCCCACTATCAAAATCCGTGTAGATCACATAAACTGTAATAGGTGGAGAATGATTTTTGTATTTCTAGTTAATATTGTCCCAGAATACAACATTGGTAAATGAATGAGATAACTCCTACCTTGATGTGGTGGGTACCTGGTAAAATAAATTCAATCTCAAGCTCATGAATAAATATATACAGTGCTAGCTTCAATTCATACAGAATAATAAACATAGTTTTAATTCTTGTATAAAAACCTGAGCACATCTTGGGGCAGATTTACATAGGGTCGAATATTGAGGGTTAGTTAACCCTCGATATTTGACTGTTGAAGTGAAATCCTTCTACTTCGAATATCGAAGTCGAAGGATTTATCGCTATTTGTTCGATTGAACGATCAATTGAAAAATTGTTTGATCAAACGATTAAATCCTTTGAATCGTTGGATTCGAAGGAGTTTAATCCATCGATCGAACGATTTTTCTTCGACCTAAAAAAGCTACCAAAGCCTATGGGGACCTTCCCCATAGGCTAACATTGACTTCGGTAGCTTTTAGGTGGCGAACTAGGGGGTCGAAGTTTTTTTTTAAAGAGACAGTACTTCGACTATCGAATGGTCGAATAGTCGAACGATTTTTAGTTCGAATCATTAGATTCGAAGTCAAAGTCGTGGTCGAAGGTCGAAGTAGCCAAAAAAACTATTCGAAATTCAAAGTTTTTTTTATTCATTCCTTCACTCGAGCTAAGTAAATGGGCCCCGATATGTTAATTGCAGAGACTGATCTGAGACTGAGGGGTTATTTACTAAAATCTGAAGATTTCTCACTATTTCATTAAAACCACTTCGATCAAACTACCATCCACAATATTTACCTTATTTATCACTAAATTAACTTGAAAAATTCTGGTGAGAAAAGACTCACGCAAAAATCAGATTCATGCAAATTATTTGGATTTTCGCCCAAAACCACAAATTATTCTGATTATTGTATAAAACCTAGGGCAGATCATGATATCTCCAAATTGTGAAAGGGACATCGGCCAATGACTTCTACATGACCTCGACAGGTTTGAAATTGAGTACTTTTTTATTCAGAATTCTAGCAGTTTCTGGCTTTAATAAATATTGAAAATTTTGAGTTTATTTTTTCTACAAAAAATGGTGCTTTTAAAAACTCCATTAAAAAAATTGACTTAAATAGTAAATAACCCCCTGAATTTACACACTGTTGTATACCCCCCATTGTTCTCCTGCTCTTCTTCTCTGACTTTCCTGTGTTTTAGATATGTGATCAGGACTTTCAGGACTTTTTGGCATCTCAGATACCCAAGGAAATTTGCCCTGATGGTTTGGGGAGGCTTAGCACAAAGCCTTTTTTTAAAAACCACCCATGACAATTCTGTGAAATTAAATCAATATGACCATCTGCTGAAAATATGTTAGGTATTTCTGATACAAAGCTAGTTTAGGATATGAACTGTGATTTTAAATCACACTGGCATGCTTTATAATGGTAAATATTACATCTACTAAAGTGTATGAAAGTCTCACAATATTTATTTTATTATTATTTATTTATTTATCCACCAGCAAGTGCGCGATAAGGTAGGAGAGCACAATGATCCGGCAGTGCACCTTACACAAAGATTTCTTCTCCCAATGCACACTAGAGCTTGGGACATAAACACTTAAGGGTCTATTTACATCCCAGGTACAAGAGGGGGGTTGTGGGTGCACTCCATTACACAGAGCTTGGGACATAAACACTTAAGGGTCTATTTACATCCCAGGTACAAGAGGGGGGTTGTGGGTGCACCTTACACAAAGATTTCTTCTCCCAATGCACACTAGAGCTTGGGACATAAACACTTAAGGGTCTATTTACATCCCTGCAGTCAGTTGAGCGTAAAACCACTTTCATTAATGGTACTTACGTCAAAAAGCAATTCTTGTACTTTCAGTCCTTCGTACCTTCAAATATAGCTATACATTAATTATAAATATTTATATGAGATTTGTTGTGTAAAACATCTATTATTCGCCTCTACTATGATTTCAACAAGTTTTAGCTGGAGTTTTTTTGGATTTGGAGTTTTTTAGCAGCATCAGAGCATAAAACAAAATTAGAGTTTTTACCCTTTAAGAACTCAACCAGAAAAAAATGAGATTTCATTAATAGGCGCTTTAATGTTAAATCTTGCTTTGTTTCAAATGTTTTTTTTTGCCAACAGAATCTTAGAAGTTGGTAAATAAAAATCCAGAATCAGATTTCCCACTTAGCTCAGCATGTTGGACCATTCATTTCATAGGTTTAAAATCAGCTCTTAGTACGGAAGAAAGACTGCAGTTATGCTCTTACAAACATAACTTTTTATTTAAAAATTTCCCAGAAATAATTCTGCATCTATACAGTATATAGACTTTAAAGGAGAAGGAAAGCTACAGAGGCATTTTATTGCCAATAGATTAGCTGCAATAGTGCAAGCTATAACACTATATTTATTCTGTAGAATGTTTTACCATACCTGAGTAAAAAGCTCTACAAGATCTCTGTTTGTTAGGATAGGAGCTGCAGTATTAATATGGTGTGACATCACTTCCTGCCTGAGTCTCTCCCTGCTCTGGGCTCAGATTACAGTAGAGAAGGGGGGGGGGAAGGAGCAAACTGAGCATGCTCTGGCCCAGGGCAATGAGGTTTAAGCTGAAGGCAGGAAGTCTGATACAGAAGCCCATGTGTACACAATAGAAGGAAAGAAATGCAGTGTTTCTTTTGACAGGGGACTCAAAGCAGCACTACTTTGGGGGTTTACTGGTATATTTAGATGGACCTTTCTGATAAGGCTTACTTAGTCTTAACCTTTCCTTCTCCTTTAATGGTTGAACTTGATGGACATGTGTCTTTTTTTCAACCTAACTTACTATGTAACTATGTAACCAGACTGAGGATCAGCTGTCTCTGGGAAAAAAAAGCCAGAGCAAATGTTCATAGCTTCATGTTTTATTATTTTATTTCATGTTGTATTATTATGCACAGTATACTGTGCATACTTTTTTTTATTTCATTTCATTTATGCCATCAATGGTGCTGCCATAGTCCAATATACTACAATAAGCATATGAAAGGGTCATCCTTGATTATAAAGGATAATCAGGTGTAGCCTGTTATCTATCATGAGTCAGTCATAAAATGCATAATTCGGTGACCAAGAAAAGGAATTATATAACTCAAAAATGTGATCTTTATTTTAGTGACCAGCAGCAAGGACCAAACAGAATTTTCAATAAGCTACACTAAAAATTCCAAGCCTTCTGGCTACATCCAGTTTAAATCAGTAAAGTAGAGATGATGAAAGAGTATATACCTTTACATAATAAGTACTTCTTTTAAAAAATTGAACATGGCTTAGGTGACATTTTCCCTGGGATTCAGTATACGATTTTGTGAACTAATGTTTCCATGTTAGTCTCTGTTCTGTACCATCTTTATGGAACAGCTTGCCAGCGGTGACAATGTTTGAAAGCAGTGCATAAAACATTTGGGATTTGCATAGCCTTAATCATATTTTCTCTTTCATACCTGAACTTATCTTACACTCAAACGTAAAGATTGACTGGTGCCTTGAGGAAGAGAACATCTTATTATGCGCACATCCATTATGGATAGTGATGGGCAAACTTATTCGTCAGGCGAGAATTTGCGGCTAATGACCGTGATTCGCCGCCGCCAGCAACAAAAAAATGGTCAAAAACGAGACGCCAGCGCGTTTCGTGAATTTTTCGCCATTTTGCGAATTTTGCTGGAAGTTCACGAATTTTTCAGCAAAGTGAAACACCCCAAATTCACCCATCACTGATTATGAAGCTACGAGCAAAGGGGCACGATCGTCTCACCAGGATAGTGAAAGGAAGAACACCACTAGGAACAGGCAGGCCAGCCAGCACAAGCAGAGAATCGTCAGACAGGCCGGAATCAGGATAGGAGAATGTAGAATAGTCAGTGGACAGGCAAAGGTCAGATTGGGAGAGATCAGAGTAGTCAAGCAGGCAGGCAAGGGTCAACAGAAGATCAATAGGATTCACTAAGAATAACACACCCAGGAACAAGCTAATTGAACCTAACAAAGGGCTATGTGTTAAACTACAAAGCTCCTTTAAATAGTTTGAATTTCACGTCATTGCGCGATAGCGTCATCACGCCGGCGCATAACTAAGGGAGCATGTGGCCGTGCGTACCATAGAGAAACCAGCGCTGCAAGAGAAAAGACACATGCAGCGGGCGTCCCCACCAGAGACAGGGCAGGGAACCCCGCTGCCCACTAGACCACCACCCGTGAAATTCGGATAAAAAAAAAACGCGAAAATTTGATTTTTTTTTCCCATAAAGCAAATTTTCCGGAAAATTTAATAATAAATAAGCAGAAATAGCAGTAAAAATAAATAGCAGAACATATTGACATTCAGACTTTGATAAATAACCCTCATAATATTAGTAGAGTGATTGCCAGATTCTTCATAAGGGACATCAGGGGACCTTTTAGTTGCACATGCAGGAAACTCTAGTATCTCCTAAAAGGGTGAAAGGCTAAGCTTTCACACATTGTTGAATTAAAGACTCATTATTAATTAGATTACAAATAATGTAGCTGATGCTTAGGATTTCTGTACCAGCCTGGAGGAAACATCTCAACTCACATGGCTCATTGCTGATTTTTGTGTTAACATGTTTTTCTCAACCTTTTGAGGGGCATGCCACATTTGTTTTAGAATGGGCTCATGTCTAGGGCATTCGAGGATCTCTTTTGTCTTTATTTTGCTTTCTTGGACATGTGTAATAATAAGTGGCCACTTCAAGCATTTGCACCAATCTCTAAGAAAGACGTCCATACGACCTATATGTATCCGCCCTATTCAAATGAACCTAAGCGTAGTACTAATGAAGTTTCGCTCTTCAGAATTGAGCGGTATTAACTGACAAACTAAAGATGGCCATAGATGTAAAGAACTTTTAAAGATCTTTTCGTTATCGTGAGACCATGATTATCTCGAAACGATCATTTAAATGTATGATTTGTCCATACAGTCGATATTTCAGGCAATATTGCTAGGAAAACTGAGGGTAGCTGCCTGTTTGGCCCTGCGAACATAGATAGATTGCACTAGGACCACAAATTTTTTTTTAACCTGGCTGATCAATTTTCTGACAGATGGAGGAAAAATCATAAGATGTATAATCGTTTGATTTCCACTAACTTCACGATAATTTGACGGATTGGTCAGATTTCGCTAAAATCTGTCGTTCACCAAAGAAAAATCTTTGCGTCTATGGGGACCTTTATGGGGAAAACTTCGCTAGCGTTGGCTGTAGAGACGCAACTTCGCATTTTTGTGAGTTAGCATAGTGGTAGTGAATTTTCACCTGGAGAAGTGTGGCGGAGCCTTCGATAGGGAAAATTCGCTCTTTAGTGAATTTGCCCCTTTCTGTCTAGATTTCTATAGCAAGATGCATGCAAATGATTCAGGTTCTATTTACCCTTTTAATTAATGTTTTTGTGAGTCAGTTATTTTGTCCAGCTGCAATGCAGATTGCTGATGAATCCAAAGCACCATTTCACTATCTTATGACTTATGTTTTTTATATATGAACCCTAAGGCCTTGTTAAAAGAAATAGGCAGTGTGGAAAAGTGTTTACAATGCTAACAGATCTCAGGAAATAATTGCTTGAAATAAAATGTTGAAAAAACACAGTGTGTAGCATATCAAGCAGTGAGAAAGAGAGTCAGATAATCTGCTCTCATATAAAAGGAGAAGCTGTTTGTTGGAAATAACAAAAAAAAGATTAATGCCTGGGAGGCGGTGAGGATGCCTGTTGCCATCTTCTGGCGCGCGTGCTCCTGTGTGCAGCTTTCGGGTTGGCTATCATTCTTTCTGGTCAGTGTTCAGATGTTCCTACTGTCAACTGTCTGGTCGACCACCTTTCTAAGATTTGGCAAACAGTTCAAAATTCATTATTTTCTGCAGTAGCTTCCCTAAAGAGAGCCTAGTATCAGGTTGGTGAAAGGGTTTGGTTATCTTCTAAAAATATTGCATTGAAAGTGCCCTCTGCCAAATTAGGGCCCAAAATCATTGGTGCATTCTCTGTATCGGAAATAATTAATCCTAGCACTGTCCACTTTGAACTTCCTCCTGAACTCAGCATTTCTAACTTTTTCATGTATCTTTGTTAAAGCCTGCCAGAGCGGTTTGTCAGAATTCTCCTTGTCCTCTGATCTGTGACGGTCAGCCTGAGTATTTAGTACAGAGATTAAGGATTAAAGATTTCTCACCTTTCCAGAGGTAAATTGCAATATTGGGATTACCGGAAAGGTTATGTTCTAGAGGAGAGATCTTGGGTGCCTGCCTCAGATGTTCGGGCTGATCATCTTGTGCGATAGTTTCCTGATTAGCCTAGGGGTCTATGTTTGATAGTTCTTGGGTGTATTCTGTGTCTCTGTGTTTGCCCGTTTATTGACTATTCTTTTAGATCCTGATTCTTTACTTTGCTACTATCCCTGACTCTGTACTGTACTGCCTGATTGGTATCAACCCTGCCTGACCCTCGATTACATTCCGTGTTCCCAATACTTCTGTACACATTTGGTTCCCTTGTCAGTTTAAGACCAGGCAGAATCCAAGTATCAGAGCGCTCCTCCCAAAGTGAAAAGCGGCTGTTATAGGCAGAAGCATTAGCTGTGAATGGAGACCTTGAAGTTTGTTCTGGGTTATGGGATACCTTACGTTACATAAATATCTTTTGTATTGTAGGGCATGCACTGTGGGACCTAGTTATAATGGTGTGTAAAATGAAATTTGCAGAAAAAATTGTGTAAAAAGCTGTGTAAAATAAATAGCAAACTTTATACGATGTGGGATATTGTGCACCATGCAAACGCCAGATTTTCCACAGCTTCAGATCTCTGTAACTAAGTTCTGGCAGATGTTGCTCAAAGAAAAAACTTGTAAAAAATTATGCCTTTTTTATGCCATTTTTTTACACGGTGTAACAAATTATTTTTCCCTTTTTTTATACCACATGAAAAATCTGTCCCAGTATGTACAGTACTAAAAAACCTGGAAAAAATCTGGTGGGCTCTGCCAGCCCAGACCTGCTCTCTGCTTCAAACAAATTCCCCTGACCTCCCTCCCTCCCATTTGTAGTAAGGAAAAAGCTACATGTGGGGGACCGAAGGGGGGTTGCGGCTGGGGGGCCGTTTATGCAGGCAACGCATAAAAAGTCAGATTGTGTGTAGGACATTGTGAAAAGGCCCTTTAATTTCATTGAAATGTTACAAATGCTTTTATTCAGAAACATCTTAGACTTACAAATGAAAATAAATATATGAATATCCTTGTTGACTTGAGCACAAGGTTAGTAATCAATCCAGTTGTTCCAGACACTTAAGTAACAAATAAAAACTCATGTTTACCTTCAACATTTGAATTTGAAAAACTGCTTGTGGGGAAAATGGTACTTAATCATATAGCTCAGATTTCCATCAGTCAACAAACATGTAATGCATGCCACTTACTAGTAGTTAATTGCCTGCTATGCAATTATTATATGGACGTGATGCTACAATTAGACAGAAGATGAGATGACATGACTTACATTATTTGAGAAACTGACTCCATAATTTCTATTTAAAATATATCCTTCCCCTGTGATCCTAGTCATATTTCATGAACAGTCATATTGATTTTTAAGCAATCTTGAAAGTGCTGTTTCAAAGTGTAGCATTACATAAATCTTACCAGCAGTCATTTGAATCTAGAGTTTATTGGGATGATTTATGAAGGACAAGGTGCAAGTGCTAAGGACCACAACATCATATCCTTTAGAAACCACACTTGTAGCTATCCCTTCCAGTGCTACCATCTGTAGTAGGTGCCTTACACCAAATTAAAAATCTGACAGGTGCAGGAAAGTCCTGTACTCAAACCTTACAATGTAGTAATCAAAAAGACCCAGTGTACACCCATGTGCTGGACACCTCCTGTCCCTCTTGTATGCAGAGCTGCTGAGTGCAAGTAGTGCCACATACATGGAGAGGTACAACTCTATGCACTAGGGAAAGTGGGTTTCTGTGACTTTTTGCTATTTGCACAGTGCCCACAGTACAGACTCATCTTTAGTGGCTTTTAAGAGTAATACTGTTAAGTCTCACTGAAACCTGTAGTTCTTCTTCCATGACACCAGCTAATCAGATGTGATTTTGTCAACTAAGTCCTGCCCCTCTTTACACAGCTGAAACTATCTTCTGCTGTAAGAGCTCCTCTCCTGGCTCTTTTGGAGAGTTTACAAACATGGCTGCTGACTACTGCTGCTTCTACCCACGATCTACAACATAAAGGTGCAGCAACCTTTATAGAAGGCTACTTTGTCAACCTTTATATCCTTGGCAACTGTGTGTCATCAATCTGAGTCCTTGGGGCAAATCCACTAAGCGCCGAAGCGCCGAACGCTAGCGTTAATTCGCTAGCGTTTGGCATTTTCGTTACTGCGCAAATTCACTAACGAACGCTGGCGTAGTTTCGCTAGTGTTACTTCGCACTCTTACGCCAGGCGAATTTTCGATAGCGACGTAACTACGCAAATTCACTAACTTGCGCAGTGTACTGAACGCTACCTTTTACGCTAGACTTCCTTCGCCACCTCAGACCTGGCGAAGCGCAATAGAGTAGATAGGGATTGTTTCAAAAAAAGTCAAATTTTTTTCTAAGTCCCAAAAAATGCTGGCGTGTTTTCTACATGATGGGTGATAGGCTGAAAAAGATCGAAAAAATTTTTGGGGCTCCCCTCCTTCCCCCCTACATTTCCTGACTCATGGCAACTTACCTAGACAGTGGGCACATGTGTAGGGCAAAATAAAATTTTTATTTGCTGATTTGAAGGTTTTCTAGGCATTTGTAGTGCAGATACGTGTTCCTCCATTGAAATTTGAATTTCGCGCCGTATGCAAATTAGCCTTCGCTAGCGTAACTTCGCTTTACATAGCGAATCAACGCTAGCGCAACTTCGCAACCTTACGCTACCCCTGAGCGCAACTTTGGATTTTAGTGAATTTGCGGAGCGCTGACGAAACTACGCCAGGCGAAGTGCGGCGAAGCGCGGCGAAGCGCGGCGAAGCGCAGCGAAGTTGGGCCTGGCGAAACTACGAATGTTAGTGAATTTGCCCCCTTGTGTGTGGGGGTGTTGGTCTGAGTTGGTCTTTATCACCATACTTTGTGTGTGGGAAGATTAACCATCTTATCAAACCCATGACCCTCTATATAACTGCATGCACTTTTATCTTCAAGTTAGACTGTATCTGACTGGAACTGCACCTTTATCACTTCATGGCCATTGCAAGTTGCTCTTAACGCAATTGTGGTAACCTTTTGATGCAGCTGAGCTTCCACTTTGACGTACTGTAAATAGAACACCATTGCACTGAAATGTTACTAAGGACAGCACATTTCTTGAGATGCACTCAAGCATTTGCACACTGATGCATGCCTCATTGCGAACCCTGGATTACCGTATGTTTCAGAGGTGGTGGTTAGTGATAAACAAATATTTTTGGCAGGTATGAATTTGCAGCCAAATTCCACATTTCATCCTTGTGAATATTGACAAAATACAATATATTTTATAATAATTTATAAAAAAAATTGCAGCAGGAAATGGCCACAGACTTCAATTCATTCTAGTGGGAAAAGTCATGTGAAAATACACCTTTTTCTTTGAATGCATTTCGCAAGTTTTTGCCATTCATTTTCATACCTCAGGGATCATTGCTGGGCAAAATAATTGCAGAAAAGTTGAGTGACTTCCAGAATGTATTTGTGTTTTCTGCAATCGCTTGCTGTTTTTGAACAAATATTTTTTCTACTAATGGAATCTGCACACAAATAAACTGGTTGTAACCTTTTTTTTCTTCTATAAAAAAAAACAGTTTGTGGGGGAAAAAATACAGTTTAGAAAAATGGAATTGGAGCCAAACAAAACAATTAATTGCAAATAATGCAAGTGAGCTTAGGGTGAATCTCATCTTTTCTGCAACTGCTTCACCCAACAACAATGCTTGAGGCATGATCAATCTACCTCCCAAGTTATGTCCAACGTTGGATTATTATAGGAAATTCTAGCTACAGTTTAAAACAATAAAACAGTGAAATAGCTCTAGTGCAGTAATTTGCTTTTCAGTAGAAGATCCAGACCTTGAATGGCTGTAGCTAATGGCCCTTTGAGCAAAGTGCTCTGCCTTTCCAATTACTGTATCAGCTGCTGCAAATGATTTAAGAAATCAGTTAATATTAAGCTAGAGGATTGCTTCAAAGTGATATAGTAGGTGCACGTATGTGCAGTTTATGCAAAGCATTTCTATCTGTCTTGATGCCCTGAAACCACATTTTATTTCAAGATGCCTAAAGATGTCTTCCTTTGTTCTCATGAGTTTATTAAAGTTAAATTAAAAAGAAAACTGTAAGTAACTGGAATATAATTAACCACTAAACGCATGTTGAGTGTTCTAAAATGATAATATGCCTGTAACAGTGAATAAATGTTCTTTTATAATGATGTCACATCAACCAATAATATTCCTATAATATGGCTGTTAGAGGAACCAGACAGGAGCAATAGTCTCTCTGTAGGGATGACGCAATGATATATATGGTGTCTTGTTTGGTTACAGACAAAAAAAATAAGGATTTTGAAAATAACCAGGACGGAAGCTCCATTTGTAAGGATATTTGCTCATTTAGTTACTGTGCTAGTCCCAGTTCATTTAAACAGTGTGGTGTGCACAAATTTTGCAGACTGAGCAGTCTGTCATCCGGTGTAAAAATACAGTGTAATGCACCAAAAGTGTAGTTTAGTAATAAGGTGGCTATATGAGGGAGGGCAAGCTCAGGTATCCAATCATATCATTTAATGAACTAAAAAATAGAGAACGCTAGAATTTCTTGTAAACACAACAGAACAAAGTCTTTATTATCAAAGCGCCACAGAGATATAATCACTAGTGATGCGTGAATTCATTCGCCAGGTGAATACATTTTCGAATTTGCCAAAGTTTTTTGACACCAGCGACAATTTAGACTCCGGCGTCAATTTAGATGCCGACGTCAATTAAACGGACGCCCGTTGACTTTGTGTATCAAAAATCGGCGTTTCGCAAATTTTTTGCCAGTTTCCCAAATTTTGCGGGAAATTCACTGAATTTCATGGCGAAGCAAAATGGCCCAAATTCGCCCATCACTTATAATCACAGATCCAAACGAGATAGTATTAAAATAAGAGAGATTAGTCACAGCCAAAGGCAGAGACAGCAAAAGGGACCCCTTGTGGAAATGAGGTCACGGGGGGTTCCTAGTACCCAAGGGTGTACTCCATCAAGCCCTAGTGCCTTGTTCAAATTCATTTTGAATAATTCTTAAAGGGATACTGTCACAGGAAAACATTTTTTTTCAAAACTGATCAGTTAATAGTGCTGCTTCAGCAGAATTCTGCACTCTTTTGTGAAAAGCAATGGCAAGGGGACTCCTCAATTGACCCTTCCCTTTCAGCCCTCCCACTGAACCACATTGTTACATACCTTAATAAAACACCAGGAGTCAAAAATGGGGTAAACATTTATTCACATTTTATCAAAAAATAGGATCAGGACCATGCCAGCCTCACTCTAAGACAATATTCAAAGCCTGAATTCCACAAGAGATCGCTACTGTGATCTGCAGTTTCTCAGTGAAGACTTGAGATCAGCACTATGTCATTATATCCACCACTGCGTATTAGGCTGCCTCTACCTACAGAGAAGATGGCCACCCCAAATCTGCTACCAACAGGCACTGAATCTCCCACCATGAGAGAAGTTCAGCCACCCTGTTGTTGGCCCTGAATCTACAGTGTGTGAACCATAGGAGTCTGCCACCTCACACAAGCAGTAGTAGCGTCTGTATCAATCAATCCACGGTGCAGTCACAGGAGAGAATCTCTTTTCTCCCTCTTCTAAATTTCCTGTGCAGTGCTCTGGTAAGGTCTTCCCGCTGCTGTCACAAATAAAACTTAAAATGTATTATCATATATCCACTGTTTTGATCCAGAGGAATGCAAAAAAACCCAGCCTGAAGCCAGTGTTATGTGGCTGCTGGTCATTTGGATCCCTTGTGGTGCAGCCCCTGCTTTTATAGCTCCAGGGCTTTCCTCTACTTTTCTGAACAGGAAGTTTGAGAATGCTACAGCATATAAAAACATATTGATATGGTATTTACTACTTTATACAAAAACAAGAACATTCAATGGGAAAGTAACAATGCCAATATTTGCATGCACTTTATTGAAACCAGGCTTATATTGCAAAATAATAGATTTAAAGGGACATTAAACCAAACCATAAGACTGTCCCACTGTGCCTCCTAGCTCTCTATACAAGTTGATGGAAAACATAATTATCCTTAGAACACGAATAACCAATGAGAAATCTACTGACCAATGCTTAATTCTAGTTGCAATTCTAGTTATATAGATGGCAACTGTAATAGGGCAAGATCATACATTGCATGCATTGACACATTATTCTATAGCAGCTCTTTGGAGGCACTGGACTTTTCATTCTTTACATGTGTACAATCCTGACATTGTAGAATTATTGCTTGATACCTGTGTTGCTGGATATTAATGTTGGCTTGTTTGACCTTGCATCTTGGATCACCCTTCTAAAGCTTGACTTGATTGATTCTTCTGGCTTTGACCTCAGCCCATTTCTGTATGTTATATCTCAGAAAAGTCACCATCACCATCTTTATTTATCACACACAGATTGACTTTCCAGTTTCTTCTCAAATTTTGGCAAGGAAGCAACATTCTAGAATCCTTCAAAAGCAATTAACTTTATAAAACATAATATGACTAATGCTGTTCGCTGCCTTTGAGACATAGTAACATAGTAACATAGTAAGTAAGGTTGAAAAAAGACACATGTCCATCGAGTTCAACCTTTTTTTTTTTTTTGTTTATTAACTACCTATCTGCCAGTTGATCCAGAGGAAGGCAAAAAAAACCCATCTGAAGCCTCTCCAATTTGCCTTAGAGGGGGAAAAATTCCTTCCTGACTCCAAAATGGCAATCGGACTAGTCCCTGGATCAACTTGTACTATGAGCTATCTCCCATAGCCCTGTATTCCCTTACTTGCTAAAAAGCCATCCAACCCCTTCTTAAAGCTATCTAATGTATCAGCCTGTACAACTGATTCAGGGAGAGAATTCCACATCTTCACAGCTCTCACTGTAAAAAACCCCTTCCGAATATTTAGGCGGAACCTCTTTTCTTCTAATCGGAATGGGTGACCTCGTGTCAGCTGGAAAGACCTACTGGTAAATAAAGCATTAGAGAGATTGTTATATGATCCCCTTATATATTTATACATAGTCATCATATCACCCCTTAAGCGCCTCTTCTCCAGCGTGAACATCCCCAATTTGGCCAGTCTTTCCTCATAGCTAAGATTTTCAATACCTTTTACCAGCTTAGTTGCCCTTCTCAGTACCCTCTCTAATACAATAATGTCCTGTTTGAGTGATGGAGACCAAAACTGTACGGCATATTCTAGATGGGGCCTTACAAGTGCTCTATACAGTGGAAGAATGACCCCCTCCTCCCGTGACTCTATGCCCCTTTTAATACAGCTCAAGACCTTATTTGCCCTTGATGCTGCTGACTGGCATTGCTTGCTACAGCCAAGTTTCTCATCTACAAGGACTCCAAGGTCCTTTTCCATAATGGATTTGCCTAGTGCAGTCCCATTAAGGGTATAAGTTGCTTGGATATTTTTACATCCCAGGTGCATGACTTTACATTTATCAACATTGAATCTCATTTGCCACTTAGCTGCCCAGATTGCCAGTTTGTCAAGATCCTGTTGCAAGGATGTCACATCCTGGATGGAATTAATTGGGCTGGATAATTTTGTGTCATCTGCAAACACTGATACATTACTTACAACACCCTCCCCTAAGTCATTAATGTACAAGTTAAATAAAAGTGGACCCAATACTGAGCCCTGGGGGACCCCACTAAGAACCTTACTCCAAGTAGAGAATGTCCCATTAACAACCACCCTCTGTACCCGATCCTGTAGCCAGTTTCCTATCCATGTGCAAACGACTTCATTAAGCCCAACAGACCTTAGTTTAGAAAGCAGTCGTTTGTGGGGCACAGTATCAAACGCTTTGGCAAAATCCAAATAGATCACATCTACTGCCCCCCCACTATCCAGAATCTTACTTACCACATCATAAAATGCAATCAAATTCGTCTGACATGACCTATCCTTCATAAAGCCATGCTGATTGTTGCTCATAATGCCATTCATTAGGACAAAATTTTGAATGTGATCCCTTAACAAGCCTTCAAATCATTTGCCCACCACAGATGTCAAGCTTACTGGCCTATAATTGCCAGGCTGAGATCGTAATCCCTTTTTAAATATTGGAATAACATCAGCTTTTCTCCAATCCATAGGCACCATACCAGATGACAGTGAATCTGAGAAAATCAGAAATAAGGGCTGGTCTAAAACTGAACTAAGCTCTCTTAGAACCCGGGGGTGTATGCCATCAGGCCCTGGAGCCTTGTTTACATTAATTTGTATTAAAGCTTTTTGAATCATATCCTGAGTCAGCCACTGACTAGATTGAGCTGAACCATTCGTGCAGTTATTAAGTGAGCCTGTGAACCCAGACTCCTCTATTGTATACACTGAAGAAAAGAACTGATTTAACACATTTGCCTTATCTGTATCTGTTACAACCATACTGGTACCATTATTTAATGGAGCAACACTCTCAACCTGCATCTTTTTACTATTAATATATTTAAAAAACTTTTTAGGGTTAGTTTTCACCTCCACCGCAATTAACTCTTCATTTCTTTTCTTAGCCTTCCGGATTGCTGATTTACAACATTTATTACAGTGTTTATATTCATTAAATGCAGCTTCTGTCCCTACAGATTTGTAGTTTTTAAATGCCTTTCTTTTCTTTTCCATTAACATCTTTACCTCTGTATTAAGCCACACAGGATGATTCTTAGAGCTTCTACGTTTAGTCCTTAAGGGAATAAATTGAGAACAGTAATGATTTAATATCATTTTAAAGGACAACCATTTCTGTTCTGTGTTTTTAGCTGAAAACCTAATGCCCCAATCAATGCTCTGTAGGGCAGCCCTCAAGGCACTAAAATTAGCTTTGGCAAAATTCATGGTTTTTGTTACCCCAGTATATTTTTGTTTTTTGCACCAGACATTAAAAGATATAACATTATGGTCACTATTACCCAGGGGTTCAATGACTTGCACATTTGCTATAAGTTCTGGGTCATTTGAGATCACTAAATCAAGAATAGCATTTTTTCTGGTAGGCTCCTCAACAACCTGTGCTAAAAAATTGTCGTGCAATAAGTTTATAAACTTGTTCCCATTAACTGATCTAGCAGTACCGTTGCTCCAGTCAATATCTGGGTAATTAAAATCCCCCATTATCATTACTTTACCTAAACTAGCAGCCTTTTCTATTTGCATTAGGAGCTTTGTCTCTTCCTCCTCACTTACATTAGGGGGTTTATAGCATACTCCTACAATTAATTTGCTGGATTCTTTACAATTGGTGAAGAACTCCACCCATACGACTTCTGGCCCCTCATTTTCTAACATAACCTCCTCCTTTATATGAGCTTTTAAATCCTGCCTAATATACAGACATACCCCTCCTCCTTTTCTATTGCCTCTGTCCCTCCGAAACAAAGTATAGCCACTGATATTTACTGCCCAGTCATGCGACTCATTCAGCCATGTTTCGGCCACACCAATCACATCATATTTTCCTTCCATCACCAGCAGCTCCAGCTCTCCCATTTTACCAGTCAGACTTCTTGCATTTGTAAACATACATTTAATACTGGCACCATATTGAACATATGACATGTGGTCCTCCCTATCCTTAACAGTATCCCTAGCCAAATCTCCTCCCCCATTTTCCCTTTCTTTGCCCACTATCTCATCTAACCTGTCTACCACTGAATCTTTTACTGAACCCTCCCCCCCCACACCTAGTTTAAAATCTCCTCCAACCCTCTAGCCATCTTCTCTCCCAAAACAGCTGCCCCATCATCATTGAGGTGCAGCCCATCCCTAGCAAAGAGCCTGTAGCCGACTGACCCTATCTGTGCTTGTCAGTTATGATACCTTGATACATTTTTCCTGTCTTGTTTGTCCTGTAACTAGGGTTGACACCTGCCTGTTATTTTGCTAGGTGGCAATTTAATTTACTTTTGTAAAAATGGTGTTTGATTTTTGAAATATTATTAATAGGGCAGAAATATGAAAATATAGGTCTTATTTCTTTCCCAGAAAAGGTGGAAACCCTACCTGTATCCTGTGGAAGTTTGGCTCTCCCATTACCTTATCACAATATTTCTCTTACCCAATAATTTGGTTCCGTTTAAGGCCAGTAAACCTCACAGGTAAAATGGATTGAAAATCAAACAAGTTAATACTTTTGGCTTGAACAATGCGATTGGTTTGTACATATTGCCTCTTTCTTTAAAGGTATTTGCTTCCAAACAGAATCCTTGTGCTTCTGCATATTTGCTCCAGGCAAAAATGCACCCATTCAGTCTGTCTGATGAAGTCTATGTGCCTTTTGATGAGGGAAATTCCCAGAAACATCAGTAAGTGATTTATGCCTAAAGGAACACAGGTAAATATCAAATTAATGTGTGGAAATAAAGTAATCCCAGCTCCGACACTTTTGATCGCAACCTGTGTATGATTACAAGTTCGGTCACACCTGGCAGCAATTATGCTGGAATTGTGTGAAAAAATGCTGCATTGTGGGTAAAGTCATAATTTGCATCCAAAATTGCACTTTGTATACTTTTGGTTGCAAATGATCCCTGTTATGCCTCATTACTATTTCACACTGTTTTCAATTGTAAGCAAATTTATATGAATGTATGACTGGAATGAAATAATGTATATTTTTATACAATGGTTCTTAATAGTGGGCCACTAAATGACAGTGCTCTATTGCAAGTTTGTACTCATAAGGGCTCATTTACATAGCCCCAAGGTAGAAAAGCAAAAGCAGGGCAAGCCCTGTGTTTAGTACAGGGCCTCATTGCACCAGAATTACATGCAAGTCAGTACAAAGGGAGGGATGGCCCATGTGCCTCCATCTTCACACCACTCATGAATACAGCACTGATGAGCATGGGGAGCTCTGTATTCATGGGGCTAACAGCAGGTGTCTGCAAACAACAACATTCTGCAACAAATGGCAGATAACGCCACTTTTTAAACACTGCACATTGCCTGAAGATGAATATAGTAAGCATACTGGTAAAAGTACCAAAACTATTAAGCAATTTGTTTTTGGAACTTCCAAGGGTCACATACTGCTAACTAGACAACAATTAACATTTCCTATCAAAAACCTATGATGCCCAACACTCTGTATCTGGTATTGAAAAGTATAACTAGTTAAAAATGCATAAACCTCCTTCTGTAACGGGCAGGCAGGGAGTGTATGATGTCTGGGATGGAACCTCAAAACTTCTGGGTGAAATCTACAAAACATTGGGATTACTCTCACTAATAGCGGTGATAAAAAATAACATGCAGCTCAGAAACATTATAGCATTGGGTTATTCCCAGCATGTAACTCAAACATATTGTATATCCGCTCTACAAATCCAGTATTTATAACATGACTTATCAGATCCATCTTTAGTACAGTGTCTTTCTGTACACATTTATTACCATTTTATTATTTATTTACTTACAGGATGTCCCTGCTGTCTTATGTTGATTTTGTGTTCATCCCTGTACAATGCATATTGATGCACATTGCCTATAGGTTAGCATCTTGTTGAAGTATGAATAAAATATTTAGTTGCTCTGTAAATAAAATATTGGCTAGATAAACTTGCCCTAAGGATGGCTTTACATCCTTCTAACATTCATATCAGCAGCACGGCACACAATAATTCTCCAGCCCCTGCCTCAATTCTAGCCACACTATTAGATTAGTTCTCCCATGAATGTTTCGTATTGGGAGAACACATCAAAATACTTTGCTCTGCTTTGTATCTAAACTGGGGTAGTTATTGTAAAGTGACTTGCTGTCTGCTAGTTTCAAAATAAACAAACAGTTCAGCAAAAATAGAACTTGTTCTTGCGTTCAGACTCCCTTATAAACTGAATAGCAGCAAGGGAGAAAACTCAGACAGAAAAGCTTATTTAGAATATCTTTTTAGCTTTTGTGAAAATAGGCACGTATAGAACATAATATATGTATGCTCTATAAGTATTATAACAATTTTAAATATTAAGTATTGTGTCATTATTGGCATTATTTTAAAAAAAATGGAATGAACACAGCCCTCCTTACGTACTGTGCTTGTGGGTATTTGTATATAATTTGTATGTTTGATGTATGCTCCCTTCAATTATGCAATGATGCTCAATGCCTATTGAACTCAATGCATTTTGCATGAAAAGAAGTACAGTGATAAAACAGCCCCTGACTTCAATGTATTTTGCTCAAAAAAGGAAAAAGGTTCAAAAAATGCTCATTGACTTCAATGCAAATATTATAACAAAGATTCGCTCGTCAATAGTGTCAAAGACCCTCTCAAGGCCTGTGCCTTCTTGCACATAAATGAGAAAAGACAAAATTGCTTTATTTGTCAATACAGACCATATACAGTAAAGCTGGCCATAAAGATTATTAAAAGATCTTTTTGTTATCGTGAGACCACAATTATCTCGAAACATTCGTTTAAATGTACGATTTGTCCATCAACTAAAAAGATAATTTCAAGTTGTGGTGTTTATACAAATGACATTTAGATGTCACTGTGCCCAGACTTATACTGTGCATACTTCATACAGCTTAAAAGTGAAAGTTATTGTTGTGAAATGGCTGCATGAATCTGCTAATAAAGCACCATTATACTCTACTCATCCTCGGCTACCCAAAACATAACAAATGGCGAAAAGGATGGCTCTTCTACCTCTGCAGCAGCCTGCACCTTTTCTTTCAAACCCTCATAAACCTAGCATACCTTTTACTGATTGGATCCGTATGTCTGAAAACTACATTATTGCTGCTGACCAAGGGGAGATTTCTGCTGCTAGAAAGCGTGCTTTACTTATTCACTGCCTGGGAGCAGAGGAACAGCGTATATTCTATACATTACCATTAGCTGATGATACTTATGAAACTGCTCTTACTGCTATAAAGAACTTTTTCGTGCCAAGAGTAAATGTGGTTGCTGAAAGATATAAATTCCGCCAATGTGGACAACATAATGGCGAATCCACAGAACAATTTGTAGAGAGCTGGTTGTTACCTGTGAGTTTGGTAATCTAATAGATGAAATTCTAAGAGACCAAAAAGTGGAAACACAAACTGAACCCGCATTAGAGAGAGACTGCTCCTAGAGCAAGATTTAGCCCTTGCAAAGGCTATTACAGTTGCTAGCCAAATTGAAATAGCAGTGGCAAAGGCTAAAACTCTCAGTCAGGGAACTGCTGGGAATGTACAGATTGTGAATTCAACATGGTGGCCTAATAATGCACAGTCACAGGCAAAATACAGTGCTAAGGAAAGGGATTCACCTACACTGCAAAACCATGCAGCAAATACAAATAAAAAAGACTGATTTCGATGTGGTTCAACACAACACACTGCAAATCATGTTACATGTCCTGCAAAAGCTTTACAGTGCCGCAAATGCAAAAAGGTAGGACATTATACTAAGATCTGCCGTAGTTCTGCTAAAGATGTCCATGAAGTCACTACTACAAATGTCACAGTATTAAGTGTGGATAGAGCTGGTACATTTATTCCAGACAAGTTTATATGCACTGTCAGTGTCAGTACTGCTTCTGCTGACAAGGGACACTCCATTAACCTGATGCTTGATACAGGTTCAGCTGTTTCTATACTACCAAAGGGTATTTTCTTGAAATACTTTGCAAAAGATCCGCTTGCTGCACCTGCCCTGAAACTGGTCAGTTACTTAAAGGACCCAATCCCTGTGCTTGGTTGCTTGCCAGTGACTCTACAATGTGAATCAAATACTGCAAAATGTGACTTTTACATTGTGAATAAGGGTACTGCTATACTTGGAAGGGATCTCTTTGCTGTATTAAACCTACAATTAGTTGATGGTCTCATTACTACAGCACCAGTGCCTGCCACACAGCCAATGTCTAAAATTTCACCACAAAGCAACACTTCACTGGGCTGTGCAAAGAACTTTGTACACAAAGTTAAGTTGAGACCAGATGTAAAACCAATACCATTTCCTGATTCAGCATGGGAAAAACTTGCTATTGATATTGTGGGTCCTTTTACAGATGCTCCTATAGACTGCAGATTTGCTATAACCTTGATAGACTATTAAAGTAAATGGCCTGAAATTGCATTTGTTTCTCATATAACATCAGCTAGCCTACAGTAATAACATTTATGTTTACGGTCTTCAGCATAGAAGGTAATCCAAAGGAGCTAATATCAGACAACAGACCACAGTTTGTCTCATATGAGTTTGAATTCTTTCTGAGAGAGAGGAATATTGTGCATAAGAAATCTTCAGTGTATTACCCACAAGCAAATGGAGAAATCAATCGATTCAACAGAAGTCTGAAAGAAGCACTACAGACAGCAAATCTTACTGGGAAATCTTGGAAAGTATTTACAACAGAGTTCCTACAATACTACAGAGCAACGCGCCATGCAACAGCCCAATCATCTCCAGCTGAATTATTACATGGCAGACAGATGGGCACTAAGTTACATGTTGCAGACATCAAACTTCCACAAAATACTGTGGTAACAAAATCGTCTACTGCTGACATGCTGGTCATACTCAAAATATGCCTGATAAAGGGGTTTATCCCCGAAACATTGCATGCTGCAATAAACTTAAAGCAAGGGTTCATCCTGCCAGCATTACCCTGTGTGCCAGAGGTTCTCTTTGTGCCATAGTTCTGTAAAGCACCACAGTGGGATCTTCTCTTTTTCCTTCTTCACATCAGGTGTGTACAGTATGTGCAGTAAAGTGAAAAGCCAAACTTTAAACAAAAAGCACCTTTCTCACTCTACTGTGCCTGTATACTGTAGGCCTAGGGGGCCTTTGAAACATGAAGAAGCAGAAGACAATCACTCCCAGACTGTTGCAGTTTTCTGCTAACAGAAGCATCAACCTGGGGTAACAGGTAAGCTATTATAATCATTGGGGGCAATCACATTGAAAGCTAATAGTAAAGTACAACTTTTTTTTGTGACTACTTTTGTAATGAAAAATACATTGGAATCTATGGGCGTTTTTTCACTGTGACGTTTTCCACAGTGACTTTTTCTGTGCAGAACACATTGGAGTCTTCAGGTGTTTTTTTGCGGCAAAAGGTTGAGTGTCCAATTTTTTTTGGAGGTATCATGAAAATATTGACCAATGACAAAATGCAGAAATCTGCCGTAAATCCATACCTGGTGAAAAATAAGGCAAATCTCCTCCCCCCTTGCAGTTAATCTTTTGAAAATAGTATGAAGAAAATGTAATGTGTATAACACTACATAGTTGGCTGTTATAGTATATCTATTACAGTTACACTTTTGTGGCAATTAATGTCAACACAAGGTTTAAATTCTGGTGCAAGTAAAGTGTACTAAATGACACATTGCTCTGAAAGAGTCAGTGATTCACTTGATTATAACAGAGTGGTGCTGTTCCTGCCTTGATTTTGACCAGTTGTATCTGTTTAGCTTCGGGTAATTCAATCTGTTCCTATTATAGTGTATATAATTGGACATCTTCCTAACTGCATATAACTGCAGGGCTTTGTTGTACAGATAATCAAAGGAGAAAGGGTTTGAAGCAATATTTGATACTGTGCTGGTGTTATAAACAGTGGAATGATGAAGAAGCAGCAGCAGCAAGAAGGTAAGTTCAAGGAAATAACATTTTGTTTATATCATAATAGGATAATTGTATAATGCACTAAACCATATGAAATATTATATAAATGACTGATACAGAAGTAGACAAATGCCTGTTGCGATTATACTATAATATAAAAATCGGTGTAAGAGAGGTATATAAAGCACATGACATGAAAGGGAGACTGCTTGAACAGAGAGGGGGAGAACAAGCCAGGAGGGGGAGTGCTGATGACAAGGGAAACAGAAGCACAGAATTGGTGTATAAAATCATGAGTACAACGCATTGATCAAGCACAACAGCAAACATTATGCCTATAGTAGAAAGGACAGAAAACAATACAGAAATGGAAGTGCAAGGCTTAGTTGTTAATCACTGCTGAGGGAGGCATAAATTCCAGAAGAATAAAACTAAGTGAAAGAGGAAAATCAGCATTACACAAAGCATTAATAGGAGTAACTAGCAAAGGGCATAAGCGAGCCAGGAAGATAGATGGAGAGCCTACTGAAGCTAGACTCCACCTCTGCTGCACCTGAGTGCTTAAGGGAGCTGTCCATCCCTCAGTGCTGGATGTTCATTCTGCTAGTAGCACTCAAGAGCTCCTGCCTGATTCTGTAAAATCATATCATTTCCCAAATCTCCAGAGGAGAGCACATTCCTAACATACTGAATTTTATGAAGACTATAACTAAGAAAACATGAAAAGGATCATTGCTGCATGAAAATTGTAACTGGAATTCAGCACAAGAGTACCACAGCTAACCCAGTTCCAAATACATCCGCTGCTTTTCAAGACTCTAAGAGAAACTTTGATGGGGTTGGCTGAACTGACACAGATAAATCAGCCACAGGAAAAGAAAACTGACAGATTGTCAGGTATTTATTTTTAGTCAGAACATTGCTTTGCTGACATGGCATAGTGTTAAATTTGCTACAGAGATTACTGATAAGATAATTGGAACGTGCACTTTTCAGTCTGTGGACATACCCAAACTTAAGCCTAACAAAAGTCACGATAACTAGAAACCTAATTTGAAGGTGTATAACTTGCAAGTTTGTGCTCACATTTTTATACACGGACTATGGAAACTCTCTAAAGAAAGCCCTGAACTTAAAAACCAGGAAAGCAGTTGTGGATCTACCGGTGGCTTCGCTGTAAAGCAATATCTGATGATTCTTATGGCTTGAAGGTAAGAAAACCTACTGCTGATCAGCTGGTGTTTCTTTGCATGATAAAATTGCTACTTACAGGCTCAAAATGGCAAGTGAAAAAAAGAAATCTCAGCATGCTTTAATATTAAATGTATGCCATTAAATATAAATTAACTTAATGTTCACAAACGGAACTATGAATCTGTAATGTTGTTACTGCTAATATAATACCTTGATATTTTTAGAAACCATTACTTTTAGTTGTGGAAAGGGTCAAAGTGGCATAAACAAGTTCATTTGTCTTGAAATTATTAGACATAAAGCATGTTAACAGTATGTGACTCATTGTCATTAAGTGAGGACAACACTTCTCACTGAATAGTTTACTACTGGATCATACATTATCACATCAAGATGCACACAAATCACAGTGTCAGACAGTTTTTTATCTATGTCTCTCATATGTCCATCTCTCTTTCCCTTATGTGTTTGTCTGTCTGTTTTTCATTTAATATATCAAGTAGGACAAGAGACCAAAGTGCATGTATTATTCTTAAAAAATGTGTTTTATATATATATATATATATATATATATATATATATATATATATATATATATATATATATATATATATATATATATATATATATATATATAGATATATATAGATATAGATATACAGTATATATAGATATAGATATATATAGATATATACTCGTACCTTAAATAGATTGCATTGGTGTGTTGTTACTTCACTTAAATTAATAAATGACATATGTATAGACAGGTTCATAATTATGTGTGTCTGTACTGTGTGTAATTGCTCTGCAAAGAGAGATGTTAATAAGAAAAGGAGGTGAAATGACAGTGAGTAAGTGAGTTAATTTAAAAACTACGGTTCCTATAGCAATAAGGACTCAAGCTCTTTTATGTTGGTGGGAGATACAAAGAATACAAATGGTTTTTGTCTCGTATAACAACCTTTAAATGAACTCTAATTAATTGGGCAAAGTGTGTTTCCTGCACTGATCATTTAGCACTGATTCCGTTGGGCCAAATAGTCAATGCAGTATATGCATTTTGAAATGCTACACTGCATTATACATAAGTTTGGGATCCATTATCAGGAAACCCGTTATCCAGAAAGTTCCAAATTACGGCAAGCCTGTCTCCATTTTATACATTAAAAAAAATCATTTCCTTTCTTTAATTTCTATGATTTCTGTAATAATAAAACAGTACCTTGTACTTGAGCCCTCCTTATTGGAGGCAAAATCAGCCTATTGGGTTTATATGATTTTCTAGTAGACTTAAGGTATGAAGTTCCAAATTCCGAAAAGATCCAATATCTGGAAAGCCTCAGGTCCTGAAGCATTCTGGATAACAGGTCCCAAACCTGTATACTGTAAATGACCCAAAGTGTTAGCCTTTTGTAATGCTTTGTTCTGATTTAAAAAAAAAAAAAACATGTTTATAAATTCACCTTTTGCTGAATTGGAAAGGCTTTCCTTATTTCATATAACAGTTAATGATAATCTATTGCAAAAATTAAAGTTTAATATAAGCTTCATTATACTGAAGTAATAATCTTTCTAAATACAATCAATTAAAAATTCTGTACTGTTTCTGAAATAATCAAGTTCATCTTCACTATTCCTCTCTCAGCATCTGTTTCTCTTCATTCTCTCTTCATGCAGCAGTTGAGTGTCAGATATTCAATGACAGTTAGATCCAATATATCTTATAGGGGGCTCCTTTTGCCTAGAAGATATATTAGAGCTCACATTAAAATCAACAGACATGTCTCTCTACATGCAGGATTTGTGCAAAAGGCAGTTACTTTCTTAGATTTTGTTTGTACTGCAATCAGTTATTTGAGTGAGCTCTAATACATCTGCTAGGAAAGGAGCCCCCTATAATATATATTGGATCTGTCAATGAATATCTGACACCTAACTTCTGCAAGAAGACAGAATAAAGAGAAACAGATGCTGAAAGAGGAATAGTGAACATAAACTTGATTATTTCAGAAATGATGCAGAATATCGATTGTATTTACAAAGTTTCTTATTTCAGTATGCCGACGCTTTAAACACGTACAGTAGTTTAGTTATGTGCTGTAGTTTTGAAATGAAATGACATTTAGGCAGATATATGATGCCAAGTTATTTATTTAATCATGTGCTGTACCAACAAGTAACAGCAATAAACATATAACAATAGGGTTGTTTTACTTGCATTGTTTTCATTTGAATGCATTTAATAATTCATTCCCTGGGGTTTTTCAGTTCCATGGAATGTTAGTCCTTAGCACTGCCCCCAAGCACTATCACCCCAGTGAATAAAGTTCAACTGATTTGACCAAAAGTGAACATTAATACAAATTGACACACTGATCAAAGTAGTAAGTGGTTTGATAAATGCATGAATTCATTCAACACTTTTCTGACTGTCAGAAAACATTTCCTTTCTGTCAGGAAAGTGTTAACAGCTGGGGTAAAATTTCAAAATGCTGAGAATTGTTTACCAGTTCAACATATAGGGGCAGATTTATCAAGGGTCAAATTTCGAGAGTTAATAAACCCTCAAATTCGACTTGAAGTAAAATCCTTCTAATTCAAATATCGAATTCGAAGGATTTACCGCAAATGAAAAACGAAAAATCGTTTGAACGATTTTAAGCGATCGATTGAAGGATTTTTATTCAATCAAAAAAAGGTTAGAAAAGTGCTGGGGAAGGTCCCCATAGGCTAACATTGCAGCTCGGTAGGTTTAAAGTGGCGAAGCATGAAGTTGAAGTATTTTTTAAAGAGACAGCACTTCGACTATGAAATGGTCGAATAGTCTAATAATTTTTACTTCGAATCGTTCGAATCATTCGATTTATTTTCATTCAAATTCTTCACTCGAGCTTAGTAAATCTGCCCCCTAATATATCTGCCCCATAGTTTCAACAAACACAACAATATTATCCATATCAAGTTGTTCTTTGAATGTAAAATAAGTCGAATTTACAATATGTAATACAGCATGCAGCTATCAGGAGATAAATATTAAAAGGGTAATGTAATAGCAGGCACATAGATTACTAACCATTTGCCCCCAGTTTTCAAACAACAGTTGGCTTACTGGTTGCTGTGGGATACTAGGACAACAGAGACAGTCATAACACAAGTGTATTTTTGAGTGGTGGTCTATCTGTCAGCCCACCATGTGCTTCACCCACAGCTCTTCAATAACATTAGCAACAGTGACAGGTAAAAACAGGTGATTTGTCACTGTTTTCTGCTTGATGACACAGAGGTCAAATACCTCAGGTGCCATAGGACTGATCATGCTGTTGCTCAAGATGTGGTGCAGTTCAACATTTAACATATGGCACTCTGGTTATATTGAGTTTGCTTTCTCCAATATACCACCAGGAGCATCAGTTTTACTTGCAGATTTAAAGACATCAAAGAAATTAAATTGTTTGTGTGTTGATTTATCTTTCTCCAGAGACTTTCTCAGTTTTACCATGAAATAATATGAGATAACCGTTCTTTAATACCGAAGGGAGGTTTTGCTGTCTCGATTCACTCTACTTGTCTTATTGCTGTCCACTGAAATGTTCAAATCATTTTCAATAAATAACTAACTAGCATTAAAATGCAAACATTCCCACACACACGCAATGTTATGGTTGAAAAGAGAAAAACACATTCAGATACTGTATATACAAAACCAGAGTACTGGCACAGCTGCCAATAAATTCAAATATTTCAAGAAAACTGCAAAAAGGACATATTCCTTTTATGTTGTACAGTATAGCTGGCAAGCAGGTTTGTTGGTTAATACCTTACCAAATTGGGATGGGAAAAGTGAAACATTTTGTGTTGGTTGTTTACAAACTCTTCTTGCAGTATTATTATGTAAATGCTTATTGGTGAGACCCCATCTTCTTCAACTTCTCATTGTTGAGTGTCCTTGGTACTTGTTCTGTGTCCAAATTAGGGATGCACTGAATCCACTATTTTGGATTCGGCCGAAATGTTTTACTTCTTGTTTTGTGACAAAAAGTCATGCGATTTCCCTCCAGCCCCTAATTTGCATATGCAAATTAGGATTCAGAATTCTGTTCAGCTGGGCAGAAGGATTTGGCCGAATCCTGCTGAAAAAGGCTAAATCCTGGTCAAATCCCGAACCAAATTCTCGTTTCGGTGCATCCCTAGTCCAAATTAAAGGTAAAGACATTGACACCAGTAAAGTTGCAGTAAAATTTTATTGTAGGGCCCAGGGCAGAATAGGATCAATTGTTTTGAGACTATAGTGTACCCTCATATCCTCATATTTCTATTTGCAATAAACTCCACCATTTTTAAATCATACATGGATCTTTAAAAAAAAGTTTTACCTTCTTTCATTAAAACATTTTTACAGTATATCCTTTATTCATCACATGTTACAAAATATACAATTAGGGGCAGATTTATCCAGGTTCGAAGTGAAAATGTAAATTTTTGAATTAGAAATTTAAATTAGAATTTTTGTTTTTTTTTATGGCCAAACCTGTGAAATTCGACTAGGGAGTAAATTCAATTTGAGTTTTTTTTTTTTTTAAAAAAAATTGAATTTGATTTTTTGGAATGTATTATACACTGGCACTTTAAAAACTCAAATTCGACTATTCGTCACCTTAAACCTGCCGACTTGCTGTTTTTATCCTATAAAAGATGTCCTGGGATCATTTTGAAGTTGCTTGCAGCCTTCCTAACATTTTTTTTCGGAGAAAAAACTTGAATTGAGTTTTTAAAATTTGAATCAAATTCGATTCGAGTTTGCAGGTTGATCCTATTCACCCTACTTTGAAAAAGTGATTTTTTAAATAAATTTTGAGTTCATGGGAGTTTATTGGAGTTTTAACTCGAAATTCGACCCTTGATAAATCTGCCCTTAGTGTGCAATAGTCAAAGGCTGTTAGACTTTGCTTTAAAGAAAATGGTTATTAATTGATTGTATCTTGCTGTTTTGCTATTTTGTCATTGCAAAATTAAAAATATTGTACAGGTTTTTGTTAATGTTAGGGATCAGTGCTTGCAGAATCATTATTAAAGTTTTTAAAATTGATTATGCAAAATGCATATAACATCGATTAGATATATCATCTATGCAATAATAAAGTGAACCTCAACCAGTGGCTCGTGTGTGGAACATGTTGCTCACCAACCCCTTGGATGTTACTCCCAGAAGCCTGAAGGCAAGTTATTATTTTTGAATTCCTGGCTTGGAGGCAAGTTTTGGTTGCATAAAAAACAGATGCAAATAGAGAATCCTATAGGCTGCCGGACTACAGAGTGACTACCAATACCCAATCACATACTTTTTTAATTGTTCATGCTTGCTTTGCTCCCTAACTCTTTTTACATCTGAATGTTGTTCATGTGTAAGATAGATTGGGGACCCCAGCAAAAGAATATAGAGTACCCTATTTGTCACTTCAAAATTGTAATAGGTATTAGGTTTTATAAGCTAAATAATCTAAATAATTATTTGAACTGATTTTTGGCATTTGGAGTTTATGATTATTGTGGAGATAACAATTACATTTTAGACTGAATGATACCTTCTTTAAATCAACATATGGTTGATTTTAAAGCAGTCACATAAGGAGGAGAACGGTGGTGTTTACAGTAAATTTTTAAAAAAATGCAGCATTCAGCCTCTCAACATAATAAATATTACTAGGGGGTAACAGGGGGTTTTATTTAAAAAAATTGCCCTGCCAGCACTTGGACACTTACTCTGGAAGCTCCCAATGCAAGCCACCATGTCGTCCACAGCGCATGTGCATAACGTGCTTCTGACGTCACACACATGTGCATAATGCGCTATTGCTGCATTTGCTTATTATGAGCATGCATGTGCCCCAACATGGCTGCTCGAATCAGGAGCTCCCTCCCAGTGTGAATGGCTTAGCCCTGGCAGGGGCATTTTTAAAAAAATATATAATCTATTTTGCCAACAGAAACCTTTAAAGGATATGATGAATGGGGGGAAAGCATTATTAAATTATATAAATGGTATAGGCATGACTAGACTAGACTTTTTTTTTAATGCATTTTTATTTATTTATTCTATTTCAGTGTAGATTGTATTTGTTTAAACTCCAGTAGATCAAAACCAATGGGTCAATTTACAAAATATAAAAGAATATAATGAGGCAGCTCTCAAGATTTGCTGGAGATTGGATTTCTAATAGGAATACTTAGCGTTCCCTAGACATTGAGCTTTACTTGATTAGAACATCTAATTTAACCAATCTTTTCCACCTACAATCCAGTGAATTGTCTACCACACAAAGCTATTCCTCTACTTGTACATATCTATACAGCATGGGGATCAACTCCATACAGACACACATTTTTCATTGTCTCTCTGTATAACGTCCCTGGAAAACAGTACCCTACTGGAAGCGAGTACAAATTTATTATTCCACTCGCTGTCATTTTCTGATCCATGTGCTATATTCACATTTCTAAAAAAAACAATGCTTTTATTCTATAGAATATACATTATGCCAGAAAAATGTAAAATCAGATAAATAACTAGTGACCTTTTAATCATAACTGGAAAAGGAACTATACTACAGCCACTATAGCACATATTTACAAATTCACTAAAATATATTTAGACACCAACAATCAAAAAAGGGCTTTCGGGAAATTGACCTATCTCAAACACAACTGTACTGGACAAATTCACTTTCAAGGAATGAAAATAATAGTATCTAGTCAATACCAAATCATTGCCCTGCAAATTCTATATCAATATTCCTTAACGCCTCTGTGATTCTTCAAAACGGCCTTTAAGAAGCACCCACTTGCATTGTATGTCAAGTGAAAGAAGCAACTATGGTTCACTGCCTACGACTTTGTTACGCTATTAATTGTTTTTGGCTGGAATTGTATTATATTTAACATAAATATTGGGAACCAAACAGAACCTGCCCTTACTGAATGTATAAAAAGGGGCATACATTAACTTAGAGGCCTATTTATCAAAATTAAAATTTGTTAATTTTTTAAATAAACTCAAAATTGTACTGTACTGTCTGCTTATCTAATAAAAAATGTTTGTTATAAAAAACTTTATCAAATAAAACTGTGAAAAATAACTCAAATGCATCCCATTTGTATTCTACTCATCATTTTCAATGGATTACCAACTCTCAACATCATTAGAAGAATTCAAAAAACTTGAATTAAAAAACTACTTACATATTGCCAAGGACTACTTCCACTGATTTCTACCTAACCGTGGTAGCTTTTAGATACCAATTTTTTTGGTGCTTAATAAATCTACAACTCAAAGCTACCAAGGTTTGAATTTAAGTTTTTGCTAAAAAAACTGAAACTTTGATTAATGTTTAAAAATTGGCAGAATCAGATGCAGCTGTGATTGGTTGAGAAGGAATGAGTTATGGCAGGAGAAAGCAGGGCTGGGGGTGGAGAAAGAGAGGGATGTGATGTCAGAGGAAGAAGCAGTTCATCTTGTAAGCAGGTAGAAACATCCCATCCACCCTCCAAATTTTTTTGCATATTTATAGTATGTCAGGACTTTCTCTTCTTTATGTTCTCTATTATCTATTAATATAATAATATAATAAATTATCTATTAATAACCGAACATGGATGTTCCTGCATGCACTGTTATATTGAGGTGTAAGTACAGTTATACAGTATAAACGTGAGAGTCTGCATGGTATTATTCATGTTAAATGAATGTCAAATGCTTGATCCAGGTAATGTTTCCAATTGCCATTGGGCTCAGGAAGGAAATTGTTTTCTTGAGGCATATTGGCACTGGCTTCAGGCTTGTTTTTTTTTGGCCTTCCTCTGGATCAAAACAGTGAATATATGATGTGCATTTTAAGTTTTATTTGTCACAGCAGTGGTAGGACCTTGCCAGAGTACTGCACAGGTAAATTTAAAAGAGGGAGAAAGGAGGTTTTCTCCTGTGACTGCACAGTTGGTCGATTGATACTGACACTACTACTGCTTGTGCTAGTAGTAGTAATGAAAACCTGCTTGGATATCATTTAGACTGTCACTGTTGGCACCCAACACCAGAACAAATGCCAAGCACCCTGGTCTGGGCTCGTGCTTCTCCTGTAGTGTGACCGCCTTTGGCCTCGGGAGGAGTCCTCAGCTACTTGGATGCCACCAGGACTTAAATGAGAGGTGCAAGGTTAGAGGTTCTGGATAGACAGAGGGGCACGACTGTTAGCTAGAGTCTTTAGGCCGAGGGTCACGGTACAAAACAGGAAACCAGAATCGTCGTCAGAACAGGCCGGGTCGAGGCAGGCAGATGTAAATCGTAATCAGACAGGCAAGGATCAAAACCAGGTAATCATTCAGACAGGAGAGTTCAGCAGAAGGGGTAGTCGATATTCAGGAAAGGGTCAAATATAGAGGTCAGGATAGTCGATAGCCAGGCAGGTGTCAAAACCAGAATCAGAATACTAAATACAAAAGCTCACAAAAGCACCAGGAACAAGATCCTATCACGGGCAAGGTCTGTGTGGCTTTAATAAGCCTTTTATAGTTTTCAAAATTGGCGCCATTTAATGATGACGCCAGCGCGCCTGCGCCTTTAAATACCAAGAAATACCCTTATGGAACCAACATGATGTTTGACACAGAGCGGCGTGGTGGGCGTCCCCGCTGGTAATTGCTAGTAAGCATGGCTTGTTTCACCTGTTGCCAATCTGACCACAGGTGATTTGTGGAAGCCATTTGACTGGCGTTAAAACCCCCTACTCAGCTGTAATTCATTGCCCAGTATAGGTCTATATTATATAGTTCCTGGGTGTGTTATATCGTCAGATCCTGTTTATTGACCACTGCCTGACCTTGGCCGTGCCAATCTGCTGCCTGAACTGACCCCTGCTTGCATTTTACTATTCTTTGGAATCTGATTTGGTACTACGCTTCTGATCGGTGTATGACACTCGTCTGTGATCTTGACTATGCTTCTGCTTCCTATATTGGTATCATACAGTCTGTTTGGGTTTGACCCAGCCTGTCCTCTGACCTTGCTCCTTGTTCTTTGTTCCAGTTATACGTTACAGTTCCCTTGCCGGCCCAGAGCTGTCCCTTTGGTCCTCTCACGTTAAGTCCTGGCAGCATCCAAGTAGCGGATGGCTCCTCCCAAAGGCGGCTGCTATCGGCAGAAGTGCAAGCCGTGACTGGGACCTTGGGGTTTTCCACTGGTTTTGGGATACCATACTCTGCACCATCCTTTCTGTAGATTGAGGCAGCCTAATAGTGGTGGATATAATGATCTCAAGTAAGGAATGTTAGCACATAGTAGTGAATATTTTGAATATTGCCTTGGGGTGAGGCTGGCAAGGTCCTATTTATGTGATAAAATGTGAATAAATGCTTTAGCCATTTTCCCCCCATTTCTGGCTCCTGCTGTTTCATTAAAGGGGTACTGTCCTGGGAAAACATGTTTTTTTTTCAAAACACATCAGTTAATAGTGCTGCTCCAGCAGAATTCTGCACTGAATTCCTTTTCTCAAAATAGCAAACAGATTTTTTAATATTTAATTTTGAAATCTGACATGGGGCTAGACATATTGTCAGTTTCCCAGCTGCCCCCAGTCATGTGACTTGTGCTCTGATAAACTTCAGTCATTTTTTACTGCTGTATTGCAAGTTGGAGTGATATCACCCCCTCCCTTCCCCCCAGCAGCCTAACAACAGAACAATGGAAAGGTAACCAGATAACAGCTCCCTAACACAAGATAACATCTCCCTGGTAGATCTAAGAACAGCACTCAATAGTAAAAATCCAGGTCCCACTGTGACACATTCAGTTACATTGTGTAGGAGAAACAACAGCCTGCCAGAAAGCAGTTCCATCCTAAAGTGCTTGCTCTTTCTGAAAGCACATGACCTCATTTGAACATTCATACAGTATGTATGCATATGCAGCAATGAAAACTACTATATGACCTGAGATTTGTATAAATTCCATATTAGTTCCCTTTATATTTCTTCCATCATTGACTGCAAAAATGGTGGAGATCCCCCGGTGATATCATACCCCTGTAAACAGCCATTCATCTGGTGTGAAATTGGTAAATATATAATATTTTGTTTTTGCTATGCACTGCCTTTTTTTATAAGTCATTTAAAAATGTTAGTAGACGCAAATGAGGATACATGATATATATATATATATAAATAGACACATTGAAATCACATAAACAATTGTTAGAAGTTTTTAATGAGAGAACAAAAGTAATTCATTTGGATTCAGATGTTTTTAAAGACATATAATTGCATTTATAAACTGAACAAGTATTACTTTGCATATGCAATGGCAATCGCAAGGCATATTAAATTCACTGCAAGTGAAATGTTCATAACATAAATATCACAGGCATTGTTAAATCCGATAATCTATTTTATCCTGATGACATCAATAAAGTGTTATATACAAAAAAAATCTCAATACAATAATCTAATATAAATTTGCACTGCATCTCTATATTACTCTTTGTGATTTATTAATACGTTAATAGCAACTCACAGCCCCAAACTATACAGTTTATAAATATGACAGCTATCTGGGGTATTCTTATATGATGTCAACAACATCAAAGTGCAAAGGATAAGCTTTCAAAATAACACATTTCAGTTTCAGCTGGCCTTTTGTGATTATTACTTCTCAGTTATCAAAGATCATCACATTTCCCACAATGTGCAATATAATCCTTTGTATCTTGATGTGTCAATATGCTGTAACATTTGAACTTTCTTTCTCATGCCAAAACCAATTGTAATGTTTTTTCAAAAAGAAATATCCAAGAAAAAAAAAAAAAAATATATATATATATATATATATATATATATATATATATATATGTGTGTGTGTGTGTGTGTGTGTGTTTTTTTTTTACTAATGCCCCATCTACACATACATGATATCATGATATATTAACTTAATACAATGCTTATTATATTGCTCACACATATTGATCACTTTTATTCTATGTGAAGTTTTACTAATACAAATGAATGATTGCCTTGATTTATTTATTTTTGAATGTCATAGTCTTAAAGTAAACAACCTCTGATCATAAACTTCAACTCCACACGATCCATCTAGGTTTAATGACAGTGACATTTAAGAGCTCGGCTCAGAGTAGTAGTATAGTATATTAATGAAATTCACATTCTTGAGAGACCACTCATTATTTCTTTCTAGGTGCAGAGGGTGGGGGAATTAATTGTTATACTGCCAATGCTAGAGATATGCAGTGAGCAAAGGTCATCAAATATTATGTCTCTAAATGCAATGCCATATCTATCAGCTAATTTGCTGGCATAAGGGTCAACAACACATTGTTATTAATTGATTTCTGCCTTTAATGGTGTTATTTCATGAAAAAAAATCATATTAAGGTTTATCAGCAAACAGGAAGAAACTAGTTTTCATAATAACCTGCCTAACATAAAGTATGCCCCCAAACATATTTGTAAGTGTAACCATTATAAATGGAAGATTCTGAAAATATTTATGAATGGTGAAAATCCCTGAAAATTATCATAAAACAAACTGTGTTTCTTGGTAGTCCAAGGGCTAGTAGAGGTATGGGACACGTTATCCAGAATCCTTGGGACCTGGGGCTTTCTGGATAACAGATCTTTCTGTAATTGGGATCCTGATACCTTCAATCCACTACAAAATCATGTAGTCATTAAATAAACCCAATGGGCTAGTTTTGCCTCCAATAAGGGTTAAATATATCTTAGTTTGGATCATTTACAGAGGAGCAAATTTTTAGTGAAACAAAATGGGTCAGATATGGCCATCACAATATTATTACAGAGAAAAATAAATTCTTTTTTAAAACTTTGCATTATTTGGATAAAATGGAGTCTATAGGAGATGGCTTTTCTGTAAGTTGGAGCTTTCTGGATAACGGTTTCTGCATAACGTATTCCACACCTGTAATTCAAGATGTATAGAAATTAATCTTTTTTCCTACTCTTATTTTGCTAATCCTCAGGTCTGTACTCACTTAAAAGAGGTCTTTGTACTATTTGGGTTAACCAACAGTGATCAAAAAGGTAATCTCAACAAGTCAATTCAAGTGGTGTGGCGCAATTTTTGAAGTTGGGAATCTGTAGTGCATAGAAAGCTTGATGCTTTTTCAGTACAGACTAAAACAATATAAGGAAGATTACCTTTACTATAACTTCTTTGTGTTTTGACCAGTCCCTTCAGTTACAGACAAATTCTCAATCATATCAGGCTACTCCCATTGCAATGCTACTGCACTATGCTATTCCCATCGTTCTTTATGTTTATCTAACACAATCATGGATGTTCAAGCTTTGGAAGGAGATAATTATGGTTGCCACCTTTTCAGTTCAGAACCGAACAATTTAGTTTTTCTTAGTAATAGCAATAATGTGGCAAATAACCACGTCTAATGGCACACTCCCTCTCCGTCAATGCCCCCAAATGGCATGACCTGACTCCCATACTGTATGTTACTGCTCAACCTCCAATGTCATCATTCCACCCTCTTGTTCAGTTTTTGATGAGGTCAGTGGTGGAAACCCTAGAGATATGTATTTTGACAAAGTAACTGCCTTCTAATGTAAAAGCAAAACCTTCTAAACAGAGGTGAAAAAAGAATACATAAATTACAAAAAACAATATAATAGTACATTAGATAATACATAAAGTGGAAGTGTTATCAAAGTGGTTAGTACACCTTTTGCTAGTTTGGAAACATTTACATTAGTGATGGGCGAATTTTCCCATATCGCTTCACCAAAAATTTACAACTTTTACCACTAAAGTCCGAAAAACAGCGAAAAATTTGTGAAACACACTTAATTCAGTGGACATCAAAATTATTTTAACGTGTTTCAATTTTGACACCTGTAAAAATGTTTATACGCGCACCTATTTTGTCCAAATGTATTAAAGTCCCAGGGCGTCCAAATAATTTTGATGTGGGACAATTTTTATGCGCATGACTTTACTGACTTGCGCTAAATTTTTTTGGATGCGGCTGATTTTTCGCCTGTGAATTTTCAGCACAGTTTATTTAGATTTATTCGCTGCCAATGAAATGTGGAAATTCACCGCAAATTCGTGCCTGCCAAATTTATTCGCCTATCACTATACGTATAGCCTTTTGGCATATATACCATTCCAGCATGACACAAGTGCTGGAATGGTACTTAATAAATGGTTTTGAACTTCAAAACTCAGAAGCCAAAGAAACTAAGCAAATAACAGCAGAGAAATAAGGAAGCTACTGGTTCACAGCATTGTCTCAGTGAAGTATACCTGCATTAGTATTCCTATATAAATCAGGATGGATAGATCATAATATGTTTGTAACGCTAATTTGGTTACTGTCCCTTTAAATAATAGCTTCCTTGGCAATTCAGGGGCCCTGAGTCCCTTTTGCAAGTCGAAAAGTACTGGGAACTGGGAATCACAGCGCAGTGCCTCCACCTAGGGAGCACTGAGGAACTTACCTCAGAGGAATCCCCTAGGAAATAATAAACACACACACTTTGCAGATAACGATATTAAACTTTATATAAACTGTAAAGTAGTAACTAATACAAAAGTCACGCCTGTATGGGAATATAAGGGACACTACCTAAATCCCTATAAGGTTTTAACTATCTGTTCAAACACAGTTCGTATAGTATCACAGTCCCACTTGTCTGGAAGGGTTAAAAAGCACACAGTTCAAAATGCAATGTCCCTTTCCCCAGAGCTCTTATTCCCCCGGTAGCGCTACCTTCCCCAGAGTACCTTTTCCCTTGGAAAATAGCAGCTTCCCACGTAGCAGGCAAAATTACACAAGGCCTGTCTTCCTGTGGCAAAATCCTCTTTTCAAGGGATTTACTCAGCGATTTCTCTCAGAGGCAGATCACATTGGAATCACAAATAACTCTTCTCCAGAATCACTCTCACCAATGGCACTTTCCTCCTCTGAAGCTTTAGCAGCGTGGCAGGGTCAGACAGCCTCTTTCTGCACTCCTACACACCTCACAGATCCAGCAGCTCTTGCAGGACTTTGCTCCCTTTTGATCCTTTCTCCACAGCACGTGTTAGACTCAATCACATGGCCAACACACACAGATCCAGCAGGGCCTACACACACAGCTTCACAGTCTGGCACACCCTCTCCTCCCAGGATGCACTGGGGTGTCCAGCCAATCAGGTTGCTCTCCAGCCTGTTACTGGGCTGAATGATGTCACAGACAGAAAAGCAGGGGAAGGATTTCTCTTCTCCCCTACATGTTATTTAAATAAGAAAACATTATATTCTAGACTAGGATTTGAATGCTAAATTTGAGTTTTCCCTTTCCCGTGCAAAACTGATATTACATCCATTTTTTGTAAATTAAAGTAACTGAATTAGATTTTTTACAAAAAAGTAGTCATCTTCTAAGGGCAGATTTATTAAAATGTGAGATTAGAGCTTGCCACAGAAAAACGCACCCACCTTCTATTCATTCCTAAGAGATTTGTAGAAGTGTATTTATCAAATGGTGGACTCCATTAATAAATACACTTCTTAATAGGTCAAGGTGAATTTTCGAATGAAAAAAAATTTGAACATCGAAATTTATCATGTACTGTCTCTTTAAAAATTCGATTTCGACCATTCACCATCTAAAACCTGCCAAATTGCTGTTTTGGGGGACCTTTTAGAACCTATTTGGAGTCCATTTGTGGACTTTGAAAAATCTAAATTTTTTTGGGAAAAACTTTCAATCGAATGTGCTATTTCTTTGATTCGTACAATTCGAATTTGGCTGAATACGGACCTATTCTATCGAAAACTGACCTATTCGAACCAAAAAAAACTTTGACTTAATTTCGGTTGGTCTTTTTGAATTTGAATTTTTAAGTTTTTTCAATTCGAAATTTGACCCTTGATAAATATGCCCCTAAGTGTTTAGTTCTACAAAATATCTGCATAAACCCCAAAACTCAATACTGAATATAAGGGGACAGCCAGACAATAGAGATCAAGCCTTAAGCCTTCCCAAACAAGAACAAACAAGAACTTTCTGTTTGCACATTATCCAGGACATATCTAGATTACATGCACTACTTAGGTTCTAGCTTGTTCAATATTCCAAACTTTAGTACCTATGAATGACCCTAAAGTTTATCAGAAGCCTAAGAAATTATGTAAGCATAGCATTTCTTTTTTTATATGTTCGGAATTGTAGATACCTGAGGACTACATGGAAGGAAGACTGATTCTGGGTAACTCAGGTACTTCAAAGCCTCAGAACAAAGTAAACACTTGGGCACCGAAAATTAATTCTGTGCACTCAGGTGCAACAAGACATGCAAAAATAATAATGCTTACTGTGAAATAGCCAAATATGCTATGTAGAATCAATAAAGGTTACTATGGAACTGATCATTTTAAAATGTCTTTAAATAGCCTACCCTTTATCCTCTAAAATAAATGGTGTGCATGTCAAAGTCAAACTAAATTTCACTTATATGCTGTATGGCCCTGACTGCACCAAAGCCCCTTAGTTGGTTTAGAGAATGACACTCCATCTTAAAATATTTCTTCCAATATGTAATTAGATTTACATAAATAAAATTGGGCAACCACAGAACTGATCTGCAAAGTAAGTCACTGTGCCAGAAAAGACAGACCTTTTAAAACATGCAATTGAAGCAAAAGAAAATACAATTTATTTGATCTTTTAAAAGTAGATAACTAAAAGTTCTCAGTGTTATTCTGAATTTTCTGTATTATTGTAACCTTGTAATCTTCATTGCACTAATACACCAATTAAAACAGATTTATGTCTAAGCTTAGACTAAGATAGAGGTCATTAGGCAAATTCATTTGTGGAAGAAATATGATAGAAACTGAGGAACTGCTAATGTCATTTGCAAGTGTAATGAAACTATCACATTCATGAAATTCTATCTGGGGAAAGAAAGCTCTCTGATTTTAGAAGATTATTAACACCTTCTATTAATCAATGTATTAAGTTAGGAATAATTTCCAATAGCTCTAAAGTATATGAGTGATAAATTGGTGATGTTCATCCATGTCAAAATGTATCAATTTATGATGTTAATCTGTTTAGGGTTTTTCCTGCTGAAATTAAAATTGGTGTTTTTTATCCTGAAGTTGAAATATTTTCCCATTTATGAAAACGATTATAACCAATGTTTCAAATTGTTGCAAGTTTCGTCCAATTGAAAGACACTGTTTTTGATGGATGCTTAGTACAAAGGAAAGGTATGCATTTTAGCAACTGTAAACATTTAGGGGCAGATTCATTAAGGGTCGAATTTCGAAGTTAAAAATACTTCGAAATTCGACCCTCGAATTGAAATCCTTCGACTTCGAATATCGAAGTCGAAGGATTTAGCGCTAATCCTGCGATCGATCGATCGAAGGATTTTTCGTTCGATCGAACGATTAAATCCTTCGAATCGAACGATTCGAACGATTTTAATCCAACGATCGAAGGAAAATCCTTCGATCAAAAAAAGGTTAGCAAACCTATGGGGACCTTCCCCATAGGCTAACATTGACTTCGGTAGGTTTTATCTGCCGAAGTAGGGGGTCGAAGTTTTTTTTAAAGGGAAAGTACTTCGACTATCGAATGGTCGAATAGTCGAACGATTTTTACTTCGATTCGTTCGATTTCGTTCGAATTCGAACGAATTTAACCAATTCGATGGTCGAAGTACCCAAAAAATACTTCGAAATTCGAAGTATTTTTCATTCGAATCCTTCACTCGAGCTTAGTGAATCGGCCCCTTAATAAAGTACTAGTAAATTGTGTGATATGTTTTCCTCTGACAAATGGTTTTTTTTCCTGGGGAAAAAGTGAACAAAGCCTTAGAGAGTCACCAAAATAGCACAAAAAAAGTAGATATAAGATGGGAAGAGATTGAAAGTACAGTGATATTTAGGATGAAATTAGAAAAGGGGAAGAATAACTAAGATTAAGGGCTCTTACACATGAGAGTTTGTTCTATGTTTTTTTAAACACATGCTGAGCGTGGAAAAGCACATATATTGCATTTAATGCAACTAAGGGCATTTATTTCTGTTCCAAATGCAACCTCTGCTCTATTGATAGCTGAACGCACATCAAGCGCAAGACTATGCAACATGCTGCATCCAAACGAACACACTGAAACGCAAATGGAGAAAATGCAAATGCTCATGAGTACAAACAGGTACAATATAATGGAATCAATAAGCAAATGCGTTTAAACAGCTCGAACCTGCTTTTAAAAAGTAGTAAAAAAAACACTGTATGTAAGAGCCCTAAAGGGCTGATCCACTATCATTCCAATTTCTTTTTTTTTATGAATCTCAAAAAATTTGTGTTTTTTTCTATTTCTCTAAAACTCTAAAAATGTAGGTTTATTAACTGTAAAAACCACGAAAAACTCTATACCAGCTTCCTCACTGTACACATTCTCTCTAATTCTGTTTTGTAGAATGTAGCAAGTCTGTCACGGGCTCCCTGGCTTTGAACCAGGAACCTGTTCCTCCAGCTTGAGCCACAGGATGCAATGTGACAAAGTCACTTCTGTGATGCTGCCTTCATGTTCATCTTCCCTTAGTCACACCCCTTGTTTAACTGTGGGCAATAGCTATTTAAGACTGCTTCCCATACCCCCATTGCTGGATCATTGATCTTCCTGCTGCCTCCTAGCCTGAGTTCCTTTTATGAATTTGTGACTCTGCTCCTGTCCAGTTCCTATCCTGTTCCCTCTGGTATTTGATCTACCAGTTTTGACCTCAGCCTTTTAACTGACTGTTAGTTAACCATGTTAACCATGAGGCATGGATTCTGCCTGTCCTGACCTTCAACCTGTGTCCTCGTTTATGTTTGACTGCCACCTGCCCTTGTCCCACAGCCTGTTTTAATGACTTGGTTTTGCTGACTGTTCCATTTCCAATCACCTGCAGAGGTCTGTGTATGTGTTTTTCTTTATTAAACCAAATAGTCACTCCACACATTGGCTCCTATCAGTGTATCATAAGCTAATCCTTACAACTTCAGAGCTGTAGAACAGAATCTCCCACCGTTGAACTTAGCTCTGTCACAGTGCTGGTATGTAAATGTTCTCTACTGCACAGAACCTGCCCTTTGTGATTGGTTTTGTAGAAGTTTCTTCTGTTAAACCCAGACTTGCTGCTGAATGCTGACAGAATGTTCTAGTATATAAGAAATACAGCCTGTTTTTAGATGTACTTATGGAAGACAATACTCAATTACAAACACTGTGTCAGTTCTGGATTTCAGTTAGTGTGCAAATCTATGTTGAACTAACTGTTAAAACCGAGAGGGTAACATTGTACATTTTTTTTCAAAGTGGTCACACAAACATGAATTCACATTCATAGCCATCATGTAAAATGAATCTGCCATATGGTATGCATGTACACTCTGGAGCTTTTAGACCATAACATGACAAAGTAACACAGCAGATACATGGTCTTAGAAAGTGACGACTAGAGTTAGTCATACTAGCTATCTACAGATGAAGCCACTTGGATTTGTGAGATAAATGCGTCATGACTCAGAGTTAATTGAAGAAACTGCGTTATCTAAAGTCATCTTAACTCATTTAATGCATTTAACCTTTCCATTAGCATACCAAAGCACCATTGTGAACAATGGTGAATGCTTTAATTAGATGGGATGTTGTGACGCAGTTTTCTGTGTTAAATGAGATAAATGGGATATCTGTGTTTAGTTATTCTGTGTCAAACAGACAAACCAAAGTGGCTGCATCTGTATACTGAACATTCCTTCATTTTGCCAGGTGAAAGGATGACCAGAGTTATATGGCCTTCAAACTATTGCTAAAACATTTTCATTCAAAAAAAGTAAACAAAATGGCAACCAATCATATTTTTGTCATTGTTTTGGGTATTTTTTCTGACATTGTTTCCACTGATATATATTTATATAAAAAAACACACCTTCCTAGCTTACGTTAACACCATTTCAACAGTACACGTAAACTAATAAATTTAGGTTTATTTATAAAGGCTTCCAAAGAAAATGGCATCTGTTTCTCACATTAAGGGAATTCCGTTCACCCGGCCCATTTACTATGAACATCGTTTCTGAATGAGATATGACAAATTGCTTCTGGCACGCTCGTTTAGTCATGCGCCTTTTTCATATTTTTTTTTGTTGTTTTGGCCATTTTGTAATTGAGCTAGACATTTATGAGCTTATTTAGAAAGACAGGATAAATAATCTCTAGGCCAGATCGGCATCATTTAATGATATTCCATCTGTTTGATAAAGTAACTGTTTTTTGCTTTTACATCGAGATGAATTTTGTTTGTAAGAGACAGTAGTGTTTGTATGTGTTTTCGTCTGTGTGTATATAAATATATATTTGCATACACAAATACAAATTATATAAAAGCCAGATGGAGATGTATGCATCTAACACCATCATGTATGCCAAAGTATTCCAATTCTAATAACCTTTATACTATTACAAAATGGAAAAGGTCAGAAGGATATAATTTGCTAATCTAAGGTTATTAATATAGCTTTGAAGTACAGCACTTTGCATATTATTCCTTTTTTCCCTCTCAAACATAAAACATGATAGTATGCCATTTACAATTAATACAATGTAATATCAAGGTTAAGGAACCAAGTAAGCATTTTCCATCTGTTATTGAATAATGCAAGCTTTTTATACAAGTTTCTCTGTTCACATTTCAGTCTGCATTATAAGACAATGGCATAACTAGTGACTGGGACTTAAAGAGATTCTGTCATAATTGTTTTTGTATAGTTTGTATTACTAAATTACACTGTGTTAATTGCATATAGTTCATTTTACTATATAGATTTGTATTCTTGACCCCAAAAAGGAACAGTAAATGAACAGTTACACCAACAAATGTAAGTGTTTTAAAGTAATGAAAATATAATGTATTGTTGCCCTGCATTGGTAAAATGAGTGTGTTTGCTTCACATACTCTACTATAGCTTATGTAACTAAGCTGCTTTGTAGCCATGGGTGGCAGCCATTCAAGCACAGGATACACAGCAGAAGAATCCTATTGTATACTACAAAGCTTATCTGTTATCTGCCGTGTATCCTGTGCCTTTACCCCTTTTTCAGCTTTAAATGGCTGCCCCCATGGTTACACAACAGCTTGGTTATATAAACTATAGTTATGTTTCTGAAGCAAACATACCAGTTTTTACCAGTGCAAAGCAACAGTATGTTATATTGCCACTACTTTAAAACACACATTTTTTGGTGTTACTGTTCCTTTAAAACTCAGATCTGAAAACTTGTGGGAACCATCAGACAGAATAAAAAAAAGTAGTTAAATAGCTAACAAGTTTAAAGGAACAATAACACCAAAAAATGAAAGTGTTTTAAAGTAATGAAAATATAATGTACTGTTGCCCTGCACTGGTACAACTGGTGTGTTTGTGTCAGAAACTCTACTATACATAGTTACATAGTTAAATTGGGTTGAAAAAAGACAAAGTCCATCAAGTTCAACCCCTCCAAATGAAAACCCATCATCCATACACACACCCCTCCCTACTTTTAATTAAAATTCTATATACCCATACCTATACTAACTATAGAGTTTAGTATCACAATAGCCTTGGATATTATGTCTGTCCAAAAAATCATCCAAGCCATTCTTAAAGGCATTAACTGAATCAGCCATCACAACATCACCCGGCAGTGCATTCCACAACCTCACTGTCCTGACTGTGAAGAACCCTCTACGTTGCTTCAAATGAAAGTTCTTTTCTTCTAGTCTAAAGGGGTGGCCTCTGGTACGGTGATCCACTTTATGGGTAAAAAGGTCCCCTGCCATTTGTCTATAATGTCCTCTAATGTACTTGTAAAGTGTAATCATGTCCCCTCGCAAGCGCCTTTTTTCCAGAGAAAACAACCCCAACCTTGACAGTCTACCCTCATAATTTAAGTCTTCCGTCCCTCTAACCAATTTAGTTGCACGTCTCTGCACTCTCTCCAGCTCATTTATATCCCTCTTAAGGACTGGAGTCCAAAACTGAACTGCATACTCCAGATGAGGCCTCACCAAGGACCTATAAAGAGGCATAATTATGTTTTCATCCCTTGAGTTAATGCCCTTTTTTATGCAAGACAGAACTTTATTTGCTTTAGTAGTCACAGAATGACACTGCCCAGAATTAGACAACGTGTTATCTACAAAGACCCCTAGATCCTTTTCATTTAAGGAAACTCCCAACACACTGCCATTTAGTGTATAACTTGCATTTATATTATTTTTGCCAAAGTGCATAACCTTGCATTTATCAACGTTGAACCTCATTTTCCAGTTTGCTGCCCAGTTTTCCAGTTTAGACAGATCACTTTGCAAAGTGGCAGCATCCTGCATGGAACCTATAGTTCTGCACAATTTAGTATCATCTGCAAAAATAGAAACAGTACTTTCAATGCCCACCTCCAGGTCATTAATAAACAAGTTGAAAAGCAAGGGACCTAGTACAGAGCCCTGCGGTACTCCACTAACAACACTGGTCCAATTAGAAAATGTTCCATTTACCACCACTCTTTGTAGTCTATCTTTTAGCCAGTTCTCTATCCAGGTACAAATACTATGTTCCAGGCCAACATTCCTTAATTTAACCAGTAACCTTTTGTGTGGCACTGTATCAAATGCTTTAGCAAAGTCTAAGTAAATCTCATCCACTGCCATCCCAGAATCGAGGTCTCTACTTACATTCTCGTAAAAAGAAATTAAGTTAGTCTGGCAAGATCTATTACGCATAAAACCATGCTGGCACAAACTCATAGTATTATGATTTGCTATGAAGTCCAGTATCTTATCCTTTATTAACCCTTCGAAAAGCTTTCCTAATACTGACGTCAGACTAACTGGCCTATAGTTTTGAGGCTGAGAACGGGATCCTTTTTTGAATAGAGGCACCACATTAGCAATTCGCCAGTCTCTCGGCACAATGCCAGATCTCAATGAATCCTGAAAAATTAAGTAAAGAGGTTTGGCAATCACAGAGCTAAGCTCGCTAATTACCCTGGGATGAATACCATCTGGCCCTGGACCTTTGTTAATCTTAACATGTTCAAGTCTCTTTTGAATTTCTTCATGTGTGAACCATGCATCATTAGTTGTATTACTAGAATTGGGAGTGTTAAGAAGGAAACCTTCACTTACTGGTTCTTCATTTGTGTACACAGATGAAAAATACGAGTTCAGAATCTGCGCTTTTATTTTGTTTTCATCAACCAGCTGACCCCCCTCTGATAGTAAGGGTCCCACCCCTTCCTGCTTCATTTTTTTACTATTGACATATTTAAAAAATAATTTTGGATTTTTTTTTACTGCTTGCTGCAATATCCTTTTCTATAGCAATTTTAGCTTGCCTTATAGCTTCTTTGCATGATTTATTGGCCTCCTTGTACCTTATAAATGTTTCGGCTGTACCAGCTAACTTGAAAGCCTTAAAAGCACGTCTTTTCTTACCCACCTCAACACCAACGCTTCTATTGAACCAAAAAGGTTTTGCTTTGCAACGACGTTCCTTGCTTACAAGTGGAATATACTGACAAGTATATTTATTAAGCAGCATTTTAAAGACTTCCCATTTTTGTTCTGTGTTTAACCCTGTGAAAAGCATTTCCCACTTAATATGTTGCAGAGATGCCCTTATACTGTCAAAGTTTGCACGTCTGAAATTTAGTGTTTTAGTTACTCCCTTATAGAATTGCTTCTGCAACAGAATCTCAAAGGAGACCATGTTATGATCACTATTCCCTAAATGCTCACCCACACAAATGTTAGAGATGAGTTCAGTATTGTTAGTTATTACAAGGTCCAAAAGAGAGTTATTCCTAGTAGGTTCTTGAACGAGCAGGAATAAAAAGTTTATATAAACTATAGTTTATATAAACAAGCTGCTGTTTGAACTAGCCATGGGGGCAGCTATTCAAAGCTAAAAAAGGAGAACAGAAGCTCAGGATACACAGCAGATAACAGATAACCTCTGTAGTATACAATTGGATTCTTCAGAACGTATCTGTTATCTACTGTGTATTCTGTGCTTGAATGACTGCCCCCATGGCTACACAACAGCTTGTTTATATAAACTATAGAAGAGTTTTTGAACCAAATATATCAGTTTTATCAGTGCAGGGCAACACTACATTATATTGTCATTCCTTTAAAACACTTTAATTTTTTTGTGTTATTGTTCCTTTAAGTATTAAGTTTAAGCATGTGTTTCAAACACGCATCAAACACACAGGGGGAAATTCACTAAAGGGTGAAATGACTAACGTTAGCAAAAATTTGCCAGCGTGACGTCATTTTGGAACTTCGTCAATTTACTAACAGCGCAGGCGTAATTTCGCTAGCGAAGGAGATAAACTCGAGTGCTACTTAGCACTCTTACGCCAGGCAAAGTTAGTTTGAAAATCCACTTTTACTTAATGTTACCTGTTCCGCCAGACTTGCCTTCGCCAGCTCAGACCAGGCGAAGTGCAATGGAGTGAATAGGGCTTCTTCAATTTTTAGTTGAAAAATTTCTAAGTCCCAAAAAACGCTGGCGTCTTTTACTTTTTCAGGGTGATAGGCTGCAAAAGTCCGTAATTTTTTTGGGGTACCCGGGCTCCCCCATACATTTCCCAACATATGGCACATAAACTATACACTGGGCACATACAGTTATAATTCAGACTGAAAGCTTGTGGGAACAATCAGACAGAATAAAAAGGATTTAGTTCAAGTTCAAGTACAGTATCTTAAGTTTAAGCGTGTGTTTCAAACATGCATCAAACACACATAAAATATAAAGAAATAAATAAATTAAGCATTGTATATGCTTTGGTTAAAAATAATTTACCTTCTGTATTATAAGGTTGCAGAACTTCTGAAAATACAAGAGCACTTTTATAGAAAAGGTCCATGTCTCTGTCTCCTTTTGTTCAAATTGTCTGCAACATAGAGTGAGAAAATGGCATCTCAATATGCAGAGCTTTTTAAACATATCTCAAAATGCTCATTTTGTTCATTAATAAAGCCTCCTCTTACACTTCTTTCAAGATCCCCCAGAATAACGCCTACTACATTAAAAAAACATTGTTGTAAAAAGAAACATTAGAAGCAAGGTTTGCTCGTGGTGTTCACTTATAACCACAGGGCACATTTGCATTTGTTTACATTGCTCTGACATCATGTAATGAAGAGCATTGGTATAAATTCACTAACCCTCTATCAGAGCAGGTTGAGTACAACTGCTCACCTTCACCAACACAATCATGGAGCTAAATGCACTCTTTGTGCTTTAGATCAATAATTGTATTGAGAAGAACAACCACATATAATAAATTAATTCCTTAGAGACATTTTTGGAAGAATGGTGAGTCACAAACTGACATTTACAATAAGAGTGTAATCCCAGTCTAGATTTTGTATGACAAATGTTTGCTTTCAAGTACAGATCCTGCACAGCAGAAGGTAGGATTAAAAAGTAAGATTGGGAAAGAATCATAGATGTGTTCCAAATATTTGCTTTTTAAGACATATTACCTTTGTAACATAGGCACCTATAAAGCTGAGCTGTTTTGTACATAGAACAGGGCTGCAATGTTAAATTTCTTAAGGGATTATATTATTTGCTTTTAAACGAGATTGCTCAAGTCTATTCCTTAACATGCTTTGCTATCGCATATTTCAATTGATTTATAAGTTACAATAGAAAATAAAATAAACTGACAGCCAGAGCACGTCTTGTAATTTAGTTATTGACTCAAGCCCTCCTTGATCTCACCCAATATTTGCTGTGATTGTTGTTGATTTCTATTCCATGGTTTGCCTTTATCTAATCCAGGGGTCCCCAAACATTTTTACCTGTGAGCAACATTCAGATGCATAAAGAGTTGGAGAGCAACACAAGAATGAAAAATCTTCTTGGGTGGTACAAATTAAATGTTGTGAATGCCTATTGGAAGCCCCTATGTGGGATGGGAGCCTACAGGAGGCTATATTTGGCAGTACATCTGTTTTTTATGCAGCCAAAATTTGCCTCCAAGCTAGGAACTCAAAAATAAGCACCTGGTTTGAGGCCACGGGTAGCAACATCCAAGTGCTTGGTGAGCAACATGTTGCTCACCAAGGGGGCCACAACAAACTCTTGTACTTACTGATTTCCCTATGGTAGGTGGTGAGGACAGAACAGCCTCACCACTGTGCTTTGCATCTCTGGTTAGAAACCAGATGGATGTGCTCTTTGATGGTATGAAGGGAATACTTTTACGCCCCTTAGTGCTCTTGCACTTCCATCCAGGGTCTATGATGTTATAAATGAGTTGCAGTACAATGTATCACAACACTGAATAGTCCAGCATTGGAGACACACATAACTAATTCAGTCTGGCAAGTAGTCTGAGTTTTGACAGCAAAGGACAAGCAAAACCAATAATATATAAAGTCAAGTTAGAATTTAATATAATTCTGTTCAGACTTGAATTTCCACTAGCGTTCTCACTTTTGACATAGTCTGTTAATCTTGACCATCCGTGCAATGATCAAAAAATTAGTCACAAGTAAGAAAAGGCAGGAGTGGTATGCCTTTGTACATCTGATATCATAGAATACAAATATACTGTATATGTAACTTTGAATATTTAATCATTGTTTCAATTGCCATTGTAAATCACCATACAATAGTCTTTTATTAGCAACTTTAAAATCACATTATGCATAATCTATCTGTGGGGGGGATTAGTTTATTCTTTAAAGACTGCACATAAGCCAAGAACAAGAAGGAAAATACGATCTTTATATAATGAATGCAGCTACCTTTCTAGACAATGATTTATAGCACTGGACTTGTAGCCATGATTAATAATGTACAGTCAAAAGGGGACTCCACTTATCATTTTGAAACTATACTGAATAAACAAGGATGGTACTTGATGTACTATTAAAAAGCCTGGGGCTACTAGCCAACTGTAGTATATATTTACAATATGGTGAATACTGTAAAGACTGTTCAAACATCTGTTTATTTAATTCCAGCCAACATGACAGTATGAAAAGTAATACATAAAAAGTATTAAGTAATACTTATAAAGTATTAAAGGCATGGTATAGTTTTACATGTTTTGCAGAGCTGAAACCCAGACAAGTATTTCTCTTTTTTTTTGAGAAAATGTAACCTAACGGAATAGTTCAATGGGGCCATTGTAATTGGATGTCTGTAACTTTACTACCCTAAGGGTTTAAATGGTGGGAAATTCCCTACCACTCAGTTGAACTGAAGAAGCCACTCAGATGAGTGGTGCAAAGTTTTCAAGAAAACTCAGAAAGTCCAGTTGCTTAAGACTTAATTCAGATACTTTACAATGTGCCTGGCAGCTCAAATCACGTTGTGTGGTGGTGAATAAACACTTTTAGAGCAGTCCATCAGCCTTAAAGTTTCATCCTTGTAATCACTCCATGTTCCAATTTAAAAATTTAAAAATTGTACCCAAGGCTGAAGTATATACAAGGGTTTTGCCAGACGATTTTCATTATATTCAGGATCTACCCATCTTTTTACTGTAATATACAGTATATATATTTAATGTACTGTAATATCTGTGATGATCTTTCTTGGCATGTAACATAGTAACATAGTAAGACACACATCCATCAAGTTCAACCTTTTAATTTTTTTAACCTGCCTAACTGCCAGTTGATCCAGAGGAAGGCAAAAAAACCCATCTTAAGCTGCTCCAACCTGCCTCAGAGGGGGAAACTTTCCTTCCTGACTCCAAAATGGCAATAGGACTAGTCCCTGGATCAACTTGTACTATGAGCTATCTCCCATAACCCTGTATTCCCCCACTTGCAAAAATGCCATCCAACCCCTTCTTAAATCTATCTACTGTATCAGCCAGTACAACTGATTCGGAAAGAGAATTCCACATCTTCACAGCTCTCACTGTTAAAAAAAAAAACCCTTCTGAATATTTAGGCGGAACCTCTTTTTTTCTAAATGGAATGGGTGACCTCGTGTCAGCTCGAAAGACCTACTGGTAAATAAAGCATTAGAGAGATTATTATATGATCCCCGTATATATTTACTGTATGCATAGTTATCATATCACCCCTTAAACACCTGTTCCCTAGCGTGAACATCCCCAATTTGGCTGCTTTCTTCATAGCTAAAATTTTCCATACCTTTTACCAGCTTAGTTGCCCTTCTCTGTACCCTCTCTAATACAATAATGTCCTGTTTGAATGATGGAGACCACAACTGTACCAGCAACTTTATGTTCACGGATACGCACACACCACCAATATCACCAATTGATATTGGTGGTGTAAACAAATAAAAAGAAGGGGCACTTTCCCCACTGCAGAATGTTGTGTGTGTGCAGATCCATGAATATAAAGTTTCTGTTGCTGAGAGACTGTGCCGGGTCAGCGGAGAACCAGCACCAATACTGCAGAGTGAGTAAATTCGGGGTTTGCAATGCATCTATTACATTACATTGGAAAAACTGTACGGCATATTCTAGATGGGGCCTTACCAGTGCTCTATACAGTGGAAGAATGACCCCTTCCTGCCGTGAATCAATGTCCCTTTTAATACAGATCAAAAATAGAGCAGTTTGAACGTTTTCATGAAAAAATCGTGAAAATGTATTTGCCCATCACTAGAAATTAGTGACAGTATAAATAATTTTGCAGTATAGCACTGAAAGCGTTCAAAATCATTCATTTAAAACTGGTCATACAGAGTAAGAAAGGGACATGTTTTTAGGGTCAGTGGATGTACAATTGCTGTTAAACTACAAATACTGCAATATATGAAATATGACTTCATAAATCTTCTATAACTGACAGAATGAGCTCAGAAGAAACAATGTCAATGCGATACCTAAAAGAACACCCTGAATTATTAATGTTTCAAGAAACTACTGAAAGGCCCAGTAACTCTAAAAGTGAAAATTTACATCTACTGTAAATGTTATGATTCAACATAAAGTGTTTGTTTTATTACTTTTATAAATTGTCTATAGACATATAAACAATGCCCTGTCGGTCAATTGCAAAAAATGTTTATGTTATGCCTCCCCAAAACCCTAGCAAAGAAAACTAAGAGTATTTTAAATTGGGAAAACAAATGCCTGTCCTGTGGCTGAAGGTAAGAACAGCACTGCCTTGCAATCTGGCAGTAGATGAAGACTCCAGCCATACTGTACCTTGGAAGCAAGCGAGCAATAAGGGGCAACATTATTCTCCCCAGAGCCCTAGAACTTGCATCTGGGTAATAACAAATGACAACTTAACAGTTATTATTAATATTTTTATTATTTTGCATTTTATGCTTTAATCCCCCTTGTCAGATCTGGATGAACTTCCTGAGATGTAATCTTTAACTGTGGTTCTGTATGGTTCCTGATAAACAGCAAAGAAAATTAAAGGTTTTTAACTTTTCTAGTGAATATTCAAGAACTGAATCAGAAATGTCTAAAAAGCCAGTTTCCTGGATTTTGAATACACCAGGGGGCAATTCGAATTGGAATTTTTAAACTTTTTTTGTGGTCAAAACTAGCAAATTAGACTAGGGAATTATCCAAACTCAATTCCAGTTTTTTTAAAAAAATTTGAATTAGATTTTCTAGATTTATCATACTGCAGCCCTTTAAGAATTTGAATTTGACTATTTGCCACCTAAAAACTGCCGAATTACTGTATAAGTCAATGGGAGAGGTCCAGGGATCAATTTTGGTGATGTTTGTTGCCTTCCAGACATTCAAGTTTTTTTCCAAGCCTAGTTGTACAGAATTTCAGAATCATTTGCTTCTAACAAGCAATGTGTGTGTGATTAGTTACACTAGAGTAGGTTTTAGGAAGGCATCCAGTTTGACATAGCCAGAGGAAGGTAGCATTGTGATAATTTTGTTGCAGCCTGTCTAATTAAATGAGAGTAAAATGTTTTTTTATTCATATCTAGTGATGGACGAATTTATTCGGCAGGCGCAAATTCGCAGCGAATTTCTGGAAAAACGGTGAAAAATTAGCGAAACGCGAATGTTGGCGCCAGCGTCAAAATATTTTAGATGCTGGTGACAATTCCGATGCTGACGACAATTCTGACGCTTGTGACAATTCTGACACCCATTAAAGTTAATGGGCGCTTAGAATTGTCACCGGCATCGGAATTGTCACCAGCGTCAGAATCGTCTCTGGCGTCAAACATACGCGAATTTTGACCGGCGAATTTTCGCCGCTATTTTCGCAAATATATTCACCATCGGCGAAAGGCGGAAATTCGCCATGAATTTGCGCCTGACGAATAAATTCGCCCATCACTGTATATGAATACAAAAACATTTTACTCTTACACAGGCTGCAACATTTGTTTTCAGGGCTGGTGTAAATTATTTTTCAGCGAAGCAAAACGGGAGAAATTCGCCCATCACTATTTATATCTGCTGCTTATAAGCTATTCTAAACTTCTAAGCTATTTTATAATATAACATACATCATATATATTTGGTTGTACAGACAATAACAAATACATTGCAGTTGCACCAGCATTCGTTATCAGTTTAATAATCTGAGACACATGTTCACACATGACCATTCTGTTGCCAACAATCTTTTGGGATTTCTTGAAAAAGAGAACAGCTTCTTTATATCAAAACTGCAATTCAAAAGGCCACAGCTATGCAAGGATTTTAATGTAATCTCTAACTTATAACATTGGGCTCATAACAGCTTTTGGCATGGCATTTTAGATATTGAAGTGGTAGACACATGGAATCCAGGGAAATAAACCAGCATAAAGCCTGGTTTTATAGAAATATTACAGCATAAAATGGAATGCTCTGGATTTACATCCAAATGTGGTGCAATATGTTCGATGGGTAGTTCTTGGATAAAAAATAGAAACATATTATGATAATGTAGCATCGGATAAATTAAAAATTAATTTCAATTACCAAATATAAAGCATCATATAAAGCATTAATTTTAATAAAATGGTTCTATAACTGCTTATAAAAATAAAGTCTTATTTGCTTTATGAGTAAGACTGTAGACTTTTGAGCCTTAAATTTGTCCGATAGCAACATTTTCAATACAATTTCTTAAAAAAAAAAGAAAGATGCAGAGATGATGATCCCTAGATGATACATTGGGCATGTACCCAGATCTTCCCAAAATGCACAGTAACTAGATGCAAATGTGAAAGCAAGAAAACCTATAGCAGTAGTAACCTATTATTAAGCCATACTTACAGAAAAACAACCCACATGTTCAGATATGTCTAATAAGAAAATAAAAATTCTATTTAAGGTAAAACAAAAAATAAGAAGTATTATATATATTTCTTTGCTAAATGTGACATACATTTTATTTATTTAGATAATTTTGCTGTGACATTAATAAAATGTTATCAACGCAAAAATAAAAATCAATGTTTTCATTGCATATCCTTTATACAGTAAATTAGCACATTTTGTTTATTTTAATTATTGGCATGTCTATAACACTTTTGAACTGATCATGGGTTATCTATTATCCTACTAGACAACTAAAACTGAAATATTGGCAATGGATCCAAGAGAGCAGACAGTGAGTTATGCACTGATGTTGCTGAAACAAATGGCCTGGATGGTCAGTAAATCTTGCGTATTACATATTATTGCATTCATTAATATAAAATCTTTATTGAAAATGAATGTTCATGGAACAACTTGGCCATACCAAGAAGTCATAAACCTTTGAGCTTTATTTCCTAGGTTATTCTGCAATAGAAAGTAGAAAACAGTTTGAAAAACTGGAAAAGTAAAATTTATTGAAAACTGCACATAATATTCCATAAAAATCAAAAAGGAATATTAGTTTCTTTATTGTAGTCAATAATATTCTTCTGGTGCATTTACAAAATGTTAATGATTTTAAAAATTAAACTTTAATCTAAGTTTTAAATTAAATGAAAACCATAGGAAAGCACAATGTGGCATGACAAACATGAATATTCCATAGATTATTTGATATGAAATTAATCCCTTCATGGAGCACAATGCTACAGAGGAGGCATTGCACATACTGTAATAATTCCATGAATAATAGTTCATCATAGAGTCGTATCAGAGGTCACCGTGAGGCTACAATGTATATTAAAACTATTATTCCAGAGTTAAACTCCCAGACCTAACTGAATCAAAATGCCACTATCCCACAGCATAACAAATAGAGGAAATGGCAAATAGTTTACAGTAATTCAGAATTGTCATCAGTCTGCATGTTTATGGCTTTGAGCAGTGATGGGCGTTTGCGCCGTTTCTCTTCTCCGAAAAATTTGCGAAAATGGTGAATGACCACTTATTCTATATTGTATATACTGATGTATCCTTTTATAGGGTTTCAAAGGTAGTTTATGTGAGATGTTGCAGTGGATCCTTACCTTCATTCATTTGAAAAATAATTGGTAAATTGGTTATAGTTATATAATAATCATTTTATCCACAATTGAATGGAGTAACTTTGAGGTTCTCTGATGATGGTGTATAAAGGGGCATTTGCTGGGATGGAGTTTATTTGATTTTAGCCCCTAGTATTTGGGTTAATTTCCAGACAACTTATTACCAGTTTTAGATGTGCTGCTTCAGAGTATTTCTACATCCTTTCAGTCAGTTTCATAATATAGATTCATTTTACTGACATTGAGTATTTCTTGAGGCTGAGGGAGTGAGAGAGTCAATCCTATATTGCATGCTATTAATAGTAGTATAGGGATTTCTGACTAAAATATCATAACATTATGCCAGGCAAATATATTAATCAAATTTTGTATGTAATATGAGTGGGGCTAAGAAAGAATCTTATTTTCCTTAGGGTGCCTTTTACACCAAAAATCTAATAAGGATCATTTTTTTAACCCCTATTTTACTACCTTACAGGGGTATAACATTTTTGTGTTTTAGGGTCATATGTATCAAAGGTCAAATTATAGAGTTTTTTTATCACCTTGAAAGAGCTCAAATGACCTTGAATGACCTCGAAAACCAAATGATATCTTATTTAAGAAAATGTCTAAAATTCGATCGAATGTTACCGACCCAAAAACTCGAATTGAGTTTTTCTCCGATTTGTCAGGAAGGCTATTAACTTCTTCAAATAGGTCAGTGGACCTCTACCATTGACTTCAGCATGAATTTAGCAGGTTTTAGGTGGGGACCTTTCGATTGTGAGTTACTTTCAGGGTAGGGGAATAATAAAGGTATGAAGATCCAAATTATGGAAAGATCCATTATCTGGAAAACCCCAGGTCCCGAGCATTATGGATCACAGGTTCCATACCTATTACTTATTACCCTCTTACTTAAATTATCTATTCCCTAGTTGTCATACATACACAGCTATATAGATAATTTGGTCTGAAAAAGGATAAAAGTCAACCAAGTTCCAGCCTTTCTTATGAACCACATGGCATATAAATACATATCCAGTTCAATGTATATACTTTCATGTGTTCACATATATAAATATACATGCTGTTGACTGTAGGGGCAATACTTTTACACCATTAGTGATATTGAATTATACTATTCCAATTATTTCATATGGTTTTCCACTTGAATTATAGTCTACTTGAATTTCTACTTGAATTATAGTCCATAACCCTTGCAGATTTTGTAACCAGTAAAATAGGCTGCTCATTATTGATGGCATTTATTAAAGGTACTTGCATCCAAATACAGTCCTTGGACTTCTGCATAATCGCTCTAAGCACCATTATGTCTGTTTTGCCTCTTATCTTCTGCTTAATCTTGTGCAAGTGTGCCTTTCGATGCTAGGGAACCCTGGAGTTGCCACCACCCTGAACATGGCAGCAATTCCACAGTTCTCACAGAAGGTCTCATTAAAAGGAGCAGCAGACTTAAGCCAAAATAACCACAATCTAATGCTATTTTATCACAGAGCAAAGAGAGTGACTCAATCACCCGTATATCAATACATATGGGAGACAGTTTAACCCATAAAAATGCTTATTTAGTGCAAACAATTATAACTGTATACAAATTATCCTAATAGGAGGGAGGAGGTCAGGGATCATGGAGTACTGAGATACATCCGTGCTTTTGGTATAGTAGGAATTTTGAAAATATTTATGATTATTTTTGTTTTTTTCTTTTTGCACCAAATGTGATACTGCCTATATGTAATACTTTGCATGATGATGGTGTTTTAATAGAGCATTTGGTGTGTTTTAATTTCTACTATGAGATGGCCTTTCCTTAAACATTTTTATACACATACCACAATTATGCATGTCATATACACAAAGAGCATTGTATTATAAAAATTACATGTTTATATATGAAGAATATTTTCAAGTTAAAGAAGCAGATTTTTGGAACCATTTTACAAGGCTTTGTGCCAATCAATGTCTTGATGATATTTCAGTTGGAGTCATTTTGTTAATTAATAGACCCATGGGCATCAAACACAGTATAAATTCAAGGGAACCAGTGGTTCCAATTTCGGCAGTTTTTCCATTTCAGCTGTAGAACTGCATTACTTTCAAATTCTAAGCCAATTATTTTTAAGACTAAACTGAAGGAAAAGATTTTAAGGTAAATCTGCCAAAAGAAATTACATAAATCTTGTGCAGTCAACAGAGTGAGGTAGAACACATAGGGGAATATTTACTAAAACTAGACTTTTTCTCACTTTATTAAAAAAAAATTAGACCAAGCTTCCAAACCGGAATGCCCTTAAAGCGATACTGACACGTTCCTATAAAAATCAGAGGAACGTGTCACTATCAAGTAAATGTTGCACTCAGAATAGTTTACCTCAAAGCCCCCCCTCAAAGTCGCTCCCAGCCCCCGCAAATCTGCGTTCACCCAACCCTCTGACACTGCTAAATGATCTTCTGTACCGTTTCAGTGACGCTTGGCTGGGGGCGGCGATAGCCTTCCATAGGCTGATTATGAATGAAAACATGAATTCAGCCTATCAAAGGATTGCTCCGCCTCAGCCCAACGTAACTGAAGCAATATGTAAGATCTGTTAGTAGTGCACACAGGTCCGCGGGGCTGGGGACGGCTTTGCAGGGGGCTTTGAGGTGAACTATTCTGGGTGCAGCATTTACTTGATACTGACTTGTTCCTATGATTTTTATAGGAACAGGTCAGTATCGCTTTAATTTACCCACAATTATTCTCAATAAAATTGATGCAAGAAAAGTTTTGCCAAAATCGAGCGTCATTTTAAATTGTTCAATTTTTAAATGAATGATCTGCCATTGATTTCTACATGATTTTTACAGGTTTTAGCTGGAGTATTTTTGAATTTGGATTTTTAACAGTTTAGGAGCATAAAACATCCTCTAAAAATTCAGATTTTTTTGTCCTTTGAAATTCAAACAGAATAATTTGAGGTTCAATTTCTATTATAACATAAAGGCAGGCCATTGTCAATATACAACATAAAATAAATCTAACATAAAAGGTACTCATTTGAATCATAAATGAATAATAATTCAAAAACCAATGTTTCATGACAACCAGTGATGGGCGTATTTCTCCCATTTTGATTCGCCAAATTTTTCTGCTGTTTCGCGAATTTTTCGCAAAATTAGCAAAACTGCAAACATTTTGAGAAAATTCGTGAAACTCGAAAAGTTATGTGCGTCCGAAAAGTCCCCGGTCTTAATTTTGACTGCAGCATTAAAGTCAATGAGCGTCCGAATAGTGTTGATGCCGGCGAATTTACGTGAATTTATTCGCCGACGTGGAAATTTGCCGCAAATTCACGCCAGCCAAATTCAAATTCAATTATTCATCCATCACTAATGACAACCTGAGAATGGTAGCACTTTGGCGTTCCTTTCTGCAGCTACCAAAGGAAACACTGCCTTATATATCCTTTTAAAAGTTGAACAGCATTAAATTCTCTTGACTTCACAAACTGAGAGATTTCATCTGTACAAAGACAACAAGAGTTAAAAATCATACAGGGAGTTATGGTATTCAAATCTTACTAAATGTAATATAGAAGGAGCAATTATGCAGCAAGACAACTACATGGTAAAAAAAAAACGGCAGCAAGAATAAATGGAGGGGGATATACAAAACCATTGCTCAGTACAGAGCTATAGAAAATATATTTTGGGAACCAGTGGGAGGTCTCTGACAAAAGCAATAAAAAAATTATTTCAGCTCAATAGCACCTGGTGTTCCATAGCTTCATTCTGTCATCTTAGGATCCCTGCTGTGACTTATATGTAAACGTGACTGAGTACATTATAAAAAGATACTGACAGTTTTATAAGCAACAGGCATAGCCACACTACTCTTAGCCGTACTGAAATTTGTGTCAGAGACCTTTCTCTCTCACACCTGGGACCAGCAATCCAAAACTGTTGACAGTAAGAAATCTTTCAAGTTTGTGCTATAGCAGCAAGCATAGGTATTAATGTGAAACAAATGTGAAATCAAGGCAGTGAATTATCTAGTTATTGAAGATGAAAATTGTAGCAACGTAAACACACGTAGGCAAAATTCTTGTACATATTAGATTATAATTCATAGCTTTTTTTGACTAATTTGGATAATTCTTCATGACTCAAGCACATGTTGAAGTTAAACTGATATATTTAATAGATTGTGTGCTGACAAGCAGCACAATGTGACTAGGGGCCTTACATTTTCTTATGTTTTAAAATTAAGGTGACACTGTTTTATGCAGGAAAATGCCAGCCGACTTCTTTTCAATAATAAAGCATATGGGTATAATTTGTTTTTAATGCATAGATGACACGTTGCATAAACTCCCTTGAGCAGAGGCTACAAAAAGTCCCTCTTCCAGAGATCTCACGGCCAGGGCTTTTAAAGAGACCATTAGTGATGATCAAATCTGTCCTGTTTCACTTCGCTGAAACTTTTTTCTTGGCACCTTGTTTCTGTTTTGGGGCTACCAATAAAAATTGGGAGAACAAAATGATATGCATTTTTCACTGCTACACACCCCTACATTGTTATAGGACCTCCTATCCACTATGCCACCTCTACTTTTTCATTAGAAAAAAAACCCATGTTGCCATTTTATCAAAAACATGTTGTGATTTATTTTTTACATTATGTCTGGTCGACCGGTCATGGTATCTACTATTACACTATGTTGCTGTTTAAGCAAAATGTACCATTTATAGTTTATATATTACTACTATCTTACTAACACAGACACAGCTAATAATAAATCTGACCACTAACAGATAATATCTGGGTGCTTTGTATCCCACATTAAAATTAATAAAGCATATAGTTATGTGCATGTACTTATATAGGCAGTGGGATGGCCTAGACGCCTATGGTTGATGTGGAAGGAGAAGGGAAGAATAAAAATAACATACTGTATGCATTTGCCGAATTTGTAAATTACTACATTTTTCCTTCATCACAGAGACCATCTTATGATGCCCTCAGTTATCAGTGGTCAGTAAAATACTGCCTACCTGCTTTGAATTTATGCAAAAGTCAACCAGTTAAAGGGGCAGCTGGATTTCTTAGCAGGAATGACATAATATAAAGCCAAAGATAAAAGATCAAAATATTACAGATTACATGTATGGTGTTACAAAGTACTGTAGATGCTAACTACATTCTGTTTTTAGAAATTCTAGGATTAGAATTGGAAAAATACCAAGGAAGATGATCTTACAACAATCTTATGAAAGTTATGTCAGATAAACAGTAGTAACACCTATATAGATGCATTGTGAAATATCCATTTTAAACTAAATATCCATTTTAAACTAGTTATACAGTATGAACGTTTCTATCACCAAATGGGCAAAGGTACATAAAGTTACTATGAGGGTGTGTGCATTTTGTTTTTATGTCATAGGTTACTCATGGAAGTAGTCATGCAAAAATATAAGTGTTTATTATTGGCAGCAATTTTCTAACCTGTCTGATCGGCTAATCAACCAATTGCCGTGGTACGAAAATTGTCTATTATTCAGAGCCCACACATGGTCCAAAAAAAAACTACCAAAACTTTGTTTTGTATGATTATATCGGCATGTGTATGGCTGGCTTAAGGTACAGCCTTAACATTATGTAAAGTAATTGCAAAACTTTTTCTGACTTATTCTAGATATCCTGAATACTTTCCTGTGCGGATCAAAACACATAGGGGCAAATTTATTTACCTTCGAAGTTGCGCCAGCGTTGGCTTCGCCTCACGTTGCCAGGCTTAGATTCTCCAGGGCTGTGCAAATTCATGAAGATCCGAAGTTGCGCACAAGTTACCGATCGTTTGTGAAGTTGCGCTAGCGATGTTACGATCAGCGGTTCGAATTACACTAGCGATCGGAAATTTGCATACTGCGTAAAACACATTACACTAATACAAGGCCAGGGAACCTTAATAAATGTTTTCTAATGCCCACACATGTGCCCACAGTATAGTTTAGGTGCCATATGTTATCAAATGTAGGGGGGAAGGAGGGTACCCTAAAAAAAATTCACTCTTTTTTAGCCTATCACCCTTAAAAAAATAAAAGACGCCAGCATTTTTTGGGACTTAGAAAAAAAATTTACTTTTTTCAGAGCAATCCTACTCTATTGCACTTCGCCTGGTCTGAGGTGGTGAAGTAAAGTCTGGCGCAGTTACGTAGTTACATCCCTTCGCCAGAGCGCAAATTTGCCTGGCATAAGGGTGTGAAGTAGCGTTAGAGTAGGTCCACTTCGCTAGTGAATTTATGCCAGCACCCATTAGTAAATCGGCAAAATGACGTCATGCTTGTGAATTTTCGCTAGCGTTAGCCACTTCGCCCTTTATTACATTTGCCTCATAGATGTAAGATGTAATTTGATTATAATAAAAGAAAGTACTTTTTACAATTTGAAACAGAAATAGAAGTCCCATATCAATTGTTAACTCATGTAGTCCTGGAAGAGGTTCAGGTGCACCGCCCTGAGACTTAAGCAAGGGGAGCAGATTCAAGCCAACAAGATGTAGAGTAGGCACTCAAAAAGGCAATCTTCTACCAGGCCGTAAAATATTTATCATGTCAAATCAGCATAGCCTTAGCGTTTTGTGTTACACACACTGTCATAGGCTAAATACAAGCTGTATGTCACAACCAGCACCCTAAATCCAGAACAAGTGCTAGGCTTCCTGGTCTCGGCTCTGCTTCCGCCTGTAGCAGCCGCCTTTCACTTCGGGAGGAGCCCTCCGCTAATTGGATGCTGCCAGGTCTTAATGAGAGAGGAGCCAAGCAAGAGTTCTGGACGACAAAAGGGACATGGTTATTATAAATTCTTTGGATGAAAGGCAGTGGTTCAAGGTCAGTCAGGCAGGCAAGGGTCAATACCGGTAGAATCAGATTAGTCAGGCAAGCAAGGGTCAGGATAATTAGAGTTCAGGATAGTCAGGCAGGCAAGTGCATGCCGTGCGGACCATAGAAGAACTGGTGATTGAACGAAGAGGATCACCACAGCAGGCGTCCCTGCTGGCCCACTAGACCACTAGGGTGAGTCTTCGCACAGTATGAGACACAATATTTAAACAGAAGTTCACCAATCAGATAACACTTCCAATTAGTTAATTAATAAATCCCAGTTAAAAACACACATATTATATGATATATATATATATATATATATATATATATATATATATATATATATATATATATATATATATAATTGCATAGCTACTCCCCATATAAGAGGTCATGAATGCCATTTTGTACAGCTTTATTTACAACTTATTCAAAGCAGAAAACTTTTTTCACAAAATACAAAAACAAAAAGGAAAAAGAAGTAGCATGAAACATCATATTAATTATTTAAATTATTAGTTAAATCATATAATATGGGTGTTTTTAACTGGGATTAGTTAATTTACTAATTGGAAGTATAAATGTTGGAACTTCTGCTTAAATATTGTGTCTCATACTGCTTGTATTTAGCCTATGACTAAGGGGGTTATTTATCAAAGTCCAAATTTATCACAATATTTTCTGCTACAAACTCCAATCAAATCCGCTCAGGTTTTTTACGCTCATTTATTATTAGATTTTCCTAAAAATGTGCTTTTCAGGAAAAAAAAATAAGATTTTCATGTTTTTTTCTGTTTTTGCAGTTTTGTGATTTTTGTATTCGGAGTTTAGTAAATAACCCCCTAAGTGTATGTTACATTAAATGCGTAAGGCTATGCTGATTTGACATACATATTTAACTTTTTACAATTTGTCAAATCTGTGAGTGCTTTACGACAAAGGAAAATAATTTATATATCTTTACTGTATAATTATGTAATTAATGAAGGAAGGAAATAAAAATTATGTGTGTCTAATAGCTCTGTTATTGATGTTACATTCTGCTTTATGATTTATTTGTTAGTATGTAATCCAAATAGAGTGTCAGACTGATAAAATATAGTGGCAATTCACCCAGGCTTAGTAATAGTTTGTATCTGGTGGATGTCACATACTGTCTATGAAATAGAACATTTGAAGTGACATCTCTTGAGCTATTTTGCCATATTTGTCAGTGAATGGCGTCAGCTATTATTGATTGAAAGTTTAAAGGCAGCAAAACCCAAAAATATGATTGCTGCTATTGTCTGGTCCAGTTAATTGTTAAATCCTGCTCTTGAAAAAAACGGTTCTTTTCTTATTATTTTTATTTCTTTTTCTTATCAGTGCAATGTGTAGGAGCCACATAGATTTTTTTGTTATTCAGCATTCTGCAGGTGGCTGACAAGTGGCATTACTTTCATTTTAATAAAAAAGAGCAGAGACCACGTTAATAGCTTTCTCTACTGCATTACCGTTCCATAAAAACATCAGGATTAATGTTACAGTTTTTATATATATATATATATATATATATATATATATATATATATATATATATATATATATATATATATATATATATATATGTATATGTATAAATATATATATATATATATATATATATATATATATATACAGTTTTACTGATTATTATAAGCAGAAAGAAAGGTTTTAGGATGTAGGTTCCCAGGTTTAGTTAAAAAACAATGTAGGCTGCAATTTGTGGAAAACAGAACACCAGGTATACTCAGCACTGCATGTAGTCCTGAATCTCCAGAGCAGCTTGTAAATGCAAGTTTGAGAGAACCACAGCTGTCCAAGTTACAAAAAAAGGTGTTGCATTTTATTGTTATTCACATTTCCTATAATGAATGGTCCTGAAATGCCTCAGCAAACAGCCACATGCCATTCTTCATTTTCTCAGCTCAGTGAGCTCATAAGCAGATGTTTTTTTATTTTTTATGTTGGGTTTTATCCAAGCTGAAGCTCAGCACACAGTGGCAAAATGTCATAAGAATGATATGAAAGCAGCCACTGGAACCATTGATTTTCCTCATTTCACACTTAGGGGGTTATTTACTAAGATCCTAATCCCCGAACTTCCCTGAAATCCGAAAAATTTGTGATTTTTTTTTTATAAAATCTGACTTTTAAAAAAAAATCACAAATTTTTCGGAATTTACCCCGAGGGCTAAAAAACGACATCTCAAACCTGTCGAGGTTGCATAAAAGTCAATGGGAACAGTCTCATTGATTTTCGGTTGTGTCGGGGGTTTCAGGCAATTTTACGTTGTTTTCTGAGCTTTCGGGTGAAAATTCACAAAAAATCATGAAAATCGGAAAAATGTAATAATAAATAAGCGTTAAAAACCCGAGCGGGTTAGATCGATATTGAGATAAATTCTGACCTTGATAAATAACCCCCTTACTGTATACCCTGTATACATCTATTGGCTGTTGCAGTCGAATGTTCATTTTCTAATCATCGTTTTTATATGTAAAGAATTTTTTTTTTCATAACTTGACATACGTAAGTAAGTAAGTAAGTATTCATGACCTCAGGGATATATTTTTGTTTTAATGAACTTGTTTATTTTGGGAGGGTTTATTCTTTGTGCATATTGAGTGCTTGCAGTTATAGCAAGATATGCTTCATTACATTTGTGAGGATAAAAAAAGTCACTGGCTCAAATTCTGTTTTTAAACCAAGCAAGCAATATATTCACTCACATGCCCAGAACCATGTTTGTACCATTTCCTCAGCTCAATATAATACTGATTTAATTTTCAGTATTTACTTGATATTTATGAATCTGAGCTTGGTATGTCATTGCCCATGGCTGGCCCTGAAGCTAACCTTATAATATTTTATAATTCTACATCACCTTGTGTAGTTAACAAAATGAAAGTAGATATAACAGAACTTAGCTCTCTGCTTTTAGCTGGAGTAGGTACAAACAAAGCACTAGTTAACCAACGTTATAATTGTCAGCTTAGCCCCAGCTCTGTATATTGCATGTTCATTTATTCACATTTGAAGATTTTATAGTATGCACTGCATGTTTCAAAATCATCATTAACACAACCTAGGCCTTGACATTAACCTAAAACATTGAATTGGTATAATCTGCACCTGAGTGACCTAATTAAACTGCATTTGATGACAATTTGGTTTAATATTCATCTGTATTAATTTATGCTGCTTTGAATTATTGCAAGTCATCCAGATGCCATCCTAATGGCACAAATATTTTCAATACCATGATATAACTACAGCCATTTTGATGGCTGTCATGAACATCTACATATATGTAGAGTGAAATATCAAGTATTTGCCCAGAATTACAAGGAAAATAAAAATGTTGGAAGCCTCATAATTTACTTGCAAACATATAATTCTGAAATAATAATTCTGGTGTTTCTCGATTTGTTTATTTGACTCTGTTTGTTTATTTGACTCTGTTTGTTTATTTGACTCTGTCAATGTTTATTTGGTGCATTTTTAAGTGCATTTTTTTAAGTTAAGAAAAGGGTTTTTTTTTTTTTTGTAATGTGATGATGGTTATTGGCCAACTGATATATGTAAAAAGCACAAGCTTTTCAGATGAAAAAAATTAAATGTACAACTCTTCATAAGCCATACTATTTTATGTAATATCATGAAAATAATAAGCCTGATAAAGAGATATTTTTTAATTTAATAAATTATTGTAAAGCATGCATTTATACATACTGTAGATATTTAGCAAATAAATGGCATTACATCACCCTAAACCTTTTTTGAAAGGTTTTCTTTTCCTTCTAAAAAATGTATGAACATTTTTTATTACAAAATAAATGTGTGATTATTGCCCTATAGCCTCCCTAGGTTTCTGTAATATTGCATAAAACTCAACTCAACTGTAGCCATGACATTTCTTACATCCTCATAATACTAGTGGTAAAATCCCATTTCAAGAAATCAGCAATTAAAATGGGCCAACAATCATGGAGGTACTATTGATCAGTCAAAGGCCAAGTACGTTTTTTGTTAATGTGACAAAGACTTTAGATTGCAGCTCTATTGGGGCTGGGGCTGATAAGAACGATTAACATATCTTAACAATGATTGCATCAGTGATCTATATATAAATATATTAGGCATGTGTTCTGTTATTTTTCATTACATTGTGGTTACAGGGAGTACAGGAAATGTAACTGATTGCTCTGACGAGGAACAGGGTGAAAAATCTACCCATTTTATAAACTAAACAAACAATAAATACAAGGAATTCCTACTTTAAAAATTTAGTATGGGCTGTTTTTTAAAAAAAAAAAACTTAAAAAAGAAAGTTATTTTGCTGGCTATTTATTTTAAAAGTTATCCATATCACAGAGATGTTTGGATGGGCGAATCTGACCCGTTTCACTTCGCCAAATGCATCAAAGTATGGGTGACAAATTATTTTGGACGGGCGAAGTATTTTTTTCACCCAATAGTCTATTGGCATCTTTTTCACAGCGAAACCTGGTGAAAAGTTTTGCTTGTCACTACTTTCAAGTAAAATGGTAACGTTTACTTTCAAGTAAAGTGGCAAGATAATACAGTGTATTGACTAATACTTGGCATCAGTAAATTCAGTAAAATTCCAGTTAGCCAAGGTCTACAGAGATATATCTTGGCACACAGAATTTATTTCTAAATTAAGATGTGGGATGTTACTTATACCTGGATATGGATGGGGGGTTATGTACAAAGAATACTTATAGTGGTACATTATTAACTAGGTAATAGTTGTAAATGGCATGTAGATGGGATTTTTGTTGGAACCACTTGTGTTAAATCAGTTAATTAATTTCTTGGAATAGAGCATTTGAAACAAAGGATCGACATATGCAGCTGATGTTATAATTGCAGCTGGAGGGACAAACTAATATTTTACGTGTTTAAGTGGCGGATGTGATTCAAGGCAGATGATTGTAAAGTTGTGCATTTGAGATTTATTAAAAATATCAAGTACATGTATGCCTTTAATGGATTTAGAAGAGCAAAGGGTTGATGGTTTATTATTTCATTAAAGGGGATCTATTGTGTTAATGAAAATGTAATATAAGCTTCATCTCACTGAAATAAGATACTTTCTAAATATATTCAATTAACAAATTTGTATAGTTTTTGAAATAGTCAAGTTACTTTTCAGTATCTCAATCTCAGCAAGCTGTTGCTCTTACGGCTCTCTTCATGCTGAGGTCTGGGTCTGATTTTGACTGACAGGTGAATCTATTAAGTCTTTTAGGAGGAGCTCCCTTTCCTAGTAGATCGTTTAGCGCTAACTGAAATATCCAACTCCAGTACAAACAAAAACCAATAAAATTACTGACTCTGGCAAAAACCCTGCATGTAGCTCAACAGGATTTCCATCAGAGCCAGTTATTTTAAAAGAGTGAGCTCTAATACATACAGGGGTACATACCCCTGTTTTAAATTCGGGGCACATTTATTTAGGGTCGAATATCGAGGGTTAATTAACCCTCGATATTCGACCGTCGAAGTAAAATCCTTCGACTTCGAATATCGAAGTTGAAGGATTTACCGCATTTCTTTCGTTCGTACGATCGAAGGAAAAATCAGTCGATCGATTCGAAGGATTTTAATACATCGATCGAACGATTTTCCCTCAATCAAAAAAAAGATAGGAAAGCCTATGGGGACCTTCCCCATAGGCTAACATTGATGCTCGGTAGGTTTTAGGTGGCGAAGTAGGTGGTCAAAGTTTTTTTAAAGAGACAGTACTTTGACTATCGAATGGTCGAATAGTCAAACGATTTTTAGTTCGAATCGTTCGATTCAAAGTTGTAGTCGAAGGTCGAAGTAGCCAATTTGATGTTCGAAGTAGCCAAAAAAATACTTCAAAATTCGAAGTATTTTTTATTCTATTCCTTCACTCGAGCTAAGTAAATGTGCCCCTCGCAGTAGCTGTAACTGACTCCACCTATTGCATGAAGAGAAAATAAATCGGTAAATTGAGAGTGTTGGACAGTGAAGAGTAGTGTGGTTATTAGAATATGTAATAGATTAGATCTTTAGAAAGGTCCTTATTTCAGCGGGATGAAGCTTGTATAAAATTTTTATCTTCAAGATAGATCACCTTTAATAAACATGTTGCAGCAAGCAATGTCAGTCTGCATTGGAAAGACTAAGAAAGATACCACAGAGGTCATTTAGGGATCCCAAAGATGCAAGTGCTAAAGTGCTAAGGGGTACAAATTTGTACCCCTTAGTGCTCATTAAACAAGGCCTGGTACCCAAAGGAACGCTGCACCTCATCATAAGCATCCAGCACAAAAAGTACAGTACAGAATTATCTACATCTAAGCATAGCGTTATCTGAATGACACGTAATTGCCTCTCTCACTCAATTCTTTTTGAAAGAGTCTGACTACTGTTTGCCTGCTTTATTTAAGTATTGTGGAAGCTAAAGAGATGCTTTATTATTTAAAAAAATATCAAAACCTGTACTTAAAAATTGTTTTGATGTAGTACTACAGGGCCATAATATGTTATGATTAGTGGCAGATTTTACATGTATAGCAGTTTTACATTACCATTAATTGATGCTTATTTAGTGAGCTATTAACTCATGGTACCATTGTCTAAAGTGTCCAAAAAGCATTTGAGAAGTGTTGAAAAAAAATAAGATCAACTAATAATATGTAACAAATATCATGCTTTACCTACAATATGATGACTCTTGTCTTGTTCCTATGGCAAATTTTGAAAATATCAAGGAGAATCTAGATATGGAGTTTACTCATGTTGTATTAGAATATAAGGTAAGGGTTAAGTTGAAAATTTAGTGACTCAAAAATAAGATTTAAAAGGGAGAAGCATGATTTTTATTTGTATGGTTAGCATAGTCACTTTTGATTTGGTGAAAGTGAATCCTAAAGGGATTTGCATAATGGGATTTCAGGCAAGGTTAGGATTAAGTAAATCATCAAGCATCAGCATTTATCATGGAATGGGATTAGACAGGTCACTGGCATATTAGCATGAAGGGTATGATGTGATCAGAATCTTTATAGACAACTTAATTGCTTCCAAAAAGTACTTGTATGTGAGGGGGCAAATGTGTGGCATAGTCCCCATGTACTGTAGCAGCAAAAGGCAGAAGACATCCTGGACAGGGTAATATTTGATTTTTTTTAATTTTTTCCTTTCAATAGCTTTCTTGATTCTTGTAAGAGTGATCATAGATCTATGTGCTGTTACCTTTTAATCCACTGTTTGAAACATAGGCCAATGCCAGTATTTAAAATAAGGTGATGTTTAATATGCTTGCATTAAATACATTTTTGTACATGTGAGCATGTATGTAAAACATGCTGGCACATTCTATAGTAGGCCAGATAGTATTCTAGGCACCATGGTTGAGACAACAGAGCTTGTAGCTTTACATCTTGTTAAATAAAATCTTACAACCGAAGCATTCTGTATGTGTATGTGTCAAGACTTTACGCAAGGGTGTGGTTAAATTGCTGCATTATTCACTAATAATAATAATAATAATAACTAATGCAATCTAAAATACAAATGCCAAACAGATGTTCGAGAGCAAACCTTTAGCACATTATTCTATGAATGCTGTAATGTATTTTTCATAAGAGGAAAACAACCTTCAATTTTAAATCCCTATGAAGTCTTAATAATGTGGGATGCTCATGAAATTTACTATTTTATTTAGCTTGGCAGCTGTAAATTTGGCAATATTAACCAATCTCTTTATTTTATCTGACAGAACAGGCTGTCCCAGTGCATTTTGCATTATATTAAATTATGTTTGCCAGACAAAAATTAAATCCCCTTCTTTGACTCTCAACTGACATTTTGATACAGTATATGTACAACTACTTTCCAAGTATATAGAATATTGTAGAGTCCATTTATTATGCTTGCAGTACACTAGATGGGGCCTTACCAGTGCTCTGTACAGTAGAATCTACAGTATGTCCCTTTTAATACAACTCAAGACCTTATTTGCCCTTGCAGCTGTTGGATCTTGATTACCTTCGGGCCCACTCCTACCTGTGAAGCCTATATAACATTTGACCTCTGGTTCTGTCCTATGCAATTTTCCATTTCTTATAGCAACATGTTTTACATATAGCAGTATATTTCTGTATATCAGTAAACAATTTATAAGATGCAGCTATGTGCAATGCAACAGTTATAAAAGCAGAACCTAATGACCAATGCCTAGCTAGCTGGTTATTATGAAATTGCTTGTGGTCAGGTAAATAAACAACTGTATCAAGTATAAAGTTTATGCCCATATAAGAATATTTTTTGCTTAACCTTATTACGTAGATTTTGCAGTGGTATTTTAACCAATCATGTATAACAAAATGCTTTGGTATGATATGAAACCTAATAAATATGTGTGTAAAGGTCGGGATGGGCAGAACGTTCTCTCCCGAGCTACTGAATGCTTTGTATTCTGTATCTCAATAAACTTCCTTCTCTGATTGCAACATTGACAAGGGCTTTGGCTGTATCATTGGAAAGGTCTCTCACTGTGGTCCAGACCCAACACAGCATTGCTTGCTACAGCCAGGTTTATCATCTACAAGGACTCCAAGGTACTTTTCCATTATGGATTTGCCTAGGGAATTCCCATTTAAGTTTATAAGTGGCTTGCATATTTTTATATCCCAGGTACATTTATCTCATCTGCCAGTTAGCTGCCCATATTGCAAATTTGTCAAGCTCTTCCTGCTACATCCTACTTGGAATTTCATCAAAGTCAGTAATGGAGATATTTATTGTGTTTTGCCCTGAATTACCCTAGAACCATAGCAATTATTTGATGTGTGCTTATCTTTCTTATGGGGGAGCTGAATAAAAACTATGTAACAAAAGGTGACAAAAGTCTTGAATTTGCAGGGCACATGGCCCTGAAACACATGAAAAATAAAGGGAATAACCAATTGAAGCCATAGAATGAAGCCATAAACTGACCCCTCCATATCAGAAAGTTATTATAAAAAAACATCCTAAGATGGTGTCCAAACACATTTTTTGTTAAAGGTATAAAATATCACTGTGTTGATACTCAACGCTCAGTTTAAACCAGTGATCCCCAACCAGTGGCTCGTGATCAACATTTTGCTCACCAACCCATTGGATGTTGCTCCCAGTGGCTTCAAAGCAGGTGCTTATATTTTAATTCCTAGTTTGCAGGCAAGTTTTGGTTCTATAAAAAAAACAGGTGTACTGCCAAACAGAGCCTCCTGTAGGCTGACATAGGGGCTTTCCAAAGAGCCAATCACAGCTTTTATTTTGCACCACCCATGAACATTTTTCATGCTTGCATTGCTCCCCAACTCTTTTTACATATGAATGAGGGGAAAAAAGATGGGGGTCCTTGGTTTAAACTGTCTCCAGATGCAAAGTCAACACAAAAACTATTAATAACCTGACCATGAGGTGAGGAGTGTAAACGACTCTGCAGCGACCACTTTACCAATTGAGAGTCCGATTTTTGCAGAATCCAGGAGAATACTACCTGCCTGAATGCATATTGCAGATCATACATTTTTGTGTAGGAGGAAGAATGGCCGGAATAGTTCACATAGCTTGAGCAGTCGATGTACCTACAGTATTTGGAAAATAAAAAGGTATTTACTCTTATATACAGTATAACCCAGGAAAGTAGGCATCTTTACTGCTGCACTAGCTGACCTCTGCAAGACACCCCCATGCTGCAAAGAAACTGATAAAAGCTTGAAGAAGGACTGCTTTAGTCAATAAACCCTGTTACAGTCATGACCAATAATACATTAAAAAAGTATCTAGGGAAGTCGCAAATTTCATAACTATACCTATAGTAGCAAATCATTTTCTATCCAATAAAATCCATTACTTTGAGATCACATATATTTCCAATTAAATCTGTGTGTCACTGGCAACAGACCACCTTTTACTTATTAATACTGATCTTTTTTTTTTAGGATAATAGTTCTAGTTGCTCAAACACCTCCACCATTTCGAACCAAGGTGTAAACCACAAAATAAAGAATACAACACATTAACACGTGCATGTTCACAGTTTAATTTATATTATATAGTTATAGGGTGAATAAATCAACATCAATATTCTCTTATTCATGACAAAATATTTTCTGCAAGGAAGTGAGCATTTTAGATAATGGTGTTCCATTTTCTAGGCCACTGAATATTAATTTTACCAAGCGGAAGCAGGTGAAAGCATCTGCACAGTAAACCACATTCATGTTTATATTTCCTTGGTACAAATATTGTTAAATCAGCCAGTTATATGACGGTCATTTCATGAGGCTCAGGTGGTGTATGCAGAAACATTTAGATGCGAACATTGTTATACACATAATGCTCTGCACCTGGTGGGGAAGGGGTTGTTAATTAATTGCAAAGGACAATAAACTTAAAAAAAAAAAATCAAGCATGATCATCTTCAACTCAGACTCCAAAGGCCATACATTCTGTTGCACCCATTACTTCTTCTGCACTCCTCACTGCCTGTGATGCATCCAAAGCAAAGAACACAACGCAGGGATATGTGCTCAATGAACCTTGTACTTAAATTTAAGTACAAGAGTCAAGAGAGTCAAGAGTGAGTTTATTGTCATTTTATCCATATACGTTTGTACAGTACACAGTTAAACAAAATAATGTTCCTCTAGGACCATGGTGCTACACACAACATAGATGTACCGGACAACAGACAAAAACTGCAAATGCAAAAGTGCTGAGAGCTCAGGGCAGTGCACCCAGGCCACCCAGTGCACCCTATTGTGGTGAGTAATCATTTACCTTTGAAGACCCTATCAGATGGAATGTGTGTGTGAGAGAGATCTGTCTGGTCCCTGAGTATTCAGGAGCCTTATGGCTTGGGGGAAGAGACTGTTACACAGTTTATTAGTGAGGGCCCTAATGTATTGGTACCTTTTTCCAGATGGCAGGAGTGTGAACAGTGAGTGTGAGGGGTGTGTTGGATCAGCCACAATGCTGGTGGCTTTACGGATGCAGCGAGTGGTGTAAATGTCCGTGATGGAAGGATCTTCTGTAGGGTCTTGTGCTCCATGACACTGCAGTTCCCAGCCCAGACAGTGATATAGCTGCTCAGGATGCTCTCGATAGTCCCTCTGTAGAAGGTTTTGAGAATGGATGGTGGGAGATGGGATTTCCTCAGCTTGCACGGGAAGTAGAGGTGCTGTTGGTCTTTCTTGGCTAAGTAGCTGGTGTTGTGGGACCAGGTGAGGTTCTCCGCCAGGTGGACACCAAGGAATTTGGTGCTTTTGACGATCCACATTAGAGCCGTCGATGTACAGTGGCAGGTGGTCACTCCTAGTCTTAGAAAGTCAACAATCATCTCCTTTGCAAGAGAGGTGCGCTATTAACCTTATAAATCCTTAAATACAGGCACCTAAAATGAAAAGAAACTACACATAGAGTAGTACGTTCGGCTCTTTCTAGAAATAACTTTGATGTTAGAACTACTCACAATCGTGATCCTCAAATAAGAGCGTGTAGAGTGTTCTTTTTTTAGCAGGGTATATACGATGTTGAAGCGTACGATGTTTCTGAAGGAAAGAGACGCTACAGATGGTGAAGAATCGTTAGAGATCCGACTTAGACCCTGCGGGTCCTAAGGACTTACCGGACTGCCGTCAGAAGAGAGCGTTGGAAGACTCGCAAAGAGATCGCTCGATGCCGACGTGTTTCCCAGGCGCTGTTTGGACACCGTTCCCTGAGTTCAGGCAGCCTCGCTCACCCGCTGCGCGTCCGCAAACACTGCTGTTTCTCGTTCCACAGTCAGTCAGCTCGCCTCCGGTGCCGTGCAAAGGTTAAATAAGTAATTCGGAAGGGGATTAATTAATTCTATAACAAACTTTTATTTCATTTAATACAAAGGCCCAACTGGGCCTTTGTATTAAATGAAATAAAAGTTTGTTATAGAATTAATTAATCCCCTTCCGAATTACTTATTTAACCTTTGCACGGCACCGGAGGCGAGCTGACTGACTGTGGAACGAGAAACAGCAGTGTTTGCGGACGCGCAGCGGGTGAGCGAGGCTGCCTGAACTCAGGGAACGGTGTCCAAACAGCGCCTGGGAAACACGTCGGCATCGAGCGATCTCTTTGCGAGTCTTCCAACGCTCTCTTCTGACGGCAGTCCGGTAAGTCCTTAGGACCCGCAGGGTCTAAGTCGGATCTCTAACGATTCTTCACCATCTGTAGCGTCTCTTTCCTTCAGAAACATCGTACGCTTCAACATCGTATATACCCTGCTAAAAAAAGAACACTCTACACGCTCTTATTTGAGGATCACGATTGTGAGTAGTTCTAACATCAAAGTTATTTCTAGAAAGAGCCGAACGTACTACTCTATGTGTAGTTTCTTTTCATTTTAGGTGCCTGTATTTAAGGATTTATAAGGTTAATAGCGCACCTCTCTTGCTGACTTTTATTACTTACAGTGGAAGTGTGGATCCACTATTTTTTGGTGCTGCTTTCCCCGACCCGACTATTTGTGCAACAGCGCAGCCTTCACTCAATTTTCTTTTAATCATCTCCTTTGATTTGTCTACATTGAGAGACAGGTTGTTGGCTCTGCACAGTCTTAAGTGCTGCACCTCCTCTCTGTATGGTGACTCGTCATTATTGCTGATGAGACCCACCACGGTTGTGTCATCAGTGAACTGTGGCTGCACAGTCATCTGTCAGCAGAATGAACAGTAGAAGACTAAGCACACAGCCTTGAGGGGCTCCGGTGCTCAGTGTGGTGGTTCGGGAGATGATGTTTCCAATCCTGACTGACTGAGGTCTGTTGGTCAGGAAGACCAGAAACCAACTGCAGAGGGAGGTGTTCAGTCCTAGCAGGCTCAGCTTTTCTATAAGATGCTGAGAAATGATAGTGTTAAATGCTGAACTGAAGTCTCGAACGTAGGTGTCTTTTTTGTCCAGGTGAGAGAGGGCCAGATGGAGGGTGGTGGCTATTGCATTGTCTGTTGAGCGATTTTGACGGTATGCGAACTGTAGGGGGTCCAGTGCTGGTGGCAGCAAGTTTTGATGTGACCGTCGAATAAAGTGGAACTGCCTTGTATTGACCCTTCTGTGTAATCAGTTAGTACATATTCTTTAAGTAAACTGGAATATTTCCCATATGGATTAATTTGGTTGCAGGGGTTGAAAATATTGTATAAAAATGTTTGTTTTATGCTTTAATTTTCAATAGCGCTGTGTTGTTATTGAAAAAACTGACAGTTGGTCTAGCATATTCTTAAAATGGTCTATTCTCTTAAAATCTGTCTTGCGCCCTACTGTCAAACCTGTTTTAGTTTAGGCAGCTGTTTATTTGACTGTTTAATTGGTCTGACTTAACTTTGAGAAAAGGCAAGAATTTATCCCAGTCCACTTGTTTAGCGAAGCAAGTAATCGCCTCTCAATGGAGTGACAGAATGCAATTATGCTTGCCACTAAGGCATCATCTTTATATGGGGAGGAAAGAAGATCTCCTTCTGCTTCCTTCCACTGATGTCAGTAACAATTAACAAAATAACTACCCACTATGTGTTCCCTAGAAATAGATTAATGAAACAAATCCAACAAACATACAGTAGCATTCCATCTGTACCCATAAGGGAAAAATTAACTTGAAAGAGGTGAATTTCTTGATTTAGTTGCTGGAAACATCAAGGTACAGATTTAGCACTGAACAAAAATCCCCAATTCAGTATAAACATGTTCTACAGTATGGGGCATATTTAGCAAGGGTCGAATTTGAAAAACCTCTAAATTTGAATTCAAAAAGACCAACCGAAATTAAGTAGATAGTAGTTTTTTTTAGCCGAATAGGTCAGTTTTCGATCTAATAAGTCCATATTTGTCCGATTTCGAATAGAACGAATCGAAGTAAAAGTGCATTCGATCAAATTGGAATCAAAGTTTTCCCCCAAAAAAACTTTGATTTATCAAAGTCCACTTATTGACTTCAAACAGGTTCTAGGAGGTCCCCCATAGGCTAAAACAGGAATTTGTCAGGTTTTAGATGGCAAAAATGGCGAATTTTAAAGAGACAGTACATGAACAATTTTGATATTCGAATTTTCATATTTTTTCAAATTCAAATCGAATTTGGACAAAAGTACACAAAAAATAGCTCGAAATTCGATTTTTTTTTTAATTCGAATAGTCACCTCGACCTTTGATAAATCTGCTCCCAAGTGTTCTTCTGCTATCAGGCAGTGCCAATTTGTTTGATGCAAGATAAAATATTTGTTTTCTGGTTTCTTTACATAAAACAGGGTTTTACAAATGAACTGTTGCAACAAATGGTGAGGTAAAAACTTTTCATGATAGCAAAGGATTAAAAGAGAGGTGGCCAGTCCAGGGAGCGAAAGAAAAAGATATCCACTTTTACTTAGAAATAAACACTGCTAAGATATACAAAGGATATTTTTCCCAAACTCACACCATTCTGCTGATCATCCTCTGTCTGAGTCCTGTGACCATACAGGTATTTTATAAAGAGAAATAAGCAAGTGATAAAACAGTTGAAGGAAAGCACATTATAGTATATCGAATACACACATACGGTCCCCCAAAATCTGGATAAATATCTTTAAATATGTCTCCCAATAAACATATAATCTTCATAGTTTACAGACATCAAACCAAAGGTGACTGACCAACTCCATAAGCCACACTGACCAAAAGTCTACTAGAAAATCATGTGAACATTAAATAAACCCACTAAGCTGGTATTCATTGTGATAAAGATTAATTCTATCTTGGTTTGAATTAATTACAAGGTGCTGTTTTATTATTACATTATATTTAAAAAAATTGGATTATTTTATTTTAATGGAGTCTATGGGAGATGCCTTTCCATAATTTGGAACTTTCTGGATAACGGGTTTCTGGATAATGGCGGCGTTATAGAACATAACAGCAGCCAATCAAGATATTAGAATGTTTAGAGGAAGCAGAACATGATACATACAGTGTCTATAAATATATATATATTTATACACACACACATTATTATTATCATAGTATTATATATTATTATTATTATTATTATTATAAGAAGTCACACTTTAGAATATTTGCATCCCAGATACTCTTCTCTGTTTCATTTTGGAATGTGCTTTATAGAGTTTCCCTCTACATTCAGTAATATACATTATCAATATAAGGCTTTATATAAAGAATGCAGCATTTTCTTCAAGGAACAGACCATTAACATTTGTGTGTTAATGTATGCAGTGTATTACGGGCTCTTAATGAAAGAGAAGATTCATGTACATTAAAAGAACATGGCATGGGAATAAAATATTGCATGTTTTGACTTAACAGTCAAAATTGAATAAATGACCTCAATATGATGAAGTATAATTGGATTGGAGGCAGTAACACGGGATTGCTTTAGAATATGAACTGTGTAAAATTGATTATAAGAAAGGAAAAAGGTCAAAACAGAAGCATAAACAATAGCTTGCCCTAGCTCTGACAGTTTAATGTATAACTGTCTCTTTATAGTAAGGACTTCTTTTTTTAAGCACTTTTGCTGCCCATCCCTCCCAGACTTGACATGAACACTTTATGAGACAGTGTCTTGCAGCTACATAGAATTAATATTTTTATAGTGGCACCTGATAAGTGACAGAGGCATGAACAGTGTGCTGAGTGGCCAGGTTGAGTGACAGCTTGCATCATGAAACTATAACTAAGATTTTTACATCAAAATAAGTCTATAAAAGACATCACCTGAGATATGGTTCACTGCCAACACTTTAGCAATCTAAAGCCAGGCTGACAGGGCTATAGACTAATGGTGCAGTAAAAATATTTTTGTGGTTTTCGGACTTTTACAAGATGTCAAACTTAACCACTGGTGTTATTTAAAAGATAAATTATTGTGGTTTTTACAATCAATAATCTAAAATGTTAAATCTGCACTATACATTTCTATTTTCCTGCATAGCTGTGCTTAGTAGAGATAGCTATACATAGAGCACTGCGTGGGGCTTAGGGAAAAAAGCAAGTTGATATATTGTGGTTTCTGTTGTTTATGTCATTGCAATTATACCATTACAGACTGAATCACAACAGTGACTAATCGGACATTAATCAAAGGTCAAATTTGCATTCTTAACATTTTCCTAGTATTTTCAGTATTTCATCAGATTTTATCACGACATTTGACAACATTTTAACAATTCTTGTCCAGAACATCAGGGAAGGTTTATATATCATCATAGATTGATGTTCTGCACAGGAATTGTGAAAATGTTGTCAATTTTACTTATTAAGCAAAGCCAAATTTGTTGAATTTCTAGCAGTCTTTCGTGGAATTGATCCATATATTCACAGAAAAATTAAGAACCTAGAGTTAATCAAATGCAATAATATGGGTTGCTTTATCATTCAGTAGAATTGGTTGATATTTAAAGAGATATTTGTTGAACCATTTTTTCTATTTTTCTATTTGTACCCTTCCTTACCACTAGAAAAAAAAAAGAATCCTTTGTAAATCTTCCTCTAAATGCTGTTACAGATTTGGGATCCGTTATCTGGAAACCTATTATCCAGAAAGCACCCAATTTATCCAAATAATAATTTTTTACAAATGCTTAATTTCCTTTTTATCTTTAACAATAAAACATTACATTGTACTTGATCCCAACAAAGATTTAATTTAGCCGTATTGGAAGCAAAACCAGCCTATTAGGTTTATTTAATGTTTAAATGATTTTCCAGTAGATTTAAGGTATGAAGGTCCAAATTATGAAAAGATCCGTTATCTGGAAAACCCCAGGTAAGGAGCATCCTGGATAACTGGCCCCATACTGGTTCCATAGATTTAAATGCATGTAAAAAATGGATGCATGTGTCAGTATATACCAACTGGCAATTTATCAAATGGATTTTCAGGATGCAGATTTGTACATGTGCATCGCACAGACATTTTTTTCTACTGGAAACAAGAGTGTGCTGGATGCTGAAATCCCTGCTACTTCATCTGTATGTGGTATACCTAAAAGTTTGACCTTTTTTTATATATATTGTATAAATATTTGGTGGATGAAACTCTAACTTTGCTTGTATCAACTAAAGAAAATGAGCAAAAGTGCCTTTCAATGCAGCAGCACTGCTCTTGGCTTTGCCACTATGTAAGGTTATCTCTAGAACAACTGAAGCTGCAGGGTAATTACATTTTTCCAACTGTCATGACATCTTTTGTTTCTTTTGTTTATCTTAAGTTTAAGATTGTATAAAGCATTGTGCAAGGAATTATAGTGATTAAATGTTTAATTCATTATTTTGACTGTGACTAATTTATTACCTCTTAGCTCCTAAATTGGCCTGTGCACAAAAATATTTATAAACTGCAATTTAAATAATTTTTTTCTCACTGTGGATTTAGATTAATGCTTGTGGAACTGTTAACAGTGGCCATTAATTTAGCATTGTTAGTCATAATTCAAATATAAAATATACATGAAATTTGGTAAGGTTACTGAAAGAGCTACCATTTTAAATGTTATTTTTCAAAAACGAATACCGGTAAATCTTTATAGGATTCACTAAAGTCAAGTGTGATTAATTTGCCCTGTGAATCAAGATGAGACCCATCCATGAAATTCACAGTGAACGCCTTCAATATTTGTATGTGGTTTGTTAGAATACTGTACATAGTACATAATAGCTTTTACTCCCCCTAATCACTTTCAGTTCTAAAATAATTGTTTTTGTTGCTTAGGTTTTTATTTCCCCCCCATAGCTTTGAGACAGGGAAGATCTGCAGCAGATCCATTAAATTACTAACTAGGGCAGCATTGAGTTGCTGGTAGTTTAACTTAAAGTAAGGGAGATACTTATTAAACAAATTTTTTCTCGATTTTATCAAAAAAATGCAATCAAACTCCCAGCCACAAATGTCCGAAATTTACAAAAAAAATCCAAATGAAAAACGCATGTGCGAGAAAAGCCGAGACAAAATTGTATGACAATTTATCCAACTTTTGGACAACTTTTTTCAAATCGTTGATCGAAAACCACTTTTTACGATTGTCAAAAAAATACCAACACCAAAATGACAGAAACCCTTGAGGATCATGATGGCAAGAAACATCTTCCAGTTGTAAAAGAGACCATCTGCCATTGACTTCGATTTTAGCTGGAGTAGTATCAAATTCACATTTGTCACAGTTTTGTTGTACAATAAATTCCAAAAACATCACACTTTTTCCTGCAACTTTTTTGGATTTTTTAGTCAACTTTTCATTTTGTCTTCATTTTTTAAATTTGTTTATCGTTTTTTAGATTTGCCTTCTTCTTGTGCTTCTTTTCAGCTTTCAAGTGAAGGTCATTGACTCCTGCAGCCAATAAATATTGTTCTGTGAACATAAGAAATGTTAGCATTATTGTTATGTTACTATGTATCTTTCTTATCCAGGCCCTCTCCTATTCATATTCCATTCTCTCATTCACTCCACTGCCTGGTTGTTATTGTAATTTTGACCTTAGTGACCAGATAGCTGCTGAAATCCCGAACTGGAGAGCTGTGTAACAAAAAGCTATATATAATTACAAAAATATGAAATTAAGACCAATTGCGAATTGTATCTGAATATCACTTTGCATCATACTAAAATCAATCTAAAGGTTAAATCCCCTTTAATTTAATACCTCCTTGTGCATCAGTTTCCTTCAGTTTGTGCACATTATCATTTCTCCTAGGGCTACCCAAAAAAAAGCCCCAGAGACTAATAAATTAGCGACACATATACTGACAGCAGCAAAAACACTCCGGGCAGCTAACTGGAAGTGTACTTCTCTCCCAAATTAACAAGCCCTCATCATCAAGGTTAAATGGGTAAGAACGATGGAAACTATTAGGGCATACCTACAAGGCTGGGATATGAAAACGAATTGCTGTGGCTCCCCTGGGCAGAATTCGAAACGGCCCAATCAGAGGCAACCTGATTGACCAGACAGATACCTCTGTAATTACCCTTGATCCTCCAAACCCATTTTCCTGTTTTTTCCCCATAATATAGCGCACAGTTATCATAATGGGCAGTTCCTGTATCATACAGAATGATTACACAGTATCTAATGGCAATTTGGACAGCGACACCATTAGATATTAAAAAAGACAATTACAAATGATGCGAAAATGATTGATTATGTATGAGGAACCAACTGCCAGTATGTACTTGATACATTTTGACTTCAAATATGTTTGATTGTTATTTGCTTGTAAAAATCAATAAATGTATTTTAATTAAAAAAATAGAGTTAAAAAATATACTTTTAATAAACCATAGATAATGGTGTTTCTTACTTTGCCAACTGCTCTACACACACAATTCAACTGCAAAACAATATGTTGCTATATTCTTCAAGCAGTCATTTCTGTGTATTTAGCAACTTAACTCAATATAAGTCAAACTATAAACGTCCAAAGAAACCTCTTTGTACTCTTTAATAACAGCGAGTGGAAGAGGTCCAAGTGTTCATCTACTGCCCAGGGCAGACCATGGTGTAACAAATTAGATGCTTTTGCAATGGAAAAACTATTAAAGAGCAAACTGAAATAAAATTGCTGCTGTGTTGGCAGAGGAGTAGAATGAAATTCATGTTTTTGGAGATTAACAACTGAAAACTTTCAATTTCAAAACATATTGTCCCTTTTTGGGGAGGTTAAGGCTCTCTAAACAATCATTATCCTTTACCTATGTGGGTTGGTATTAGACAAAACACATTAACATCTATTAGGACTAGTCATGGGTGAATTTATAAGACAGGTGCGAATTTGCCTGTTTCGCCGACAGCAAATAAATATTTGCAGCGAAAATTCGGCGTTGTTGAAAAAATTTTGACGCTGCCCACAAAGTTTTTCGCCAGTTCCGCCGCCAAATCAGACGTTGACGACAATACACGGACACCCATTGACTTTAATTGTCGCTGGTGGCAAAATCTGTGTTTCTCGAATTTTCCACAAAATTCAAGGCGATTCGAAATGGGACAAATTCGCCCATCACTAATTAGGACCAAGCTATTTGTAAAAGTAAGTCAACTTCTTTTAATAAATCTCATTAAAAATAAGAAAAAAAGAGACTTATGAAATACTACTGGCAACAACAGACTTGACATTTTTTGACACACGCATCTCTATGGTATGTACAATTGTTCAGCCAACAAAATAAAAATGTATATTTTACAGATATTTAGGTTCTGAAATGTAATACCTAATATAAAACATTTTTATTGTTCAGCAAACCTGTCATTTAAACAGGGAACAAGAACTATGCAGTTCCTTAGCAGGCTCTTGTAGAAGGTGAGGGAGCTGTAATTGTCCCACCAATGTTTTTATCAAGCTTCAGGCCACATCTGCAAACATTCAGAAGTGCCACCCTATCTCAGCTTGAACCCTTAGCCTACTTCTGTCTCTTAGAACAAGCTCTATCCCTTTCACAACACTTGCCAAGAAAAAATGTTGTAGCTACTTCCTTTATTCATTGTAGGCCTTCTTAGACTAGGAGACCTTCCTCTAAGGCCAAAGTCACCCTGACTCTCTGCGTTTTGTAGGCAGGCAGATAATAGTTTTCATTCTCAGCACTGTGTAGCTGCACTGACAGGCACTGTGTCAGTCTGAGTGGAACTACATGGAGTGAAGATCTCCCAAAATGTCACATAACATTAAGGGGGTTAATTATCAAAAAATGAAAAGTTCTTACTATTTTCTGAAAACTACTCCAACCAAATCTGAACTGACTTTTTACCCCTATTTTTAAAGAAAAATGTCTGTAACGTACTTGTGCTGGGAAAAAAACTTGATAAAATCAGTCTGAATCGTACTAATTATATGGATTTGAAGAAATCTGAAATTGTTATTCAGCCTTTTACCACCATCGGGATTTAAGAAATCTTGAAAAATGTAAGTTTTTTTTCTACAAAAAAATCGTGTTTTTCCCTTTTAATAGTTCGACCAGAAAAAAATCTGACTTTAATAAATAAACCCCTTACTATAGCATATATAAACACATGTTTGTGCAGAGATACTTTATATATACGTCGGATTGTAATGTGATAAATAAAAGTTGTTATACTTTGAAAATGAGAGTGCGGATCCTTCATCATTTATATATATATATATATATATATATATATATATATATATATATATATATATATATATATATATATATATATATATATATATATATATATATATATAGTCAAACACAAGAGTCCTCTGCACTCAACCCATTATCAATATATTTAAGACAGCGACATTTTGTGCATACAGCTACTGAAAAATGCCTTACCCTTTAAACAACACAGGGATTGTTTGTCCATATATTGCAATATATTTAAGCTGGCCAACTACGTCAAAGTCATCCCATATCTGGCCAGTCCTATGCTCAATTTTATCTGATTCATTAAGAATTCTATTGCTTCATTATATTATATATATATATAAGCTTTCATTCAAAGCTGTGCAATTCGAATTTTTTTTCATTCGAAAATTCACCTCGACCTTTGATAAATCTGCCCCACTGTCTGACAATCTTAAAATACAGCTATATATTAAGCAGTTTCTCACAAATAAAAAAATTCATGAGTACAGACAAACATAATACTCCCTTCTTCAAATATGCACACAGAAAAACTGGTGTATAAATACAGCTATATATTCAGCACCATATAGCCTGACTCACGCTGCCTGTAAGATCTAATAAGGGTTCCCAGGTATATGATTTAGTAACCAAATGGAGGTCACAATAAGATTATCCTAAACGAGTCAAATACAATAAAGTTTCAACATAGATAGTGCTATACTGATAGTATTACTTGAAAGCTAAAATGCCCAGCTAAAGAGTATTATTTTAAAACTGTTGATAGGGAGGGATTATGTCTCATACTCTAAGAGGCTTATTTATTGAAGGTTGGATTTTAGTGGTTTTAAAAACCATAACTAAATTCACTAAAAAACACAATTGCCATTGAATTTATTAAAGGATCCAAATATAAAAAGTGTGAATGAATAATGCGCTAAATGTTGTGTTAAAAAATTCAAATACATTTTGAGTTTTTCAGACAAATAGTGAAAAAAATCCTATTTGATTAAAAACAGTCCTATAAGATCAGTGTAGCTTCCAATTACTTCTATAGAAAATCTACAACTTTTACTTGGTAAAGTATGTTATAGAAGTTTGTGTTTTTTTACACTTAGGGGCAGATTTATCAAGGGGCGAATTTTGAAGTTAAAAAAAACGTCGAAATTCGACCATCGAATTTGAGTACTTCGATAGTCGAAGTATTTTTTCCAGTGAAAACAATAGTTTCTGATCAAAGTAAAATCGTATGAGCGGTCCCATAGGGGGGAGGAGAGTAGGGCAGGGGGTCCCCGTAGAGGGAGGGAGGAGCATAGGGCAGGGGGGCAGGAGCGTATTGTAGGGAGGGTGTCCCCCAGCCCACGCAGTGAGTCCCTCAGGGCACGCTGCATGTCTCGCTCACCATCTGGGGCACGCAGCGTGTCACGCACCCCACCCAGGGCTCGGAGAGGCTCCCCCTGGAGGAGGCCATGGAGGCTGCCCAGCAGTGAGGAGGAGGCGGCAGTGGCAGCACCAACTGCCTCAGAGAGGAGGAGGAGGATGACAGTGGAGAGGAGGGCCCCACCGCCAAAATGAGGTAGTAGCACGATGGGATGTGCTGTTTGGGAGTCAGTCCCATCGCATCAGTGCTGCCAGAGGCCAACAACTCTGGCAGCAGGTAACGGACAAAGTGAACACTGTAAAAGCAAAAGTGATCACCCCTCTGTGTACAAGCGCTTTAGTGACCTAAAGCGTTGGCTAAGGGCAAAGCTGGTTACCAGGAGAGCTAAAGCCCAGAAGACCGGCGGAGGGCGTGTCCCTCCACTCAGACTGCAACCCTATGAGCGCCGGCTTCTGGACATTATGGGCAAAGAGGGCTGTGAAGGGCTGGACACAGACTGGAGAAGTAAGTAGACTTTTATAGAAACAAATATCTGACTTCTTTTTTTCCATATTCCCATCATTTAGATAAATGTCTAATTTAGCATTTCACTTCTTTGGTAAAATATCGCTCCTGTTTTGCATTAGAGGCGTTTCTTGTGCTTTTCTTTACAGCTTTGCTGTTTGTTTATTACTAGTTATTAAGTGCAGCTGTAACATAGACAAAATGGCAACCATTTCTTTATTAACCATTTCCCCACTATAGCACAAATGTTTAGAAACTGCAGGTGGTTCACCTTTAAGTTAACTTTTAAGTATGTTATAGAATGGCCAAGTCTAACCAACTTTTCAGTTGTCCATTATTTATTTAGTATATTTTTTAAATTAAATGACTCTTATCAGCTTTAAAATGTGGGTCTAGAAAGAAAGGCTCTGTAAGACTACACGTGATGTTATTGTGAGTTTTTATTACTCGTATTACTAATCAGACCATCCCCTAATTATATTCTTATTCAGATGAATGCATGGTTGCTATGTTAATTTGGACCCTAGCAACAAGATTGCTGGGATTGCAAAGTGTAGATCTGCTGAATAAAAAGCGAAATAACTCAAAAACCACAAGTATTTTCATATATTACATTCTCTCCTGCTTGCATCATTGCAAATGTAATGTAATGTAATGTTAAAAGTTTTAACCATTCCATCTTGCTTGCTGTGCCATTATAGATTCAAGTTTAACCATTCCATCTTGCTTGCTGTGCCATTATAGATTCAAGTTTAACCATTTCATCTCGCTTGCTGTGTCATTATAGATTGAAGTTTAACCATTTCATCTTCCTTGCTGTACCATTCCATTGGAGTTAGTATTTGGAATGAGAAATAAAATAGATTTGTAGCATGTGGGAGGTCTCTACACCAGGCTACTAGCCATGTACACTTGCAATTCCATATGATTTTGTCTTTTAATATCTTTTTGCTTTCTTTATTCACAATTGCAGGACCACCGCAAACATCGCGACCTGACTCGGACAGTGACCAGGACCAGGATGACGCTGCTCAGCAACCCCAGAAAGAGGGTGAGGCTGAAGATCCTGATAGAGCCCCGGAAGCTCAAGGTACAGACATGTTCAATGTTTGTGACCAATGTAGTTGCTCCCTCAACTTGTTTAGAGCATTACTTATGTCCTATTTCACATTACAGAACACCGAGCTGAACGCCGCGCCCAGTCACCAGCCGTGATTCCTGTGGTGCCCCCCAGACGTAAGATCGATGTTTATAACTAATAACCCCTTCCTTTATTTGTCTGTGTGTGTCACCAAAGATGCCATGTAATGGTTAAGCTGAGCTCAGGAGAGGTGATTAGGAGAACAAAATAGGATCAGACAGCTAGAGCAGAGTTTCTATAGGAACCAGTAATGATATCTCCACAGTGGCTGTTAGACTGGAGGGTGTGTTTAGTAATCTAAGCTGGGAAGAACTGAGAATGCTCATGAGTCAACAGCCAAAGCAAATTCCTGAGGGAGGGGCAGAGTGAGTTAGAAGAGAAGAAGGAATTCTAAGTGACTAAGGGGATACTGCAGCCTTTACTGTTAACCTTTTAAAAACCAGTGGCATTTATCTGAAGCTTTAAAAGAGGCCGTTCACTGATTACATTTTTGTGGGGAGGGTTTACATGTCCTTTAAATCAATCTTTTTTTTTGTCTAAACATGTTTTCAAAGCTACAGACTGGTGTGAAATTTCCACTCTAATGTTCTGTTTATGCCACCCCCCCAACATAAACACCACCCCCAATCTAACTTGGAACCTTTTGTGACCTTTTCTAACCTTTTGTTTGTTATGGGTTATGCACATGTCCAATTTATAGATTTATATTTGATTTTTCTTGTAGGTCGTGCTGCTGCCACTGCTGCTGCTGCAGCGATTGGGGGACCACCACAGGAAGAAGGACAGCAACTGGGTGATCAACCTGTGGCGCAACCGGGGCTCATTGAAGTGATGCTCCATCAGTAGCGCCACCAGGAACTCTGGATGAGGCGGTGGATGGCCCAAATCCATGCTGACATTCGGGAGACCCGGATAACCATCCATCGTGGATTCCAGGACCTGGTGGCAGACATGGCAGCCCAGCCTCATGACCAGGGGGCTCTGCTGAGGGTGAAGTCCCTGGTCCACCTGCTGCTCCCCCTTCCCCCCCCTGAAGCTCCTCAACATCGGAGGGAAAGGGGGCATGGAATGGGACACGGTCCTGTCCGAGGGGACAAACATCCCTAGTTCTAGTCTGTGTCACTTTTCAACTGACACTGGCCTCTTTGCCTATTTTCTCCTGGTAACAAACTTTGCCCTATTGACGCTTCAGGTATCACTTTGTCCATTACCCAGAAATGGGATTGACTCCCAAACAACACATCCCATTGTTTATACTGTGCTCCATTCTCGTCACTGAGGGGTGCCATTTTAAGATCTATTGGCACTCTTTCCAATAACATCTGGAAAAGCACTTCAAAACATCTAAGTACATTTGCTCTAACATATGTATATACGCATGGTGTTATCAGCACCAAGGTGTGCCATATCTAACATCCATTGGTTCTCTTTCCAATAACATCTGGAAAAGCACTTACAAACATCAAAAAGTGCATTTGCTCTAACATATTTCTATGGAGATGCTGCAGTGTTGCCCAACACATTCATTTGGCCAAAAAATGTTACATGTAAGGGTAACTGAATTCCAATCATTGCAAGGCTATGACTACACTTTTTATTGTGTATTTATCACTAGTGCAGTGTTGCTTCAAAGGTAACTTATGTTAATCAAGCTCTGTATGTATGTGTTTTACATATTATGTGCATTCATGTAACAATGACCAATGTTCTGCAACTGTCAAAGTGAAAACAGTGTACCTTGTGCTTTGAACTATGAAGTATTGTTGGCTACCTATGGCCTACATGGGCTACCCAGAACTCATAATACGTGCTATTGCCTACTACTACCTCCGCCTCCTCCACCACCTCCTCCACCTGTGGTACTTAAGTAGCAAGTCTCAGGTATATTATATGCCTTAAAGGCACAAAGCGTTAGTTGTTACTTTGTACTATAAAGTATTGTTGGCTACCTATGGCCTACTTTGGCTACCCAGCACTCATAATATGTGCAATTGCCAACTACTACCTCCTTCTCCTCCTCCTCCTCCTCCACCAGTGGTACTTATATAGCAAATCAGAGGTATATGAAATGCCTTAAAGGCACAAAGCGTTGGTTGTTACTTTGCACTATAAAGTATTGTTGTCTACCTATGGCCTACTTTGACTACCCAGCACTCATAATATGTGCTATTTCCTACTACTACCTCCTCCTCCACCTCCTCCTCCACCTGTGGTACTTAAATAGCAAGTCAGAGGTATATGATATGCCTTAAAGGCACAAAGCATTGGTTGTTACTTTGCACTATAGAGTATTGTTGCCTACCTATGGCCTACTTTGGCTACCAAGCACTCATGTGCTATTGCCTACTACTACCTCCTTCTCCTCCTCCACCTGTGGTACTTAAATAGCAATTCAGAGGTATATGGTATGCCTTAAAGGCACAAAGCGTTGCTTTTTACATTGAACTTGCAACTATTCCAACACATTACCTGACCAGCACTAACCTGATATGTGCTGATACTTTCAAACATCCCATATTGTCATATATTGACAAGCGTTAATTACAATCCCAGCCAAAATCACAAGTAAAGTACAAGTCCCAAGAAGCATAATGCATATATTGTTACAAGATTGTAGCTAGTCTATGAATAATACATGCACATTCCTTTAAATGAATCTTTCAAATGGCTTTATAGAAAATATAACATATAGCTTACCCACAAGCCAGCCCTCTGGCATTTGTTGTTGGGTGAAGAGGCGATTGGGAGCTGAGTGAGGGAGGATAGAAGCATCCTGGACACTTCTAGGAAACACAGATTGTTGTAATGGGAGCGCTTACAATGATGTTAGTGCTCCTGTTGATGGGGAAGTGGTGTGTGATCAATAAATGAATACAATCAATGAGTCATAATTAATTAGGGAATTGTACAATTTAGAAAAAGTCCTGCTTCAATGTTATCCACTCTGCCTGGGTTGAGGGTAACAAAATGAGCCTAGGTGATGGCCTCTTTTAAAGTAAAATAGCATCAGGTGTGGGTTTTATTGCTAATCCAATATTTTCCCAGCATTCCATGGACCCATTAACCATTTACTGAAGCCTAAGGATAGATAGGTTCAATCGAATATTTGAATTAAAAAACTTCAAAAACTCAATTATCGAAGTGGGAGAATAAATAAGGTCAAAGTTGGGGAATAAATAATTTTTTTTAAAAAACTTCGAGTGAAGATTGATAAATTCAATCTTACAGTCAAAGGAAAAACCCACTTCGACATTCGAAGTTTCCTACTTCGACTCGAAGTTGACTATTCCCTAGTCGAAATACACAAAAATAGCTCAAAATTCGAAGCTTTTTACTTCGAACCTTCACTTCGACCTTTGATAAATCTGCCCCTGAAATTTAGATTTTTTTTTAGAAATCTTTCAAGATTTGTGGAAAAAAAATCGTAATTCAATTGTTAGTAAATGGGTGCATTCACTTCCCCAAATGCAGTGAGCAAAGTGCAATTTCAAAAGCAATCGCCGTTTTCCCCCCACAGCTCTCTGTTCCTTCCCCAGAATTCTGCCATCATTGCAAACGCAAATGGGCAATTTTCACAATTCTAATTCGCCAAATTGAACGCAACAGCTTATGTGATTCATGGCAAATCGGCACAGTTGCACCAAATGTCATCATTTCTAGTGTTTACTGTGACTAATTTTTAAGACGTGAGTATGCTGCACAGATCGGCACAACGGAACCCTGGAGCTGCCGTATGATCAGAAGGTGGCAGTAGCTTCATGGTTCCCAACAATTACTAGCAATTGATTTACAACCATGCACCCTGGTGGTGTTGGTGTGTGATCAGCAGTAACTTTTGCTTGGCTCATCTCTAATCAAAGTGCAGAGCGCAATTTACTGCGGGGAAAATTACAAGTTGCCATCTACATTTACGCTTGTAAATGAGCCCAAAGATACTGCACCTAATGGTATTCTTATCTAAACGTTATCCACTGCCTTCCAAGTTTCTCAGCTACTGTATATGCTTTATTCTTCCTTAAACAGAAAACTATATTTCGTACCAAATGGAAATGGATAGTGCAAAAGTGATTACTGCTGGTTACTTCCAAGAAAAAAAGTTTGACCTTTGAAGAAGCCTTTAGTTTTTTTCCACGAATGAGTAGGAAATGAAGCAAGAAGCAGTTGGACTTGTGATGGATAGACTATTGTACATGTTATACATGTAGACATAAAAGAAAAATGTGATGATGTATAAATGATGAATACAACAACTAATGGAATGGGACCAGAGTGATGTATTAGCAATTTAGTGAATAGTATGAGTATAAAAAGGAATATTTACAGAATTAAAAGATCATTGAAAAAGAATAGTTCAGATTTCTATGGGGGTTACTTACTAAACTCCGAATGCAAAAATCATGAACAATTCGTGTTTTTTTTTTATATAAAATCAGACTTTTAAAAAATTACACATTTTTCGGAATTTATTTAACCCAGAGGATGGAAAAGTCAGAATCTGAAAATCCGACATCTCAGACCTATTGAGGTTGCATATATGGGAGTTGGTTGTCAATGGGAGAAGTCCCAATGATTTTTTGATGTGCCCTGGGTTTTGTGCAATACTCCGAAGTTTTCGGGTGAAAATTCTGAAAAAATCTTGAAAATCGGATGGAAAAATCCGGAAAAATGGGAAAATTAGCATAAAAACCCAAGGATTTGATCGGAGTTTGTAGCAAAAATATTGAGATAAATTGGACTTTGCTAAATTACCCCCTTAGTGTCAGAGAAATGACTAAGGGATTGAGAATATAGGCTTTATTAGATGATTGTTAGTGATTTAAGGTACAGGTATCGGACCTGTTATCCAGAATGCTCAGATGAACCTGCGGTATGGATCTCCACATCTTAAATCTACTAAAAAAAATATTTAAAGATGAATTAACCCTAACATAATTGTTTTGTCTTCTATAAAGATCTATTATCAATTGATAGTAAAGTTTAAAGGTATATGTTTTAATTTTTAATGAATTATTCATTAATAGTTTTAGTTAATTTTTCAGGATAATCAGCTTGAAAACAGAAATAAATCATTATGAAAGCTTGCTATGATTATCTTAGACAATAAAGGTATCACCTTTATACCACTTATGCTATTTTTTATTTCAAAAGGGTTACCCTGTAAAAGCTGTTCAGACAAATAGGGGCACATTTACTAAAGGTCGAATATCGAGGGTTAATTAACCCTCTAATTCGACCCTCTAAGTTAAATCCTTCGAATTCGAATATTGAATTCTAAGGATTTTGGGCAAATACTTTGTTCGATCGATCGAACAAAGTATTCTTCGATCAAGAAAACCTTAGGAAAGTGATGGGGAAGGTCCCCATAGGCTAACATTGTACCTCGGTAGCTTTAAACTACCGAAGTATGTAGTCAAAGTTTTTTTTAAAGAGACAGTACTTCGACTATCGAATGGTCGAATAGTCGAACGATTTTTAGTTTGAATCATTCGAAGCGAAGTTGTAGTCGAAGGTCGTAGTAGCCTATTCGATGTTCGAAGTACCCAAAAAAAAACTTCGAAATTCGAAGTTTTTTATATTCGAATCCTTCATTCGAGCTTAGTAAATGTGCCCCATAGTTAATGGATGCATTGCTGTACATACACAGTCCAAGATAATCATAATATGCTTTGTGCCCACAAACAGTAATGCCTCCCACACGCCTGACAATCTTTATTACACAGTCAGGCAACAAATAAGAACTAAAGTGGAGGAGATACATAGAAGAGCTTAATATGTGGGCTGCAATCTGAAATAACTATTCAATCTAGAGACTGTTCACTCTTTAAAATTATGCAATACAATAATTTCAGCTATTATAAAAGAACTTTATTTTTGTGCTCTGTATAATGGTAAAATATAGTGTTTGTGGTATAGTGGTAAAAAAACATCCTTTAGAATTTCTAAACATTTTATAATTAAAAAGAAAAACACATTTGTTTCCTGATAACCAAAGCAATTAGAAAACAACTTTACCAACATGACTCATTAATTGTTTTCAGTCCTAAAGTATACAAACTTCAGAAGCATTTCTAATTTATTTGAATTACACATGTATTGCATTCTGGACATAAGTTAAAGCAGTTTAAAAAAAATATTAAATAAAAAATAATAAAAATATAAAAATATATTACCATACTAGCTACTACATGTGCAACACCAGTTTTAAAAACTGAATTGAGGCCAAGTGAGTTTAAAATCAATCACATTACTTTTAGTCTGGCCCTGCCAATGAAATAAGAGGCACTAAACAGTAAAAAAAAACTAGAGGTTGAATGCAAGATTACTGCCAAATATTATTGCAATTATATAAATTATCCATACTACTTTTTTTATATTCCTATATGAGTAGTACTTAAATATTAAAGTTTTTTTTTTTAAAACTGTTAAAAAGGTTAATAAAATACACCATGCATCACATGCCACACATCTCCATGTACAAAACAAAGTACTGTATTTATCCAACTGTATATTTTGCTAGACTTCTGGTGTTAGTCAACAGCTTCTTGAAAATGTTGTATAAAACATTGTTCCTACAGTGCCTCTTTTATATGCCTTAGTTACTATCAAAATTTACTGGCCATCTGAATTTTTCCCATTGACTTGAGTAAGTTACACAATAAAAATATTCTGAAAAAAAAATAAACAGCTTTATAAATCAAAGCTGCTAATGTATGCCTCAATTTAAATGGTGTGAGTGGTAATGGCAGATAGAACTTCATCAGGAAAAATTACTAGAAGTTCAGATTTACAAATAATCTCCAAGTTGAATAAACAAATGCTTGTATTTATTTATTTGTTTAATATTTAATATTTATTGCCTTTTCCCAATTCCTTTAACTTGTTGCTTAAAAATAAATACCTTGGTCCTTAACGTGTTTATGTGACAACTCACCCTGGTGGACTAGTGGTGCGGCGGGGGCACCCGCCACCCCACTCCACTCCGCCAGTAACTTAGGGGCACACATTCTCTTTATTTATACGCGCCATTACGAAATTCAAGTGTACTTAAAGGGACCTTTTGTAATTTCTAATTGCCCGTTATTGGTTCTTCTTATGAGAGTTCCTGGTGCTAATCCTGTGTAAATCCTGTGTTCTGATACCTGTTTTGACCCTGCCTGCCTGACTTTCCCTGACTTCTGTGATCCCGACTTCTGCCTGGTAACCAACTATTCTGATATCTGTATTCTGACCCTTGCCTGTCTCGACCATTCTTGATTGATCTCCCGGCTTTGACCCCTGCCTGTCTGACTCCGTTTGAATTCTGCCCGCACCGACCCGGCCTGATTTGACTACGCTTTCTGGTTACTCCTTGAACTGTGACCTTCTGCTCAAAAGACTTTTGTTTACAATCGTGCCCCTCTGCTCGTCCAGAACCCTTAGCTTGGCTCCTCTCTTTATAAGATCTTGCGGCATCTGATTTGCCAAGGGCTCCTCCCGAGGTGAAAGGCAGCTGTTAAAGGTGAAAGCAAGAGCCGAGACCAGGGAGCCTAGCATTGATTCTGGATTTAGGGTGCCAATCGTGACAGTTTAAGAGCTGACCTAAATGTTACTATTTAAATTTTTGGTTTACTTCACATGCAAAATTTTATATATTTCCCCATGTATTATCAATTGCGGTCTTGTGCTTGGAGACTACAATAACACCTTAATTATTAAGGGTCATATTCCCTAAAAGGATTACTGTAATCAATATTATAGTTATTATAAAAAAAAATTAAAAGCACCATCATATTTTGCAGCGCTGAAAAGTAAATGTGGTTTATACAAAGAACATTAAATATATAGTGACCAGTTATCGATACAAAAGATGAAGAAGGCCCTGTTCAGAAGAGCTTACAATCTAAAAGAGGAAGGAATTAAGACACTATGGGGTACATTTACTTAGCTCGAGTGAAGGAATAGAATAAAAAAAACTTCGAATTTCGAAGTGTTTTTTTGGCTACTTCGACCATCGAATTGGCTACTTCAGCCTTCGACAACGATTTTGAATCAAACGATTCGAACTAAAAATCGTTAGACTATTTGACCATTCGATAGTCGAAGTACTGTCTCTTTTAAAAAAACTTTGACCTCCTACTTCGCCACCTAAAACCTACCGAGCATCAATGTTAGCCTATGGGGAAGATCAGCAAATTTCTGATCGAAGGAATTTCGTTCGATCGATGGATTAAAATCCTTTGAATCGTTAGGATTATTCCTTTGATCGTTCAATCAAACGAATAGCGCTAAATCCTTCGATTTAACTTCAATAGTCGAATATCGAGGGTTAATTGACCCTCGATATTCGACCAATAGTAAATGTGCCCCTAAGTGTGGGATTGGGCAAGATCAGAAATAAGCAAGGTAAGAGGTGTAACTAAAAAGAATGGGTAGGCTTCTCTAAATAAGTATTTTTAAGAGATCTTTGAAAGCAGAAAGGCTGGGAGAAAGTTGGACAGACTGTGGGAGAGAATTCCAGAGGATGGGTGCACATAAATGCACATTTAGAATTTCAAAGGATGGGTGCACATACATGCACATTTAGTAATAATTCCAAAAGCTGTCTGGGATATTGTTGGGGATGTCATCAAAACAATTTAATTCCTCATTCAATAAGAATTTGTTTAATGTTTAACAGATAGTTATAAGATTAATTCTGATAATCTTCTAGGTAATTTGTAGACATCTCTTGTTCCATAAGAATTAAGATATCAAAAATTGGTTATTAAACAACAATGTAAAATCAATTGAAACTGGCATTCTTTTGTGAGCAATGTACATGTATGGGTCCTGTTGTTTGGAATTTCTACTTAGGATAGCCATGACCTGCCCCCTTTCTCTTATTACTTTATCTTATCTGATAAAAGATGGAAAGAGGAAGTTGAGGAAGAGTGTAACCAGTTCAACTGAAGATGCTGCTCGGATGAGTAGTGAAATGTCTTCATTGATTACTCAGCAAGTCCTGTTGTTTTTAGATTTACCTATAGATATTCTGATAATATAGTGCTTTCTATTAGAATTTCAGAGTTGTTGCACCTGATGCAATTCCGTCTGATGTATCAAAACCAAGTTGAGTATACAATGCAGTTTTGTGCTCCAGGCCAAGGTTGGAGAAGGTGCAGAGATACTATACTGCTAAACGGAATGATAGAATTTAAGTATGAGGCTATACTGTCAAGGTTGGTGGGTGCTTTCTACAGAAAAAGACGCTTGCAAGGGGACTTAATTCCTCTTTATAAGTAAATCAGAGGACATTATACACAGATAACTAGTGATCTTTTTTCACATTCCTTGGCTAAAGTGATCGCTATATAAATAAATGATGATGATGATGATCTATAGGAGATTAGCAACATTTTTCACCAAGTTTCGCCATGGAAAAAAAAGACTGATAGACTCCAATGGGTGAAAAAAATGTGTCGCCCATAGACTTGGATACATTTGTCAAATTTTTTGCAGTTTCATGGGTTTTTGGTGAAGCTGATATACAATCTAAAGGTTACAAAATTCTAGCCTCAGTAAAAATGGTAGCAACAATATTTTGGTGGCAAGGGTCATAATATATAAAAGAAATTATAAAATATATAAAAAATAAAAATGAAGATAAATTGAAAAGTGATTAAGAATAAGAAGAGGTAGTTTACCTTTCGGTTTTTAGTATTTTACAGATGAAAAAAATATGAAAACTATTAAAATTGCTAAATCAATTTTCTATTTAAATTCACTAATAATTGATCATAGTTTAGATTTAAACCAAAAACATATTTTCTCATGTTTTGTGGATCCTGAAACAATATTTTGTGCATTACATATCACAAACATGTTCCACCAATTAAGTATTAAAAGGAAGTGGCAGATATTACATAGGGAGTCTAATTTTAGTGGTTGTAGAGTGTATTTGGAACCTTGACTAAACTCCTGTTCTCTAAAACCAAGAGTGTCATGAAATATATTAAAAGATCCAAACTAAAAGAGCATGAACTGGAAAAAGTTGTGATTCTATAGCACTAAAGCCAGCGTCAAAAAACCCCAAAACTTCAAAAACCACGTAGGAAAGAAAGATCTTCCAGATGTAAAAGGGATATCTGCCATTGACTTCAGCTTGTCACATATTAACTCCTGGAAAAGTCACACTTTGTTCCACTACTTTTTTGGGTTTTTCGGCAACATAAAGCTCCACCTCAAAAAGTGGCACTCTGCATATTTGAGAACTAAAACAACCGTAACACCTTAATTTATCCATGTTGACTCAAAAACCCATCCCACACTTGATTTCATGTTTGTAGCTGGATATTAGTCTAGACCAGTGCTGTCCAACTTCTGTGATACTGAGGGCCAGAATTGTTCTGGCCTACGTTATGGAGGGCTGATAACAGAAGCCACTTCCCCTTTTAAACCACACTCATGTTATCTCAAGTACTTTTAAAGGAATTGTTCAGTGTAAAAATAAAAACTGGGTAAATAGATAGGCTGTGCAAAATAAAAAATGTTTCTAATATAGTTAGTTAGTCAAATATGTAATGTATAAAGGCTGGAGTGATTTGATGTATAACATATCAGTCAGAACACTACTTCTGACTTTTCAGCTCTCTTTGTTTACACTGACTGATTACCCTGGTTACCAGGCAGTAACCAATGAGAGACTTGAGGGGGGGCACACATGGGTCATATCTGTTGCTTTTGAATCTGAGCTGAATGCTGAGGATCAATTACAAACTCACTGAACAGAAATGTACCATGTGGCCCCCCTTCAAGTCGCTGACTAACTCAGAGTTATAGAGCTGAAAAGCAGGAAGTTGGATTCTGGCTGTTTTATTAGACATTCAGTCACTCCAGCCTTTATACATTACATTTTTGGCTAACTAACTATATTAGAAACATTTTTTATTTTGCACAGCCTATCTATTTACACAGTTTTTATTTTCACACTGAACTATTCCTTTAAGACCATGTCCACATTGCTGGTGGTAACACAAAAAAACCCAAATGGTTGATGCTCACTGCAGGTATATCACTCATCACTCATATGTGAAAAATGTAAGTCATACCCTTAAATATACCATGAACATATCCTTAAATCCATATACTGTCTCCTCTCCTGTGGATAACACAGCACCCCCAGCACATGATTAAACACCTTAGGGCCCGAGAACAACAATTTCCAAATGCTAACAAACCCCCATAACAAACCTTACCAGGCTCACGTCCCACAGGGCACAAAGTGGGGCAGGCAGAGTATGGCACACCCAGGGAGCATAGGGCAAGCAGAGTATGGCACACACAGGAAGCATAGGACAGGCAGTGTATGGCACACAACACAGAGCATAGGGAAGGCAGAATATGGCACACACACAGAGCATAGGGAAGGCAGAGTATGGCAGGAAGAGTATGGCACACAAAGGGAGCATAGGGAACACAATGAGCATAGGGTAGGCAGAGTATAGCACATGCACGGGGCATAGAGAAGGCAGAGTATGGCAGGAAAATTATGGCACACACAGGCAGCATAGGACAGGCAGAGTACAGCACACACACACAGAGTATAGGGCAGGCAGAGTGTGGTACACACAGGGAGCATAGGGCAGGCAGACTGTGGCACACACAGGGAGCATAGGACCTTAAAGGCGTCTTATATCGTGTCCATGTAATAAAATAACCAAGAACAGTTCTTGGAAATGGCTTGGAGCAAGTTCTCAATTTTTATAGTGATTAAGTTGTACCTTCTCTTGTCCTTAGCTTCCTCTTTCCTCTGATTCTCTCTTTAAAAACCCTGCAACAAGGAAACATTGAAGTCACCTTTGCCAGTTGCACATATAATCCAAAAGGATACATAGATTAAACATGCCATAGAAAAATGCAGAAACATTGTAACATCAAGATTCTGCAAAATATAAAAAGGAGCAATGCTCATTCAGACCTAATGGAGAAAGGGTATTTAATTTTTTTATCTAATATATCTCCCTCTGCAGAAGGATTTTTGATATATCACCACCTCTCTTCAGGGGTGCAATATGATCTAATGCTACATAAAGTAGGCACCCTATCTCCCTTTCTTGAGGAAGTGGTTAGCCACCATTTTGCTAGTAGTACCATCTGTAACGCTGTGCTGATTGCGGATTAACGTGCACCCACCCAAAAACACCATACCTGATCCATTTTTCCAACATACGATAGCCCACATGGGCATGCTATTAAATAAATCATGTGTAGTAGTATATGTGATATGAGGTCTTATTTCAAACTGTTTGCTTGTTTGTGGGTGTAGGAAGGAATCACTGGGTGGCATGTACTTACAAGAAGTACAACTCATACACCGAAAGCTCGGTCATTAATTAATACGCTGGAAGTTTAAGCTGGAAAGCCACAGGATTGACTTGACGAATAATAGGAAAGGGACCCAAGAAACGTTGACCCAACTTCCTACTGGGACAAGAAAGCTTAAGGTTAACAGTTGACAACCAAACACAGTCACCCACCTTAAACTCTGGGTCACCTCTCCGTCTCCGATTGGCATAAATCTTGAAATTTTGTTGGGGCTTCTTCATGTTTTCCTGAAGTTTTTGAAAATTATTGGATAAGAAAGTTAATCGGTCCTTGACAGCAGGAACTAAAATGTCAGAAACAATGGCAGAGGGAAAAGTTACTGGATGAAGACCATAGTTTGCGAAGAAAGGGGACTTTTTGATTGAAGAATGGTGGGAATTATTATAAGCAAATTCTGCTAGAGGAAGAAGATTCACCCAGTCATCTTGGAGGTATGAAGAATAACATCTCAGATATTGCTCGAGAGTCTGGTTAGTTAGTTCGGTCTGGCCATTGGACTGAGGGTGAAAGGCAGAGGAAAGGGACACCGAAATCTTGAGTGCCCCACACAATGATCTCCAAAACTGTGATGTGAATTGCTGTCCCTGATCCGACACCACCTCATCCGGAAGACCATGAAGTCTTACTACTTCCTTAATAAAGGTATCAGCAGTCTCAGAGGCAGAAGGAAGTCTAGGTAATGACTTAAAATGAGCCATCTTGGTTAAACGGTCCACAAAAACAACAATGGTGGAACAATCACAGGACAATGGCAAATCAGAAATAAAGTCCAAAGAAACTGATCCCCATGGACGGGAAGGCACAGGCAGAGGTTGCAATAGGCCGAGAATGAGAGTCCTTGGATCTAGAGCAAACTTCACAAGATGCAACAAATTTAGAACAGTCTTTAGCCATCCCAGGCCACCAAAATAATCTCTTAGCCAAGATAATGGTTTTCTTGATACCTGGATGACCCGCCAATTTGGAATCATGCACATTCTTAACCTTGATGAAGAAGAAGACCCTCCTTGGAGACTAATGATGGTTCAAAGATATTTATGGAAGCGTCTTTAATTCCATCTACCAGTGTAGACTGTAGCAGGAGGAAATTATTAGAGTTTAAAATCGTCTCAGGAGCCAAAGGAATCTCGTCTTCAGAAGAAAACATTCGGGATAAAGCATCTGCTTTAACATTCTTAGACCCAGGTCGATATGTGAGATGAAAATTGAATCTCATGAAAAATAAAGCCCACCTTGCTTGTCTAGGTCTCAACCTCTTGGCTGAACGTAAATACTCCAGATTCCTATGATCCGTAAAGATGAGAATAGGATGTTTAGACCCTTCAAGGAGATATCTCCACTCTTCAAGTGCTAACTTAATAGCAAGTAATTCGCGGTCGGCAACATCATAATTACACTCGCTCTTGGCCAACTTACGAGAAAAAAAAGCAACAGGATGAAGATCCTCCTGAATTCCAGTTCTTTGCGACAACACAGCACCCACCGCAAGTTCTGAAGCATCAACTTCCAAGATGAAAGGAAGGGAAACGTCTGGATGGTGAAGAATTGGGCCTGAAGTGAAGAGTGCCTTCAGTTTCTCAAAAGCCACCTGAGCCTGTGGTGACCAACAAAACTTTTGATTATTGCGAGTCAACTCAGTAATTGGAAGAATGACTTGGGAAAAATTCTTTATAAATTTTCTATAAAAATTTGCAAAAGCAATAAAACGTTGAACCGCTGTTTTGGAAGATGGAATTGGCCAATCAAGAATTGCAGAGATCTTCTTGGAGTCTGAATTCCCTGAGGAGAAATGAAAAAACCTAAAAAGTCCACAGATGTTTGTTCAAAGACACATTTCTCGATCTTAGCATAAAGCTGATGAATGCGCAGACGACCCAAAACCCTCTTTAAATGTGATCTGTGTTCTTCCAAAGAATTAGAAAAAACAAGGATATCATCCAAATAAATGATGACGAATATATCAAGGAAGTCTCTGAATACATCATTAACAAAATGTTGAAACGTTGCAGGGGCGTTGCAGAGACCAAAGGGCATGACCAGGTATTCAAAATGCCCGTAACGAGTACGAAAAGCCGTCTTCCATTCATCGCCTTCTCTTATTCTGACGAGATTGTATGCGCCGCGGAGATCCAGTTTAGAAAAGATCTTGGCTTCTGCCAAGCGTTGAAAAAGTTCAGGAATAAGAGGAAGTGGATAACGATTCTTGACAGTAATCTTGTTCAGATCCCGGTAGTCAATGCACAGCCTTAACGAATGATCCTTCTTTTCAACAAAGAAGATCCCGGCTCCTGCTGGAGAAGAAGACTGTCTAATGAACCCTTTGGCCAGATTCTCATCTAAATAAGAACGAAGTTCCGACAGTTCAGACTCGGATAAAGGATAAACTCGTCCAAAAGGAATCTGAGCCCCTGGAAGAAGGTTAATAGGGCAGTCGTAAATACGATGAGGAGGTAACTTGTCCGCCCCTTTCTTATTAAAAACGTCCGTAAATTCCCAGTAAGCTTGAGGAAGAAGATTATGAATTTCAGAGGCAGGAGATAACGAACAAACTCTATTTGAAGAAGAAATACATTGAGAGGAACAAAAGTTTGAAAGAAAGTTCACTTCAACGGTAGTCCAGTTGATGGAGGGGTTGTGTTTCTGCAACCATGGTAAACCCAGGATGACGGGAAATAAAGGAGAGGAAACCACATCGAAGTTCATGACTTCAGCATGCCCTTTATTTAATACAACAAAAAGTGAGACAGTCTCTTGCAACACAGGGCCTGAGGTAATCAGAGAACCATCTGCCACACGGAGGGCTATGGGGTTCTTCTTAGACTGGAGTGGTATCTGGAACTGTAGTGCCACTTTATTATCCAAGAAACACCCGCTGGCTCCAGAATCAAGAATTGCTTGAAGCTCTACCCGCTTGTCTCCCCACTGCAAAGATAAAGAGACAGTCAGGAGAGGCACGGGAACAGGGCAACCGGAAAAGTCTCTTTCTAACAACCTCTTACCCGTTGGACGGATCGGACAACCCCGAAGCAAATGACCAGCTTGTCCACAATAAAGGCAGAGGTTGAGTCTGCGACGTCTGATCCGTTCCTCTGGAGTTAATGCAGATCTAATGGCCCAAATCTGCATAGGCTCTGGAGCTGCGCTGAAGACGGGCGGAGGAACAGCTGGAGGAAAAGTGGAAGGCATTCGAATAGGAGGTGGAGCGGTTGGTAACATCCACGACTGAGGTGGAAGGCCTGCTCTCTCTGCCTGTTCTTCCTCTCTGCGTTCTCTGAGCCTCCGATCCAGCTGGATGGAAAGGGAGATGAGATCTTCCAAACTGTCAGGAATGCCAGTACGGGCTAATTCATTCTTTAACTCGGAAGAAAGTCCGAAGCGATATTGATTTTTAAGCTCTGCCGGGTTCCATTCCGTGTCATCTGCCCATTGCCGGAATTCCAGGGTGTAGTCTTCCGCTGGGCGGTTACCTTGCTTCAGGGCACGCAGGGTGGCTTCAGCAGTAGTGGCTCTGTGAGGATCATCAAAAAGAACTGCCATAGCATCGAAGAAGGAGTCCACTGTGGCCAATACAGGACTGTGACGATCCATAAGACGAAATGCCCACGTCTGTGGCTCTCCCGTAAGAAACGAAATAATCACCCCGACCCGGGTCTGCTCATTAGGATAGGTGTGCGGTTTGAGCAAAAACAGCAGTTTGCAATTGCTCCTGAAGTTCCGAAACATCTTTCGGTCGCCAGCAAATTTCTCCGGAAAGGCCACCTTAGGTTCCGAAATTTCAGAAGTGATCACCTGAACTTTGTTGGAGCAGGAGGAGTTGCAGCGGCCGTGGAAGGGAGAACAGCTGGTGGATGGGTCCTAATGTGCTCCTGTAGCTGAGTATAACCACTTTGCAGCTCCCGGACAGCTTGCGTGAGGGATGACAGCTGTTGAGTCAGGACAGCAAACGGGGACGCTCCTTCAGCTGGATCCATCTTGGCCTGGTTATACTGTCAGGACTCACCAGTATAATCCAGTCGTAGAAGGAGCTGGAGCAGAAGATAATGAACCCACAAGCGCCTCACACAACCGCTACCCACCTGGAGTGGAACAGGGAGCAGGGTTGTGGAGAGTAGCCAGTGAGACGATAAGCGAAGTACAAGGGATTAGGCAAAGTCGTAGTCAGGAGATCCGAGGTCAGAAGGCAGGCAGCAAGATTCGTAAACGATAAGACAGGCAAGAAGGTCGAGACAGGCGGCAGTAATCAAATCCGGGTACAGGCAAGGGTCGATAATCAGGAATCCAAAAGTTCAAGACGCTAGGGTTTCAGTTCAAACAACCTAATAACCAGGCAATGCATCTCAGTCTGATTTGGGTTTAAATACAGATACTTTGGCGCCAAACTGGCGTCTCTGCGCTGACGTCGCGGAACTGATGCCAGCACGTCCATCACAGGCGTTTCCGCCTACGTCCTTGCGCCCGCGACCGTCGCCAGCGTCCCGCGTCAGACGCCGACGCGCATTAGCGCGCCTGCGCCGAACAGGACGCATGCGTACATTCTCACAGGTAGCACCACCTGGGGAAAGTAAAGGGCTCTTGGGGGAAAAAGGACTGAGACTCTCTTTGTCCTCCAGGAGTGGAGTGTGAGATTTTGCCTGGTAAGGATTGTGTCAGGGTTGGACTGCCACACGGGTTCCCCAGGATAGAGGTTAATGACATGTGACTGTTTTTTTAATCTGCCTTTTCTTTGTTTATAAAGTTCTATTTATTTTACTGCAATGATGTGGTTAATCATTTGTTCCTAGTGGGCCCACTCTTAGGTGAATTCCTGGAACTGCCATAAGAGGTAAATTCCCAGTACCATTTCATATAGCAAAAGGGATTCAGGACCTCTGGATGGTAAGACATTATCCTATGGCGCAGGGGGATGGCCAAGATGGTCGGTCTCTCTCTCTCTCTCTCTCTCTCTCTCTCTCTCTCTCTCTCTCTCTCTCTCTCTATACTGTATATATCAGTTTAAAAACATTTGCCCAAGCTCATTACATTACAGAGGTGGATCCCTTAATGCACTCACCAATTTATTATGTACCAAGCTAGAACAGAGGAAAGTAAGGTATCACTGTTCTCAGCAATTGCACTGATCTTATTTCTATAGTGAAAGTACCTGTGGATTGTCTATATGAGTTGCTGTCTCAGTCGTGTTTCTTGCTCAGATTTAATCTTTACAGTGTCATTAATATTGATGCTAAAGTGAATAATGAAATGGATTTTGTATGAAAGGAGAAACATTGTGTAATGTAATATAAGATTTAATGTTAATGAATCTGACACGTTAGGAGCATATTACAGATAAATTTGAATATTTTAAATCTTTATGGTAGATGACTAATATATGGAGCATTAAAGATATAAAGAGACTAGGAACATAATCCATAAAGAAGGGAAATTACAACTCCAAAATGAGTATGAAAAATATAATCACACTGTGATTTTTAATGCATATCTGGGGATGCTGTATGTATTATGAGTGATTCAGTAATTTAATCATTCATGTGGTTAAATCACTGAAAATGAAATGGCTGTAAGATTCTTAAGGATATACAGTATATATAGCAATACATTTTATATATTTCAGTTAATGAGTGAGGGCTATTCATGTACAAAGTACCGTATATACTCGAGTATAAGCCGTGTTTTTCAGCATCCAAAATGTGCTAAAAAAGTCTACCTCGGCTTATACTCGAGTCAGTGGGCAGTAGCTGAGATTGCAGTCACTTTTAATCATTCCTATACCAACAGTTCGCTTGGTGAGAGACTGCAATATCACACAGCGCCCTCTGTTGGTTATATGAAAGAATAACAGTGCGCCCTCTGTTGGTTACAGTATATGACAGAATAACAGTGACTGCAATATCACACAGCACCCTCTGTTGGTTATATGAAAGAATAACAGTGACTGCAATATCACACAGCACCCTCTGTTGGTTATATGAAGGATTAAAAGTGATGGCAATATCACACAGCACCCTCTGTTGGTTATACGAAAGATTAACAGTGATGGCAATATCACACAGCACCCTCTGCACATGGTAGTGGGACAGTGGGACAATGCACACAGTAATCAGTTTGGCAATTCTCTGTCACCATCAACTTTGCAAAGAAGTCCGGTTGATCGCTGGGGGGGGTCGCTTTGGCAGAATGTGCGCTGCTGGGAGACAGGGCTGTAGTTGTGTCTAGGCTTATACTCAAGTCAATAAGTTTTCCCAGTTTTCGTAGGTAAAATTAGGTACCTCGGCTTATACTCGGGTCGACTTATACTCAAGTATATACGGTAATACCTACTCGTATGGTAAGGTTGCTAGCATACCGACACAAGCAGTAACTAAAGTACTATAGATTAGTTATTTCAAATGGTCATTTTACAATATTGCTGTTCCCATATATAGATGAATAAGTATTATTCATTGGTTTTAACCTACTCTCCAACTCAAACTGTTTTGTAACAAAAAAGTAGAAGGGAGAACATACTGTTCCGTTATGTGATAGAAAAGTTGTATTTAAAGGGGAACTATCATGAAAATTTAAATTTAATATATGCTTCAGCATACTGAAATAAGAAACTTTCTAAATACAATCAATTAAAAAAAGCTGTACAGTTTCTGAAATAACCAAGTTCATCTTCACTATTCTTCTCTCAGAATCTGTTCATGCAGGTGTTGAGTGTCAGATAATCACAGACAGTTAGATCCAATATATCTGCATACAAAAACATCTTCTAAAGGACATGGCTCATACTACGATCCACCCACACCTAGTCCAAGTCGAGCACATGTTGTCTGGAGTTAAAGTAACTATAGAAGAAGCTGACCCCCTGTCGCATGGGTCCCCTATGACTGCAGTGCCTGCTTCCTCTGTAGTTACACCACTAAACCTGATGGGTTGCTGGGCTATAGCTCATAGCATGTTTTAAGAGATATCAATATGTTAAAGTTTGCTGGGAATTGTAGTCCAGCAAGAATTGAGTAAAGTATAGTTAAGCAATAGTGATGGGCCAATAAATTCACCAGGCACGAATTTGCTGCAAATTCCGACATTTTGACCACCAGCGAATAAATTTGCTTAACTGCTGCGAAAATTCTCCAGCGTACAATGACGGCATCAAAAATATTTTGTACCCATGTCAGAAAAGTCGCTTGCATCGAAACCGTTGTGAGTCAACATCATTCGGACGGCCAATGACTTTAACGCTGGCATCAAAATTCTGGGACTAATTTGGCCATCACTATTGAGCAACAGTATTTTCATCGTATTTAGATCCCCTTTAACCATATGTTAAGAACTCTGCTGGAAATTGTTGTTCAGTACTAGTTGATTAATGTGCTTGTCAAGGCCTAGTTTCCCTCCTGCATCCCAAATACTACCTGCCAAATGTTTGCTGCATCATAACCTAACTGGACATCTATATAAGCAAGGTATATTTCTATCAGCCACTATAACATACTGTATATACATGCTTGTGCTGAAATTAGCTTCGTGACCAGACAATAATAAAAAAGCAGAATCCAATGACCGTCAGCTTCCAGAAAGGCAATCAAGATAACAATGGTTATTAAGAAACTAAAGTTGCTTAGAACTACGTTTGCCTAGATACAGTTTTGATTATTCATAATGACTAAGTAAGTATAAACCAATGAAATTATGTCCAATAGCTTGCATGATGGTGTGATACATAACAAAGACCTTGTAAGGGGCTCAGGGGGCAGAGACATCTCCGAGCTACCAAATGCATTCTGTATTCTGTGCTTGATCAATAAAGGTTCCTTCTCTGATGAAACCCTTATTGTGGCTCTGCTGAAATTCTTGGGGAAACCTATCACCGAGGTAAAGACCCAACACAATTAAAATGTGATATGTGAGATTTTGGTTTAAGTTGTATTTTAACAACAATAAGATAAGCCACGGGAAAGCAAAAGTGTTTTCAAAAGGAAATTCTTATAAAGTTATAGCAGTGTTGCATCTATAGAAGTGACTTTCAGAATTACACATTCTAGTATTAGCAAAAGCAACATGTTGAAGAAAGTCTGTAAGGGTTTTACAGGTCTAACTAAAAGTCTAATACATCGCATCCATTGTATTAGTGATAATGAGGATCTGAGTAAAAAGGCAACACATTTTATTCCAAAAGCACATACAGACATTGGGGGTTAAGATATAAGGCAATGGTGCTTTCTATGCTCCATGTGCTTAAAACCGTTTCAAAATGGTCTGTATAGAATTGGAAAATAGTGCACATACTGCATAGCGTTAAACCAAAGTATGTTCAGTCTGGAACCACTGTAGTTGCATTTTTAATGATAAGATTGCAATTATGAAAAAGGTAAACGGGAATCAACTGGAATATTTTATTAGTCACTGTGATTTGCAGGTCATCATTTGGAAATCAGAGTAGTCAAGATGTCTAATAATAATGTTTAGTCTGCCATTCATTTCTAGAAGAGGGGAACTGCAAATAATCAAACCAGACAGTGTTAGTATAGTGGATAAAGAGGTGAAAAATTAAAGTGCATAGCAGTCCTCAGTGTCCTCAGACAAACCTTCAAGTTATTTCAGTAAGTGCTGAGGAACTGCTTGACATTCACCCTACATTATGCAAAATTTAATACAGATGATAGATTCTTATTTGTAAACAGGATCAATCTTTCGATTCTTTGAAAGCCCCACGTGTTTCCATGTCAAAAAAACATGGCTTTAATTTGCACTAGTAATTTTTAAAAATAGGATTGCTTTCATTCACCTAGAACTTGCTTTACTCCCAGTTTGGGGTTGTTTGTCTGACTCATTTTGTATGCAAGTGCTATTGAGGCAGCTCCTCTCATTTTAGTTTGGATTGCAAGTTCCTCTCCTCCTCCATCCATTTACTTATGTAATACAGTATAGTAGTCTGATTACCACACTTATGTTTTGGTGGAGATTCCTGCTATTTTTCAGTCTAGAAGTGATGACATTATTGGATGAAAAATGCAGCTTGATTGCCTTTCAGACAGAATACAGAAAACCATATCTACTATATTTACACATATTTTCTTTTCTGGACTTAAATTTGGGCAGTGGGCAACTAACAATTTTATCCTTCCTGCCAGTTCCCTTCAACGATTTCTGTACCTTGAGCACCACCCATCAAGCAAATGGTAGCAAAGTCCTTGACCACTCCAGTCCAGGAGAAAAAAAAATCCTTGTTAAAGGAAAACTATACCCATAAACAATGTAGGTCTCTATAAAAATAGATTAAACGTAGATAAAACAGCTCCTATGTAAAAACCCTGCTTTATCTAAATAAGCCATTTTCTTAATAATATACTTTTTAGTAGTATGTGCCATTAGGTAATCCTAAATTGAAAATTGACATTTTAAGAGCTGCCCCCTGGGATCCTACTATTCACAGTGACACAGATAAACCAAATATACCATAAATGTTGGGTCACATGAGCCAATTAATGGACAAAGTTAGGTCTTTTATTTTCACACTTCTTTCTGTTAGAGTTGCAGTATTTCTGGTCAGTTGATCTCTGAGGGAGCACAAAGACTGCCATATAATGATGAGTCAAGACAAGAGATGTAATAGGGCAACATTTATTTAAATATATATACCAGTTTGGTAAGAATCTTTAATATACCATTTGATATGATGTAAACTATCTGTTGATTATGTATTCATTTTGGGGATGATGTTTTCCTTTAAGAATAATAGAAATTTCAGTTTTCATTGTCCTTCCATGTAACAATGGGCAATTAACAGGATTCAAAACAGCAGTCCACACAAATATGGGAGGGTCAACAACTTTACTGAATATTAAGAACTGTATGCAAAGCAGCATTTTTAAATTATAGATAGATTTGATATGCACATCAGTTTTGTATAATAAAAGTAAAATGTATGACTGCACAGCCACCAGACCATTCTCTTGCAGTACCCCGATGTATTTATGTACAGTATAACTTTATTTATAGAGCACTGCTAGGATATGCAGCACTGTACAATTTTACAATATAAGTTTATATTATGAAGTGTTTTTTAATACTGTAGGGTACATCTGCTGTCCGCAGTCTTTAGAGTTCATGAATGAATTATTTAATCCATCTAGCAAGTGTGCTGTTAGGCTGAGTTTCAGACATGGGTTATGAAGAAGAGACCAGCAAGGAAATTGACTTCCTAAGAACCAATACTACATAGTTAGTTAAGTTGGCTTGAAAAAAAAACAAAGCCCATCAAGTTAACTTTTCAAAATGAACCCCAGTGTACACATATTTATTCAGACTAAGGGGCCGATTCACTAAATTCGAGTGAAGGATTCGAAGTAAAAAAACTTCGAATTTCTAAGGTTTTTCTGGGCTACTTCGACCATCGAATGGGCTACTTCGACCTACGACTACGACTTCGAATCGAAGGATTCGAAGTAAAAATCGTTCGACTATTCGACCATTCAATAGTCGAAGTACTGTCTCTTTAAAAAAAACTTCGACCCCCTACTTCGGCAGATAAAAGCTACCGAAGTCAATGTTAGCCTATGGGGACCTTCCCCATAGGCTTTCCTAAGTTTTTTTGATCGAAGGATATTCCTTCGATCGTTGGATTAAAATCCTTCGAATAGTTCGATTCGAAGGATTTAATCGTTCGATCGAAGGAATAATCCTTCGATCGTACGATCGCAGAATTTGCGCTAAATCCTTCGACTTCGATATTCGAAGTCGAAGGATTTCAATTCCTAGTCGAATATCGAGGGTTAATTAACCCTCGATATTCGACCCTTAATGAATCAGCCCCTAAGTAAACTAAAAACATATATGATCTACAGTATATAACAATACCTATACTATGGGGCCGATTCACTAACTTCGAGTGAAGGATTCGAAGTAAAAAAACTTCGAATTTCGAAGTTTTTTTGGGCTACTTCGACCATCGAATGGGCTACTTCGACCTTCGACTACGACTATCGAAGGATTCGAAGTAAAAATCGTTCGACTATTCGACCATTCGATAGTCGAAGTACTGTCTCTTTAAAAAAAACTTCGACCCCCTAGTTTGCCATCTAAAAGCTACCGAAGTCAATGTTAGTCTATGGGGAAGGTCCCCATAGGCGTACCTAACTTTTTTGATCGAAGGATATTCCTTCGATCGTTGGATTTAAATCCTTCGAATCGTTCGATCCGAAGGATTTTATGGTTATGGAAAATTGAATAATTTACATAGATATGCCATATCCGTGAATACTTGTGCTAATTGTTCTTTGAAATCAAGGTCTTAATTTTGATTGCAGAGTGTCTGCATATATTTATCCTGCAACATGAATCATCAGTTAAGCTTTAGATAATACATAAACAATGAATACTGAATGCACAAAAGCCTTTAAATCATAATATTGTACCTTCTCAAATTTTGTGGCAGCATCATTGTCTAATGTTACAGATTCTCTAACAATACAAATAATAAACCACTAGCCATTACCACCATCATTGTTTCCTTCTTTCACTTTTGGGGGTACATTAACTAAAGGGAGAATTGTGTTTTTTGGGCGTAAATTTGCCAAAAAGACAATTTGCAACAACATTGTCTATTTACTAAAAAGTAAGTCAGCCAATTCAACCAGCGAAAAACCTCAGCGTGAGAGAACTTTCGCCAGGTGAATTTTCGCTCAGGCGAACGTTCGTTAATGTGCATATTTATTAAAATATAAAAGTTTCTCTTTGTTACCCTTTTTGTCAAAGTCTATTTCAACAGGTTGTGACTGACGAATTAATACGCTGAAGCTTCATCCTCAATATTATTATGTGACATCGAGGGGCAGATGTATTAAGGGTCGAATATCGAAGTCGAAGGATTTTGCGCAATTCGTTCGATCGAACGATTAAATCCTTCGAATTGAACGATTCGAAGGATTTTAATCCATCGATCGAAGGATTATCCTTCGACCAAAAAAAGATAGCCAAGCCTATGGGGACCTTCCCCATAGGCTAACATTGACTTCGGTAGCTTTTAGGTGGCGAACTAGGGGGTCGAAGTTTTTTCTTAAAGAGACAGTACTTTGACTATCGAATGGTCGAATAGTCGAATGATTTTTAGTTCGAATCGTTCGATTCGAAGTCGTAGTTGACGGTCGAAGTAGCCCATTCGATGGTCGAAGTAGCCAAAAAAACACTTCGAAATTCGAAGTCTTTTTTCTTCTATTCCTTCACTCGAACTTAGTGAATGGACCCCCATATCTATGTCAGTGACATCATATCTGGTATTCCAAAAACTTACTAAAAAAAGTAAAAAAAAAACTGCAGTTTTTTCATATTTATAAAGTGTGATTATGTTTACAAGTTGTAACTGTTTAAAATATCTTATTTATACTTTTTTTTGCCAGATTTTTTTTTAGGGTGAGCTCTTGGGCCATTTCTCTATTCTCTTGATTTTACATCCTTAGACACGTATAAATTGTTTCACCACTTGAAGTTAAATTGACATACGCTAAACATACAACAAAATAACACATTTCACAATGAACAAAATAACAACGCTAGAGGAAATCTCTAAGGAATCTTCACACTAACGAATCTTTGCTGACAAAACTTACATATTTTGATGAATACTCGTAGTCGTCACAAAATAACATCTGACGTAGTTGAGAGAAATATGGTCAAGTTTTCAGAAGAGAAAATTCGGATGTAAGTAGTGATGGGCGAATTTGGGCCGTTTCGCTTCGCCGTAAAATTAGCGAATTTCGCGCGAAATTCGCGAAACGGCGAAAAATTAGCGAAACGGTGCAGTTTTTGACGCCGGCGCCCGTTTTTTCGACGCCGGCGGCCGTTTTTGACGCTGTCGAATTTTTGCCGCGAATTTTCGCGGGCATCGAAACGCGCAAATTCGACGCAAATTCGCGCCTGGCGAATAAATTCGCCCATCACTAGATGTAAGTAAACCTGCTCCTTGGTGCTTCTGACAGGGTACCTATAGGTGGAAAATGTTTTCCCTAGTACTTGCAGCTGGCTAGAAATAGGATGTATTAATTCATTTGAGAAAACAGCCTGTGAAGGTCCACAATATTTTGGGCCAGCTACAAATATCAGCTTTTAATTTCCATAATTCAAAGATGTATGCAAGGGCCACATTCTCAAAAAAAATCTTAAAATAACAAAAATCAGTACCTATTTTGTCTTACTGTATACCCATTGGGGCTCAAGTATCAACACTGGGAAAATTTGCCCATGGGCAGTTACCTAAAGCAACAAATCCATGATTAGCTTTTTGAAACCAGCTGCAAGTAGAACAATGAATGCAGCAATCTGATTGGTTGCCATGGGTTACTGCCCATGGGCAAATTTGCCCAGGGTTGATAAATGAGCCCCATTGTGTCTTACTGTATGTTGATACAATATAAAAGCACTGCGTCAATCAAAATCTTTTTGTTTTTGACTGACATGCTTTTAGACATTAGTTGGAAAATCTATGAGGATACTATGTCAGAATTGTATAAAAAGAATAAGGTTATCTATGAAGGCCTTCAGTGTTGCATGTAGTTGCCAATGTCATGGGAAATGTGATGGGAAATAAATCCCCAGCATAAAATAGAATTTTACAAAATATTATAGAAAAAAATAAATTTAAATAGAGATTCAGAAAATTCAAAGGCCCTGAGTTGAAATATTTAATATATTCAATATATTTAAATCAAATGAATGAACAATGATGAACAATGATGTTTATGAAATGAAAGCAACTATTTTGTTTTTCATACATACATATTTGATTTGCCTTCTATGAGAAGCCTAGGTATCTGAGCTTACCCTCTCCTGTCTATTCCCTTCTGGGCTAACTGAACACGTGAGAAGGAAAATTTGAGTAAGACTGGATTAAAACTGGTGTAAAAGGAATGCCACATTCACAAATTATACATTTGGGGGCAGAATTATCAACTATTATCAATTTATCAAGTATTTCAATTCGATGGTCGAATTTCAAAGTATTTTTAACTTCGAAATTCGACCATCAAATTGAAATACTTGGACTTCGAATATGGGTATCCTGCGGTCGAAGTAAAATCGCTCAATGGAACGATTAAATCCTTCAAATCTAACGATTCGAAGGATTTCAGCAATCGATCAAATGATTTTACTTCGACTTCCAAAAACTTAGAAAAATGCTCTAGAAGGTCCCCATAGGCTAACATAGCACTTCGGCAGGTTTAATTTGGTGAAGTATTGAAATCAAAGTTTTTTTTAAAGAGACAGTACTTCAATTATCGAATGGTTGAATATTCAAACAATTTTACTTCGAATCGAATTTGAAGTCGAAGTCGTAGTATCCTATTCGATGGTCAAAGCATCCAAAAAATTACTTCGAATTTAGAATTTTTTTTACTTCGAAAATTCCCTCAAATTCACTTCGACCCTTGATAAATCTGCCCCTTGGAGTCCCATTTAAGAATCACACAAGTTTGAAAAATTCATTTTAGCCAAAGTTTTTGAGATTTCACTTCAGATTCAGAAAGATATTCAACACCCTTGAATAAAAATGTAACTTGAGGTTGATGTTTGTCAGTAGTGATGGGCGAATTTGCGAAACGGCGCCGGCGTCTCGTTTTTGACGCCGACGACCGTTTTTTGATGCCGGCGCCCGTTCTTGACGCCCGTTTTTTGCCGCAAATTTTCGCGTGCGTTTCGCAAATTTAGTCGCTGGCGGCGAATCGCACAAATTCGCCGCGAATTCGCGCCTGGCGAATAAATTCGCCCATCACTATTTGTCAGTTTGGTCTTTGATGATTTTGTGGTGTAAAAGAATCGTTGCTCCTTTTGCTAAGCCTGGGAATGGATGAGAAAACTACAACAAAATTGTTTGGCTTAGCATTCATAAACTTCAATGGCTCCTATTTTGCAGAATGATACAGAGGTAACAAAAAACAGCTAATTGCAAAACTCAAAATTTTCTAAACTCTAGGTAAATCAGTCTCTCTTATGGATTGAGCATTTCTATGATCAGCATTCACATTCATTACTGAAATTCCTCAATCAAAGATTTCCAAAAAGTCAGTTTTTTAGTTTATCATTTTAGTTTGTGTCAGGTTAATTCATAATATAATGAACAGTAAGGCCATATTTTTAAGATTTACATGTTGTATCTGTTTATCCAGTACCTACAAATAAAACATTTCGTGGCAACATACTGTAAGTTCTGTTTATGACTAACCACAAGAAATGGAAGTGAAATTGATACAAGTAACTATTAGGGGCAAATTAACTTATGGTTGAATAACGAAGGTTAATTAACCCTCGATATTCGACTGTCGAAGTTAAATCCTTGGACTTCGAATATCGAAGTCGAAGGATTTACCACAATTCGTTCGATCGATTAGTTCAGTTTCCTCAGGGGCATAAGTCATGAGAAAGCTGAACTAGTCAGCGAAGCGCGTTGGGCGGCATAGGTGGACGGTGGCAGCTTAGCTCCCACCCTGTCCCTACGTAGACAGGCAGGTTTTCTGGCACACTTGGGGCACAAATGGAAGGGTTAGAGCAGGTAGTTTTGCCCTGTGACTGACCTCTAATATAACTACCGGCGAGGTGCTATTGATTTTTCACAAATTGTCTGTTTTTTAAGGACACTGGTCCTGCACTGCGGCCCGACGGGCTACAGCAGTGATTATATGTTCATGAGCGCTCCTCTTTTTAGCTAACTTCTCATTAAAGGTTACGTTTTAAACATTTTGTTACTTTACACATGCATCACACTGAACTGCTTTGCTTTGAAGTGTGTGTTCTAAGACTAATAGCTACTTGTGTCAATTTCACTTCTATTTCTTGTGGTTAGTAGTTTAATCCACCCAAACTTGCAGTGTGTGCATGTGTGGTATTTAGTTTATAGCTCCTTTTTTTTGTTTTTGTGATTCTATTTTGTATGAGAAATGTTTCACTATTTAGTCCAGTAGAGAGACATTCATTGACATTTGAGTACTGTTAATTTTCCTCTGTAAGAACTAAAACAATTATATTCTACACAGCATGTGTTATCTACTATGGAAACCTGTGCCCTTGAACCAATGTATAGAAGTCCTTCTGGCACCAATGCCCATTGTTACCACTTTTTCTGCAACATGCATTGTGCTGATAACTATAACTATAAAGTGGAAAGCCCAGCTCCGCCTAGGGAATGGAGAACATATACAACATACCCTAAATCATTGGTGTAACTACAGGAAAAGCAGACACTGAGGCTGTAGGGGGCCCAGGAGGCCCTCATTTATATAACATTTCAATAAATATTGGTAAAACAGATCAACCTTTAGACATTTTGAGGGCCTGAAAAATAATTAGCTATGGGGCCCAGTAATAGCTAGTTACACAACAGCCCTAAATGTCTTCTATCAGACTTTGGGTAATTTATTTAAGCCTTATATTATATATTATATTATATTATACTGTATTTATACTACAGGTAAGGGACCTGTTATCCAGAATGCTCTGGACCTGTTTTTTTCTGGATAATGGATTTTCATACCTAGGGGCCGATTCACTAACTTCGAGTGAAGGATTCGAAGTAAAAAAACTTTGAATTTAGAAGTGTTTTTTGGGCTACTTCGACCATCGAATGGGCTACTTCGACCTTCGACTACGGCTTCGACTTCAAATCGAAGGATTCAAACTAAAAATCGTTTGACCATTCGATAATCGAAGTACTGTCTCTTTAAAAAAAACTTCGACCCCCTAGTTTGCCATCTAAAACCTACCAAACTCAATGTTAGCCTATGGGGAAGGTCACCATAGGCTTTCCTAAGTTTTTTTGATCGAAGGATATTCCTTCGATCGTTGGATTAAAATCCTTTGAATCGAACGATTCAAAGGATTTAATTGTTCGTTCGAAGGAATAATCCTTCGATCGTTCGATCGTACTATCTGCGCTAAATCCTTCGACTTCGATATTCGAAGTCGAAGGATTTTAATTCCCAGTCAAATATCGAGGGTTAATTAACCCTCAATATTCGACCCTTGGTGAATCGGCCCCCTAAAGTATATTAGAAAATTATGTAAACATTTAGGGGCATATTTATCAAGGGTCGAATTTTGAATTTAAAAAACTTCGAAATTCAAAAAGACTAACTGAAATTAATCCAAAGTTTTTTATTGATCGAAAAGGTCAGTTTTAGATCCAGTAGGTCCATATTTGGCTGAATTAGATTCTTACGAATCGAAGGAATACCGCATTCGTTTCAATTCAAAAAGTTTTCCCCCCCAAAAAACTTTGGGATTTTTTCCACCAATTGATTCCAAATAGGTCATAGGAGGTCCCCCATAGGCTAAAACAGCCATTCGGCAGGTTTTAGATGGCGAATGGTCATAGTCTAATTTTTAAAGAGACATTACATGGTAAATATCAATAATGCAATTTTTCCAAATTCAAATCGAATTTGGACCATTCCTTAGTCAAAGTAAACAAAAAATAGCTTGAAATTCGAATTGTTTTCATTCGAAAATTCACCTTGACCTTTGATAAATCTGCCCCGAATAAACCACAATTGCTTCCAATAAGGATTAATTATATCGCTGTTGGGATCAAACACAAGGAACTGTTTTATTATTACAGAGAAAAACTAAATCATTTTTAAAAAATTGGATTATTTCATTATAATGAAGTCTATAGGAGACATTCCGTAATTCAGAGCTTTCTGAACAATAGGTTTCCAGATAATGGATCCCATACCTGTACTGCAATCACTTTGATCCCACATTGCATATAAAAAATAGTGATGGGTGAATCTGACCAGTTTTGCTTGTGAATTTGTGAAATGGTGAAAAATTCGCCCAACGCATCAAAGTCAATGGGCACTTTATCTTACAACAATTTTTAAAACTGTGTGACATTTATAAAACCGTGCAACATTATTTTTTTTTACTTTCCAGCAGAGTCTATGGTCTTTTTTTTCTCAGCGAAACGCAAAAAAATATTTTGTTCATCCCTAATAACAAATATCAGAAATCCAGCAAAATATATACTGGATACTTATAGTTATATAATACTACCATACATAAATATATTTACTTTAAACAAATTATATAAAATGAAATCTAAAGATAAATTATGCTCTTAAGGAACAAGCCAGTGGAAACAACCAACTACCAGAGTGAAATATGTAATTTACAATGTGTCTATTTGAATCTGAGACAAGCTGTTTTGCTACTGTACTCCATTTAGCCTGTTCCAGGACCAATAGACAAACCTTTACTCTTTATCCCCCCTGGGTGCTTTCAATTAAAATCACATTCTAAGCAATATTACTGCTAACATCTTCAATTCTCATTAACAGTTCTCTTTAGAAGTCCATTAACTACTTTGCTAAACCCAAGTGAAGGATCCCTAAATGTGAAGAAGGTGATGAAATTCTAATTGTTCAGCATAATAAATAATAATCACCATGGGAGGAATGTCATTAACTGAATGAACACAGCAAGGCTTGAAATCTAATGCTTGTTCACAATACTTATAGCTTTATTACCTGTATAGAAATAGAAGTAACATGTGAAACCGGGAAATTATATGGATATAAACTAGTTAGATAATGGCTGTGAAATTTAAATTAAGAATTTTAAATTCCCTAAATTCTTTATGTTCATGACTGTTGTCCATGAACTCTCAACAGAAACTGCCCTCATGAAGTAGATATTGCCATTCTCCAAACAAGTTGTTAAGTTTCCATATTCATTCATCTAGATGTTTCCTTTGCTTTAAACACAGTTGATAACATAATCTTACTAGGCTTTTTTTTATCATTTTTCAAACGTACTCATTTAAATTGATATTCTTTTTAAGTTGCAACTCTAACTGGCTTCCTTTCGATGTTGGCATTCCTTAAGGTTTTGTCCTATATAACATGTACTTCTATTTACACAGTACAGGTCTGGAAAAATTAAATTGGATTTGTCTTAATGTAGAAATATCCAAATCTAATATCCAGATCTACTCCAGATCTTTCTCCTTATGTTCTTTACATAATTTCAGATTGCCTTGTTGCAGTCACCATCTGAAAGTCACATCACTACCTAAAACTCAACCACTCCAATATGGAGTTTATTGTATTTCTGCCATTGCCTTTTGTGGTGGTTAAATTTCTTTCACAGTAGACAACATTTTTTTTTTCATTCAACCACAAAGACTCAGGGGCAAATTTACTAAAGGGCGAAGTGACTAACGCGAGTGACGTCATTTCGGAATGTAAACGTAAATAGACTCTAGCGCTGCTTCGCACTCTAACGCCAGGCGAATTTTTGTCTCTGGCGAATGGATGTAATTATGCAAATGCACCAAGATGCGGATTTTACTGAACATTACCTCTTGCGCCAGACTTGCCTTCACCACCTCAGACCAGGCAAAGTGCAATAGAGTAGATAGGACTTCCTCAAAAAAAACTTGAACATTTTTCTAAGTCACAAAAAACGCTGGCGTCTTTTACTTTTTACAGGGTGATAGGCTGAAAAAGATAGTAATTAATTTTTTCTGGGTTCCCTCCTTCCCCCCTACATTTCATAACATATGGCACCTAAACTATACAGTGGGCACATGTGTAGGGCAATATAACACCTCTATTTTATTTTATTAAGGTTCCCTGGGCTTGTGTAGTGTAATGTAGTTACTGCTACATATACGTCTATTGTACTTTAACTTCACGACATATGCTAATTAGGCATCGCTAGTGCAACTTTGAACTGCTTATCGTATTATTGCTCGCGCAACTTCGCAAGCATTCAGAACCCTAGACGCAACTTCGGATTTTCGTGAATTAGCGTTGCCCTGGCGAATCTACGCCTCCCAAAGTGTTGCGTTGTCAGCAAACACAAGCTAGATCTGGCTGTAAGGCTTAATGATCAAGCAAGGAGGGTTGGCAGAAGCAAACATTTAGGGGCCGATTCACTAACTTCGAGTGAAGGTTTCAAAGTAAAAAAACTTCGAATTTCAAAGTGTTTTTTGGGCTACTTCGACCATCGAATGGGCTATTTCGACCTTCGACTTCGACTACGACTTTGAATCGAAGGATTCAAACTAAAAATCGTTTGACTATTCGACCATTCGATAGTCAAAGTAATGTCTTCGAAACTTCGACCCCCTAGTTCGCCATCTAAAACCTACCGAACTCAATGTTAGCCTATGGGGAAGGTCTCCATAGGCTTGCCTAAGTTTTTTTGGTCGAAGGATAAGCCTTTGATCGTTGGATTAAAATCCTTCGAATCGTTCGATTCGAAGGATTTAATCGTTCTATCGAAGGATTATTCCTTTGATCGAACGATCAAACTATTTGCGCTAAAATCCTTCGACTTCGATATTCGAAGTCGAAGGATTTTAATTCCCAGTCGAATATCGAGGGTTAATTAACCCTCGATATTCGACCCTTGGTGAATCGGCCCCTAACTGTCTCTCAATTTCCTCTAAATAAAATGAAGACCAATTGCAAATTTTCTCAGAATATCATTGTGTAACTCATACTTAAAGTTAATTTAAAGGATGAACAGCCCCTTTAAGTTTTAATATTCTTCCTAATTGGATGTAGTTTGTTACCCCATTCACAACCATGTCACACATCTCTATCCATAATTCTTCAGACAGTACGTTTGTGAAAATGTTTTAATAAACCAACACATTTACCAAGGAAGATAATTATGTTAATTTTTCAAAATGTTTTATTCTCCTCAATAATACAATGTACTCTAGGCAATTCTGACATGAGTAGCAAATCTTACAGTGCCATTTTCAATGATTGCTTTGGTCCATTGTGACTTTTTTGGAGCTGCGATTCCCTTCTCCAGTGATCTGTATTTAGTCTGGTCTCTGTGCTACAACCTACCCACTGTGGTTGGCCTTAATTGATATAACTCATAACTCCTCTGAGCTGATCAATCATCTTCACTACATAAACGAAACAATTGGGAAGAAGTCTATATCAGTGCTCAGGTTTTAAGTGTTATCACAGTTACAACACATGGACCTGTTGTACAAGCTTTTAAATCATAGAGTGGAGTACAGATGGGCTGATATAAAAACTAATGGATACAATTAACCCTGCCATTTTGGTATTAGCAATTTAGCAAAACACAAATTCATATTATATTAATGTACTGTATATTATTTTATTCCTTTAAAAACTGTTAAAATTATATTTTGCTTTATAAATATATTGAAAAAATGCAAGATACATTTTACCAGGATTTAAGCTGACACCTCTCCTGGGAAATCATTTTACATGCTGTAATTCTTATTTTTATTTAATATATCCAAGGCTTGTGTTTCTTCACTAGTATATTGATGAATCAGGTAATGAGCTAGACAAATGTGCAAAAGGATGCAGTGGTAGGAAAGATCAAATAACCAAGCATTTGCACCCTTACAAAAGGTTAATACGTGAAATGTTTGTAATGGAGCTGGGGAATGGAGAAGGCTTTAAGTATATTTTATTGCAGCTATAACTTTAGCTTGAATATCATATGCAACATATTTTCCAACATCCAACTAATGAGGAGCCTTTTAAAAAATAATTTTACATTTTACCACTCTACCATTATTAGTTGAATGTTCTAGAAAAAGACAAACTATTGAGGTAGAAGCTCTAAATCAAGAGATATACTGTATATATTCTTCAAGTATCATTCAAGGTCCTTTTAAAGGGGGATTCAGTATTGAGTTTCCTATTCTATCATTTATGATTTTATATGCTAGTCTTTCTGTAAAAGATTCTAAATGTGACGTGACATGCGGCACAGTCTAAAAAAAAAAGTTTTAATCCCAGGCGACATATTCTCTTTGGAGTGCGAATAGTCTTCTCAGAATATTGTTAAACTATTTTAACTTAAAAAGTCCTCATTGTATATCAGTTTGTATTGGTTAAGAGTAGAGATGTCGCGAACTGTTCGCCGGCGAACTTGTTCGCACGAACATTGGGTGTTCGCGCTCGCCGGAAGTTCGCGAACGTCGCGCGACGTTCGCCATTTTGGGTTCGCCATTGTTGGCGCTTTTTTTTGCCCTCTCACCCCAGACCAGCAGGTACATGGCAGCCAATCAGGAAGCTCTCCCCTGGACCACTCCCCTTCCCTATAAAAACCGAAGCCCTGCAGCGTTTTTTCACTCTGCCTGTGTGTGCTGAAGAGATAGTGTAGGGAGAGAGCTGCTGCCTGTTAGTGATTTCAGGGACAGTTGAAAGTTTGCTGGCTAGTAATCGTTTTGATACTGCTCTGTTATTGGAGGGACAGAAGTCTGCAGGGGTTTGAGGGACATTTAAGCTTAGGTAGCTTTGCTGGCTAGTAATCTACCTTCTACTGCAGTGCTCTGTATGTAGCTGCTGTGGGCAGCTGTCCTGCTTCTGATCTCATCTGCTGACTGCTGCAATAACAGTAGTCCTTGTAAGGACTGCTTTTATTTATTTTTTTGTTGTTTTACTACTACTACTACTACTACTATAAGAGCCCAGTGCTATTAGTCTAGCAGTGTTGGGGAGTGGGACTGGTGTGCTAATCTGCTGCTCCTAGTAGTTCAGCAGCACCAACTTTAATTTTTTTTTTTTATATTCATTTTTTTTTATTTTACTTTTTTTTATTTTACTACCGCTGTAGTAGTGTATAAGTTGACCTTTTAGGCATTATTTGCCCTGTAGGCATTTTTTGCCCAGTGTGTTATTCAACCAACTGCCATCTAGCTGTGTGACCTTGTTCACATTCTGTCTAAATATCCATAATATTACCTTCTCCAGAAAAAACACCGGAGTGACTTTTTTCAAGCAGCCATAATATATTTTACGTAATCCGTATCCACCGCTGTAGTAGTGTATACGTTGACCTTGTAGGCATTATTTGCACAGTGTTTTCTTCAACCCGCCATCTAGCTGTGTGAGCTTGTTCACATTTTGTCTAAATATTGATAATATTATCGTCTCTAGAAAAACCACTTGAGTTACTTTTTTTCAAGCAGCATTCATATATTTTACGTAATCCGTATCCACCGCTGTAGTAGTGTATACGTTGACCTTGTAGGCATTATTTGCACAGTGTTTTCTTCAACCCGCCATCTAGCTGTGTGAGCTTGTTCACATTTTGTCTAAATATTGATAATATTATCGTCTCTAGAAAAACCACTTGAGTTACTTTTTTTCAAGCAGCATTCATATATTTTACGTAATCCGTATCCACCGCTGTAGTAGTGTATACGTTGACCTTGTAGGCATTATTTGCACACTGTTTTCTTCAACCCGCCATCTAGCTGTGTGAGCTTGTTCACATTTTGTCTAAATATTGATAATATTATCGTCTCTAGAAAAACCACTTGAGTTACTTTTTTTCAAGCAGCATTCATATATTTTACGTAATCCGTATCCACCGCTGTAGTAGTGTATACGTTGACCTTGTAGGCATTATTTGCACAGTGTTTTCTTCAACCCGTCATCTAGCTGTGTGAGCTTGTTCACATTTTGTCTAAATATTGATAATATTATCGTCTCTAGAAAAACCACTTGAGTTACTTTTTTTCAAGCAGCATTCATATATTTTACGTAATCCGTATCCACCGCTGTAGTAGTGTATACGTTGACCTTGTAGGCATTATTTGCACACTGTTTTCTTCAACCCGCCATCTAGCTGTGTGAGCTTGTTCACATTTTGTCTAAATATTGATAATATTATCGTCTCTAGAAAAACCACTTGAGTTACTTTTTTTCAAGCAGCATTCATATATTTTACGTAATCCGTATCCACCGCTGTAGTAGTGTATACGTTGACCTTGTAGGCATTATTTGCACAGTGTTTTCTTCAACCCGCCATCTAGCTGTGTGAGCTTGTTCACATTTTGTCTAAATATTGATAATATTATCGTCTCTAGAAAAACCACTTGAGTTACTTTTTTTCAAGCAGCATTCATATATTTTACGTAATCCGTATCCACCGCTGTAGTAGTGTATACGTTGACCTTGTAGGCATTATTTGCACAGTGTTTTCTTCAACCCGCCATCTAGCTGTGTGAGCTTGTTCACATTTTGTCTAAATATTGATAATATTATCGTCTCTAGAAAAACCACTTGAGTTACTTTTTTTCAAGCAGCATTCATATATTTTACGTAATCCGTATCCACCGCTGTAGTAGTGTATACGTTGACCTTGTAGGCATTATTTGCACAGTGTTTTCTTCAACCCGCCATCTAGCTGTGTGAGCTTGTTCACATTTTGTCTAAATATTGATAATATTATCGTCTCTAGAAAAACCACTTGAGTTACTTTTTTTCAAGCAGCATTCATATATTTTACGTAATCCGTATCCACCGCTGTAGTAGTGTATACGTTGACCTTGTAGGCATTATTTGCACAGTGTTTTCTTCAACCCGCCATCTAGCTGTGTGAGCTTGTTCACATTTTGTCTAAATATTGATAATATTATCGTCTCTAGAAAAACCACTTGAGTTACTTTTTTTCAAGCAGCATTCATATATTTTACGTAATCCGTATCCACCGCTGTAGTAGTGTATACGTTGACCTTGTAGGCATTATTTGCACAGTGTTTTCTTCAACCCGCCATCTAGCTGTGTGAGCTTGTTCACATTTTGTCTAAATATTGATAATATTATCGTCTCTAGAAAAACCACTTGAGTTACTTTTTTTCAAGCAGCATTCATATATTTTACGTAATCCGTATCCACCGCTGTAGTAGTGTATACGTTGACCTTGTAGGCATTATTTGCACAGTGTTTTCTTCAACCCGCCATCTAGCTGTGTGAGCTTGTTCACATTTTGTCTAAATATTGATAATATTATCGTCTCTAGAAAAACCACTTGAGTTACTTTTTTTCAAGCAGCATTCATATATTTTACGTAATCCGTATCCACCGCTGTAGTAGTGTATACGTTGACCTTGTAGGCATTATTTGCACAGTGTTTTCTTCAACCCGCCATCTAGCTGTGTGAGCTTGTTCACATTTTGTCTAAATATTGATAATATTATCGTCTCTAGAAAAACCACTTGAGTTACTTTTTTTCAAGCAGCATTCATATATTTTACGTAATCCGTATCCACCGCTGTAGTAGTGTATACGTTGACCTTGTAGGCATTATTTGCACACTGTTTTCTTCAACCCGCCATCTAGCTGTGTGAGCTTGTTCACATTTTGTCTAAATATTGATAATATTATCGTCTCTAGAAAAACCACTTGAGTTACTTTTTTTCAAGCAGCATTCATATATTTTACGTAATCCGTATCCACCACTGTAGTAGTGTATACGTTGACCTTGTAGGCATTATTTGCACAGTGTTTTCTTCAACCCGCCATCTAGCTGTGTGAGCTTGTTCACATTTTGTCTAAATATTGATAATATTATCGTCTCTAGAAAAACCACTTGAGTTACTTTTTTTCAAGCAGCATTCATATATTTTACGTAATCCGTATCCACCGCTGTAGTAGTGTATACGTTGACCTTGTAGGCATTATTTGCACAGTGTTTTCTTCAACCCGCCATCTAGCTGTGTGAGCTTGTTCACATTTTGTCTAAATATTGATAATATTATCGTCTCTAGAAAAACCACTTGAGTTACTTTTTTTCAAGCAGCATTCATATATTTTACGTAATCCGTATCCACCGCTGTAGTAGTGTATACGTTGACCTTGTAGGCATTATTTGCACACTGTTTTCTTCAACCCGCCATCTAGCTGTGTGAGCTTGTTCACATTTTGTCTAAATATTGATAATATTATCGTCTCTAGAAAAACCACTTGAGTTACTTTTTTTCAAGCAGCATTCATATATTTTACGTAATCCGTATCCACCGCTGTAGTAGTGTATACGTTGACCTTGTAGGCATTATTTGCACACTGTTTTCTTCAAACTGCCATCTAGCTGTGTGTATTATCGTTTCCAGAAAAACCAACTGAGTTTTTGTTGTTGTTGTTTTTTTAAAAATAATGCCAGGCAAAGGCAGGCCGCCACGCAGAGGCCGTGCTAGGGGCCGTGCTGCTATGCAATCCTGTGGCCCTAGCAAATTGCCCAGTTTTAAAAAGCCAATGACCCTGAACTCCCAAAATGCTGAAGAGGTAGTTGACTGGCTTACACAGCACACCCCATCCTCTACCGTTTCTAACTTTACCACAACATCCTCCTCATCCTCCACTGCTATGGCCACCCCACGTAACACTTCCTCCACCACCGGTGCCCCTTCTTCACTGGAGTCAGAGGAGTTATTTTCCCATGAGTTTCTTGAACTGAGTAATGCGCAACCATTATTGCCAGAAGAAGATGAAGGAGATGAGGACCTTACACCAGATTTAATTCTGGCAGAGAACACGATAGAGATGGACATAATGAGTGATGAGGAGGAGGTCCCCGCTGCTGCTTCCTTCTGTGATGTGTCAGAAGAAATTGATGCATCTGAGGAGAATGATGATGAGGAGATTGATGTTTTGTGGGTGCCTAGTAGAAGAGAGCAAGAGGAGGGTAGTTCAGATGGAGAGACGGAGAGTCAGAGAGGCAGTAGGAGAATAAGACTTAGAAGAAGCAGGGAGGACAGCCCGCAGGGATCAGTAGGGCAACAACATGTATCGGCACCTGTGTTCAGCCGGCCAACGCACCCGCCATTGCCGCCAATGCCGCCAACTTCTACTGTTACCGCCAGATCGCACACTTCCAAAAAGTCAGCAGTGTGGGATTTTTTTAATGTGTGTGCCTCTGACAAAAGCATTGTAATTTGCAATGAGTGCAGTCAGAAACTGAGCCTTGGTAAGCCCAACAGCCACATAGGTACAACTTCTATGCGAAGGCACATGAGCGGCAAGCACAAAGCACTTTGGGAGCAACACCTCAAAGGCAACAGGCAAACTAAAAGCCACACTCCTTCTGGTCCAGCATCTTACTGCTCTACCTCTGCTCTCCTTGACCCGTCTGAACCACCCTCCACTCCGCCTTCCACCTTGACCACCTGTTCCCATTCCCAGTCATCTGCCACCAGCCAAGTTTCTGTGAAGGCCATGTTTGAGCGTAAGAAGCCAATGTCTGACTGTCACCCCCTTGCCCGGCGTCTGACAGCTGGCTTGTCTGCACTCTTAGCCCGCCAGCTTTTACCATACCAGCTGGTGGACTCTGAGGCCTTCTGCAAATTTGTAGCAATTGGGACACCGCAGTGGAAGGTACCCAGCCGCAATTTTTTTTCTAAAAAGGGAATACCACACCTGTACCAACATGTGCAGAGCCAAGTTACCGCATCTCTGTCACTTAGTGTTGGGCCAAAGGTCCATATGACTACTGACGCATGGTCCTCCAAGCATGGTCAGGGCAGGTATGTCACCTACACTGCCCACTGGGTGAACTTGGTAATGGCTGGGAAGCAGGGAATGGGTAGCTCAACAACAACAGTGGAGTTGGTGTCACCGCCACGGATTGCACGCGGTTCTGCCACCACCTCTACTCCTCCATCGCTCTCTACCTCGTCTTCTTCCTCTTCTTCTTCTTACTCTGCTGCTGGGTCCTCCTTCTCCTCCTCCACACCTGTGCACCCCCAGCTCCCCCTAGGCTATTCGACGTGCCTCATGTCTTGGGGATGACGTGCCTGGAAAGCAAAAACCATACCGGATCTGTACTCCTGTCATCTCTGCAGTCACAGGCCGATCGGTGGCTGACCCCACACCAACTGCAGATCGGAAAAGTGGTGTGTGACAATGGAAGCAATCTGTTGGCAGCGTTGAGACTGGGCAATTTAACACATGTGCCCTGCATGGCACATGTGTTAAATTTAATAGTCCAACGTTTTGTCTCCAAGTACCCAGGATTCCAGGACGTTCTCACCCAGTCCAGAAAGGTGTCGGCCCATTTCAGACGTTCCTACACGGCCATGGCACGCCTTGCTGACATTCAGCAGCGCTACAACATGCCAGTCAGGCGTTTGATTTCTGACAGCCAGACTCGCTGGAATTCAACGCTCCTTATGTTGGAACGTCTGCTGCAACAACAAAGGGCCGTCAACGAGTACCTTTTTGAACTGGGTGGTAGGACTGGATCTGCAGAGCTGGGGATTTTTTTCCCCCGTTACTGGGTGCTTATGCGCGATGCCTGCAGGCTCATGCGACCTTTTGAAGAGGTGACAAATATGGTCAGTCGCACCGAAGGCACCATCAGCGACCTAATACCCTTCGCTTTCTTCCTGGAGCGTGCCGTGCGACGAGTGACAGATGAGGCTGTAGACCAGCGTGACGAGGAGCTGGAAGCGCGCGATTTCTGGTCGGAATCACCAGAACGAACCCAGGCACCTGCTGCAACGCAGGGAGAGGTGCCAGAAGTGGAGTCAGAGGAGGAAGGTGGCTTTGTGGAGGAGGAGGAGGAGGACCAACAGGAGCAGGCTTCCCAGGGGGCTAGTGGTGACCTTTTGGGGACCCCTGGTCTTGTACGTGGCTGGGGGGAGGAGACCGTGGATGATGCAGTCCTTGATAATGAGGAAGCGGAGATGGATAGCTCTGCATCCAACCTTGTGAGAATGGGGTCTTTCATGCTGTCATGCCTGTTGAAGGACCCCCGTATCAAGAGGCTTAAGGAGAAGGACCTGTACTGGGTCGCAACGCTACTAGACCCTCGGTACAAGCATAAAGTGTCAGAAATGTTACCAACATACCACAAGTCCGAAAAGATGCGGCATTTACAAACCAGCCTGCAAAACATGTTGTACAATGCTTTTAAGGGTGATGTCACTTCAGGAACTCATCAACATTCCAGGGGCAGAGGTGCCAGTAATCCTGCCACGAGCGCACCTGCAAGGACAAAGCCCTTTGGCCAGTCTGTAACGTCAGACATGCAAATGTTTTTCTGTCCAAGGCAGCGCCACAACCCTTCTGGATCCACCCTCAAAGAACGCCTCGACCGGCAGGTAGCGGACTACCTGGCATTAACTGCAGATATCGACACTCTGAGGAGCGATGAACCCCTGGACTACTGGGTGTGCAGGCTTGATCTGTGGCCAGAGCTGTCACAATTTGCCATGAACCTCTTGTCTTGCCCAGCCTCAAGTGTGCTCTCAGAAAGGACCTTCAGTGCAGCAGGAGGGATTGTAACTGAGAAGAGAACTCGCCTAGGTCACAAAAGTGTCGATTACCTGACCTTTATTAAAATGAATGAGGGGTGGATCTCGGAGGGTTACTGCACGCCGGAAGACTTGTTCTGACTTCTATGCAGCTGTCCTTCTCTTCAAGCCTCATGACTCCACACACAGCTGTCCTTTAGCGTCCTCCTCCCTCCGCCACCGTTACAAACTAGGGTGCAAACCCTACTGGTTTAATTTTTTCTGGCCTCTGTGCTTCAGTGGCTGCAACCAAAAAAACTGGGCAAACAATGTCTACAAGGTCAACGTATGGCAAAAAATGACTATTTTCAGCATTTATATGGCATATTTTATCTGGCAACTGTGCTTCAGTGGCTGCGACCAAAAAAATGCATATTTTCTGCATTTATATGGCATAATTTTTCTGGCCTCTGTGCTTCAGTGGCTGCAACCAAAAAAATTTATATTTTCAGCATTTATATGGCATAATTTTTCTGGCCTCTGTGCTTCAGTGGCTGCAACCAAAAAAATTTATATTTTCAGCATTTATATGGCATAATTTTTCTGGCAACTGTGCTTCAGTGGCTGCGACCAAAAAAATGACTATTTTCAGCATTTATATGGCATATTTTTTCTGGCCTCTGTGCTTCAGTGGCTGCGGCCAAAAAAACTGGGCAAACAATGCCTACAAGGTCAACGACGTTGACCTTGTAGGCATTGTTTGCCCAGTTTTTTTGGCCGCAGCCACTGAAGCACAGAGGCCAGAAAAAATATGCCATATAAATGCTGAAAATAGTCATTTTTTGCCATACGTTGACTCAACGTATATGGCAAAAAATGACTATTTTCAGCATTTATATGGCATATTTTTTCTGGCAACTGTGCTTCAGTGGCTGCGACCAAAAAAACTGGGCAAACAATGCCTACAAGGTCAACGTATGGCAAAAAATGACTATTTTCAGCATTTATATGGCATATTTTTTCTGGCAACTGTGCTTCAGTGGCTGCAACCAAAAAAACTGGGCAAACAATGTCTACAAGGTCAACGTATGGCGAAAAATTACTATTTTCAGCATTTATATGGCATATTTTTTCTGGCAACTGTGCTTCAGTGGCTGCGTCCAAAAAAACTGGGCAAACAATGCCTACAAGGTCAACGTATGGCAGTTGTTTAAAGAGAACAGTAGATTACTAGCCAGCAAAGCTACCTAAGCTAAAATGTCCCTCAAATCCCTGCAGACTTCTGTCCCTCCAATACAGAGCAGTATCAAGCAGATTACTAGCCAGCAAACTTACTATCATCTGTCCCTGAAATCACTCTCCCCCTACACTATCTCTTCCAAGCACACACAGGCAGATTTTTCAGATACATTTTTGCCCTTGATCCCCCTCTGGCATGCCACTGTCCAGGTCGTTGCACCCTTTAAACAACTTTAAAATCATTTTTCTGGCCAGAAATGTCTTTTTTAGATGTTAAAGTTCGCCTTCCCATTGAAGTCTATGGGGTTCGCGAACCGTTCGCGAACCGCTCGCGTTTTTGCGCAAGTTCGCGAATATGTTCGCGAACTTTTTTTCCGACGTTCGCTACATCCCTAGTTAAGAGAGAGGCATTGATCGAATCATAAAAAGCTCTCGTGGAGGCTTATTTATTAGAGGCCAGAATTTACAGGTTTTTTTTGGAAACCACAACTAGGGATGTAGCGAACTGCCGATTTGGTGTTCGCGAACGCCGGCAAAAAATGCGAACTTCGAACACCGCTAAAATCATTCGATTCGAACGATCGAACGATTGAAGCCATTCGATCGAATGCTTTTCATTGGATCCAATGCTTACAATCGTTCGAACGAATGGAAATCGTTCGATTTTTAGCGGTCGAAGGAATTCGAATGGTCGAATGGTCGAACGATCGAACGCGAACTCAAACTGCGAACGTTCCCAAACGTTCGCGAACATTCGGCGGACGCGAACGGTCGAAGTTCGCGCGAACTAGTTCGCGGGCGAACAGTTCGCTACATCCCTAACCACAACTAAACTCACAAGCTCCAAAACCACGACTGTCATTGAATTTATGAAATGTTCTGATTATAAAAAGTACAAATGAAAAAATATGCTGAACGATCCGAAAGGAAATACGAATACCTTGAAAAGCTTTAAAAATTTGAGTTCTACGGACAATATGACGTAAAAAAACCGTAATTTGTGTTTTTTTCACTTGTTCTTTCTCAAATTTTTAGAGCTTTTAAGAAAAATATGAAAACCTGTAATTTTTTGGAATAAAAAATCACAATTTAATCGTTAGTAAATGGACTCCTTAATGTTTTTGCAAATACTTTACAAAAAGTACAAATCTTTATACGTCTGTTAACATGCTTGTCAAATACCTTACCACTTTGTATCAACATGACTTAATTGCTTACCAAGACCTATTTTTAATACAGTGCCTATCCAATGATATTTATATTATCCTAAAATTTCAAAGTCACAACCTGTTGATGTTTGGTCTTTATTTCAACCTAAATGAACCATCTATAACTGTAACTACAGTATGAGAGGACTTACCACACCATAAATTGCTAAAATTCTATTGCTCATATTCTATAGATAAATCTAGAATCATACTAAACGATAGATTTACTAGACTAATTAGAACATTCCATAACGGATACATATATCCATTTTTTTGTTATTATTTTTTATTTTATTTCATTTTATAGTGAGCACCAACTTGTGTCAATAATGAAGAGGAAAATCAGTGTAAAACCATCCAGTCTGCACTGCTGCAGGCAAGAACCTGCCATGCTATGGTATTTTAAATGAGCATATCTAAATCAAGTTATCTTAATTAATACAGGTAATTACCATATAGTCACATTTAGTATAAATAAATTACTACCATAATATCCAAACATATGAGAGTCATAAAAAACTTTTAGTGGAAACACCATAGAGTAGAAAATTAATTTATAGAAAAACTTTTTTAAAAAACTTTTTTAAAAAACTTTTTTTAAAAAAAGTACAAAAATTCAAAAATTCATACATAGTACTGCCCATTGTTGGGGCCTGCTATGAAAAAGCTTGATAGTCCTGTGTTAAATATGAAAGGAAGGAAAAGCCCGGTAGTCTTACCAGTAGCCGTACAAATTAGTATATTGTATCTATCTTGAGCACAGAGATATTTATCTGCAAAAAGGAAACAAATACAGCATCAGTTTCAATCATAGGCAACATTGTAACAACATTAAAGAAAACTTTTCACACTCCAGCTGTCGTTCATGCCTTTTGGTTGTAATGTGTCAAGTCTCTTAATCCAATAGGCTTCCCTTTGCAGTAACCTTTTATTAGTATTCCCACCTCTCTGAGAGGGGGTAACTACTTCCACGACTGCCCACCTTAACTGGGATTGGTTATGATAAGCAGAATTAAAATGTCTAGACACTGTAGTGTCTGTTGCTGTTCCTTTTTTGAAATTTCGGATGTTACCCTTGTGTTCCTTAATACGAGTTTTTATGGGTCTTTTCGTTTGGCCAATGTACACTAGACCACAAGGGCACTTAAGCAGGTAAACAACACTACTTGTGTCACATGTGGCATAGTGTTTCAGCTTAACCGGAGTCCCCTGTGTCGGATGTCGCATAGCGTCTCCTTTAATAATAGAGGAACAGCAGTTACAACTTAAACATGCATATGTGCCAACTTTTGGTTTCCCTAAAAACCTTTGAGTTCCTTTTTGTGGGGGATTAACCTCTGAGGGACACAATAAATCTCGAAGGGACGAACCTTTTTTATAACTGAAAACAGGTGGATTTAACAAAACACTCTTTAGGGTTTTATCTTGTTGCAGTATTTTCCAATATTTATGGATGATACGTTCTATTACCTTACTATTGGAGTTGTATTGGCTTACAAATGGAAAAACATTCTTATTACATTTAGGTTTATATGTTAGTAACTCTTTTCTAGGCATATTACCCACTTCTATGGCACAGTTCTCTATATCCTTACTTTTATAACCTCTTTTTACAAATCTTTGTTTTAACGTTTCCACCGCTGAGGTATAGTTCCCTTCTTCGGAGGAAATCCTCCGTGCCCTTACAAACTGGCCCTTAGGGATAGCTCTAATCACTTTAGGGGCATGGAAACTAGAGGCTAATAGAACGTTATTTTTTTCTGTACTTTTTCGATACAAACTAGTACTGATATTGCCATTAGTAATCGTTAATGTGACATCCAAAAAATTTATGCAATGTCCCCCTGTTTCGCTGGTAAACTTAATAGTAGGGTGTGCTTTATTGGCACAATCAACCATTGCATTGAAAGCCAGGTCTGTGCCTTCCCACAGGACTAAAATGACGTCCACAAACCTGTAATACCCGATTATATGTTGTAAGTAAGGTTCAGTCAAAAATAACTGTTTTTCAATTTTGTGGACAAAAATATTGGCAAACGATGGGGCCACTGCAGCTCCCATCAACGTCCCTTGTCTTTGCCAGTAAAATTCTCCAGAGAACCTAAAGTATTTTAAAAAAGTTTTTTAAAAAAGTTTTTCTATAAATTAAGTTTCTACTCTATGGTGTTTCCACTAAAAGTTTTTTATGACTCTCATATGTTTGGATATTATGGTAGTAATTTATTTATACTAAATGTGACTATATGGTGATTACCTGTATTAATTAAGGTAATTTGTATTCACCCTGTGTGACTTCACTTCCTGTCTACATCTTTAAAAGTTTGTGAATAATCAGTTTGTTTTACACTTGATAAAGGGCGTGCAGCCTGAAACATGTTGTGAAAAATAAATCACTTAGCAGTTAATCTGCATTGCGTGCTTTCTCTCAGTTCTATTGAGCTATTGGATCATTTGTTGCACCTGGAGCGGGGGGGTCCTGCTGAGATAGAGAGCCTGAAGTACCCCAATACCCAGTCATCTTCATTTTGTTTAAATCAAGTTATATTTGTAGTCTAGAAAATGACAGATAGACAGTTGGATAGATATAAAGACAGATAAAAACATCAGCTTAAAGTATTGCAATATTTAATAGAGGTGGGTTAAACTTTGTACCATAACTTTTAAATAGGACGCTAAGAAGTTTAATTTATTAGCCTGGCAGTTTTGGCTAAAGATCGGTTTTGGAAGTTGACTGAATCATGCCTTTTTTGAGCTTATGGTGAATTCATTTCAATGATGCTTTTTCACAAATCTGTTCTAGAATTTGCCACACAGTCCATTTCACTAAAAATGTCCTGATATTATTGTGTCAAGATTGCTGCATCAGATGTCCCTGTTTTATGACTGACATGTCTTACTTCCATGTGTCAAGACTGTCATATCAGAGGTTTTAATTGCCATCTGGCAAATGTCAGTTGGAGGGAGCAGGAAGCCTTTGTAAAACCATGTGCACCAAACAGACCAACCCTGACAAAAAACAACTTAAAAACATAAAAACTTGCTCAACACCTCAAAAGTACCATCCCATATGATAAATAAACCATCAGTGTACCTATACAACCATTGTACATGGTTAGACAAGACCCAGAATCACTCCCTCTAACATACAAATATTAGCATAAGTGGGGTTGAATAATAATACTTGTCATTTCAAATAAAATAATTATGTAAGGGGGTCTTATTCTTGTGCACTTTTAGTAGCATATAAAGAGTTAATTTTTAATTGTTCACATAATCTAGGGTAGGGACCACTGTTCCCTTGCCAGGTGGGAAATGGCCACCTGGCAGCTGGGAATGCCACCTCTCGATGTAGACTAGAACTTTTTCAAATGTAAAGAAAATCAACTTATTCCAAAACTATGTAACTTTGCACAATAGAGAATATTGTAAAAAAGTAAAAATAAGCACTTTCTATTTTGATGACAGTATATATTTTAATTATGTTTTTGTGTAACAAAATAAAATGTCTGATTAAGACATTATTGGTGAGATTGATTTCTTGTTGGAAAATATTAAAAAAGACATGACACATGCAGAATTAGGGGGGTTATTTATCAAAGTCCGAATTTATCTCAATATTTTCTGGAAAAAACTCTGACCAAATCTGCACGGGTTTTTTGGGCTTATTTATTAATACACTTTCCCGAAAATTTTGTTTGCAGGAAAAAATCTGATGTTTTCAGATCTTTCATCTGATTTTCACAATTTTTTCGGATCTTTCATCTGATTTTCACAATTTTTTCGGATCTTTCATCCGATTTTCATGAAAACTTCAGGAAATTCAAATTGCCAAAAACCCAGCGCACATCAAAAAATCAGAGACTTCTCCCATTGACTTATATGCAACTTCGATAGGTCTGAGATGCCAGATTTTCAGATTCTGACTTTTCCATCCTCTGGGTTTAATAAATTCAGAAAAATTTGTCCAATTTTATAAAAAAAGAAAATCATGAATTTTTCGTGATTTATGTATTAGGAGTTTAGTAAATAACCCCTTAGGTGGTTATTTATAATGGTCCGAATTTATCTCAATATCGGTTGCTACAAACTCAGTTCCAAGCCGCTTATTTATCATTACATTTTCCCGAAAATTAGCTTTACGGGAAAAACTCAGATTTTCAAGATTTTGTCGTGAATTTTCCCTGAAAACTCCAAATTTTATGGCGTTTTCACCCGAAAGCTCAGAAAACATAGTAAAATTGCCCGAAACTCCCGACACAACCAAAAATGAATGGGACTGTTCCCATTGACTTCTATGCAACCTCGACAGGTTTGAGATGCCGTGTTTTTATATTCAGGATTTTTAGCCCTTGGGGTTTAATAAATTCCAAAAAATTTGTGATATTCTTAAAAGCCTATTATAACACAAAAAAATCATGAATTTTTCTGATTTAGGGGAATTTCGGATATTCGGAGTTTAGTAAAGGGTCCACCACTGTGCACCCTCTCACCTATATGTTTACAGACAATGTTAAAAAAAACAGATGTCTACTCACAAATATAGAGACAATACAAGGAACAGTAACATAAAAAAAATTGTATTTTTAAAGTAATAAACATATAATGAAGTGTTGCCCTGCACTGGTAAAACTTGTGTGTTTGTATCAGAAACACTACGGGGCACATTTACTTAGCGAAGTATTTTTCTGGCTACTTTTTTGGCTACTTTCGGAATTTGATAAATAACCCCTTAAATATTTGATAAATATTAGGGGCCGATTCATCAAGAGTCGAATATCGAGGGTTAATTAACCCTCGATATTCGACTAGGAACTAAAATCCTTCGACTTCGAATATCGAAGTCGAAGGATTTAGCGCAAATGCTGCGAACGATCGAAGGATTATTCCTTCGATCGAACGATTACCCCATTATATGCTTTGAGGCAATTTTCAGATATTTCACCAAAACCGCCAAATTTGGCAAAGCCTTGCGACTCAGTAGTTTGGAGCAGAAAGGCATGGGTACCCATTTTAGATTCTGTAGAATGTGTTCTTTCCAAAAATGTATGGGTTTGGGGGGTAAACATATATTTCTGTGTTTTTACCCCACAAAAATGCAGACAATGTGCTGATTTTTCATTAGCTGAAGTTACCCACAGGACAATTTGTATGTGCTAACTTCATTTTGGGGCCTCTAAATACCATATACTTTGGTAAACCTATGCACAGTGGGCACCAAACTGTTTGGAGGACCCCTGGCAATCACAATTTGGGTGCTTTTTTGTGATACGTAATGATACATGGGCGATATGATGCTGGATAGTTGAAGCATTGAGGCAATTTTCAGATATTTCACCAAAACCGACAACTTTGGGAAAGCCTTGCGACTCAGTAGTTTGGAGCAATAAGGCATGGGTACCCATTTTAGATTCTGTAGAATGTGTACTTTCCAAAAATATATGGGTTTGGGGGGTAAACATATATTTCTGTGTTTTTACCCCACAAAAATGCAGTCAATGTGTTGATTTTTCATTAGCTGAAGTTACCCACGGAACTGTTTGTATGCGCTAACTTCATTTTGGGGCCTCTAAATGCCAGATACTTTGGTAAACCTATGAACAATGGCCACCAAACTGTTTGGAGGAACCCTGGCAATCATATTTAGGGTGCTTTTTCTTGGTGCGTAACGATACATGGGTGATATGCTGCAGAGAAGTTGAAGCTTTGAGGCAATTTTCAGATATTTCACCAAAACCGACAATTGTGGGAAAGCCTTGCGACTCAGTAGTTTGGAGCAGAAAGGCATGGGTACCCATTTTAGATTCGGTAGAATGTGTACTTTCCAAAAATATATGGGTTTTGGGGGTAAACATATATTTCTGTGTTTTTACCCCACAAAAATGCAGTCAATGTGTTGATTTTTCATTAGCTGAAGTTACCCACGGGACTGTTTGTATGCGCTAACTTCATTTTGGGGCCTCTAAATGCCAGATACTTTGGTAAACCTATGAACAATGGCCACCAAACTGTTTGGAGGAACCCTGGCAATCATATTTAGGGTGCTTTTTCTTGGTGCGTAACGATACATGGGTGATATGGTGCTGAGAAGTTGAAGCTTTGAGGCAATTTTCAGATATTTCACCAAAACCGACAATTGTGGGAAAGCCTTGCGACTCAGTAGTTTGGAGCAGAAAGGCATGGGTACCCATTTTAGATTCGGTAGAATGTGTACTTTCCAAAAATATATGGGTTTTGGGGGTAAACATATATTTCTGTGTTTTTACCCCACAAAATGCAGTCAATGTGTTTGATTTTTCATTAGCTGAAGTTACCCACGGGACTGTTTGTATGCGCTAACTTCATTTTGGGGCCTCTAAATGCCAGATACTTTGGTAAACCTATGAACAATGGCCACCAAAATGTTCAGAGGAACCATGGCAATCATATTTAGGGTGCTTTTTCTTAGTACATAATGATACATGGGTGATATGGTGCTGGGAAGTTGAAGGTTTGAGGCAATTTTCACATATTTCACCAAAACCGACAATTTTGGGAAAGCCTTGCGACTCAGTAGTTTGGAGCAGAAAGGCATGGGTACCCATTTTAGATTCTGTAGAATGTGTACTTTCCAAAAATATATCAATGAATAAAGCTTACCCTGGAGAACCTTCAAACAATAGTTTTGTTTATTTCAATATACACAACATATTTCGAGTCCAAGGACTCTTCATCAGGTGCTTATAAGCACTATGAAGATTTATGAGATTTCCTGACTTGGCGGAGTCAGGCACCCTGTCTGAGAGCTGATACTGATTGATACAAACGCTGCAAGGATATCACCTAAAGCATTGTGACTACTTTCCAAAAATATATGGGTTTTGGGGGTAAACATATATTTCTGTGTTTTTACCCCACAAAAAATGCAGTCAATGTGTTGATTTCTCAGTAGCTGAAGTAAAGTCCTGATCAATTTGGATGTGCTAACTTCATATTGGTGTCTCTAAATGCCAGATACTTTGGTAAACCTATGCATAATGGGTATCAAACTGTTCAGTGGACCCCTGGCAATCATATTTCAGGGGATTTTTCTTGGTATCTAGTATAATTTGGGATATGCGGAGCAGCAAAATAAAACCTTTGAAATGATTTTTCAGAATTTTGAATTTTTTTTTGAAAAACCGCTATGTTCAGACAAGCTTTTATGTTTGGTAGTTGGGAGTAGAGACATAGTTACCCATTTTGTAATCGGCAGAATGTGTACTTTTCAAAAATGTATGGTTTTCTGGGGTAAACCTACGGTTTCAGGAGTTTTTGCCTTGGAATCTAAAGCATGCCGTTTTCTGCCTTAGTGCTTTCAAAATTCGGTAATATACTGCCGGGAGTTTTTGAGATACAGAAGTCCTAAATCTCCCTAAAACTATACATATCTGGTATTGGCACGTTCGAGAGACATAAGGCTTTCCAAATCAGTTGGATTTTCATCCGTAAAATGAAATATTTTTCTGGTATAAATTGATATACGATGAAAAATGGTAATTTTTCATTTTTTTTTGGTATTTAGCACTATAAATTTTTTTGCACAGGTGGAAATACATGAAAACTCAGGCAGATTTAGAAAGCTCAGTTTCTACCGAAAAAAACAATGTATAGTTTTCCTAGGTAAACTATAGGTTTCCCCTCAGAAAATGCCCCTAAAGTGAGAGAGCACAAAATGTTTCAAAAACGGCTGGCATTTCGCGTAACCAAAATGTGAAATTCTGCTGGCACTTAAAGGGTTAATGCAACGATCGAATATCCTTCGATCAAAAAAAGTTAGCCAAGCCTATGGGGACCTTCCCCATAGGCTAACATTGACTTCAGTAGCTTTTAGATGGTGAACTAGGGGGTCGAAGTTTTTTTTAAAGAGACAGTACTTCGACTATCGAATGGTCGAATAGTCGAACGATTTTTACTACGAATCCTTTGATTCGAAGTCGTAGTCATAGTTGAAGGTCGAACAGGTTGTGACTGACGAATTAATAAGCTGAAGCTTCATCCTCAATATTATTATGTCAGTGACATCGAGGGGCAGATGTATTAAGGGTCGAATATCAAAGTCGAAGGATTTTGCGCAATTCGTTCGATCGAACGATTGAAGGAATAATCGTTCGATCAAACGATTAAATCCTTCGAATCGAACGATTCAAAGCATTTTAATCCATCGATCGAAGGATTATCCTTCGACCAAAAAAAGATAGCCAAGCCTATGGGGACCTTCTCCATAGGCTAACATTGACTTTGGTAGCTTTTAGATGGCGAACTAGGGGGTCGAAGTTTTTTTTAAAGAGACAGTACTTCGACTATCGAATGGTCGAATAGTCGAACTATTTTTACTACGAATCCTTCGATTCGAAGTCGTAGTCGAAGGTCGAAGTAGCCCATTCGATGGTCGAAGTAGCCCAAAAAAAAAAATTGACGTTTTTTACCTTCGAATCCTTCACTCGCAGTTAGTGAATCGGCCCCTTATTGTTGATAATTTACAGTTCCTAATAACTGAGCATTCGTGCACTAGTCATTGCCTAACAATTAGCATAGATACAGTAGCAGCTAATCAATCACAATTCTGTATACCTCCAAAATGTAGTACAGGTATGGGATCAATTATCCAGAAACCCGCTCTCCAGAAAGTTCCAAATTACGGAAAGGCTGCCTCCCATAGACTCCATTATAATAATAATTGAAATTTTAAAAAATGATTTCCTTTTTCTCTGTAATAATAAAACAGCACCTTTTTTTTCATTTGGGTTTTCATTTGGAGGGGTTGAACTTGATGTCTTTTTTCAACCCAATTTAACTATGTAACTAAGTAACCTTGTCCTTGATCCAAACTAAGATATAATTAATCCTTATTGGAAGCAAAACCAGCCTATTGATTAATTAAATTTTTACATGATTTTCAAGTTGACAAAGTATAAAGATCCAAATTATGGAAAGATCCATTATCCGTAAAACCCCAGGTCCCGAGCATTCTGGATAACTTATTCAATACCTGTTCTATACATTCTCATTGGTGTGACTGTGTGGTGCACAGCCGATAATAGAATAAGATATATTTACATTTTATTTCCTTTAACTTTTACTTGATGGTAACTAAACTGTATGAATCCAGATTTGGGGCGAAACAATCCTACTGGGTTTATTTGATGAGTTATTTTTACATCAATAATTTTTATTGACATTTTACAGCTCAAACACAACAAAAAATTATCAAATTGTATAATTTCAAGAATTGTTAAAGATATTGCAACAATATACAAAACAAGACATTACCTTGTTCTTGATCCTAACTAAGCAGCAGGAATCTATATTAGTGGTAAAACCATCCAACTGGTTTTATATAATGTTTAAATGTTTTTTTGTTACTAAAATCCAAATGCTAAATTGCTAAAAATTTATTTTATAAAAAATCATGAATTTTTCGGAATTTATTAAATCTCAAGGATGGAAAAGTCTGAATCAGAAAATCCGGCATTTCCAGACATGTCGAGGTTGCATATAAGTCAATGGGAGAAGTCTCAATGATTTTTTGATGTGCGCTTGGTTTCGTGCAAAACCCCGAAGTATTCGAACAAATCGCTAAAATCTCGAAAATCGGATGTAAAAAAAACGTGAAAATCTTTTCCCGCAAAGCAAATTTATGGAAAATGTAATAATAAATAAGTGTTAAAAACCCGAGCGGATTTTGATGAGAGTTTGTAGCAGAAAATATTGAGATAAATTCTGACTTTGATAAATAACCCCCTTAAAGTATGTTATCCAAATTACAGAAGATACCTTATTCGGAAAACCCCAGGTCCCGAGCAGTCTAGATAACAGGTCCCATACCTGTACATTCTAACAGCATTTCCATAGGTTACCAGAAGTATAAAGAGTTTAGTTAGGGGGTTATTTAATGAATGGTAAAAACACCATAATTTTGAGTTGTTTTATGATAAAATTCAAATTTTTAGTGGAAAAAAAACCTTGCATTTTTGTGAGATTTATTATACCCCAGGGCTCAAAAAAGTCAGAATCCGAAAAAACTTCATCTTCAACCTGTCAAGGTCCTCTAGAAGTCATTGGCAGAGGTCCTACAGTATTTGCAATTCGTAGATATTATTGTCTGTGCTGGGTTTCGTACGATAATCCGAACATTTCGGGCTTTTCCACTGTCAAATCTGAAAAATTTGGATTTTTCGTGTGACAAAAGTTGTGGTTTTTGTCAATCTGAATGTTTTAGTCTTTTTTTTAATGATAAATAAAGGTAAATTGTGAATTTTAGTTTGGTCAGATTTTTTTTTTGATTAATTAATCAGGAAAATTTGGATTTAAGTAAATAACCCCCTTAATGTATAAATGATTATAATGATATGGTATTGCAAATTTTGGAAAGAGTCCACATTCGGGATAATGTATCTGTATAAATATCAGTGTAAATAAATGCTGTAATGTGAGCACATCCTATTAACAATCTTATCGTACAGAAGATGTAGGGAAAGAGACGTGTACCTTGGGAAAATGTAGATATTATTAGCAATACTAAATTAACAATATTGTTTTTACCCAGTATGTAATTATATGTACTCTTTTCTTTTTTTCTAGAGCTGAGCTTCAGAGGGACCTACTCACCTTCATGGATCCCCAGAGCCTGTCTATGTACAATGATGATATTAACAATGGAACTAATGGAACTGCTGTTCATCAGAAGCCTCATTACAATTACTATGCCATGCTCCTTACTCTTCTTATATTTGTCATCGTCTTTGGCAATGTTTTGGTGTGCATTGCCGTTTCTAGGGAAAAAGCTCTACAAACCACTACCAACTACCTAATTGTCAGTTTGGCTGTGGCAGATCTCTTGGTGGCCACATTGGTGATGCCTTGGATGGTTTACATGGAGGTATGTTTTAAAAGTTTCATTGCATAACATTTTCAGTTTATTGCCACATTTCTATGCAGAAGACAGAATAGAAGCTCTATATATCTGTCAGTGACTTTGAGAATTGATTGATAACATTGAAACAAATACATTAACAAATCTTATGACTCTTATGGATTGCAGGGAAGCAATCCATACAACTGAAAATTATGAATTTCACATTTCATTTGCACTAACATTTTGTGCTCTCTCATTGTAGGGGCATTTCCTGGGAGGTGGGGTAGTTCACCTAGGAAAACTATAAATAGTTTTTTTCAGGAAAATCTGAGCTTTCTAAATTTTTTTGCATATCTTCACTTCTGGAACAAAAATACAAAATAAAAATTGCTATTTTTCATAATATAGGAATTTATATCAGAAAAAAACGAATTTGGAAAGCCTCAAGTGTCTCGAATGTGCCAAAACCAGATATGTATAGTTTTATGGAGATTTCTGACTTCTATAGAGCAAAAACTCCCGGAGTAATTTAGCAAATTTCAAAGCACTACAGTAGAATATGGCATACTTTAGATTCCAAAGCCCAAAAATCCTGGATATTTTTGAAAATACACATTTTGCCAAAGCAAAACCAAATTGGGTAACCATGTCTTTCTGCTCCGAAGTACCAAACATCAAAGTTTTTCTGAACAAAGCATTTTCTATAAAGATTAATGAAAATTCAGAAAAATCACCTCAAAACTTTCAATTTGAAAGTTTGTATCTCCAACATAACATTAGGTAACAAGAAGAAACATCCTAAATATGAATGCCAGGGGTCCACTGTACAGTTTGATGCCCATTGTGCATAAGATTACCAACATTTCTGGCCTTTAGAGACCCCAAAATTAAGTTAGTGTATACAACTCAATTCAGCTGCTGAATAATCAACACATTTACTGCATTTCTTGCAGGATAAAAACAAAAAAATATACTGAACCCCAAAAACCACGTATATTTGGAAAGTACAGATTCAGCTGGATCTTAAATGGCTAACCATGTCTTTCTACTCCAAACTCACAATGCTTTCCCCATATTGTCGTTTTTGATGAATATCTGAAAATCGCCTCAAAGTTTCCAGTTTCTAGCATTGTATCTCCAACATAGCATTAGGTAACAAGAAGAAACATCCCAAATATGAATGCCAGGGGCCACTGAACAGTTTGATGCCAATTGTGCACAGGATTACCGAACTATGTGGTGTACAGAGTCTCCCAAAAGAAAAAGGTGCAGAAGAATTTGTATGGCTGCAATATAACCACCTGGTATGTGTGTTATTTGCCATAAGGCACCCTAACCTTACAGAGACAATAGATAACCATATTTTTTTTGAAAGTACACATTCTGACAAATCCAAAATGGTTAACCATGTCTTTCTACTGCAAACTATCAAACTGAAAAGTCATGCCAAATGTAGCATTTTGTACAAAATGTCTGAAAATGGCCACAAAGCTTGCATTTTACCCCATTGTATGCCTCGCATTTTGTAACATAGCATAAAATGTCCTAAATATGAACACCAGGGGTCTACTGAACAATAGGGATGTCGCGGACTGTTCGCCGGCGAACTTGTTCGCGCGAACATCGGCTGTTCGCGCTCGCCGAATGTTCGCGAACGTCGCGCGACGTTCGCCATTTTGGGTTCGCCTTACCTGGCGCTTTTTTTTGACCTCTCACCCCAGACCAGCAGATACATGGCAGCCAATCAGGAAGCTCTCCCTCCTGGACCACCCCCACACCCCCTGGACCACTCCCCTTCCATATATAAACTGAAGCCCTGCAGCGTTTTTTCATTCTGCCTGTGTGTGCTTGCAAGAGCTAGTGTAGGGAGAGAGCTGTTACTGATTTCACTGATTTCTTTGAGGGACAGTTGATAGTAAGTTTGCTGGCTAGTAATCTACTTGATACTGCTCTGTATTGGAGGGACAGAAGTCTGCAGGGATTTGAGGGACATTTTAGGGTAGCTTTGCTGGCTAGTAATCTACCTTCTACTGCAGTGCTCTGTATGTAGCTGCCTGCTGTGGGCACTGATCTCTTCTGATCTCATCTGCTGACTGCTGTAATAACCCAATAGTCCTTGTAAGGACTGCTTTTATTTTCTTTTTTGTTGTTTTACTTTGCTACTTTAACAGCCAAGTGCTATTAGTCTAGCAGTGTTGGGGAGTGGGACTGGTGTGCTACTGTGCTGCTCCTAGTAGTTCAGCAGCACCAACCCGAGAAAATTTTTTTAATATACATATAATTTTTTTTTTATTTTACTTATCTTACTGTTCTTTAAGGTGTCCAGTGCTGTTTGCTGTTCTTCATAGTAGTGCACCAATAGTAGTGCACTTGCAGGCATTATTTGCCCAGTGGCCATCTAGCTGTGTGAGCTTGTTCACATTCTGTCTAAATATCAATAATAATACCGTCTCCAGAAACACCACCTGAGTGACGTTTTTCAAGCAGCAATAATATATTCCGTATCCACCACTGCTGTAGTGTATACGTTGACCTTGCAGGCATTATTTGCCCAGTGTGTTCTTCATTTTCAAACCACTGCCACTTAGCTGTGTGAGCTTTTTCACATTCTGTCTAAATATTAATAATAATACCGTCTCCAGAAACACCACCTGAGTGACGTTTTTCAAGCAGCAATAATATATTCCGTATCCACCACTGCTGTAGTGTATACGTTGACCTTGCAGGCATTATTTGCCCAGTGTGTTCTTCATTTTCAAACCACTGCCACTTAGCTGTGTGAGCTTTTTCACATTCTGTCTAAATATCAATAATAATACCGTCTCCAGAAACACCACCTGAGTGACGTTTTTCAAGCAGCAATAATATATTCCGTATCCACCACTGCTGTAGTGTATACGTTGACCTTGTAGGCATTATTTGCCCAGTGTGTTCTTCATTTTCAAACCACTGCCACTTAGCTGTGTGAGCTTTTTCACATTCTGTCTAAATATCAATAATAATACCGTCTCCAGAAACACCACCTGAGTGACGTTTTTCAAGCAGCAATAATATATTCCGTATCCACCACTGCTGTAGTGTATACGTTGACCTTGTAGGCATTATTTGCCCAGTGTGTTCTTCATTTTCAAACCACTGCCACTTAGCTGTGTGAGCTTGTTCACATTCTGTCTAAATATCAATAATAATACCGTCTCCAGAAACACCACCTGAGTTGTTGTTGTTTTTGTTTTAAAAATAATGCCAGGCAAAGGCAGGCCGCCACGCAGAGGCACTAGGGGCCGTGCTGCTATGCTATCCTGTGGCCCTAGGAAATTGCCCAGTTTTAAAAAGGCAATGACCCTGAACTCCCAAAATGCTGAAGAGGTAGTTGACTGGCTTACACAGCACACCCCATCCTCTACCGTTTCTAACTTTACCACAACATCCTCATCCTCCACTGCTATGGCCACCCCACGTAACACTTCCTCCACCACCGGCGCCCCTTCTTCACTGGAGTCAGAGGAGTTATTTTCACATGAGTTTCTTGAACTGAGTGATGCGCAACCATTATTGGCAGAAGAAGATGAAGGAGATGAGGACGTTACACCAGATTTAATTCTGGCAGAGAACACAACAGAGATGGACATAATGAGTGATGACGAGGAGGTCCCCGCTGCTGCTTCCTTCTGTGAGCTGTTAGAAGAAATTGATGCATCTGAGGAGAATGATGATGAGGAGATTGATGTTTTGTGGGTGCCCAGTAGAAGAGAGCAAGAGGAGGATAGTTCAGATGGAGAGACGGAGAGTCAGAGAGGCAGGAGGAGAATAAGACTTAGAAGAAGCAGGGAGGACAGCTCGCAGGGAACAGTAGGGCAACAACATGTATCGGCACCTGTGGTCAGCCGGCCAACGCACCCGCCATTGCCGCCAACGCCGCCAACTTCTACTGTTACCGCCAGATTGCCAGCTTCAAAAAGGTCAGCAGTGTGGGATTTTTTTAATGTGTGTGCCTTTGGGAGCAACACCTCAAAGGCAACAGGCAAACTAAAAGCCACCCTCCTTCTGGTCCAGCATCTTACTGCCCTACCTCTGCTGTCCTTGACCCGTCTGAACCACCCTCCACTCCGCCTTCCACCTTGACCACCAGTTCCCATTCCCAGTCATCTGCCCCCAGCCAAGTTTCTGTGAGGGCCATGTTTGAGCGTAAGAAGCCAATGTCTGCGAGTCACCCCCTTGCCCGGCGTCTGACAGCTGGCTTGTCTGCACTCTTAGCCCGCCAGCTTTTACCATACCAGCTGGTGGACTCTGAGGCCTTCCGCAAATTTGTAGCAATTGGGACACCGCAGTGGAAGGTACCCAGCCGCAATTTTTTTTCAAAAAAGGGAATACCACACCTGTACCACCATGTGCAGAGCCAAGTCACCGCATCTCTGTCACTTAGTGTTGGGCCAAAGGTCCATATGACTACTGACGCATGGTCCTCCAAGCATGGTCAGGGCAGGTATGTCACCTACACTGCCCACTGGGTGAACTTGGTCATGGCTGGGAAGCAGGAAATGTGTGGCTCAACAACGACAGTGGAGTTGGTGTCACCGCCACGGATTGCACGTGGTTCTGCCACCACCTCTACTCCTCCTTCGCTCTCTACCTCGTCTTCTTCCTCTTCTTCGTCCTCTGCTGCTGGGTCCTCCTCCTCCACACCTGTGCACCCCCAGCTCCCCCTAGGCTATTCGACGTGCCAGGTACGCCGTTGTCATGCTGTCTTGGGGATGACGTGCCTGGAAAGCAAAAACCATACCGGATCTGTACTCCTGTCATCTCTGCAGTCACAGGCCGATCGGTGGCTGACCCCACACCAACTGAAGATCGGAAAAGTGGTGTGTGACAATGGAAGCAATCTGTTGGCAGCACTGAGACTGGGCAATTTAACACATGTGCCCTGCATGCCACATGTTCTGAATTTAATAGTACAACGTTTTGTCTCAAAGTACCCAGGATTCCAGGACGTTCTCAGGCAGTCCAGGAAGGTGTCGGCCCATTTCAGACGTTCCTATACAGCCATGGCACGCCTTGCTGACATTCAGCAGCAGTACAACATGCCAGTCAGGCTGGAATTCAACGCTCCTCATGTTGGAACGTCTGCTGCAACAACAAAGAGCCGTCAACGAATACCTGTTTGAACTGGGTGGTAGGACTGGATCTGCAGAGCTGGGGATTTTTTTCCCCCGTTACTGGGTGCTTATGTGCGATGCCTGCAGGCTCATGCGCCCTTTTGAAGAGGTTACAAACATGGTCAGTCGCACCGAAGGCACCATCAGCGACATAATACCCTTTGCTTTCTTCCTGGAGCATGCCATGCGACGAGTGACAGATGAGGCTGTAGACCAGCGTGACGAGGAGCAGGAAGCGCACGATTTCTGGTCGGAATCACCAGAACGAACCCAGGCACCTGCTGCAACGCAGGGAGAGGTGTCAGAAGTAGAGTCAGAGGAGGAAGGTGGCTTTGTGGAGGAAGAGGACCAACAGGAGCAGGCTTCCCAGGGGGCTAGTGGTGACCTTTTGGGGACCCCTGGTCTTGTACGTGGCTGGGGGGAGGAGACCGTGGATGATGCAGTCCTTGATAACGAGGAAGCAGAGATGGATACCTCTGCATCCAACCTTGTGAGAATGGGGTCTTTCATGCTGTCATGCCTGTTGAAGGACCCCCGTATCAAGAGGCTTAAGGAGAAGGACCTGTACTGGGTCGCGACTCTACTAGACCCTCGGTACAAGCATAAAGTGGCAGAAATGTTACCAACATACCACAAGTCTGAAAGGATGCTGCATTTACAAACCAGCCTGCAAAACATGTTGTACAATGCTTTTAAGGGTGATGTCACTTCAGGAACTCATCAACATTCCAGGGGCAGAGGTGCCAGTAATCCTGCCACGAGTGCACCTGCAAGGACAAAGCACTTTGGCCACTCTGTAACGTCAGACATGCAAATGTTTTTTTGTCCAAGGCAGCGGCAGAACCCTTCTGGATCCACCCTCAAAGAACGCCTCGACCGGCAGGTAGCGGACTACCTGGCATTAACTGCAGATATCGACACTCTGAGGAGCGATGAACCCCTGGACTACTGGGTGCGCAGGCTTGATCTGTGGCCAGAGCTGTCACAATTTGCCATGAACCTCTTGTCTTGCCCCGCCTCAAGTGTCCTCTCAGAAAGGACCTTCAGTGCAGCAGGAGGGATTGTAACTGAGAAGAGAACTCGCCTAGGTCACAAAAGTGTGGATTACCTGACCTTTATTAAAATGAATGAGGGGTGGATCTCGGAGGGTTACTGCATGCCGGAAGACTTGTTCTGAGTTTCTGATTCTGACTCCCCATGCAGCTGTCCTTCTCTGCACGCCTCATGACTCCACATACAGCTGTCCTTTAGCGTCCTCCTCCCTCCACCACCGTTACAAACTAGAGTGCAAACCCTACTGGTTTAATTTGAATCCAGGTAAATCCTGAGTTTTTCTGGCCTCTGTGCTTCAGTGGCTGCGACCAAAAAAAACAGAATATTTTCAGCATTTATATGGCATATTTTTTCTGGCCTCTGTGCTTCAGTGGCTGTGACAAAAAAATGAATATTTTCAGCATTTATATGGCATATTGTTTCGGCCTCTGTGCTTCAGTGGCTGCGACAAAAATAAATGAATATTTTCAGCATTTATATGGCATATTTTTTCTGGCCTCTGTGCTTCAGTGGCTGCGACCAAAAAAAACAGAATATTTTCAGCATTTATATGGCATATTTTTTCTGGCCTCTGTGCTTCAGTGGCTGTGACAAAAAAATGAATATTTTCAGCATTTATATGGCATATTGTTTCGGCCTCTGTGCTTCAGTGGCTGCGACAAAAATAAATGAATATTTTCAGCATTTATATGGCATATTTTTTCTGGCCTCTGTGCTTCAGTGGCTGCGACCAAAAAAAACAGAATATTTTCAGCATTTATATGGCATATTTTTTCTGGCCTCTGTGCTTCAGTGGCTGCGACCAAAAAAAACAGAATATTTTCAGCATTTATATGGCATATTTTTTCTGGCCTCTGTGCTTCAGTGGCTGTGACAAAAAAATGAATATTTTCAGCATTTATATGGCATATTGTTTCGGCCTCTGTGCTTCAGTGGCTGCGACACAAATAAATGAATATTTTCAGCATTTATATGGCATATTTTTTCTGGCCTCTGTGCTTCAGTGGCTGCGACTAAAAAAAACAGAATATTTTCAGCATTTATATGGCATATTTTTTCTGGCCTCTGTGCTTCAGTGGCTGTGACAAAAAAATGAATATTTTCAGCATTCATATGGCATATTGTTTCGGCCTCTGTGCTTCAGTGGCTGCGACAAAAATAAATGAATATTTTCAGCATTTATATGGCATATTTTTTCTGGCCTCTGTGCTTCAGTGGCTGCGACCAAAAAAAACAGAATATTTTCAGCATTTATATGGCATATTTTTTCTGGCCTCTGTGCTTCAGTGGCTGTGACAAAAAAATTTATATTTTCAGCATTTATATGGCATATTTTTTCTGGCCTCTGTGCTTCAGTGGCTGCGACCAAAAAAAACAGAATATTTTCAGCATTTATATGGCATATTTTTTCTGGCCTCTGTGCTTCAGTGGCTGCGACCAAAAAAAACAGAATATTTTCAGCATTTATATGGCATATTTTTTCTGGCCTCTGTGCTTCAGTGGCTGCGACCAAAAAAATTGAATATTTTCAGCATTTATATGGCATATTTTTTCTGTCCTCTGTGCTTCAGTGTCTGCGACAAAAATTTTTTATATTGTTAGCATTTATATGGCATATTTTTCCTGGCCTCTGTGCTGCAGTGGCTGCGACAAAAAAAAATTAATATTGTTTGCATTTATATGGCATATTTTTTCTGGCCTCTGTGCTGCAGTGGCTGCGACAAAAAAAAATTAATATTGTTTGCATTTATATGGCATATTTTTTCTGGCCTCTGTGCTGCAGTGGCTGCGACAAAAAAAAATTAATATTGTTTGCATTTACATGGCATATTTTTTCTGGCCTCTGTGCTGCAGTGGCTGCCACAAAAAAAAATTAATATTTTCAGCATTTATATGGCATATTGTTTCTGGACTTCTGGTTCAGTGGCTGCGACAAAAAAAACATAATTTTTCAGGAAAGTACACATGCCTAATTTTTCAGGGTTCTGCAACAGTGGCAAAATCGCATCTTTTATGGTCACCGCAGGTGATCAATAAAGTAGACCAAAACTGGGCCCACACTGCAGAATCAGTGTTTTTTGGTTCACTTCACTGTACATTGAATTACCTCTGCCTGACCGTGCACGTGCGCACAAGCACGGTGACTGCTAAACACACCACTACAGAAATATTGCCACCAACAGGACGAACATCCTGGAGGTGAGAAGCAACTAGTAATTAAAAACTATTATTTGCTCACTTGACGGTATCATTCATTAAAGCTCTTTGCGTCTTTTTGCGTTGCAGTAAGCACCGCGTTTCGTCTTTGCGTGTGAACAGGCTGTAACCTTTACACGACTTGATTGGCATGTAGACGCCGGACGTTTTAAAGCATTTTATTACACAGGTTTAGAAATGTAGTGTGATTTCTGCCCTTTACAGCACAAAACGCAGCGCTGTGTCAACAATGGATTTTTTAGAAACATTTTTGCCCTTGATCCCCCTCTGGCATGGCACTGTCCAGGTCGTTGCACCCTTTAAACAACTTTAAAATCATTTATCTGGCCAGAAATGTCTTTTCTAGCTTTTAAAATTCGCCTTCCCATTGAAGTCTATGGGGTTTGCGACGTTCGCGAACCGTTCGCATTTTTGACGCAAGTTCGCGAATATGTTCGCGAACTTTTTTTCCGACGTTCGCTACATCCCTACTGAACAAGTTGATTCCCATGCATAAATGCATAAATAAACCAAAGTATGTGATATACAGAGACACCCAAATTAAAATAGTGCATATTAATTTTCATGGCTGACACTCTTGCTGCTGCAATATACACATCCTGCATGCAAATTATGTGCCATAAGACCCCCTAACGGTATGAAGACCATAGAAAACCATATATTTTAGAAAAGTACACATATTGACAAATCAAAAATTGGTAAATATGTATTTCTACTACAAACAAACTAACTGCAAAGCCATGCTAAACATAACGGTTTTTCTGAAAGCCATGAAAATGATCGGAACCTTGTATTTTACCAGATTATTTGCCCAACATTTCATAACATATCAGAATAAAACATCCTGTATATGAATGCCAGGGGTCTACTGAACAGTTTGATGCCCAATATGCATAGATAAACCAAACTATGTAGCGCACAGAGACCCTCAAATGGATATATAGCAGACAAAATTTACATGGGCAAAACAAAGTCACAAAGAACAGTGCAAAATGCAATAAAATCACTGTGAATGTAAGTGCGTATTGGTTTGTTTTGTGCGTGTATGTGTGGGACACTAACCTGGGGTGGCAGACTGAGGATCATCCAGGAGGGCTGGAACTGGAGGAGGCCATCTTCTTTGTTGGATCCAGTGGGGGGGGTGGATCTGGAGGGCCAGAAAGTACAGGCAGCAGCAGGACACATAGATTTCACGTGTCTGCTGCTGCCTTGGAGCCCCTGGACAATTACGAAAATTAAATAATTACGGAATTAAATGGTTGTTTGCTACAAGTTTCAAGCCTTTCATACAAATTCTTGCAGGGCAATCTCAACAAACTACCAGATACTGTAAAAGAATGCAAACTACTCATACCCTAGGGGTAAGATAAGTCACTTGGTTGAACTTGTAGATAATAAACATACAGTAGCAGTAGCAATACCATTTAAGTACCAAGTAAAGGCCAGCAAGATAAAGAGGTTAGAATTTAAATGGGGGTTTAAAGTAATCTTAAGCACGTGTAAGGGCCAGTCTAAAATATTCAATGCATTATTTGTCCTAAATATTCACAAAAATACATGCATATATAAAAGAAAGGCAATTGAAGAGTTCAACATTATGAAGAGACTCTTTGGGAGGAGAATGTGACCATTATGTATAAATGTATAAGGACATCTCTTAAGATAGAAAGAAAGGATGTTTCATCTTAAGGTGCAAAACCATTTTTATACAGTGAAAGCTTCAAACTTGTGGAATTCACTGACTAAAACAGTTGTACAAGCATATATATATATATATATATATATATATATATATATATATAGAAAAATAGAGAAGCTCGCACTCACAGGACTTAAAAGGTCAAAAAGGTGTTTATTTAGATCAAAAATCGACTAACGTTTCGGCTTGCACTCAAGCCTTTCTCACTTTGAGAAAGGCTTGAGTGCAAGCCGAAACGTTAGTCGATTTTTGATCTAAATAAACACCTTTTTGACCTTTTAAGTCCTGTGAGTGCGAGCTTCTCTATTTTTCTATTTTATTCTTGGGCTTTTTTGCACCCAGGCAACTTTGACCCTTTTAACGTGCAGTGCCAGCTTCCAGACTATTATATATATATATATATATATATATATATATATATATATATATATATATATTAAACCCCAAGGCAAGGGTTGAATATTTTGTTAAAATTATGTGACATATTATAAACATTTAATACTTTTAATAATATATTGACATTGTATATATAAATAAATGATGATGATTGTCTGATTACTTATTTGTAATATCAGATGCTTCTAAGGCAAATAGGACACAGGTTTTTCTTATTTCCCAAAACCAACAAGCTGGGTAAGAAAAAACTTACTTTGGTTTTCTTTATTTAAAAAACATTAATATAATATGCTTAGAAAAATAAGCAAAACACAATATTTCCATTATTTATAGTTTTCTTACAATAAAAGTATGTCTCATTGAAACACAGAGCTATGAAATAAAAATATCACAATGAACATATTTAACTATAGCACATAGATCTGCGTAAAAAGAGAAACTGAGTTCAGAAGCAAAAGTAAGTAAAAATTAAAGGAGAACTAACCTTAGAATTGAATATGGCTAGCAATACCATATCAGCATCACTATAGTAGTAATTCAGTATTTGTAGTAGTATTTGAGGCTACAAAGCTTGCAATTTACAGCTCTGTATATATCCTGTATATCATCAGGTACATGCCAATATAAGACCTTATAATTAGGGGGCTTCTGATCAGTTTGATGCTATTACCTCAAGAAGCAGGCACTCTTGAAAAATAGTTAATGTCCCTGGGTGCAGAATCAACTAATTTATCCACTTCAACCACAGAGAGATCCACACTCACAGGTCTTCAAATTGCTAAAATATTTTATTATTACAGAGCTAGGGACTAAAGTTATGGCCTACCCTAAGGCCTTTCAAAGAGAAAGGCCTTAGGGTAGGCTGAAATGTTAGTCCCTAGCTCTGTAATAATAAAATATTTTATCAATTTGAAGACCTGTGAGTGTGGATTTATCTGTGGTTGAAGTATATATATATATATATATATATATATATATATATATATATATATATATATATATATATATATACTTCAACCACAGATAAATCCACACTATATATATATATATATATATATATATATATAAATGTACAGGAACATTTCTAATTTCTATGGGATTTTTAGAATTGTATTTATCAATGGGTAAAAGTTAGATGCATAAAATTAATTTATTTAATAATAAAACTTGTAAATTTAGAACTACCAATATCAAAGAGCAAAAAATATTTTATTTTGAAATGAAAGCATCAGTTAATGCATTTTTGACTTATATTAGAAGGTAGTTAACTGTTGTTCTGGTTTGTATTTAAGGGCTGGGACACACTGGGCGATTTGGGGAGATTTAGTCACCTGGCAACTAATCGCCGCGACTTTTCTCCCCGAATGCCTCCCCTCGCTCTGCGCCTGGATAAAATGAAAAGTCGCTGGCGCTAATCACACACGGCGATACATTTTCCGAAGTCTCTCGAAGTTGCCTCATGTGGAAAAGTGGTGACTTCGGAAAACGAATCCCTCCGTGTGATTAGCGCAGACAATTTTTCATTTTAGCCAGGCGCAGAGCGAGGGAAGGCATTCGTGGTTGCAGAAAGTTGCGGCGATTAGTCGCCAGGCAACTAAATCTCCCCAAAATCGCCCAGTGTGTCCCAGCCCTAAAAGACAAACCATGTGTGTCAGTTAACCGAGTCATAAAAAACATTTTTTCTTCCTCAAGAAATGTGGCAGGAATAATTACTTTAATTGTACCATATCAAAGTCAGTATTTGCTTCTTTTTCTCTCTTTTAATTGTTTTAATTATTTTCTTTTTAGTTCCTTATCTTGATGCTTAGTTTTTGCCATTTAATAACTACTATACTTGAACATATGCATGTGATTTTTTAGTTAAATCATCATCACTGGCTTTTCAAGTTTACCTTAAAGGTCAGTGAACCGCTAATAGAACAAATTCTTCCTCCTGTTTTGCACATTACTCAGTAGTCCAATTACTGTCTGTATAAGTGCTGTGCTTTGTAATAATCCCTAAGCTCTTCTACTATATATAAAATTGGCTAGAAACCGACAAAAATGTCCCACTGGTAACGTTGAGATACAACTTGCCACTGCTGCAATTGCAGCATTTTTTAAAACAAAATTTTATTAGGTTTAGTTACATTTTATGTACATTTCTATATAATTAATTGTCCTTAAATGACTTATTGCTGAGTATTTTATAAACAAATTTTTTTTTCACATTTCATAAAATTTCCACTGAATTCAAATTTGATTTTGGAGAGCTTTACATTTTTTTCTGTGGCATAAGCCATATACAGTAGTAATATATCACAGATCCAGGCACATTATAGTGAATGTTTGAGAGCAACTTTCCTACCGCTATGCTGCAATTTTTGGTCTCATCATTGGCCATTTTGAAAAATACAGATTCTCTATAGAAACGTATAGATGAATCAAATGATGGTACAGTACTGTAAATCAAACACATCTCTACTAACCATAAATAGAATGTACTAATTCAAACCCTCTTACTCCCTGCCCCAGATGGACAGATGCGATTTGTAAAAAGGAAAGATAACGTCCCATCCAAATGCCACCAAATTATAGATGTCAGCTATTGTTGACTAGGGGGCCCACTTAACAATCGAATTGTGATTTTTTTTTTGCACACAAATCATGAAAAAGTTGTTTTCCCTATATTTCTAAAAAGCGCTAAACATTCAAGATTTTTTAAGTGAAAAAAAAACACGAATGCATTTAATGCCAAACCTGGCCAAGAAGTCAAGGGGTGGATACTTTTAGGCAATTTTAAATGTAATCATTCGTGTCTCAATCATCTCTTTTTTCCTTTCATACTTTTTTTAATCTGAACTTTTAGGGGCAGATGTATCAAGGGTTAATTAACCCTCGATATTTTACTGCCGAATTAAGTTGAAGGATTTTGCGCAATTCGTTCAATCAAGCGATCGAAGGAATAATCGTTCGATCGAACGATTAAACCTTCGAATCGAACGATTCGAAGGATTTTAATCCATCGATCGAAGGATTATCCTTCGATCAGAAAATTGTTACTAAGCCTATGGGGACGTTCCCCATAGGCTAACATTGGCCTCAGTAGGTTTTAGGTGGCGAACTAGGGGGTCGAAGAAATTTACTTCGATTATCGAATGGTCGAATATTTGAACGATTTTTAGTTCGAATTGTTCGATTCTAAGTCGAAGGTCGTAGTCGAAGGTCGAAGTAGCCAATTCAGTGGTCGAAGTAGCCAAAAAAACCATTCAAAATATTTTTCCTTTATTCCTTCACTCAAACTTAGTGAATGGGCCCCTTAATAAATTCACTGACATTTGTGGTTTTAGCATTTGGGAGTTTAGCTGTGGTTTCAAAAACTGACCTTCAATAAATAAGCCTCCCCATCTCACATTTGTATAGTTGCAAGCAGTTGCTGGTGGTTAGGATATACATTTATAAATGTATGTAAAATAGTGTACACTGAAAAGGTGTACATGAATAAGTGGTATATTGATAGAGCTACAGTATGTTTTTTTTTCTCCTTAATGCCATGCATTTTCATGCAAAAATAATACATTATAAAAAAAACTACCTGTGCAAGTTATAAAGTTGCAATTTTTTTCACTTCCTTTGACTTTGTGTAACCCATCAAATTGTACAGTGTAATAATAATAATAATAATAATAATAATAATCATAGGACAAACAATTCATGGTGTAAAATGCTGTGTAAAAAGTAATGTCTTTATTTTTTACTGTGTTTTTCTCCGGGCTAGCACTTATAAGCTTATTACACTTTTCTGCACATTCTCATAAAATCAATACACAGTTTTATAAATACAATGGTTTTTACATGTGTACCATTGCAGTAAAATGCAACAGTTTACAAACACACATTTATAAATGTCCATTAGTAAGGTAAGATGGTTACAAAGACAGAAGGGTTAGAGCTTATGCTGTTTATAGAGAAATAGTTCTTACCATAGCCTACTGGTAAGCAAGTAGTCTGCAGTGAATGCTATGTTAGAGAAAACAGTTCCTCAGCCTAAATCTCCTGTTTATCTCCAGTAATTTGTAGTTGAGGCATTTTCATCTATGTTTTTCATTTTAAGTATTCTATATTTAAATATTTCCTCTTTCAGAAAATTGCCAATCATTCCATTGCTAAATTCAATTTCTACAGCATTTCATCAAGAGATGTAAACTGGCAGTCCGCAACTTCTTATTTCAACTCAGCAACTACAGTATATTCCTGCTTCTATGTGGTGATATAACTAAAGTTCAGTGAGCGCTCGGGGGGTTATTTATTGTATATATAATATATTATAATATAATATATTTATTTCTAAGTCTGTTTTTTTCTGGGCAGATATTTAAAGGGGAAAACACAATTTTTTAAAAGAAAAAAAAACTTTAATTCTATGATTTATTAAACCCCGATTGTGTTAAAAGTCCTAATAAAAAAGTACTCCAACTCAGACCTGCAGAGCTCTTGTAGAAGTCAATGGCATGTCCCATTGATATCCTGATCTGTGAAGGGTTTTGTTCAATAATCTAAAGATTTTGTGGTTTTAGGTATCAAATCCAAAAAAGTTGGAGGCTTAAGGCATCAAATCTAAAAAAGTTGCAGTTTTCATTGACAAATCAGAAAAATTTATCCGATTCGGATTTTTTCATGATTTTCAAGTTTTTTTCTGCACAGGATATTTTCAGAAACATTTATTGATAAATAGGGGTAAAAAGTCTGTGTGTGGATTTGGTTGGAGTCGTTTTCAGAAAATAGCGAGAACTTTTTGGAGATCAGAGACGTAAACGTGAAATTTACATTACATAGCAACACTCCTAAAACCCACATTTTTCTGGTCAAGGTTTTAAAGAAAAAAACACATTTGTCATGGAAATTTTTTTTGAATTATTAATGATTTATTAAACCCTGATGCTGTTAAAAGTCTAAATAAAAAATTACTCCATCTCAAACTTGCCGAGGTCATGTAGAAGTCAATGTCCCTTTTACAATTGGAAGATATAATGATCTGTGGTTTTCAGGTGATAATCTGAAAAATTCTGAGTTTTCTGGTGTCAAATCTGAAATTTGTATGATTCAAATTTTTCATGATTTTATAGTTTTTTCCCACAGCTAATTTTTCAGTTGATTGATAAAGATGCAAAATGTATTACGTGAAAAATCCACGAGAGCCTTTAATACCAAACTTTGGCAAGTAAATGTTGTGTGAGGTGATATATATGTCATAGAAAACTGTGCTAATTTTTAGAGGTTTTCAGATTTTTTTTGCGGATGTTTTTTGACATATTTGGATATTTTAGCGTTCTTTTTTCGCTCTTACTTTTTGTATTCTGACATTTTAATGAATACATTTAATTACAATTGGGGTTTTAGAGTTTATGAGTTTAGTTGTGGTTTCAAAAACCTCTAAATCCATATTGCAAGAAAGAGAGACAAAGTTGACATATATCTTCAGATATGGAAAATATAGATTCCATTTTACAAAATAAGAAATATACCAATTTCGATATATAGATAGATGAGAGCAATATAGAAGGAGAAAAGATATATGATTTATCAAAACAATAGAAAATATTAGAGAAATTCATATATTAAACGACAAATACACCAAATGGATAATTAACGTTATCTATTTCTATTCTTCAATACTTTTCCTGTCTATATTTGCTATGGTGTAAATATGACGGTAATTATTTTTTTTCTGCTTGATCCCCAACCCTTTTTTTCTTTCTGTACCCTAATACTTGAAAAACCATATAACAAGAGATGTAATTACTTACATTCTGTTGCACAATTATATGGGAGCTTTTTACCAGCAGTAGGCTTTGTGGTGTAAAGACAACACAGGAAACTAAATTCCTGCCACCAGACCATATTAATCAAAAATGTTGCATTTAAGAGAGTTTTTTTACTAAAAGTCTTTTTTTTCTGGTTGGAGTTTTAAAATAGGAAAAAAACTTGATTTCTTCTACGTCCCTCCATGTCAGTACACATGGGGCATTGCCCCTCCCAGACCTGGAGGTAGGACCTATAACATAGCCAATCCAAATGAATCATGACCTATAAGACCACATGACTTCCTGCTCACCACAGTTATTTTTTGTCCTACTGGACAGGGTGGTAGGATCTCCCTCCTCACTTTTTATTTTTTGTTGATTTTTGAGAGAAATCAAAGACGTTTTTTGTTTTTCTTTTGTATTTTCTTTTTGTTTATTTATTTTTTACCTCTGTGTAGACACAGAGGGATGATTCCCAGGTAATGGAGAAGATTTTACCTGATGCCTCAAGACGCATAATCTGTAAATTATCGCTTATTGGGAAGAAATGCAGGTGTGGGCATACCCATGGTCCTAGCCCTGTGCTTAAAGGACCAGTAACATAAAAAAAAATGTTTAAAAATTCGTTAGAGCACAACAAAAAATGAACACAGAGACAAATTAAACTTTTAAATAGCAAAGACTTTATTAAGAAATAACTTACAGAAAGTCCACTTCCTGTCCTCTTCAGAAACGGCGAAAAGGCGACCATCCACACTGCAGTGATCGATTTTTCCTCCCTGGCTATTCACTGACATCTTCCTCCCGGCGTCCAGCATAAGCAGTGTCTGTCACAGGCTCTTCTCTCCTTCACCGTAGATCGGCTTCCCTCCTCCGCTCTCCTCACCTCCCTCCTGCTCTCCTACTCTCAGAGAGAGACATGCGGCGCCTGGTTACATTCCAGTTATAGGCAGAACAGAAAGCCGCAGGTTACTTACAGGCGTCCAGCAGCAGCATTGTCAGAGGCTCTCCTTTACCGTGCATCAGCTTCCCTCCTCCGTGACATGGGCAAGTTTTATAACTCGGGTAGACTCTTCAGCAAAGGCCTTTCATACGCAGGAATATTCCAAATGTGAGCAAGCAGCCCACGAGAGCAGTGAGCGATCCTTGTCTGTGCCCTCCACTCCCACGTGGGAACTGGCCTGGGATTAACCCTATCGCTGCTAACTGATCAGGATCCCTCAGCAGGCGCCACTTCTGATGGTTCTTCAGACGTCTTTTGTAAGAGGGAGGTGAGGAGAGCGGAGGAGGGAAGCCGATCTACGGTGAAGGAGAGAAGAGCCTGTGACAGACACTGCTGCTGCTGGATGCCGGTAGGAAGATGTCAGTGAATGGCCAGGGAGGATAAATCGATCGCTGCAGTGTGGATGGTCGCCTTTTCTGAAGAGGACAGGAAGTGGACTTTCTGTAAGTTATTTCTTAATAAAGTCTTTGCTATTTAAAAGTTTCATTTGTCTTGGTGTTAATTTTTTGTTGTGGTCTAACGAATTTTTAAACATTTTTTTTTTATGTTACTGGTCCTTTAAATAGCCCCCCTGCTATATGCCTAGCGAGGCACAAGATTCAATCTAGTGCTTTTTGGGAAGAGACACAGTTGTGGGCTTCCCACATTATTACCTGTGAGCCTTTTATTTTTTCTTCTGTATTTTTATTTATTTATTTATTTATTTATGTTTGCTTATTTTTTACCTCTGTGTGGACACAGAGGGATGATTCCCAGGTAATGGAGAAGAATTTACCTGATGCCTCAAGACGCATAATCTGTAAATTATTGCTTATTGGGAAGAAGTGCAGGTGTGGGCATACCCATGGTCCTAGCCCTGTGCTAAAAAAGCCCCCCTGCTATATGCCCAGCGAGGCACAAGATTCAATCTAGTGCTTTTTTGGGAACAGACACAGGTGTGGGCTTCCCACATTGTTACCTGTGAGCTTTTTGGACTCCCCTTTTCTTTTGAGTTATGTGAGACTTTACAGAACTCTACAGAACTTCTGCAAAAGGGCCGTGGGTATGCATATGGGCTAGTTCTAACTGCCTGAAGCTGGTGAGTATGATTCTTCATTATCTACTGTGTGTAGTGCCCTGGGAAGTATGCATGCTAATTAGCTAATTATGTCCCTCAGCTGAGAGCTATTGGGGCTTTGGCTGGAGTTTCCATCCAGCTAATTAGCCACTCTGATAAGGTGCAGGTGTGCCTTCGCCCCGTTGCTATTGCTGTTTAATATTTTAAGCCTTGTATGGGTGAACCTGCATCCTCTATGCAGACACAGAAGTTATATTGGCTCATGTTACTAAGGCACCTCCAGGAAGGGCTAGAGGTTGCACTGCTCAAGCAGTATGGCATCTCCTTCCTTCTTATGAGTCTGCTCTTAACAAGCAGTGTTCCACCTGGATATTCCTGCTGACAAGCCTGAGCTATCTGGTAAGGTGCCTGTGTTCCCCTGACTTCTTGTATTATCTGAAGTCTTATGTTGTGAGCTGGCGTCCTCTGTGCAAAATACAGTATTGGCTCTTGCTACACTTTAAGTACTGGCTGGTGAATCCCTCTGCCTAAGCAGTGTGGTACCTGAATCCAGAGATTTTGATTTCTCAGTATCCATTGTGTATTTGAAACATTAATTTCACTGGGAAGTCTGCATGTTAATATGCTTAATATGTCCCTCAGCTGAAAGCTATCAGGGCTTTGGCTGGAGTTTCCATCAAGCTAACTAGTCACTATCTGGTAAGGTGCAGGTGTTCCTTTGGCCCCTTTGCTATTGCTGTTTAATATATTTTAAGTTTTGTATGGGTGAACCTGCATCCTCTTGGCTGACACAGTGGTTATATTGGCTCATGTGCTCAAGCAGTATGGCACCTCCTTCCTTTCTTATGAGTCTGCTCTTAACAAGCAGTGTTCCACTGGACTGGATATTCCTGCTGACAAGTCTGAGCTATCTGGTAAGCTGCCTGTGTTCCTTCTTATATTATATAAAGTCGTATGTTGTGAGCTGGAGTCCTCTGTGCAAAATGCAGTTACACAAGGTACTAAGTCTGCATGTTAATAAGCTAATTATGTCCCTCCGCTGAAACCTATCCGAGTTCTAGCTGAAGTTTCCAACCTGCGGACTTTTCATTGCTATCAGGTAATGTGCAGATACTCCTCAGTTTGCTACTGTTGTTTCTATTGTCCTCTGTGCAGACACAGAGGTTATATTTGCCTTTTATTACACTGGGTGCTTGCAGGGTTGGCTGGAGGCTTGCACTGCTGAAGCAGTATGGTAGCCCCTTCCTTCCTTACATTGAGTCTGCTCAGTGCTGTAACCTGATGTCATTGGGCCCCACAGCAAATTCATTTTAGGGCCCCTAACATATCCAGAGGTTGTGCTTTTTCACCAATACGTATTGAAATTGCTCTTTATTTGGGCCTCATGGGTCCCTATACCTTTTGGGCCCACCTGCAGCCGCAGGGTCTGCTTCCTCTTTAGTTACACCCCTGAGTCTGCTCCTTAGAAGCAGTCTGCCACCAAGGATCTGACTGGATTATTCCTACTGTCTAGCGCATATTATCTGGTTAGGTGCCTGTATTCCTCTGACTTCTTGTATAGTTGTCATCTGAGGTCTTAGGTTTGTGAGCCCGAGTTCTCTGCGCAGACACAGTAGGCAAGTGTGCTCTTATTACACCTGGTATTTCCAGAACCGGCTAGGGGTTTGTTCTGCTGTAGCAGCATTGTGCCCCATTTTTTCCTATGATGTTTCCACACTTAACAGGCAGTGTTCCGAGTTATATGGTGTCTTTTTGTGTGATGTAGGCCTTCTCTTAGATATTCTATTCCCATCTGGTGGCTTTTGTTGGGAGCTCAGTTGTAGTTATACTACATCTACTGAGTTTTTGTGACTGTAGGTTTCCCTTCTTTAATTGTTTGTAGATTAAAGGGCACTTACTGTTATGTCTATTGGCACCTTAACATGCTTGAAGCTAGCTTGTAGTCTATTGCCCTTTGTGTGGCCTCGGGCATCTCGCCAGGGAGCTGGGTTTGTGTGGCCTCTGGCTTTCATTATGGCCCTTGGCTTGCGTTAGAGCCCTTGTTTTGGTCCATGGCTTTTTACCATGGTCCTCGGCTCCTGGGTCTGCTGGCCTTTTAAAAGGGCCCTTGTTCTGCTGGCCTGTTGCATGAGCCTTTGGCTCATGTGGTCTTTTACCCTTGGCACATTTGTTTGGTTGTCCTTTTACCTGGGTTATTATGGCTGCGGGCCTGTTTTCATGGCCCTTAACTTAGGTGCTTGCTTGCCTTTTACCAGGGTTCTTGGGCTGTTGGCCTTTTCTGTGGCCCCTGGCTAAGGTGGCCGCTAGTTTTTATTATAGTCCTTGTGGGCTTGTGGCTGCCAGTCTTGGCTGTGACCTATGGTGCATAGGTCACCAGCCAGGCTGTGGCGGCTGATAGGCATGGTTACTATTCTTGCTGTGGCCCTTGGTGGGCATGTCTGTTTGCCTTGCGGCAATCCTTGGCAGGACAACAGCCATTGGTTTTGTCTTGTCTGCAATCCTTGCAGGTATGGTTCTGGTTACACCAGCAGTAGGCATGATTGACTATTTGGTTGGATCTAGCATGGGTTGTACCATCAGCTGGTGTTTGCTCTGCGTTTCACAGCCCATAGCTAATTTTGTTGCTGATTGGTATTCAGAAGCTGATGTTGGCTTACAGCTAACCTTTTCTTCTGCCTTACATGCATTGTTTTTGGTCTTGTATGCCACTGCTTATTATCAATAAGGCTGGCTTGTGGACCAGGGTTTTGCAAGTACAACAACTGACGTGCTCCGTTGTTGCATGTATGGAAATTGACTTTTGTTTCAGGTGCCAGTGCAGTTGGTTACCTTGTCCCTAAGGGTGGCATTCACAATAGCTGGCTTATGTACTATTGCTTGTGTATTCGAATTCCACTCTGGTTTTTTGCAAACACTTCAGCTGACGGGCATCTTGGCCTGCTAGTGTGACAATGGCCTTGCACATCTATGTTGGAATACATAATAGCTGGCTGGTCCACCACTGGTTGCATGTATGGTGGCTGGCTCTCTGCCAGTGGATTGTGCATCATTGCTGGTTGGTACCAGTTTTTGTAGGCTATAAGCTTCTGGCATGCCTGATTTTGGATTGTGATCCCTACTGTTGGCTGGTTCAGTAGCTTCTATGTATGGTCACAGGTTTGGTTCAGTTTTTGCATAAAATGTAGCATTGTGCAGCTTGAGCTGTAGTGGCCTCGGCTTTTGTGGGTGTTTTCTAGAACTGTAATTGGCTTGGGTCCCATTGCTTGCTTGTGTAGCAGTTGGCTGGGGCAACAGCATAGCTTACTGGTAGATGGCTTTAAGTCACAATGGTTGGTTCAGCAGCTTATCCTTGTGCTGTTGCATACCCAGTTTAGATTTGGTGGTTGGTGGAGCTACTGGGCTGTACCAGCATGGCTCTACAATGGTTACAATGATATGCTGATTTATGATAACCCAGAGTTGGTGTTCATTTAGTTAAGTCTTCATAAGGTATTATTAGCATGGAGTTAGTGGATCTTGGACTGATCTCTGGTGTAGAGGTGACTCCGGTCAGCACTGGTTTGAGCTGCTTCCATTAAGTTGCAGGACCAGGCTAATGTGGGCCAAGTCTTTTTAGGGCCACTTGCTATTGCTGAGGATCGTGTATTTCTCCAGCACTGGTGATAGATGCATTCAAGTTGTGTTTAGTTTCTGATCTGATTGATTTCCTGGTGGTTTTTAGGGTGTTTTAGTTCTGAGATGGCTATTGCCATCATTCTGGTTTTGTCCTAAGGCACCTTTTTTGTTTTAACAGTTGCAGGATTTTTGTTCTTCCCCAGGTGGGGTTTTGTCAGATAACCATATTGCAGGTATCCCTCTAGTCACTGAGGGAACCTTTTTAAACAGAATATGTTTATTCTTAATCTACAATGCTTGATCCTCAAGTACCGGTCTCTGTAATTTTGTGGTTGATTTTGTAGCTCTTGTTAATTGTTTACCATGTCCTAGGACATGTTGTTCTTGTGCCTTTTATCTACCCTTTTCAGGAGATATGCATTTTATCAGCTCCCCTGTTGGATGGATGTGATGCTGGCCTTTTCTCAGGGCCTCCTTAGCATCAGTTTGGTTTTTGCATTATGTTGGTTATTCCCACCCCTTTTTTTCGGTGCATGGCTTGGTAGATCCCATGTGTACTGACATGGAGGGACGTAGAAGAAATAGAGAATTTTACTTACCTACTTGACGTAAATTCCTTTTCTTCTAGTCCCGACATGTCAGTACAGGGTTTCCCATCCCAATTATTTATTTTGGTTACTGTACTGCTATGGCAAAAGTATAACTGTGGTGAGGAGGAAGTCATGTGGTCTTATAGGTCATGATTCATTTTGATTGGCTATGTTATAGGTCCTACCTCCAGGTCTGGGAGGGGCAATACCCCATGTGTACTGACATGTCGGGACTAGAAGAAAAGGAATTTACGTCAAGTAGGTAAGTAAAAAAAAGATTTTGAAATTTACTATGAAGCCGATATTTTAGCAAAAATGATTGAGTATTGTGGGGATAATTCTGACTTGCAATGGAGTACTATAGAAAACCATTGGACAGGAAACTTACTACATTGTTTACCTTGGATATGGAAGGAAAATATACCCGAGTGTTAAATCTCAAATTTTGAATAACTGTTTCGAAATATGGCAAAATGTGAATAAAAAGCTGTTGTTAGCACCTTATCCTTCACCGCTTATACCATTATATAACAATGTGGAATTTATACCAGGAAGGTTGGATCAGGGATAATCCTTAGCATTTAATATAAGAAACCCACTTGTAATGAATTGCCTTTCCCCAAATGCCAATGAAAACACATTGATTGATCAGAAAAGAGAAACTTGGTCTCATAGAGATAGCTGGAGGCATCAACAAATACAACATTTTTTATTAGAACTAAAAATAGATAGGTCATACCCTCAATACCCTTCCTTACAAATCATGGGGAAAGGATTTAGAGATTACTATAGTTGACAATAAGAGGGAAAGAATATTCCAGATAAATAAATGCTCGATCAGTAATAGATTGCAAGAGTCCTCGTACAAATTATTATCCAGATGGTATAGACCATTGGTTGCTCTTGGTTGGAGATGTGAAATAGACCCAGGGACATTGGAACATATTTGGATATCATGTCCTTTAATTCAGTCTTACTGGACAGAGGTGGTAGAGATATGTTCTACAATAATGGGATATCAAATACTATGGAATTTTATTTTTCCACAAATATGAACCAGAACACTGTGTAAAGTAAGACTTGCTCCTACAACTGCTTATAGCAGCTAAAGCTCAAATTCCTCAATTATGGAGAAGTAAAAAAATTCCAAATAAAGAAAAATGGTTCCAAATAATAAATTATATTTGTTTAATGGAAGAACTAACGGCATCCATAAATAATAGATATAGCAAATATACTGCTATATGACTGCCCTGGAGAGAAAATATTTCAAATGTAAATAATCATACCGGAACCCTTTGGGTTCAGTAAAAGGATGGATATAACAAAATTGGTATTTGTCACTAAGCGAGACTGTAGAACATTCACAGGAAAAATATAGAAAGATAAAATGGGGGAAAGGGTTAAACACTATGATGGATGTAAATATCATATGTAAAACAAGCAGTTAAATTATAAGTTAAATTAAAAGATGTATTATTTTCTGAAGAAGAAAATAATACACAACAACAACAACAAGACGTTACAAGCTTATTGAAAGTAAAGATAATATATATGCGGTAATACGAGATTACTGTTTGACGAAAAAAATAAATGTTGTACCCTTTTTTTTGTGTTGATGCAATAAAAGAGAATACAAAAAAAAAAATAATCCATGTCAAATCTGCCAAGGTCATGTAGAAGTTAATGGCAGATTGCACTGGATTGGTTACAATAATCCGAATGTACGATTCAGATTTTTTTTCCCGCACCAGATTTTTTTTTATAGTTAATTTATTGATAAATAAAGTAAAAATGTGGATGGGAGTTTGGTTGAAGTGGTTTTAATAAAATAATATAAAATATTTGGATTTTAGTAAATAATCCCCTAAATGTATGTATCTGTCCCACTAATTATTTTTTTGCAGTAAAATTTCAAAAACTGCTTGGTTTTTTAATAGTAGGTTCCAAAATCTTCTTCAGTGCTAACAGATCAGAGTGGCCAATCAGCAGGTAGCACTGACTGGTCTGCTGCTCTGAATGAAGCATCTGCTTGGGCAGTGGGTTACTTATAGAGATGACACCTTTTGTTTGTAATATTTGGTGTGTAGTCACATATCCAGCAAGGTAGATAGTATTATAACATCTATAACATCTATTTTCTATAAGAAACTTGCACAGCATTTTAGCTAAAAGTGTAATTTCTTGCTAACAGTCACTTACTTAAAGGGATACTGTCATGATTTTATGGTGTCATTTTTATTTCTAAATTGCAGGGTTTACACTGCAAATAATTCACTCTACAATGTAAAATGTAATTACTAACACAAGTATATTTTTTAGTAGTAATATTGGTGTGTAGGCAGGCATTTTGCCTGGTCATGTGCTTTCAGAAAATGCCAGCACTTCAGGATGGAACTGCTTTCAGACAGGCTATTGTTTCTCCTACTCAATGTAACTGAAGGTGTTGCAGTGGGACAGGGATTCTTACTATTAAGCGCTGTTCTTATATCTACCAGGGAGCCGTTCTGGTTACCTTTCCATTGTTCTGTTGATGGGCTGCTGGGGGAGAGGAAGGGAGCTGATGATATCACTACAACTTGCAGTACAGCAGTAAAGAGTGACTGAAGTTTATCAGAACACAAGTCACTGGGGGCACCTGGGAAACTGACAATATGTCTATACCCATGTCAGATTTCAAAATTAAATATAAAAAAATCTGCTGTTTTAAAAAACGGATTTCAGGGTTGAAGTCTGCTGGAACCAATGACAGTATCCCTTTAAACACATTTAGCTTCCACAGTCTAGCCATTTACAGCAAGGAGTAACTCAGTTATAAAAGGGAAAAAAAATCTCCTTAAACTGGATACACTACCATAAAGCTTACAGATATACAGAACTCAGAAGTGGGAAATAAGAAAAAAAAACTATACCCAGTATGGCACAAACTCGAGTAATTTGACTATAAAAGAATAAAATGATGGAATTAAGCCGTTCAATGACTTTGCTCCACCTTGTCTAAACAAGCCCCAGGAAATAGATGTTTTATTGGTTGTTACTAATACAGTAAGCAAATTGTATAGGCATTTGTATGCATTCTTAAAACAGAAAAAAAGAAATAAACCTTGTGCCAGCAACTTACTGCATGTCAGCAGGTGAAAAAAATGTCAGAGAAACAGCATTTCTAATGAAGGTCTCTTGTAGTTGAACACTGCATTTGATGTTTCATTGTGATAAAATGCCACTTGTTATTTTCTCTATTCCCCTAGAGCAAAACTAAAGCCTGGATTTTCGGAGTGACAGCACCTTGTGCAGGTTCCATGTGATTTAGCAAGCATGTGTCTTTTACTTTTAATAAAAATTATTTTCATTTTACTGCCATTTTTTAAATCAAGAGTGAAGTGGTAAAATTGTCCATATTCAGTAATAATTGCATTTACATGGACATGTACTGTGTCTATGCAATTATGACATAGTGAAAATGTTTCAGCCAAAAAAGCTAAATAATCTCTTGAGCTGTAAACATTTCCTATGAGTTATATTATGAATTAAAAAATGGACATGCAAGCTTTTTCTGTAGTAGTTGTCGTGCTGGTGCAGGCTCTACATCAGCATATACACCACCTATGGGTAAAATCTATGTTAATCCATATCAATTTGGTGCTGGTTTTATATGACATGCTGTAGGAAGCATAAAACAGCAGTATACTAATAAAGTACCAAAGCCACTTGCACTTGTTAATTATGAGTAAATTCACTAACATAATTAGTAAGGCGCCGATATGGGTTAAGTAACAATTGCAATGCGCCGCAGTACTACAAGGAATCGGTGGGTATATTAGTATTGGCACTGGCACTATTGTACACTGGCACTAATTAATCACTCTCTCCCCCCTCCCCTTTTTTATTCCCCCCCCCCTTTAAGCTTGCTGTACAGGAATGTATGTAATTTAACTGTTGAAAAATAAAATAAAATTTATTATAAAAAAAAAAATAAAGTACCAAAGCAAAGAATCAGTGATAAACAGCCAGCCAACCACCTACATTTGGAGGCACATTCAGTCCTCCAGGATATTCCAGATCTCTGACCGATGGACCCTTCCGGCCATTTCACCTCACTTTATGCCCAAGGGCTCTGCCTTATACTCATTGCTAACGTCCCCATAATCCACAAATACATTTTATATGTATATTAAATACACTAATTCACCTTGACTTTGAATGCCTGTAATCCACAAATACTGGTAAATTTACACCAGGACATCAGGGGTCCACCCAAAAACCTTGTAAAGCAAACAAAAATTACTTAGACCAGGGGCCAACTCTCAGTACTATTATTTTACTTCTCCTTATTCAACCTCTATTCTCCTAGTTTCTTTTATTTACATACTAAAATTTATTATTCCATCAATTTAGCCTCTCTGTTGTCATTGAAACAGGGTATGGCCATGAAATAGGCCAAATGTTTAGCAGCATGATGATCCACTGACACCTGGGCCCATCAGGAGTTTTTCTGGTAGCCTGGTTGAACCAGTCAGACAATGAATTTACGCATACTGGGGCATTAGTGATGGGCGAATTTGTCCCTTTTCGCTTCATAGCGAAATTCACAGATTTGCCGCAAAATTTGCGAAATGGACAAAAAATTTGTGAAACGCAAATTTTGACATCAAAATTGACATTGATATTTGACGCACATTAAAGTCAATCGGCGTCCGTTAAATTGTCCGTTAAATTGTCAAATTTCTGCTGGCAATTTCGCAAAATTATTCACTGGCAACGAAATGAGGAAATGCGCCGCAAATTCGCGCCTGGCAAATAAATTCGCCCATCACTAATCAGCATCAATAGATATTTTATTGAATGCTCGAAAATTTTGTAAAAAGTTTGAAAAAAGGTTATAAGCCACCTCAGAGCAGTGTGTGTGCATGGGAGGCTCATGTAAATTACAAGTAAATTGTTTGAAACAAAAAAGTGTGAATTTCAATCATCAAAAATGTGTTTCATGTTAGTTAATATGGTGTGTTTTTACATTTATTTTACATTAAAGATAAAGCAGTATTCAGTAAGCCAAAACCTATGATCAACTTATATAGAACATATTCAAGTACATATCTTGGAAATAATGATTTAATGAAATCCCAGTGTTGCAAATTGAGATTCTCTCCATAATTAGTGGGGATAAAACACATTTCAGCTAAACTTAAGTATCTGATTCAATTTGAAGTTCAGAAACTAATTTACTGAATGTGCAATCATTATAACATTGTCACGCTGAAATCAAGCTAACAATTAACATAACACTTGTTAAAATGCAAGATATAAAAATGTTGTGGTTATTTTATTCATATTCCTTTAAACTACAACACATTTTGTTTCATTAAGGTACTTTTTTCCACCCGGAGACCTAACCTTAAAGACTGCATATGGGATTCCTGCGAAAATATGTAGCCTAGTTGTGTCATGTAGAGTTTTTGCCTGGGAGATATATTAATAGGAAAAGGTGAGGCTAATGGTCACTGGTGGTTTAAGCATAGAAAATGTATGTAAGGAACTACAGAAATAAGGTGTACTTCTAATTGTCTTGCAAAACTCAATTGCCGTTAGTTAGAGATGCATTTTAAAACTGTGTATTTTCCTGTGGTTCTTCATAATATGTTGCTAACATTATTTAACTATAGGTCCTACAAATAATTTTTGTCACTGATACATTATTTTGTTGTTTTTTATCAGGCACGGAATATTCTTTGAACAGTATCAAACCACTCATCTCTTGATCACTCCTATAAAGATATTGTATAAGCTTCCAACAGGTTTTTTTGTTCAGAACATAGCTAAAAGTTAATTTTCTTTTATCAGATACACATCTACACTATTGATTTTCTGTTCTGGCGGCTCTTTTTACTTCCTAGGTGGTTGGCGAGTGGAGGTTTAGTCGGATCCACTGTGATATCTTTGTCACCCTTGATGTTATGATGTGTACCGCAAGTATCCTTAATCTTTGTGCCATCAGCATTGACAGGTAAGAGGCGCCACAATAGGCCAAATTTTATTTCTGACAGAGGTGGATTTTTACTTTTTCACCTCATCCATATTAAAATAAATTTCTATGAAAATGTTTTGGGAATTCATGCAAAATCTATTCATGCATTCGCTCACTGTCTAGAGTTAATACATGCTAGCATTATTTTTTATTTCTTTTAAAGTATTAGATCTAATATGTTTTTGACAAAAAAAAATAAAACATTTTAGCTTTTATCTGACAAAAATCGGAGAATGGAATTAATAAATTAATTCTAGATTTTGGTATCATCTGCATACTTAAAGGCAATTCATTTTAGCATATTACAGAGTTATCAATGAGAGAATTTGGGGAAGAAGAGTTTTTTCCAGCACTCTTCCAGCAATTTGGAGGCCAATGATAGTAAAGAAACTGGATGGAAGTTAGTTGGTAAGCATTAGCATTAGGCATTGTTCTGCCCTTTTATCTTAACTGCAGAGTCCGAATACTAGCAGCTATATATTTAAAAACAGTGAGTAGTGTATTACTTTGGGTTTAGGAAGTTTATATTAATAATTTTATTGGTGAAACTTTGTATTTGCTACTATCTTCTTATTTATTTTGCCTTCTGAAAATACAAGCCCATTATCAGACTCCTTGAACAAATATGATGTGCTCCTCCTTTGCAATTGATCTTGGAATGCCCTGCAACATTTGAACGAATTAGTTAAAACAATCAAAAACATGAGAATTTTGGTAAGAAGAGGTTTTTTTATAGAGAATCAGAGATAAAATATCTTTTGGTTATGTCAATTTCAAATTGTTTTGCAACATAATACTGACTCATGATGGTGTGCAAGTTAAAAGTCCTATATTACCTATATAATGGTAAGGTGGGGGGAGTGTGCATGGTAATTACTTAAACACAAGGTGTCAGCTTAAAACTATGAATTAGATGGGAAATTGTTAAAGGGATCCTGTCATCGAAAAACATGGTTTTTTTTTTTTTTTAAAACGCATCAGATAATAGTGCTACTCCAGCAAAATTCTGCACTGAAATCCATTTTTCAAAAGAGCAAACAGATTTTTTTATATTCAATTTTGAAATCTGACACGGGGCTAGACATTTTGTCAATTTCCCAGCTGCCCCAGGTCATGTGACTTGTGCCTGCACTTTAGGAGAGAAATGCTTTCTGCCAGGCTGCTGTTTTTTCCTTCTCAATGTAACTGAATGTGTCTCAGTGGGACATGGGATTTTACTATTGATTGTTGTTCTTAGATCTACCAGGCATCTGTTATATTGTGTTAGGGAGCTGCTATCTGGTTACCTTCCCATTGTTCTTTTGTTTGGCTGCTGGGGAGGGAGGAGGGAGGGGGGTGATATCACTCCAACTTGCAGTACAGCAGTAAAGAGTGACTGAAGTTTATCAGAGCACAATGCAGAATTCTGCTGGAGCAACACTATTAACTGATTTATTTTGAAAAAAAAAAATTTCCACATGACAGTATCCCTTTAATAAAGAGGGTAAGTTCTAAACATGATAGGATTAAATATGTGTAAGAATTAAAGTAAGGGGAGTACCACAATACGAGTAAGAATAGGTGTATTTGTTTTGAGTTTGTTTTATTTGGTGGATTTGGAATCTGATTGTAAAATAAGTCAAAATTTTGATGAGAACATTGATACATTCTATGGAGGACAGATGTACAAAGCTTTTGGATTTGGAAGCACAGAAATGAAGTGGACTCATCTTCTGTAGTCTTCTTTAGTCTAGGAAAGAGCAGATTGAAGTTGTGATAGGGTTACATTTTAGAAGGAAAATCAAGCCTTTTTATAGTATGAAGCTGGGCTAGAAATTCATCTAGCAGTTCAACAAGAACATACAAGTCAGTCATAACAAATAGCATTGATTTGTTGGAATTGACAATAGTTTCACTAACAAAGCAAGATTCTAATGAGGAGACACTAAAGTGGAGACAATCTTTTTGACAGAAATGGTAACAAGGTGTCATCTGAAAACAAGAACAATTGATATTTTTAAGATAAAGGAGGCAATAAATGGCCTATCCTGTATGGATGGTGTTTATCCTGTGCCTGAGGTCAAATAAGGAAGATAAAAGGGTAGAGATGTCGCGAACTGTTCGCCGGCGAACTTGTTCGCGCGAACATCGGGTGTTCGGGCTCGCCGGAAGTTTGCGAACGTCGCGCGACGTTCGCCATTTTGGGTTCGCCATTGTTGGCGCTTTTTTTTGCCCTCTCACCCCAGACCAGCAGGTACATGGCAGCCAATCAGGAAGCTCTCCCCTGGACCACTCCCCTTCCCTATAAAAACCGAAGCCCTGCAGCGTTTTTTCACTCTGCCTGTGTGTGCTGAAGAGATAGTGTAGGGAGAGAGCTGCTGCCTGTTAGTGATTTCAGGGACAGTTGAAAGTTTGCTGGCTAGTAATCGTTTTGATACTGCTCTGTTATTGGAGGGACAGAAGTCTGCAGGGGTTTGAGGGACATTTAAGCTTAGGTAGCTTTGCTGGCTAGTAATCTACCTTCTACTGCAGTGCTCTGTATGTAGCTGCAGTGGGCAGCTGTCCTGCTTCTGATCTCATCTGCTGACTGCTGCAATAACAGTAGTCCTTGTAAGGACTGCTTTTATTTATTTTTTTGTTGTTTTACTACTACTACTACTACTACTACTACTATAAGAGCCCAGTGCTATTAGTCTAGCAGTGTTGGGGAGTGGGACTGGTGTGCTAATCTGCTGCTCCTAGTAGTTCAGCAGCACCAACTTTAATTTTTTTTTTTAATATTCATTTTTTTTTATTTTACTTTTTTTTATTTTACTACCGCTGTAGTAGTGTATAAGTTGACCTTTTAGGCATTATTTGCCCTGTAGGCATTATTTGCACACTGTTTTCTTCAACCCGCCATCTAGCTGTGTGACCTTGTTCACATTCTGTCTAAATATCCATAATATTACCGTCTCCAGAAAAAACACCGGAGTCACTTTTTTCAAGCAGCCATAATATATTTTACGTAATCCGTATCCACCGCTGTTGTAGTGTATACGTTGACCTTGTAGGCATTATTTGCACACTGTTTTCTTCAACCCGCCATCTAGCTGTGTGACCTTGTTCACATTCTGTCTAAATATCCATAATATTACCGTCTCCAGAAAAAACACCGGAGTGACTTTTTTCAAGCAGCATTCATATATTTTACGTAATCCGTATCCACCGCTGTAGTAGTGTATACGTTGACCTTGTAGGCATTATTTGCACACTGTTTTCTTCAACCCGCCATCTAGCTGTGTGACCTTGTTCACATTCTGTCTAAATATCCATAATATTACCGTCTCCAGAAAAAACACCGGAGTGACTTTTTTCAAGCAGCATTCATATATTTTACGTAATCCGTATCCACCGCTGTAGTAGTGTATACGTTGACCTTGTAGGCATTGTTTGCCCAGTTTTTTTGGCCGCAGCCACTGAAGCACAGAGGCCAGAAAAAATATGCCATATAAATGCTGAAAATAGTCATTTTTTGCCATACGTTGACTCAACGTATATGGCAAAAAATTACTATTTTCAGCATTTATATGGCATATTTTTTCTGGCAACTGTGCTTCAGTGGCTGCGACCAAAAAAACTGGGCAAACAATGCCTACAAGGTCAACGTATGGCAAAAAATTACTATTTTCAGCATTTATATGGCATATTTTTTCTGGCAACTGTGCTTCAGTGGCTGCAACCAAAAAAACTGGGCAAACAATGTCTACAAGGTCAACGTATGGCGAAAAATTACTATTTTCAGCATTTATATGGCATATTTTTTATGGCAACTGTGCTTCAGTGGCTGCGTCCAAAAAAACTGGGCAAACAATGCCTACAAGGTCAACGTATGGCAGTTGTTTAAAGAGAACAGTAGATTACTAGCCAGCAAAGCTACCTAAGCTAAAATGTCCCTCAAATCCCTGCAGACTTCTGTCCCTCCAATACAGAGCAGTATCAAGCAGATTACTAGCCAGCAAACTTACTATCATCTGTCCCTGAAATCACTAACAGCTCTCCGCCTACACTATCTCTTCCAAGCACACACAGGCAGATTTTTCAGATACATTTTTGCCCTTGATCCCCCTCTGGCATGCCACTGTCCAGGTCGTTGCACCCTTTAAACAACTTTAAAATCATTTTTCTGGCCAGAAATGTCTTTTCTAGATGTTAAAGTTCGCCTTCCCATTGAAGTCTATGGGGTTCGCGAACCGTTCGCGAACCGCTCGCATTTTTGCGCAAGTTCGCGAATATGTTCGCGAACTTTTTTTCCGACGTTCGCTACATCCCTATAAAAGGGTAAGAGCAACAAGACAAAGGTAGGGTTATCAATGAAACCAAGATTCATCAAAGGTTTACCGGAGAGAAAGGATGTGTTTAGGTAGCATATCCACAGTTACTCTGAAAAAAATCTCCATGCACAATTTAGAAGCATTTAAATTTGTACAGAATTGATATTTGTAAAACTGTGTAGCTGAATGAAAGGTGGCCAAATAACTAAACCATAGGATTATCAAATTGCTGGAAAGGCAGATTTTCTAAACTAAAAGTTTAGTATTAAGTAGTTTATGACACAAAAAAAAATTAAATCGAGCATATGCATACCGAATAACAATACCCACTGTTTTTTCGATTTAGTGGCACCATAGTATTACATATAGTATTACATGACCAGAAGCACAGTTAAAAATAGAGAGCCATTTTAGTGAGCAGTTTTTGGGGCAAAACTAAGATTGCAGAAGGTAAAGTATAGAGTTGATGTGAAATGTCAGACTAGGTGATTGTGTGATGCAACTCCTTCCAACAATTTAGAAGCAAATGATAGTTAAGAAACTAGTGGATGAAAGTTAGTTGGAAAACAGAGGCATTAGTAGTAAGACTAGTAGTTATCTATTTGAAAAAAGTGAGTAGTGAGTAGTGTAATACTATACTGTAAGTCTCCTTAAACAAATGCTGTGCTTCTCCTCTGCAATTGGTCTTGGACTGCTCTGTACATGCTTGTATTATTTTCTGTGTATTTTTCCTACTACTTGCACACATTAAATGTTTTTAATTTCCTCCCTGAGTGACTGTCCATGGTCAAAAATAATCAACTCACAAGATAAACACGTAGTTCTCTGAGCCAATGCCTATTGACTCTACCAATGAGCTGTTTGCACAATATCTCTTCTCTGGAATTCTGATCTATAACTCCTGATACATTCAAGTGGTCTCCATGAAGTTATTATTGTTTGGAATCAATAAATGTGATTGACTTTATACTTTTATTTATGCTGGAGAAATTATTAACAGACAAGTCTGGTTTGCAAAGCACAGGGTGATAATTGCTAAAGGAAATAATTCAGTGAATGGTCTTGTTTTTCCGAGCAGAAATAAGTTGTTGTACCCATATCTGAATAATACTGTTACTGCTAATACAGAATACAATTATTTTCCATGTCACTCCTGGCAAGCATTCACCAATGGGTTAACTGCCCTGCGGGCCTCTGGACAGGACCTCCCCTAACAAGTTTAAAATGAGAGCACACCCCCACTTACTTGTCTTTTTTGTCCTGTCCAGAGGCCGGATGGATGGAAGAAGGCGTTTGAAGCAAGTGCCTTATTTCCAGCACGAGGGTGTTTTCTCTGTCTCTCTCTGGCATCCTCGATGCTGAAGTCCGATACTCCCCTTGTAGGGGTTAGTGGAGGAGGGCCGTAGAGGGCAAGGACAGCCTAAGGGCAAAGCTGTTACCTCCCGTTAAACGGGTTAGGTGGGCGATGCTGCAAGGTGCGGACGCGCCTGTATAGAAGCGTCACAGGCGGAACCGGAAGTGACGTCATAACAGGACGCGAAAGACGCGAGGTGCGCTCCGGTGTTCGTGCGCTAGCACACAAGGAAAACCGGTAAGGAGGGAAGGTAGGAACCCCCCTCGGCCATCCTGTTGTTGGGGGTAAGGCAAGTAGCGCTGTATAGCGCAGGAGATGCGTGAACGCCAAGGTTGCCTGAGGGCAGCGGCGATGTCGGCAGCATTTTGTGAACACGGAAGTGTTCTTTGGCGTCAAACAGCCTGTGGCTATGGCGTGTAGCCCTAATAATAATAGTAACTATAGTAATTATATGCATAGCAACCCTTGCAAAATGTTGCACTGTGGGATGTATACTGTGCAGTTGTGCAATGTTAAGGAAGGCAGGACTGCTTATGCAAGTCTCTAATTGAGTAGTGGCATTCTGTTGCAGGTACTCACAAGCATGGAATCCAGTACTACGGGCAAGACACCTCACCCCAAAGGGAAAAGGTGAGATTTTACTTCCCTGCAAAAGAGGGATAGAGAGAGAAAGTTTACGAAATAATTATTGTGTACCATGGTTCTAAATTTTGTTTTGTTGTTATTGCAGCCTCCCTGTCTCGGAAAAGAAAGATAAAACACCAGAGAAAAGTTCTCCTGTGGTTCAGGAGGAGCCAGTACCTTCAGGCTCTAAGGCTAATCAAGCCCTTGTAGAGTCGCTAGCTTCGGTCATAAAACAAGCAGTAGTGCAAGGTTTTCAGAAAGCGACTGGCTCTAAGAAGAGACAGAGGCATTCATACTCCAGACAGTTGGAGTCACTGTCGGAAATCTCAGAAGGGGAATTGTCAGAGTTGTCTGAAGTACACTCACCCTTAGGCTCAGACGAAGGGGAAATTGAGTCCGAGGAAGAATCTAATTTTGATGTATCAGTGATTGAACCTCTAATCAAGGCGGTGAGGCAAACATTGACCTTTCCCACAGATTCTTCAAAAGTTTCATCGGCGGATAAGCTTTTTCCTTCGTTAAAGAAGAGGTCGGCAGGTTTTCCAGTGCATGCCTCAATAAAAGAGATTATTAAAGAAGAGTGGAAGAAGACTGAGAAGAGACCTCAGACGGCTGGGAAGTTTCAAAAGAAATATCCGTTTGAGGAGGAGGATGCTAAATTCTGGGACTCTCCTCCCAAGGTCGATGCAGCTGTGGTCAGGCTGGCTAGGAAGACGACTCTTCCAGTGGATGACGCAGCAGTATTTAGAGAGCCAATGGAGAAGAAAATGGAGTTTAATTTAAAGAAATCTTTTGCAGCAGCAGGGGCAGCCTGCAGACCAGCAGTGGCTCTAACATCTGTCTCAAGAGCAGTGAAAGTATGGCTCTCAAATATAGAAGAAGCGATTTCGTCTAATATTAAAAGACAAAAATTACTAGAGATGCTGGCTGATTGTAAACTAGCCATTGACTTCATGTCAGAAGCTTCACTGGATTTGGTTCATTTCACAGCGAGGTCCATAGCGCTCTCGGTGGCAGCAAGAAGAGCTCTGTGGCTGAAACCTTGGGCAGCGGACGCAGCATCAAAGACGAATTTGTGCCAACTTCCCTTCGAGGGAGACATGTTATTTGGGGAAAAACTGGATGCCATTATTAAAAAGGTCTCGGGAGGCAAAAGTGTTTTTCTGCCTCAAGAAAACAAGGCGAAGCGAGGAAGGTTTGAACCTCCATACTTCAGAGATAAAGATAAATCGTTTAGGGCATCAAGGCAATACAGACCCGGGAGAGAATATTCAAGACAATCCTCTTGGAGGGCTGGACGCCCGGGTGCCAGAAGTAATTTGAAGAGAGCAAGTTTTTTCTCCTCTTCTTCAGCCTCAACGCAACAACAATGAGATTACCTTGGCCCAGACAGAGATAGGAGGCAGGCTGACCTTGTTCGCTCAAATCTGGGCCAAGTCCGTACAAGACCGATGGGTGTACGATACAATTCAAAGAGGTTTTCGTTTGGAGTTTTTGAAAGTCCCCAGGAGGGATTATTGTCTAATTTCTTCATTTCAAAATGCAAAACAAAGTCAAGACCTGATTCAGGAATACATGGATCAGCTGTTGGCACTAAAAGCAGTAGAAGTAGTCCCGTCTCAAGAAAGAGGAAGGGGATTCTATTCAAGGCTGTTCTTAGTAAAGAAAGCATCCGGCGCTTTAAGACCGGTATTAGATATGAGAAAACTAAATCAGTTTCTGGAAAAGAAGAAGTTCAAGATGGAGTCCTTGGCCTCCATCATTCAGGCTGTGTCAGTAGGAGATTGGCTCACAAGTATAGACCTAAAGGATGCCTTCTTTCACGTTCCAGTCTGTCCAGAGCACAGGAAGTTCCTTCGATTTGCAGTGGGCAAAAGTCACGTGCAGTTCAGATGCCTACCGTTCGGGCTGTCACAATCACCAAGGGTCTTCACAAAAGTTCTAGTTACCCTGATAGCAGAGTTAAGGAAAGAAGGGATATCGACTTTCCATTATCTGGACGATATTTTGGTGACTGCGAGCTCAAGAGAAGTGGCAAGGCAACACACAGAGAGAGTGCTAGAATTTCTAGGGATACACGGTTGGGTTGTCAACATCGAAAAAAGCCACCTTATTCCATCAAGGTCACTAATCTTTCTGGGAGCAAATTTTCAAACAGAGAAGAATCTGGTGAGCCTTCCAGTCCAAAAACAGCAAAAAATAATTCAGGCGATAGCAGACTTCAGGGGCCGATCAGTTGTGACAGTGCATTGTTGCTTAAAAATTCTGGGTCTAATGTCTTCTACCATACAAGTGGTAAAGTGGGCAAGATGGCACTTAAGAGGTCTGCAGAATTTTCTATTGAGAAAAGTAAGGAACCCACAATTAAATTTGCACAGAAGGATACATCTGCCTCAAGAAGTGAAACACAGCTTAAGCTGGTGGTGCAGACAAAGAAACCTGGACGAGGGTCTACATCTAGAAGAACCAGACTGGGTAGTACTGACTACCGACGCGTCAGGTTCAGGTTGGGGAGCCCATTGCGAGAATCAATTTGCCCAGGGGTCATGGTCCCTGAAGGAAACTCCCTCGAATGTGCTGGAACTAAGAGCAATCGGAGAGGCTCTGTTTGCTTTTTCGGAAATGCTGAAAGGAAAGAGCGTAAAAGTATTGTCGGACAATGTCACGGCAGTCGCTTACATACAAAAGCAAGGGGGAACCAGGAGTATTACGTTGCTGGAAGAGTCCGTACCGATATTTCTTTGGGCAGAGAGATACCTAGAAAGCCTGTCAGCAGTGCACCTGCCGGGCACAGAGAATCTCAGAGCAGATTTCTTGAGCCGAGTGACCCTAGATCCAGGAGAGTGGAGTCTCCACGAAGACATCTTCCACGACTTAGTAGGAGTCTGGGGAAGACCACAGATAGATGCCATGGCTTCGGCAGAAAACAGGAAGTGCCAGAAGTTCTACGCAAGATACCCTTGCAAAGAGGCATTGGCCGTGGACGGTCTAAGACAAGATTGGTCCAAAGACCTAATATATGTCTTTCCTCCGATTCCACTAATATGGAAAGTCTTGAAGAAGGTGGATCGAGAGGCAGTGGATGCAATAGCAGTAATTCCCTTCTGGCCGAGACGACCCTGGTTTCCATTGCTGCACAAGTTGGCCGTGGCAGGCCCCAAAGAAATTCCAAAATTCCCAGGATGGCTGTCACAGAGAACATTTCTGTATCAGGAGAAGGATCACCTAGCCTTAGTGGCTTGGAGATTGAAAGGCAGAGGCTTAACAAGCTGAGTTTAAAGGAGGATCTGGTGAATTTTCTTCTAAGGTCAAGAAAAAATTCTACCTCAACTCAGTACTATAAAATCTGGGATGTCTTTGTTCAGTTTGCGCTATCTCAAGGGCAAGATCCAGCCTGCCCGACAGCACCTCTGCTGGTGAATTTCTTGTATTCAGGCTATGAAAGAGGTCTCCAGTTAAGTACACTTAAAGTTCAAGTGTCAGCCATTTCTGCATTAACAGGAGCCAGTTGGGCATCAGATCCTCTGATTCAAAGATTCTTTAATGCCTTTATGAGAGTTAAGCCTTGCATAAAGACGTTTTCACCCCCATGGGATTTGCCATTTGTGTTGAATACCCTATCAAAAGCCCCTTTTGAACCTTTGGAGGAAACCTCGTTGTGGAACCTCACGTTAAAGGTCATTTTACTGGTGGCGGTCACTTCAGCATGTAGAGTGGGAGAGTTGGCTGCCTTGTCTGCTTCAGAACCACATACAATAGTGTTTGAAGATAAGGTTATACTAAGACCTGCCTTCAAGTTCCTGCCCAAAGTGGTGTCTAAATTCCACATGGACTTAGAAGTAGCCCTTCCTTCCTTCTGTCCAGCTCCGAAGTCGGAAAAGGAAGTACGTTGGCACACTTTGGATGTAGTCAGAGCAATTAAAACATACCTGAGAAGGACTGATACATACAGAAAATCTGATCATTTGTTTGTCATACCCTGTGGGTTCAGAAAGGGTCAAGCCCCTTCCAAGAGGACATTGAGTTCCTGGATTGTCGCTGCAATTGTCAAGGCTTACAATATAGCAGGCAGGGAGGTTCCCCGGGGGTTGAAAGCCCATTCTACAAGAGCACTGGCGAGTTCCTGGGCAATGGAAGCCAAAGCATCGCCAGAAGCAATCTGCAGAGCAGCGAGGTGGTCGTCAGTCAATACATTTATAAGACATTATAGACTGGATGTCCTTGCCTCCCAAGAGGCTAGATTTGGCAGAAGAGTTTTGGAATCAGTTATACATTGCTGAATAAAGCAGTTATTTTTCTTTGTCGCTATATGTTGTGCCCTCCCCTTTTTTCAGAAGCTTTGGAATTCCCATTGGTGAATGCTTGCCAGGAGTGACATGGAAAACAGGAAATTGTTATACTTACCGTAATTTCTGTTTCCTGGTCACATTCCATGGCAGCATTCACCAAGGAATTTCCCACCCCAGGGGTCTGGCTTTAGACTAAGACAAGTAAGTGGGGGTGTGCTCTCATTTTAAACTTGTTAGGGGAGGTCCTGTCCAGAGGCCCGCAGGGCAGTTAACCCATTGGTGAATGCTGCCATGGAATGTGACCAGGAAACAGAAATTACGGTAAGTATAACAATTTCCTGTTTTATTGAAAAAAAGAGTAGATCTGCTACAGAAAAAGTAAAAAAATGCATTTTAGCATGAATTTGCATATCTTTAGTTTATTAAACAGAATTGGTTTTAATATAGTGTAAAGAGAATATGTGAGTATGTCTGACATGACACATTTTCTATGTGATATGCATGCAAAGTCATAGGGGGCATACCAGAAAATAAAGAAAGAAATGCGTGCTTTTGTAATAAAAATATAACAAGAAAAGGACCCTTCCCCAGAGTTCAGGGTCAGTCCTCTTGGTGGCCATTTTAATCAACCTTCAGATTCCCAACCACTGAAAAATGGAGGGGTTAAATCAGTAAAAAGCCCATTCTCTAAAATATCTACATTTATCTACAAGGTATTAAATGACATTCGTTTGAATATTCTCTGCAAGAAGTCCCTAACAGAAAGCTGTTAACATGTATTATTTCCTGTTAATGCATATCCTGATTTACAGCAGAAGTAGTGAAGAGGATAGGGTGAAGGATGAAGTCGATTGCTTACATATGTAACCCTTTTCTTACCACACTTCCTATAGAATCGGATCACACGCATGGTTCGGAGCGGATAATTATGGTAACCCAGTAGAACTAGACCTCTTTTAAACAGGAATTTAAAGTGCAGTGCCTCCACCTAGTGGTCACTGAGGAAAAAAATTACACAGTTGCAGTAAACCAAGATGAACTTTATATAATAATAAAATAACAATGGGTTATCAATGCAAACACAATTATATTCCTGCACTGGGGAAAAAGTCTTTCTCTCCACTTTGGGTAGACAACACAATTCAGTTCCTGGCAATTTGTCCCTTCCCCAATAGTTCTTATACCACGGGTAGAGCTACTTGCCCCAATGTACTGTACCTCTGCTTTAGGATGAAGCTGTAACACCTACATGGCAGGCTCACAAGAAACACCTTTCCTCACTCCTCAACTCACAGAGATTGCAACTGGCATACAAAACACAAACTAAAAGCAAGGCAAATATCCCCTCTATGCTGAAGCACAGCCTCACTTGTTACTGCAACTCCTTTACTGTCCATGCTTTCTCCATGTTTTGGATGTCAAGAGTTCTTAATCAAGGTAACAACTTGTTAAAAGTCATAACTTACTCACAGTAAAGGCTTCTCTGAGGTAAAGTAGTCAAGGCAAATGAAACACAATAGGCTAATGCATGTTCTAATAAATATTTTTTAATTTTAAATATTACTTGGGCTACTTCTTTACTAAACAGTAGGTCTCTCCCGATTTTTTGTCTTTTATTTAAAGTAGTCAAAGCATACTCAATAACAGAGCATATCACACACTGACACTCCTTTGGAGACAGACTTGCCAGGAATCCTACTTCATCTCTGTGACACCTTTAGTAGACCTGGATCACCACCTTTGGGACTTCCAGCAAAATGATTTAACCTGATTCCCTATCCACTATTATCCCTACATTAAGAGGCGGGAAAGAGATACCATTGATCTATCCACTTATAATGAAACTTAGAAGCTCTTTCTAGCTTAACCTATCTGCCTTAAGCTGCTAGAGTGTACTATAAAAGAACTCACCTTGCGCTATCCATATCTCATTTAAGGGATCCCTGTATCCTCCATGGGGTCCCTGTATCCCCAATTTCTCCAACGCTTACCTCCCTGGGCCTTTCCTTAACTGAAGTCCCAGGCTCCCAGCAAAGTTCCACACTCTACTGAAATGAAAGTCTGAATAGGAAGAACATGTAGTGCCTCTCCTTTAAAGGATAAGGAAAGATTAAAACTAAGTAAGCTTTATCAGAAAGGTCTATATAAATACACCAGTAAACTCTCAAAGTAATGCTGCTCTGAGTCCTTTGTGAAAAGAAACACAGCGTTTCTTTCCTTGCATTGTGTATACATGGACTTCCAAGTCAGACTTCCTGTTTTCAGCTTAAACCTCCAGGGCTAGGGCTTGAGCATGCTCAGTTTGCTCCTCTCTCCCCCTCCTCCTCCCTTCCCCCCCACCCTTCTCCCTACCTGCTGTAACCTGAGCCCAGAGCTTTGAGTGAACAGGGAGAGACTCAGGCAGGAAGTGATGTCACACCAAGTTAATATGGCAGGTGCTATTCTAAACAAAAAGAGAGCTTATGTCGCTGTTTACTCAGGTAAAGCATTCTAAAGAATAAAACATTTTTCTAGCTTGCACTATTGTGGCTAATCTATTGGCAATAAACTGCCTTGGTAGCTTTCCTTCTCCTTTAAGACATAGGAAATAATGCCGTAATGCTTAAATCTTCAACTGCCAGGGGAACATTTTAAAGGAAAATTATTTCCTCATAAAAATCTTAAGCAACAGATATCATATTATATTAAGTGACTTATTAAATAATCTTACCAAACTGGAATACATACTTGAGTAAATAGTGCCTGTTTGCATCTTTTGCCTTAAGCTACCATTTGGTAGTGATCTGTGTGCTCCCTCACCTGCCCAGAAATAATGCAGTGCTAACTGTAACAGGATGAAGCGTAGGAGTAAAACACAGAGCTTTGTCCAGTAATTGGCTCATTTGACCTACAGTGTGTGTATGATCACTGTAAATCGTAGGATCCCAAGTGGCGGCCCTTTGTTCTTAAAATGACAATTTTCTATGTAGGATTACCCAATGGAACAAAATACTAAAATAGTATATTCATATTATGAAAATTGAGGATTTTACATATGAGATGTTTATGCACTGTATTTTTATAGACACCTATACTGTTTGGGGGGTATAGTTTTCCGGGGGAATTTTCCACAAGTGGCGGATTTCCAAGACATAAGACAAGCTAACCCAATGGACCCCTGCATTAAGTATATGACATTATTTGTCACATTTTAAGACACATTTGGAGAAAACGTACAACATACAGCGCATTTGTATTCTTGCAGGTTTCAAGCACTATGAGAGTATTGATTTTCAGAATGATGATTGCTATTTGCAATGTTATTTTCTCTCTCAAGCATCCAACACTTGACAAATATCAAACCTGGATTCAAGTCTGAAGAATTTTGTTTTTCACCCTTTTTTTTTTTTTTACATATTATATAAAAACTGTAGCTCTTGAGCACTGCATTATTGACTATCCTATTTATTTTTAAGGAACACAATTCTTGAATGATCTTCGAGGTTTTCTGAGATTGTACAGATGAAATATTTTATTAACCACTTTAGTGTCTGACAAATATTTTGATAAACTATATAACATTTTTACCATGTTTCAAGACTTTCCAGTGCACCCCACTTTTTTAGAGAAAACAGATCCCTACAGCTGTGTATAGAAAGCTTAGATTATGTCTTGCTGTTTTTATGATTTAACTTATATTCAATGTTACTGAGCAGTGTGTTTATTTTAGGTACACAGCAGTGGCGATGCCTATGCTATATAATACACGCTACAGTTCAAAGCGCAGAGTGACTGTAATGATATCTGTGGTTTGGGTCCTGTCATTTGCAATATCTTGCCCCCTCCTGTTTGGGCTCAACAACACAGGTAAGGATCATCACTCCCTCCCAATCATACTTCTAATATAGCTTCATTTTATTAATCCTATAGCACAACAAGCATTCATCTTACGTTGGATGGAAACATAATTACTTCAGTGATACCTATTAAAAAATAAAGCATATTTTTATATGTGAATGTTTAACCATTTCAGTTAAAGGAAATGCCCGTGATCCCATTTAAGTAGTTGTATTATAATAAAGAATTGCACTGTTCATATGATGCCCACACACAGTGAAAAATTCTTGTTCCCTTCTGCTTTTTAATTTAATGGCTACTCATTTTTTTTTCAGTTTAGGTGCTTGAAAATTAGTGACTAGTGTCAGGTTTTAACAGGAATATGTGACTATGCCTACATGAAAATTAGTGACTAGTGCCAGGTTTTAACAGGAATATGTGACTATGCCTACATAAAGGAAATTGTGGAATGAGCACGCACTCCTGTGACAAATGTCCTAACGTGTTTCATATCTAGAGATACAAAATCATAGGCCTATGCCTATGATTAGGTATCTCTAGATACGAAGCACGTTAGGACATTTTGTTTTTAACCTATGGATAAAGATTGAGATTTTATGCAATTTACACAATTTTGTTGCATCTCACCCCAAGCTACGGGTTCGGGTCACTGGACCCGGGCCACCAACTCTCATCGGTGAGTGTGAATAATGCTTATACTGTTTGATTTACCCTTAAAAGACAGACCTGGGGCCACGCATCCAGGTCAAGTTCTACATCGGATGAGCTTTGGTTTTTCACTAGTAATTTTTGAGCGTTCACTGTTCACTGTTTGGATAAAGCCATGTTTTTTCCTTGGTTATGCCTATATAAACCCTAGAGTTGCTATTTTTTTCTACTGGGAATACTCCTAGCTTGCCCCAACTCACCCCTTGCTAAACCTGTGTCTCTCTCTCCATCATGGCTGAAGTTGAACTACTTTGTGAGTGACAGCACACGTGGGGGCATTTTGATAGGCTGTAGGACAAATGTAAACAGTGCATCAGCCTATAAGAACATTGTCCACATTGTGAGATAAACCTGGAAGGTCCTCAACTTTAAGCCATATAAAATAGCAAAAGAGATTTGTAAACGGTGTGCTGGAGGAGGCAAGGGGGAACCTTCATTAGCAAAGAATAGCAGCACTATGGTTTATGTTTGTTATTTAATGTGTCACTGTCCCTTTCAGGTGTTCCACATTTATGTTTATTACCTAGAATAATTGTGCACACCAATTGGTAGGTAGTTTTGAAACATATTTTTTTATGTGACAGGATATGGATACAGGATCAATAAATTGGCTGTATCTTTTTTAAAGTGTCAATAGAAGACCCCCAACAACTTGCTTCAGAAAGTGATACACAGGCATTGTTCCTCAGTGTGCTAAAATTCCCATCTACAGTATGTATAACCAAGTTTACAGTTAGCATATGTGGAATTAATCTGTATACAGAGTATTAACATTTTCATAATAATAATAGTCGCAAAGCTCCCAAAATGCAACAATAATAGGAAATATATGTAATTGAAATGATATTCATATCTATAACTAAGTGCAGAAGTGTCTAAAAGATACAGTAAATCATGTTCTACTGCTAACAATAAATCACAAAAGTGGCTAATTGCCTACAAAAAATCTCAGTTCGATCAATCTTTATCCTTGACACATCCCTTTATTCAGATTTTAAAAATGGTGTGAGGTATGTGTCAGTTTTAAATTGGATCACCTCTCCAAAGATAAAAGCTGGGCCCCTCTGCCTTACAGGTATAATCTTTGACATTAATTTAATCTAGTGTTCTAAACTAGTCCAAATGACTCATCAATTTGTTATTTTTTACCTGTTTTTACTATTATAAACAAACTATTTTTTCAAAACTAACACTAATGGGGTGAGTTATCAATCTTCGAAAATGTCTCGCTATTTTGTTAAAACCGCTCCGACTAATTCCTGCTGACTTGTTTACCCTATTTATTAAATACATTTTCCTGAAAAAATCTGTTGTGGAAAAAGACTCACATTTTTTCGTATTTAAAGCCTAAAAACTCATCCTTTGTGGATTATTATATGAAATCCAGCGCAGATCAGGATATCTTTGCCATCATTGACTTCTCGATGATCTTGACAGGTTTGAGTTGCAGTTCTTTTTTTTTTTTTTTTTTGCTTTGAGCACCATCTGAGTTTAATAAATCATGACAAATTCAAGGGGTTTTTTTCCTCCGTGATTTCTGCTTTGAAAGTTCGAACAGGAAAAATCATAGTTTATTAAATAACCCTCCTTTGGACTTTTAACACCATCTGAGTTTAATAAATCATGACAAATTCAAGTTTTTATTTCCTCCTTTGAACGTTCGAACAGAAAAAAAAATCATAGTTTATTAAATAACCCTCCTTTTTGCCATGAAGGAGTCTGACATTTAGGTTGTTAGAATTTTTTATTTTTCTATTATATGCAGTGCAGTACACATCGTCCTGTTGTTACTTATGACTCTTAAAACATCATGCTACACTGTACATAGTGTAGCCTGGGTGTGCATGCACATGACAGTGGAAGTACAATCCCAGACACTCACACATGAGAATACAGAGACCCAGATATCCGTCTTCCAGGGTGGATAGTTGGTTGAGTGGCCTTAAGGTGGCCATAGACGCACAGATAATATCGTACGAAACGAATTTTCGTCCGATATTCGTTGCGTGTATGGTGGAAAAAGAGCCAACCAATATCGGCAGAAGACTTGGATATCGGTCGGCTCATCGATCGGGCTGGACAGAAAATTTTGATCGGGTGCCTTTGAAGGGACCCAGACATCACCCATTGTTAGTGCTGAATCGTCAGATATAGGTAAAATTCTATTGTTTCTTCCCATATATCTACATGTATATCTGACGATTCAGCTCTACACGTGTGTATTGAAACAAACGATCGTTCTTGGAAAGATCTTTTCCAAGAAAGATCGTAATTGTTACGTCTGTGGCCACCTTTACAGACTGCCTTTTTTTCATAGCAGAATAGACTAGCAACTGTTATTGTGTGAAAAAGAAGACTGAGTGTCGATTGGGTACAAGAAATACTAGCACAATATTTCCAACTATAATTCTAACTATAATTGAATGTTGATGATCTGGACAATGGAACTCATTTATTGGCTGACATTTATTCATGTGGTTTGTTCTGTTGAATGTACTTTCCGCCATTAAAATGTTTGATTCAATATATTTATGATTATTCTGCCTGTTTAATGCACAATAATGGTCCAATGCATTAACCCAGGAAGAGGTATGTTATTCTAATCAGTGCTAGCATCTTGCCCTGCAGTTATAATTATACATTTATTCAGAGCACAGACGTTTTACTAGCCTGCATTTGGAGAGATGGCTTGTTTAATCCCTTTGAGATAACAGAGATGGAAATGACAACATTACACAAGAAATATCATTTGGGATGTTTGCAAAATATACAAATCAGTATGGAATAGTTGTGATGTATGCAAATTATTATACTAAAATAATCATTTGCATGATAATTACTAGGGATGTAGCGAACCGCCGATAATGTGTTCGCGAACGCCGTTCGCGAACACCGGCAAAAAATGCGAACAGTTCGCGAACTTCGAACATCCGAAAATCGTTCGATTCGAACGATCGAAGGATTTTAATCGTTCGATCGAACGATTTTCGTTCGAATCGAACGATCGAAGCCATTCGATCGAATGATTTCATTCAATCCAATGGCTTCGATCGTTCGATTCGAACGAAAATCCTTTGATTTTAGCGATCGAATGGTCGAATGGTCGAACGATTTTGACGCGAACGCCTATTGGCGAACGTCGCGCGACGTTCGCGAACTTGCGGCGGACGCGAACAGCCGATGCACTATTTGGTAAACAGGTGGGCATTATTACTGATAGTATGTGGGGAGCAATATTACCGGAATATCCACGAATCCCCATATTTTATCATCTGCCCAAAATACATAAAGAGGAGAGGCCGCCAAAAGGCAGACCTATCGTCTCAGGCATAGGTTCATTGAATGAAAGTTTATCGGTATTGATTGATGTTATGTTACAACCTTTGGTCAAACGGTTAGGCTCATATATTAAGGATACACGAGATGTCTTACAGGTGTTGGAAGGTCTAGAGTGGCAATCGACATATAGTTGGGGGACAGCTGATGCAGTATCACTATATTCCAGTATACCACACAATAAAGGTATGTTAGTGGTAAAGTATCATTTGGATAAATATAGTCAATATCCCGAACAGATAAAGGAATTTATTTTGGAAGCAATCTGGTTTTTGTTGAATCATAACTATTTCTCTTTTAATGGAATATTCTATCTCCAGAGACGAGGGACGGCCATGGGGGCGCGGTTTGCATCAACATATGCAAATTTATATCTAGGATGGTGGGAGGAGACCCACATACTTGGAGCTGATGCCCCATATTTGGAGTATATAGTTATGTATCGTCGTTTTATCGACGACCTGCTTTTTGTGTGGAATGGAAGTGAAGGGGACTTTAATGAGTTCCTACAGGGTCTGGGGAACGTGGAGCTCAATCTCGCGTTCACAGGCTGCTTTAGTAGAAGTGATATAGTGTATCTTGACTTACGCATTTACACTGAAAAAGGAGGAATAGCCACAACAGTGCACACGAAACCAAGTGCAGGGAAATCCTTACTGCGAGCAGACTCATGTCATCCGAGTCACTTTAATAAAGGGATACCCAGGGGGCAATTTCTTAGACTGCGGAGAAATTGTAGTTCTGATGCTAATTTTTTGATGGAGTCCTGTAGATTGCGGGATAGGTTTTTGTCCAAAGGATACAATCTAATGACACTACAGGAAGCATTTAAGCACGCCTTGCTGGCTGATAGAAGCACTCTATTAAAGGATAACAGTAAAAAAACAAGGAGATTAGAAAGGGGTTCCCAAAACACTCAACCAGTAACTTTATGTACGAAATATAGTAAACAGTTCACTAGAATCAGGAGCATAGTAGATAAGTATTTACCAATACTGCATGCGGATAGGGATTTCAAAGAAATCCTCCGTACAGGGTATAGAATGGTAGCAAGGAAAGCTCCCACAATTGGATCCATGTTAGCACCCAGTTTATACTCACGTGCACCAAAACCTAAAACATGGCTTCAGAGCACGGGCATGTTCAAATGTAATGCTACGAGATGTGTGACATGCTCAGTGGTCCATGTAGCGGATAATTTTGAATGCAGTGTAACACATGAAAAATATAAAATAAATGAGTTTATAAACTGCAATACAAAGTCAGTCGTGTATCTATTAACTTGTAGAGCCTGCTACAAACAATATGTAGGATGTACCATTAGGCCAATGAAAGAGAGAATAAGGGAACACATTAACACCATAAAATCAGGTGGTGAAACTACAGTAGTATCTAGACATTTTAAAATGTGTAATAAGAGTAATGTGACAATGTTGAAAGTACAGGGAATAGAACATATAACTTTGGATGTGAGGGGTGGTGACCTGCGGGCTAAACTGCTGCGAGCGGAAGTGAAGTGGATACACAAATTAATTACTAGACAGCCGCAGGGACTAAATTCAGTATTTGACATTAGTTGCTATATATAATGAAGTTTGGGAAATAATTTTAGGGTCGCTGAAATTTAATTAAATCAATAAAATACATATAAATTATATATATATATATATATATATATATATAAAAAAAAAAAAACAGAAGCTTTGTAATTGTGAATGTAAATGGTACCCACTGTGATTGGAAGTAAAATAGAAACATGAAATAATATCTATTTAACAGCAGTATTGCTAAGTGAAAAGCTATATGGGAAAGTTGAATGAACTGCTTTTTGCAACCTTTTTACTGTTTTACTGTTTTATTGTAACATTGTTGACCATACCAATTTAGACAAAGAAACAAAGTACAAATAAATCTGAACTTATTTTAACATTGAATGAACTAGTAGAAACATCGTTTAGATATGGATTTATCAAGGATTAACTATTAACATATGAATGTAGCAAATGTTGTAACATTTCCATATTGAACATAGAAATATTCATGCAGAAAGATACATCAGCAATTTGAGCTCAGGAGTGAGCGTAGTAATGCTTTTAAAATCTGTTAACTATTAAGACTTTTTGTGTGTAGGTGATACTAATCAGTGAATTAACTGGTGTGTTGCATCATAGGGGGTTGGTCATAAGTGTGGGTATAAATGGTAGACACGGTGGTAGTTTGATTAGGTCTCCGATGAAGTATGTTTATACGAAACGCGTCAGACCAAATGCTGATGTAATTCTTTTTAACAATGTCTAAATAAAAGTAATTTTTTAAGAAAACTGAAGCGACCTATTTGTGACCTTGGAAGTGCGCTCCCACACCTTTGGATTGTATGACAGTAGTGAGTTGCCTAAGGTGCCTTAATCAGTTAAAAAGTCAATACAAGCGCCTACATTCATTAGTAGACATTACATAAATGACTATAAAAGATAAAAAAAAAAAAATTTCAAACATCTATTTTAAATCAGTTAAAAAAATTAAACCAATTAAAAATTAACTTGTAATATTATAGCAAGATGTTATTGGCATCCTAGCTAGGACGTATTAATACATTTTCCATTCATGTTTTACCTAAACATGACTGCATTAACTGCATGTTATAGTTAGTAGCAGCTCTGTTAGTACACGTATGAGATCTGTTATCCAGAATGCTTGGGACCTGGGGTTTTCCGGATTTTGCTGTAATTTGGATCTTCATACCGTAATCTACTAGAAAAATTTTAATTAATTAAACCCAATAGGCTGGTTTTGTTTCCAGTAAGGATTTATTATATCTTAGTTTGGATCAAATACAAGCTACTGTTTTATTATTACAGAGTAAAAGGAAACCTTTTTAAAAATCTGGATTATTTTATGTCATCCCGTAATTCAGAGCTTTCTGGATAACGGATTTCCGGATGATGGATCCCTTACCTGTAGTATCTTTAACTAGGAATGAGTGAAATTTTTTCGCCCAGTACAATGAAATTTCACAAATGCACACTAGAATTTCTGAACACAGTTTGTTATGCCAGAAAAAAATCAGACATAAGTGTTATTGGGATCAATAGATCTCTCAAGCCTTTCCCATGTCTCCCCATCTAAGGAGCAGTTCAGGGCTCTGTGTTTGGAAGAATTTTTTTGAAGAACAGTTGTACAGTAGCATAGTGGAAAGAAGCTTCTACCAATAAACAGGGAATTAGATGTGCTATGTCACAGCTAAAAACACCTTGGGGCTCACTTATAAACTTTCCACAGGGTGCATGTTATATTTATAAAGCTGGATAAGAGTGGTGTATTTAATGTGCAAACAGGATTAAAAGAGCTTTTAAATTATGGCAAAAATCGCAAATTGCAAATATGTATGCACATACTGTGCATTAGAGTTACACCACAACTTTGGTGGTGGGGAAAATATTCTGTTTCACGAATTGTGAATTTAAATTACGGTCTATGCTAATTTTGCACACAATAAACTCGCACAGTGGGCACACTCAATGTGGAAAAACATGGGCAATACAATAATTTGCTATTGCTCTGTGTCCCCCTTAACTGCAATGTAAGTTTGTCTTTCCATTCACTTGGCAATGCATTTCAGAGAAATGTGCAGTAACACACATTTCTGCACAGTTTTTGCTACCTCTTACTCCCTGCTACCACATCCTATTAATTTACGTGGGTGCTATGTTCTTCGAACATTGTAACCCATTGTCGCTTTTATAATATCAAACAACAATTTAAATAGATATCCGATAGATTTCTATGGAATGCTGCATCTATGAAACTCAGCCATATAATAATATAAATATATATATATAGATAGATATTACCTATACATTCTTCTGCTGTAAGAAACAAAAGAGAGCCTGTGTGTGAATATAATTGTATATAAATTACCCATCTACGGGTGTATTTACTAAAACTCAACTTTTTCTCACTATAAAAAAAAAATTGATTTGATTAAAAAAAACCTCCCAAACCTGAATACCATTAGCGACCGATTCACGAACTTCAAGTGAAGGATTCAAAGTAAAAAAACTTCGGATTTCGAAGTTTTTTTTTGGACTACTGCGACCATCGAATGGGCTACTTCGACCTTCAACTACGACTACAACTTCGAATCAAAGGATTCATAGTAAAAATCGTTCGAATATTCGACCATTCGATAGTCGAAGTACTGTCTCTTTATAAAAAACTTCGACCCCCTAGTTCGCCATCTAAAAGCTACCGAAGTCAATGTTAGCCTATGGGGAAGGTCCCCATAGGCTTGCCTAACTTTTTTTGATCGAAGGATATTCCTTTGATCGTTGGATTAAAATCCTTCAAATCGTTCGATTCGAAGGATTTTATCGTTCGATTCGAAGGATTTTATCGTTCGATTCGAAGGATTTTATCGTTCGATCGAAGGAATTATCCTTCGATCGTTCGATCGAACTATCTGCACTAAATCCTTCGACTTTGATATTCGAAGTCGAAGGATTTTAATTCCTAGGCGAATATCGAGGGTTAATTAACACTCGATATTTGACCCTTAGTGAATCGGCCCCTTAATTTACCAATAAAACTTCTTGAAAAAATAAGTGTGAGAAAAAGCTGTGACTAAACTGTGCGTCAATTGGAAACTTTTTCTAATTGACACCCTGAAAACTCAACTTTTTAGAATTTTTGCTATAACAACTCGAATTTATCAGATTATTGAACCAAAACCAAGGCAAATAGTCAAAAACTAGTAAGAATCTTGAAGGTAAAAAAAGTTCCAATTGTTAAAGAGACCATCTGCCCTTGACTTTATCAGGTTTTAATTGTAGTAATATCGGACTTGGATTTTTAGCAACATTTTGAGGTTTAATAAATAGGCCCCCTAATTTGTGCTACATGAAATCTTTCAAGAGATTTGAACACTCATCGCACACACATCATAAATATCATAAATTAGTGTATAAAACCATGTGCAATGGTCACTAATATCACTAATTTATGATATTTATTATATTTCTGATGTATATGCGATGAGGGTTCATGGTGATAACACTATCTGGGTAAAACATGTTTTTATGCCACTTAGGTAAAGATGGTCACAAGATACAAATCACTTAATTGATAAATCATTTAATTGATAAATTTGGAGAAATTGAATATGTTATTCAATAGGATACTACGACTTCGAATTTACTTCGACTTTGATTTGAAGTAATAATTGTTTGACAGTTCAACCATTCGATAATCAAAGTACTGTCTCTTTAAAAAACTTTGACTTCAATACTTCGCCAACTTAAACCTGCCGAAGTGCTATGTCAGCCTATGGGGACCTTCCAGAGCAATTTTGTAAGTTTTTTGTATTCAAAGGAAAATCGTACGATAAAATTCGAAGTACGATCGGAATACGATTGTAAGATGTATAAAATCCTCCGACTTCGATTTCGAATGTCGTTGGATTCTATTTTATCCTTCTATCAAGGATTCCTTGATAAATCTCAGTGTTATGTGTTGTCCCTTCATATAACACTAATCTTGTTTGCCTTAATATAAGTAGAAATACTTACTGCTTAAATAAAAGTATACATAAAAGTATGCAAACCAAGCAGGTGCAGCATAAACTGTAGCTATCACTTTTATTCACAAACCGATTCTTTAGAAGTACCATGGATAAGGCGATAATACAGTATTTTTAATCCTTAAAATATAGGAAAATGACTTAAGAGAGACACTCTTTACATGAATAGAGCACTGCCTGGAGAACAGAAGCAATGAAAAACTAACTCAGTGGAGCTATGTATTTATGGAAATTATACTAATGGGAAATGTATAACCAAAAGCTGCATTTCAGAATGCAATACTCTTCATTAGACACTTATACATTGAGAATTTTAACTGTTATTACAGTAAAAAAATAACTGTTTTAGTAAAATGTCTTATTACATACACTGTGCACTAGGCCAAATCATAAAATCTGCTATCATTTTCCCACTGGGGAATGGGTTTTTAAATACATTTACAGGTTATAAGCAGGCTTAAGCAGACATAAAGCAAAAATAGTTTGAGCAAAGCAAACAGCCAGGTTGCTGAGAAAGAAATAGCATTTAGGTGGTAGGCAATTACGGGTTCTGTGGACAGAAAGGTATATGGTGAATCAAATACTGTTTCACTGACATAACGGGTAGTGATGGGCGAATTTGTCCCGTTTTGCTTTGCCGAAAAATTTGTGAATTTCCCGTGAAATTCACGAAACGGCTGAAAATTTGCATAACGGCGAATTTCTGCAGCAGTTTTGCGAATTTATTTGCCAGTGGCGAATTACGGGAATTCACGGCAAATTTGCGCCTGGCGAATAAATTCGCCCATCACTAATAACGGGTAATGACTAGCAATGTAATATTAGCAAGGTTGAAAAATGAATTTGTGATTTAGCTTGGCTTTACGTTTGGAGGCGTCCACCATTGCAAAGTTGAAATGAATCAGTAAAGGAAAACAGTAAAAGGAGAATGTGTGAAGGAAGCAGTATATTTTCATTTCTTTCTTCTTAAGCAATATTCTGAATTTTAGGCACAGTTGTGCACTATGTTGCATTTGAATGCAGTTTGGATCCCTTTTATGTATTCATCACTAAACAAGTAAGAACCTTAAAGAAAAGTATTATAGAACAGAGTAGGTCATTGTAGGGTATCTGTGCATGAACAACCCCAGCATCAGGAATGGAAAAACGACTGCATGAAAATTAATGAAAATACTTTTGATACATCTTTTTTGCACTGAGATCATCAGACCAAGGATCTCATAGCTAAAAAAAACAGTGTCTCAGAAGTATCAATTTTCTTATTTTAATAACACTGCCATAGTCTTTTTGCTGACCCTATTCACCCAGTATAGATAAAAAATAATTCAACATATTTTGCACTATATGCCAAAACCAGATTATCAGCCTAAGCAAATTCAGTTATATCATAGCAAAGATATTATCTGGCTTGGTAATGACATTGGGAAGAAGCAGTAAGACAGTAGAACTAAAGCACCTTATTTTAATAATTTTGTAGATACAAAAAACAGGTAAATATGGCTAAACAAAAATCATATATATAAAAGTTATATATATATATATATATATATATATATATATATATATATATATATATATATATATATATATAACAAACAAGGGAAAGTTGTGCTCACCACTATTTTTTAAAACCATTAGGCGGGGGTGCAATGAGGCTGTGACCACAAAATACATATAGTCAAATACAAGATTTCTCTGCACTCAACCCATTATCAATATATTTAAGACAGAGACATTTTGTGCATACTGCTACTAAAAAATGCCTTACCTTTTAAACAAAACAGGGATTGTTTGTCCATATATTGCAATATATTTAAGCTGTTATTCAAGCATATAATTAAGTGAATTGTATCTTCACATTTATTTTCGTTGTGCCTGTCATCTGAAATTCCTTACAAATCACTTTGTAAGCAGTATTTGCTAACCTAAAGCATTGCTTTCCCCAAAAAAGGCAGAAATGTAGGATGTGGGGACAACAGTACAGATGGCAATGGAAGAAACAGTGCAAAATAAAGGTAGAAATACAGAATTCAGGGCACTGCACAGATGAAGCTATGCATAATGATTTATATAGCACTAACTGTGTTGTAAATGTTTACAATATAGTATAATAAGAAGCGATGAAAAACATTGCAATAAATAAATATAAATATACAGAGTTACAAAGATGTAGGGGCACATTTACCTAGGGTCGAATATCGATATTCGACTGCCGAATTAAAATCCTTCGACTTCGAATATCGAAGTCGAAGGATTTAGCGCAATTCGTTCGATCGAAGGAATAATCATTCAATTGAACGATTAAATCCTTCGAATCGAATGATTCAAAGGATTTTAATCCATCGATCGAAGTGTAGGGATGTGAAAATCTTAGACACCCTTACACATTACAGACAGGCACATCCCTAGTTATATGGACGCCTAAAAGGTCCTTATGGGGACCTTGTGCTTATGTAACCCCTGTAGTTCACACAGTGTACACCAGATGGCACTGTGCCAGAGTATAAAAGGTTTAGGAACCATGAGGTCTGGGTCCATTGCTTTAGCCCAACCAAGCAGGCTGGAAGGGAATGGGTAGTGTTGACCCTAGGCGCCTTAGCCCTAGTAATTAGACAGCTATACTCAATTATAGATCACTCTAGGAGTGATAGAGAGGTTAGATAGTTGAGCAGCTCAAGGCTCCGCCGAGGAGATTAGAGGGATTAAGATCCCAGGGTATTACTGACCCGGAGTAAGGAACCAAGTGTTGAGATAGGGATGTCAGGAATTCCCCTAGTCTGCCACTGGAAGATATCCTGAAAACTGGGCAATACCCATCACATGCTGTCAACTTACTCTCTGCTGTATATTCCCTAGCCTGTGGGGATTCAGCCTATACGTGCTGTGAGTATATGCTTCCTTTATGCTGCTGTGTATGTTCTATGCTCCATTGTGGATCAATGTGCTGAATGATCTATGTGCTATTGTTCAATAAATACAGTTCTATGTTCAACCGTTAAAGAACTACTGGCGCCCATCATTGTGCTATCACACCTGGTTAGAGTTACACTACACCCTGCCTCCACCGCATTGCGAGGGCTTACCCCTGAGAAAGAGAGCTCATCTGTGGTCTTAGCCCACAAAGGAAAGTAGCAAAAACTGCCCTCACGCAAAGCAGTTTACTATAGCGCTACAGAAGGATTATCCTTCGATCAGAAAAACCTTGGAAAGCCTATGGGGACCTATAGATGGCAAACTAGGGGGTCGAAGTTTTTTTTAAAGAGACAGTACTTCAATTATCGAATGATCGAATATTTGAACATTTTTTAGTAAGAATCGTTCGATTCGAAGTCGAAGGTCGCAGTCGAAGGTCGAAGTAGCCAATTCGATGGTCGAAGTAGCCAAAAAAAACATTCGAATATCAAAGTTTTTTCCCTCTATTTTCCTCTATTCCTTCACTGGAGCTTAGTGAATGGGCCCCTAAGTGCCATGCTCTAACAACAACAGGAGAAAGGGGGTACAGTCACCAAGCAGAGAAGATTTAAAAAATATTAGTTTTGAATAAAAATGTGTATTAAAATAATTGGTAATATTAGAGAAGTGACTGTTTTGTTGATGCACCAAGTATCAAAATGATAGCTAAAGGAAACAACTTGCTGCTTATTGATGTTTTTGCACAAGCTAAATTGAAAAGATAACAGTGATTATACCATCTTTTGAAGTCTATTTACCACATGAAAGGTTTTCTGAATACAAAGAATACATATACAAGCATACAGTATGTAACATAAATAAGCTGGCTTTTCCTAGAAATGTGTCAAAGTAGAAAAAATGTCAAAGTAGACATAACTATCAGTTAGGTTCTCATCATATTTTCAGTACTGGCAAGTTCAGTTTGTTTTGCTTTCAGTACAAAGTAAGATTGTGAATCTCATCACTGTAGAAAGTTAATGAAAAGGAAGCATTGTGCCACCCACCAAGGTGCAAGTTTAAATAAAAGGGCTATTTTCGTAATAGTTAGGAAAAATCTATGCTATGTAGCTCATCCTTGACCTAAACAGAACAAAAAGCAAACAAAATAGGAAAAACAAATAGGAAAAAGGATAACTGATAGGATGCCTGTTATCATTCAGGGCCGGACTTTGGCCTTAGGTGCCCCAAGACTGCAGGGTCCTGGCTCCAGAACACTGGGGATTATGCGTACAGGAGCATGCATCCCCAGTGCTCCTTAGAATGCAGTTAGACAGCATGCCTCCCCTAAAATTTTGCTACCCTAGACCAGGGCCTGCTATCTTTGTTGATTGACTGATGACTACTGATGCCTACTACCTTCTAATAATTATGTGCTCATCTGCAAAATACAATGTTTAGCACAATTAAATGCTAAGGCATCTTTTACTAAAATAATGTCCACATTGTCCCAATAACCGTGCATCAAATCTCAAAATCTTCATATGCAGCATATGGAATCTGGTCTCCTCTATTTCCCATTAATAGCTCACTGCTGATAAAAAAAATAACATGCTCCTGATGCATTAACAGTGGTTAATGCATCAGGAGCATGTTAATTTTTTTATGCAGAATCTGTATTTCTTTGGGAATTTTATTTTACATTTATGACCTACATTGTTGGAAGACATTAGCCCTGTCAAGAGTTTGGTGGACCACATTCTTATTCAGAAAAGTTATGAGCATGTACTTTGTCAATCAGATAAAAGAAGCAGTGACCATCTTTTGCCCGCCATGTTGTTTTGAGGAGTCAATCTACTGTAGGGTTGCCATCTGTCCAGTTTTGACCCGGACAGCCCGGTTTTTTGAAGGGCTGTCTGGGTCAAAACTGCCTGCTAAGGATCCAATAAACCCTAACTCATCCACATGTTACATTTGTTTGTATTCTATTCTGGTAAAAGTTGCACAGTGCAGATATGCCCAAAATGCAAGGGCTTGATTAATTAGGACTTTGGGGCAGATTTACTAAAGGGCGAAGTGACTAATTCTGGCGACGATTCACCAGCGCTACCTCTTTCAGGCACTTTGCAGATTTACTAACGGGCGCAGGCGAACTTCGCTAGCGAAAGAAACAGATGTTAGCGGTCATTCACACTCTATTGCCAAGCAAATTTTCGCCCTGACGAATGGACGTTACTCCACAAATTCAGTAAGATGCAGATTTTACTGAATGTTACCTCTTTCGCCAGACTTGCCTTCACCAGCTCAGACCAGGCAAAGTGAATTGAAGTGCATAGATCTTCCTCAATCTTCTGTTACTTACATCATATTTTTAGTGGGAAAGTGATAGCCTGCAAAAGTCCTTGAAATTTTTTTTGGGTAACCGGGTTCCCCCATACATTTTCTAACATATGGAACATAAATTATACAGTGGGCTCATGTGTAGGGCATTATAACGACTCTATTTTCTTTATTAAGGTTCCCTGGACTTGTGTAATGTAATGTTTTTGCTGCAACATATACATCCATTCAACCTTATAATTTCCTGCCGTATGCAAATTAACCTGAGCGAAGACCTCTACTGAAGTTGTACCAGGCATAATTGAATGCTAGCGCATCTATGCTTTGATTGTCGAAGTAACGCTAGTTAAAATTCATCACTGTTCGGCGCCCTGGACGGAACTTCGCATTTTAGTAAATTTTTTCAGCCTTCCTTCCTTATGTGAGAACAGAGAAGGGACTGGCCATGGGTCAGCTGACGTGCAAGTTTCTAAAGCAATACCTGCTGCTATTTGTTTAAAACATTTGTTCATGCTGTTAATCCAAACAATCATTCAGCTTCAGTGCTCTTTTATCTTTTTGTTCTCAGTATACAGTTAACTGCCATAAACACTTGTAACACCCTCTTGGCGACCCCCCCTGGTGCCAAGGTTGTACCATCTTACCAACTCAGGTCCTGAGTTCCCTTTGCAAGGTGAAAGAGTACTGGGAAGTTCCTCTCCTGGCAGTGCCTCCACCTAATGGAATCCGGGTATATACCTGTGGGTGGCCCCATTAGGAAAAACATTCAACACACACTTTGCTTTATAACAATATGAACTTTATAATAAAGAAAGTGCAGATTAAAGGGTAAGTTAATATTCACAGTACAAATATGCATTCACTAGCATGACCTTCTACCATGGGGAACCTGTGCAAGTCCAGTCCTGACACCTCCCTGCAAGGCAAAGTCCCGCCGTACTCCTTTGGCAGACAAAAAAGAGTACCAGTGTTCCCAGGGAGCGCTACCTGCCCAAATACCTTTCCTATTCGACAATGTATTTGCTCCCACATGGCAGGTACACAAAAAGCCTGTTTCACAACTGGAGACTCGCTGGATCTTTTTCTTTTTCTACCCTGCCTCAGGCACAACTCACCCTTGGGATTCACATTGATGAGTAGGCTCCTCAGGTCCAGATTTGTGGCGAGACCACAAAGGCCCGGGCCTATAGCGCAAGCACTCAGAATTCCTCCTTTGCAGAACTACAGCTCCCAGAACTCTCCATAGTGCGAGCACACAAGATGTCCATCTAAGTTCCAAACCTGCAATGTTGAGCTTACTAGGCTTTAAAGCACCATGTATCATCCACAGGAACTCCTTTTTGTCCCCTACATCTTTGCATGAGTTCTGTCCACCTTCTTTCCATGAAAGTGAAAGGAGGAATCCTCTTGTGAGCACATGGCTCTCTTATATATTCAAAAGGGGTGCAGCAGCGACACATTTACTAAGGGTTGAAGTGAATTTTCAAATTCAAAAACTTCGAATTTTGAAGTAATTTTTGGGTACTTCGACCATCGAATAGGCCAAAATTCGATTTGAATTGAAAAAACTTCACAAATTCGACCATTCTAAAATCAAAGTGCTGTCTCTTTAAAAAATGTCGACTTCGACACTTCGCCACCTTAAACCTGCAGAATTACTGTTTAGCTTATGGGGGTAAACAACTTCCTGCAGACTGCAGCAGCTGTGAATACTGTACCCAGTGTAACAGACAATAAACCCAATATGTAATAGATAGCGATGAACAAATCTGTCCCCTTTCTCTACACAGAAATAGTCCCAAACGATGAGAAAATCTGTGAAGTGGAGAAACATTTGCAAAACACATTAGTCTATGGGTGACCTACTCAGTGTCAAATTTTGGCGCTGTTCCATGAAACCATACATGGAGAAAAAATTTGCTTATCACTAGTAATAAATTATACTGCAATAAGGGAAATAACAGAATCAGTATTAAGGGGCATATTTATCAAGGGTCAAATTTCGAATTGAAAAAGCTTCTGAATTCAAATTCAAAAAGACCAACTGAAATTAAGTCAAAGTTTTTTTTGGGTCGAATAGGTCAGTTTTCGGCCGAATTCGATCCGTTCAAATCAAAGGAATATCGCATTATATCGAATTTGATTCAAAGCAGACAGTACATGATAAATTTCGGTATTCTAATTTAGAATTCTATTCGAATTTGTACTATCCCTAGTCGAAGTACACAAAAATAGCTTGAAATTCGAATTTTTTTCATTCCAAAATTCACCCTGACCTTTGATAAATCTGACCCTAACTCATAGAAATCCACAATCCAGATCCAGTGTACACACTTGAAACTCACTACAGGGCTGAAGTGCGAACTAGCCTACATGCATTACTCCCTTAGCAATAGCTCAGGCCTGCTGCACTAGTCCCATTCACCATGATGGCTGAATAGGAAAGGTTAACTAACTCCTTGTGCTCTGACTGTGGGGTTCCCTATGTGGGTAACGGTTCTTCAGGTGAATCCCTAGCTCCGTACTTGAACAGATCAGCAGTAACAATTACAGAAGAGAAGGGGGGTCCCAGGCTGGCTCTCAGTACTACTGCGTAGAGTCCATGCTTTCCTTCTTCTATCCTTCCTGGAAAAAAATCAGCATCTCTTTCATATAGTTTTTGTCTTCAAAACCTCCTTCAGAAAGGCAAAAGGTCAGAAGCAAAACCCTTCTGCTGATTGGTCAGGCTATGGCTGATAACTGTCCCACTGCAATACAAGCAGCAGCCATGTTTTTGGTTGTCCCAGATTTACAGTCACAGGGTTATGCATTTATGAAAAGGGTAACAGTAAGTAACACTTCCCTACATAAATTTTCGTATTTTTCTTCGAAAGATCTCTAACACAAATGTGTGCTTGTTAAATGCTTGAACTTCCAAATTCAATTGATGAAAGTGTGAGAGAAAATTTTTTTACATTCTACTAATCACTTTCAATCAATCTACCATCTTTAAAAATAATTCAAAAACATGAATTGGTAAACAAACACTGAAAAACATTTAGGATAGGGCAACATTCCTAGCCTCCAAGAACTCTCTAGTTTTTAGATTTCATGTGTAACCAACTTGTCGCATGAGTCTGTGCAGGCACCGAATCCCCACACTCACTAAGTATGTAGACACACAGCTGCTGACAAAAGTGAAAATCTGAGTGGAGTTCTCCTGGGTTTTTTAAACTCTTTCTTAAGGTGGAGTGCACTTGGCTGAAGCCCTGTAAAACAGCAGGGAAACACACTGCTACACTACACAACTGGAGCTAATAAATCAATCATGTTTACCTACAGATGGCCCCTAAGCTGAAAGGACAAATAAAAAAAATATATAAAAATACAATTTTAAAAAAATACAATCTAATGAATAAACCATGAAAAAAATGCATCAAATTTCTATTTTATTCAACCAATTTTTTTACAGAGTCCACGAGCTAAAAAAAACCCCTTGAAGAATGGAAAATGCATAAATAGTTAGCCTAGGATAGATCCCATTGACTTCTTCATGCACCTTGCAAGTTTTTAGATGCCAGTAAATGTAAAAAAAAAGGAATGTTTATATAAAACATCCTTAAAGTACAGTTATCTTTGAACAGAGACAACTTTTTTTGGTTCTGTACATTCTGAATTTTAAATGAAACAACTCAGATGCAGTTGAACTGCAGACTTTCAGCTTTCAGCTTTGTTTGTTCGTGGGCCTTTCTGTCCAAAGTTTAGTCTTCAAGAAGTGAAATGCATGCTCAATTGGGTTGATATCAGGTGACTGACTTGGCCATTCAAGAATATTCCATTTCTTTGCTTTAATAAACTCCTGGGTTGCTTTGGTGTATGTTTTGGGTCATTTTGAAACGCCTCCTAATCAATTTGACTGCATTTAGCTGAATTTGAGCAGGCCATATGTCTCTTGAGCACCTCAGAATTCATTCGGCTGCTTCTGTCATGTGTCACATCATCAATAAACACAAGTGTTCCAGTGCCATTGATAGCCATGCACACCCAAACCATCACACTGCCCTCACCATTATTTATAGAGATGTGGTATGCATTGGATCATGAGCTGTTTTACGCCTTCTCCATACTTGTTTCTTGCCATCATTCTGGTAGAGGTTGATCTTTGATATATCTGTCCAAAGAATATTTTTCCAGAACTGTGCTGGCTTTTTTAGATGTTTTTTCACAAAGTCCAATCTAGCCTTTCTATTCTTGATGCTTATGAGTGGCTTGCACTTTGCAGTGCACCCTCTGTATTTACTTTCAGCAGTCGTCTCTTTATGGTAGACTTGGATATCGATATACCTCCTGAAGAGTGCTTTTCACTTGTTTGGCTGGAAGGGGTTTCTCTTCACCATGGAAATGATTCTGCCATCATCCACCACTGTTGTCTTCCGTGGACGTCCAGGTCTTTTTGCGTTGCTGAGCTCACCAGTGCTTTCTTTCTCATGATGTACCAAACTGTAGATTTTGCCACTCCTAATATTTTAGCAATTTCTCAGATGGGTTTTTTCTGTTTTTTTCTGCATGGAGAGCTCGTTTGACCACATGTTGTCTGTTCCAAGCAAAATCTTCCACATACAAGCACCCCCCCACTTAAATCAACTCCAGTGTTTTTATCTGCTTCATTGATAATGAAATAATAAAGGAATTGCCCACACCTGCTAATGAAATAGCCTTTGAGTCAATGGTCCAATTGAGTCAATTGAGCCCCTGAAATTAAGTGATTGTGTTGAAAAAAGGCTTTAGTTCCTCACATTTTTGTTCAACTCACTGAATTAAAGCTGAAAGTCTGCAGTTTAACTGCATCTGAGTTTCATTTTAAATTCATTGTGGTAATGTACAAAACCAAAATTAGAAAAGTTGTCTCTGTCCAAAGATTTATGGGCCTAACTGTATATATATTTGTATAATCTATTCTACTACCATAAGAATTAGGGTCAGGTTTAATAATATTCATCTCAATGGCATATTGTTGTGATAGAGATATTCATCTCACTCATGCTTTTTTTCCCTCCAAGACACAAATGGATTTTTTAAAAAAAAAATAAAAAACCTAAAAAAAACCTAGTTACCAAAAACTTGATGCTATACAATTCTCCTTTCATGTTAGCTCTCCTGACATTCCAATCCTTTCCACTTTAACTTGGGAAAAGCTGTTTCCAACATGGATTTATTATAAAAAAATGCATTTTTGAAATCATAACCGAGCCCCTGTGGTTGCAGAGTCTTAGAATTACTGATAAATATGAAAGTACTTTTTCATCAAAGTGAGAACAGCACAAACCAGTCTCTAAGATATCAAAAACATTATTCTCTCTAAGTAAAGTATGATGATAATTACAGTGTAAGGTGCTCAAGGAGATATTTTCTACTGCAATGTCTTGAATGCAGGATGAGCCTTTAATAACATAATGTCAGTAGTGTTTAGAATGCTAATTTAACCTTTTTTTTAATCAAATTGCCTTATAGGCATGATGATTTCTTCATTGGTGTCCATCTGTTCATTACATCTGCAATTACTAACATTAGAAGTGATAATTTCATTAAATTTCATAGACAGATGCCTGTATTTCATGCACATTCAGATCTTTTGGTGTGCATTAAAATTCCTGTACATTAAAAAGTTTTTCTTTTCTATCCATTGACCCACATGCATGGATTTGTTCATCTATTTCTTCAAGATGACCTCTTTTGCCAGTTTTATTAATATATGACATAATGGGAATATATTCAACAAGTCTGGTTAAACTGAAAAGTTTTTTCACAAAGTCCAATCTAGCCTTTCTATTCTTGATGCTTATGAGTGGCTTGCACTTTGCAGTGCACCCTCTGTATTTACTTTCAGCAGTCGTCTTTTTATGGTAGACTTGGATATCGATATACCTCCAGAAGAGTGCTTTTCACTTGTTTGGCTGGATTGGTTCAATAGGTTTAGTATATAAAATATGGCATTTCAGGACAAATTCATTTTTAGGGTTTAGTTCTCCTTTAAGTAACTGATAAAGGCGGCAATGCATGCAACAGCATAAATAACTCTCTAATCTTAATGAAATGTAGAGTATTTATACCAGCTCAGTGTTATTATAAGCACATTTGGATTCATGTTTTTATGGTTATTCACAGTAGACATGGTCTATATTCACAATACATCCACATCAGGGTGTCCTTGAATATTCTGAATAGATATATAAGTCAGTATTGTAAAAATAAAGGCTCATTTATGTAGCAGCAATGCAGAAGTACAGGAGCACTAAGGGGCACAAGATCACACCTATTAGTGCAGATGCATAGGGCCCTTCTGCCCAGGTGCAAGGATCTTACCACCTGCTATACTACAGGAATTAAGTACAATGCCCTGTTGCAGACAAAATCCATATCCATGCCCTAGCTTGCATGCCAGAATGCCACACAAGTTAGGAGTAGTAGGCAGGAAAGAGATGGCAATGCCTATGTGCCTCCCCACTCCCACCTCACCTGAATGAAATCTTAGAAGTTTCAGGGTACAGACATTATTATAAGCAAATTCAATAGGCAGTTTTAGATTCTGTTTTGTTTCCTTTGTAACCTGGAACTGAATATATTTTCCAATCTTTATTTAAGCATGTGTTTGAGAGTTTGTGAGGTTAATTAGGAAGTATAAATTAGATAAAACTTGAAGACTAATCTACTTTTGGTTTTATTTTTCAGCTTCCACAGTTTGCATCATTGATAATCCAGCATTTGTCATCTATTCCTCTATCGTTTCCTTCTATGTTCCTTTTATTGTTACACTCCTGGTGTATGTTCAGATTTATATAGTACTAAGGAAGCGCAGGAAGAGAGTAAACACCAAGCGCAACAGTCATGGAGTAGGAGTAGATGCCCACAAGGTAAGGCAACCATGTAAAATAATGTTGTACCAGCAATTGATATTGACACTTCTACAGTAAACAAGAATCAGACATTCGTTCTTAAGCAGAGCATTTATTTTGGTTATTAAACCACAGTTATTGTGTTGTAGTAATGGCAGAAATAGGGAACACGTCCCAAATCTAACATAAAAGGACAAAATATTACAACAGGGAGCATACTGTATATACTCTGTTCTAAATATGTTTTTGCTTTTGTGTATGTATACTTAATCAGGCATAACATATATGGGTACATATTAGACTGCAGACATTAAAATGTCTTTTTTGGTCACTAAGTTGCAGATTTGCACCTGTTTTTGCAGTAAATTAAACACTTTAAGACTTATGGCACTCATGGCCTTGCACTGTTTTCCTATTTAAAAAGATGGGAAATACTCTACCTATGGAAGTAACACATGCACACCACTTGGAGACCTTCAAATATTGTTCCTGAGTGCCATGTCGAACTGGGTTGTCTGGGGCCCACTGGCCCACCAACTCTTTTGGCCACAATCAGGGTGGGCAGAGCGCTTGCACCCACAGTTGCCAGTGGGAGCAACAAAACTTGTTTGATGGAGGCCACAAGGGCCAGGGCCCACTGGGTTTTCTCCCAGTGTCCCTCTGGCCCAGTTTGACCCTGCCTGAGTGGTTTACTTGTCTGCATTAAGCATTAAAGCAAGGTGTCAAAATGCCATGTTGGCCACAGCCTCTGAGAAAATAATTTGGTAATTAAAGGACCAGTAACATAAAATTTTTCTTTAAAACAGTTTGTTTGTACTTAACGAAAAAAAAACCCGACACTTATAACTTTAAATTCTCAAAATCTTTATTAAGAAATACATTACAGATTCTCCGCTTGTGCTCCTCTTCAGAAACGGCGACAGGGACGACGATCCATCGTGCGGTGCTCGATTTCTCCTCCCTGGCTATCTCCTATAGAAGGCAGGGTGGAGCAATCGAGCAACGCACGATGGATCATCGCCCTGTCACCGTTTCTGAAGTGGAGCACAAGCGGAGAATCGGTAAGTTATTTCTTAATAAAGACTTCGCAAATTTGAAGTTAAATGTGTCTTGGTGTTTTTCTTTCGTTATTTAGAAATTAATTTTTTTTTAAAAATGTTTTATGTTACTGGTCTTTTAAAATGCCATATTAACTATATCTAATAAGAGGAAATTAAAATGTTTTTAAATAGATCTTAGGAGCAGAAATGTAAGTAACTTCCTGACAGAAAAAAAAAAGTGTTTTAAAAAAGTTCTTACAAGCGACCACAGAGTATAGAAGTGTTATCATGAAATGATTTGCTTGACTATGTAATCACGCTGAGTATACGCCATTAATCGTTACTGTGGTTTTAAAACAGAGAAAATTATAATCAGTCACTTGCAAGCATTTGTGGAAAACAAGGTTTTTATACATTGCAAATTGCTCTCTAGTTTTCAGTTTTAGCAATCTAATTGCTAAGGTGCAAATTACCCTAGCAACAATGCATTGATTTGAAGAGACTGGAATATAAACAAGAGAGAGACTCTGAATTGAAAGATGAGCAGTAATAAATAGCAAATATAATAAATGTGTAACTTTAAAGAACATTTATTATTAAATGGTGTCGGTGACTACAATATGAAAGCTTAAAAGGCAATTAATTAAAAACTATAAAAAATAAATAATGAAGACCTTTCAAAAAGTTGCTTAGATTTGCCCATATGAAAAGATAATTTAAAGGTGAACCACCCCTTATAGAACTTTGCTCAGATTTTGCTGAAAAATATGTTTAATAAAAATGTGTTAGAAAAAAAGTAATATTGAATAGCTAAGGTTAATAAAGGTGTTTCCTACAGAAAATAAATACACTTTTTTACCATTGAGGAGATTTGATTACTGTATGTTAATACTGATGTAACAGTATTATACAACTGCTTTATCATGCTATCATTCAGGAATTTACCTGTAGGTATTTTCTTAGCGTTTTGCCTATTATTTTATTTAAAGGAGAAGGAAAGGCTAAAATTAAGTAAGTTTTATCAGAAAGGTCTATATAAATACACTAGTAAACCATCAAAGTAATGCTACTCTGAGTCCTCTGTCAAAAGAAACACAGTATTTCTTTCCTTCTATTGTGTACACATGGGCTTCTGTATCAGATTTCCTGTTTTCAGCTTAAATCTCCAGGGCTTGGGCTTGAGCATGCTCAGTTTGCTCCTCTCTCCTTCTCCCCCTCCCTTTTATACCCTCCCTCCTCCCCTCCCTGCTGTAATCTGAGCCAAGAGCTATGAATGAGCAGGGAGAGACTCAGGCAGGAAGTGATGTCATACCAAGCTAATATGGCAGCTGCTATCCTAAACAAACAGAGAGAGTGTCTAGAGCTGTTTACTCAGGTATGGTAAAGCATTCTGCAGAATAAATATAGTATTTTAGCTGGCACTATTGTGGCTAATCTATTGGCAATAAACTGCTTCGGTAGCTTTCCTTCTCCTTTGAGATGGCCCAAGATAAGGGCACATTTACTAAAGGGCAAAGTGGCTGTCGCTAGAGAAAATTCACCAAAAAAATGTTTGCAGGGATATTAGAGGACAATTTGCTAATGAAAGAGCAAATTGTCAGGCTAATTTTCTCTCAGGCGAACGATCGTTACTCCGCAAATTCATCAAAGTGCAAATTTTCCATTATGCTACCCTTTTCGCCAGAAAAAAAAAACATTAAAAATGTTGAAGCTTTCTGAAAAATGTGTACCATGGGCAAGCAAAAAGCAGGTTACTTCTTGTTATAAGAAATGCTGTATGAAGTACTCCAAGTAGCATATGGAGTGTAAAAGTGAGAGGGATCTTAGACTGTAATATCCACTGGGACAGTGAATTATGTGAATCTCTGTAAAAACCCCATGGAATATGTCAGAGCTGCTGTATATAAATAAAGGATAATAACAAGTGCACTTGTGTACAATACTCTCACCATTCCTTTTTAGCTGTAATGGAAACAAATTAGTAAAACAGATAAAGGCTACCATTTTTTTTCCATCCATATTTCAATAAATGCTTTTTTTTTTTTTACATGTTGTCATGGTGTTTCCTTAGGACAAGTGCACTCATCCTGAAGATGTTAAACTATGTGCTGTATTTGTTAAGTCCAATGGGAGCTTCCCAGCAGAGAAAAAGAAAGTGGTAAGTGTTAATCCCATCAAGCATTATTTAAAGACTGTTACTAGCTCAGCTGGAATACAACTTGTTTTTGTAAACACATTATGGTTTTGTTACAAATGCACAAATGAATGATAGTAATGCTGAACAGTTTATAGAAAAATAATCCAAGAGGAAAACAAGTGACAGTATGTGATATGCAGCTGGTCCCAGCCACTGTCATTATTAAGGGATCATTAGTAGCAAAACAACATGAATTGACTGCCTAAGTCATAAATATACTGATGATGCCATGTATTGACAACATAGTGAGAATGCAGCAATGACAAAACTACCAAAAGTGCAGCATAATATTTGAGGTCACTTTCAGTTAATTGAGAACAAATTCTAATTCAATGGCAAGTTTTTCTATACATTCCAATTGAGTTTTCAATTCCGTTCATCAAACTGAATTTGGCTCTTTACGTGATCCTTAATTACTAGTAATTACTTTATATACGATTATATAAAAAACATTAATAATTAGAAATTATTTTGTACAGATGGAGTAAGGGCTTGCTCACATGGTTCAGAGAGATCATGAATGCTTGTTTGTGATTGACAAGATCTTATTACCTTTCTTTTTTATCATGGCTACCTAAAGCAGATATCAAAATGCTTAATGTCTCATTCCTACATTCAACAATAGTTAAAGCTGACTGTATTCAATTTCATAAAAACAATCTGCAAATATGCCCTTGAACTTGCGAGTTTAGAACAAAGGGCTAATGCATGTATATGCAGTGATCTGTTTCACAGTAGTGTCTTGGTGGTAGTCAACAAAAAAATCTTGATAAATAATTAAATTAAATAATTCATCAATCAGCTATTTATTGCCAAAAAATAATTTCCCAATATAACAAAAGATATCATTTTCATCCAAATCCAATCTTCTCAAATTCACCATGAAATTGGTGAAATATATTTGCAGAGAAACAGTAATATATTTTATGTGAAAATGGATTTCTTTGACTACAACATAAACTCCCACTGTTAGGTATTTTCTAAAACATGGCATTGTATTACTGTAGTGCCTAGAAGTATTTGTATTTTCCTTATTTTCCTAAATGGATTCATATAAACTAAAGCTTTTATAGGAACATTTCAGGCACGAGCAATTCTAAATATAGAGAAGGTGTCATGCCCTAGCATACTGACCGAGGAATATAAAACAATAATTAACAATAACAAATCTTACATACAGTGTGGTGAGAGTTACACAAAGGTAAGGATTTTATTAGGTATAGGTATGAGTACGGGAAACCAGACAAACCATGTCCAATGTCCCAATTAAACAAACTATTCTTTATTTTTAATTTTTTGCTTTATAAGACATAGGTCTCATGAGCATCTATATGTTAGCTTTCTATATTATCCCGTATGGTGGTTCAGTAGCAAGCATTGGTGCCTAACAGTGTTGGAGCCCTGAGATTGAATCCAGCTAGGTAGGGCACTATGGCTGCAAAAGTCAGCTGCATTAGTACATATCTCCCAACTGTCCTGTTTTCTGCAGGACAGTCATGGTTGTGTCAGCTCAGCCCGCAGTCCAAGATTTCTGACTGAAATGTCCAGTTGCTCTTGCACTGACCCAAGAAAAAGATTCAAAGTTTCTGAAATTTAATAAAAATAAGAGGCTTTTTGGCAGAAAGTCCAGAAAACGAAATGCCTGCTTTTAGAAACATTTGTAACAATTTAAGATAAGCAAATAAAACAATTGTAACTATTTAAGATAAGCAAGTCTCTTGGGGAAACTAACTCACAATTTAAAGGGCAATTTCAGCTTTAGTAGCAAAACTGTTATAACACATAATACATTGTATTAAAATTCCCAGAAATATGTTCAAACTTTCATAAACTGCCAAATTTTGTAAAATGGACATGGTAATTAGGAGGTGTAACCATAAAATGGGCATGGTAAAAAAAAATTAGCCACGCTACGTGCGGCACAACATTTTGTCCCTCTTTCTGTTTTTAAAATGTTAGAAGGTATGTTAGTACTTGAATAACTGAATGTTATATGGATAAGCTAAAAAATATCTAGATATAACACTAATTTTCGATTTTTGAAAATTTCTTGCAATGTGATGTTGTCTGGAGGTAGAGCAATTTAGCAAAATAATGAAGAAATGAGAGCACACAAAAATGCTACAGACTGATGAATTTTGTAATAGATTTAGATAAAACGCGTCTAAAAGGTTTATTATTTCCCCTGAAATTCCACCATTTAGACTTTGAATACATTTAGATTAAAAGAACATTGCAATATTGGGATTTGGCCACTATAAATGGAAATTACATCCTGCAGAAAAACAGGAGATTAGTGAAATCAGCATATTATTTTTTCTGTTGGTACACTCTTGGTGCAGAGCCCTTGGAATAATCATAATAAAAGAGTGAAATTGTTGAGTGGGTTTTCTAAAACCTGCTGCCATATGCCATAAGAGGAGAATATGTTATTAACAAAAACAATAGATAATTCTAAATCTAAATTCAGCAAAGCCAAGCGGAGAATATTCGAAATCAACATGTTTTTAAATGTTTTTAACATGCTACCTGCTATATTAGTGATGTTTAGCGGACATGTCTGTCATGAGCTACTAGGATATTCTTCTTTATCATGTATTTATTACTTGATTTCATGAAAGTGACTCTGTGCCATGTTTTACAGGATATAAAGGGTTAAACACGTTTGTAATAGGCTAGTAACCTTACTACAGTCTTCTGAGGCAGTGGTGCTATTCTGTCTGTTGAATCTAATATCTATCCCATTCCCTGGTGTATTTCCTGTCCAGAGCTTCACACCTACAGTCCAGAATGGGTAATAGAACAAAGGGATGAACAATTCCCAAGTGGGGAGTATAAAAAAGCAGTAGATAAGTTAAGGAATATATTTTAAGAGAGGTGGCTATGTGTGGCAGAGGACTAGGAAGCAACTGGGACAATGGGTCCTGAAAACCATCATGGTAATTTTAAATCCCCTTAAGAATAAAGAAAAATCTTTAACTATTGAAGGGAGGCCCATAGCGCAACTTTTGTCAGCTGGCATATGTATACCAGCAGAAAAATTACCTGTGTTACCTATATGTTATGAATGTCTGAAATGGCCACAGACTAGATAGAATCTCTTGCTCCAACAGTCCTTCTGGCCCTGCTAGAAAGATAAATAGTTTGGAGCAAATTTAAAGTTGTAATCCAAGCAATAACTGGATAAGTGACAGCTGCCACTTTAATGAGGCACTATACCCCATTGTTTATGATGATTGAATCATGAAACATGTATGGTTATTTCTCGAGCTAACCAGGCCAAACAGGGAACTGAAGCTACTCCTTTTATTGACACTGTGAAGTAGACAATTGCTGTAGACTGGCAGTGCACAAATACACAGAAGTCTAACAATTAGTGCACATATAACTCCTTGTTCGCCCTAACAACAACTAGTGCACAGATAATTCCTTGTTTGCCCTGTTTTGTTCAAGAAACATCAAAAGCCATATGGGAGAATGTAATAAAAGTCAGTAATGGAAAAATATTCAAAAATATTCCTTTGTGTGTATTTAGTATAGCTTTTACAAACCCGGAAACTGTCTAGACACTACTGTACCTCCGTCAGTGGAAGGTTTGCAAATTTTATAGTGCGCCAATGTGCAGTGAATGTAATAAAAGTTCTCACTGGAAAAAGTCATGTTTGCTCCAAAAGATAATGACACCGTCAAGCACTTCTTAAAAGTGCACAATTAAAATTTGTAATGCAATAACAGTTTAAAGTGGACCTGTCATCCAGACACAAAAATCTGTATAATAAAAGTCATTTTCAAATTAAACATGAAATCCAATTTCTATTTTTTATTAAAGCATTCATAGCTGTTGTAAACTCATTTAAAAATCTCAGCTGTCAATCAAATATTGTCTGCCCCTCCTCTATGCCAGTGGCATAGAGGCGGGGCAGACAATCACTTTCACTTTCCATTCAGCACTTCCTAGATGTCACTGCTCTCCACACATTCCCCCATTCTCTTTACCATTTAATTGTGTAGCCAGGACATTGGGATGGACATCAGGTCCCCCATTCTGGTGCACAAACAAGATTCTGAGATGATACAAGGCTTGTCTTAATAACAGTGTCCACAAAATGGCTGCTGCCTGCTTGCTATAATTATGAATTCCCAGACTGAATGAAAAAAGATTCAAATAATTTATATAGTGTAATTAAAGTTCATTTTGCTTGACTAATGTGATAAAATAGGATTTGGAATTTTTTTTTTTTGGGTGACGGGTCCCCTTTAAGGAAGAATATTACATTGCAAATTGCTCATGTTTATACTTATTTGTGCAAATTGTTTTTCTCTTTGTGACTTTTTTTACATTCCCCCAATAGATCTCTCCTGATTGAATTAATAGGCAAAAAGTATATTCAGCACAAGCTGCAGTCATTCATTTTACTCCTGTTTAACAAAGTGTTATAATGACCCTTAATTATATTGATAAATTCAGTAATCATAACATTTTAAATGGTTTTAAACTTGTCCCTGAAAACTCTCCACTCATTAGCAATAAATGTAATAGACAAGGCATTTCAGCCCTTCAAAAATTTAGGAATATTTGTTAATATTTGCCAGGTATGCTAACTACTATGAATTTCTCCAACATACCTCCTACCCCATTACAGTACATCTGTTTCATTGCAATACAATTTTAAGCTATCCATGTTTTATTATCATTTATCCTCCATTTTACTAAGCAAATGCCATAACTAGGGATGCACCAAGTCTGCTATTATGGGATTCAGCCGAATCCAAACCCATATTTGTAAAATAGGACTACAAAGGGTTAAAGATAACTGCACAGTTACATTTTTTTAACTTCCTTGTTTGTGTGAGAAAAAGTTGCGTGGTTTTAAATTTAGATTCAATTCATCCAAACCCTTTGATTAGGCCGAATCCCGAACCGAACTCTGGATTGGCGCATCCCGAGCCATAACAAAAATCCAAGATCTTTTTACAAAAAGTAAATTTTCATTATGCATAATAAAAGGGGCATTTTATATTTATCTTTGTTATGGGTTATTTGATTCTTGTCCAGGAAGCTGGCAACCACCCAGAAGATATGGAAATGGAGATGATGTCAAGCACATCTCCACCAGAGAAAACAAAACACAAGTCTGCTTCTCCTGAACATCAACTTGCTGTGCCAGCTACATCAAACCAGTGCAACAATGTCAACCTACCTACACCAGTGAATAGCCCTTATAAAGCTGAAAATAATGGACATTCAAAAGACAGCACACAGCCTGCCAAAGTTTTTGAGATTCAGTCAATGCCTAATGGGAAAACACGGACCTCCATTAAAACAATGAGCAAGAGAAAGATTTCTCAACACAAGGAAAAAAAAGCAACACAAATGTTAGCCATTGTATTAGGTAGGTATCTTTTGTATGCCTCAAATTAAAGCCACAGTCAAAGCCTCATTGAACAATTAACTGCATGAGATTCATCTCAAAAGATAATTGAAACTTAATTTTATGTTTTCATTTCTCCCAAACTACGCATAAGTAAACATCGTAGCTGCACTTTTAATTTCATCCTGTGTCTTGTGCTTCATAATTTCCATGATTTCAATTACATTTGTATTTACTGTGTATGTTTGTATGGGTATAATTGTGGAAAGAAATATTAAGGAAAATGAAAGCCTTGTAAAAATTCAAAGTCCTCTCTAGAGGCCTCCCTCCCAAATAGCACAGCTGCATGTACCATACTTGGTGGTAAAGTGCAAAGTAACACAGTGAGTTGTTGAGTGTCATCTCACACTACTTGATTTCCTCTTCAGAATCACAAACAAATGCATGCGCAGTTGAAGTCAGGTTTGGATTGGCTGCACATGCTCCTGACATGAGATTGGTAGGAAGAGTTCATCAAGTGACACATGATTGCCCCTCTAATCCCACTGTGCTTCTTTTTTTTTTTTATTAAAACCAGGCATGGAAATTGGGCAATATTGGGGGTGCATTTGATAAGGGAGGAAGAAATCCTCTGAAGGGGTCGCCAGGTTTTAACAAGGGTTTGGTTCTTTACATGCATCAAATCCAAATATTTGTTAAAGTGGAATAGGAAAGTGTAATCTGCCTGTCCATTGATATATTTTGTAACCTACTGTATAATCATTTTGTATAGCTTTCTTTCAGAATACAAATATGGCGCACTCTTTTCTAAATTCGACTAAACAACTTACATTATTTACCTACATGGTTGGTTCGGTCAAATTGGCTAAACAGCTCCCCATATTTTAAACTTTTATGATGTGTGGTCAGAATCTGTTTTGGATTAAGGTGATTCTGATCAAGTTTGCTAGTAAATCTGATAAACCACATTAGTGTTTGTTTATGGTCGTTAGGTGAGCAGACTTTTTCTCAATTGCACATATCTAGGCTTGTTTCAAAGACTTTACTGTTCACTTATGTTACCAATAAAATTGTTTTCCCCAGTATGTAAAATCGAAGCACATTTTACCAGTTACCCCAATGATTTAACAACAGGGGCACTGATAAGACTTCAGCAGTATTTATTACAATAACTCATTACAGATCAACTTTTTTGGGTAAAACTCTCTGTATTATTCCTATTATGGTTATAATCATTATTTTGTCTTTCAGGTGTTTTTATTATTTGCTGGCTTCCTTTCTTCATAACTCACATACTAAATATGCATTGCAATTGTAACATTCCACAGGCCTTGTACAGTGCCTTCACTTGGCTTGGTTACGTGAACAGTGCTGTCAATCCAATTATCTATACCACATTTAATGTGGAGTTCAGAAAGGCCTTCATTAAAATACTTCATTGCTAAAAGACAAGATAGAAGAATGATGCAGTAATCAATAACAAGAAGATACAGGACACAGCAGAGACAAGCAAATCCTGGGTTCCCTTGGACTGGTAGAAATGGTGTTTTGCGAGCAATTATAGCAACTGAATGCTGTTATGTGTAGAGGTCTGTAAAAGGGCACAAGGATGTAACTAAAACAAAGTACTACATTTTGAACAATTGTTTTGGAATTGGGGCTAAGAGTTCTTGCCTTCAAGCAACATTTAGAAGAAGAATCAATTTTAATTGAATTCAGCCATCAGTAATGACCTTACTTAATGGTTTCAGGACACAAATGTATGTCACTGCAGTCTCACCAAAGACGTTGCTATTTTCGCTATGGTCCTCTTTTTAATAGAAGACAAATTAAGATTTGCAGGCACTCCTATGTGAATCATGCCAGTGAAACTATTTTTTTTTCTGCAAACTCTACACCCTACACACTTCTGATTGTGTGCCTTGGGTTTCTATGAAAGTGGTGTTAATGTAAGCTTTCTTAGTGTTTTGGCTCTTTACAGAAGAATAAAAAACAACACAAGACAGCAATGTTAAGGCATCCTTATGCTTACAAATGTAAATATAGCAAGAGTAATTTGACAGAAGCCCAAGCAAAAAAAGTATATATATATATATTATATAGAAATATCAAATCTGTACTGCATGGTGTGTGTTATATTAAAGGATTTCCATTGTCACACCATGTCTATACCTTTGGGAATTCATACTAAACACCTTTTACAATGAGTTTTTCTTTGTCCTACTTTTACATAAAAAATAATATTACTGTGATGGTAACCATAGCACCAGTACAGTATGTCACATATGTTTTCTGCTTAAAGTTGGATTTTCTGTTTAGTTTAAACCAAGGCTTTCCTATTTTAAATTCTACAGGAGGTATTGACCAAACTTTTTGATGTAAAGGTTGCCTTTAAGCTCAGAGAGGTCAGACAGACTTCTGACTGAGATACCTAATGTTTTTTGAAAAACTCGTGAACCTGCAGTACTTAAGTGCAAGTGAAAGAGCACAAGAGGCAGACCAATATAAATGATATCATCAATATTTTAAATAAATATATACTGGTCCTTCAACCATAGTGTGTACCACTATACAGTACATATATTAAATCATTAAGAGCAATTCACTTATAAATATGCAGCATATCTATAATATAGCTATCAGTTCCATTGGCAGCCCTACAATTTACTTTATACTTGTCTCAGTCAAGAATTTTCAGTAAAGGTACATAAATCTGAACTATTGTTCAAATAATCCCCAAAACTGATAGCCCCAATTCATTTTGGTTTGCACATGTCTATGTACTGTATAAGTAAAAAGGCATCATATAACATCTTTCAAAGCTTCTTCCAAAGGACATCATCAATGCAACTCTTATACTGGTATGCAGGTTGCACATATCCAAGTGCATTTTGCTTATATCACATAGCTTTGTCTCTCTTAATATCATTTTATAGCATATAGCAGAAACAATGATTTCCATTGGTTGTAATTTACCACTGATGTGAGATATTGGCAATGGTCAGTGGTCGGAGTCTAAGGTTGGGGATGTACAAATATGACACAATAAGATGCCCCCTAGACTCATTCTTCCATAAATACCATCAGCATCCATAAATCATCATTTAATGATTGCCATCAGTCACATAGCTATACTTTATATAACTAACTAACACTGACTGTATCAGTTCCATATACAAATGCATTCATCTTTATGAATATAGGACATTGCCTTAATGTGTGCCAATTGGCTTAGAATGTTTTAGAAAGATTTTTTCTTAAAGGAGAACTAAAGCCTAACTAAAGACGTAGGATAATTTTGTACATTATGTTTTGGGATTCTGTATCAGCCCAACGCAATCACAACCCTTTAGCAGAGAAGATCTGTGTCTCCAAAGATGCCCCAGTAGTTCCCCATCTTCTTTTCTGCTGATTCACTGCACATGCTCTGTGCTGCTGTCACTTACTGAGCTTAGGGACCCACTCACAATGTACTGAATATATATATATATATATATATATCCATATTCGTCTGGGTGGCACACTGTATCACATCGATTACCCGGGTGCACGGTAAAAATTCATACACTGTTCAAATGACCAGCAACTCCAGGGGTTTCAGTGAAAAAAGTTTTGTATTTAGATAAGTGCAGTTACAGCCAACGTGACGTTTCGGTCCACTCAGGACCTTTCTTAAGGCAACTCCACCCTACACCCATAGGGGTATAAGTAGCCAATAGTTTTTCACTGAAACCCCTGGAGTTGCTGGTCATTTGAACAGTATATATATATATATATATATATATATATATATATATATATTCAGCACAGAAAGCAGTTTAAGTAGCATCAGAATTTAATTATCAGCCCTGTAGCATCATCTTATATTATAGGCCAACCTCATTTTCTGCTTGGTAATTTGCACCGACCCCTAAGCTTAGCTTCTCAACAGCTGCTCAGAGACCATTGAGCATGCGAGTGTCGCAGACACTTTCCAAGATGGTGACCCCCTGTGACAAGTTTGAAGTTCTGAATCATTGCTGCTATTGCCAATCTGAAACTTTAGGCTGGTGCGATAAGCTCAATATATAACATAAGAAATTTGATCCACATTAATTTTTAGGGTTTAGTTCTCCTTTAAATTATTACTATAAAACAAGGTATTATGGTGGAACTGATCTATTTTACAAAATATTTTTTTACAGCAATTTATAGTGTTTGTGTTTTAGCATCACCTGTTCCTATGAGTTAATGGGCAAAGAACCTGTATAAAGTAGATTCGGTCAGGAAACAACCTGTAGCTTTAGGTGCTAGATACTCCAATGTTTAGCATTCTGTAGGCCAGAAGTAGATGATTGGTAGCCAGATCTCCTAGTTTCCTTAATAATGTAAGAAATAAAGAATGTTCTCATAAATGGAAGAACAGATATGAATGTGAAGACGATCAACTTAACTGTAAGAGAATACATCCAAAAAGTTTAAAGCTGCTAAATTATGCAATGTATAGAGCTAGAGGTTCATTATTTTATTACATACATCATATACTATGGGGCAGATTTATCAAAGGTCGAGATGAAGTTTCAAAGTGAAAAACTTCACATTTTGAATTATTTTTTGTGTACTTCGACTAGGGAATAGTCATACTTCGATTCTAGTTTGAAAAAACGTAGAAATTCGAAGGTTGAATTTTTTTGAAGTACTGTCTCTTTAAAACTTCGACTTCGACCATTCGCCACCTAAATGCTGCCGAAGTGCTGTTTTAGCCTATGGGGGACCTCATACAACCTGTATGGAGGCAATTGGGGGAGTTTGGGAGATCGAAGGTCGAAGTTAAAAAAACTTCGAATCGAAGTACGATCGTACAATTCGAAGTAGGCTGAATTCGGCCCACTTCAACCCCAAAAAAACTTTGATATCCATTCGATTGGTCTTTTTGAATTCGAAGTTCGACCGTAGACCTTGTATGTATATGTATGTATACTGCAATATTCATCTAGTTAGGCACACAGGATATACATTTACAAGAAAGTACTTCATAGTGAAGTTTCCATATAAACATACAGCATCAGTACTTAATAGTGATGGGTGAATACATTTGTCTAGCATGAATTTGCAGCGAGTTCCAGCGTTTCGCCACCGGCAGATAAATTTGCGAAAATACGCCGGTAAGAATTCGCCGGCGGCAATTTACGTTTTTTTCGTAAAAAATGTTCGAATTGCTTGATTTTTTTCGTGAAAACGTTTGAAGTGCTCTGTTTTTTTTGTGAAAACATTCAAATTGCTAGATTTTTTCGTGAAAACTTTCGAATTTCACAATTTTTTCATGAAAATGGTAGAATTTCACAATTTTTTCGGGAGCTTTTCCGATTTTTCGCAAATTTTGTGGGAAATGCGCAAATTTTTTGCCAAACGGGAGAGATTTGCCCATCATTAGTAATTAAACAATCAATGCATTGTATTTGCTCCTATAAAATAACAGCAAAATGTATAACAAATGCTTACTGTAGTTTAAATTAGCATTAAAGTGAGTGGACATTTATTTTGTGCTGACTTTTTTGTCTCTGCAACATTTTTGTCCTAATGCATTGGGTGTTATTTCTTATATGTGACTTTTTTGTCTCTGCAACAATTTTGTCTTGGTGACTTTTTTGTTGTGGCAAAATTTTTTGCATCAGATTTTTGCAGCAGTTTCACAAAAAAAATTGCAGATGGCAAAGTGTGGAAAAAAATTCACTCATCACTAGTTATAGGTTACTGCTCTTGGTCAAACTAAATGTCTTTTATTACATATGGGGGGAAGTTTGCCCATGCTAATATATATCTTCAGGTATAGATTGTATAGGTATTTCCCAATTATTCGCCCATGCATCCATACAAAATCTCTCCAGTTCAGTTAAATTTGATGGCTGCCAAGCATGGACAGCCTGCTTCAAATCATCCCATAGATGTTCCATGATATTCAAGTCAGGGGACTGTGATGGCCATTCTACAATATTGTACTTCTCCCTCTGCATAAATGCCTTTGTAGATTTCCAAGTGTGTTTAGGGTCATTTTCTTGTTGGAATATCCAACCCCTGCGTAACTTCAACTTTGTGACTGATGCTTGAACATTATCATGAAGAATTTGTTGATATTGAGTTGAATTCATCTGACCCTCGACTTTAACAAGGGCCCCAGTCCCTGAACAAACCACACAGCCCCACATCATGCTGGAACCTCCACCAAATTTGACAGTAGGTAGTGGGTTTCTTTCTTGGAATGCGTTGTTCTTCTTCCGCCTAAATTTTTAACTAAATTCTTGTCTCATCAATCCAAAGCACTTTGTTCCAAAATGACTGTGGCTTGTCTAAATGAGTTTTTGCATACAACAAGCGACTCTGTGGCGTGAGTGCTGAAAGGGCTTCTTTCTCATCACCCTGACATTCAGATGTTCTCTATGCAAATTGCTCTGAAATGTAGAACGATGTACAGATACACCATCTGCAGCAAGATGTTCTTGCAGGTCTTTGAAACTGCATATGAGGGCAAGGTTGCTTTGTGCTTATTTAAGCAATCCTGAATCTTTTCTTTTTGTTTCTTGTGGAGGTTCACTATAACTATACAGTCATATGAAAAAGTTTGGGAACCCCTCTTAATGCTTTGGAGTTTTGTTTGTCATTGGCTGAGCTTTTAAAGTAGCAACTTCCTTTTAATATATAACATGCTTTATGGAAACAGTAGTATTTCAGCAGTGACATAACGTTTATTGGATTAACAAAAAATATACAATATGCATCATAACAAAATTAGACAGGTGCATAAATTTGGGAACCCCAACAGAGATATTACATCAATACTTAGTTAATCCTCCTTTTGCAAATTTAACAGCCTCTAGACACCTCCTATAGCCTTTGACGAGTGGCTGTATTCTGGGTGGTGGTATTTTTGACCATTCATCCATACAAAATCTCTCCAGTTCAGTTAAATTTGATGGCTGCCGAGCATGGACAGCCTGCTTCAAATCATCCCAAAGATTTTCGATGATATTCAAGTCGGGGGACTGTGACGGCCATTTCAGAAATGACTTTGTAAATTTTGAAGTGTGTTTAGGGTCATTGTCTTGTTGGAATATCCAACCCCTGCGTAACTTCAACTTTGTGATTGATGCTTGAACATTATCCTGAAGAATTTGTTGATATTGGGTTGAATTCATCCAACCCTCGACTTTAACTAGGGCCCCAGTCCCTGAACAAACCACACAGCCCCACAGCATGATGGAACCTCCACCAATTTTGACAGTAGGTAGCAGGTGTTTTTCTTGGAATGCGGTGTTCTTCTTCCGCCATGCAAAGCACTTTTTGTTATGAACAAATAACTAATTTTTTGTCTCATCAGTCCAAAGCACTTTGTTCCAAAATGACTGTGGCTTGTCTTAATGAGTTTTTGCATAAAACAAGTGACTCTGGTAGTGGCGTGAGTGCTGAAAGGGCTTCTTTCTTATTACCCTGCCATACAGATGTTCTTTGTGCAAATTGAGCTGAATTGTAGAATGATATACACCATCTGCTGCAAGGTCTTTGGAGGTGATCTTTGGGTTGTCTGTAACCATTCTCACAATCCTCCGCATATGCAACTCCTGAATTTTTCTTGGCCTGCCAGACCTGGGTTTTACAGCAACTGTGCCTGTGGCCTTCCATTGACAGATTAAATTCCTTACAGTTGAAACTGACAGTTTAAACCTCTGAGATCTTTTGTAGCCTTCCCCTAAACCATGATATTGAACAATCTTTGCTTTCAGATCTTTTGAGAGTTGTTTTGAGGATCCCATGCTGTCACTCTGCAGAGGAGAGTCAAACAGAAGCACAACTTGCAATTGGCCACCTTAAATACATTTTCTCATGATTGGACAAATCTGCCTATGAAATTCAAGGCTTAATGAGCTAATCCAAACAATTTGGTGTTGCCAGTAATCAGTATTGAGCAGTTACATGCATTCAAAATTACAAAATTACAAGAGTACCCAAATTTTTGCACAGCCAGTTTTTCACATTTGATTTAATATCATACAACTGAATACTGCTTCACTAAAAATCTTTGTTCAGAAAACACCCCAGTACTCTGGGAAAATGAAAGACATACCACTGTTATCATTTTTGTTGAAAGTGGAGTAAATTATTATGCAGACTGAGTGGAGTTCCCAAATATATTTCATACGACTGTTTATGAACATTATGGCAAAAATACAGTCAAATGCTTACCAACTGGCAGTTCTTTTCTTGTCATACTCAAATATGTCTCAAGTAAATATTGACAATCTTGTTGACTTTGTTTCTGGCGAATAAGCATATAAACTTTTGTTCTAGCAAATATACAAATATAAAGACATTCAATTCAATCTGTTATACTTGCTATAAAATGAGATGTTTCCATTTGCCATTGATTGTGCAGTATTGTGAACTACTGTGCAAGCACTGACATTGACACCTAAAAGAAATCTGTGAATGTTGTCAAATAATACTGTCATAAATGGCACAGGTTCTGCTATGTGCCACATTAAAGATCACTGAATGATTATGTCGTTATGTGTGATTAAGATTAAGGTAAGTGATGTTTTCCTTTTGCTTTAACTTCCTTGACACCTGATAATAAACAAGTGATTATGCTATATCTATCCTATCATCTATCTATCTATCTATCTATCTATCTATCTATCTATCTATCTATCTATCTATCTATCTATCATCTATCTATTATCTATCTATCTATCTATCTATCTATCTATCTATCTATCTATCTATCTATCTATCTATCTATTTATTTTTAACAGTGCTACTGTAGGTTATACCTTGTCAGATCATTTAGGCTAGCCATCTTTTATCTGTTGTCTAAACAAAGCCCTGCCTGGTAAACTGAGTTTAATGAAGCATATGAACAGTGTTTTTAAAATTATGAGGTGGGCCATGGAGGGGCTTGAAACAATGGTGGCGGGGGGGGGGGTGGGGGTTGACTCACTACTATTCTAGAAATAGTGCTGACTAAGCAGCAATAATGTGTACATGTATTTTTTGGCATTTTATACTATATTTGTTTATATTAATTGCCATGTAATGCTATGGTCAGAGCAATCATCCAATGAGCCGGTAGCATAAAGTCATCTGTTTAAAAACATCTAATTAGTTGCCAAATGTTGACAAACTTTAAACCGTCAATTATATTACCCCCCAGAAGGCTCTTCCATAGCATTAAAGTGACAGTAGCATAAAAATTACGTCAAGAATGTAGGCAGATACAATAAAATGAAATACATCTACAGACAAAATTCACCCCTACATTAAAAATAATATATAACTAATTACAACTTATAGCTAATAGATACACTCACAGAATCATGCAAACACCACTCCTCATTAAGGCCAACAAAAGATAAAGAATTTTATCTTCTGATCAAAAATCTTTCACTGTGTAGGAGTAAATGCAGTATCTCTTTATAATATCCTCTCAAGAGAGAATTTGCAATTTCCAGTTCAAGCCATTCAATTCTTAGAAATGCAGTCATTATCTTCTTCTTGATCAAATCACACTCAGTGATGTTATTTTTATGCTCCTTTATCCTCCTCACTTGCCTTTATGTCCAACTGACATGGACCTTGCTACAGGGACATGTAAATGCAAAGACAACAAATTATATTTTTCAGCCATTAGTAAATATATCCAAACATGTACAGAATGTACATTTAAATATACATCAGACAAAATGTCTTTCAAGCATTCATAATGCGGAAACTGACACTAATGATGTTTATACAGCCAAATAAATGGTGGACATTTATATAAGTGATTATGTCATTAGATGCACAGAGGGTGAGAAGTGGAATGCTATGGAAATTACAGATAAGCATTGGGTGTTTTGAGGAACCTACCAGGAAAATATGATGATGGGTATCACATCACTGAGAACACCATTGTAATGTATGCATCATATCAAACCAGCATACAGGCTACGTTCAAACCAAAAAGGAAACAATATGCAAGACTGATGCATTAGTAGGGATTGGTTAGAGATACTCAATTTTTCCCTCAATCAGAATTTGTACAAATTAGAGGAGAGGTATCCCTTTACTTCTGAAAATATAGACAGATGTCTTTCCACTGAGTATTTTAAGAACAATGGGAGCTGCATTGCAAACAATATTTTTCTTGGATGTGCATTGTTTTATTTTCAAAATCCATTACTGATTTTTATATTCCTGTGAGATTGAAGCAGGTCTATCTGCTCCGCTTCACTATTTTTCTTTCATCCTCTCTATTTCACTCTACCCCTATCAACAAGCTCTTTAAATAATCCCTCTAGTCTGTTACCTAATTCTTATTCTAAGCATGGAATCACCATAACCTTATTCATAAAGTGGATGAAAGCACAATGCTCAATGATGGTTGTAAACACTGGTTACTCAACCAAATTATAGCCATTTTGCTGGACTGCAAATCAACATATTATGAATGATTTAAAGGACAAGGAAAGGTTAAAATAAAGTATTTTGCTCCGCATAGCATTGTCAAACTAAGTTCAAAGCACTTACTGTTTTCTTTAAATTTGCTTCCATTCTCTTTGAATGCTCCAGTGTTCAAAGGCTCCCCGTAGCTCTACAGTGACATTACTGCATTACTACCCTTACACACCCCCACTGTTCAATAGTCTCCTTATAATAGAATCTTTTCCTCTTTCATTATAGCCATGCGGGGTTAAGTAAAAGCACATGCGCAATAGCTGAAACATGCCAGGAAAAGCTCACACAGATGTCAGAGATAGAAGGGTGATTTACACAAGTCAAAATGCCTTAACAGAAAAAAAAAAAAAAACCTAGCGATTCCCTACACTATAAGGAGAATTAACATTCTATCAAACAAGGATAAATATGCTTTAGTTCTCCTTTAAGCTGAAAGCTATAGTCCAGCAAGAGCTAGGTTGTATGCTAAATGCAATATTACACAATAAAACTTTTCTCCAAATCTCAAAAGCCCCAATCAGTGCAGAGTCCTCCAATGAAAATCCGACATGATGTATACATCTGGCTTCACATTCTCTGTTCCTATAATTGGAGCTGAAAACATTAAATATATATTTTTAGCAATGATTGTCATTGATGTCCAAATGTTTATGGCAAAATATAGTGTAATTTGTCAATCCAAATCTGCACAGTAATGTTAAAATTTCAGAAAAACTGTTACATTAAGTTTTCCCAAAACTCTGGAAAAAAACACCAAGGTCCTGGTCTAGGCTCAAACTTTTGCGTTTTGCTTCGGGAAGAGCCCTCCTCCACTTGGATGCTGCCATGTCTTAATGGGAGAGAACCAAGGAGAAAGTTCTGGGCAGACAAGGGAACTGTAATGTAAGACAGGAAGGACAGGGAACAGGATGCGTAGTGGAGGAACAGGCCAAGGTCAATACTAATCAAGCAGTACTGTACAAAATCAGGAGCCAGAGGTGTAGTCAAAGTCACAGGCTGAGGTCAAAACCAATCATTAATGTCGTACAAAGTCAGGATCCGGAAGAATGGTCTACAACAGGGAAAGGTCGGTGCAGGTAGCGGACAAGCAGAGGTCAGGGACAGTCATGGGTCAAGAACTTGGTTGAGGCCCCTTTAAATATTTGAATTTAATTGTGCACAGCACAGAGTATTAAAAGGACGTGCACATTTTGATGCACCTGCCCCACCACCCCACTAGATCACCAGCTACTGTTACAAAAGCTTGATGACTGATGTTGCAGGATTCTCACTGGTGAATATTTATGCATCAATAATAAGGTTTGGCCTTTGCATTTGAATAGAGAATTTGTAAACATTGAGGATTTATATCATTCTAAAATTGTTAGGGATGAGTTTTACTTCCACATATTGATCAGGTGTATATATGGTTACAATGCCATATTGATATATTATCCAGAACAGAAAAGTTGGATGGTGAAAAAAATATATTTATTTAGCCTACTGACATATGACATAAGGCAACTTTTCAAGCATAAGCAGGTCTTTTTCCAATACAGGATAAAATGCCATAGATCACTGATGACATAGAACAGTCTATTGCTCATAATAAAGAAAGCACAAAACAGCCATAAAGAACAGAATACTTTTTATATCAAGGAGAACTAAACCCTAAAAATTAATATGGCTAGAAATGCCATATTTTATATTCTGAACTTACTGCACCAGCCTAAAGTTTCAGCAATGATACAGGTCTTTAAACTTGTCACAGGGGTTCACCATCTTGGAAAGTGTCTATGATGCTCACATGCTCAGTGGGCTCTGAGCAGCTGTTGAGAAGCTAAATTTAGGGATTGTTGTAAAGTAACAGGCAGAAAATTAAGTTGGTCTGTAATATAAGCTGATGTTAAAAGGATATGTAAGGACCCATAGGGTTAAGTTCCCCTATGGTCCAAAAATCTCTGCATGATTGGAAATCCTCTGCTGTGGCCAGCTAAGTGTTGGACTTAAACTGGATCTGGGAGGGGGAGTGACTCCATTGTCCCATGTACAGTGAGCCCTGGCGGATTCCAGATTTGGCCAAAAGGTTTTGCATAAGGAGTATAAAAAGCTGAGTTGCCATGTGCTCAGTGCTTTTTTCAGTTTCACTTCAGCAGGAGTGAAAAGGAATTTCAGCAAATATGTAAGGGGTCTAAGAAGTTTGAGAGGCCCTGGGGGGCTTGGGGTACAGGGCCCCAAGTCTGGTGAGCTCAACCCAGGAGGGTTTAGAATTTGGAGGCAGCGGAGAGGCTGTGACAGCAGCTGCCTCTGGATGGATGCTGATTTGAAAGGGGGCTTGTGAGGTGTTGAGTGTTGAAGATGTGCCCTGAAGAATGAAGCAAATTTGACGTGCTCAGCTACAATTATTTTGGTACCTGACCCATCTGTGTGAGTTCCTGGTGAGTTGTGCCTGAGGGAGCGTAGTGAAAGGCTCCAGTGTGTCCCCTGTTTGAGTACAGGCATTGTTCATGTGCCTGCTATGCATGAGCAACTACCCCTGTCCATCTGGAGAGGTATTTGGATAGGTAGTGCTACCTGGGGAAAGTTAAGACCGTGACTCTCTTTTTCCACCAGGAGTGCGGGACTTTTTCCTTGAGAAAGACTGTGCAAGGGTTGAATTTACCACATGGGTCCCCGGGGCAGGGATGATATAAATATTTGACTGCATTTTTATTTATTCACTTATTTAAAGTTCATTCTTGGTTTATTGCAATTAGCATGTTTCATTATTTGTTCCTAGTGGTGCCACCCGTAGGTGTATCCCCGGATCCCACTTGGTGGAGGCACTGCCATTGAGAGGAATTCCCAATACCCTTTCATTTAGCAAAGGGGATTCAGGACCTGTGTATGGTAAGAAATTGGTGATGTTCATCCTATGATACATGAAGTTAAGGGGTTAAAATAGGGTTACAGCTAATGCTAGTTGCACTGGTTTCTGTGATGCCATGTAGTAATTATTTGTATTAATTACTAATCATTCTCATAAGGTGACATTTATATTCTGTATAGTGTAAGTCTGTCCTTAAGTTCAGTAAGTGTAGGCAGCACAGAATATGCAGTGAATCAGCAGTAAAGAAGATGGGGGGCTACTGAAGCATCTTTGGAGGAACAGATGTTCATTGTTAAAGGGCTTTGTTTACCTTGAGTAGGTACAGAAGCCCAAAACATAATGTACAACATTTCTTTCTTACTTCTTTAGTTAAGCTTTACTTCTTCTTTACTTCTTCTTTAAATCTCCCCTCTATATGAGAAGGCAAAACACAATACTGTGTATTTTTCTAATCTCTGTTTGTTTCATGGTCCTACCATGAAATTTTCACCAATTGTCATAATTCATTACTCACTTCTTATTCCACCCCCATTCGATTTCTCAAAATTCCCCTTAGGCATTACATTGTCACTTTCAAGTTGTCACATTGTTAATTTCTGGAGGTCACAATTTAAATCCCTGTTTTAATTTTTCCTTTCAGTTTACACTATTACATGTTGCTGTGCAATGCTGAAAAAGTCAAGAGGCAAACTGTGCAAGAATTAAATTGTATATATATCATCACAATCAAATGACTGATGCTACCTGAAAATGTGTAATCTTGATTTAACTAACTACATTGCAGCCTGACATCTTCTAGCACAGAATAATTGATTATTAGATGGTGAGTACAGTAATAATGAGGGAGTCTAGTATCAACAGCACATGAGAAGAATATGAATAACACCAGGGGTGTAACTACAGAGGAAGCAGACCTTGTGGCTGCAGGAGGAGCCAGGAGGTATAGGGGCCACTTAAGGTTCTAATTAATGAGAAATGTCAGCATATATTGGTAAAACAGGACAACCTCTGGATATGTTGGGAGCCCTAAAATGAATTTGCAGTGGGGCCCATTAACATTTAGTTACACCTCTTAATAAAACTATTAATACTGTATTTTTGCCAACATGGGTTTATGTGCAACAGATCTTGCCAGACAGTGTATGTGAATAACTTTCTAATAACTTTGCTAAAGCATTATTACAGTACCACACAGAAGGATACTGCCTATATTAAAGTCAAAATATAAAATCCCATTCCCAATCTTCTGCGCTTCAGTTTCTGCTCTAACTCCCCCTGCACAGATTTCAGCCTAAACAGATCTTTGCAGCAAATTCACAGAAGGGTGCATTTTCATCCTGCGAAGGCTTCGCCGCACTCCTCGCCATTTCGCCAAGAGCAGATTCACTACCACTACGCTAATTCACTAAAATACGAAGTTGCGTCTGGGCAGCCAAGCACTTGCATTAATTTGTCAGCGAAAGCATTTCATAGCAAACTTTTGCTATCATTCGTTTCTGCCTAGCGAAACTTCGTTAGTACACTTACGCTTAGGTCAATTTGAATAGGTTGTGTACATGTAGGTCATATATGTATATGTATTTGTTAAAGATGTTGGTGCAAATGCTTGAAGTGGCCACTTATTATTACAAAAGTCCAAAGAAGCAAAATAAAGTCAAAATAGATTTTGCCCTGGATATGAGCCCCCCCTAAAACAAATGTGGCATGCCCCTCAAATGGTAAGGTAAAAATAATGTTTAAATAGAACATTTTAATAGTTACACCTTTTAAAGACAATCCCACTTTAAAATATGAAAAAACGTCAGCATTTTTTAAAAATTTTTAAATGTGGAAGGGAAGATTTCCAGATGACCTAGGTACTGTACATATGGCAAGTCAGGGGTCAGTTTTAAAAGACCATCGTTTGATCCATTGATCCTGCTGCCACCTATGGATCCAAAAAAATGGAGTATTCAGCATATTTTTGTTGTTATTGCTCTTTAGTCATTTAGACTATAAATTAAATTAATCACATAAAAAAGCCATACTTAAACTCAAAAAAAGAGGTCAAGGACCTGTGCTTTTGCTGTAATTATAGCCCTGCCTAGTATGACAGTGCAGTATTCATGGGGTGGGAGAAGCATGTCATCCTCCAATTGGTTTCTCTATTTAGCCTACAATGTCTGGTCAACCTGTATGGCTACATTACGGGGGTGATTTTTCAAGGTTTGAATTAGAATTTTTGCCACTATTCAAATTTTGAATAAAAAAAAAACTGGAATGCAAAAATCAGCATATAAAAGCTGTCAAGTTCATCTAGAAGTCAACGGGAGTTGTCATAGGCAAAATTCAAACTGTTTTTTAATTCAAGTTTTTGAGTTTTATTTTGAGTTTTAACCATATTCTAGAAGTAATGTTTTACTTAGATGAGGCACCAAAGTTGATTATTCAGCCTGGCTTAAAAAAGACAATAACCCTTGTTTTAAAGGAAGCACAGGAATGGTATCTGTTGCATGTTACAACACATTTTTGAAGATTATTAGAAAACAAATTTGTGAAGGTTGAAATAGAAGTATTAAAGGCATTGGACCTGTAATTCATAATGCTTGGGATCTGCATATTTCCACATATTGGAACTTTCTGTACTTGGATCTTCATACCTTCGCTCTACTAGAACTCTGCAGATAAAAAAAAGGAAATCATTTTTAAACAATTTGCATTATTTGAACAAAATGTAGTCTATAGGAGACTGCCTTTCCATAATTCATAGATTTCCAGATAACATGTTTTCTGGATAAGAGCTCCCACACCATTATACGTTTTCTTGTGATAAGAGTAATTAACTATAAATGGCTTCCCACTATTGTATTTTTAGCTATTTCAATTCATGGGGACAATATTTTCTGTAGAATAATACTCGTTTAATAATATATGGTCTTGAAAAATGTTTCTCATCAATTTTACCCTTTTTATTTAAATTGCATGTGCACACAATATTATATTCTATGTGATAAATATATCCATTAGCAACAGTATAAAATTAAATAATTTTTTTCCATTTTATTATCTAGATACAGTTTTAACCACAGTACTTAAAGTGTAAGGCTTTAAAACAAATTCTATGGCTTATGCTGCACCAGACTTTATAGCTTCATGACCAGGCCTTGCAAAAGGAATAACATAATTTTGACTCAGACACTTTTTGGGAAGAGAAGCTGCTGAATAATTTAAATAAATACTCACAGAGCTGGTCCATGCAATGAATTAATCATTGGATGTTCATGCACAGAGTAATTGCTTTAAAATCTGTTCTTTGCCAGCAAGCCTTTAACTTCATTTTTACTAGAAACGAGCCAAGGAAAGGAAACAAAGACAGATCAAAATATGTCAGCTTCAGTATTACCAAAATGGAAATGATTAGCTACAAAGAACTATAATTCATTTGATTGTTTCATACATTGTACAATCAATACAATTTATTTAGCAATTCAAAGAATAACAGTTTGCAATATGAACATTCATTGCAGAATATATTATAGAAGAACAATATGTGCAAGTCATTTCAAACTTGCATTTTTATACTGACAAATATTTAAATATTAAAAGTCTACTGATTTTTTTATTCACCAGAAATAACAACATACTCTAAAATTCTCTGTGCCTTACAACATAAATAAGGCTACTTTAACTTATACTAGGCAAATCAGGACAGCCAACCCTTTCATCATGACCCTTTATTTATTTATGTAGCAAAAGCAAGTTACACAGCACTTTACAGTAATTTATAACTATATATATATATATATATCAGTTTGTTGGACCGGCACTCACCTTCGATCGATCAAGTCCCTGGTGCTTCTTCAGGAAATAGCATAAAAATATAGTTAAGAGCACTCACGGGTATTGTGAAAAAGGCTTTTATTGGAGTATTACAATCTACCCCACATCAACGCGTTTCGGTTCTCTCTGAACCGCTCTCCTTTGCTTAATAAGACATTAGTTGTTGCGGGGGTGCTGTGCTCAATTGGAAAATGTAGAAAATACTGCTGTTGCACGCACTCCTGCAGAAATCGCTGTTTATTAATCATAAAGCATTACAATACATCAACGTTTCGGTCCATGGTCTAGGACCTTTCTCAAGATGTTTAACCATATAAAAAAATTATTACAAAGATACAGAATTTAAAACCATTGTTGCTCCTCCCCTAGTGTGACCTCATTTCCCCACCTGTCAAGGTAATACACCTCAGCAGGATTAAAGGGAAAGTGAAGCAACCTCAAAATATCAAAAAATGCTTGCATAGGTTAAGTTTAAACATATAGATATTCACATCACACATATTATGAAAGATCCTGTGATTAGCGTCTATCAAGGAAGCAATTGAACGAACAATATTCGTTCAAACCCTCTGGTGTCAATGTCCCCAATTTTTTTATCCAGAATGTTTTGCGCTGTAATAATAAACGTGACCGATCGCCACCTCGTTTGGGCATAGGAATGTGGTCAATTGCAATATATTTAAAGGTAGGTAACCTATGTCCCATCTCCAAAAAATGCTTTGCCACCGGTTTGGTGGTTTTCTGATCACAGAAAGCAGTATTGATGGCTGATCTATGGCCATCCATCCGTAGTCTGAGAATTAGGTCTGTCTTGCCGACATATGAAAGCCCACAAGGGCACGTAATTAAATAAATAACGTGTGTTGTGGTGCAAGTAATATGTTGTCTTATATTAAACCTGTGTCCAGTATGTGGATGGACAAATGTTGTGCCTGGTGTCATATGGCGGCAAGACAGACACGAGGGACACTTAAAGCATCCGACTTTATTGGCCGGAAACCACATCGGGGACAAATTTGTTGGAGTGTAGCTTTTCACTGGATCGCTCTTAACTAGCAAATCTCTAAGATTTTGGCCCCTTCTATAACCAACAATTGGTGGCTCTGGGCATAGTTTGCCAATAGTTTCATCTGCTTTAATAATACGTCAATTGTTGCGAATAGCGTGACCAATAAAGGGAGCCAGAGTGTTGTAACAAGTTGAAAAAAATGAAAGGATTATTATTTTTTTGAGTAGTAAGTCCTATATCAACTTCATGTCTAGCCTTTAAAAGGGCCTTATCAAGATCTTTGCCAGAATATCCACGTTGTATAAACCTGTCTTTCATTTGCAACAATTGGGTCTCACTTGTAGTTGATTCCAAATTGTTGCGTAATACTCGTAAAAATTGTGAAAAAGGCAAAGATCGTTTTAAGGCAGGTGCATGACAACTTCTGGCGTGTAATAGTGTATTTCTGTCTGTGGTCTTACGATAGAGAGAAAAGTTAATGGTCGGTACATTCAACTTTAAATGGATATCTAGAAACTCTAGTTCAGTACCACATTTGGCCGTAAATTTAATAGTCTCATGACATGTATTTAATGTTTCCACCATCGACAAAGAACTGTGTGTGTCACCTCTCCAAATAATGATGATGTCATCGATAAAACGTCTATAAAGCAAGATGTTATTGCCATATTTAGGTAAAATATTAATTGATTCAAATTGATGCATGAAGAGGTTGGCATAGGAGGGCGCCATTGGGGCCCCCATCGCCGTCCCCGAAAAACTGCTTTCAAAGCGGAAATAATTCAAACTCAAACATAAATTTGAAAGTTCAATGATGAATTTTATAGGTGGACCAATGAAGTCAGTCTTTTCCAACAATGACCTTTCTCCTGCTTGTAAACCCTCTAAGTGGGGGATGCTTGTGTATAAACTGACAACATCAACAGTTGCTAATATTAACGGTTCATCTATAGGTAAATTGAGATTTTTAATACTAGTTAGGAAATCAGGAGAATCACGTATATATACGATTTTATAGAAGTAACAACTGGTTGCAATAGCTTATCAATATAGACACCCATAGGATGTAATAAGCTGTCCCTCGCATATATATATATATATATATATATATATATATATATATATATATATATATATAATTTAACAAACCAGGGTTACGGATCTAAATGGAAACATAGGTCCCTGCTCCAAACAGTTTCTATAATGAAGTACATTCCACGTTAAGCAAGTTTTATAGAGGTGCTATTGGAGTAACACTACAAAACATAATATAAATGAGTAATGGAAAATAACTATAGTGTAAACACTGGCATCCTGTTGATGAATCTCTATTGTGCCTGGCTCAGTTATATAAATTATGCAAACCCCCATATGTAATAAAAAAGTTTGCCCAGGGCCGGTAACCCAAAGTACCCAGTAAGATGTTTACTTTTAAACAGGTGACCAGTAAATTTTACCTGCTGATTGGTTGTTATGGGTTGTTATGTTATTTGCTTGTGGGCAAACTTAGTGCCATTTATTACATATGAGGAATAGAGCCTCATTCATAATTGTGGGCACAAAGAGTGTGCAAGGTTCAGATGTTAAAAAGGGAGTCAAGCCCAAGGGGGTGCCAAATATAATTGCTTTCTGGATACCATGGGCTGGTGCTTCTGTTGGCTCAAAGTATTTCCGTAGAAGATAATTCAGTGTGATCTTCCTTTCTCTTTTGTCTCCTTTTCTCTGGGTTTCGGCAGGTGCATGCAAAGCTGGCTTTTTTGCATCTAAATTCTTTCACTCTACTGTGCATGTGCCTGCCTGGATCATAATGTAAAGAAGACAGAATAAGACAAAGAAAATGAAAATGGGGATGTTCTACAGAAATACCCCAAGCTGGTGCAGTTTTTAGTGAACAGGAGCACCAGTCTGGGGTATCAGGAGTATCATGTAAGGGATAAACATTTTTGCCCCCCCCCCCAATAATTATACCTTTTGTTCACCTTCACACTAAACCCAACCATATAGCCCCTAGTTAGAAGGTGACTACAAACCTATTTACAGAGAATTCTACTGACCAAAAATGTAATTATTGATACAAGTAAATTAACCAATGAGAATGATGCTTACCAACTCTATAATTTTGCTGTTATTGATTATTTTGTCATTTTGATTAGTTTTGTCATACACTTAGTAAACAGAAAAGTACAATGGAAGTGCAACTAATCGGACCAAATTAGCTACAACCACATGAATATAACTGATAACGAATAACATACAAAAATAGGGACCAGGGAATGTGCAGTGATTAATTCCCTCTCTTTTGTATGCTTCATTATGTTACATTGCATTCAGACATGGGGAGGAAGGACATACTTATTCAATGCTAACATAACTGTGTTTAAAGTTTCCAACTCCATTTACAGGAGCATAGAACATTAAGACAGATTTAGGCAGATCAGGTAGGAGTCTAACTGAGGCTTAGCTTGCATTTTAAAACAGCAGCGGGCCCTGAAGAGGTGGGAAAAAGTTTTATTATCCAATATTGGTTTAAGAATAGAGTCATATGAAATGTGGGATGAGGCACTGGACAGAGTCCTTCAACTAACCAAGTCAGCCAGGTACAGCTATATCCAGATTAAGTCCACCCATAGAGTGTATCTGACCCCACAGTGGGGGTCCAAAATAATCAGGTGTCTCTGGTTAGTGCCCTAAGTCTCTGAATGATGTTGGCTCCTTTTTCATGTGTTTTGGGAGTGCCTGTTTATAAGTGGTTTCTGGCGTGACATATTGGCAGACGCACAAAGAATGCTTGCGTTTCCTAATAAACTTTCACTAGGTTTGTGCCTATTGGGTATAACTGGTGAACTGAATATGTCTTATCAGAAGAAACTATATTACTTTAAGCTGTTTTTTTTATTATGCCAAAAAACCTGGAAGACAATCACTCCACCCTTGCTGGTCGTTCTGGTAGAAGCAGAACTACTCCCTCCGTAAGCAAAGACTAGTATATCTCACCAGATGATTTATAAATAAGTTTGAATCCTTCTGGAAATCCTGGCTTAGACACCTAGAAATGGACTAGACCATATAAGACTTTGTCCAAGTAATTGAAACACCCCTCCTCATCCAGGCTCCCTCTTTTGTATCTCTCTGCCCTCACCTCTTTGTCTACTTGCTTTCTCTTTCTCTCTTACAGTTTGTTATATTTCAGCGTTATTTATTAAAGTTCAATTCTTGACAATGGGACTCCTCAATTGACCCTTCTCCTTCAGCCATCCCATTGAACTCCTTAGTTACACACAGTAATGAAACATAAGGAGCCAGAAATGGTGAAAATGGCCACAGCATTTATTAACATTTAATCAAATAAATAGGACCTTGCCAGCCTCACCCCAAGGCAATATTCAAAGCCAGAATTCCATAAGGGGTCGCTACTATGCTCTGCCGCTCCTCACTTGAGATCAGCACTATGTCATTATATCCACCACTGAGTATTAGGCTGCCTCTACCTACAGAGAGGATGGCCCCAAACTCTGCTACAAGCAGGAGCTGCATCTCCCACCATGAGCGAAGTTCAGCAGCCCTGCTGTCGGTCCGGAATCTGCAGTGTGTCAATGATAGGAAATCGAAGCAGGCTATCACCTAGCACAAGCAGTAGTAGCGTCTGTTTCAATCAACCCACTGTGCAGTCACAGGAGAGAACCTCCTTTCTCCCTCTTCTAAATTTAACTGTGCAGTACTCTGGCAAGGTCCTACCTCCAAAACGAGTCCAACTGGAAACCTTCAGTTGGGTTCGTCCCCACCATAACTTTATAACTATTGGTTATTAGTTAATAAAACATACAAAAATAATGAAAACTAAATATTCACAAGATATCCAAGCATTTTCTTTGTATCACACATTCTGTACCACAGGATGGAATAAAATAAGCCATTAACCTTATGGGTGACATTGGTCACCCACCAATGTCCATTTTCTAGCTCATATTTAATACCATGTAAAGAACAATTATTTACTCAAGGTAAAGCTCATATATTCGTAAAAAGGCTCCAGTTGTATGGCTTATATTGAAAAAGACATTCAATACAAAACTCTGGTTCTTTTCTCCTCAATGAAGTTTCCTTTTCTTACATATGAATGTAAGCAGAATATCTTATTGACAAATTTTGACCTGAAAGTTCAGCCATACCTGCTTCCAATAATGCTGTGTCAAAGACATAATAAACAGATGCGTTTGAACAACAAATCTGTGTCTGGTTTAATCAAGAGCAAATAATCGTCTTAAAGTCAGCTAATTATTTAGCTAATTATTTTTGCTCATTGCTTTGCTATTGTATGTTGCTATGGTGTAAATGACTCTTGCAATGATGCGTTGATTTAAATAACAGAATGGAATATAAAGATAAGTAATAAAAATTAGCAATAACAATACATGTTTAGCCTTACAGAGCATTTTTAGATGACCCCCATTTGAAAGCTGGAAAAAGTCCCCTTTAAAGGGATAATTTTGTAGTATTTTGCTTTGAATAAATCAATGCTACTGGAAAGATCTTATTGAATACATAAAAGACCAATCTTCATGATGATTAGTGGGTAGTGATATCTTCAGATTATAGGAATCTGGGCAATATATGCTTGCATTTACCATTTGGAGTCTGGCCTTGAGACATCTAAGCTACAATGAAACTTGCTCTACATTTACGGGATCTACAGGGAAATGTTTGGGCTTATTTAAATTCTGTCACAGTCACTGGAGTTTGGCATTTTTATGGATTGGCATGCTAATTCCCAGTACAAAATTTCATTACACATTTTCTTTGCATCAAACTTTGTCTACAGGGGTCAAATAAGCTATACATTTAAACATTAATGAATTATAAATGCAAAAGCTTCGTTACAACTGCCACTAAATATAGATATTAAGACTTGCCCAGGAAGACTTTGATTTTTTGCTAAAAAGCAGCAATATCTCAAAATTCTCTTACAATCTAACTTGGTTGATATAAAATCCATTCCGAGTTACAATTTAATTACATAGTTAAGTTGGGTTAAGAAAAAAAAACAAAGTCCATCAAGTTCAACCCCTTCAAATAAACCCCAGTGCATCTAGACAACCGTATATATATAAACTATATGCAGGTATAAGATCCCTTATCCAGAAACCCAATATCCAGAAAGCTCCGAATTACGGAATGGCTGCCTCCCATAGACTCCATTTTATCCAAATAATCCAGATTTTTAAAAATGATTTCCTTTTCTCTGTAATAATAAAACAGTATATTGTACTTGATCTCAACTAAGATATAATTAATCCTTATTGGAAGCAACACCAGCCTATTGAGTTTGTTTCATGTTTAAATTAATTTCTAGTAGACTTAAGGCATGAAGACCCAAATTAAGGAAAGATCCGTTATCCAGAAAACACCAGGTCCCAAGCATTATGGATAACAGGTCCCATACCTGTATATTAATATCTTCACTAAGTGGTTTATTTACCATGCTGTAAATCATTGGATAAAAATATCACTGGTGCTGTTGCCTAAAGCAACCCATCATTCAATGTCAACAGTCACCTGCAAGTTAGAAAACAAAAGCAATGATTTGATTAGTTGCTATGTGCAACATCACCAACAATGTTCTTTTCCTCTAATTTAAAGGTGTGGCCTCTGGTACGGTGATCCCAACATTAACAGTCTACCCTCATAATTTAAATCTTCCATTCCCTTACCAGTTTAGTTGCATGTCTCTGCACTCAATAACTTCAATAAGTTTCTTCTTAAGGACTGGAGACCAAAACATTCCTGAGTTTTTAACTCCTATTTACTACTCTTATCAGCCACCATTCAGCAGATTAACTACAATAGATTGAAGGTCTACACTGACCCACAGCCATTAAAAATATATAAAAACCCTAATTACAAAGTTTCCATGCATTTATTTTACCTGGAATAGTCGAAAACATGTTTTTATGCACAGATAAGAACTCCAAAATCCCAGTTAAATGTCTACACAATAGTACAGCTTGCTCAGTACAGGGATCTTCCTTACTCAAACCTGCCCCTACAGAACACAGGTGCACTGAGGCAGAAAAACAAACAAACAAGTAAGATTTTTTTTTAGCTCACAGAGACTACTAATATTAAATGAAAAGCAGAGCATGCAGGCAATGCAAAAGTCCCTATGTGCAAAAGTGTTCACAGTTGTCTGAATCTCTTTTTTTAAAAAGTTTTGGAAATAAGTTTAAGACTTCTAAATTATGAAGAGAAAACTGTACAGCACACAGTTTTTGCTCCGTAGAAGGAGCCTTCGTGTATGATTTAGTAGATACAGTACATTTTTTCAATCTAAAAAACAACAGCATTTTCATATTCAGGATTCGTTTAAGAGATGTAAACAGAATTCTATGCTGGGTGACTGTGTATATGGATAACTATTCAATTAAACAGAGGTTGCATTCATTTGGCTGATACCGAATCTTCCCATTTCTTTCTATACCAACTCTTTGAAGAGCAAGATTTTTGTTTTTTTAACAGTTTCTCTATTATAGCTTTATAAATCTAGAAAACCAGTTTGGGTTTTTTGCGCTGTGAATTTTCTTGCATTTTTTACTATTTTTTCTCAAACTAAATAAAAAAATCATACTCAAAAAGTGATGAATGCCAGCGAATGATCAGGACCAAAGAAACGTGCATCCTACTTTATATTCCTGTTGACCCAGCATTTGTCATCAGAGACTGGTGACTGAGTTAACCAGTATTTTAAATGATGCAAACTTTATCCTTCAAATTAATTCATTGAGTTTTGCTGCTTTGAAGGGAGAAACAGAACATTTTGCTGTGTGGTTCCCAGATGGATTAGTAGATCTCTGGCAATCCAAATCCATTTTTTTTTCTTGTTGTTTCTTTAAAATATTAGCATGTATAAATATTCCCACAAATAGGCAGATACTACAATATATTTTGTGACATACGGCTGGCTGCTTTTGTTAACTTTTCTAACTTGCCATGTTTTTTTTCCTATCTGGATTAAGCAAAATACTCCATGGAGATCCAGGTCTCTCTTCATCAGCTTCTACAGTATATGCCATTGATTGCACAGAGATAAACAAAATAAGCCTAGCAAAGTCTAATTGCAAATAAATCCACTTTTCGTCACTGTATGCATTATCAGCACCTGAGCTCATTTTAAAAATGATCGTTGAATCAGAATAAACACAAAACTGCTATGTGTTCTACATTTTTCATTGAAAAAGGAGAATAAAGTGGGTCACTCATAACTGCAAAGCACAGGAAAAGGCTTCATTGTGGGTAAACAAAAACGTCGCAACTTGCACTCAAAATTGCACTTTGCACGCTGCATTTGCTAAATGAATCCTACAATGGACTGTACAATGTACAGATATTACTTGGATGTCGTGTTTATATAAGTAGACGAATGCAGAGCCGATGGTGTGATATATCAAGATATCTCAGAAAGTTATTTCTGTAGTTTCCAGCCTTTATTCTTTAATGGCAGTATTGATTAGGTAACTTAAAATGAACTGGTGTCATCCCAAAAGGGATTAGAATATTTCAAGACACTTTTTCATCAGATGAACAGTTGGGATATATTTTAGAAAATGTTACTGTCAGGCTTTGCGCCAGGGACCTTTGGGTTTTTGGTTCGGTGCCGTAACCATTGGGCCAGGTAAGCAGCCTACAGGTCTGCTCACTATCTATTACCTGGCCTTTGCAGCCCTAGCCCAGCAGCAGTCTGAGTGGTGGTTTGTGGTCAGCCAATCAGGGCTGATCTTGACCTATATAAAGCCAGCCCACCTCACCCTCCATGCCTGAGCATTACCTATACTAGCACTGTTTCATCTTTAGCTAAAGGTTACTGCTCTAGCCTCCTTTTAATTGTCCTGCCTTGTACTGCCTTACCTTAAACCTTGCCTTGTTCTGATCCTGTCTTACCTTAACCTTTTTTGCCCTATCCTTACCTGACCTTGCCTTGCCTGTTCATGCTTCCAGTCCTGTTCTTCCTTGTACCTTGAACCTTGTCTTATATCTTCCCTTGTCTCGCTCTGTAGCTTGCTCTGCCTTTTCCTCCTGTTTCTGCTCCAGTCCTCCTGCTCCAGTCTTCCTGCTCCCCAGTGCCCAGTCTGATCTATTCTACACCCTCACCATCCTGTTCTGTCCTATCCGATCCAGCCTATCCCGATCTCGGCCCGCTCTCTCCAGATCTACGCCCGTACCATCCTGCCTTGTCAGATTCAGTCTGTTCCTGTTCGACATCCGCTCCATCCTGCTCCTACCCAATCTGTTCCTGTCCTGACTCATCCCCTCATCGTCTTATCCAGTCTGATTCATCATCCTCTTCACCCGGTCCAGTCTGATTCTTCATCCTCTTCACCCTGTTCCTGCTTTTCCTTGTCCGTGTTCCAAGGGCTCAGCTAGTTCTTGCCTAAGGACTCATCTGCCTCCACAAAGCCCCCTACCATACCCTTGACAGTTTCTAGTAGATATGTGTCAGGTTGTGTGTTAATAGGGCGGAAACATGTTATGTAGAAAAATGATTTAATAATGAAAGTTTTGGCTATATAACAGATGAAAGGAAGATGTAAAAAAAATACACCAGGCCAGTGGTCAAAGGCCAGGAAGCAACAATTCTGTATAGCAGGTCAAGGACTGAGGCAGGCTGATGACAGAGGGTAGTCCAGTAAACAGGCCAAAGTCAATTACCAGGAGATCCAACAGAGTACAGGTAAGGCGGAACTGGTGCAGAAGAACAAGGGTACGGAACAGGACGCTGGGCAGAAACAATGAGCAGGAATATGGGCAGGAATCAGGCAAGGGAATCACAGGACTGCAGAGAAATGAGCTAGATCTGACTGTAAGGCTTAATGATCAAGCAACAAGGGTAGGTGGGAGCAGGTTTATATAGCCCCTTGATTGTAGCTTGAAACCACATGAGATTTACAAGATAGGTGGAGAAGAAAGCACAACATTAGGGAGACATAATGAGGAGACCTCAGAATAACTGAACAGCACCAACTCCATGAGCCCCCAGTGGTTCAGAAGATTAGTGCAGGTACAGGCTACAGGATAACAATATGGTATCTGAAATATTTATTGCCTTGTATTCCACCTCCTCTTTCAGTTTATATTCATAGTGGAGTTCTAAAATATTGGATAACAATTCCTTTTTTAACACTATCTCACAACAGAAAAAAGTATAGTTAGGCAATTTTCCTCTATTTATCCTTGTTCAATAGCAGTACTAAATGAAATATTGAGTGATTTGTAGTCAAAATTTCCCAAAGACTTCAGGGGGGTTATTTATTAAAATTAAATTAAAATTTATTAAAATTAAAAAAAAATCTAAAAAATTAAAAAAATTTCTAGTTTAGATTTTTTAGTGAACAAAATAGAATTTTTAGAGGAAAAAAACAAGATTTATTATGCTCAAAAGCTGCTAAAAGTCTGAATCTGAAATTACTCCCCTTTAACATTGAAGATGTTTTTAACCTTCACGAATTTTGGGAGTTTTGGGGTGTTTGATGTTGATTTTCTCTTGAAAACTCGATACATTTGAGTTTTTTAAATGGCAATTTGATCATACATAAGGTCATACAATAATAAACAAAAAATATGATTTTTTTTCATTTGTTTTTGTTCCTTGAAATATTAGTAAATGAGCGAAATTCATGGATGGGAGCTAGGTCAAGTTTGTTTCTAATAAAATATGTGAAAAAAAATTAGTTTTAGTAAATTACCCCCTTTATTTATTTGCCTATAATAAAAAACTTATATATTTTAGACAAAAAGATAGTAAAAGAAAGAGGAAAGGTTTCATAAAAAAGTGCTGCATTTTTCCAGGAAAACAAGGGTCATATTTATCAACAGATGAGAATTGAATAAGAGATCTTTATAGGAGTCATTTTATGGGCTTGCAGACCAAATGTCACTGTGTGTGTTCTACAGTTACACAGTGATAAACTAAGCTAAAGTGAAATATGTGTTCATTAGAAATGAAACAAAAGTACATTATTTGTTTATAAGTGACTGCATAATGCAATACATTTTGGCTTTCTGTTTGATGTAGAATTTAAAACCACTAACTACACTCATCTTATCTCTGTGCCAAAGTCCAAAGATTGGCAGCTGAACACTCAAAATAAGGCAGCTTAATGGGTTTTACATAAGCAATACATAAAGTCAGTGTACAACAACAACACTCAACAAAACAAGTTTACTGTTACCAACTGTTCTTAGACTCTCACTTCTTTTAGCTATTCATAGCAGTCCACTAGTTACGTTAATAGCCTCAAGTGAAGGATAGGTATTTACCTAAAAGTTGAGATGCACATATCATTATGACTACATATAATGAGCAATTTAACAGTTACTACACTTTGTAAACTAAGGAAAACTTATTAAAGAAATCATTATGAATAGATGATGTTTGCCCTTTCAAGTTCTCATGAGGTTACTGTCATGACCTTTCAGGGAATTAGCAGGACAAGATACCATTTCTTTTATACAATGTTATTTGCTGAGCTATTCTCGCTCTCTATGAATTTAATATCTCAGAGAAATTCATCCTATAGATTAATATTCCCTAAAGCTCACTAGGCAAATTCCAATGTAGGGACCCATTGGGTTAAGTTCCCCTATGGTCCTAAAAGTTGGGCCTAAATTGGATAAGGGAGGGGGAGTGAGTACTTTGTCCCTAATGCAGTGTGCCCTGGCAGATTTGGCCTGAAAGTGTCACTGTTGCCTAATTTCTTCATATAGTCTACTTCCTGATTTCATTCCAGTCAGAAGTGCAGGACTGCAGCTAAGATGTAAGGGGCCAAAGGAATTCAAGTGCTCCTGAGGGGCTTTGGGTACAGGGCCCTAAGCCTTTTAAGTTCAACTATGGAGAAACTTCATATTGATGCCCTGTGTGTGCTTGGGGATAACGAGACCCTGATAAGAGATCCCTGGAAATGGATTCCAAGGAAAGAGGCTTGGGAGCTCTCACAGCCAGGAGTGGCATTGGAGTCATCCTGAAGATTTCTGTGAGAGCTGTGTGAGCCCTCAGTGAGTTTTGGCCTGAGGAAAGGGTATTGCTGGTACCAGCTCTGTGTGATCCCTCTATGATTGAGCTACCAGTGGTAAAAGTATTGGAAGGATCCCAGCATGTGTTCCCTAAGAAAACAGGTGTTGTTCATGTGGCTGCAACATGGGAGCTACTGCCGTTATCCAAAGCAGAGGTATAGGGGGCAGGAAGTGCTACTTGGGGTAAAGATCTCTTGGGATTGTGACTGTATGTCCACCAGGAGTGGAATATGGGACTGTGCCCTGGGTAAAGACTGTGCCAGGAGTTGAAAGACCACATGGGTACCCCAGGGCAGGATTTATGGTGCATTGTGTAACTGTATTTTACTTTTTCTTCTTATATAAAGTTCTGTTTGTTTTACTGCAATGGTGTGGACACACTGCCATGGAGAGAAATTCCCAGTACCCTTTGATTTATAAAAGGGGATTCAGGACCTGTGTATGGTAAGAAATTAATGTTGCATATCCTATTGCACAGGGGTGGCCAAGATGCAGTTACATCAACAACCAGGGGCATGATGTAAAGGCCATAATGTAAAGGCCTGACTATGGGCCTAGTTCTCTGTTCTGTTTAGTTCTGTTGGTTGGTATGGTATCAATTGCTACATTATCATCAAAATATAAAGAGCTGTTGTTTTGTTGTCTAAAAACAATATGTATGGTATAATGAATATTAGTAAGCTGGAAAACTGGTACTGGTACATTTTAGTCTCTAGTCTCTAGTTCCTCTAGTCTCTCTAGTCTCTCTTTAGAAAAGAACATCCCTTAAATTTTTGATGATGTAAGTAAATCCTGCATATCATGCCTTTATAGGCAGATAGAATTTTTTCATTTCAGTAATCCTTTCTAGATATATCCATGCTAGTGAGACTCTTTAGTTCCCAGCAAGCTTCAACTTTGAGCATGTCTATGTTTGGACATCATTTCTTATACTTCCTTATCTTTTATGGTATTAAAGGATGATAACCAGCCACCATATTGGATCTGCTGACATCATTAACAAAGTTGCCACTTTATCAAACATCATCTGCACATGTGTGCCTAGCCCCTCCCAGTATCCATGACCACTGTTAGCAGCTTCCATTAAATGTAATTTTTATAAACATAAATCTTATATTATATAAATCTTAGCACATGTGATACATTAGATTCTTGACTATGAAGATTTTCATTCATCCAGGTCATGGTAGACCTATTGGTATATCTAGTAAAAGTAATTCTAAAACAACTGGACTTGCTGAGTTATCATTTAAGACTGTAGTTTCACTACTCAGCCAAGCAGCTTCTTCAGTTCAACTGACTGGTGTGGGAAGTCCTCGGCATATAAACTCTTCCACTAATCACAGTGGCACATTGCAACTCTTCAAAGACAAAACAACCACTCACCAAGCGAATGGCTCAGCATAGGTGGGCGAACTCTACAGGGCAAGACTCAGCTGTCTCTCTACACCTAAAAGACAGGGCACACTGCTTTGAAAATAACAATGTCCAAATCTTGGATAAATAAGACTGCTGGTTTGAAAGAGGCATGAAAGAGTCAATTCAAGGTTCAAGGTGGAGAAACCATCCCTGAACATAGGCGGGGGCCTTTGCCACCACCTGTCTGCTACATACAATGCTGTTCTAGCATCTGTACCCCGGCGGTTTCAGAACACTTCACACACCCATTCATGCAACTCTCACAAGTAACACCTGTTTATAGGAGTTGCATGATTGCACCTTGGTAATCCTATCACAATAACTACAAAGCATTCACAATCTCTGAGAGTTTCAGATGTCACCTCTTTGAAGAGTTACAATGTGCTACTGTGATTGGATTAGTGGAATAGTTTATATGCCGAGGACTTTCCACACCAGTCAATTGAACTGAAGAAGCTGCTTGAATGAGTAGTGAAACGTCTTCAATGATTACTCAGCAAGCCCAGTTAATTTAGAATTACTTATACTAGATATTCCTACATCTTCACTTCTAAAGTGAGTTTATCCCCTGAGTACCAAATAACTGAGAAGGCAGGCAAGTCTGGGTCACTGATTACAAAAGTGTCATGCATGTGACACTCACATCATGTAAAACTCTGTCAGCTTTTCAACTAAAACTTAACACTCATTTGCTGACTTAACATTGGCTCTGCTGCACATGCATGTAGTCCTAAAGTTTAGGCTTAGATGGAAGTGATGTGTTTCAAGGGTTTGAATGCAGCATCTTTACAAATATTGGGGAAAGGGTTCACACTAGAAATGTGTTTAAAGAGTCCTTGTCCTTTATTGGAATATATTCAAGATTACGTTCCTCCTTTATATATAGAAATCAGCATGGACTTTTAAATATCATAAATAGATCATAAAGCCATACCATGCCATGGTTTACTTGGATTTTGCCTGATAGATAACCATAAATATTTATATTAAGGTCTGTTGATATTGGCAATGAATATACATGGATTGAAAACTGGCTAAAGGATGGTGTACAGAGGGTATTTGGATAAGGGTTCATAGTAGAGGTGCCAGAGTTTTATGGCTTAGTTCACTTTTGTTCAGTTTGATCAGTAATGACAAAGGGGATGGTATTGTTAGCAATGCATCTGTGCTTGTCAATGACACAAAACTATTTCACCCAGGACGTGACATCCTTACAGGAAGAACTGAGTAAACTGTAAATCTAGGCAGCTAAGTTGGAAATGAGATTCAGTATTGATGTATGTTTATGTATTAAAGAATATGCAAACTTCTATTAGGGAATAATTAGGAGAGGAACCTATGGGAAGCTGTGCATAATAAAATTAGATGTAGCAAGCAATGCCATTTTAGCAACAGGAAGGGTCAGCAAGCAATGTTTATAAAAAAAACAACAACAAACAACAAAAAATTATTTTCCTTTAAAAAATACTCATAAGGCCCCATCTAGAATATGCTGAGTACAATTTTGGTTTTCAGTGCTTAGAAGGGATATAAATTAAACAAAATTTTAAAGGAGAGCCTAAACTGAATAAATCTGAAAAATTTGCTTGATTCAGATGTTTTCATGATTTTATTGAGTTTTTTCCTGCACAAGAAATTTTTTGCAACAATGTATTGATAAAAGGGGGGGGGGAATTCAGTGCGGATTTGGTCAGAGTAGTTTTCAGAAAACAGTGAGAATGTTTTGATAAATAACTCCCATTAGTTTAAAAAAGAATTGAATACCTTTTAGGAAAGTAAGAAAATACAGAGTTACTGAAATTAGCTCTTAGAAGAAAGTTGATACTGGAACTGGTCCGATGCCCTCTTGTCATCAGGAAAGGGTGTTTTCCTTTCTCTGAAACGTATAAGGGAATATCTGCTAGCATAATTTTCTACCATATTGCTACACTGTAATTTATAATAATTATCAGGTGTTTTAAATGAGAATAACTGATAAATCCTGGAGGCAATGCTCCCCTACAAATGAGTTAAGTAAATTTAGCAATATTAATTTGCCATCTATTAAATTGAACCATTAGGATATGCTTCTATTATTATAGTCTATAAAGCACCAACACAAACTGCAGCTCTGCAAAATTAATTGTGGGAGAAGACACACAGCATGACAGGCAGAAACAAAACAATTAAAAGTGATGGAATAAGCATAAATCAAGACGAGATCAAAAGCATCTCTAGGTGAGAACTTGCAATCTATGTTGAAGTTTAAACTCAAGATTTGACTGTTTTTGCTAACATCCCAAATTAATTCTGAAGCAAGTATGCATTTTTCAATGCTATCATGTTTGGCTCATAATAAATACACAAGGGAATATATATATATATATATATATATATATATATATATATATATATATATATATATATATATATATATATATATATATATATATATATATAATGTAATGGATTGAGTGCAGAGGACTCTTGTATTTGTCTATATATATTTTGTGGTCATAGCCTCATTGCACCCCCGCCTAAAAAAATAAAAAAAATAAAAATTAGTGGTGAGCACAACTTTCCCTTGTTTGTTATAGTTATATATAGCAGTGACCAGCTCCTTGTTGTAGCTCCCACCCTTCCCAGGTATAGTCAGGTGATCCCACTGGTGTCTAATAAAAGGGCAGCCAAGTTTGGGAGTTTTACTTTGAGCAAGTAAGTTGCAGGTAAAACTTAGTCCCTTTCTAAAATTTATAATGAAGCAATAGAATTCTTAATGAATCAGATGAAAGTTGAGCATAGGACTGGCCAGATATTGGATGACTTTGACGTAGTTGGCCAGTTTAAATTTATTGCAATATATGGACAAACAATCCCTGTTTTGTTTAAAGGGTAAGGCATTTTTCAGTAGCAGTATGCTCAAAATGTCTCTGTCTTAAATATTTTGATAATGGGTTGAGTGAAGAGAACTCTTGTATTTGTCTCTCTCTCTCTCTCTCTCTCTCTCTCTCTCTCTCTCTCTCTCTCTCTCTCTCTATATATATATTTATATCTTACCTTATCTGTATCATGTCTATTTATACCTGTAGCAAAGATTTCAGCATGATTCCCTGCTGTACTATAATGCTGTCAATGTATGTAATTCTCCCTAGGGGATATATCTGAAAATCAGGGGAAACTTAATTGTAGGTTTTCTTAGAATATGTCAGCCTATTTTTATATTATTTAATTAAAGGGATCCTGTCATCAGAAAACATGTTTTTTTTCAAATTGCATCAGTTAATAGTGCTACTCCAGCAGACGTCTGAACTGAAATCCATTTCTCAAAAGAGCAAACAGTTTTTTTTATATTCAATTTTGAAATCTGACATGGGGCTAGACATTTTGGCAATTTCCCAGCTGCCCCTGGTCATGTGACTTGTGCCTGCACTTTAGGAGAGAAATGCTTTCTGGCAGGCTGCTGTTTTACCTTCTCAATGTAACTGAATGTGTCTCAGTGGGACATGGGTTTTTACTATTGAGTGTTGTTCTTAGATCTACCAGGCAGTTGTTATCTTGTGTTAGGGAGCTGCTATCTGGTTACCTTCCCATTGTTTTTTTGTTTGGCTGCTGCGGGGGGAAAGGGAGGGAGATGATATCACTCCAACTTGCAGTACAGCAGTAAAGAGTGATTGAAATTTATCAGAGCACAAGTCACATGACTTGGGGCAGCTGGGAAATTGACAATATGTCTAGCCCCATGTCAGATTTCAAAATTGAATATAAAAAAATCTGTTTGTTCTTTTGAGAAATGGATTTCAGTGCAGAATTAACTGATACATTTTGACATTTTTTTTCCCATGACAGTATCCCTTTAATTAGAAATTGAATGTGTTTTGGGTGTGAATATGTATTATAGAAGAAATACCCTGATTTACTGGATCATCCAAGTTGTAAGTGCTGCTAGCTGCGTCAGACAGCTACACTATCGAGTTTAGTATCCTAAGTGGCCCTGACAATTGTGTTTTTGTGAAGAGATCACTGCTAAAATAATAGTGCTCACTTATAATAGCAGCTACAAGTGTGAATGCAAAAATGGGTGAAGTTGTTGAGCATATTGGCACCATTCATTAGTGGGGAGATTTTTTGTGCCAACGTTATTTTTTATTACAAAACTTGTGAAGATTGAAGAGTTCTTTTTCACCATAAAAACTCACATAGGTTTTCCTTTATAAATGCCTGAGCATGAAAGCTTGGGCAATCATTTATAGGCCATGTAATAAAGAAGATTCAGAAGATCAGCCAGAACTGTAATTAAGAGTGCACCCAGGAACTAACAAAATAAGTCCTGCAATCAGGTACTGAATCCTGGTCCTCAGCCCCTTTTTATTTTGAATTTGGCTCCAAATTGTGATGTGATGACTAGTAATGGGCAAATAAATTCACCGGGGAAAATTAGTTGGCGTCAATTTCAAATTTTTTAGTGAAAGTGTTTGAATTGCTCAATTTGTTAGTGAAAACGTTCAAATTGCCTGATTTTTTAGTGAAAACATTCAAATTTAATTAGGTAACTATGTATGTCTTCTTTAGGGGCTGCTCTCAGTGTTAAGATGACAGCCAGTGGTCATTATACAAAATCAAAGTGCAATCCCCTTGATCAGCACTAAAGATGGATCAAACATTTGCACATACGCCCAAATCAGGCCAAGTGCTCAGGTAACATTTCATTTGGCAAAGAAATGTTTACATTTACAATTAAAGAAACATCATGTTAGCAAATAGGACATGTGGATTCAATTTATAGCCGAAGAACCACACCACAGAAAACACAAACACTTTCTTCTTTATTGTAAGAACCCAGAGGATTTTGAAGTTACTTTGAAAACTGGCATGACTTTGGTTATAGCTCTTCTTTAAACATGACCTTATGACAAACTGCCTATGGTCTCAGAAAGAAGAAAAAGAATATCAAAAACACAAAAACATAGAACCTTTTTGATCTCTTTAGAGGTGTATATGCTTTGATGAAGTGTAAATCTTTAAGAACATGAATGCTTAAATAGATTAGCTGCTTCTACAATTTGGAATGTAATCATAAGGAATCATTGTAAGGCTACAGTCTTACTCAAAGCAGAGCAGTCTTTTGAGACATTTAAAGGAAAATTAAACTCTAAAAACAAATATGGGCAGCAATGCTGTAATTATATAATGCACTTAGTGCACCAGCCTAAAGTTTCAGACTCTCTATAACGGTGATGATTCAGGACTTTAAAGTTGTGCAAAGGGGGGTCACCATCTTGGATTTTATTAGGCATGCCAGTAACACTCAAAAGCTCAGTGTGCTCCGGGCAGCTGTTGAGAAGCTAAGCTTAGGGGTCATTACAAATCATCAAGCAGAAAATGAGGTTCGGCTGTTGAAGAAGCTGATGCTACAATGGTAATGATCAAATTCTGATGCAAATTATACTGGTTCCTGAGCTGTCATGTACTAAAATATAAATTAATTACTGCAGCTGTATATCATGACATTTATATTTTGTATATACCCTACATAAATTGTGAGTTCCTAAGCTCAGATAACTGACAGTGGCACAAAGCTTCTGCTGTGAAAGATGATTGGGACCATGAGGCATCTTCAGAGGCACAGATCTGTGGTTGCCTCGGGCTGGTATAGAAGCCTGAGACATAATGTTAAGATTTAGTAATTAACTCCATATTACCCAATTAAAATGGTACATTCATTTTATATACTTAGCTTGGAACACTGGGGGGGACATCTTTTGTGTTTTATCAGATTATATAGGAGGAGCTTTTTATTTGGTCCAATAGTCCCTCTGCCAGAAAGAAATTTCCACCATTTCCATTCCAAGTATTTATTCATGATGGGTTCTTGATTTTTTTGACACAGTAGATCATTAGTGCAAAGTTATACAGCAATTTAGTAGGTTGTTTTCATAGTGCAGTGCTCACCTCTCAGTTACGTGCCCACCTTAAACTGAAAAGCTCCAAGTGTTCTCATTAATTAATTGTTATTGTGACAATTTATATTTCTTTTGTGTGTGTTCTAAGGGGGGTTAGACATTGCAGGCTCTGTGCAGGTTTATTACCTCCTGCAGGGCTGATCCTATCAAATGTGGGGCCCAATTGGGACCATGTTGGCGGGGCCCCTAGACAAAGGCGCAAATTCACTAACGCGCGCAGTGTACTGAACGCTACCTTTTACGCTAGACTTCCTTCGCCACCTCAGACCAGGCGAAGCGCAACAGAGTAGATAGGGATTGCTTAAAAAAAAGGCAAAATTTTTTCTAAGTCCCAAAAAACGCTGGCGTGTTTTCTACATTATGGGTGATAGGCTGAAAAAGATTGAAATTTTTTTTGGGGCTCCCCTTCCTCCCCCCTACATTTCCTGACTCATGGCAACTTCCCTATACAGTGGGCACATGTGTAGGGCAAAATAAATTTTTATTTGATGTTTTGAAGCTTTTCTAGCCATTTGTAGTGCTGATACGTATTCCTCCATTGAAATTTGAATTTGGCGCCGTATGCAAATTAGCCTTCGCTAGCGTAACTTCTCTTTACTTAGCGAATCAACGCTAGCGCAACTTCGCAACCTTACGCTACCCCTGAGCGCAACTCCGGATTTTAGTGAATTTGCGAAGCGGTGGCGAAACTACGCCTGGCGAAGTGCGGCGAAGTTACGCCTGGCGCAACTACGAATCTTAGTGAATTTGCCCCAAAGTGTTGCTGGCTACTGACACACCAAGTATTTAGGAAAATAAGGGCATACAGGCACAAAATAGAAAGGAAAGGGGCAGACAAGGTAAGAGAGTGAGATGGATGAAATAGGGGCACATAATAGAGGCACACAGGGTAAGAGAGAGAGGGAGGAAATAGGAGAGTGGACTGGGCCAATTAGTTTGGGGCAGGCTGGGCCGATTCAGCTTGGGAGCAGGCTTGGTTGGATTGGGGGCAGGCAGGGCCTATCAAGGTTGGAGGAAAGCTGGGCCTATGAGAGTGGGGGGCAGGCTAGACCTATGGAGTTGGGGGATAGGCTGGCTTATCAGAGTTGGGTGTGGGCTGGACCTATGGATTTGGGGATGGGCTGGACTCTCAAAGTTGGGGGCAGGCCAGGCAGCATCATGTGCTGGGGGAAATATTATCTCTGCTGCCCTGTGGTGCGGGGCCCCCAGAGGTGCGGGGCCCTGTTGGGCCCAATTGGTCCAATAGGCCTAAGGCCGGCCCTGACCTCCTGCTGTTGTATGGTCATTTGTTGCAAGCAGATCCCTGTCTCTCCCTGTTTCCCACTCCCCCCCCCAGAGGGTTTTTATGTACTGTATATTAGGGATGTCGCGGACTGTTCGCCCGCGAACTAATTCGCGCGAACATCGACTATTCGCGTTCGGCGAATGTTCGCGAACGTCGCGCGACGTTCGCCAATTTGGGTTCGCCTTAGCTGGCGCTTATTTTTGCCCTCTCACCCCAGACCAGCAGATACATGGCAGCCAATCAGGAAGCTCTCCCTCCTGGACCACCCCCACACCCCCTGGACCACTCCCCTTCCATATATAAACTGAAGCCCTGCAGCGTTTTTTCATTCTGCCTGTGTGTGCTTGGAAGAGCTAGTGTAGGGAGAGAGCTGTTAGTGATTTGAGGGACAGTTGATAGTAACTTTGCTGGCTAGTAATCTACTTGATACTGCTCTGTATTGTAGGGACAGAACTCTGCAGGGATTTGAGGGACATTTTAGGTTAGGTAGCTTTGCTGGCTAGTAATCTACCTTCTACTGCAGTGCTCTGTATGTAGCTGCTGTGGGCAGCTGTCCTGCTGCTGATCTCTCATCTGCATCTGTTCTTCAAACAACTGCCACCTAGCTGTCTAAATATCAATAATAATACCGTCTCCAGAAACACCACCCGAGTGACGTTTTTCAAGCAGCAATAATATATTCCGTATCCAACGGCTGTAGTGTATACGTTGACCTTGCAGGCATTATTTGCCCAGTCTTTAACCAAGTGCCACCTAGCTGTGTGAGCTTTTTCACATTCCGTGTCCAGAAACATCACTTGAGTGACGTAGTGTGATTTCTGCCCTTTACAGCACAAAACGCAGCGCTGTGTCAACAATGGATTTTTCAGATACATTTTTGCCCTTGATCCCCCTCTGGCATGCCACTGTCCAGGTCGTTGCACCCTTTAAACAACTTTAAAATCATTTTTCTGGCCAGAAATGTCTTTTCTAGCTTTTAAAATTCGCCTTCCCATTGAAGTCTATGGGGTTCGCGACGTTCGCGAACTATTCGCATGTTTTGTCGCAAGTTCGCGAATATGTTCGCGAACATTTTTTCCGCCGTTCGCTACATCCCTACTGTATATCCACCAGGGAGCCATTTTTCCTTAGTTCTCTGAGCACCTTGTGGGTTTTGGCTCAACTTCAGGCAGTGAAGGTGATTGGCTGACAGGCCAAATTGTCCTGATAGCCTGGTATAGCCCCATCTGAGTGGCTCAGGGACTTGTCAATCATCCCTAGGAATGTGTCCCTGCTTTTGGGAAAACCCTTGCGCAGCCTCGTCCAAGTTTGTCTATGCAGAGGAAGCAACTCAGTCAACAAGTTGTGCAAGGACTCCCTGGATCTCCGAAACCAGGATTAAGCTAAACCTGAGGCTAATTACAGTTTCTTACAATAGGGACGTAAGTTGTAGTTTTTTGAAAAATTTTCACATTTCCTTTACTGTACTGTATGTGTATTATATATATTGCTATTTGTAAATATTGTGTGCTGTGAACTTCTTCTATTAAATTCCAATTAATAACTCAACTGGCTACATTTTTATCCTTTTTGCTTACATTGTTAATTTGTAGTGGGGCCCTAGTCTGGTACCTCTGAGACCTACAGGTTTATAGGAGCTCAGTGGGCCCAGACAGATAGGATTTGGGGTGCAGGTGAGTGGGCATATTAATCACCAGTTGGTCACATTCTACCCCAGCGCTGTGGCGCTTTCTAAAGTTTTGGAGCAACTCAGGGAAATCCAGTGAAGCACCATCCGTGGGGTCAGAGGACCTGGGTGCATTCAGGCTGGTTTTGAGTTGTGCTTGTTGCAGAAGTGAAGCTAAAGTAGGCCTCTTTGGATTAGCCTGGGAGTATTAGTAATTTTTATAGTCTTCTTATTTTTGCCCACTTAGTACACCTGGTGGACGGAACTACCCCCCCAGTTGCGTCACAGTTATATAGGGATATTTATATATTTGTACATAAATACATTCTAGTTATTGCTATTTAGGCAGTCCTTATTAACAGATGTGTGATGGAAAGATCTGCAATTTCTGTAAAGGTTGTGGACAAAACAGGCTCAAAACCGCAGAAGCTTTGCTGCAAGGTTTATTTAGTTAAATAAACCTTGCAGCAAAGCTTCTGCGGTTTTGAGCCTGTTTTGTCCACAACCTTTACAGAAATTGCAGACTATTGGCTTCTAAGTGGGACAGAAGCAGTGGCACAGGCAGGTAATGGTGTAATTGGTATCAACCTACATTATTTGTGATGGAAAGATCAACCCTCTAACTGTGATACACTTTTGAAAGTGTTGGGTGTTTATCCTGAAGACTGGAACTTTCCTGCAGAGTGGCCGACAACACATTAGAGAAAATTCAGTAGCACACCAATCAAGTGGACGTCTTTATTAGAGATTTTGGTGCAAATGCTTGAAGAGGACAATTTTTATTACAAATGTCCAAGGAAGCAAAATAAAGACAAAAGAGATCCTCTTCTGCCCTAGATATGAGCCCACCCTAAAACAAATGTGACATGCCCCTCAGATGGTTAGAAATGTTACACAATAGATAGGACTTTTGAAGTCAATCCCATTTTAAAAAATTAAAAAATTAGAAATTTGGACCAGTGTTAGTGGAGTACCGCGGGGCTCTGTACTTGGTCCTTGGCTTTTCAACTTTTATTAATGACCTGGAGGTGGGCATTGAAAGTTCTGTTTCTATTTTTGCAGATGATACTAAATTATGCAGAACTATAGGTTCCATGCAGGATGCTGCCACTTTGCACAGTGATTTGTCTAAACTGGAAAACTGGGCAGCAAACTGGAAAATGAGGTTCATTGTTGATAAATGCAAGGTTAAGCTCTTTGGCAGAAATAATACATACTAGTTAGACAGAAACCACGGAAACGTGCTATCCAGAAAGCTCTGAATTACAGAAATTATTTCTTTTTCTCTATAATAATAAAATAGTACCTTGCACATGATCCAAAATACATCCTTATTGGAAGCAGAACCAGCCTATTGAGTTTATTTAATGTTTAATGTTGATTTTCTAGTAGATTTAAGATATGAAGATCTGTTAACCCGGAAAGCCCCAGGTCCCGAGTATTCTGGATAACAGGTCCCATACCTGTAACAAGTTATCTAAGCATTCTAAGCAGTGTCATTCTACTATACAAAAAAGTACTGTCTTGTATAAAAAAGGCATTAACTCAAGGGATTCCAGCTCACATGGGGGTCACTACCCCCCCTGGCAGACAAAACATATTGTAATTACTACTTTTTATTACTTAACTATTTATTCAGGCCATTTTCTAATCATATTCTAGTCTCTCATTCAAACCACTGCCTGGTTACTTAGATAATATAGATTCTAACATTTTAATACCGTATGTGCTCAAAGAAGCTAACTAAAACCCCACAAATAATAAAAACTAAAGACCAATTGCAACTTGTCCCAGAATATCACTCTCTACATCCTACTAAAAGTTAATTTTAAAGTGAACAACCCCTTTAAAGTTTAATGTTCCCATCAGCTCAGTAATCCAGGTGCAGATTCTGAACTGTTACAATCTGCAACATTAGTTGATGGACATCATATCCAAAAAAATCATACATTTTAAAAAAAATTCACAATTTTATCGAGTCTTTTCCTGCACTGAATTTGTCAAATTATTATATTGATAAATAAGGTAAAATTGTGGATGAGAGTTTGGTCTAGTTAATAAATGGATGGGAGTTTTCTCAATAATAAAAGAATGAGAAAAAAATCAGGTTTTAGTTAATAATCCCTATAGAGTAAACACACACATTTACTGAAATGAAATTTTAAGTAATTGGTTTTCAATATACTAAAAAAATTATATAATTTCTTATGAGTTCTGTTATGCTTCAGTCACAGAGATTTTCTGTGTTCACCAAGGCTTATGTGGAGCACCAGTAATTGTTTTTCCATTCCTTTCCATTCCCCTGTGGAATCTTTTAACAGATCCTAGTGCTCACCTTGCAATATGTGAATAAGAACATATTGTTAACTGCACAATTGCTGTCATGGAAACTCTGGAGCTGTTGAAGCAAGCTAAGGGTCTTCAGAAATAGTACACTAAAGAAATAGAGAGACTGTAAGATCAGTGTAATCCTCCCCTAAAGGCCTTTTAGTTATTCATTTCAAATCCGTTCCAGTAGTGGATATTTGTTCCCACAGGGATAAAGCATAAAAATCTCATTAACCATTTACTGCAGGACAGGCACAAACCATCTCCAATATACAAATCACAATATAAAAACAAAAATTCTGATGCAAACACCATGGTTCACAATAGCAAACAAGAACAATTAAAAGGAAAAGCAAGGTTTACATTAATCTTATTTTTCTATTCACACTCTCTAAAATAAACAGTGCTGTCAAACTTAGTACATGTAGCGGCGAGGGCCAATCATCATTTTTCATATAGGATCTCCAGTTGGAAGCCCTGCTCTAAAACATACTAAAATATGTTTATCTGCCAAGCAAAACTTAAGGGCTCATTTGCAAACTGCAAAAGTATACAGTAAATATATTTTAATTTCAAAATGTGTACCATTTTTATAATAAACCTGACCATATGCAGTGAAATTCACCCTTCGTTTTACTTGCTCTGACAGCTGCAGATAGGAAACTTCAGACGGTCCCTAACTGCTCTACAGGGAAATTTTCAAACGGCACCTTACTTCTCTGACCTCGAGCAGCTTTGTTTGTTTCCCTATAAAGCAGCCTGTAGAGATTTGTATCCGCAGACCCAGTGCAGTCTGCATATTCTGTTTATTAACCTGTCTTGCTGAATCTGCTTATATGGCAGATATTATTTGACTTGTGCTGTTTTGATAATGTATGATGATCCCTAAGCTTAACCTCCCAACTGAAGCCCACATTGAGCATGTGTGTAGTCTTGGTCATGCAAAGAAGTATAACAAAGTTACAAGATGACAGCCCTCTGCAGCCAACTTTGAAAACATAAATCATGTGTTTAATTCGGATTCTGGTGCAATAAGTTCACGTTTATGTTTATTATACAAAATACAGCATTTCTAGCATCATCTATTTTAGACTTTAGTTCCCCTTTAAATTAACTTTTAGGGGAAGATTTATCAAAGGTCGAGGTGAATTTTCGAATTAAAAAATTTTGAATTTCAAGCTATTTTTGTGTACCTCGACTAACGAATAGTCCAAATTTGATTCGATTTGAATTTGAAAAAAAATGGAAAATTTGAATATCGACATTTACATAACATAAAACCTGTTGAATTGCTGTTTTAGCCTATAGGGGACCTCCTAGAACCTATTTGTAGTCAATTGGCAGACTGTATCGAAGGTTTTTTGGGAAAAACTTTGAATCAAATTCGATCGAATGCGCTATTATTTTGATTTGAACGATTCAAATATGGGCAAAAATGGACCGATTCGATCAAAAACTGACCTATTCGGCCAAAAAAAACTTCATTTCGGTTGGTCTTTTTGAATTTGAATTTCGAAGTTTTTCAAATTCAAAATTCAACCCTTGATAAATATGCCCCTTAGTATGTTATAGAATGAAACTGTTAACTTAAAGGAGAACCACCCTTTTAGTTGCTTGCTTTTTCTAGTCAACTGAATTCACACATAGAGAGTTATTTATTAAAGTGCCATTATTTTTGGGTCACAGGTACCCCGTAGTGTTCACTTTACAAGTACATACCCCACTGGGGAATACTGCACTATGCACCGAACAATGGGATAAAATCGGTAGTTGTAGCCTGCACCCTGCTGCTCATTATCTTGGAAGTTACCAGTGTTATAACTAGCTATACAGCAGACCCGGTGGTTTGGGCCCCCTTGTCATGTGGGTGGGGACTTCTGTATAGCTGATGCGTCATAGTACCTCTCCCTGCCTCTCTCCGACCTTTACTATAGCAGCACAGTGTTGGCCGGTAGGTGCGGGGCAAATGGGTCAGGCTGGGAAGGAGGGACTGTTACCCAAGTTACCCTGCTGGACATTACAATGATACACATACAGGACTAAAACATATGAGAAATGTTACTTGACTGTATCAAGTGTGTGCTATGCTCCTAGATAAAAAATGTGATTAATCTCTTCCGACTGGTTTAAGAAGCTATGAAATAATTTTCCCTATATACTGTATGCACACTGCTGAGTATTTTTACTTTAGACATTGACAATGAGTGCTTTCTTTTAGAAAAGTTAAAAAGTTTACAAAATCCTTTTAAATACGCAGCATATAATAAATGATCTCAATGTCTATGAAACATTCAATTGCAATACAAACTCTAAATATCTCTTTATAATATTGCCTTTTAATATATATCCATGCTGCCTATTTTAGAACTGGGAAATGAAAACTTCATTGCAAAAAAAATTCAATTATGCAAATGGAAAATATTATAGTTCATAAATTGTTCATTTCTCTGTGGCCATCCAATTTATTTTATCTGTCCAAAAACTAAAGAATAATTACCTTTCAGTAAATGACATTACCATGTCTAATTATTCATGCAGCCCTTTCAGCTAAGATATTATGATGGAAAAAAAATATTTCTTGTATAATATAACTTCAGAATAATTGCTGTTTTTTAAAAGTAGTCTCGTGAGTGCAAACTAAACTATAACTGCTTCACTGAAAGTGATAAAATAATGTATTTATAAATATAGAAAATGATTCTAAAAAGGTCATCATGGGATAGTCTGATATGTGTGTTAATGGGACTGCTATATTAACTCATTTTTCTCTGCCGTCTCAAGGGGGACACAGGGAACGATGGGGTTAAGCTCCATCCTCCGGAGGCAGGACACTTGAATTATTTAAATTGAGTGGGCGTGCCAGAGCAGGCTTAACCCCTCCCACTGAACACAGTATTCAGTTTTTTCAAGTGTCCTGCTACCGGGAGGACGGACATCCAGCGCATGGAATTCTTCGGTCAGTTTTTGTCTGACACCCGGGGTGATACCGTAAACAGGGTTCCCTGCTTTACATTGGTTAACCCCCTACGAGGACTTATCCCACCGGGGTCACTTCCCTAGCCCTCAGGCTATAACCGACCACCCAGATAATTTCCTGCTCTGTTGTTCATTGCAGACAGTCTGGCCGGTGTGAGGGGTAAGTGGCTCATTTACTTATGGGTTCTGGCCTTGGGGGGCACCCTATTGCTGCCACTTGCCCTTACTCCCCCCCCCCCCGCCCCTATACTCGCCATTCCTGTGGCTCTGTCATTGCCCTCCTGTCTTGCCATCCTGCAGCACCTGGGAGGGGTTCTAGGGCAGTTGCTGTCAAATGCGCCATTGTCAGGGGGGGAGAGCAGCTCTTCTACGTCGCTCGCATCGGTGCGCTCCGTGTGGAACGCATCCTGCGTTCCAGCGGCCATGTTTAGGCGCGGGCGCCTTTACTGCGCATTCGCGCATGCGTTCCGGCGGCCATTTTAGATTTGGCTCCGTTCGCTTCTCAGTCACTCTGCAGGCGAGACAGCACGCTTAACCTCTCTCACTGACACTGCAATGGCAGAAGGTAAGACAGGGGGGCCATTCACAAGGGCGGGGGGAAGGGCTCCCTCCACAACACAGGTGAGATACCTGGCCTGCACCAAGTGCCAAATTAAGTTGCCTGGGAGCCATAAGGAGCCTCTTTGCTTGTCTTGCACTAGGGGGCAGGGGGCAGCTGCTGCTTCTGGGGGTCACTCAGAACCACAGGCTGAAAATTTATCGCCAGACTTAACTCCAGACCCGGCACCTGGACCCTCTGCTGAACCGACACCTCCTCTTTGGGCGGTCCATCTCTCCCAATCCATTGCATCATTGCAGGGTCTACCAGCTATTGCTGATACCTTAGGGAAGGCTCTGGCACATCTTCACCCTAAAAAGGGTGGTAAGAGAAAACGCTGCGAGGAAGCTAAAGCAGTTAATCCTCAATCCCATTCCGATGATTCAGCCGAAGAGCAATTGTCTTCAGAGGGTGTGCTTCCCTCTTCAGATGAGTCTTCTGAGTTTGAGGAAGATGACAGGGATGAAGGCAGGGATAAGGATACCCCACACGACATAGATAATATTATCAAGGGAGTCCTCGAGGTACTAAACCTGTCTCAAAAGCCTAAGAAGCACGGTGAAACGTCTTCGCTTTTCAAAAGACAACACAAGTTGTCAACCTGTTTTCCTGACCATGAACAGCTAACTAGTATTATCCAAGACGAATGGAATACTCCTGAGCGTAAATTCCAGTCTACCAAGAAATTCACCAAGTCTTATCCTTTTCCTAAGGAATTGGTCGACAAGTGGTCAAATCCCCCGGCTGTGGATGCTCCAGTTTCTAGACTTTCCAAATCCACCACACTGCCTGTCACTGACGCAGCAGCATTTAAGGATCCTTCAGATAGAAGATCGGAAGGTTTTCTGAGAGCCATTTTTTCCTCAGCTGGATCTACACTACGGCCTTGTTTGGCGTCAGCCTGGGTGTCCAGAGCCATACTGGCATGGTCGGAGTCCCTTATCAGAGACATTCAGGAAGGTGTTCCTCGGGATGAGCTTTTACCTTCCGCCCAGACCATTGCAGAGGCATCAAGCTATTTATGCGACGCCACCTTAGATGCCGCGCAACTGACCGCTCGCACCTCGGCACTATCCATAGCAGCTCGCAGAACGCTCTGGCTCAAAAGCTGGTCAGCTGATATAAGTTCTAAAAAAGCTCTAACCTCACTTCCATTCAAAGGGCAACGACTGTTTGGGGAAGAACTCGAGAAAATTATCTCTCAAGCTACTGGAGGTAAAAGTACCTTTCTCCCCCAAGCCAGAGGGCGCACGTCCACAGCAAATAGGCGAGGAAAATTTTTTCGTGGCCAAACCGGACGTTTCTCTCGGCGGCATAGCCCTCCTCAACGCTCAAACTTCCGTTCCAAAGGTAACGAGAAAGGTCGTCCATCATGGAAGAACAACAACAAGGCCTACAACAAGCCCTCAGTTGACAAGCCTGCGTCCTCATGACGGGGCACTCCCTCCGGAATCGTTAGAAAAAATCGGAGGCAAGCTTCTACGATTCCGGGAGGTATGGATCTCTCATTCATCAGATGCTTGGGTGAAAGAAATCGTTTCGGAGGGATACCATCTCGATTTAACATCTGTTCCACCCAGAACCTTTTTTATGTCCAGGGTTCCGTCGAATCCTGCCAAATCAAGACCCTTCTTGCAATGCATAGAGAAGATGGAGAAAACAGGAGTAATTGTACCCGTTCCTCCGCCGGAGAGATTCTCCGGTTTTTACTCAAACCTCTTCACAGTTCCGAAGAAAGATGGCACCGTCAGACCGGTGTTAGATCTCAAGGGTCTCAACAAATTTATTCGACATGTACGGTTCAAAATGGAGACGCTTCGGTCAGTAATACGGGGAATGGAACAGAGTCAACTAATGATGTCTTTGGATATCAAGGACGCCTATCTGCATGTCCCAATATGGCCTCCTCACCACCGCTATCTTCGCTTTGCATTCAAGAACAGACACTACCAATTTGTAGCTCTTCCATTCGGCCTGTCGTCAGCTCCCAGGGTGTTCACCAAGCTTATGTCAGTCACAGCAGCGACCCTGAGACTCCAGGGAATATCGGTGACACCTTACCTGGACGATCTTCTTCTAAAAGCCACATCGATGCAAAAGGCGGAGATGGATCTCGACAAGACAGTCCGGCTGCTCCAGGATTTCGGGTGGACCATCAATTGGAAAAAATCCAACCCCTACCCAAGTCGCCAAATGACTTTCTTGGGGCTAGACTTCAACACAGAGACGCAGATTGTCAGCCTACCACAAGACAAACAGACCAAAGTAAAGAGTCAAGTTCAATTCCTTTTATCCAATCGAACCACGACAGTTCGCAAGGCGATGCAGGTTCTAGGTACGATGGTTTCCGTCATGGAGGCAGTTCCATTTGCACAAATTCATCTGCGTCCCCTGCAAGCCAACATCCTTTCCACCTGGAAGGGGGGAGCATTATCACGACCGCTCCGGTTGACACAGACCACTTGAGAGGCGCTCCGCTGGTAGCTGGTACCCAAGAATCTTGCCACAGGCCAGTCCTGGGCAACCCCGGATTGGAAGGTGATAGCCACAGATGCCAGCCTTCAGGGCTGGGGGGCGATTTGGGACAATCAGTCAGCACAGGGACTCTGGTCCCCAGAAGAATCCAGCCTCCCAATCAACATTCTCGAATTGAGGGCAGTAAAATTAGCACTTCATCAGTGGACAGGACAACTTCAAGGTCAACCAGTTCGCATACAGAGCGACAATGTCACCACAGTGGCATACATAAATCGCCAAGGCGGAACACGGAGCCAATTGGCACTGACGGAAGCCAGGCAAGTTCTGCATTGGGCAGAAAGCAACGCAGTAAAGTTGTCGGCAATACACATTCCAGGCGTGACCAACACGAAGGCGGATTTTCTCAGCCGGAACCAGCTGAATTCCGGGGAATGGGAATTGCATCCGGAGGCCTTCGACCTACTCGTCAGAAGCTGGGGACGTCCAAGTATAGATCTAATGGCGTCCAGACTCAATCGCAAAGTGCCAAGGTTCTTCGCTCGCTACCGAGACCCGCTAGCCGCGGGGGTGGATGCTATGACTCAGCTCTGGGACTTCAATCTAGCATATGTCTTCCCTCCTCTTCCTATGCTGCCACGAGTTCTAAAGAAGATAAAGATGTCCCAGGCAGTAGTAATAGTAGTGGCCCCCTTTTGGCCAAGGAGGACTTGGTTTTCCGACCTCCAAGAGTTGTCAATAGCACCTCCCATTCGGCTGGGATTCCGGCCAGACCTCCTTCAACAAGGCCCAATAGTGCATCACAATCCAGGTCTTTTCGCATTGAAGGGATGGCTGTTGAGGCATCCATCTGGCGGAGTAGGGGTGTAGCTGAAGACGTCATTCCTACCATGCTCAAGGCACGTAAAGCTTCATCTTCCAAGTCATACTATAGGGTATGGAACGCATACTCTACATGGTGCAGAGCTGCTGAACTCTCCTTCACTGACCTCAACATTCCTAGAGTCCTGTCATTTCTGCAACACGGATTCCAGATGGGTCTGAAGACTAGCTCCCTCAAGGTCCAAGTATCTGCTCTGTCGGTATTGTTTCAGCATAGGTTGGCTAACGAGGATCCCATTCGTACATTCCTTCAAGGCGTAGCTCACATTGCTCCTCCATTCCAACCACCTGTAGCAGGGTGGGATCTCAACTTAGTCCTGGAGGCTCTGCTTGATCCCCCCTTCGAACCAATGAGCTCGATTTCTGATACGTGGGTCACCTGGAAAGTTGTGTTCCTTATGGCAATTACCTCCACTCGAAGAGTTTCTGAGCTCAGCGCCCTTTCCTGCGAACCACCTTTTCTGACTTTTCATAAGGATAAAGCCGTGCTTCGAACTGTCCCAACTTTTCTGCCCAAGGTTGTCTCATCTTTCCACGTCAATCAAGAGATTGTAGTACCTTCTCTATGTCCAGCACCTAAGAATAGCAAAGAACGTCGGTTACACAGCCTTGACGTAGTAAGAGCCCTACGTTGGTACATTGAATGGTCCAAGCCTTTCAGGAAGTCCCAGTCGCTGTTCGTTCTTCCTTCTGGCCCGCGCAAAGGTCAGGCAGCATCTAAGACGACCATCTCTCGTTGGATTAAAGAGACTATCAAACATGCCTATCGAGTAAAGGGGAAAAGTCCACCAGACGGCATCCGAGCCCACTCTACCAGAGCGGTGGGGGCCTCCTGGGCGTGGCGAAACTCTGCCTCTCTGGAGCAGATTTGCAAGGCGGCTACCTGGTCTTCCACCCATACCTTTGCCAAATTTTACAATGTTGACACCTTTTCTTCGGCCGAGGCCTCTCTCGGCCGGAAGGTGTTACAAGCAGTGATTAAGTAATTCTACATTATTGGTCTCGGCTCGACCCCACCCTGTTGTGTTGGGACTGCTTTGTTAAGTCCCCATCGTTCCCTGTGTCCCCCTTGAGACGGCAGAGAAAACAGGATTTTTTTACTTACCGTTAAATCTGTTTCTCTGTAGTCGATAAGGGGGACACAGGGCTTCCCGCCCGTCGGCGAGCCGTCGACCATGACTTTAGTCAAAACTGAATTCTCCCCTGGTTATCTGTTCTGCCAGTTTTTTATTATGTATATAGTTCCCGTTATCGGCTTTGGAACAAACTGAATACTGTGTTCAGTGGGAGGAGTTAAGCCTGCTCTGGCACGCCCACTCAATTTAAATAATTCAAGTGTCCTGCCTCCGGAGGATGGAGCTTAACCCCATCGTTCCCTGTGTCCCCCTTATCGACTACAGAGAAACAGATTTAACGGTAAGTAAAAAAATCCTGTTATTTATATGCATAATTCAATTAGGGAATACCGATTTCAGTTTCTTAATTGGGGCTATAATCATAAAAACAGTACTTTGACAGCTGTATTATTGTTTCATTAACTTGTTCTTTTTTATTTTGGGATCCAGTTGCAGTAAAGAATACAGGCACTTGACTCTTTGTTAATACAAAAGAGACTTTCCAAGCAAATTAAATATTGTTTGCCACGCAATTTAAAATGAATTTATGCAAGCTAATAAATACTGTACATCTATAACCAGAAAAGGGCAAGTTAAAAAAAGTTTCTGTATTCGAGATGAACATTCATGGACTGGATCAGGGCTGTCCAACTGGAGGCCCGCCCTTGTGCGCCCCCCCCACCTACCTGCTGTTTTTGCTTACCATGTTTAAATTTTACATGCTATTTCTACAGAAATTAACTGGCCCCTGCATTATGTAAACCTCAAATTCAGATTAATCCCCTGTATTGTTCACACCTGTGATGACCCAGCATTGTTCATACTTGTGACACCTTATTGTTTACACTCCAAAGACCTGTACTGTTCACACCTGAGACCCATACTGAAACTGCCCACATTGTTCATCTGTTCACACTTTATTAAAAATACCAATGAGGCACCCGCACTGTGTCACTATATGTAGTACATATTATAGTAGTCCTGATAGGTTTTCTCTTGCTCTGTTCTGCCTTCCATATTCACCCTGTGTGTGTCCTGCTGTGCCTGCCCTATGCTCCGTGTGTGCCATGCTCTGCCTGTGTGTGCCCTGCTCTGCCTGTGTGTGCCCTGCTCTTCCTTTGTGTGCCCTACTTTGCCTGCGTGTGCCCTGCTTTGCTGGGTGTGCCCTGCTCTGCCTGCATGTGCCCTGCTCTGCCTGTGTGTGCCATATTCTGCCTGTGTGTGCCCTGCTCTGCCTGTGGAACATAAGCCTGGTATTTGTTCTGAGGGGTTGTTAGCATTTGAAAATAAATTATTGTTAGTGGCACTTACAGTGTTTAATCATGTGCTGGGGGTGAAGAAGAGGCATATGGATTTAAGGGTGCTAACACAATTAATGTGGACTTGATCTTGTGGTAACATGGATGTGGTTTATAGTCGGTATGGTTTAAAAACAGGGACTGGTCAACACTGGCTTCCATTATCGGTGCTCCACTATGTAGGCCAGATAAAATTCCGGCCTAGGGGTAAGCTCACTGTTTGGTATAATCCCAAATGTAATGTCTATACCGCATGTATGTTAGCAGGCTGAGACAGGCAGATGATGAGACAGCTAGGAATATGCCTCCCCTGAGGATTGTAGTCAAGGCTAGGGATGTAGCGAACGTCGGAAAAAAAGTTCGCGAACATATTCGCGAACTTGCGCAAAAATGCGAGCGGTTCGCGAACGGTTCGCGAACCCCATAGACTTCAATGGGAAGGCGAACTTTAACATCTAGAAAAGACATTTCTGGCCAGAAAAATGATTTTAAAGTTGTTTAAAGGGTGCAACGACCTGGACAGTGGCATGCCAGAGGGGGATCAAGGGCAAAAATGTATCTGAAAAATCTGCCTGTGTGTGCTTGGAAGAGATAGTGTAGGGGGAGAGCTGTTAGTGATTTCAGGGACAGATGATAGTAAGCTTGCTGGCTAGTAATCTGCTTGATACTGCTCTGTATTGGAGGGACAGAAGTCTGCAGGGATTTGAGGGACATTTTAGCTTAGGTAGCTTTGCTGGCTAGTAATCTACTGTTCTCTTTAAACAACTGCCATACGTTGACCTTGTAGGCATTGTTTGCCCAGTTTTTTTGGACGCAGCCACTGAAGCACAGTTGCCAGAAAAAATATGCCATATAAATGCTGAAAATAGTCATTTTTCGCCATACGTTGACCTTGTAGACATTGTTTGCCCAGTTTTTTTGGACGCAGCCACTGAAGCACAGTTGCCAGAAAAATTATGCCATATAAATGCTGAAAATATAAATTTTTTTGGTTGCAGCCACTGAAGCACAGAGGCCAGAAAAATTATGCCATATAAATGCAGAAAATATGCACTGCGGTAGAAGGTAGATTACTAGCCAGCAAAGCTACCTAAGCTTAAATGTCCCTCAAACCCCTGCAGACTTCTGTCCCTCCAATAACAGAGCAGTATCAAAACGATTACTAGCCAGCAAACTTTCAACTGTCCCTGAAATCACTAACAGGCAGCAGCTCTCTCCCTACACTATCTCTTCAGCACACACAGGCAGAGTGAAAAAACGCTGCAGGGCTTCGGTTTTTATAGGGAAGGGGAGTGGTCCAGGGGAGAGCTTCCTGATTGGCTGCCATGTACCTGCTGGTCTGGGGTGAGAGGGCAAAAAAAAGCGCCAACAATGGCGAACCCAAAATGGCGAACGTCGCGCGACGTTCGCGAACTTCCGGCGAGCGCGAACACCCGATGTTCGCGCGAACAAGTTCGCCGGCGAACAGTTCGCGACATCTCTAGTCAAGGCAGACCTCCAGGCAGATATACCATGAAGTGGTCTGAAGCCAAAGAGGAACATCCACCCCTTTCCAAGCACGGTATTAAAGTGTGGCAGGAAGTAGTCATCGCGCAAATTCGCCCCAAATTCGCCTGGTGAATAAATTCCCCCATCACTATTAGTAATCATAGGTTTCAAAGTGAGCAAGGTGATCGTACAAGGTAGAAGAACTGGATGCTTAAAAGAGAAGCATTGTAAATGAGAGAAAATGCTGTCTAAAAAAATGCCATAAAAATTATCTTGCACAGTGCGTAATTTCGCAAGCTAAGAGGGTCCTTTACTAACAATCAATTTTTTTTCCTATATTGCTTAAAAACTTTGCCATGTAAAAGTTGTCGAGATGCTATAAAAGTGAATGGAAGCTGCTGATCCTGTTGGAATGCTTTAAATCAATTCAAATCACTACCTTTAAACTGAAACTACTATCAATAAATGCTAAGGACTTAAATTCACCCAGAAAATAGGCTCTTTGACAGATAAATACGATTCTAAAAATCCCATTGTTTTTCTGTAGTTCAGAAAACAAAATACTGACAAAATATAGTATTTGTAAGAGAATCTCACTTCCACAGTTCTGATAAAACAACACTGTGCACAAAACACTACACAACAATGACTACTACCTCATACACTACAAAAAAAAGGTGAGTGCCATTTGTAATAAAAAATAACCAATATTTTAAGTGTGCACCATGATTGGGTCACCTGAAGGGACGATTTCTAATAATACAATGTGAAATTAACCACATACATTTTATGAGATGATGAACCATACCAGAAAATGACAATAATCAGAAAGAGGATACTTTGAAGGCTGAGGTTAGACAGACCATATCCCTCACCCTTACAGAAAGCATCAATTCAACACCTGTCGCCCCATGGAGACTAAACACAGCATTAGACCCATTCATAGTAAAAGGGTGGTTTAGCTTCAACATAACTTTAATGGGCCAATTTACTAACCTTTTGCCTCCAAAAATCTGAAAAAGTTGTATGGAAAAAAAGTGCAATTTTTACGGGTATTATGCAACAAAACTGCAACGGTTCCAAATTTGAAAATACTTCAGCTAAAACCTGTCGAAATCCTGTACAAGTCAATGGCAGATATCTCTTTTACAGCTGGAAGATCTTTCTTTGACATGTGGTTTTAGAGGCTTTCTAGTATTTTTGACACTGGCTTTTGTGCTACAAGGTGCAATTGGTAAAAAAATTGCAATGTTTGTGACTTTTCTGTGACTTTTTCCCTTTTGCTTTTTTGGTTCAGATCTTTCTAAAAAAAAATTCTGAAAATGAGTTTATTCATGGTTAGAAAAACCTTTAAAACCACTAAAATTCAACCTTTAATAAAAATGCCTCTTAGTAGGTTATAGTATGCCCTATTTCTAGCAACTTTGCAATTGGTCTTAATTATTTATTTGTTATAGTTTTTGAAACTAACCAAAACTTGGGAGCTGCTGAACAGAAAGCCAAATAACCGAACAAACACAAAGAAAATTAAGACCAATTGCAAATTGGCTCAGAATATCAATGTTTACATCACACTATCCCAAGTTCATTAAAAGGTGAACAGCCCCTTTAATGAGCTTAGACTCCCAATAAAAGAAAAATAAATACAATCCAAAATCAGCAACTTTGAGAATTAGAACAACAAAATAAAAAAAATAAAAAATATTGCTTCAGAAATACAAAATATAAGACAAAATACTGTACAAAAATACCTGTAATGTAAAGGTGTAAGGTTACATTTTAGCAGCAAAAAATCCTATGCCATATAAAACAAAACAAATGAGAACCTTAAAAGAGAAGTTAAAAAGCAAAGGCAAACTCATTAGGGTAACATAAGTCAAAAATGATATTTTTCTGTAACCTCACAAAGGGATAATGTCTGCAGTACTCCACAGTAGATTTCAAACTAGTACAGTCCAAATGAATTGAATGTGTAACATATTTGACATTAGTGATAGATCTGCTCACCATAATACTTTTCATTTGATATACAAAACAAGACATGGTAGCACCTGTAATACTAATCAGAGATCACAAAAATCTAGCTATCAAAGCTTACACAACATCCTCTTGGAGACAGAGAGAATTATAAGAATTATTAGAATTATGTGACTATTTTATAGCCAACTGCATAAAATCCATGACAGTTTTTTGCTTAAATTGATGTATGTTGGATTATAAATCACATTTTGTTCAATATAAAAATCTTATTACATCACCAGGAGAGTTACGACTGAGACAGAGGCCTAAGGATGAATTAGTGGCGATACTGGCGCATTAGTAGATATGTTAACCTAAACAGCCTGTTAATGGATCGGATCACTCTTTAGAAGAATTACTATGCATTACTACTTAGTGGCCTATTTATCAAAATGTAATCTTATATGAATAAACTCAGAATTTAAGAAAACTTGTTATTTATTAAAAAAACAAAAGATAAAAACTTTTCCACCCTTCTCTCCCTTTGTCTTCTATCAACTTGGATGGCTAAAGTCATTAGATCATCCAAGGTAGCTGATAGAGGGTAGTTTACTAGGCTGTCTCTTAAAGCTTTGGAAAGCCCTAACTGAAATTGGCTATGAAGAGCAATGTCGTTCCAATCGGTCTCCACTGACCAACGGCGGAACTCAGTGCAGTTCTACGGCCCTTTTTCCCTGGTGTAGTTTACGGTCATTGTAAAGCATTGCCACACAGTCAAAGAAAGATTCAAGGGAAAAGCGGGCAGGGTCAGAGTGGGATAACCTTAGCGCCCATATTTGAGGGTTGCCCTGTAATAGGGTCATTATAAACCTCACTTTATCCTCTCCAGTAGCAAAGGAGTGAGGGAAAAAACTTAGGTATAATTTACATGCCTCCTGAAAGACATAAAATTTGGTCCTATCCCCACTGAATTTGTCAGGGAAGGAGATTTTGGGCTCGTGAAATTTACCCAACACTGCGGAAGGCCCCACTAGCATCTGTTCAGTAGCGTCCAATCTACTTGACAGGTCACAGAAGCCTGTCTTTGCCCCTGACTCTCTCGCTCAACAGGGTAATGAAAAGTACTTAAGTGGTGGAGGGAGCAGCGGCAGCAGCGGCAGCAGCGGCGTGACCTTCTTCATCCAGGGCCCGTTATAAACCAGGAAGTTAAGCAGAGGGATGCAACAGAATCAAAGTCAAAATAACAGACAAGGGTCAGATTTCAGAAGGTAGAATCGTCAGGAACAGGCAGGGATCACAACAGGTAATCAAAAGCAGGTTTCAGGAACAGAATAGCAAAAGCTAAGCACCAGGAACAAACTCCTATAATGGGCAATGTGAAAAGCCAAACTGTGGCTTTAAATACTTTTAAATTTCGCGCCACTGCGTGCTGACGTCACACGCCAGCGCGCATGCGCCTTTAAATAATGAACGCGTGCCGCGTGTGTGCCCTAAGGGAAGCCGGCACAGGAACAGACTGGATGCATGCGGCGGGGTAGACCACCAGGGTATTTTATTACACCCTCTTTTACAACTTGCAAGCTCTCTTTGTCAGTGTTGTTGAATTTTCTACATGTATGGGGAATGTAATATATTTTGTTATGCCCAAAAAACTTCGAAAACACTTTTGTGAATGTTAGCTATGAAGATTTTTGTTGTTTGCATCCTTTTCAACTGATTTGAAACCTCAACTACTTCCTCGCAAAGTTTGAAAAATAGGGCTTTTGCAAACATGCATAGTGTATGTAATAAAATTTTGCAATCCCAAAGGGTTTTTTGCAACATAATATTTAATGAAACTCCAGAGCAGGTGCTAATGCTAACTATTGCTTAGAGATAATGTGCAATGTAATATTCACTTACATTGTGAGCAGAACTAAACATATGAAAAAACTCCATTTTAAACAATGCTTGTGATTGTAATAGCATTCCACGTATACATTTCTATGGGGTTATTTACTAAACTCACTATTTCCTTAAACCAAACCAAACTCCTGTGCATTTTTTTGACTATATTTATCAATACATGTTCCTGAGAAAATCTGGTGTGTGAAAAGACTCAATACTATTGTTAAAAAAAATTAAAAAACTTTTATATTCAGACTTTTAACACCATCGTTGTTTAATAAATCACAAACAATTCGAGGTTTTTTTTCTATGAAAAAAATGTTGTGGTTTTCCCTTTAGAAATCGACCAAAAATTTTCTAATTCTAAAAAGCTCTAAAAATTTATTAAGTGAAAAAACACAAAAACTTTCTATACCAAACTTCACCAAGTAAAATTTTTCGTGGGCCTATAGAAAGCAATGGGAGCTGCACTGGTCTGATTGGAATGCTTTAAATCAATTCAGACTTTTCAAAGTTTTTGGATTTTTTTTCACTAGGAATTGTCCAAAAACTGAATTTTTAGAGGTTTTGGGGGTATTCGTTATTTTTAGTGCATCATTCAGTGTTTTTTTGTTCATACTTTTTATATTCGGATCTTTTTAATAATTTAAATTACAATCATGGTTTCAGAGTTTGCGAGTTTAGTTGAGTTTTTGAAAAAACGTTAAAATCACTAAAATCCAAACTTTAACAAAGTGAAAGTACTTTACAAATATTAATATATCTGTATAAAAACATCTGGAAATAACATATTTACAGATAATTTTCCGGAAAATGTTTCCATTCTACATTGTATATGTTCTGTAGAGAGCACTTTGTTTATAAATAGGGATGGGTGATTTTTTCACCTTGTTTTGCCATGGAAATGAAGCCCATAGACTTGTATGGTGTTGTGCATCTGCGACATTTCGTCAGTGGCAAATTTTTGGCAAAGCGAAACGGGTCAAATTCGCCCAAGCCTATTTATAGATATTGTTCGTATAAATAGCATTAGAAAATGTGAAGCAAAAAAGCACATTTTACAAATGCAGGGTGAGATGAATTGTATTTAAATGGATATGAACACATTACCTTAATTTAACTTTTATTTATGTTACTGGGCACATTGTAGGTAATACTGTTATATCATTTGGTTATCTATAATACACACGAGGGGTCATGTACTTACAACAGATGCTGTGGGCAATTGCCATATTTTTACCCACAATTCAGCATTTTTACCCACAATTCCACACTGGTTGTGGTCGCCATGGGTAGTTGCACCTAATGCTATTGATCAAGCAAATCTAATAACTAATGTTGCAACATTTCATATTTTTATTTTCCAGGTTAGGAAAAGATTCAAACATTTTGGGGCCGATTCACTAAGCTCGAGTGAAGGATTCGAATGAAAAAAATTCGAATTTCGAAGTATTTTTTGGGTACTTCGACCATCGAATTGGTTAAATTTGTTCGAATTCGAACGAAATCGAACGATTCGAAGTAAAAATCGTTCGACTATTCGACCATTCGATAGTCGAAGTACTTTCCCTTTAAAAAAAACTTCGACCCCCTACTTCGGCAGCTAAAAGCTACCGAAGTCAATGTTAGCCTATGGGGAAGGTCCCCATAGGCTTGCTAACCTTTTTTTGATCGAAGGATTTTCCTTCGATCGTTGGATTAAAATCGTTCGAATCGTTCGATTCGAACGATTTAATCGTTCGATCGAACGAAAAATCCTTCGATCGATCGAACGCAGGATTAGCGCTAAATCGTTCGACTTCGATATTCGAAGTCGAACGATTTTAGTTCCCAGTCGAATATCGAGGGTTAATTAACCCTCGATATTCGACTATTGATGAATCGGCCCCCAAATATAACATACAGTTCAGTCCTAGTGACGAATTTAGCGGCGAAATTTCACAATTCGCAAAACGGCCGCCAAAAAATTCGCTGGTGTAAAAAAATGGAAGCCCGCGAATGTGAGCCGGCGACAAAAAGAACGGGCGCTGGCATCCAAAAAAAAAAAGGACGCCGGTGTCAAAAACGCCACTGTTTTGCAAATTTTTCGGCGCAAATTCGCCCATCGCTATTCAGTCCTGTCACTGCAACCTTGCTACTTCTTTTGAATAGATGGGGGGGCAGACACTTAAGATAAATACTTGAATTTATTTCCTTTCAGAAATATGTCATTTTTCATGTGCACCATATGTGAGAACTCTCTTAAAACATTAAGGAACAAAAGCTATAGCTAAAATGATCTTCTTACTTACAGTCCATATTTCCAAAGGGGCTGATGGGAATGACAGAAATGTTAAACTAAGTCTAGCAAAGATTTTAGGAAGAAGTGCACTGACATGACAAACCAGCATGTCATGACTAATTTAAGCTGACCATTTTCAGAAATGTAACAGGGCAGAAGCCCCCAATTTGAAGGGTCAAGGTTTCATATTTAGGGGCTATGTTCCTGTTGCAATTTGTCTAGTCAAGAAAGATTTTATTTTACAAGTATATCTGTCATAAAAAAGTGCAAAGAAGAAATAAAGGGAGAAAAAAGACAAAATATATTAGTTTCTCCTTCATTTTTTTATATAGGTCAGGCAGAATATACTGTGTGTGTAAATATAATTTTCAAGCACTTACAGGTTGTGTCCAGAACAAAAATGCACATAGGTTTGATTTGAGATATAGGTACTTAAAGAGGACCTGTCATCCTAAGAAATAATTCCACATTTTTATCTATAGTGCTTGTTAAGTAAATTAAACTTAGACTTTATAAATAGTGATGGGCAAATTTATTTGGCAGGCGCGAATTCGCGGCAAATTTGCACGATTCGCCGCCAGCGAATAAATTTGCAAAACGCCCGTGAAAATTCACCGGCAAAAATTTGCCGGCGTCAAAAAAAAATTTTTTCGCCGTTTCGATAATTTTTCGCCGTTTCACGAATTTCACAAATTTTTCGGCAAGGCGAAACGGCGCAAATTCACCCATCACTATTTATAACTTATTTAAATCTTGGTTGCATTCAGCCTTGGAATTCACCACCACAGCAAGCAGGCAGCAGCCATTTTGTGGACACTGTTATTAAGACAAACATTGTAACACCTCAAAATCTTGTTTATGCACCAGAATGGGGACCTGATGCCCATACCTTTGTATTAGCAATACAATTATAGACTGTAAACAGGGAGGGGAAATGTAGGGAGTGCAGCAACATGTAGGAAATGCAGAATGAAACATGAAAGTAATTGCTTGCCCCACCTCTATGCCTAAGGCATAGAGGAGGGGCAGACAATATATGATTGAAGTATGGATGTTTTCATTGAAAAAAGAATTTGGGGTTCATGTCTAATTTTGAAAGGACTTTTACTATACAGCTTTTTATGTCTGGGTGACAGGTCCACTTTGTAGAACAAGATTCAATTGATTTTTAGATGAGGGTGAAATGGTATACCCAATTCTATGGAGCCCATTTACTAACAATCGAATTGTGAATTTTTTCCACCAAAAAATTGTGTTTTTGCTATATTTCTAAAAAGTTCTAAAACTGCACGATTTGTAAAAAAAAAAAAAAACACGAAAGCCGTTAATGCCAAACTTCACCAAGTAAAAGTTGATGAGAGGAGTGCTGATCCTATTGGATCATTTTTAAACCATTCAGAATGTTAGAGGTTTTTGGATTTTTATTTGCTACGAATTGTCAGAAAAACTCAAACTTTTATAGCTTGCATGGTATTCGGATTTTTTTCTGATTATTCAGCGTTTTCATTTTGGTTGGTGCTTTTTATAATCTGATCTTTTAACAAATTCCATGACAACCTTGGATTTTAAGTTTGTGAGTTTAGTGGTTTAGTTAAAACCATTAAAATCTGAGCCTCATGGAGGCTTATTTATTTAAGGATGGATTTTTGTGGTTTTAGAAAAACAAAAAACAAACCTCTAACATTCTTATTGGTTTAAAAATGGTCCATCAATTTTTACTTGGTAATGTTTGGCATGAAAAGCTTTCATGGTTTTTTCACTTGATAAATCTCTAGCATTTTAGAAAAATAGGAAAAATTAGCAGAAAAAAAAATTAGCAATTTGATTAATAATTTGTTAATAAACTGACCCCTACATTTAGAAATGATAAAGTAAACAGTAACAATCCTTTAACAATGCTTTTGTCAGTTTACTGGGTGACATATAAAAATGCTGGGGTTTATAAATTGTGTATTGATAACTCAACATGGTCAGAGTATCTAAAATGCTCACAGTTAAAGGTCATTGTTTCCTTTTAAATTGTCCATTTCTTTTAAACCAATGAATTAAAATCAATAAAAGGGAGATACTATGTCATTCTATCCACTAGATTGTCAGTCATTTTTTAAATTGCATTTTTTGTAATCATTAGAAATGCTAGGAAAAATTTTATTCAAATGTACAAACACAAGCGAACAGAAAGTAACACAGTAACAGATTTACAATTACAAACATGGTTTACAGATTATATCACTGTTAGAAAAATATCTCTCTTCCACCTTCCCTTCTGCACACACATTAAATTTTAAAACAAATTGACAGGAGTATGGCTTCAGTATTTCCATATTTACTGCCAAGGAATGAAATATATTCTTTTCTGTTACTGTATTTCTACTTTTTTTTAAAAAAAAGATCTCTAGGAAGATAGCTTGCTTGTTTAAAAATGTGATAAATGTCCTTACTATATTCAAGCAGGAAGTTACAAGTCACCTTGGAAGGATATTTACAATATATTTAACTATTAAGAACTCCTAAGAGATTTGCACTACCATTATTTTGTGTTATTCTGTATTGATATTTTGAACAGAAAATATGAATAGAGGTTACATTAGGTAGCAATTATCTGTAGTGATTCATGCATGTGTCAAAATCTAAAAAAAAATATGAAATGTGTTCAAATCAATGGGCGTTTTAAATCTTTTTTTTGTTTTTTTTAGCTAATACAGTTGTCAATGGGCATTTTTGTGACTTTTGTCATGCAAAATGCATTGACGTCAATGGGCATTTTTTCTTGGCATTTTCTTGATGGTTGTCAAAAAATGTTGTCACAGTTTCACAAAAAAAATTAAATGATGAAGTATATTATTCTGCTGCTAATCCATGCCTGGTGAAAAGCTTGAGACCTTGAAAACCATATAATGGGTTAGTATACCCTAAGGGGCAGATTTACCAAGGGTCGAATTTCGAGGGTTAAAAAACCCTTGAATTCGACCCTCGAAGTAAAATCCTTCGAATATCGAATTCGAAGGATTTTAGGGCAAAAAGTTCGATCAAACGATTTTAAGCGATCGATCAAATGATTTTTATTCAATCAAAGATATTTTAATCTACAATGTCCCCTTAGGCTAACATTCAATTCGGTAACTTTTATTTGGCGAAGTATTGAGTCAAACGATTTTTTAAAGAGACAGTACTTCGATTATCGAATGGTCGAACGATTTTTACTTTGAATGGTTCAAATCATTCGATTCGATTGAATTTGACCAATTCAATGGTCGAAATACCCAAAAAATTACTTCAAATTCAAATATTTTTGGATTCGAACTATTCACTCGAGTTTAGTAAATCTGCCCTTAAGTCTACTAAACAAAAACATTTAAACATCAAAAATAAACACAATAGGATTGATTTCCTTAATAGGGATGGGCAAAAAAATTTGGGATAGTTAGATTTACGACAAATTTTTGGGTTTCACTGCAAGCAAAATTTTTCTCAAAAACATATAATCAGATTTTGATGCCAAAAAACATGTAATTGTAATTTTCCCCTTCCCCTTTCCTTCCACAGCAGCTAATTAGATCCGAGCCCTCCCACTGTCTATATAAGGAGGTGCAGAGGCAGCCATTACATTTTGGTAGTGGCTAGGGATGTCGCGGACTGTTCGCCCGCGAACTAATTCGCGCGAACATCGACTGTTCGCGTCCGCCGAATGTTCACGAACGTCGCGCGACGTTCGCCAATTTGGGTTCGCCTTAGCTGGCGCTTATTTTTGACCTCTCACCCCAGACCAGCAGATACATGGAAGCCAATCAGGAAGCTCTCCCTCCTGGACCACCCCCACACCCCCTGGACCACTCCCCTTCCATATATAAACTGAAGCCCTGCAGCGTTTTTTCATTCTGCCTGTGTGTGCTTGGAAGAGCTAGTGTAGGGAGAGAGCTGTTGAGTGATTTGAGGGACAGTTGATAGTAACTTTGCTGGCTAGTAATCTACTTGATACTGCTCTGTATTGTAGGGACAGAACTCTGCAGGGATTTGAGGGACATTTTAGGTTAGGTAGCTTTGCTGGCTAGTAATCTACCTTCTACTGCAGTGCTCTGTATGTAGCTGCTGTGGGCAGCTGTCCTGCTGATGATCTCTCATCTGCTGACTGCTGCCTGTAACCCAATAGTACTTGTAAGGACTGCTTTTATTTTCTTTTTTGTTTTTTTACTTTGCTACTATAAGAGCCCAGTGCTATTAGTCTAGCTGTGTTGGGGAGTGGGACTGGTGTGCTGCTCCTAGTAGTTCAGCACCAACCAGAGTAATTTTTTTTTAAATATATATATATATATATATTTTATTTTACTTATCTTACTGTTCTTTAACGTGTCCAGTGCTGTTTGCTGTTCTTCATAGTAGTGCACCAATAGTAGTGCACTTGCAGGCATTGTTTGCCCAGTGTGTTCTTCAAACAACTGCCACCTAGCTGTGTGAGCTTGTTCACATTCTGTCTAAATATCAATAATAATACCGTCTCCAGAAACACCACCTGAGTGACGTTTTCCAAGCAGCAATAATATATTCCGTATCCACTGCTGTAGTGTATACGTTGACCTTGCAGACATTGTTTGCCCAGTGTGTTCTTCAAACAACTGCCGCCTAGCTGTGTGAGCTTTTTCACATTCTGTCTAAATATCAATAATAATACCGTCTCCAGAAACACCACCTGAGTGACGTTTTTCAAGCAGCAATAATATATATCCGTATCCACTGCTGTAGTGTATACGTTGACCTTGCAGACATTGTTTGCCCAGTGTGTTCTTCAAACAACTGCCACCTAGCTGTGTGAGCTTGTTCACATTCTGTCTAAATATCAATAATAATACCGTCTCCAGAAACACCACCTGAGTGACGTTTTTCAAGCAGCAATAATATATTCCGTATCCACTGCTGTAGTGTATACGTTGACCTTGCAGACATTGTTTGCCCAGTGTGTTCTTCAAACAACTGCCGCCTAGCTGTGTGAGCTTGTTCACATTCTGTCTAAATATCAATAATAATACCATCTCCAGAAACACCACCTGAGTGACGTTTTTCAAGCAGCAATAATATATTCCGTATCCACTGCTGTAGTGTATACGTTGACCTTGCAGACATTGTTTGCCCAGTGTGTTCTTCAAACAACTGCCGCCTAGCTGTGTGAGCTTGTTCACATTCTGTCTAAATATCAATAATAATACCGTCTCCAGAAACACCACCTGAGTGACGTTTTCCAAGCAGCAATAATATATTCCGTATCCACTGCTGTAGTGTATACGTTGACCTTGCAGACATTGTTTGCCCAGTGTGTTCTTCAAACAACTGCCGCCTAGCTGTGTGAGCTTGTTTACATTCTGTCTAAATATCAATAATAATACCGTCTCCAGAAACACCACCTGAGTGACGTTTTCCAAGCAGCAATAATATATTCCGTATCCACTGCTGTAGTGTATACGTTGACCTTGCAGACATTGTTTGCCCAGTGTGTTCTTCAAACAACTGCCGCCTATTTGTGTGAGCTTTTTCACATTCTGTCTAAATATCAATAATAATACCGTCTCCAGAAACACCACCTGAGTGACGTTTTTCAAGCAGCAATAATATATTCCGTATCCACTGCTGTAGTGTATACGTTGACCTTGCAGGCATTGTTTGCCCAGTGTGTTCTTCAAACAACTGCCGCCTAGCTGTGTGAGCTTTTTCACATTCTGTCTAAATATCAATAATAATACCGTCTCCAGAAACACCACCTGAGTTGTTGTTGTTCTTTTAAAAAAAATGCCAGGCAAAGGCAGGCCGCCACGCAGAGGCACTAGGGGCCGTGCTGCTATGCTATCCTGTGGCCCTAGGAAATTGCCCAGTTTTACAAAGGCAATTACCCTGAACTCCCAAAATGCTGAAGAGGTAGTTGACTGGCTTACACAGCACACCCCATCCTCTACCGTTTCTAACTTTGCCACAACATCCTCATCCTCCTCTGCTATGGGCACCCCACGTAACACTTCCTCCACCACCGGCGCCCCTTCTTCACTGGAGTCAGAGGAGTTATTTACACATGAGTTTCTTGAACTGAGTGATGCGCAACCATTATTGGCAGAAGAAGATGAAGGAGATGAGGACGTTACACCAGATAGAATTCTGGCAGACAACACAACAGAGATGGACATAATGAGTGATGAGGAGGTCCCCGCTGCTGCTTCCTTCTGTGAGCTGTTAGAAGAAATTGATGCATCTGAGGAGAATGATGATGAGGAGATTGATGTTTTGTGGGTGCCCAGTAGAAGAGAGCAAGAGGAGGATAGTTCAGATGGAGATACGGAGAGTCAGAGAGGCAGGAGGAGAATAAGACTTAGAAGAAGCAGGGAGGACAGCTTGCAGGGAACAGTAGGGCAACAACATGCATCGGCACCTGTGGTCAGCCGGCCAACGCACCCGCCATTGCCGCCAACTTCTACTGTTACCGCCAGATTGCCAGCTTCAAAAAGCTCAGCAGTGTGGGATTTTTTTAATGTGTGTGCCTCTGACAAAAGCGTTGTAATTTGCAATGAGTGCAGTCAGAAACTGAGTCTTGGGAAGCCCAACACCCACATAGGTACAACTTCTATGTGAAGGCACATGAACGGCAAGCACAAAGAACTATGGGAGCAACACCTCAAAGGCAGCAGACAAACTAAAAGCCACCCTCCTTCTGGTCCAGCATCTTACTGCTCTACCTCTGCTGTCCTTGACCCGTCTGAACCACCCTCCACTCCGCCTTCCACCTTGACCACCAGTTCCCAGTCATCTGCCCCCAGCCAAGTTTCTGTGAGGGCCATGTTTGAGCGTAAGAAGCTAATGTCTGCGAGTCACCCCCTTGCCCGGCGTCTGACAGCTGGCTTGTCTGCACTCTTAGCCCGCCAGCTTTTACCATACCAGCTGGTGGACTCTGAGGCCTTCCACAAATTTGTAGCAATTGGGACACCGCAGTGGAAGGTACCCAGCCGCAATTTTTTCTCCAAGAAGGGAATATCACACATGTACCACCATGTGCAGAGCCAAGTCACCGCATCTCTGTCACTTAGTGTTGGGGCAAAGGTCCATATGACTACTGACGCATGGTCCTCCAAGCATGGTCAGGGCAGGTATGTCACCTACACTGCCCACTGGGTGAACTTGCTTATGGCTGGGAAGCAGGGGATGCGTGGCTCAACAACAACAGTGGAGTTGGTGTCATCGCCACGGATTGCACGCGGTTCTGCCACCACCTCTACTCCTCCTTCGCTCTCTACCTCGTCTTCTTCCTCTGCTTCCTCCTCCTCTGCTGCTGGGTCCTCCTCCTCCACACCTGTGCACCCCCAGCTCCCCCTAGGCTATTCGACATGCCAGGTACGCCGTTGTCATGCTGTCTTGGGGATGAAGTGCCTGGAAAGCAGAAACCATACCGGATCTGTACTCCTGTCATCTCTGCAGTCACAGGCCGATCGGTGGCTGACCCCACACCAACTGAAGATCGGAAAAGTGGTGTGTGACAACGGAAGCAATCTGTTGGCAGCACTGAGACTGGGCAATTTAACACATGTGCCCTGCATGGCACATGTTCTGAATTTAATAGTCCAACGTTTTGTCTTGAAGTACCCAGGATTCCAGGACATTCTCAGGCAGTCCAGGAAGGTGTCGGCCCATTTCAGACGTTCCAACACAGCCATGGCACGCCTTGCTGACATTCAGCAGCGGTACAACATGCCAGTCAGGCGTTTAATTTGCGACAGCCAGACTCGCTGGAATTCAACGCTCCTCATGTTGGAACGTCTGCTGCAACAACAAAGAGCCGTCAATGAATACCTGTTTGAACTGGGTGGTAGGACTGGATCTGCAGAGCTGGGGATTTTTTTCCCCCGTTACTGGGTGCTTATGCGCGATGCCTGCAGGCTCATGCGCCCTTATGAAGAGGTTACAAACATGGTCAGTCGCACCGAAGGCACCATCAGCGACCTAATACCCTTTGCTTTCTTCCTGGAGCGTGCCGTGCGACGAGTGACAGATGAGGCTGTAGACCAGCGTGACGAGGAGCAGGAAGCGCACGATTTCTGGTCGGAATCACCAGAACGAGCCCAGGCACCTGCTGCAACGCAGGGAGAGGTGTCAGAAGTGGAGTCAGAGGAGGAAGGTGGCTTTGTGGAGGAGGAGGACCAACAGGAGCAGGCTTCCCAGGGGGCTTGTGGTGACCTTTTGGGGACCCCTGGTCTTGTACGTGGCTGGGGGGAGGAGACCGTGGATGATATAGTCCTTGATAACGAGGAAGCGGAGATGGATACCTCTGCATCCAACCTTGTGAGAATGGGGTCTTTCATGCTGTCATGCCTGTTGAAGGACCCCTGTATCAAGAGGCTTAAGGAGAAGGACCTGTACTGGGTCGCAACGCTACTAGACCAAGCATAAAGTGGCAGAAATGTTACCAACGTACCACAAGTCCGAAAGGATGCTGCATTTACAAACCAGCCTGCAAAACATGTTGTACAATGCTTTTAAGGGTGATGTCACTTCAGGAACTCATCAACATTCCAGGGGCAGAGGTGCCAGTAATCCTGCCACGAGCGCACCTGCAAGGACAATGCACTTTGGCCACTCTGTAACGTCAGACATGCAAAGGTTTTTCAGTCCAAGGCAGCGCCAGAACCCTTCGGGATCCACCCTCAAAGAACGCCTCGACCGGCAGGTAGCGGACTACCTGGCAATAACTGCAGATATCGACACTCTAAGGAGCGATGAACCCCTGGACTACTGGGTGCGCAGGCTTGATCTGTGGCCAGAGCTGTCACAATTTGCCATGAACCTCTTGTCTTGCCCCGCCTCAAGTGTCCTCTCAGAAAGGACCTTCAGTGCAGCAGGAGGGATTGTAACTGAGAAGTAGGGATGTAGCGAACTGTTCGCCGGCGAACTAATTCGCGCGAACTTCGACTGTTCGCGTCCGCCGAATGTTCGCGAACGACGCGCGACGTTCGCCAATATGTGTTCGCGTTCGATTCGAACAAAAATCGTTCGACCATTCGACCATTCAATTCCTTCGACCGCTAAAATCGAAGGATTTTCGTTTGAATCGAACGATCAAAGCCATTCGATTGAATGAAATCATTCGATCGAATGGTTTCGATCGTTCGATTCGAACGAAAATCCTTTGATCGAACGATTAAAATCCTTCGATCGTTCGAATCGAACGATTTTGCGGATGTTCGAAGTTCGCGAACTGTTCGCGAACTGTTCGCGAACTGTTTGCATTTTTGCCGGTGTTCGCGAACGGCGTTCGCGAACACATAAACGGCAGTTCGCTACATCCCTACTGAGAAGAGAACTCGCCTAGGTCACAAAAGTGTGGATTACCTGACCTTTATTAAAATGAACGAGGCATGGATCTCGGAGGGTTACTGCACGCCGGAAGACTTGTTCTGACTCCTCATGCAGCTGTCCTTCTCTGCACGCCGCATGACTCCACACACAGCTGTCCTTTAGCGTCCTCCTCCCTCCGCCACCGTTACAAACTAGGGTGCAAACCCTACTGGTTTCATTTCAATCAAAACTTTTTGGACAGGTAAATCCTGAGTTTTTCTGGCCTCTGTGCTTCAGTGGCTGCGACAAAAAAAAAATCATATTTTCAGCATTTATATGGCATATTTTTTCTGGCCTCTGTGCTTCAGTGGCTGCGACAAAAAAAATTCATATTTTCAGCATTTATATGGCATATTTTTTCTGGCCTCTGTGCTTCAGTGGCTGCGACAAAAAAAATTCATATTTTCAGCATTTATATGGCATATTTTTTCTGGCCTCTGTGCTTCAGTGGCTGCGACAATTTTTTTTAATATTTTTAGCATTCATATGGCATATTTTTTCTGGCCTCTGTGCTTCAGTGGCTGCGACAAAAAAACATAATTTTTCAGGAAAGTACACATGCCTAATTTTTCAGGGTTCTGCAACAGTGGCAAAATCGCATCTTTTATGGTCACCGCAGGTGATCAATAAAGTAGACCAAAACTGGGCCCACACTGCAGAATCAGTGTTTTTTGGTTCACTTCACTGTACATTGAATTACCTCTGCCTGACCGTGCACGTGCGCACAAGCACGGTGACTGCTAAACACACCACTACAGAAATATTGCCACCAACAGGACGAACATCCTGGAGGTGACAAGCAACTAGTAATTAAAAACTATTATTTGCTCACTTGACGGTATCATTCATGAAAGCTCTTTGCGTTTTTTTGCGTTGCAGTAAGCGCCACGTTTTGTCTTTGCGTGTGAACAGGCTGTAACCTTTACACGACTTGATTGGCATGTAGACGCCGGACGTTTTAAAGCAGTTTATTACACAAGTTTAGAAATGTAATGTGATTTCTGCCCTTTACAGCACAAAACGCAGCGCTGTGTCAACAATGTATTTTTCAGATACATTTTTGCCCTTGATCCCCCTCTGGCATGCCACTGTCCAGGTCGTTGCACCCTTTAAACAACTTTAAAATAATTTTTCTGGCCAGAAATGTCTTTTCTAGCTTTTAAAATTCGCCTTCCCATTGAAGTCTATGGGGTTTGCGACGTTCGCGAACCGTTCGCATTTTTGACGCAAGTTCGCGAATATGTTCGCGAACATTTTTTCTGACGTTCGCTACATCCCTAGTAGTGGCTAGAGTAGAAGATAGCAGAGTTTTGTGTGTTATTTAGCTAGAGTAGAAGTTTGTTGAGTTAGCTGCAAGTGGAAGTTATGGATTTCAGTTTACTGTTTTCATTCTTCTGCTTGCCTGCTCACCTCTGAGACCCAAAGCCCTTGTTAGGGCGATGTTTGTTTGTCTGTCTGTTGATGTGTATCCCTTGTGGGTGCACACTTCTGCTGAGGGGTTTTAGTTTAGGATTTTATTTTTTTCTCCTTTCCTTCCCCAAAATATCCAAAAATCCCCCTTATTTATTTTTTTTAGTTTAGGTGCGGCCAGTATGACAGGCCGTGGGAGAAGGAGGAGGGGTGGGATGAGAGGTCTGGATGATGGTAAACAAGGGAAAGTTGTGCTCACCACTATTTTTTAAAACCATTAGGCGGGGGTGCAATGAGGCTGTGACCACAATATACATATAGTCAAATTTTAAGGCTTTCAAGTTAGCTGGTACAGCCGAAATATTTATAAGGTACAAGGAGGCCAATAAGCTATAAGGCAAGCTAAAATTGCTATAGAAAAGGATATTGCAGCTAGCAGTAAAAAAAATCCAAAATTATTTTTTAAATATGTAAATAGTAAAAAAATGAAGCAGGAAGGGGTGGGACCCTTACTATCAGAGAGGGGTCAGCTGTTGATGAAAACAAAATAAAAGCACAGATTCTGAACTCATATTTTTCATCTGTCTACACAAATGAGGAACCAGTAAGTGAAGGTTTCCTTCTTAACAGTCCCAATTCTAGTAATACAACTAATGATGCATGGTTCACACATGAAGAAATTCAAAAGAGACTAGAACATGTTAAGATTAACAAAGGTCCAGGGCCAGATGGTATTCATCCCAGGGTAATAAGCGAGCTTAGATCTGTGATTGCCAAACCCCTTTACTTAATTTTTCAGGATTCATTGAGATCTGGCATAGTGCCGAGAGACTGGCGAATTGCTAATGTGGTGCCTCTATTCAAAAAAGGATCCCGTTCTCAGCCTCAAAACTATAGGCCAGTTAGTCTGACGTCAGTGGTAGGAAAGCTTTTCGAAGGGTTAATAAAGGATAAGATACTGGACTTCATAGCAAATCATAATACTATGAGTTTGTGCCAGCATGGTTTTATGCGTAATAGATCTTGCCAGACTAACTTAATTTCTTTTTACGAGAATGTAAGTAGAGACCTCGATTCTGGGATGGCAGTGGATGTGATTTACTTAGACTTTGCTAAAGCATTTGATACAGTGCCACACAAAAGGTTACTGGTTAAATTAAGGAATGTTGGCCTGGAACATAGTATTTGTACCTGGATAGAGAACTGGCTAAAAGATAGACTACAAAGAGTGGTGGTAAATGGAACATTTTCTAATTGGACCAGTGTTGTTAGTGGAGTACCGCAGGGCTCTGTACTAGGTCCCTTGCTTTTCAACTTGTTTAGTAATGACCTGGAGGTGGGCATTGAAAGTACTGTTTCTATTTTTGCAGATGATACTAAATTGTGCAGAACTATAGGTTCCATGCAGGATGCTGCCACTTTGCAGAGTGATTTGTCTAAACTGGAAAACTGGGCAGCAAACTGGAAAATGAGGATCAATGTTGATAAATTCAAGGTTATGCACTTTGGCAAAAATAATATAAATGCAAGTTATACACTAAATGGCAGTGTGTTGGGAGTTTCCTTAAATGAAAAGGATCTAGGGGTCTTTGTAGATAACACGTTGTCTAATTCTGGGCAGTGTCATTCTGTGGCTACTAAAGCAAATAAAGTTCTGTCTTGCATAAAAGGGCATTAACTCAAGGGATGAAAACATAATTATGCCTCTTTATAGGTCCCTGGTGAGGCCTCATCTGGAGTATGCAGTGCAGTTTTGGACTCCAGTCCTTAAGAGGGATATAAATGAGCTGGAGAGAGTGCAGAGACGTTCAACTAAATTGGTTAGAGGGACGGAAGACTTAAATTATGAGGGTAGACTGTCAAGGTTGGGGTTGTTTTCTCTGGAAAAAAGGCGCTTGCGAGGGGACATGATTACACTTTACAAGTACATTAGAGGACATTATAGACAAATGGCAGGGGACCTTTTTACCCATAAAGTGGATCACCGTACCAGAGGCCACCCCTTTAGACTAGAAGAAAAGAACTTTCATTTGAAGCAACGTAGGGGGTCCTTCACAGTCAGGACAGTGAGGTTGTGAAATGCACTGCCGGGTGATGTTGTGATGGCTGATTCAGTTAATACCTTTAAGAATGGCTTGGATGATTTTTTGGACAGACATAATATCAAAGGCTATTGTGATACTAAGCTCTATAGTTAGTATAGGTATGGGTATATAGAATTTAATTAAAAGTAGGGATGGGTGTATGTATGGATGCTGGGTTTTCATTTGGAGGGGTTGAACTTGATGGACTTTGTCTTTTTTCAACCCAATTTAACTATTTAACTATTTAACTATTTAAATACAAGAGTCCTTATATATATTGATAATTGGTTGAGTGTAGAGGATTCTTGTATTTATCTATATGTATTTTGTGGTCACAGCCTCATTGCACCCCTGCCTAATGGTTTTAAAAAATAGTGGTGAGCAAGTGCACAAATGTGGTCTCTGAAATGAGTGCTGCCAAAAGTCTTGCTGCCTCATCATCATACAAATAACAATCTTTTCAAAATCTTCAACTAATGCTAATGTTGTGTGATACTTGTATTGAAGGTTTGCATTATGTGTAAGGTGCAACCAAAAAAAGTATAATGAATTTTAGGGCCACTCAATTCAATAGCAGATTCGTCATTTAGGCTCCTGTGCGCCAAATTAGGCACCATCAAAATGGGCACTTCCATTTCAAATCAGGCACTTCGGCATCAAAGTAGACACTCGCGATTCAAACTGGAATCTTGTGGGACAAATTTGATGCCCGTGCGTCGTCTAGTGATGCGCGCGTCGTACGCGTGTCAAAATTGGGCATCAGGCATGCTGAGTGAGCAGCAGATTCATTTTTTCATCCAGTATGAGAGGTATGACAATATCCCTCTTGGGACTCCCAGCATTCAGTCCCTGAAAAGGAACATTATGCAGAGGCTGCGAGGTAGGCTAAGGTGGCACTTCAATGTGCATCTGAGCCTGCGTGTGGTGCAGCACATCTGGAGTGGCCTGAAGAGGCGCCAACCAGATTTGGTAACAAGTGCATTAAGAAGTAGAAGGTAACTTTATTTAAACAGAATAAATAGAATTCTCTTCTAAATTACAATAAAGTCACTTGTTTTCTTATTTGGCTATTTTAGACCAAAAGTGTATTTACTGTAAGTGACTACTTTAACGTGAGGAACAGTTGACTGTAATAAAGTTGCAGAGTAAACGAGCTATCAAATGGAGATTTTCTTAATGATGTTGCCCACCCCATACCTGCCATCCTTATATAGGACACACCTCATTCTGTATAATACAAACTGTACTAATGCAAGTGCTGTATTAATAATTCTTTCATTGTCATTTCCAGCTGAATGTATACAAGATGATCTGGCTGCAGATGGTGCAGCAGAAGGGGTAGAGGAAGAGGCAGCAGAAGAAGGGGCAGATAAAGAGGAAGCAGAACTTGCAGATCCTCCGGCACCTCCGCCTCCTCCGCCTCCTTCTCCCGAAGAGGCTTCCAAGCTGCCACAGGTAGCAAATGCAGCAATACAGACAGAGGACAACCTGCTGCATCATATCTTGAGGGAGCTCCAATATCTCAAGGACCTTGTCCTAAATTTGAAGGGAAACCATCCTCCTACTCCAGTAGCCCTTTAAAGTTTTCTGCATTGTGTTAAATTTTTTATATTAAAATAACTTGTTCAAACCTCTATATTTGGAGTTCATTTTTCATCGAACTATTGCTCAGGTAGTACAGAAGATTCTATAACACAACTATGACCATTTGAATCGTATTTGATTTGAGTTTTTGCTCTGAAAAAACCTCGATTTTTAGGAAGGCTATAAAGAACTCCAAATTGATCCCAAGACTTCCCCATAGGCTAAAACAGCAATTCAGCAGGTTTAAGGTGGCGAATAGTCAAATTTGATTTCTTAAAGGGCCAATACATGATACATTTTGAAAATTCAATTTTTTTAAAAACTTGAAGCAAATTTTAACTATTTCCTAGTCAAATTTCACAAAAAAAAACTTGAAAATTGTATTTTGAAAATTTACATTTTCACTTAGACCCTTGATAAATCTGTCCCTATATGTTTAGATTAATTATTAGTTGTGCCTGTGTTAGTAAGCTATTAGTAATACAGGCATTGGATCCATTATCAGGAAACCTGTTATCCACAAAGTTCCGAATTATGGAAAGGTCTCTGGCGTTAAAGTCAATTGGTGTCTGAATAATGACGTGTGGCGATTTTGAAGCGAGCGACTTTTCAGACACGTGTCCAAAATTTTTTGATGCCGCCATTTTTTTTGTGAGTTTATTCGCCAGTGGTGAATCTATTTGCCCATCACTAGTAGATACCATTACCAGTCGAATAGAGCTAATGTCAAAAATCACAGTTGTTTTTAAGAAACTGGCAAAATATGAGCTCTTTTTTTTCTTTTGAAAAGATAGGAGTCCTCTAACAATGTAGGACAGGAGCGCCCACACTTTACAAATGTGAGGTCTACTTTTAGAGAGCATTGTTAGCATTATGTTACATGGAAAATATTACGTAAATATTGATTTATGAGAAGATGTATGTTGCTATATTTAACAAACAACTATTTCTCATGTAACATTAACATAAATATCTGAATGAAATGCATGAAATAGGAGGGTGATTTAGACAAGTCATTTGCTGACAGTGTCTTGAGATCTACTGATCACCAGCTAAAGGTCTTCTGGTAGATTCTGATCTATGTTTTGGGCACCCCTGATGTAGGGCATGTGTGTAGCAATATACTAAGCAAAACATGCGTGTGAATTGGTCTTCCCATTGACTCCAATGCAATTCAGCACATTTTTACACAAAGCAAAACATGCCATATTCATTTAACACAGTCTACAAAGTTTGAAAGTAAGGGAAATGTTTTATTGGCAGCCCCAAAGCTGAAAAAAAAGGTGACGCAAACAAAACACCCATAGACTCTAATTTAGTTTCAACAAATTGCATTGCGCAACAAAAAAATAATGTCACGAGTCAAAAGTCAGATTCCCGAAAAAAAAAATTGACGCACTACAAAATCTCTGTTCATGTTTCGCTAGTTTTTCAGTAATTTCGCAAATTTTTCGGTGAAGCAAAACATCACAGATTCGCCCATCACTATTCCTTAAGTTCTGGATCCAAAAAGAATGGTGGTTGTATAACTTAGGTGAGATGTGGGGTAATTGGCAAGTGGTTCAGAATGTGAATGATGGTAGAATGCACATCACTTTGGTGCAGTAAATGGCTTCAAAGCATTTATACAAAGAGAGAAGAAAGGCTTTCTTTATACCAACCATTCTTGCTATAAGATTTCATTTATATTTCACTTGTTCAGTTGCATTTCACTCTTGGGAGCACTCACATCTGATGTGAGAAGTATTTGACATATTTGATATTTTCAACCAGTCATTCAGATGGTTTTCAATATTTATAAATCCAAAGGGGCTATCAATAAAGTACAATTGTTTTTTTTTTATATTCTATTCATTTATGGCAGGTCACCATAGTGAATACCCAATAGGTAGAATGATTTATGATAGACAAATATACCAGACAAATGAAATTCATGGTTCCTTTGTTCACTTTAGGTATATGGAAACTTTCTGCAATTCATAACTTAGTTCATGGGGTGTTATCATCTGCTGACACTGGTAATCAAAGCACAGTGATACACATAATTAAAGCAGAGACCTTATGATGGTTAAATAAAATGTTAATTTATAATAAATGGCTTATAGTGCATTTCAAGGTATGGCAAGAAGCTTTTTAGTTTTGTAAAATGTATATTAACCATATATTTAAAATTCTCTATTATTCAAAGCTGTTTAAAATTAATATAAAAGGAAACATATTAAAATCACAATGGTACCTTAGAGATAAGATATGACCTGACACCTTTAAAGCAATATTTTCCCCTCTCAGGAGCATTTTCCAGTAGGACACTGTACATTCTGCCTATGCGTGGGTCTGGAAATAGAGAGTATTAAAAGGACGGGAAAACAGTATTAATAAATCTATGGGTATTATCAAATACAACTTTCCTGAGTAATATATAGTGGATAATGCACCCCCTATATAAAGGTATTAGAAGTCACAAGGAGTTATGTGACCATATAAAAGCACAAGGCCGCAGGCCGTGTACTTTTATACAGGTCACGTAACTATGAGGTGACTACCAATATTTTTATACATTTCGGTAGCGGGTGCATTATTCCTTATATTCTACAGTGTTACTATGTGCTGTGTCGTCAAGTAACTTTCTGCCTCTGCTCTATTTTAATATGTGAAGAAGAAAAAGAAGAAGTGAAATCAAAACACTATTAGTCCATAAACACTCACTTCAAAGCAAACTAGTTCAGTGTGGCGCCTATGTAGTATGATTGGCAAAACTGCCTTAAGTAAAACTTAACTTTTAATAAATTAGGCTAAAAAGAGAGGAGCGCCCACAAAAAACAAACCAACTGCTAATAGCCCGTAAGGCCGCAGTGCAGGAACAATGTCCTTAAAAAACATTCATTTAAAAACCAGCAAATGGTGGAAACGGTGGTAACTTAATCAGCCAACAAAACTACTTTGACGGTAGTAGTATAAACCATTGGTTACAGTGCAAACACTACCCACTCCCACCCTTCCATTTGTGCCCCAAGTTAGTCAGCAAGAACCTGCCTGTCTACGTAGGGACAAAGTGCGAGCTAGGCTGCCACCGTCCACCTATGCCGCCTAAGCCTAGCTCCCACTTTGTCCCTACGTAGACAGGCAGGTTCTTGCTGACTAACTTGGGGCACAAATGGAAGGGTGGGAGCGGGTAGTGCTTGCACTGTAACCAATGGTTTATACTACTACCGTCGAAGTAGTTTTGTTGGCTGATTAAGTTACCACCATTTCCACCATTTGCTGGTTTTTAAATGAATGTTTTTAAGGACATTGTTCCTGCACTGCGACCTTATGGGCTATTAGCAGTGGGTTTGTTTTTTGTGGGCGCTCCTCTCTTTTTAGCCTACTTTATTAAAAGTTAAGTTTTACTTAAGGCAGTTTTGCCAATCATACTACATAGGCGCCACACTGAACTAGTTTGCTTTGAAGTGAGTGTTTATGGACTAATAGTGTTTTGATTCCACTTCTTCTTTTTCTTCTTCTGTGATTAGTAGTTTAATCTACACAAACTTGCAGTGTGTTTGCCTTCGTTACACTGTGTTTACGGCTCCTCATTTCATTTCCTATTTTAATATGTAGAATATCACACTTCAGTTTATTCCCCTGTGCTTTTCAAAATTATTCATGTGTCTCCCTGTAGTCTCTCTGTACCTATGTTGTTGCTGCATTTTTGTCCTTCTTTGATATGACTTGATATGACTTCTGTGGCATTCTGGCCATATATTCTATATTACTGCAGGTTGTTGCATTAGAGGAATGGGAAAGGAGACACAGAGGGTGGAAAGTTCATGGGGAGCAACACCAGAGATAAACAGAGAGTAGGAGGAGGAGAAGGACATAGGGTTGAAGTGGCAATGTGAACAATACAGACAGGAGATTGATGGTGGATGTGTGAGTGGTAGAGGCAGAGGGCACAAGACTGGAGAGGGACCTGGGCCGGCAGGACAGAGTGAGCAAGACACATTGTAAGTGACTGGAAATTCATATATGGAGGATGGGAGCAGCAGGCGAGTTCCTAAACTCTTGCCTCTTGGTTTATGCATTCAAATACATTGGCTTCCCGACAATCTTTTTTTGTTCTCAACAAAAAAATAACAAGCTCACCAGTTTTTCAGATCTTTTTATATGAAAAAAAAAAACATGATTGGCAGGAAGCCAAGATATTGGAATGCAAAAACCATATTCATGCTTGGTTTTAGTAGCTGAATATTTGAGTATGAAGGTTCAAGCATTAATAAACTGGTCCCCAAGAATGGAAGAGAAGAAATGGATGCCCCTGCAGGTGTAGATGTTACAGGCTTTTAAATCTTTAAAGTTTATTGCAGTTAAAGTTTATTAAGGTAAGTGCTACCATTATATTGTCTCACACTACTGTATCTTAAAAGTATCCCTAGATAGCCTCCCTAATTCGTCTCTGACATTACAGGATTGATTTGTAGTTTTGTTGATTTACCAAGAAGTAGGTTTTTAATAAATACATTGCAGTGAATATTTCCTTTTTGAAAGTAAAAAGAAGTCTCCCTGCCTTCACTCCATGCTACTTGTCTCCCCACCTTCACTCCATGCTGTTTGTCTCCCCTTCTTCTCTCCCTTTCCTTTGAGCTGTTCTTGTCTCCCTGCCTTGCCTCCATGCTGTGCCACTCTTGTCTCCCTGTCCTTTCCTCCCTCCCCTTTGTGCCATTCTGCTCTTCAGCCCATCCAAGCCAGAACGACCACCCTCCCTTGCTCACTGCCTATGCCGGGGCCCAGTTTATGGTCTACCAGGAACATTACCGTGATCTACTGGTAGCCCGCGATCAACTCTGATTTAAAGTCACAGTTCTAAAACTTTAACAACAGTTAAATCCTTGGCCCGTTGGCCTGTTCAACATCAATTGAATAGACTACTCTGCTGGCACAACACTACATGGTGCCCTATGTCCAGGCCACTGTGGTTTGTCACAAATCTGGGCCTAGCCAGTGCCCTGGCTGATTGAAACTGCCACCACCATATGGGCATGTTTTGCTGGCCCTGGCACCCTGCTCTTGCTTGGGGCATCTAGTGTCTCGCCCGAGACATTGGGGATTCTGACCCTAGGTTCAGCATTGGTTCCCACTCAATATCGGACCCCAGATATAGTGCATGTCTGGGGATCATGTCAGCCATCACAATTGGTCCTTGGATCTCTGCTTAACTCTGCTGAGCTAAATTGGTCTTCTCTGCCATGGAGGTCTCTGAGGTCCCCATGTCGCTCAAGCCGCAAAACAACATCAGGGGCCTACTCTCACTGGCACCAAAGGTTCCTCTGCAAATGTAATGCCACTAGGTTTCCACCAGGGTAGTAGATTCCCCCATCTCTCACTCTATCACTTCTATTTCTGCGCCCAGCTTAACAATCCTCTGCTCAAATGTGACTCTCTCTAGCATGCTTGCCAGTGCTCGCAACATGGCCACCATTTTGTCATCCATATCTGGACCTCTTGAGGTATCTCCAGTCGCTTCTCCTGTGGTTCCTGTCATCCTGGCACCCACATTATTGATTTGTTGATTGGGCTTAACTTAACCACAAAGGTCAACTTCAGGAGTGTCCTTAAAGTCTGTCCAAATATTTCAGCTCCTGTCAGGAAGCCAATCGGATCTAGTTTCACTGCAGGGGTCCCATCCACTGTTAGTTAAAAAGGAATTCCACCTTGGAATAAGCTTTCAACCCTTGTTAATGCGGCTGGCAAGTTCAGTTTCAAGACACACACCATCTACATCATCCTTTTGGGAGGATGAATTTAACACTGTTGTAGGAGCGTCACGCTTCAGTAAATTCACAGGGCTCTCAAGCTCAATGTTTACATTAGCACCATAGCCTTTTTGTTCTCCCAAGCTATCTGGGCTGTTAGGGAGTTAATTTACCCCATACACTCTGGAACTATTGTGCAGTCTCGTGACTATAACTTTTAAGTCATGAATGATATGGCACACTCAAATAAATGGGGGGGGGCACAAGAAAAAATGCTCATTGACTTTAATGCATTTGGAGTGAGAAAAAAACTTGTGCGCATAAAAAAAATATTTGTCACACATAAAAAATATTTTGTCTATTTGTAGATTTTTTTTTTTGCCGTTCGTGAATTTTTAGCAGTTTTGCAAATTTCTCGGCAAAGCAAAATGGGACATATTTGCTCATCAGTATTTATTAATTAACAGGTCCAAATGTTGAACTGCAGATAGAGGCTTAAGTCCAAAAAGAAATAGAAATAGAAATATCAGATTATAGGTATTACTATCACAGAGTTTATATATATGTAATGAACTCATGTTTTTGCATAAACGTTTTTTGTTAAATTACTTATAAGATGAACTAAGTACTTACTTGAAAATCTAAAGAAAGGTTAGTGAAGTTTTGCCTGTAAAACATTTAATACAACGTGAAAATGAATATGAACAAACATGTGTTCACGTAGTAAGTAATATTAGGAAGACAAATCAAGCAAAATTGCATTACATTATTAACTTTGTTTTCCAGAACAAGCAATGCAAGAGGCTTTTATGATTTAGAATAATTTAACGGCTCATTAAAGATTCCTTAGCATTTGGCATTTTAACTTTCGCTTTCTTTATTAAAATGGAATATTATCATGTAGCATTTTTTTTCTCACATTTAACAATTGCCATTTATGCTACAATTTCAAAATGACTGAAATTTTCACTCTGTTTCAATAGCTGGAGATTATCTCGAAGGCACATATCCCATAAATGCATCACAGTTTACACAATGAGAACCCAAGGTATCCCACTCTGGCTCACAGTATTGTGATAATTGCAGTTGATTTTAATGAAAATGACATTTGCCAGATATTAGTGAATAGAATTTTAATAAACATAAATGTATGCTTTATATGAAGGCACTTTCAACCTCTTCTAAAAATCCTACTGAAATGTTATAAGGATTAAGTGTGCTAAACTTAAATTATTTTTAAGTTGAGGGTAGTGCCACAAAATATAAATCAATTTTCTTGAAGTGTTATTTAGTCTCTAGTTTATTTTTCTGACAGTGTTCCCTTGGTTTATTCTCGGAACAAGTGGAACTCCCTATCTTGAAATTTTCAGTATTAAATAAATAGTATAATAAAATAGTGATTATAATGATGGATCTACCCCCCCATTTAATGTGCTGAATGCAAGAGAAATGCAACATGCTGCGTCCCACCTGCGTTTGTCGCTTACATGCGTCTGTGTGAGTACAGCCCCCTTCACAATAATTGAGTGTGTCTACTCCTACTCCTCCTACTCTCCTGCGGCTGAACGAAAAAAAGCGGAACGCAGGGGAGAGCAGCAAAAAAGCCGTGTGTAAAAGCCCTTAAGCTTTCAAACTCACAAATTCAAGTTTTTTTTAGCTTATAAAATCACAAATTCGAGCTCTTGAGCTTATAAACTCATAAATTCAAGGTATTCGAGTTTTTTACATGATTTTATTCAATTGAGTTTTTTCTATTTAGATTTTCTAATAGATAAGCAAAGATTAGAGTTTTTTTTTTTTAAATTGTGAGTTTATTCGAAGTTGCAAAAATCTCTGAATCCTCACAATTTAGATTTTTCATCTAAGTCCATTTGAAATAACATTTGAACAGTGGTATGTTTAATACAAAATTCTGCATAACAAAAAAAATGTAATTCTCTGCAACCTTGAAATATGCATTAGTGATGGGCGAATCTGACCTCTTTCGCTCTGCCAAAAATTTGCAAAACGACAGACATTTGCCAAAATGCATTGAAGTTTTTTTTTTTTCCGCGATGCGGCGCATCACATTTTTTCTCATGTGACAATATTTTTCACCAATTGGAGTCTATGGGCATCATTTTTGCTGCAAAACTCAGCAAAAACTTTCGCTCATCACTATGCCTTACTTTAACATTATTTATAAATGTAATTGCTATGCGTTTCTGTGAATTGCTTTCATACGCACTGCTGCAATGTACATGCACTGTTCCAGTTGTCAGCTCTCCTCCAGCCAAGATGTCAATTTTAACAATGCTTTGCATGTTCTGTGAATAACAAGCCTCTGAAGAAGAAAAATCACAGAAGGATTTGTGGGAATTAGATTCTTAGCTAGAAAAGAGCTGACTACTGCAATGGAGTTTCATTGTATGTGTAGTAGAAAGTAGTAGGCAGCAAAATACAAAGATATTGCTTTCATAAGCAACATTTACCACTATTTTACAACAGCTTTTTATGCAAAATATTCTGTTTGGGTTTACAACTATTAAGCAATGTTTATCTTATAGTATATAAATAACACAAAAATACAGGTATGGGACGTGTTATCCAGAATGCCTTGGATCTGGGGTTTACCAGATAATGGTTATTTCCATAATTTGGATCTTCATACCTTAAGTCTAATAGAAAATAATGTAAACTTTAAATAAACCCAAAATGCTGGGTTTGCTTCCAGTAATGTTTAACTATATATTTGTTTGAATTAAATACAAGGTACTGTTTTATTATTACAGAGAAAAAGAAAATACTTTTTAAAAATGTGGATTGTTTGGATAGTTACATAGTTAAATATGGTTTAAAAAAGACAACCTCCATCAAGTTCAACCCCTCCTAATAAAAAGCCAGCAACCATACACACACTCCTCCATACCTTCACATAAATTCTATATACTCATACCTATACTAACTATAGAGTTTAGTATCACAATAGCCTTTGATTTTATGTCTGTCCAAGAAATCATTCCAGCATTCAAGCATTCCACAACCTCACTGTCTCACAGTGAAGAACCACCTACGTTGCTTCAAATGAAAGTTATTTTCTTCTAGTCTGTAGGGGTGGCCTCTGGTACAGTGATCCACTTTATGGGTACAAAGGTCCCCTGATATTTATCTGTAATGTCCTCTAATGTACTTGTAAAGTGTAATCATGTCCCCTCGCAAGCACCTTTTTTCCAGAGAAAACAACCCCAACCTTGTCTACCCTCATAATTTAAGTCTTCCATCCCTCTAACCAATTTAGTTGCATGTCTCTGCACTCTCTCCAGCTCATTTATATCCCTCTTAAGGACTGGAACCAAAAACTGCACTGCTGCCCAGTTTTCCAACAAATCACTCTGCAAAGTGGCAGCATCCTGCATGGAACCTATAGTTCTGCACAATTTAGTATCATCTGCAAAAATAGAAACAGCACTTTCAATGCCCACCTCCAGGTCATTAATAAACAAGTTGAAAAGCAAGGGACCTAGTACAGAGCCCTGCGGTACTCCACTAACAACATCCAATTAGAAAATGTTCCATTTACCACCACTCTTTGTAGTCTATCTTTTAGCCAGTTCTCTATCCAGGTACAAATACTATGTTCCAGGCCAACATTCCTTAATTTAACCAGTAACCTTCTGTGTATAAAAATGGAGTCTATGGGAGACAACCTTTCCTTAATTTAGAGCTTTTTAGATAACAGGTTTCCTGATAATAGATCCCCCTATCTGAATATAGCAGATATCACAAGTCTGAAATAGACTAATGAATGTAGGAAAATTACCCCATATTTCCACATTTCTCTGTTACAAGACAATGCACCACCTATGTTCTGCTGGGAAATCCATCTGATCACTTTGATATTAGCAAGTACTTAAGTCTTAAAGCCAAATAATGTGAGTGAGATATAGAATGAATTCACAAAAAGTTATTCAATTTTTTTTTTCTGCAAAAAGGGAGATTAAAAAGCAGGCACAAACAATAATTATAACTAAGGCATAAGAATATCATTAAAGGGATACTGTCATGGGAATTTTTTTTTTATTTTTAAAAACGCATCAGTTAATAGTGCTGCTCCAGCAGATTTCTGCACTGAAATCCATTTCTCAAAAGAGCAAACAGATTTTTTAAATATTTAATTTTGAAATCTGACATGGGGCTAGACATATTGACAGTTTTCCAGCTGCCCCCAGTCATGTGACTTGAGCTCTGATAAACTTCAGTCACTCTTTACTGCTGCACTGCAAGTTGGAGTATCATCCTCCCCCCAGCAGTCTAACAACAAAACAATGGGAAGGTAACCAGATAGCAGTTCCCTGACACAAGAAAACAGCTCCCTAGTAGATCTAAGAACAGCACTCAACAGTAAAAGCCAAGTCCCACTGCAGCACATTCAGTTACATTGAGTAAGAGAAAGAACAGCTGGCTAGAAAGTAGTTCCATTCTAGTGCTGGCTCTTTCTGAAAGCAAATGATCAGGCAAAATGACCTGAGATGGCTGCCTACACACCAATAGTAAAACTAAAAAAAATACACTTGCTGGTTCAGTGAAAAATGAGTGAATTATTTGCAGTGTAAACAGTGTAATTTAGAAATAAAAACAACATCATAAAAATCATGACAGAATCCCTGTAATAAAGGTTTCTAGACCTGTTCAATCAATTTTGTGAGTTGTGGTCATACTGTCTGAACTAGTCCCTAGTGCTCCAGCATCTGTGCGATCCAGTGGGAAGGAGGGGGGGGGGAGAGGACTCTGGCCTCCAGGTGCCCTCAGAAGAAATCTGGTCCTGAGTCTGAATATCTGGGCATTTCAGCTTAAGGGAGCTACAATCCTGTCTGTCCAAATTCAAAATTTAATTTACACCTTCTTAGAGTAAGAGGGAGTAGACAGAACAGTAGAGATATGTCCAAGTGTTCTAGATTCATATTCAGTCATTGGTATGTTTAACCCTTTATTTTGTAGTTTTCTAATTTAATTTGCCAAAATAATTATATTATTTATCCTATAAAGCAGTACCATATTTAATATCTAAACTTTCAAGTTTTGTTTCTTTGACTGTATTTCTTTTAACAAAATACCTATAGAGACATCATATATTGGACATAGATTTGAGCATTTTAACTTTTGCATAACATGCTATTCCATAAAAAAAAATCTCAGACATTATTGGAGTTCATTAATTTAATACAATACATCAACAAAACATCAAGTTCTAAGTAAGGCATCAACCCACACATCCTACCAGAAATAATGCACTAGTCAACAGAACTTTCAACAAAAGATATCTAACCCATGCTTACAATTTGGTTATTGTCCTTTTGCTTTATATGTACTGGATGTGAAGTTTCATATTCACTCATAAGGTTGTCCCTGAAATGTATTATTTCATATAGTTATAATTCTAGTGATTGCAGAACATTTTGTTTAGATCTAACAGTTTACATACTACTCAGCCACCTTGCTACCTTTTAAGCAATTGAGTCATTTGTTTCTGCAATGGAATGAAATGAATATAAAAAGTTTTATGACAATTTATCTTGTGTCTCTCCAACATGATTTTTATGCAAGAAAAAAAAGTATTCATTTAGTACCAGCTCATGTACATTCCATCCATATGTATTGGTCATGCTTGTTACACATGAATAAAACAGCAGATAAAAAATGACGTTGTAGTCTAACGTGCGGGTGCCTTTTTGTATTCTTCCTCCCTTATTCTGCAACATTTTAAATAATTAGAAGCCCCATTGTTTTGATAATAATTATTAATCAACTAATAAATAATAATACATTCTATCAATTTTAGATTTCTTAGATATAAGATTATGAAATAATTCTGTCGTGCCAAATACCTTAAACACATTACCTTAAATACCTTCTTCGGGTCTTATTTTATGAAGTGGACGTTTAAATGCCCTTTTTAACATGAACAGCCAAACCTCAAAGAACATTTCTGAAGCAGACTGAAAAATCGATAACTATAGTATTTGTCTTTAATGTAGCTGTGCTATGAAGCCAAGTTCCAACATCTGCCAATGCATTTTTAAGGACTGAGAGTGGTATAACTGAAAAATAAAAGGCATTATCAAATTGATGTGTTTCAATTAAATCTTAATTCCTAATTTCAATATGACTCTATTCCAAAATGTTAAAATGTGTAAATAAGCTTAAATATGACAAAAATATATCAAACATTGTCAATGGCATGCACTAATGAGCACCCTAATATTAGGGTGCTCATTTATTATGCTTGCTCTTTTCATAAATTATAAAAAAAAGTGAATCATCACACTAGAGAAGCAGCAATCCACAAAGTAAGGACAAGTCCCTAAACAAAAACAACTAATAATTTGTAACATGTACTGTATGTGCTGCTTATTATACTTGGTGTATGCAGTACCAATCCTAATGTATCACTGGCTCTTTGCATATGAAATCTTGTAACTCATTTTATAATTCATGAACAATAATCCAAGAAAGATTGCCACTAAGAGCAACCATTTTCTAACTTATGTATTATTCATGTAAATAGAATCTCTAGAAGGAAACATACAAAAACAACAAACACACTACAACTTTTAACTAATTTGCTAGTATATGTGTGCCATTTATAGGCAAAACATTAAAGACTATGGGATATATTTACCAAAGGTTGATTGGTGTTTCCTGTCTGCTCCAGATTTGACCAGGGTAACAAATCTTACTCTGGAAAAATTATCACAATGCATGTTTGGAAGAGAATCCTGCAGTTTTTCTCCATCTAGGATTGTTTTCACGTGTGAGGAATTGTTTTGCTTCTACTATGTTTCGTATTACAGGTATGGGACCTGTTATCCAGAATACTCGGGACCTGGGGTTTTCCGGGTAACGGATAATTCCGTAATTTGGGTCCTCATGTCGTATGTCTACTAGAAATTCATTTAAACATTAACTCAACCCAATATGCTGGTTCTGTTTCCAATAAGGATTAATTATATCTTAGTTGGGATCAAGTTTTATTATTACAGGGAAAACGGAAATCATTTTTTAAAAATTTTGATTATTTGGATAAAATGGAGTCTATTATTCTGTAATTCAGAGCTTTCTGGATATCGGGTTTCCGGATAAGGGATCCTATACCTCTACTGGCATTTAAATGATTAATTTAAGTTGAGGTTGTTATAACAAGTAAACACTGGTAATGTTATTGTCAGTGTTATCTCCATGAATATACTATTGTTTCTCCTACTTTATTTTATTTCCATTGTTTATAGCTTAGTATTTAATGCCTCTCCAATCTCATGCATGCCTTTAGTGATGTTTAATTGACTACTGTTAAAATTCTTTGACCTTAATTTGATAGCTTCCTGTTTATAACTTGTTCAAGTATGGCATTCATTAATGTAAGTGAGCAATCAGTTAAGACTTAATTTAATGCTGCTGTAAAATCACTGTCTTCCTCACTGACTACTAATGAAGGGTACTTATGTGTCCAAAAATCTTGAGGCACTCATCTATTATCTGTTTCATTTTGCCAATTCAGTCCAATGTCATAACTGCAACGTTTCTTTCATACATCATGTTTTGCAAATTGCCATATAATTGAGAAATTAAATTTTAAAGGGGCATAACCACTGCTGTAGAAGTCTTTAGTACTAAAACTGAAGGCTCAGTGCACACAGAGATCGGCCCAAAAACATGAATGCAGGTATTTTTTTTGGCTGACCTTTGTGATGTGTGCCTGCACTGTACTCTTCAGTGCAGACAAACAGTGCTAGGGAAGGAAATAAACCCACTTCTCTTAGACTGCAAAAAAAACTCTAGCTTCTTAATTATTTTGAAACCATTACTGAAAATGCTAGACATCTTTCAGGAAATTACTCCTGGTAAGTACTTGTTATAATAATGGCCAGTAATTTGATCTCTTTTATTAACTGTTTATTGTCCTTTAGGTATGTGTTCCATTCATAAAAATGTTTGCTTTTTGTCTTTTTAAATAAAAAAATGAATGACAGATTCTTTTAGACAGCAGAACAGAAAAAATGGGAGTTTCTAATGGAAATGATCAGTGCCTTTAAAATTTCATATTTGTGTTTGTTGTTGATTGGTTTGTGTATTGGTTTTGTGGTTGATTGGTTGATTCAACCACAAATGAATACTAGAAAAAAATTACATCAACAAATACAAGAATAAACCAATAAAACTAAAAGAATACATCCCTAATGTTACTAGGCTACAGATCCCGGCATGGTACAACCCTCATTAATATGTTCAAGTATGTAGGGACAGTTACTGTAAGTGTAGTTGAGCAACTGTATTTACAATACATTTAACATTAATGGTGATTAATTCTAAACATCTTGGGGCAGGTTTACTAAAGTGAGGTGCAGTGGCCACCGCTAGAGAAAATTTGCCAGAAATCCTATTCACAGGGACATTGGCAATTTACTAGCAGGCATAGAGGACAAGTTGCTAGTGAAAGAAACCATTGTTAGTGCAGTTTTGCGCCCTTTCGCTAGAACCATTTTCGCTCAGGTGAACGATTGTTACTCAAATTCACTAAAGTGAGAATTTTGTATAATGTTACCTCTTTTAACAATGATTCTTATCTTTTGCTGCTTTAGGGCATAACAAATCTCTAAAAATTTATTTTTTCTCTAACAATTTGAGGTTTTTAAACTAAAAACCAGACAAACTTGACCTTTAAAAAAAATAACCCCTAAAAGTCAGTTTTCTCAAAATCACAAGGATATTTTGAGTTTAAAAATAAAATACAAGATGGTGCAAGATGACCATAATCACTCTTTAAAATGTAATAAACTGGAACTCATGCAGAATCCAGTTCAAACACAACAAAACCACCTTCTTACAGAACAAAACTTCTGGGGTATAAGGAGAAATGGATACAAACAAATTGACTTTTCTGTTTTTGGGACTTGGGTGTGCCCCTACTTTGGGGCATGGTAAGTTGGCATGGGGGTCCCATGCCTTATTGTAAAATGGTTTGAATATAGGTAGGTCCATAAGGTATAGTTGCTAGCATTAGGGAGAGCAGTTTCCTTGCCATATTTACATATGTGCTTATGGTTGGCCATATAATTGAATATGCAAATGCTGCCACAAATAGTTCACCATAAGTCAATTAAACCTGAATTTTTCTATGGTTTGAGTGAGGGTGAGGTTAGTAATTTTTCTTATGAAGCGTGGCACTCCACGTGAAACGTATCAAGGATCAGGAGTAGTTTTAATTGTACAACATTCTCAATTTCATGTTATTTATAAACAGTATACCCAGTTGCTGGGGCACAATTTTAAATAAATATGTCTGCACTATGATATATTTTTTCTCTTTATGAACATTGTGTGAATACTCGAGGACACCTTGGAGCCAGCACCAGTTTGCTTGATGTGTACATACTTTGAAAATCTGGTGAGTAGGTAATTTCGCTAGAGGTGGGCTGATTTACCATCCTTGGTCTAACTTACCTAAAGGGTCTACAGCACATGGCACTTTTTAAATAAGTTTCACGTAATTAACACAGCACAGTGTGTTGCACTTTAATATATAAATTTAAGGGTACTGCACCATAGTATTCATTCTTTCGCTTCCCTACAGAGATTTGTTTTGCATTGGAGAGTCCATCAGAGTGGAACATTGAACTGGACTGGAGTGGACCATTGACCATTGAACTGGTGTAAAGAATCAAGATTCTTTACACCTGTTGAAAATTTCACAATTTAAGCACTAAATAAACTTTGTTTGTTTTGTAGTTCCAAGTTTGTAATTCCTCCAAATGGAACTGAAAGCTCAACTAAACTACTAAAGAGCAGTACAGTATGTCCTTGATATAGATGTTCGATTCGAAAGCCAAAATTATATAACAACAGTACATTTACTGATCTGAATCCCTCTGCTTTCTGGAGACATACTATCATGGTTTCCTCTCAGTTTTAAGAATCAATGTATGTCTGTGTTAGAAGTTATTATACAGATAGATATGTATAACAGAGACCTGTTATCTGGAATGTTCAGGAAAGCTTGTGCTTTCTGGAAAATAAGTATTTCCATAATCTGTAGCAAATCTTTTTGATTCACTACAGTGCAGAAAATAAATTGTTAATGCAAATGTACAGTATCTATAATGTTTTTCAAATACTTCATAAATGTGCTACCGCATTGTTTGTTTAAGGTCAGTTCTACTATTTGAAAAAGGACATATGTTACATAGCTGGCCGTGTGCCTAGACTCGCATGCATAATGTTAGATGCTGTAAGATCAAACCCGAATCCAAAACAACTGGCAACAGATTTATTTCATTGCTTATTTGTCAGGTTAGTGTCTGTCCTAGGAATATATTAACTATTGAAGGGATGGGAACACAAAAACATGAAGAATTATTTTCTCTCATTTATTTTAGTATTCTGAGCAAAATGATAGAAAGTTTTTGTAATATATTCATGACCGATGGTCAATGTTTTATTTGTGCTGTAATTCTCTCTCAAGCATTTTGGACCAGCCACACAGTAAGGTGATGGAAATATGTGTATTTATATTGTTTACAAAAATTCTGTTGGAAGATGGACTTCAGGGGCTTAAGTGTAAATATGATGGGATTAGTGAGAATAGAACAGGTTTTAAAGAGGATTAAGGTTACATTTCATGGTGTGTATGTTGGGAGTGATGTGTGAAAGTAAGTGTTTTTTCTCCATACAGTATTTCTAATTTTCCCATGTCTTTACTAACTCTTGGGTATATGATTTTCCCCCATTCACAAAATTGAAATAGCTAGAGCTATAGTTATTATAAAACAAATATGACTTTAATAGAATTTGGTAATGTAAAACAAAGAATTTTAGGGCTCAATTGCTTGCATCTGTGGTCCATGATAGAAATTAAATAATCTATAAGGTAATAAGAAGGCTTTTCTTAATCACTTTTATAATGTTATTTACTAGGTTCCAATGTGATCAAGTACTGGGTACCTGAAAGGCTGCACTTCATAATGTGATTTTGTGTCCATATGCATATGATAAGGATGCAGAGAACAAAAATAGGGTTCACTTGTGCCTGTATGGGCTGCACTCTATGGGGCAAATTCATTAAAGTGCGAAGCGCCTAATGCTAGCGCAAATTCGCCAGCGTGACGTCATTTCGTTACTTCGCACATACACACTTACGGGTGCTGGCGTAATTCGCTAGCGAAGTGGACCTACTCTAGTGCTATTTCGCACCCTTACGCCAGGCGAAGCGACGTAACTACGCTAATTCACTAACTTGCGCATTTTACTGAACGTTACCTCTTGCGCCAGACCAGGCGAAGTGCAATAGAGTAGATAAGGATTGCATCAAAAAAAGTTGAAAAAAAACCGCTGGCGTCTTTTCCTTTTTTAAGGGTGATAGGCTGAAAAAGATCATACATTTTTTTGGGGGTACCCTCCTTCCCCCCCTACATTTCCTAACATAAGGCACCTAAACTATACAGTGGGCACATGTATAGGGCAATATAACAACAATTTTATCTTATGAAGCTTTCCCAGGCTTGTGTAGTGTAATGTATTTGTTGCTACATATACGTCCATTGTACTTTAACTAGGCATCCAAAGCTTAACTTCACTTTCCTTGATGAATTAATGTTAGCGCAACTTCGCTATTGTTCGCCTCCCTGAGCGCAACTTCGGATTTTAGTGAATAAACTTCACCTGGCGAAGTGCGGCAAAGTGTGGCGAAGCCTGCGCTAGCGTAACTCTGCTTGTTAGTGAATTTGCCCCTATGCCTTCCATCAGATGGCACAAAGCACAGGGCATAACTTGCTTCTAAGTGGTAATGGACACAAAGAGGTGCGTAAATACAATACAGTAGGCACCACAGTGCTGGAAGGGGGTTGGGAAACCCAGGCCGAGCGGTCTGCTCTATTGTAGTCCTCCTCCCTAATCTCCCTCCTACACTAAACAGGCACTTGCTAGATGTAGTTGGGAGGGTAGGGTTCCCCTCTGTGTGCCAGGCCCCTCCAAAGATTTTTTGTGGGGGAGGGAGCCATAACTCTTTCTAGTTACACTACTGTTTGCAAACTAGCACTACTGTTTATAAATTAATTCTCATAATGACAACACAGTACATATCATTGAGAGACATGCAGCCAGGTCTGGACTGAGAATCAAAATAGGCCCTGGTATACAGGAATACAGAGGCCCAAACAGCCCCCACCAGCCCACTAAATTTTTATTGCAGCATGCAACGTTTCAGGGATAACCCCTTAATCAAGCATACTGGAAAATAATGCGCAAAGCAATTTAAAGCGTAGGCAGGTAACGTGGCAAATTGAGTGGGTGTAACCATAATTGGTTAAATAAATGAGTAATTAATTAATAGTCCTTAACCAAGTGCATTAACCAATACAAAATAAAAAGAAACAAAACAAGTGAAACACTTTTTTTTGTTTCTTTTTATTTTGTACCAGTGAATGCACTTGGTTAAGGACTATTAATTAATTACTCATCTGTTTAAACAATTATGGTTACACCCACTCAATGTTTTCACTTTTATCTTGCCATGTGTTGGGGACTGAAATGCTCCTTTCATGGCCTACATATTATATTATATATTAATTATTTATTCCTGCGTTTCTTCAAACACTGTCACCCATTGTCTTGTATAGGAATCCTTCACTCTTCTTTCTGGTATGAAAAGACAAAATGTTTACAAAGTGATGTTAAATATATTGTTCTGTGTTATATGGTAATGCGCTATAGAGCTTCCACAGCGTAATAAGAGAATTCCCAAAGCACTATTTCTCTGCAGTTGTGATTTTACATTCCTAAAACTGCTTTGGAACATTGAAAACAATTTATACAGTATGTTAGCAGCAGCACCATCTATCTCAAGGATCTTTTCCAGCTGAAACACCCTTAAGGTCTTTATTCTCTCTTCACATAGAGGTTGAGTTGCTAAAATTTAAATTGAAGAATTTTGGAGGATTCCAAGCCTTTTAGAATTTGTATCCCTGATGTCAAAGCAATGTGTCCCGTTGTTCGTTGTTGTCACAGTAGCTAAACTCTAACATGATGCTGATTTGTAAGGTGCCCAACAACCATTGACTAAAATCTTATGCAATGCATATCTATGAGAACCATATATTTTTTTATTTTTTAATTTGTAGGGTTGTTATATACTGTAAATTCCATACTGTACATTTCGCTTGTCACTACAGAAATTGTATTATAAAAATACTATTGTTCTCAATGTACAGTAAACTGGTTTAAGCCTTCATTAATTAAATTACATTTATGGAAGCATACCAAAGCCCAGGTATAAGAACTGGACTATTTATATTCCACTGAAAGCTCTTGGAGGTTGCTGGCCTTTACAGCTATCTCATTATAAAGAAAGGGAATAAGGACCCCTACAGGATACTGTAAATTTAATGTATTATTCCTCACCCTGCTGCTATAAGTAGAAAGGTTCAAAGGCATAAGCACCCTTCTGCTTACATTTGTAAAATATTATTTGCATTTATTCTTTGGGAGGAAGAGCAATACATATTTGAAAGATCAGACATATACTTGGAGAATTAAGTAACCTTCAACTGTGTCAGATCTCATGAAATGTTTATTAGTATTTTGCAAGTGACTTGAAATGAATCAGGCCCACAGTGTATAAAAGAAGTCAGGAAGATTCTCAGTCAAAAGTTATTTAGATAGAGGAAAAATCCATTACTATTAATATGTGTCATGTTAATTACTTTCCCTAACATAAAATAGATAGTAAGGCATGAAGACATAGCTTGCTGTTTGCACAGATCATTTCATTTCTGGAAATGTGTTCTTGTAGAATGATGGATGGACAATATATATATATATATATATATATATATATATATATATATATATATATATGTATGTATGTATATATATATATACACAGTATATATGTATATATATATATATATATATACAGTATATATATATATATATATATATATATGTATATATATATATATATATATATATATATATATATATATATATAAGTGATGAAGGATCCGCACTCTCATTTTCAAAGTATAACAACTTTTATTTATCGCATTACAATCCGACGTTTCAGTCCCTCCTGTGACCTTTCTCAAGGAAAATGAGAGTGCGGATCCTTCATCACTTATATCACAAATATTGATCACGCACCTCCAATCAACTACTGTCAGAGGTGCGGGCACTCCAAGAAATTATATATATATATATATATATATATATATATATATATATATATATATATATATATATATATATATATATATATATATAGGACCCTTTATGAGTTTTTAATTTGAGAATAATTTATTTTAGTTTATTATGCTAGCCTTTGTGTAGAAGTGATGTTCTTAGAAAATTAAATCTGTTTTAAGGGTCTGTGGATTTTACAATCTATACATGCAATTAGAAAAAGCCATAAAACTCTTTGGTCAATTAGCTTTTTTTTTTTTTTACACTCTTTCATTATAATTCTATAAATATAAAATTAATGATTAGGTCTGAATGAATCTGAACTAATTAATTTTTTTTAAAAAAAATGCACAAACTGATACTATTCTGTTATCTTAGCAATAGAATTCTTAATGAATCAGATGCAATTTGAGTGTAGGACTGGTCAGATATGGGATGCTTAAATATATTGCAATATATAGAAAAACAATCCCTGTTGTTTAAAGGGTAAGGCATTTTTAAATGTCTTAAATATTGAAGACCTCTTGTATTTGTCGATATGTATGAATTTAAAATGTTACCTCTTAAATTTTTTTGTGCTTATACTCAAATTTGAATTAAGGTTTCCAAAACACAAATGATCAATATGTATTAAGTGCAAAAACAATGAAAAACTTGAATGTACAACTTTGCATATCAAAGCTTGTAAAGTCTTGTAGAAATCAATGGGCGTTATTCTAGGCAAAATATAATAATTTTTTTCCATTTTGCATTTTTTTTTTAATTTTTCCAAATGTTTACATTTTATGGAGAGTTTGTAGAACCTGTAAAAATTACAAATAAAATACGTTGCATTACATTTTTTTTAGAATTTTGTAAAATTTCAAATTTATTACATTTTTTTTTAAAAAAGAACAATTAATTGATAAATAGGCCTCTGCATGTTGGAAATCTGCAAAAAAAGCTACCATGAAACTGCGAGAGAAAATAAAATGTATCTAAAGTTAATAAATGTAATAGAACCTTTCAAATACTTACGTAATTTAAATATGGTTGTAAAAAAGAGCTGATACATTCAGAATAAAAGATATATTAATTCATTGCCATCTAGGTTTTCACAAGCAGTTAGAATAGTCCAGAGTGACTGATATTGCTTGTGTTGACCAAGGATATATTTATGTAAATATGTATATTTATTCTCATATACACATGTACATAAGTATTCCTGTTATAAGGGTTCTTTAACGAAATATATATATATATATTTATTTACAAAAACTATTGACACATATCTACACAAATAATACACATAAAACAAGTTATACTACATAGAATGTATAACAAATATTTACAAAGACAATTGCAAATATGTATATGTTGGATCTAAATCCACTGCCTCCCTGATACTCATCCGTCCATTTGGCCTGGCATCTATGTCCTCACTGCAGGAACTCCAAGGACTCTCTGCCTAACTAAGCCTTTTTTATTAACCTTTAGACTGACCATAAGTACATGTCAGGTTCTGATTGGTCAATGACCAATAAATTATTCTTGGGGAGTAGGGCATGGATTCCTGAGGCAGTTCATTCAAGAATCAGGACAATGGAAGGGGGAAAGGCAGTTTGGAGACAGGAAGGTCTGGATTCTCAGCTGCTCTTGATCAAAGGGGAGGGAATATAGCAACTGTGTTGCTTAATAGGATGTGTTTGAAGTTTGTCTCTGTTGTGTCCTGATACTTTCTAAGATGTAAATCACATACCATTCTGAAATACACCACACAACATATACATAAAATATACCCTTATTGTATATAATAAAGATATGACACAAGCAAGTGTCCTTAACTTAACAGCTTGTTTAATGCTCACCTCTAGAAAACGAAATATCATTTATTTGGTTAAAACCCTCAACAGCCCTGCGATTTGATCCAATGATTAAAAAGGAAATGTGACCAAGATTACATTAGCATTTCCATTGTAGCCTTCTCATTTCTGTCTCCATTAATTAGCATGTGAGCGCAACAGGGTGTTTGAGAAAGGTTTCTCATTTCCATTAGCTTAGAAACCTCTGGACTCCCTGCAATTTCAATTAGGAATTGTACACGATAATGGGAAAACAAATAAATGCTGAGCATGCTATGCCACACTTTTATGTTGTTGCTTAACATTTCTGTTTCTTTGTTAATTAAAATGGTGTCCAACTATTGTTTTCTGCATTTGTTGTCTTTTACTTTTGCATGTCATTAACTGAGATGTATAGTGCAGACCACGAGAGCAGCACTGACCTATAATTTTACAATGGTAAATCCAAAGTAAAACTGCAAATAGTCTAGAGGAGAAGATGCATAGTCAGTATGCACAGATGTGGTATACAGTGTATATGGTCCAGAAAGTTCCAAAATACATAACATGTGATTTATAGGTTCTTATTAACCCTTTAACTGATATATACCTTTCATGTACTGTATATATTTAGATTTTTTTTTCTCATTCACTTAAGTGAACATAAGCAAACAAAAGTCAGTGCAACACTCCTCACATAGGCAGTTGCACATTCCACTGTGGCCACCATTCGTAGAACACATTTAATATTGTAAAGAACAGCACCTTGTAGTAGATTAAAAAGCCTTTATTACTTCATGGCTTAGACCAAGTATACAGTATCATTTCAGACTGTTCCCTGACTCTTTTTCAAGCTAACTGACAAAGTCACTGAACTTCCTTTTAAAACATTAGGACAGTTCCATCTATTATTTGGACAGATAAATAGATCAGTCAATAGATCAGTCAATTTACAAATATATGTTGAAACATTTGAATCCATTTTCAAAGTAAATGTAACAAACTGATACTAGCACGTCTCTGTCCATCATTCATATTATGCACAATATCAGATTTATATTTGTAAAACAATAAATATTAAAAACCAGATCAAAATCCTAAATTACTACAAAATTGCTTGTAAATCATAATCTTTTGGGGTTTGGGTGGCGGATCCAGAGTGCCTCTTTCGTCTGGACAACGCTAATTCACAAAGATCCAAAATTGCACACAGGTGACTGAAGTTGCACTAGCGAAAATACGATCAGCAGTTCGAAGTTACACTAGCATTCGGTAATTTGCATACAGAGTACAGTTAAAGTACAATGGCCCATATGCTGCGGCAAATACATTACTGTCAGGGAACCGGGAGTTCCCTCTGGGGAGTAGTCCGGATTTAGGAGGAAGCCCCTCAGGAGGGATCAGGATCGTGGTATCCAGGGATAAGCAGAAAGGGTAATCGAGTTCAGGCAACAGGTCACAAGGCAGGCAGAATATAATCAAAGTCCAAAGTCCAGGCAGGGGGTCAACAACAAGAGATCAAACAGGAATATCCTCAGGGAAAACAGGAATAGGCAACAGGGAACCCAGGAATCAATTCAGGAACGAGATCCTATTTTCGGGCGCCATCTTGGCGCCTCAGGCGTCCTTTTAAAGGGGTTTTTTGGCGCCCTTGCGTCGGCGTCAGCACGTCTGCGACCGACGCGCTGCGCCTGCGTCCGTTGCGCCATTGTGACGTTTTCGCGCCTGCGCACTTGCGCGCAGGCGTCTCTGCGCCGGCGCCGCTACCCACGTGGCGGCCATGGGCGCCGCCATTTTGGGAGCGGCGTCGGAAGGAATAGCTGCGCCGCCCGGAGCTCCTGGTCCTGCTCCGGGCGGCGATCGTGACAGTACCCCCCCCCCTCACGGGGGGCCTCAGGACCACTGGGACAAGGCTTCTGGGGAAACTTGGCGTGAAAATCCCTCACCAGACGAGGAGCGTGAACATCACGGTGTCCTTCCCAGGAGCATTCCTCAGGGCCAAAGCCCCTCCACTGAATGAGGTACTGAAGGGACCCTCTGGAGATCCTGGAGTCTAAGATTTTCTCCACCTCGTACTCGAGTTGACCCTCCACAGAGATGGCAGGAGGAGGGGATTGACCGCCAGAGAACCGGTTGGTGATGGCGGGTTTCACCAGAGACACGTGGAACACGTTGGGGATTCTCATCTCTGGTGAAAGCTGAAGTCTGACAGCCACAGGGTTGATTATCTCCAAGATGGGAAATGGACCCACGAATTTTGGACCCAACTTGAGAGATGGTATCTTCAACCGGATATTCCTGGAAGAGAGCCAGACATTATCACCCACCTTGTAGGGAGGAGAGGATCTTCGACGACGATCCGCGAAAGTCTTATGAACAAGAGCGCTCTTCTCTAGGTTCAACTTGGTAGCAGCCCAAATAGCAGACATATGGGCTGCGGAATCGTCAGCAGCCGGGACGTCAGATAGTACAAAGTCTTGGGGAAAAGCTTGAGGATGCTGCCCATACACCGACATGAACGGAGATCTTCCTGTAGAGGAATGACAAGCATTATTATGAGCGAATTCCGCCCATGGGAGGAGATCAGACCAGTCATCCTGGCAGAGGGATACGTGGTTCCTCAGGAACTGTTCCAGGGCTTGGTTGACACGTTCAGCTGCCCCATTCGTCTGCGGATGGTATGCAGATGAAAACTGAAGAACAATTCCCAGGTCCTTGCATAGGGAACGCCAGAATTTGGCAGTAAACTGGGTGCCTCTATCGGAGACGATCTCCACCGGGAAACCATGCAGGCGGAAGATGTACTGGATAAATAACTGGGACAACTCCACCGCAGAGGGCAACTTCTTCAAAGGGATGAAATGGGCCATTTTGGAGAATCGATCAATGACAACCCAGATCACAGTGTTCCCACAAGAGGGAGGAAGTTCGACAATGAAGTCCATGGACAGGTGGGTCCAGGGACGGGAAGGAACCGGCAAAGGCTGTAGTAACCCACTGGGGCGAGAGTGGCTTGACTTAGATGTGGCACAAACATTACAAGCAGCAACAAAGTCCTTCACATCTTTGCGGATATCAGGCCACCAAACCAGGCGTCGTAAGAGTTCAAGAGTCTTAGCTGGGCCAGGATGTCCGGCTTGCCTGGAGCAATGGGTCTGTTGCAGGATAGGCAGACGCAGCTCAGGAGGAACAAATGCCATTCCAATGGGTGTATCAGAAGGAGCAGAAGACTGACCAGCCAGGATTTGGTCGGCAAACTGTGGATACAGGGAGGCAATAATCTTGATTGGAGGAATGATTGGCTCTTGTCTCTCAGGAGAGCGGTCCACCGGAGTGAAGCTACGAGACAAGGCATCGGCCTTCTGATTCTTGGAGCCTGGGCGATAAGACAAGATAAAATTAAATCGAGAGAAGAAGAGAGCCCACCTTGCTTGTCTGGGGTTTAGCCTCTTGAGGGACTGGATGAACTCGAGATTCTTATGATCGGTGTAGATCTGAACAGGAATCAGAGAACCCTCCAGGAGGTGACGCCACTCTTCAAGGGCAAGTTTGACAGCCAAGAGTTCTCGGTTCCCGACATCGTAGTTCTGCTCTGCGGACGAGAACTTCTTGGAAAAATAAGCACAGGGATGCAACTTCCCATCAGCGGGGTGTCTCTGGGACAGGATGGCTCCAGCTCCGACTTCAGAAGCATCAACTTCGATGCAGAAGGGTAGTTCAGGATTGGGGTGTCGGAGGACAGAAGCGGACGTGAAGGCCTCTTTCAAGGACTGAAAAGCTTCAATGGCAGATGGAGGCCTCAAGCTGGGTTTACCCCCTTTCCGGATGAGGGCCAGGATAGGTGCAATGCGGGAAGAGAACCCCCGGATGAACTGCCGATAATAGTTAGCAAATCCGATAAATCTCTGGATTGCCTTGGTACTCAGCGGGATAGGCCACTCCTGGATGGCAGACACTTTCACGGGATCCATCTCAAATCCCTCAGGAGAGATAATGTATCCTAGGAAGGGGATCTTGGACACTTCGAAGACGCACTTCTCCAACTTGGCGAAGAGAGAGTTCTTCCTCAGACGAGAGAGTACCTCCTTCACCTGGGAGCGATGGCTTTCTAGGTCTTTAGAAAAGATCAGGATGTCGTCCAGGTACACGACTACGAACCTTCCTAGGAGATCCCGGAACACATCGTTAACAAACTCCTGGAAGACGGCAGGGGCATTGCAATGGCCGAAGGGCATAACGAGATATTCATAGTGCCCGTCACGAGTGTTGAAAGCCGTCTTCCATTCATCACCCTCACGGATGCGAATGAGGTTGTACGCCCCCCGGAGATCCAACTTAGAGAATATCTTCGCCCCCTTCAGCTGGTCGAAGAGCTCTACGATCAAGGGCAGAGGGTACCTGTTTTTTACAGTGATTTTATTCAGGCCCCGGTAATCTATACATGGCCGAAGACCTCCGTCCTTCTTCTCCACGAAGAAGAACCCAGCCCCTGCAGGAGAGGTAGAAGGGCGGATAAACCCCCGCTGGAGATTTTCTTGGATGTATTCCTTCATTGCGGTAGTCTCAGCAGGAGAGAGAGGGTAAGTGCGGCCTCTGGGGGGCATGGCTCCTGGCAGGAGTTCGACAGGACAGTCGTAGGAGCGATGTGGAGGAAGGAATTCCGCAGACTTCTTACAGAACACATCGGAGAATTCTTTATAACAGGAGGGAAGAGACTTTAACTCGGTTGAGGAGATAGTTACCTTCTTGAGGGGTTTAGCAGGAAGGCAATGCTGTAAGCAGAATGGGCTCCAACGAGAAACCTGCCCTGTGGACCAGTCTATGGTGGGATTGTGCAGGCGCAGCCAGGGGAGACCCAAAACAACTGGAACAGCGGGACAAGAGATAATAAGGAACGAAAGTCTCTCTTTATGCAGGGCCCCAACCTGCACAGGTAGTTCGCCAGTGGTCATCGTGAGTACAGACTCCAGGGGTTTATCATCTATGGCGACGATCCGCATAGGAGAATGCAAAGGAAATAAGGGAATTCCCATGTACTTAGCAAAGAGAGCGTCCATGAAGTTACCCCCGGCTCCGGAATCGATGAAAGCATTCCCGAAGATGGTTTTATCAGTCAGACGAATCTGGAAGGGAAGGAGAAACCTGTGTGAGTTTTCTTGGGTCTTCTCCTGAAACCAATCTCGAGACTTTTGAGTAGTGCCCCCTACATGAGTTACCATAGACATACCTTGGGGTACAAAACTCTTAGCCTTTGCAGGACAGGCATTGGCAAAGTGGGAATGTCCGCCACAATACAGACACAGGCCTGACATCCGTCTGCAGAGTCTTTCTTGTTCAGAGAGGCGAGTTCTTCCCACTTGCATGGGTTCCTCCTGGAGAGAAATGGATGCTTGGGCAGGCGGAGTGACAGGAGCCTGCAGGAGAGGCCTCTGGAAGCGGGGTGCCAACAAGGGTTGAAACTTCCTGACACGATCTCTCAGGGTTTGATGCTCTCTCAGAAGAGTGTCCACCTTGACAGCCAAGGCGATGAGGTCTTCAAGTTGCGTGGGTAATTCACGGGAGACCAGGTCATCTTTGATGCGAAGGGAGAGACCATTATAAAATGCAGTATGGTATGCGTCGTTGTTCCAACGAGTCTCAGCAGCAAGTGTACGGAATTCAATAGCATACTCCGCTACACTGCGATTCCCTTGGCGGATTTGGAACAGACGGGAAGCAGCGGATGTCACCCGGCCGGGAGCATCGAAGACGATCCGGAATTCTTTGAGAAATGCTTCTGCGTCATCCATCAGTGGGGACTGCTTCTCCCAGTGTGGAGATGCCCACTCGAGAGCTTTCCCTGCCAGACGAGTAATCACGAACCCCACCTTAGCACGTTCAGAGTCAAATTCAGTGGGGTGTAGGGCAAATCGAATCTGGCACTGATTCACGAATCCTCGACAGGCTTGAGGATCGCCATCGTAGAGAGGCGGAGCAGGAATATGTGGACCAGAAGTGGAGGGCTGGGTAGCCATGGTAGCAGCCGCTTGCGGAGGAGGTGCCGGCAGGGGGGTCGCTGGTGTCAACAAGGAGAGCTTTTCCAAGATCGCCTCCAGCGTGTGTCCCACGTAATTCTGCCGGGCTTCATACGCCTCCATGCGGGAATGCAGGCCCCGAAAGGCCCTGCCGAAATCTGGCTGAGCTTCCTCAGTGGAATCCATGGCCCGAAAATAATGTCAGGGAACCGGGAGTTCCCTCTGGGGAGTAGTCCGGATTTAGGAGGAAGCCCCTCAGGAGGGATCAGGATCGTGGTATCCAGGGATAAGCAGAAAGGGTAATCGAGTTCAGGCAACAGGTCACAAGGCAGGCAGAATATAATCAAAGTCCAAAGTCCAGGCAGGGGGTCAACAACAAGAGATCAAACAGGAATATCCTCAGGGAAAACAGGAATAGGCAACAGGGAACCCAGGAATCAATTCAGGAACGAGATCCTATTTTCGGGCGCCATCTTGGCGCCTCAGGCGTCCTTTTAAAGGGGTTTTTTGGCGCCCTTGCGTCGGCGTCAGCACGTCTGCGACCGACGCGCTGCGCCTGCGTCCGTCGCGCCGTTGTGACGTTTTCGCGCCTGCGCACTTGCGCGCAGGCGTCTCTGCGCCGGCGCCGCTACCCACGTGGCGGCCATGGGCGCCGCCATTTTGGGAGCGGCGTCGGAAGGAATAGCTGCGCCGCCCGGAGCTCCTGGTCCTGCTCCGGGCGGCGATCGTGACAATTACACTACACAAGGCCAGGGAACCTTAATAAAATGATAAAATGCCCTACACATGTGCCCACAGTATAGTTTAGGTGCCATATGTAAGGAAATGCAGGGGGGAATGAGGGTACCCCAAAACATTTTTCGGTCTTTTTCAGCCTATCACCCTGTAAAAAGGAAACCGCGCCAGTTATTTTGGAAAATTTCAACTTTTTTTTGACAAACTCCTATCTACTCCATTGCACTTTGCCAAGTCTGAGGTGGCGAAGGCAAGCCTGGGGATAGAGGTAATGGTCAGTAAAATCAAAAACTTTCAAACTGTGAATTTGCGTAGTAACGCTCTTTCGCCAGAGTGAAAATTCACCTGGCATTAGAGTGCATTAGAGTCTATCTCCTAGCATATTGTAAAGCAATAATTCCAGCAGCACTCCGATATGTGAATCAAAAGTTATTTATTCATGCCATTAGCAGAGCGACGTTTCGGGCTATTCCAGCCCTTTATCAAGAGCTTGATATAGGGCTGGAATAGCCCGAAACGTCGCTCTGCTAATGGCATGAATAAATAACTTTTGATTCACATATCGGAGTGCTGCTGGAATTATTGCTTTACAGTGGAATTTTCCTCGGGCAGAGAGGAACACAGCTGTGCACCCGACGCTACAAAAGGCGATCTAGTGTAAGTGTGGCACCTTATTGATTTGATTTGATTACATTGACTATCTCCTAGCATAATTACACCAGAACCTGTTAGTAAATCAGCAAACTGCCAAAATGACGTCACGCCATTTCACCCTTTAGTAAATTTGACCCTTAGACTTTGACTCAATACATTCTGTTCACTAGCTATCCGTTTCACCCATGCAAATTGGGATTTAGATAACAATTAGGTAAACTAAAGCCTTTTTAATCCACTACAAGGTGCTGTTCTTTACAGAATTCCAAAACACACAATCAGTATTTCATGTATTGATGGCAATTGAAAGTAAATATGTCTTTTCCATTATGCACATAATTGAAAATAAAGGTATGTTGTATGGAGAGACCCCCCAAATTAAATGAATAAATACAATTTTTACAAGATAAAGTGCAGATGTACTGTATGTTTAAGTCTACACACACATACACAACCACACTTGAGTTGTATATTTATAAAAGGTTGATATTGAAGATACATCTTTTTTACAGTTAATGTAGGCCAATTAACTTTTCCATGCATCATGATTGATTTGTCAATTAATGTGGTGCAAATTTAGCGTTTTACCGTCCCTGAAATCACTATTTTCAAGATATATGATATAACACATTCACACTGATCAGGATTTCCATTTCTCAGAATTCCAAAAATAGCAATGAAATTAATAGGAAATAGATATCCTTGTTTGGATGTTGTTTACAAGAATATCAGGTTTTTTTAGATGTCATCTGAGTCATTAAATGGTTGGAGACTGCAACGAATGCTTGGATTCAATAACATTTCTTTGATTGATCTCATGCTAAATATTAAGTACAGTCAGATTCAAGGAAATGTGTGATTAAATAATTGATTATTGCATACTGCCCCCAGGGTCTCTTTTTCTAAAGGTTTTTTTTTCACATTTACTGGTGGAATCACCCTCAGTCTGAATGCTAATCTGGGATCCTCCCCTTTTTCCATTTTTCATTATATTGAAAGACATGCATTTAAAATGAATTACATTTGGAAAACTCTATATTGCCCAAGCATATCAAAATCCCAGCAATGATTAGTATTGTTACTTTCAAAATACTATTGTAACGGCTGCTGTGTACTGCTGTGTTGTGAAACTACACCTCTTTTTTTATTGTGTTGGATAAAGGACACCAGAGGTCACAGTCAAAGGCAGAGACAGCCCTGTGGAGATGGTCTATTAGGTTTAAAGATTTGTCTTTAGGGTCTATAGCAATAGTGGTCTTGGAAAATATGGATCAGGGAGTAAATAAACCAGAATCACTCTTCAGTACTGCAGTCCCATCACTTAAGTCTAGCAGAGCTACCTTCTGCTATTAATCCTTGTTGGAGCTCTTATTACTGCTCTTATTATCTCTGCCTGGTCAATACTTCAGTACAGACAACCTGTTGACCAGTAAAGATCAGCTAAAGTAAGCTTAACAGAAGGTTAAGGAATAATGATCCAAATTTGCTCCTACTGTAAATAACCCTTCTGTCTATCGCCAGTTATTGTGGAAAAAAATGTGCTTATAAAAATATACATAACATAGTGCAGAATATGACATTTAGCAAGTGTATGTAAAACAAAACTGATGCTTCTGCAGGAACTAAAACTTTGCTAAACTGTTCCTCATTTTTTTTTTTCTTTTTCCTAAAAGATTAACATTCTTATCCTGACAATAACTTATTCTGATGCTAAAACTATCTATACCTTTTAAATCTGTCAAAAAAAGTCATTATTCCGAGAAAAAAAAATGAGCACACAGTAAGGCAAAGCACAGCAAGGATTCCATCACATTTCATTTTCTTTCTGTTGATTTTGCAATATTACATAGTTCCAATGACAACATCAAGTGCTTAAGTTTTGATGGTTTGGAGAAGATGACAGCTGCAGGTTTTACTGTCATAACATATATTCAAATTGAATCTAAAAAGAAGTAAAACACCCTGAACACTCTAATGAAAGTATAATGAGCTTTAATCTTTAGCTTGTTTCCTTCAAATGGGCAATGTTACCTTTGCATGACACAGAAAAACATCAAGTGTCTCATCTAAATTGTTTACCGTGCAGTGGAGGCAAATGTTGTAGCAGTGTGATGCCCTTAAGCTATCATTTTTTTATATAAATGATATATAATAAACAAAAAGGTCTAGACTGTTTTATGCAGAAAAAACCCTTTTCTATGCCATAGGCACATTTCAATGTTTTGAGGCTCTTTGTCAAGCAACATGATAATGGGCCTATATCATATATGGTTTACATAGGAGCAAGCACAAAAGTACAAAGCATGAAAAGGAACATTTCAAAATTCTCAGTATATTATTCTACACAATCCAATGACTGGGTAAAGAAAGAAAAAAAACAATAGGAAAACATATGTGACTACCCATGGAGATTCTATAATTCAAACAAAAGGTCAACAGTTAGTATAGTTGTGTGTATATGCAATAAATCTCCAATCTAAACAGATAAACTAAATAACAGATAAACTAAATAAATGCATGAGATCATATTCCTTATTAAGGTCCCTTGAGTGGAGTGTCTGTAAAGTATGTATCCAAAAATGTTCTCTTTTTTTTTTTAGAGTTGTAAGAGTCTGTTGTTCCCCTGTCATGATGCCCAGATCAGCATTCACAAGCCTGTCTCTCAGGTTATGGGGAGATTTATAGGACAAGTAGGGAGGCATATGACATTCTGGAATCTCCAAATAGGCTATGAAAAAGAGGCCAATATTTGTAAATAACTTAATATATCTAATTATCACTCTGATGGTATGTATGCACAAAGGGTATCCTAGTTCCTTTGCTATGTTCATGTGTTTTCTCCTGTATAACGGTTTCCTGATCTAAACTTCTCACATGTGCGATCTCCTGATCTAACAGTGCTATCGGGTACCCTCTCTGGACAAATTTAGATGTAATCTCCTCCAAACATGCAATGAACCATTCCTCCTCTGATACCATGGGGGTTATTTGGTTAAGTCTGAATTTTTCTGGTCGGACTTTTAAAGGGGAGAACCACCATTTTTTAGTAGAAAAAAAACCTAAATTTTTTCATGGTTTATTAAACCCAGATGGTTTTTAAAGTCGGAATAAAGAAGTACTCCAACTCAAACCTGCTGAGTTCATGTAGAAGTCAATGGAAGATGTCTCATTAATATCCTGATCTGCGTTGGGTTTGGTTCAATAATCTGATTTTGTGTTTTTTTCAGTCATCAAATCTAAAAAAAGTCGCAACTTTCAGCGATAACTCCAAAAAAGGCAAAATTTTCTGACAGATCAGTATAATTCATACGATTCAGATTTTATCTATTTTTCAGGAAAATGTATTGATAAATAGGGGGAAAGTCTGTGCGGATTTGGTGGGAGTAATTTTCAGAAAATAGTGGGAACTTTTCAGATTTTGTCTGTATGCAAGTCTGTATGTAAGTCAGTATGTGACTGCCTATCTTTCACATAAACCTTGATATCAAGGAAGGTAACTTACCTTTAGACCAAATATTTGTCCAAATATTCCTTAAACTCCAACAGGGATCCAATGCCCCCCCCCCCAAAAAAAAGACCACCACATCATCTATATACTGTCACCATATTAAACAGTGGCTTTTAAACAAGTTATGGCTGTACACAAAATGAGTTTCAAAGTAACTTCCTCTTGTCCTGTAGAGACTGTTATTAATCTAATTTCTAGAGATATTAATAAATTGAGACAGGATCCTATGGGGTTATAATCATTCAGGTATAATAACAACATTACCAAAATGGATCGTGAGACTTTGGTATCCTTTATGAGAGACAGCACAGTGGAGTAAAAATCAGCAGATAAAGGTGGTGCATTGGTAATCCTAGATAAAGAGTAATACATACAAGAGATCCTGGTCCAATTAAATTATGCCAATATATATGCCCTATTGGTTAGGGAACCCACTACAGTGTATGCCACCGTTATTTAAGAGATACTATCTCACGAGGTGTTAATTGGTCCAGGAATATTAATTTTTAAATATATTAGTAAAAAAAATTAAGCTGAAAGGGGTGGGACCCTTAGGGGCAGATGTATGAAGGGTCGAATATCGAGGGTTAATTAACCCTTGATATTCGACTAGGAACTAAAATCGTTCGACTTTGAATATCGAAGTCGAACGATTTAGCGCAAATCCTGCGATCGAACGATTGAAGGATTATTCGTTCGATCGAACGAACGATTAAATCCTTCGAATCGAACGATTCGAAGGATTTTAATACAACGATCTAAGGAATATCCTTCGATCAAAAAATCACAGGCAAGCCTATGGGGACCTTCCCCATAGGCTAACATTGACTTCGGTAGCTTTTAGCTGCCGAAGTAGGGGGTCGAAGTTTTTCTTAAAGAGACAGTACTTCGACTATCGAATGGTCGAATAGTTGAACGATTTTTAGTTCGAATCGTTCGATTCGAAGTCGAAGTAGTAGTCGAAGGTCGAAGTAGCCCATTCGATGGTCGAAGTAGCCCAAAAAACACTTCGAAATTCGAAGTTTTTTTAATTCGAATCCTTCACTCGAGCTTTGTAAATCTGCCCCATAATATCAGAGGGGGTCAGATGGTTGATGAGAACAGAAAAAAACCAGATTGTGAACTGTTATTTTTCATCTGTCTACACAAATGAGGAACCAGTTAATGAAGGTCTCCTTCTTAATAGCCCCAATACTAGTAATACAACTAATGATGCATGGTTCATGTACAAGGAAATTCAAAAGAGACTACAAATTAAGAAAAGCTCTACATTTTAGGAGCAGATTAGAAATTAGGGCTCTTTGCAATTAAATTATACTATTCTGGTTCTGTTTATTTTGGGTTCTGTTTACTTTTTTCTCTTTGAGTATGTGATCAAAGAGAAATCAGCTATTATTTTGGGCAAAGCAAACCTGAAAGCTCTAAAAGCTTGAAATAAATAAAGATTTTACAATTGGAAAAGAACAAATCCCATTGACATCTACATTGTTTTAAATCTTGTTTATTATTGTTTTTTTGTGGTCGTTTCATTTAATGATTTCGAATTATCAAGGAAAAGAAAAAAATAAGAAAGTTATTAAATCAACCCCTTAGATAAACCAATGAATTAGGTTTTAGGTGCAATTGTTAAAATATTTGATGGGATCAGATTAGTTTGAGAACATAAAGACGAAACTAGACCCATAAAACAGGTTTGGAAACAATTGTACCTTAGTAAAGGCCAGTCCCAAGGTAATAAAATATTCATTGTTTAACTGCAAATTAATATCATTTGTTTTATTGAGTTAAAATGCATTATAGAAATTAGGAATGTGTAAAATAAGGAACAAAGATAATAAATTTGTCACAAGCATGCCTATTAATGTTAAAAAGTGGCAGCAATGTTTATTTCTGCACCACCAAACGTTCACACTTTTCAGATCAACAGATCCCCACAAAAACATTGGTTGATGTGTACTAGATGCTTAAAGTGGAAAATAAATTTCCCTTAGTAACACTGGACAGTTGCATTCAGCTTTGGAACCCATTATTACTTAAAGGGATTCTGTGATGATTATCGCAATGTTGATTTTTTTTCTAAATTACACTGTTTACACTGCAAATAATTCACTCTACAATATAAAATTTTATTCCTGAACGAGCAGGTTGTAATAATGGTGTGTAGGCAGCCATCTCAGTCATTTTTGCCTGGTCATGTGTTTTCAGAAAGAGCCACACTTGGGACTGCTTTGTGGCAGGCTATTGTTTCTCCTACTCAATGTAACTGAATGTGTCGCAGTGGGACCTGGATTTTACTATTGAGTGCTGTTGTTGCCATTCTGCTTAAGAGATGGGATAACTGGTAGCTCAATCTGACATGCAGCTTTCTTTTAGACAGAGGAGAAACTGCACACAGACACCATGCTTCTCTTGCTTCAAGAAGACATTACTTTATTAACACTTCTGCTTTAGCAGACAAAGATAATGTCACATGACACATGTCAGTATCAGATTATTATGGGATCTGTATGAGAGCACACACATTTATATATATCTTAACAGATGTTCTTAACTATTCTACCAGGGAGCTGTTATCTTGTGTTAGATTACCTTCCAATTGTTCTGTTGTTAGGCTGCAGGGGGGGGAGGGCTGATATCACTCCAGCACAATTGAGATTGGAGGGCAAATTCACTAAGATCCGTAGTTGCGCCAGGCGCAACTTCGCCGCTCTTCGCTGCACTTCGCCAGGCGTAGTTTCGCCAGCGCTCCGCAAATTCACTAAAATCCGAAGTTGCGCACATGGGTAGTGTAAGGTTGCGAAGTTGCGCTAGCGTTGATTCGCTAAGCGAAGCGAAGTTACGCTAGCGATGTTTAATTTGCATACGGCGCCAAATTCAAATTTCAATGGAGGAATACGTAGAATCACTACAAATGCCTGGGAAACCTTCAAAACATCAAATAATTTTTTTTTTTGCCCTACACATGTGCCCACTGAATAGTTAAGTTGCCATGAGTTAGGAAATGTAGGGGGGAAGGAGGGGAGCCCCAAAATTTTTTTCGATCTTTTTCAGCCTATCACCCATAATATAGAAAAAACGCCAGCGTTTTTTGGGACTTACAAAAAATTGGACCTTTTTTTGAAGCAATCCCTATCTACTCTATTGCTCTTCGCCTGGTCTGAGGTGGCGGAGGAAGTCTAGCGTAAAAGGTAGCGTTCAGTACACTGCGCGCGTTAGTGAATTTGCATAGTTACGTCCGTAGCGAAAATTCGCCAGGCGTAAGGGTGTGAAGTAACACTAGCGAATTTACGCCAGCGTTCGTTATTGAATTTGCGAAGTAACAAAAATGCCCAACGCTAGCGAATTGACGCTAGCGTTAGGCACTTCGGCGCTTAGTGAATTTGGGTCTGGATGTCCTACTGGCCTTCTTGATGACCAAATCTTTGGTGTTTTATAACCTCAGCCCTGAGGACATTGTACTAAGCACCCAAATATTGTAGTGGTCTGCTGCTGTACTATACCGAGAAGGCTGATACATGTCAAAATCATTCATTCATAAGGAAAGCATTGCTTGAGCAGGAACCCAATCCATAACCTAAAGGATAACAAAAAAAGTTAGGAAGGCACATATCCACTCAACCAATAAATGTAAAATACTTCATATTTTTCACTAAAACTGTCCAGTTAATGTAAACACGTCATGATAAATATAAGTAAACTGATAAAAAAAATCAGTGATTGCAACACAAAAAAAAAATTTCTTGTGGAGATACAGGGGTTCAATTATAAGGTTTGAGCAGAGAATTTATTTGTAAATGGTTATACTGCCCATGTTTTTTCCAGAATTTTGAAAAATTGCACTGCTGTGCCCTTCTTTCCATTCTTTGCAAATTGGCATTGCTCACAAATATTTGCAAATTGCTTTCAAGTGCAAGGTGCTTGCGGGAGTGTGGCCACTGTGCGAGGTCTTTGTGTACGAAAATAACATTAAATTCAATTTGTGGAGAGTTCATATCAATATTCGCAATTTGCGATCATGCCATATTTAAAAAGCTCTTATGGACATTCACAATTTGCGAATAAAAGATTCATTTGCATGTTGTGTACATTACAGCATATTATGCATTTGCCAAAGCCTTTAGAGCAACACTCTCATTGTAACGAAAGGTTATTTTAGTTACTAGAAAGTCCATAATTCATGCAACAACACATAAAGCCATTACTTAAACAGATACAGGCTGAGCTGATTAATTAGAGCTGACAGGCTAACTATACACTAGTTTTCTATCGAGGGATCGGTTTGTCATTCATCAAGTGCCTAAAACTAGCCTTTTTCCCTCTTCAGGACATGAAGTGGTACTCTTGCAATGGATATGTCACATTGATGAAAATGGAACTGCAATTAATGGCTTTTTTCATTATACAGATTGTTGGAGCTGTCACTCATTTAGTGATATTGTCTTTCACTGCAGAGAACTAAGTGCCTTTTTAGGCTGACTAAGACAAAGTGTATGTTTTCCTATCAGTAGTTAAAATGGTAGGGAGCAAACTCATAAAGGGGCTGTTGAGAATGTAATGCAAGGTGCTGAGTTTTTTTTTATGTAAATCAATATTTTTTTCCACAGTGCTGCATATTTTTAACCAGACTTGCAGATTGTGTCACTTCCAACGTGCCACTTCTTCAACTAAAAAAACTTGACCAGAGAACGTGATCGTTAATAAATAGACCCTTTAATAATTAGCATCAATACAGCACCAATTTGCATTGACTGTAGTGTGCTGTACTTGCACTTGCAGTAATAAATGAGGCTTATAGCATCATGGAAAAAATGTAACAGTTCAGTTCTTTTATTATGCTCTAAAATCTATGAAAACCATCACCTAGGGACATTTCTTCTGCTTTTAAAAAAAAAGTTACTTCTGGGTTTAGATCGGGATATTTGGATGATAAAATCATTTTTATACAATGTGAAATCAATGTAAATACACAAAAAAAACTACAAATGCTAAACTACCCCCACCAAAAGGGTGGCCATGTTTAGTGACATGCATTCAAATAATCAGGAGTGGATGGCTTAGGGCTAGGGGTAGGAGGCTTATTTGTCCATACCTCCCATTGGGGAAACAAGTTTTTGATGATACCGTAGGTGTCCTTTATTCATGTTTATATTTAAAAGTTAAAGGAAAACTTTACCCCCAGAAAAACAGCTCATATGTAAAACCCTGCTTCATGTAAATAAACCATTTTCATAATAATATATGTTTTTAGTACTACAGGTATAGAATCCATTATCGGAAACCCGATATCCAGAAAGCTCCAAATTACGGAAAGACTATCTACCATAGGCTCCATTATAATTAAATAATCCAAATTTTTAAAAAGTATTTACTTTTTCTCTGTAATAATAAAACAGTACCTCGTACGAGATCCAAAATAAGATATAATGATTCCTTATTGGAGGCAAAACCAGACTATTGGTTTTTATTTAATGTTTACATGATTTTCTAGTAGACTTAAGGTATGAAGATCCAAATTACGGAAAGATCCATTATTCGGAAAGCCCCAGGTCCCGAGCATTCTGGAAAATTGCCATTTTAAAAAAAAAGATCTGCCCCTGGGATCCTAGGATTCACAGTGTATACAACAAACAAACCATACCGTAACAAACCAAACAAACCATACAAGTTACTGTAGATCACATGAGCAAATTAACAGACAATGTTCTGTCAAAAGCATGCTATCTTTTTAAATATACCTGGGGAAGCCTGTTTATCAACATTCCCAGTTTATTGGTTTTACAAACCACAAATAAACAAATTTTCTCTAAAAATCATGAATGGCATGTAATTTATTAAAAGATCTGAGGCTATAAATATTGGCCCAATTTTAAGGCACACATACTTTTTCAACTCACTTTGAGTAATGGGTGACATAGGTGAGCAATGGGTGATGTAACTTCCTATCATGTAGTTACTTAACACTTGCTTGCATGTAATTTACTCACACTTAATAAAGGTGTCAAGACTCATGGGCTTTTTCCCTGCTGAGCCACTGAAGGTTTTTGGTGATTTTGCCTTATGATAATTCACATTCAAATTTAGATCCCCTTTGCTACACTCTCTGTCTCTTCCTCTAATCTCATTAAGATCAGGTGTCAATAATCTAATAATTATGGGTCTATTTAAGGCAGTCCCTTGCCACATCACATTGCTGAATCATTGAAGTCAGTTTGAAGATCTTGCTCCTGTTGCTGCTCCAGCCTATGTTCCTGCCTTGGCTGTAGCCTTGTTCTTGTTTTTTTCCCAGGTCTTACTTTTGCCTGATACACACATTTACACTTAGTAGCTGCCTGTCTCGACCACTGCCCAATACAAGAACTTACACTTGATAGCTGCCTGTCTTGACCACCGCACGATACAAGAACTTACACTTGATTGATGCTTGTCTCGACCACTGCCTGATACACAAATTTACATTTGATCGCTGCCTGTCTTGAGCATTGTCTAAAACAAACACTTACACTTGATTGTGGCCTATCTCAACCACTTCCTGCTTCACAGACCTGCTCTTGTTTGCCACCATCCCTGGTACATGCCCACTTAAGCAGGGCCAGAAGTAGGGGTAGACAGAGTAGGCACATGCCTAGGGCATAAATCTGGAGGGGCAGGTACCCTCTGCCTCATACCCCTAGTCTGGACCCCTCTCACGGCTCGGGCCTTCGTTTGAGTTCTTCTCGCGCATGCGTCCTTTTTGCACCTGACCTTTTCGGCTATTGGGTGCTGTACTTAAGGAATTTATATTACTTTGCCCTTTTTCGTCAATCAGCGGTTGGTATTGACTTGCCTTTATTGACTCTGCTGTTGGCATTTTCATGTTTAATTTTGATTTGCTTACTATCATAAGTCCTCTGCTTTCATCAAGCCAACTATATGTATCACCTTGGTAACACAACTCAGACTCCCACCTGCCAATCTCACACCTGAGGTAGTTCCTGACAAAAGGGTTTTATACTCAAAACATGTAAACACACTTTACAGATATATCTGTTTTGGCTTTGCTCCTTTCATATTATTACCATGTTACACTAGCAAATGTAGGTAGGGCTTATGCAACCAAACTTTTCAACCTATATTTCCTTACAGGAGAACTGCAGCTCAAGAAGCTAAATAAATCCAAATTAAAAAAAAACAACCTGTAAACTGTATTATAATTGTTAACATCTTACTAAAGGTCATTTTTAGGAGAACTGCTGCTTTAATGTATAAAACCCTTAATTGTTATTCTGTGCAGCCAAAGACTATGATCGATATACAGTATATATGAGCAGAATCATCCACACTAAAATAGGAATATGTATATTGTAATTAGTGTTCCATAGGGCATATCCAATCTATTTTCAAATTGTTTTTTCCCTCAAATTTCTAGGTTATGCCCTCATAAAAATCTATTTCATGCAGAATGAGGACATTAACTAATTTGTAGCATTTTCTGAGCAGTCCCAATCTCATTATGGAGACAGATGAAAGTTGGAACTTGCGCATGAGGATATGCATAAATATACAAATTTTTTGTCAAACATTAATTTGATAAATCTGGCAGATCTGCATCTCCTATTACTGGATTCCCATGAGGCAGTTATGGAATAAGATACAATTTGTCACCCATTTTAGTTGTCATGCCTATGGCTTTTATGGAATGTCACATGGAAATGAGCACACTAACCACAGAAAAGAACTTTACAAACTGATAAATAAGATTTTGATTAATAGATATCTGTGTGATTTAATAACAGAATGAACTTGCATGCCAAATCTTTGCATCAGTAGGCATTTCAAATTCGCCATTTCAGTGTGAAAAAATCGAACAATGTTAAAAAGCATTTTTTTTCATTATTTCAGTCTAATAAATTATTTCAGTAATAGCTGAGATGTTTTTTGTAAAAAAAAAAAAAAAAAAAAGAGAGAAAAAAGCACATACTAAACTAAACATTCATATTTCACTTTTCCATATTACCCTGTTGAGCGAAATTGATCCATTGAAGTGTGAGATGCAAAGCATGCTTTATTAATGTACATGCCAACCAAATATTATAGTTTAGGTGAAATTCTAATATAAGGAGTGGTTATCTTGTAATTGGATTGGCATCTAGTTATTCCAGAAGTGAGATGAAAATTAATGTGAGCTAGGCAAGCTAAATACTGTAAATTATGAAGATGTAAAGTCATGTACAGTAGGGCACCATCAATACCACTTATACAAACACTAGATAGTGTTCACATGCACGTGTTTTTAAAGGTATGAATACTAAATTACTTTGTGCGTTCACCAAATACATCCATATATAATCCTATACTTTTAATAGAGAGTAATAGAGGTATCCTCTGGTGAACTGTATTGAAACTTTTTGATAAATGATCTTCTTTGTCTTGAAATCCTATTAACTGTCAGTACTGGAAAAAAAAAGAAACAGGATTAATGGCACGGCACACATTGTCTTATAAGACAAGGAAATTACTGATGAGTGAAAATTTTTGCCATGGACAGTTTCGCTGCACATTTTCGTGTATCGCCACGGGCATAACATTTAGTTTACTTTTGCGCATCAAAAAAATCACTTAAAAAAAAGTGAAACATCACAAATTTGCTCTAAAAGGAAACCTGTGAACCCTCAACTTTGTGAATTACTATTAAGTGGCACAACTGAAACAAGCCCTAAATTGGGTCTTTTACAATCCTAATTATAAATGCTCTCAGATCAAAACCTCTGGACTGGCACCAAAGTAGAAAAGAAAGGTGCTCTGGATTAGAGGTAGGGATTGAACAATCATAGGAGGGGAGGATGTAGTATATTTAGGGAATATATTATCATCACTATACATAAGTCGTGAGTAACATAAAATATATCCTTATACTGTACATTATTGTAATGGTAACAGTTACAAATGGTGCTTAGTGATGTCATATGCATGTGTATTGTCAGAAATACTACTCCCTTTACCTCAATATATATAAAGATATTAGATCATAAAAAGGAAAAAATCTCTACATTAAAATGCATTAAAGTCAATGGCCATCTGAATAATTTTGACTCGCAACAATATTTATCCGTGCAACAATTTTAAATCCATGCCTGGCAATTTATTCGCCCATCACTATTCGGCAGGTCTGAGTTGGAGTACTTTTTTTATTCAGACTTTTTACACCATTGGAGTTCAATAAATCTCGAAAAATTTGAGGGTTTTTTTTCTACGGAAGAATAGTTTTTCCTCTTTTAAAGTTTGACCATAAAAAATCGTACTTTGATTAATAACCCCTAAAACTGTTTATATATATATGTATTTGTTGCTAAATGTGTTGCTTATGAATTATTTGTTATTATGCTTATCCTCCCTGTGTGTAGTTTTCTACTCAGGGCAGGTGTTGTATGGTGTAATTTTCCCATTTTTGCATTCTGCACCCTGTCTAGCAAGTAGTAAATGAAACCCTGGGTGTTTTCTTGGGGTCCACTTTAAGTTAGGCCATATTAGGGATCATTGATTTTGGACTTTGACCCCAAAGCTTCCTCCCTGGTCCGGACTACTCCCGCTGGGAGCCGTTAGGCCCCCTGACAATCTGGGCCACTAAATTTGTAGCAGATATTTGCACAAAAAAAACCCATTCCTTAAAGGTCCTTTCATCAAAAGGTGCTCCTTATACTTCTTTATAATTCCTTTCAGAGCCACTGCCTTCCTCCAGCCTCCTGTTCTATATCCTGTGGGTGTATTGCACTTTGTTCATTGCACATGCAACAGTAAATGATCCCTATTAAGTATTTAGCTAAAGCATGGTTAATCTTGTACTTTCACTCAGCAGAAACCAAGGGTCTCCTATAATACATTGTATTACAAATTTTTTTCATTTATTTATTATACTGAAATAAACTGTAATACTACCCTTAAGCAGGCAAACTTCTGCATTATATGGCAGTCAATATACTTGTAAAGAAGTAGATATGATCTAATTAATCACAAAATGGGGATACCACAAGAACGGAATACCTGGTTTACCTTTAGCAAATGTTTTTGTGGCCTGGTTATCATTGAAAAGTTATTCAATTATATTGAAATTAGGATGTCATACAAAGAAGTCTATGGAAGCTTTACCAGACTTGGGGACATAAAACGTCCCTTGCAGGTTTGCATCTAGTCTACAGCCAACAGTTAGACAGCCCAGTCTATGGCGTGTGCCTCTAGGGTATGTGGGCCAATTTCCCCCTTATAAGAAAAGGCAACGTATAATCACTGGGGGTTATAATCTTGTTTGTTGAAACTTCATCAATTTGGGGTCTTTCTGTAGGAGCACTATGCTGCAATCTTATTCCAACTTCTCTGCAGTGAAAATCCTATATGGTTTCCATATGCACTAATGTAGTTTGTTATGGCTGTGTGATTTATTTGCTTTATATTTATTGCTTTATAGCAATCGAATGTGGTACTTGTGTTTGTAGAGATGGAATTTAGATTAATGCCTGAATGCAATTTGTGATGGATTATTGTGAGGCCCAAGCAAGCACGATGTAATTTTATCCATACTGACTCCTTTCTAGTCAAGTCTATTGAATATGATAATGACACCAACTCTATTTTATAAAATAAAAGGAATAGAGTAATTGCTGAAGCGGATGCTTTTTACATAATCAATCACAATCTTCCTAAGCACAAATGTGAGAAAAGAAATCTTCTCATCACAATATTTTGATTCCTTTGAAACATAATTACTTTATATTCTTGAAACCTTCCGTTGGTGACATTTAAATGAGTGAGGTTTATTTTTTGTTTTGTCTTCATGGCTTTACATACAATTAAAGTATCTTAATGATAGGAGTAATATAGACCTTAATAGCTTAAGAAACTAATAGGAAGAATAAGGGAGCTGGAGCTATAATGACTATTTTCAAAGGGAAATTGAAGTCTGTGGAGATCGACTAGTTTTTATTAACATTGGAAGTGCTATGATGCTTGCAATGGCCATCAGCCCTATAGTGCCCATTAACTAACCTAGTACAAAATTGTGTACAAATACAGTAAGTAGAGACTGGCACTCACGGAGATAAACTGCAAATTGTTTATTCACACAACATGTTTTGGGCAAAGCCCTTTTTCAAGTGTTACCAGCAATACAAATAAAACAAATACAATATCCCTGATTACAGAGGAACCATATATGCACCCTAGGCAAGGGAATGTGCCAGGTTTAAAAGACACATGGAACAAACTACTGTAAGCTGTTGGGTTTTCTTTTTTGGCTTTGCAACATATGAGAAGTCTTTAAGAGTACGGCCATTTTTATAACAAATTTGTGGGGGCTCTGATAGTGGATAATTTATCTCCCTATAAATATGGGCCAAAACCTCCTGACAACTTTTTCAACCCGGTCGCTATTATGATGGTATTGACTGACAAAGGGGATGTTAGAATTATTCGTCACTGCTTTAGTAACATTAAACAGGGAGAGAGGAATTTCCCTACCTCCTGTTCTATTTTATACTGGATTACTATTGTACTTTTACGTTGTGTGGGGTTTGCTGTGTAAATTGTTTGGGTAACACTTGAAAAAGGGCTTTACCCCAAACATGTGAATAAAGATTGCAATTTAGTTCTGCGAGTGCCTGTCTCTACTAATTTTTACATGATACCTTTTGTGGCCAAATGCAGAGTAACACGTGATCTTAAGGCAATTTTGAAACCAATTTTGAAACAAATAATGCTATTATTGTTTAGTGTGGTCAAAGAGTAGAGCAGTGGAAAATATTTTTTTCCCGATATATTATATTGGGAACATTTTCACATTCTTCAAAAGTGCAACTTTATAAGTCATGATGTTGGAACAGCTGTTAGTGTTCTATATTTACAATGAACCTAAATGCAGCTCTTAACCTCAGATAGCATGCCTTTTCTGTTATCTTGTGTGCCACATTTGAAAACATTGATTTTTTTTTCCTGTATGTTCTGAAAGCAGATAAATTTAAGAACTAACATTAAGAATATCTATCACTGCACGAATGTACAACCATTATTATAACTGTGCCAAAATACTAGTTAGAGTAGACATATGTCTTCCTTTAAATAGCAAAACAATATTCTATAGCATTTATGTTTTTTAATAATTTCATTCTGTTTAAGCCTATATTCTGTGGAGCCCGGGCACTGGTTATCTTTCTGATTCTTTAGCTCTGTATGTACTGCCTTATTTCTGACACCCCACTACGTTCCATTATATGTAATGAGTTTATTCATTATCTGTAAGGAATATTTTACCCAAAATGTAATAACAATAATTGCTAAGGTGAGAGGTGAAGCAATAACTGTATATTGGAGTAAGAACTACCTGGTGGGATGCTTTTATGGTGGCGTCCTGGGGGGGGCAATCATTCTTCAAAAAGGTGCAAAATGATAGAGCAAAAAGAGAAGCAGGGATGGGGGGCATTAATTGTGAGGAGAAAATGTGAAAAAATCAATCCTGACTGCTCAGGGGCCCTTGTAACTAAAACACAACATACTCACAAATCTTTATTGCGCAGACATGCACATCCACATGATTCTTTTGATCAGGGAGAGGAATAGAAAACTCCTTGCATGGCTCAATGGCAAAGTAATCCCTTTACCCATTATTAATTCAAAGGGTTTAATCAGAAACAGAGGAAACAAACCCTTCCAAAATATCAAAACAATTAATCACATTTTACACAATCTGTATATCTTTGTTTATTGCTATTTTGAAACTTTTCCACAATATGTTCTTACTTAACAGCAGGGAAACTGCTTGGATGTTATATTATCACCCTCCCAGAGCAGAGCAGCATTTGTCCAGACATGCCTATTTAACAAAACACCAGGCCTGTATGGCCCACCAAAAAATGTATACCAATGAAGCGTTAGGCCATACTCTACACTTGTATCACACCTTCTTAACTGCCTAAAAAAAATGGGGATATTACCAGTCATCCTCTCTGGTGTGCGACAGTGGAGTCACAACACACCCAGCTCCCATTCCGCTCACGGGTTCCTGGCCACGCCCACTCAACAACAGCATTTCAATACATACATTATACTTGTAGCCATGGATCAACTGCAATTGTAGTTAAAAATGTTCCATCTTTATTTTCATCTGTTAAAGACCATTACATTAAGGGGCAGATTCACTAAGGGTCGAATTTCGAAGTAAAAAATACTTCGAAATTCGACCCTCGAATTGAAATCCTTCGACTTCGAATATCGAAGTCGAAGGATTTAGCACTAAACGTTCGTTCGATCGATCGAAGGATTTTTCGTTCGATCGAACGATTAAATCCTTCGAATCGAACGATTAGAAGGATTTTAATCCAACGATCGAAGGAAAATCCTTCGATCAAAAAAAGTTTAGCAAGCCTATGGGGACTTTCCCCATAGGCTAACATTGACTTCGGTAGGTTTTATCTGCCGAAGTAGGGGGTCGAAGTTTTTTTTAAAGGGAAAGTACTTCGACTATCGAATGGTCGAATAGTCGAACGATTTTTCGTTCGAATCGTTCGAATCGAAGTCGAAGGTCGTAGTTGAAGGTCGAAGTAGCCCATTCGATGGTCGAAGTACCCAAAAAATACTTCGAAATTCAAAGTATTTTTCATTCGAATCCTTCACTCGAGCTTAGTGAATCGGCCCCTAAGTGTGCAGTGCTTAAATTAATAAGCAGCCTATTCATATAAGCACTGCACCCTTGCCATAATATAATGATCTTTAACACATGAAAATAAAGATGGAACATTTTTAACTATATTACCAGTCATGACCAATAAAAAAATTATAGAGGCTATATCGAAGAACAGGGTAAACACCGTAGACTCATAAAGATGTGTCCAAGGTAATCACAAATCTAGTCAATAATAACCTTATAATTATGTCTTTTTGCTAGCTACATTGGTACAACTATGGAGGAAGCAGACTGCGCAATTGCTGCGGGGGCCCAGACCGTGGTGTCAACTTCGGGGCAAATTTACTAAGCTCGAGTGAAAGATTAGAATAAAAAAAAGAATTTCAACGTTTTTTTTTTGCTACCTCGACCATCGAATTGACTACTCCGACCTTCGACTACGACTTTGACTTCGAATCAACCATTTGATAGTCGAAGTACTGTCTCATTAAAAAAAAACAGACTACCTACTTCGCCACCTAAAACCTACCGAGCACCAATGTTAGCCTATGGGGAAGGTCTCCATAGGCTTTCCTAGCTTTTTTTGATCGAAGGAAAATCGTTTGATCGATGGATTAAAATCCTTTGAATCGTTCGATTGAACGAAATGCGGTAAATCCTTTGACTTTGATATTCGAAGTCAAAGGATTTTACTTAGAGGTTCGAATATCAAGGGTTAATTAACCCTCGATATTCGACCAATAGTAAATCTCCTTTTCTTCGGGGCAACAAATCTCCCCGAATGGGTCAACCTATAGTAAATGGGCCTCCATGACTCAAACATTGATTTACTTGTTCAAGATTTCCTTGTGCAACAGCAACGTGAAGCAGAGTAAAATCATTTTCATCTGTCCATGTGTGATCTTTTAACATTATGTTCCTCAGCAAATTTTGTGTTTCTAAAAAAAAACTTTTTTATTTGCATTAATTTTACATTGCAAGAATCTGTGCTTATGTTTAAATTGTTTATATTTTTAAATTCTTTTGTTTATTTAAATGCCATTATTTTTGGTGGCTTGTGATGACATTAAGGGCAGAGACACACGCTCAGATTCGGGGAGCAACAAATCTCCTCTTCTTCGGGGTGACTAATCTCCGAGATGGCAATCGGTGTGCTCTGTTTCCTAAAGTCTTCCAAGGTTGCCTCACGAGGAAACTTCATGCGACTTCGGAAAACGAAGCGATACGAATGCTATTCTGCAGCCGATTTAGATTATAGCCGGTGGGAGGCAGTTTGGGGCGACTAAATCTCCCCGAATCTGAGCGTGTGTCTCTGCCCTTAAGATTGTCACTGAAAAACTTTACAGCTATATTTCTAATAAATTTGAATGTTGACTTTGCTAACTGTTCTAAACTAATTAGTGAAGTGAAAGAAGTAAATACAAAGGGTCTGCGTTCCTATACTGTTATAAAAACATCTCATCTTTCCTGCATCTGCCACCACATGCCACATGTCAAAAAATGTATTAATTGAAGCCTAGTGATTCGCGAAACGGCCCGTTTTTGGCGCCGGCGAATTTTTGCCGCGAATTTTCACGGGCGTTTCGCGAATTTATTCACTGGCGGCGAAACGCGCAAATTCGCCACGAATTCGCGCCTGCCGAATAAATTCGCCCATCACTATTGAAGCCTAGTGATCCCACCACTGTTCTAAATTAAGCAAATAATAGGGAGTTATGAATAGGGAAGCAAATACAGATGCTGCACTCAGTGGTTTTAATTAGGTTTTGTGCAGGCCTATACTATATATAAACTTAAATGAATGCAATTTTTCCATGCCACTTCCATGGTATGAGAGACTGCAAACAAACAGTAAATAAAAGCTAACCTTAAGTAATATGCATAAAGTGTATTCTTATGATTCAAACTGAAGTTAAAATTAGACCAGTTTCAGTCTCTCTACATTCATTTGGCCCACCTACAGTATTGTTTCTAATTAGCTATGTGTGTTTTTTGCACAGATTTAAGACTATGATACATTTTTTCTAGGAAATAATATTATGCTATTGTTTTATCATATTATTATTTGAATTTAGGGCACAATGTAATTGATAATGCAATACATGTATATGATAGGTATTTATGCAAATGAATAGCAATACCTGACCTGTTCTTGTCATGGGGGTTTGGATATTCACTTTGGGATATTTCAGCTACTGATTTTTTTGTTGTTGCCTTTATCAGTTCTGATTTTTACAGTCAAAATCAAGAAAAGCATCTCATTATTTGATATGGTTTACTTTCCCCAAGCATTTTCATTTTCTGCTGAGGTCTGCATAAAACTTACACAAAGCACTTGGGCTCCTTACAAACAGTAGAACCAGCCATTTTGACACTATGAGGCATACAGTATTTATCGATTAGAACTCACCTTCTTTCTATTCATTCCTATGGGTTTTTTTTTAGAGTTCACCATTTGATAAATATGCTTTGAAAAATCCTATGTGAATGAATAGATGAATAGAATGAATAGTGTATGAGTTATTCTGAGGTGAGTTCTAATTACACACTTTGATAAACCTGCCCTTGATATTCTGGGTCATGTATGTATCATTTTTTATGAGATTTATGCATTTTAAAAACGTACCACTGCCTGCATCTTCTAGAGCAGATCCTTGCTGGTGGTCCTGTTTGGAGAAAATAAACCAAACATGATGTTACAAATGTGTGTGAACATATTTTTCAGTTCATTTTAATCTACTTCATGAATAATTATTGTGAGATGGTTTAAATGTAGAACTGATACTCTATTGGTGGATACTGATAAATTCTTAGCCTTCCAGTCAATTAGTAATACAGTACATGTGTTTTAAGCTTAACCTTACATACATAGCCAGTTTGAGGGAAAGCTGGTACAAAGCAATTACTATCCACCAATCCAAGATGTGAGTACCAGTTCCAAGTGGTATTGACTAACCTTTGACACCTAAGAGAGGTAAAACAAATGTATTGTATCTAAAAATTATTTTGCACAGATAATTAATTAGCCTGGGTCACCCATTTTTACACAAACTAAACCAGGCCTTTGGTCAAGGACAGATGTAAAATGTATATATTTGTCACTCACTAAGGATACAGAGTAAAAAGCAATGGAATGCCATTAAACTGATTTATTACTTTCTTTTACATTATATAAGTGACTATGCCCAACTTAAAAAAATATTTTTAAAATATGAAAGTACATTAAAAGTTACCTATAGGTCATGTTGATCATTTTTTACTGAGAGGTTTGCTTTTGTAAGTAATTATCACTTGATGTTTCTAAACCTCACTTTTTTGCCAACCTGACTGTCCCATCTAAGCCTGTCAGTTAAAGTTTCTAATGCTAACAGACTACAGCTGCACAAATATAGCAGTCCCCTCATACAAGAACATGGGACACCAGACAGGTAATGTAAAAGTAACATGCAAATACTTTCTGGGAAAGTTATAAGTAGCTTTCAACGACAATATTATGATAGATGTAAAAAAAGAGTTTTATTTATTTTCTCAGTGTATCTTCAATGATATTAGAAGTTACCAAGTGGTTACAAAAATATTCAAAAAAGATGCCCACTATAAGCCATGTTCCTTTCAAGAGAGGCGATGTGTTTCATTTGTTAATAAACTAATAACAAGGATGTCCAGCACTCTTGCCAGATTTTACTCACGTTAGTGTTTTCATCGAACAGCATAGTTGAAGAAGACTTGAGAATATCTTGCCCTGCATTGCTTGTATTTGTTTCAGGGTCTGGGTCTGGGAAAGGACTTTGTACCAGGCAAAGTAACATGTGAGATTTCATGACAATATCTGGTGAAAGAAATCTTCCGTAAATTACTTCAAAAGACTTCAGGAAGATCATTGTTAGCTTTGTTTTCAATAGACAAGAAATGGTCACTTTTTTGTATGCCATTTTCTTTTAACCTTTGGCTGGGTGGTTGTTAAGGTATACTAAAATGATGTGCCCATAAGAGCTCATGTAAAGAGAACTTTCAACTATTAGCAGGTTCTAGCTGTACTATTCACTTTGCACTTGAGATTTCTGAGAAATCTGCAGAACACAGGTCACATAGGTGGAAGGGATAACTATCATTAATGCTTACTATTAGCAGGTGTTAAGCATTTATCATTGTCCAAGAGTACAGGAATTGTTATCCCAAACCAGTAGTTATTGGACTTGACAACCTTTTGTTAGTTATTGTCAGGCATATATCATTACATCTGAAGAGTCCTTGCTCACTGAGAAAGTGACCACTTCACAGTATTTTAGAGCTTGGTGCCCTGTACGTTATGTTGGACTTCACACTGGAACTTGTAAACAACAAAATCCTGATAAAAAGGCTGCACTAATGCATTAAATAAGGGATTGTTGGAGATTTTAACTGACTGGAAGCAATAATGTTTAATGATGAGCAAAATGTTTCACCAGGTATGGACACCATGAAAAGTATGTCCAAAGAATTCAATTTATCTTGCTCTGAAAAAGTTTCTAAAAAAATCTCTGTGAAAAACGGTTATATGAGTTTATTAAAACTCATTTTTTTCCCCAGAAATAAACTCAACCCAACTCCCATCCATTTGGCTAATTTACTATTAATTAAACTGTGATATAAAATGTTTCAATTTTATATGCTTAAAACCCTTCAATATCTCAAATTTACACAATTTTTGAGAAAAAAAACACTCCGACACCAAACATCGTGAAGTCAAAAAACATCTTCAAATGGTTAAAGGGACCTCTGGCATTGAATTTTACATGAATTTGACAGGTTTTAGCTGGAGTATTTTCGGATTCAGATTGTTTCCTGCTTTGGGGCATTAATTAATTAATTAATTTTTAGTGCAGACAAAACTCAACCTTTATTAACAGAACCATATGTTTTCCATTACAGCTATTTCGAGAATTGTTACTCACCTTTGTGAATCTATCAGTGAAACAAAATGGGATATATTCACTCATCACTAACAATGTTTTATATGCTTACCTTGGTTCATTAAAGCTCTAGTTTAAGAGCTTTGTACAGATAAATGTAGACATTTTTATAGAAAATTTAAAATATACCTGAAAAGTTTGGCCTCTTATTACGATTCTGATTCCAACATCTCCGCATCAGATTAATCATCTGTTGGCATTCCACAGGGCATTCTTCGGAAATGTCATGGATAGGTGGGTGCTTTCCTGCTGCAACCTTAACAATGATATTTAACATGCTGGCACCTAAAATGCATTTTCGATTGATTTCTTAGCCTGGATTTAAGAAAATGTATTTGGACTATCATGAGAAAATACAACTTTATACATAAATATCCATTGTAAACTAATATTTTCCAACCATAAAAATGTGAATACTTCAAGGGGGTTCCTCTGGGCAGTAGATCTGATGCCACACCCTTCACCCCAACCCTATTCTTAACTCCATTAATTAGATTAGGATGATGGGGACGGGATCAGTAGTGTAGAGGGTGAAATTGACCTCTCTACACTAAAAAAATATTTTCATATTAAAAAAACTCATTGCAGAAATAAAAGTTACTATTTAGAAGATATACTTTATGAGATGTTGTTGAATTTTGATAGATTTCTTCAAAAAAAAAATGTTTTACAGACAGTCTATTCTATAGAAAACTACTAAATGATAAATATATAGTACATACAGAAGCAGGAAACATTCAATATCAATACTTTATTAATGTAAAGCTTTTCAGTAAATATATGATTCTTTTCCTAATTCATTCTAACCCTCAGTATAAATTTATCACTTGGGATGAGTGAATTTTTTTGCCGTGTTTGAAAAAAATTCACTACGGGGCCCATTTACTTAGCTCGAGTGAAGGATTAGAATAAAAAATACTTCGAATTTCGATGTATTTTTTTGGCTACTTCGACCATCAAATTGGCTACTTCGACCATCGACTATGACTTTGACTACGTGTCGAACGATTCGAACTAAAAATCATTCGACTATTCGACCATTCGATAGTCAAAGTACTATCTCTTTAAAAAAAACTTCGACCCCCTAGTTCGCCACCTAAAACCTACCGAAGTCAATGTTAGTCTATGGGGAAGGTGCCCATAGGCTTTCTAAGTATTTGTTGGTTGAAGAAAAATCGTTCAATCGATGGATTAAAATCCTTTGAATCGAATGAATTGCGGTAAATCCTTTGACTTCGATATTTGAAGTCGAAGGATTTCCATTTGGCAGTCGAATATCGAGGGTTAATTAACCCTCGATATTCGACCATAAGTAAATTTGCCCCTACGTGTCAAAAAAAAAATGTGACGCCCATAGACTTTAATGCATTCCGGAGAATTTTTGGCAATCAAAACAGGTCAAATTCGCCAATCCCTATTTATCACCAAAAATTACACAAATTTATTTCCTATCTATTCACAAAATATATTCACATTAAAATTAACTTAGTTTTGTTTTGGACAACAGAATTATATTATTATATTATTCGCAACTGGCAATTTTTGATAAACTGACATTTTTTGTTGATATACTGTATCAATCATAGAGCATTCTTCAAATCAAAATGAAAGACCAGTAATGGATTTCCTGATTTAAGATTTTCAGCAATAAAAATAAGGCTAACAATAAAACATACAATCTATCTGGTTGTTGGGGTCAATGACACTGGCTTGATAGTATTTGTACGGGTAAACTGGAAAAAATTTATTTACTTTTCCACCTAAAATCGTGTTACTAATGGTATAACCTATTTTTCTAATTGGAACAAATTCATCTGGCAGTAGAGAATCACTGAAGTAAAAATCTGTGCACAGTGCTGTGTAAAAATTAAGCTAAAACCTTGTTTTATGCCAGATGTTTACACTTGGCTACACATTTGCTCAAAATCACAACACAGCTTTCTAGCTATAAGTGATTACACAATGATTCCAATGGAGAATGTAATAAATGTATGAGAAAATAAATGCAAAAACAAGCACAAAACTGAGCAAACCTGTTATCTAGAAAGCTCTGAATTAGACTTCATTATAATGAAATAATCTAAATTTTTTAAAATGATTTCCTTTTTCTCATGATAATAAAACAGTACCTTGTACTCGATCCAAACTAAGATATAGTTAACCCTTATTGAAGGCAAAACCAGCTTATTGGGTTTATTTAATGTTTACATGATTTTTTAGTAGATTTAAGGTATGAAGATACAAATTACAGAAAGGTCTGTTAACCAGAAAGCCCCAGGTCCAATGCATTCAATATAACAGGTCCCATACCTGTAAAGAACATATTTTTAGCACAAAGAACTTTAATTAATTACGTACACTGCTCACTGATACAAACTCAAACATTTAGGGGCAGATTCACTAACTTCGAGTGAAGGATTCGAATGTAAAAAATTCGAATTTCGAAGTATTTTTTGGGTACTTCGACCATCGAATTGGTTAAATTCGTTCGAATTCGAACGAATCGAAGTAAAAATCGTTCGACTATTCGACCATTCGATAGTCGAAGTACTTTCCCTTTAAAATAAACTTCGACCCCCTACTTCGGCAGATAAAACCTACCGAAGTCAATGTTAGCCTATGGGGAAGGTCCCCATAGGTTTGCTAACCTTTTTTTGATCGAAGGATTTTCCTTCGATCGTTGGATTAAAATCGTTCGAAGGATTTAATCGTTTGATCGAACGAAAAATCCTTCGATCGATCGATCGCAGGATTAGCGCTAAATCCTTCGACTTCGATATTCGAAGTCGAAGGATTTCAATTCGAGGGTCGAATTTCGAAGTATTTTTAACTTCGAAATTCGACCCTTAATGAATCTGCCCCTTACAGTTTTGTATTTTTTTTTGCTGAAGTATTAGTTGCTAAATACTATTGTGGGTTAGCAAAACATATACCAAATTAACCCTTTAAGTGCCAAGAACGTAGCTCCTACGTTCTTTTAAAAAAGGCTTTAAGTGCCAAGAACGTAGGAGCTACGTTCTTTACTAAGTCAGCGCTCCCTCTGCACCCGCAGCAAAAACAGCGTGCAGAGAGGAGCGATCAGCGCCACAACCCCCTAGGCAACGAGCTTACCTGCAGCAGATCGCCGATCCTCGCCGACACCCTTCTCCAGGAGCGACACAGACGCAGCAACAGCTTCCTTGTCGCAGGACCCGGACCTCACGTGTTCCAGCGCCGCCCACGCACTTCCTGCTGCTCTGACTCATCGATCCTGGACCCTACAGCTCTGAAAAGGACCCCCTTCATCTAGATTCGGTAAGTGCCCCCTTTTTTTTACTTATTTAGTACATTTACAAGCATTTACATGTACACAATGCACATATTAGTAAAAGTAGTTTTTTTTTTTTTTTTTTTACTTTTCTGACTTTTTCTGATTTTTTTGATTTTTCACACTTTGGCACTTATTTACACACTCACATACACATATGCACAAATGTATACACTTTTTAGAGCTGTAAATCCATGCATACACAAACACACACTTATAGGGGTTTTTTGTACTTTTTTTTTTTTTTAGCTCTTCATTTTCAAGTTTCCCTCTTGTTATTTCCCCAAAAAACGTTAGATTTCATAGCGTGACTACTGGATCAAGCATTCTGACCACTAACCACGCTGTCATTTTGTTATTTCGTTGATTTTCCTAATTGTATTTGATTTTTTGTGATTTTTATTGCAGTTTTATGCTTGCATTGTTTTTCCTTGTGTCATTTTTTAGCATCGCTTACACTTTGATCATTTGGGGTAGAAACACATTTTTAGCAATTCTGTGTTCGTCAGAATGTGTACTTTCCAAAAATATATGGTTTTGGGGGGTCTTTGTACTGTTAGGGGGTCTTACGGCACATTATATGCAGTCAGTATGCTATGTTCACAGAAGGCGAATTGACAGCCGAGAAAATTCTTATGCACTATTTTCATTTGGGGTCCGCACGTGCCCACCTGCTTTGGTATATCTATGCATAATGGGCATCAAACTGTTCAGTAGACCCTTGGCGTCAATATTTATGGTGTTTTCTAATTTTATGTAAGAAATTGGGTGAGATAAATGCGACCAACTGCAATATTTTAGGCGATTTTCAGAAATATCATAAAAACTGCTGCCTTTAGCGTTGCTTTGCAGTATGTACGTTTGGAGTAGAAAGACAGTTTTAGCAAATTTTTATTCGGCAGAATGTGTACTTTCCAAAAATATATGGTTTTGGGGGGTCTTTGTACTGTTAGGGGGTCTTACGGCACATTATATGCAGTCAGTGTGCTATGTTCACAGAAGGCGAATTGACAGCCGAGAAAATTCTTATGCACTGTTTTCATTTGGGGTCCGCACGTGCCCACCTGCTTTGGTATATCTATGCATATTGGGCATCATACTGTTCAGTAGACCCTTGGCGTCAATATTTATGGTGTTTTCTAATTGTATGTAAGAAATTGGGTGAGATAAATGCGACCAACTGCAATATTTTTAGGCGATTTTCAGAAATATCATAAAAACTGCTGCCTTTAGCGTTGCTTTGCAGTATGTACGTTTGGAGTAGAAAGACAGTTTTAGCTAATTTTTATTCGGCACAATGTGTACTTTCCAAAAATATATGGTTTTGGGGGGTCTTTGTACTGTTAGGGGGTCTTACAGCACATTATATGCAGTCAGTGTGCTATGTTCACAGAAGGCGAATTGACAGCCGAGAAAATTCTTATGCACTGTTTTCATTTGGGGTCCGCACATGCCCACCTGCTTTGGTATATCTATGCATATTGGGCATCATACTGTTCAGTAGACCCTTGACATCAATATTTAGGGTGTTTTCCATTTGTATGTAAGAAATTGGGTGAGATAAGTGCGACCAACTGCAATATTTATAGGCGATTTTCAGAAATATCATAAAAACCGCTGCCTTTAGCGTTGCTTTGGCAGTATGTACGTTTGGAGCAGAAAGACAGTTTTAGCAAATTTTTATCTGGCAGGATGTGTACTTTCCAAAAATATATTGTTTTGGGGGTCTTTGTACTGTATGGGGGTCTTACAGCACATTATATGCAGTCAGAGTGCTATGTTCACAGAAGGCGAATTGACAGCCGAGAAAATTCTTATGCACTGTTTTCATTTGGGGTCCGCACGTGCCCACCTGCTTTGGTATATCTATGCATATTGGGCATCATACTGTTCAGTAGACCCTTGGCGTCAATATTTATGGTATTTTCTAATTGTATGTAAGAAATTGGGTGAGATAAATGCAACCAACTGCAATATTTTTAGGCAATTTTCAGAAATATCATAAAAACCGCTGCCTTTAACGTTGCTTTGCAGTATGTACGTTTGGAGTAGAAAGACAGTTTTAGCAAATTTTTATTCGGCAGAATGTGTACTTTCCAAAAATATATAGTTTTGGGGGGTTTTTGTACTGTTAGGGGGTCTTACAGCACATTATATGCAGTCAGTGTGCTATGTTCACAGAAGGCGAATTGACAGCCGAGAAAGTTCTTATGCACTGTTTTCATTTGGGGTCCGCATGTGCCCCTCTGCTTTGGTATATCTATGCATATTGGGCATCAAACTGTTCAGTAGACTCTTGAAGTCAATATTTAGGGTGTTTTCCATTTGTATGTAAGAAATTGGGTTGGATAAGTGCGACCAACTGCAATATTTTTAGGCGATTTTCAGAAATATCATAAAAACCACTGCATTTAGCATTGCTTTGCAGTATGTACGTTTGGAGTAGAAAGACAGTTTTAGCAAATTTTTATTCGGTAGAATGTGTACTTTCCAAAAATATATGGTTTTCTGGGGTGAACGTAATTTTTTGTACCTTTGCCTGTCACAAAATCCTGTATATGTGCTGATTTTGCAGTATCTGGAATTACAGAACTCGTACGGGGTGTCTTCTTTCTGGGGCCCCTATATGCCACATACTTAGGTGTACCTATGCATATTGGGTATCATACTGTTCAGCGGACCCAGACTTTCAAGTTTAGGGAGTTTTATCTTGGTATATAATGATATGTAGGAGATACAATGCTTTAGAGTTTGGAGTATTGAGGAGATTTTTGTAAATGTCATAAAAACTGCGAAATGTAGGAAAGCTTTGCTGCTTGGTAATTTGGAGTAGAAAGACATGCATACCCATTTTAGATTCGTCAGAATGTGTACTTTCCAAAAGTATATGGTTTTCTGGGGTGAACATGCATTTTTGTACTTTTGCCCCTCATAAAATGCTGTAAATGTGCTGATTTTGCAGTATTTGGAATTACAGAACTGTCTTCGTTCTGGGACCCCTATACGCTACATACTTAGGTGTACTTATGCATATTGGGCATCAAACTATTCAGCGGACCCTGGCTTTCATATTTAGTGTGTTTTATATTGGTATATAATGATATGTGGGAGATACGATGCTTCAGAGTTGCAATATTGAGATGATTTTCGGTAATGTCATAAAAATTGGCAAATGTAGGAGCGCTTTACGGCTTGGTACTTTGGAGTAGAAAGACATGCATACCCATATTAGATTCGTCAGAATGTGTACTTTCCAAAAATATATGGTTTTCTGGGGTGAACATGCATTTTTGTATTTTTGCCCCTTGAGAAATGCTGTAAATGTGCTGATTTGCAGTATTTGGAATATTATTCAAATTGCAGGTGAGTGATTGCTCACCAAAATGAATTACACCTCAAAGGAGATGTTGATGATGAATATAATAGATCTGTCACTTAAATTAAAGTGCACTTAAATATGAAGTGTGAGAGTTGTCTTAACAGAAACCAAATCTGGGGATACTGAGCAAAGCAACCCATCTATTGCCCACTGGTCAGCAAATTCACTCAACCGGCCAGTGAACACTGCCTGGGTGTACTCTGCTCGGATGCGGGAACGCACCAGCACCCGGAACAAAGCCTCTACCGGTAGAGGATTCCCACCCTCCAAACATTGCATTCTAGACTTATGAATGGCTAGTTTGGCTAAAGCTAGGAGCAAGTTGAAGAGAAGGTCTTTCTCTCGATTGTCCCGGGATACTGGGCGTCCAAAAATAAAAACGTGAGGGGAAAAATGTAACCAGAACTGCAGATGAAGTTTCCTCAAAAGAGCCAAAAGAGGTTGCAGTCTAGCACACGAAAAATAAGCATGAAACACAGACTCCCTTTTGCCACAGAATGGGCAAGCAGCTGTGGAGTCTGTAAAATGGACCAGGTACTCTCCTGTGCTCAAAGCACCATGGAGCACTCTCCAACTCAAGTCTCCAGTGGGTCTAGGCACCAGGCTGGAATAAAGGGCTCGCCACTGGGGTTTCTCACCCTCATTAAACACCCGCCTCCAGATGGTATCATAGCGGGAGACAAGAGCAAGAAAGTGTACAGTGTGGAGCATGAGGGAGTACAATAGCTTTCTTGTCATGTCATAAAAGCACGTCGAGGTAAAATTCTCCAACTGGCTCAAGTTGGGAGAAGGAGGTGTGTCAGGGGATTGACGGGTCTTGGGTGCTATTTTTATGGCTGGAGGTGGAGAGTTCCAAGGTGGATGTGGTTCTCCACCACGTAAAACCCCATCAATAAATGAGTGAGAGTCAGGAGAGAGGTTATTCTTGATCTCCTGGAGCAGACGATGTGGAACTCTAGTGGTAAGGTACCCCATGCGTGGCATAACTGCCCGAGCTTCCACCCAATCTGACCTCTCGAAATCCAGGAAATCCCCAACTCTGGTTAGCTGAGCCCTGCAAAGGCGGTGACGGATGCTGGTGGACTCCAACATCCTAGTCTTTAAAGATGGATTGTAAAGTATGGGCTCAGTTAGAATGTCCTCCCCCTGAATGCCTCCTTGCCTTAGCACAGTCACCATGCTCCAGGTCTTTAGAGTCTCTTGGTAATAAGCCGGCAATGGTGAGAGGCTTCTTATGAATCCTTCAGGTTCGATGACAAACAATTGCCGGTCATACCCCATGTTGCGTACCTGATGATAAAAGCTGGATGCTAGGGTACACCACTGTGGAGAAGGATCTGCATACAAGTATCTCTGTATCTGCTGGAGACGGAAAGTATGTACTTGAGAGCGTATGCATACAACTCCCTGTCCTCCCTCTCTCAAGGGTAGGCTTGAAACACCTGCAGAGACCCAGTGCTTTCCCATCCAGAGAAAGTCCAGCAACCTTCTCTGGATTTTAGCAATGAATTCTTGGGTTGGGCTAAGACATGTCAGCCTATACCAGAGTTGAGAGGCTACCAGCTGGTTAATCACCAAAGCCCTCCCCCTCATAGAAAGCATTTTAGCAAGACCCTTCCACTTTCCCAGGCGGGTAAGAACATGCTCCTCAAGTTCAATAAAATTCTGTGGAACAGGACGCTCTTCAGCTGACAGATAGACACCTAAATATTTGATGACTTTAGTCTCCCACGAGATGTCGCGAAAAGCAGAAGGCAAAGAATCTACATGTAGAGGACCTTCCAGAAGGCCTGAGCTCTTGGTCCAGTTGATCCGAGCTGATGAGGCAGCAGCGTAAACCTCTTGGCATTCTTGTGCTCGCTCAAGATCAACTAGGTCCTGGGCCACAAGGATGACATCATCAGCATATGCTGAAAAACTACCCTCATGTCAGGTTCCCTGAGCACCAGTCCTGTAAGCCTCTTCCTTAGTAGACACAGGAAAGGCTCAATGGCCAGTGCATACAGCTGTCCCGACAAAGGGCATCCTTGTCGAACTCCTCGTTTGAAGGCCAGAGGTGCAGTCAGAGACCAGTTGATTTTAACAAGACACTCTGCAGAGGTGTACAGTGTTTTTAGATAGCTCACAAACTGTGGGCCAAAGCTATAGGCTTGCAGAGTGCCTAAAAGATATTGGTGATCTACTCTGTCAAATGCCTTCTCTTGATCCAGGGAGAGAAAAGCGAGAGATAGACCAGCCTTCCGGGCAAAATGTAGTAAATCCCGAACCAGAAAGACATTGTCAAAAATTGTCCGGCCGGGGACTGTATAGGACTGGTCAGGATGAACCACCTCTGCCAGCACAGACTTGAGCCTGAGTGATATAGCTTTGGCTACAATTTTATAGTCTGTGCTGAGCAATGAGACCGGTCTCCAATTCTTAATAAGGCGGAGATCCCCCTTCTTAGGTAGCAGTGATAACACTGCTCGACGACACGAAAGTGGCATCTCACCGGTCTTGAGGGCCTCATTTAGAACCCTATGGAAATCATGTCCCAGAGTATCCCAGAAGAACTGGAAGAACTCTACAGTCAATCCATCTAGCCCTGGAGATTTATTATGGGGCATTAAGTGGAGTGCTTGAGAGAGTTCATTCAGAGTGATTGGTTTTTCCAACCTCTCTCTTCTCCCCTCGCTGACCTCTGGAAGCCCATTCCATAGCTCCCTGCAGGCATCTGGAGAGATGGGATCAGGAGAAAAAAGGTTCTGATAGAAGGACCGGGCTCTGTCCCGGATAGCCTCCGGATCTTCAAGGGGGGTGCCATCCTCCGCAAGAAGGCATGTTATTTGTTTTCGATTCCCCTTCTTCTTCTCCAGAGCATAGAAGAATCGTGAGCCACGATCCATATCGCAGAGTAACTGCATGCGGCTTCGTACATAAGCACCACGAGCCTGTCGATGTTCCATGTTACGCAGAGTCTCTTTCTTTTCTACATATTCACACTGTATGGCTTGGTCTTCAGAGCCTGACAGCCTTTGCTCAAGATCAAGCACCTCCCTATTCAGAGCCTCAATCTCTGCATTTTTCTGTCTGCTCAAACATTTTGTATACTCTTGACACAAGAGCTTTAGGTGAACCTTGCCTACATCCCACCATTGACTCAGTGTGGCAAATTCATCCTGATAACCCTTCCAGTCTGTCCACATTTCCCGGACTGCCTTTGCAAACCCTTCATCCTTTAATAAGCTGTTATTAAAGTGCCAATAGGCTGCTTTGGGCAGAGATGGTGCAACTGCCACTATCAAAGAAGCACAATTGTGGTCCGAGAAAGGTGCCAAGCTAATATTACTGGACCGAACTCGTGACATAATATGGCTAGATATATAAAGCCTATCAATCCGGGACTGAGACACACGGCCATCCCTCACCCTAACATAGGTGAAAGCATCGGTTTCTGGGTGTTGTTCTCTCCAGATGTCTACCAAGGAGAAATGGGCAATGAGTTCCCGCAAAGCTGACTCAGATGAATCCCTTTTCTGGGGAACATTCCGGTCCCGAGCCTCAAGGGTGTAATTGAAATCACCCCCTATAATCACGGCTTCATCTGAGTCAATTGTCTCCATATAGGCTGATAAACTTTCAAAAAAATACTTTCTCTCTGGTCCAGTAGTTGGGGCATACAAGTTTATCAGATTGTATGTTCCACTAGACTCCCGGACCCGGAGATGTAACAGACGGCCTGGGATTACAGAATTAACACTCAGTACCTCTGGCTGGAAGGATTCTGAGAACAAGGTCACCACCCCACTTGACGTCCATGTGAGGTGATTAAAAAAGACTCTGCCCTTCCATTCCAGATGCCAGGTCGCTTCAAGCTCCTGAGTGATATGGGTCTCTTGAAGGAAACTCACAGAGTACCCTCCTTGGCGTAGAAAGGAGAGTACCTGAAACATTCTAAAAGGCTCCCGACAGCCATTCGTATTAAGAGTGCTTATACTTAGAGCCATTATTGTGTGTTAGTAAATGCTTTAGCCCTCACAGAGGCCTGGTGAGACAAACACTTTTTGTGGAACTTAACACTACGGAGATATTCTGCGGTTCCATAGTTTTTGGCCTCTTTTATGACCTTGATGTATTGTCTCACAGAACTGATCACCAAAGTCAAATCATTCCACTTCTCTAGAGCCATGTGTAGCTTCTTCTCCAATTTAACACCAAGGGTGCTCTCAAGAAACATCTTGAGTTCCACAGCTGGGATGATTGGGGTAGAAGGATTTGTCACAACTGTGTCAACCTCCTCTTCGATGTCCCCCTCATCCAAGAACTCTTCTTGGCTAAGGGATTGATAATTCCCCCTCTCCACTGGAGCTTTGATAATATCTACACAAGAAGTTGCAGGAGAAGGATCAGAAGCACCTGCTATCTGGAGACCCTGCAACGGCTCAGATAATACTTGGATTTTGCTTGGAACACCACTGGAGGTGTTTGGCTCAGGGGTAGCAGATGGAATTGGCTCCTTAACAACAGGAGCTTTAGAGGCTCGATGGGAAACCTCTGCTCTTTCCACTGCCTCCTGTGCCTCCTGAATGGCAATAACATTGGGATCAGTGGAAGAGAATGGAGGAGAGATCTTAACATGCACAGTAGACCTTACAGAGTCTGTCTGGCTATCCTCCATATTTACAACTCTAGCCTCATTATCCTCCCTCGCAGCATTGTCTGCAGGATCCTGTATGGGGGTTGTCCCAATGTTCTCCATTTCTTGGAGTGAAATACCCTGAGGCACTAAACACTGAGGTTGGTTGTAGTTCCCAAAGCTCAACACCTCAGGAACACTTACTGCCCACTCTGCAGGGGTTTCATTAGGTGTCCCTTTATACTCCAGGGGAAGATCCTCTGTTGGAGACAGATGCAGCACCCCTGACTCTGTGGGGAGACCCATAATCCTCTCCTCTTCCCCAACTGGGTCTATAGGTGCATGGTCTGGCACCAGTTGATTGCATCCAACAGTTGGACCAGACAATATCACCACATGAGGAGCAGATGTTTTGCTGCCCTTTTTGCCCTTGGATGGGGGTGCTCCATCATTGACCACTGAAACCCATTCCTCGGGTATCAGCCTGTTGGATTTAAATTTCCTCTTCTTTTTCTTGTCATTTGAAGAGGAAATGCTACTCTCTGCTCCCACCATGACAGGTGTTACAACCACCGGCACCCCCACACCCTTAGGAGTGTTAATAACAGGGTTACGTTGGTTTTTGGCAAGAACAACTGCAGCACTAAGGGATGCATTGACATTCCTCCCCCCCTTCTCTTTTGCTGAACTTGAAATGCAGGCTGTAGCCTTAGATAACTTGAGTGAAGAAGGAGGAGGTTTGGAGGTTTCAGAGGTGGGTTGTGTAACAACCACCTTAAGGTTCTTTACTGAAGGGGATTTCTCCTTTGAGGAGCCTGCAGCAATAGATGTGGCAGGGTATGCTGTTGCATTAGAGGTACTGGGGGCAGGAACAGGGACTGTGGTCTTAATATGCCCTTTGGGGCAACTCTGGCGAGTGTGCCCCAGGTTCTTGCAAAGGAAGCACCTCACTTCTTCTGTGCAGTAAAAGATTTTATACAGCACCCCCTCAAATGGAACACCAAAGGACCCCTCAATAGTATCTTGACCCCGAGGCAAAAGTAATTGCACCTGCCTTTTAAAAGAGAGGATATGTCTCAATCTGCTCTCCTTGCAACCCAAGGGAAGTTTAGAAATAGTTGACTTTATTTCGCCGAGGGCTTGCAGGTGGGGTAGCAATAAATGGTCTTGCAGGAAGGGGGGCACATTAGATAAGACTATCTTTATGCCTAATCCTTCTAGGGGTTCTACAGGGATATAACTACCCCCTACTGTTATGCCTCTCTGCACTAGAGTATGCACTGCAGTTAGTGTACGGGCAAATATTATGGCTTTCCCATACATTTTACTTGCTGCCACTATTACAGAGGGGCCAACCACTTCAGCTGCAGCTTTTATGTAAGCCTCTATGCCATGAGCTCCTGACATTAGACATCTAACCCCATGCTTCCTTGTAAGCTGCTCTACCCCAGCAGTGACTTGGCTTGGGTTGTTGCCGGTAGCTACTGCCTGTGCAAAACTTTTAGCAGGGGTCACATTGGCTGCAGCAGCAGAAACAGAAGCAGTGGAGCTTTTTGCCAAAGGCTGTGACTGGTGCTTTTTAGCATAGCTACAGCCAGGTTTTTCAGCTCCTTTTCCTTTAGGAGCCTGAGGTATTTTTTTATCATTTTGTTTTTTATTCCCTCCCATTATTTTACAAAACAATCCACAAAAAAGTAAGCTTAATTCTATTAATCAACAAAAGTAAATGCAACAATGAGAAGCTTTAGCAGGGAGAGGGTTAATGAGAGCAGGTGCCTGGGAGTTACACTGCTACTAGAAAATGTTTTATTTTCTTAAATCCTTCTCCCTTTAGCTTTCTCTTTACAAAACAAGAATAAAAATAAAAGCACACACACAATCTGTGCAAATAGTGATAAATTTCAGCTGAAACTAAATACAAAAAACAACTGAAACTGACACCCAGGTGTGGGGGAGGGGTAGGGGATCTGTCAGTGAGTTTGTAGCCCACAGGAAGTGAAGGGAACTGGGCTAGCAATCACTCACCTTCTGGGTCAAAATAAAAATCCATTTTAAATAAAGTAAATCAACTCAAAACTTCCCAAAATTCACACACCAAGTAGCTAACACCTTCACACACCAAATGAGAACAAAAAATCCTGCCTTAGACAGGGATTTCTCTGCTTAATTTGAAATCAAACAGAGAGCTTTCTTTTTTGTGGCTTCTGCAGTATTTGGAATTCCAGAACTGATAACTCATATGGGGTGTCTTCGTTTTGGGGCCCCTATACGCCACATACTTAGGTGTACCTATGCATATTGGGCATCAAACTGTTCAGCGAACCCTGGGCTTTCATATTTAGGGTGTTGTATCTTGGTATATAATGATATGTGGTAGATACGATGCTGTAGACTGGACACTTTGAGGTAATTTTTCAAAAATGTAACACATTTTTATAAAAACTGCTAACTTTAGGAAAGAATTGCAACTTGGTAGTTTGGAGTACAAATATATATTTACCCATTTTGAACTCGTTAGAATCTGTTCTTTCTAATAAGGGGTAGTTTTTTAGGGTAAACCTACTGTTAGTGGAATGTTTGGTCTTGAAATCAGATGTATGCAGTTTTGTAGAGCAGTGCTTTGGAAATTTGGTAGTTTACTGCTTCGAAGTTTTTGATCTATAGAAGTAAGAAATCTCCATAAAACTATATATATTTGGTATTGGCGCATTCAGGAGACACAGAACTTTCCAAATCTGCCATGTTCTCATGCATAAAATAAATTATGCTTCTGATATATGTGTTTTTATCATGTGAAACTGTTTTTTTTTTTTTTATACATTTAGAACCCCATATCTTTTTACTGGAGTGGAATGACAACAAAATACTAGCATATTTTGAAAGCTTAGGTTGTCCTGAGAAAAACGATACCTTGTTTTCGTGGGTAAACTAAAAGACCCCCCAGGCAAGTCCCCTAAAGTGAAAGAGCAAAAAATGTTCAAAAACGGTCTGGCAATAGAAGTTTCAACTAGGCCAAATTGGCTGGCAGCGAAAGGGTTAATTTAAAGAAAAAACTTTTCCTCTAAAGAAAAATATTATTTATACATATTTTCCATGAATTACTTTTAGGGGTATATTTATCAAAGGTCAAATTTCTAAGTTATGTGAATTTTCAACATTTACATTTTTTTTAACTCTAACAAATTCAAATTTACTCTCAATTTGAATGGGAGGTTATTTATGAAAATACTCAAATGTTTATTCAATCAAATACGAATGACGCGAACATTCAAATCGAGTTTTCCTCTGAAAAATAACTTGAATGTCAGGAAAGCAATTAACATATTTAAATGGTTCAACGGACCTCTGCCATTAACGCGGCAGGGTTTAGTTGGCAAATATACGAATTAGAATGGTTTCCAGGGTCAAGGGCGATAAATCTCACATTCAAATTAGAGTTGAATTCGAATTTGTGAATTTTTACCAAAAGAATTTCAAAAATTCGAATTTGCCATTTGAACCTTAATAAATCTACCCCTTAATACCTCCTTCAGTTTGGTGCTGATATACTAAGCACTAATTTTCCCCTATGCAGTTACCTACAGCAACCAATCAGAATTACAAATTACTAAATGGCTGACATGGGTACTGGAGAAATTTAGTACCTTAAGATCAAAATGTAGCAGAAAATATAAGGAAATATTAAAGTTACCTGCATAAGGTTTTTTCTGAGTGAGTAGCTCCCAGATAACAATGGAATAGCTAAAACAAGGAGAAAAAAAAAGGTAAATTATTCTTCCTTCATGTGTTCCTCTTTTCAGAACCTTTGACGTGTTCATTTTTACAAGTTAGCCGAAGAGGTTAAAGAATGAAGATACTGAAAATTAAAAGACTTAGAAGGCCTGCCTTAGGGAATACTTTTATTATCAATTTATAATTATTTTGACATCAAATCAGGTTCAGAAATATACTTACATTGTCAGGAAATCTGGTTAATATGTCCATTCCATGAGAAATGCTCATCTAGGGGACTATTCTTAAAAGCTATTCTTGAATGTACAAAAATAATTTCATGAACATGGTCTGTAGAGAATCAAATAGCAGAACTGACATTTTAAAAAAGAAATGTTAATATTAAATGAGCCAAATTATTTCTATCCAACATCAAATTATATTTCTCTTTATTAATAAAATCTGCCATTTGAAATCTTTCTCATAATTCCTCGTAAAATAAAGAATATTGCTGCTTTCAAATTAATACAAGTTCCTCTGAGCATAAAAGTGCCTGGGAGTTAATCAAATCCTTGTGCAAAAGGAAATCTATGCATAAATAAGAACTTTAGCATGTTTTTCTTTTATATTAAAATGTGATTTAGAGATCTAGTACAGACCAGAGGGGATAAGCTAATGATTTTTAAAGATATGTTATTAGAGGAGCCCAGTCCAGGAATGGATCAGTTGCAATGGATACAAATGAGTAATTAAAAATATATTACAGAAATACTGCTAGGGTCATACCTACTTGCTGCTTAGTAAAAAAGTATGTCAATCAATTCATTTCTAGTAAATACTGTGTATAGTAGTTGATGCCACTACTATTTATTATTGATGGGCTCTGTACATTTTGCATATAGTAAATTTATTTGCAACTTCTTGTTTGCATTTAGGAATATTTATCTCCAGCTATGCATAGCAGGAATGCCTTGATACAGAATGTTGCCTGCAGCAATATCAAATCCAATGTACCTAGCCCTGGCCAGGCCCAGGTGCAGGATGTAAAGCTGCCCCCCTCCCCACCCCTGGTAGTTCTGCCACTGTTCAAGGACAGGTGTTATGAAAGTACAATGTAGGCTGTGAACTAGTGATAAAATATGTGCCCTGATTTTATCAGCCAGTTTGTCTAATTTTGGCAATACTATCAGCATACTGTACACATGTGTAGCACTTGAGGAGGTGACAGATCTTGACAATTCTATATATTATTTTATATATTTATTGTCTCCAAAATATAATATAGTTTAAGTTTAGTTGATTTGGGTCTTGTTAAGTCTGTGGGGATGTGCCTAGGTATATATTACATGCTGTTAAGAGCCAATCATGGGCTTCTATACTCTAAGGGGCACATTTACTAAGCTCGAGTGATGGATTGATTCGAAGTAAAAAACTTCGAATTTAGAAGGTTTTTTTGGGTACTTCTACCATCGAATAGGCTACTTCGACTACGACTTTGACTTCGAATTCGATTCGAACTAAAAATCATTCAACTATTCGACCATTCGATAGTCGAAGTACTGTCTTTTTAAAAAAAACGTACCTACCTATTTCGCCACTTTAAACCTACCGAGCACCAATGTTAGCCTATGGGGACTTTCCCCATAAGGTTTCTAAGCAAGTTTTGATCGAAGGAAAACCGCTCGGTCGATGAATTAAAATCATTCGAATCCTTCGATTCAAAGTATTTACGGTAAATCCTTCGACTTCGATATCTGAAGTCGAAGGATTTTACTTCGATAGTCGAATATCGAGGGTTAATTAATCCTCGATATTCAACCCTTAGTAAATGTGCCCCTTGGATCCCAAGCAACCACAACACTGCTATGTGCGCAAAAATAGTTTGTAAATGTTCCATGCAAAGTAATAAAATTGTCAAATCTCCATACCATGTTAAGGTACTGTAACTCCATATGGTGATCTTACTATTTATCTTAAGTTATATTTTCATAGCTTGGCACCTAACTACTTGGTTGTACTTCTTGAGAAAAGTGTCTCCTGACCAAAGTGGTGGTCTCAATAATTTTTATTAGGAGGGGTCTCAAAGACCATAACACATCTTTTTTCACATAATTCAGAGTGTGAACTACCTAATGGCTGCCCTCCTTTTCACTCACCACCTACTAAATGCCTCAAAATAATCACAGTACTGTATATAGCACAGCCCATGGGAAGGCAAAAATCAACAAAGAATGCCTGTTCAAAGCAGCAAATCAAAATATGGCAACACAAGGGGGTGTATTTGGAGCAGGCAAAATGTTCTTTGACACTAGTGCATCATGTTCTGCATCTCTCACCAAGTTAACCACTTGGTCAAAGAAAGTATAAGATACAACACAGCTCCTTGTCATTTTACCCCCCCCCCCCTTTTGGGATGTACCAGGCAACAACACATTTAACTTTCAAAGGTTAAACTCTCATGTTGGCCAGAGCTGGACAACCGGAAGGGCCCACTATCCTGCCTACTCTGCTTTCTTGTCAAATGTTTATCTCACTATTTTCGGGTGTTGCTAAGCTGACTTTACATTGCACAAATCCCAAACCCTTAAGGGTATCCTAAATGCTTCACAAAAGCATAATTGTGCTCACCATAGAGGTCAAAAAATAGTTTTCTTGCCAGATCTGACTTGCCTTCCACTTTTCCCTACTTGAAGCAATACATGCACAAAGGTGTGCCCAACATCCAGAACACTTGTGTTTAAACTTGCACAAGGTGGCCCTGTACTGCCCCATGTCTTGGTCCTGGTCACACTGCCTGTGGCTTCGTCAGACCCCCTTGGCTGAGAGGTTGTGATGTCTTAGATATCTGTAATTCCTCCTCGCTTTTTCCAGATTGCGGCTCAGAAGTTCCTGCTGCTGGTTTTGGATTCACTTTGCTTCCTATTTCTGCCACCACAGTAGCTCCATGCTCACATCATCCGGCAGCCATTGAATCAATCCTGTTTGCACTATGCTGCTCTATTCCTGGTCCTCCTTCCCACTGGAAAATAACTGTTCCCATGACTGAATACAACTGAATACAGTTAGGACTCTCATAAAGTCATAACAATGTCATAGTCATAATTAGTTGTTCCCTATTAGTCCATTGCATCCTACACCTTTTGACTTTTAAACAAAAAAAACTCACATGCTTTATAATCTGCCATGAATTTTCCAGCTGTCTCAGCTGTGATCCCACCATTGCTCAAACTAGGTTGGTATGCATACAGAGGAGGAGGTAATATAATATGGAATATTGGTGATTCAACAGAACCATGTGCAATATGCAAATTCATAACATAGATTGAAATGTGAGGTATATAAACATGGAAAATTATTCTAGGAATGTAGTACAGTATACAATCCTGTTTTAGGTGGTTGATTGTAGTTCTGTATTTTCTGAAAGATTTTGCAAGACTTACACAATCTTAAATTCACCCTTTTAGGACTGATGGTTATCCTTTCTAAGAATCTAATATTTCACTGAAGGCTACGTTTATGCTGAGCCTTCATACTGCTTCGTATGTATGGGTGATGAGATGCACAGATGTATTTATCACTGGCTTGCAGACACCAATTTGTTTTGGAACACATTTTAGATAACCAAGTGGAACTGATTTATGGAGCTACGAAACCATTTGAAACAATGTCACTGTTAAGACAGAAAATTTGAAAAGGGCAGAAAAATTGCTTGCAGTGAGTACTTTCTTCCATATAAGATAAGAATCAAGGGAATTTATTTTATGCAAGGTACAGAACACTTTTCATTGCCTGCAATGTTTCACACTCCATTTCCATTTCATTTAAAGACATTTTTGATATTTATTCCTCTCTGTCTCTTGAGGGGCATTTTCTGAGGACCTTTTAATTAGCTTTTTCATTTAATTTAATTACAAGTCTGTAACAAGATGCAAACCTCTAATAACTCAAACATTCAAAATGACATGTTATAGAGCACACATTTCATTATATGTGTGGAAATATAACTGATCGGAAAAGTGTTATATTAACCAGGCACACAGATATAGATAAGTAAAGTTGTATGGTAATACTACTCTCTATTGCCAAACAATCATATTTTGCCATAGTAGTATCTTCACATTCATCTGATCCAAAGTGCTGGTTCCTTTTTGTCCCACATCTGCTGACCCTCTCTGCTCTCTGACAATCCAAGATTGCTGAATACTTTCAGGAAAAAGAAGACATTGTCGAAATGACATGCAAGGATATGCTGTCCTGGACAATGCACATACAAACAATAGATTTTAAAGGGGTAGGGCATGCACAGTACCACCCAATGCCTATTAGAACCTTTAAAGGATATGTAAAAATAATGGGCCAGATTCAATTCAGTGAGAAAAAGTTATCTCTCGCTTTATCATGTGAAAACTCATGGACTAGATTCAATTCAAGGAGAAAAAACTTTTATCCAAATTCAGTTCCAGTTTTTTTCCCATAGACTTCAGTAAGGTTTTCATGTGATAAAAAATTAGATATGTTTTTCTGAATTGCATCTCAAATGTAATGCCGTCCATGAGTTTTTCACATGATAAACCTTTTTCTCACTGAATTGAATCTGCATCATTGAATGATATATTGTTATGTGTACTAAGCTCTTTTAAAATTTACATGAATGATTTTTTTTCTGTTTCAAAGCTGTATTAAGCTGTTTAATAACTGTTAATATAATCAGAATGCTCAGATAAGAGATGTGAAAGGCCATGTGAGGAGTCTGATCTCTTTTGTGAGCAGAACAACATCACAACAGTTTTCTGTTTTCTTTCTGAACATATATCTCTGACCATACAGTCAGAGGAACTGACCAGCAGTTGGCCCTGTGTTTACAAAATTCACTATAGTTACATATTACATAGTGAAGTTGGGTTAAAAAAATACAAAAGTCCATCAAACGCAACCCCCCCCAATGAAACCGCAAAAAAGATTCCCTGACATCCGTCTATAATGTCCTCTAATGTACTTGTATCATTAATCATGTTCCCTCACAAGATCCCACCTTTGCAGTCGCATACATAACTGATACAGTCATGTATGCAAAGGCCAATGTAGTCAAAACTAATGGTCTACTTTTGGGGGGGGTCTTATTTTTCATACTTTAATTACATCCAACTCCAGCCACTGAAGTAATGGCAAACCCTTTGCCAGTAGGTTAGTGTAATGTTAAGAAGCAAAGTACCACATGTGAGTAGTGATGGGCAAATAAATTCGCAGAAAAATTCCCTTGCGAAAATTCACCGGCGTCAAAGCCGCCGCACGTCAACACATTTCGGACACCCATTGACTTTAACTCCAGCATTGACAGGAATTGAAGCCGGCATCAAAATTCGTGTTTCGCAAATTTTTTGCCATTTCACGAATTTTGCATTTTTTGGCGAAGCGAAACAGGAGAAATTCGCCCATCACTACATGTGAGTGAATGAGACCATTTTACTGCTGCATTCCCATACCACATACATATTTGTTATCATCAGCACAAATCAAATGTATTGATAGGACAAAAATGTGACTATGTAATATGACTGAAAAATAAAAGTCATAATTTAATCTTCCTACTGGGTGTTTGACACATTATGTGCATGATAAGGGTGGGAGTAGTATAGGGCTGATTATTATTTATACATCCTGCTGTGTTTTGAATTGGTGTAACTTCTAAACTGAGAGTGTAGCTCCCTGGGATTGTCACTGGAAAACTTTGCGCAAGACAGCACTTTTTCTGATTCTAATAAACAATGTCCTAGTCTTTTCTCTAAAAAAACTGCTTCTTAATAAGCATTGAGTTCTAATTGCTGAAACTGTATACAATGAAACCGTATTGTGAACATGGTTGTATTTAACCCTTTAAGTGCCAGCAGAATTTCACATTTTGGTTACGCGAAATGCCAGCTGTTTTTGTAACATTTTGTGCTCTCTCACTTTAGGGGCATTTTCTGAGGGGAAACCTATAGTTTATCTAGGAAAACTATACATTGTTTTTTTCGATAGAAACTGAGCTTTCTAAATCTGCCTGAGTTTTCATGTATTTCCACCTGTGCAAAAAAATTTATAGTGCTAAATACCAAAAAAAAAAAAAGAAAAAATACAATTTTTCATAGTATATCAATTTATACCAGAAAAATATTTTATTTTACGGATGAAAATCCAACTGATTTGGAAAGCCTTATGTCTCTCGAACGTGCCAATACCAGATATGTATAGTTTTAGGGAGATTTAGGACTTCTGTACAGCAAAAACTCCCAGCAGTATATTACCGAATTTTGAAAGGCAGAAAACGGCATGCTTTAGATTCCAAGGCAAAAAATCCTGAAACAGTAGGTTTAACCCAGAAAACCATAAATTTTTTTAAAGTACACATTCTGCCGATTACAAAATGGGTAACTATGTCTCTCTACTCCCACCTACCAAACATAAAAGCTTGTCTGAACATAGCGGTTTTTCAAAAAAAAATTCAAAATTCTGAAAAATCATTTCAAAGGTTTTATTTTGCTGCTCCGCATATCCCAAACTATATTAGGTACCAAGAAAAAGCACCTGAAATATGATTGCCAGGGGTCCACTGAACAGTTTGATACCCATTATGCATAGGTTTACCAAAGTATCTGGCATTTAGAGACACCAATATGAAGTTAGCACATCCAAATTGTTCAGGACTTTACTTCAGCGAATGAGAAATCAACACATTGACTGAATTTTTTGTGGGGTAAAAACACAGAAATATATGTTTACCCCCCAAACCCATATATTTTTGGAAAGTACACATTCTACAGAATCTAAAATGGGTACCCATGCCTTTCTGCTCCAAACTACTGAGTCGCAAGGCTTTCCCAAAATTGTCGGTTTTGGTGAAATATCTGAAAATTGCCTCAAACCTTCAACTTCCCAGCACCATATCACCCATGTATCGTTACGCACCAAGAAAAAGCACCCTAAATATAATTGCCAGGGGTCTTCCAAACAGTTTGGTGGCCTTTGTTCATAGGTTTACCAAAGTATCTGGCATTTAGAGGCCTCAAAATGAAGTTAGCGCATACAAATAGTCCTGTGGGTAACTTCATCTAATGAGAAATCAACACATTGACTGCATTTTTGTGGGGTAAAAACACAGAAATATATGTTTACCCCCAAAACCCATATATATTTGGAAAGTACACATTCTACTGAATCTAAAATGGGTACCCATGCCTTTCTGCTCCAAACTACTGAGTCGCAAGTTGTCGGTTTTGGTGAAATATCTGAAAATTGCCTCAAAGCTTCAACTTCCCAGCACCATATCACCCATGTATCATTACGTAATAAGAAAAAGCACCCTAAATATGATTGCCAGGGTCCCTCCGAACAGTTTGGTGGCCATTGTGCATAGGTTTACCAAAGTATCTGGCATTTAGAGGCCCCAAAATGAAGTAAGCGCATACAAATAGTCCTGTGGGTAACTTCAGCTAATGAAAGATCAACACATTGACTGCATTTTTGTGGGGTAAAAACACAGAAATATATATTTACCCCCCAAACCCATACATTTTTGGAAAGTACACATTCTACAGAATCTAAAATGGGTACCCATGCCTTATTGCTCCAAACTACTGAGTCGCAAGGCTTTCCCAAAATTGACGGTTTTTGTGAAATATCTGAAAATTGCCTCAATGCTTCAACTTTCCATCATCATATCACACATGTATCATTACGTATCAAAAAAAAGCACCCAAATTGTGATTGCCAGGGGTCCTCCAAACAGTTTGGTGCCCACTGTGCATAGGTTTACCAAAGTATCTGGCATTTAGAGGCCCCAAAATGAAGTTAGCACATACAAATTGTCCTGTGGGTAACTTCAGCTAATGAAAAATCAACACATTGACTGCATTTTTGTGGGGTAAAAACACAGAAATATATGTTTACCCCCCAACCCCATATATCTTTGGAAAGTACACATTCTACAGAATTAAAAATGGGTACCCATGCCTTTCTGCTCCAAAATACCGAGTCGCAAGGCTTTCCCACAATTGTCGGTTTTGGTGAAATATCTGAAAATTGCCTCAAAGCTTCAACTTCTCAGCACCATATCACCCATGTATCGTTATGCACCAAGAAAAAGCACCCTAAATATGATTGCCAGGGTTCCTCCGAACAGTTTGGTGGCCATTGTTCATAGGTTTACCAAAGTATCTGGCATTTAGAGGCCCCAAAATGAAGTTAGCGCATACAAATAGTCCCGTGGGTAACTTCAGCTAATGAAAGAGCAACACATTGACTGCATTTTTGTGGTGTAATAACACAGAAATATATGTTTACCCCCAAACTCATACATTTTTGGAAAGTACACATTCTACAGAATTTAAAATGGGTACCCATGCCTTATTGCTCCAAACTACTGAGTCGCAAGGCTTTCCCAAAATTGACGGTTTTTGTGAAATATCTGAAAATTGCCGCAAAGCTTCAACTTTCCAGCATCGTATTGTCCATGTATCATTACCAGCATAAAGCATCCTAAATATAAACATAGGGGTCTACTAAACAGTTTGATACCCAATGTGCATAGATATACCAAACTATGTGGCGCACAGAGACCCCCAAATGACAATAGTGTATATACATTTTCACGGCTGACGCGCTGGCTGCTGCAATATAACCACCCGGTGTGTATATTATGCGACATTAGACCACCTAACAGTACAGAGACCCCAGAAAACCATATATTTTCAGAAAGTACACATTCTGACGAATCCAATATGGGTAAATATGTGTTTCTACTGCAAACTGCCAAACTGCAAAGCAATGCTGAACATAACATTTTTTATCAAATTTCTGAAAATCGTCAGTATGCCCCACATTTCGTAACGTATCAGCATAAAACATCCTAAATATGAACGCCAGGGGTCTACTGAACACTTTGATGCCCAATATGCATAGATATACCAAACTATGTGGCGCACAGAGACCCCCAAATGGATATATAGTAGATAAAATTTACAATGCAAAACAAAATAAGGCAGTAAAGAGTGAAATGCAAAAAAATACAATAAAACCACAAAAATCAATGTTTTTTTTCCAGACTAGTGTTATCGGCCGTCAGAATCACAGTATGAATATTTTAGCTGGGCCAAACAGGTTATACGGCTAGAAACAAGTGAACACAACATATGCAGAGCTGAAAATGCAATAAAATGGCTAAAAATTCAATAAAATGGCTAAAAATGCACCAAAATACCCAAAATTGCAATATAATCACCGTACACACAAAAGGTATTGCACAGTACGGTTAGTGAATACGCTATTCGTAATGGCAATAAAACATTTTTTTCAGCCAAAAAATGAGACGATGCGATAAGAAAAAAAAAAAAGCCACAATGCCATGTATGTGCGTGTGCGTATGTACAATTGGTAAATTACATGTTACATGTGCGCGTGTGTATGTGTGCACGTGTGTGTAAGTGCAGTGAGTGTAAGTGACCCCCCCAATCCCCAAAAATGTATGTTTAAGTGTGTGTAAGTGTGAATCTAAGTGTGTATTACTGTAATAAGTGTGTGTTGGTGTGTTTGTGTGTGTACTTGTTGCACTAACCTGAAAAAGTCGCTGGAGACTGTTGCAGGCGATCTGGAAGGGCCCCAGGAAGAGATCTGCGTCGTCATCCGTGTCGATGTGCTGTGGGGTTGGAGCTGATCTGCGCAGTGTAGGCTGCAGCAGCAGGACACGTAAGTAACACGTGCCTGCTACTGCTTTGGGGCCCCTGGGCTATCGCGCCCCAGGGGCCACTCGATCCCCTGCTCTGCTCGTTGCCTAGGGGCAGGGGATCGAAGAGGAATGGAGCGAGCGGCTCTAACAGCCGCTCCTCCGCTCCAGAACCCGGAAGTGCTGCAGAACGTAGAATCTACGTTCTGTGGCATTTCAATTTACTTTTCCACAGAACATAGATTCTACGTTCTGTGGCACTTAAAGGGTTAATAGTCATGTCCCATGTTTTTCTTGCTATTTCAAACAATAACAATAACATATAAAAGAACAAAGAGCATTGAACATCAGGTGACACATTTCAATAACACAATACGGTTTCTCTCGGTGCAAGGCAGTACAGTTTAGTTGTGCTTTATGTCAGTAGAAGAAGATGCCTGTATACATTGTCTTATTTTTAGTGATGGGCGAATTTGTGCCAAAAAATTTGTAAACTCGCGAAACGGCAAAAAAATTGCGAAACGCCGCCGGCGTCTCGTTTTTGATGGCATCCGTTTTTTTTGATGCTGGCGAATTTTTGGCAGCAAATTTTCGCTGAGGTTTCGATGGTGGCGAATTGCGCAAATTCGCCGCAAATTCGCGCCTGGCGAATAAATTAGCTCATCACTACTTATTTTGTGTCAGCTGAAGTATACAACAAACTATTAAACTGTTTTCTTCTGTTTTTCTACTTAAACTGTTAACCAGTAACCAACTGTTTCCAAGCACTGAGAACATCAGCAGTTTGCAACATACTGTAGTTTCTTAACCTTCCATCTGTTTTTTATTTTTATCATTTGTAATTCCTAGAAAATAATGTCTTCTTCAATCATGCTGATTTCATGCTTGCCTGAATCTCAACTCAATTAACCCTAGAAGCAGTGTAGTGACAAAATGTTCTAATTGATTCAGTAGCATAACTGTAATCACCAACATCAAGCTCACTCTCACATGCATATAAATGAACTCTAAAAGCCCATGATAGTGAAAAAAGCATGCCGCTTTTTCACATTTCGCAGAACTATTTGACACAACCAAGTCATACTATAATGAACTGCAAACAATATTAGCCCACTTCATGCATTTTCCAAAAGGCCAGTCAACGGACCCATATTTCAAATCTGTAAATGAAAAGGTATCTGGGTCACCAGAGGAATGATTTTCTTTAATAGATATGCAGTTATACATTTGTAACCACAATCCAATTTATATTTAAGATATTTACTGTATCTGTTAGAGGAGCATATTTGATGTTGATTAGTATAGATCAGCTCCTAGACTCATAGATATCACCCTGACCTTGAAACAAAACAATATGTAGAAAACTAGCTACTGTATGTAGAAACAAATATGTTTGTTGATGTTTGCTGTTACAGAAAAACAGAAAACAGAGGGGTAAACAATTACAGGTATGGGATCCTTTATCCAGAACCCAGTTGTCCAGAAAGCTGTAAATGTAAGGATGGTCATCCTCTATAACCTCCATTTATATTATATATATATATATATATATATATATATATATATATATATATATATATATATATATATATATATATATATATATATAAAATATAATTATATATAGTAATTCAAATGTTTAAACATGGTTTCCTTTTTCTCTGTAATAATAAAACAGTACATTAGACTTGATATAATTAAGTGAATAAGTGAATTTTCAAAGTCAAAAACTTCAAATTTCAAAGTCATTTTTGGGTACTTCGACCATCGAATAGGCCAAATTCGACCTTTATTCCCTGAAAATGCTTTGACTATTCGACCATTCGAAAATCGAAGTACTGTCTCTTTAAAAAACTTCGACTTCTACACTTTGCCACCTTAAACTTGCCGAATTGCTATGTTAGCCTATGGGGACCTCTTAGAACCTATAGCCAGTATTTGGCTACGTTTTGAGAAGTCGAAGGATTTTTTGTAAAATCGTACGATCGTACGATTAAATAGTTCGATTCGAAGTATGATCGATGTACAATCGTACGATCTTAAAAATCCTTTGACTTCGAATGTTGGACTAGCCTATTCGATGGTCGAATTTCAAAGTTTTTTTCACTTTGAAATTTGACCCTTGATAAATCTAAGGGGCACATTTACAAAGCTCGAGTGAAGGATTCGAATTAAAAAAACTTCGAATTTCGAAGTGTTTTTTGGGCTACTTCGACCATCGAATGGGCTACTTCGACCTTCGACTACGACTTCGACTACGAATCAAACGATTCGAACTACCAATCGTTCGACTATTCGACCATTCGATAGTCGAAGTACTGTCTCTTTAAGAAAAACTTCGACCCCCTACTTCGGCAGCTAAAAGCTACCGAAGTCAATGTTAGCCTATGGGGAAGGTCCCCATAGGCTTGCCTGTGATTTTTTGATCGAAGGATATTCCTTCGATCGTTGTATTTAAATCCTTCGAATCGTTCGATTCGAAGGATTTAATCGTTCGATCGAACGAATAATCCTTCGATCGTTCGATCGTAGGATTATCGCTAAATCGTTCGACTTCGATATTCGAAGTCGAACGATTTTTAGTTCCTAGTCGAATATCGAGGGTTAATTAAACCTCGATATTCGACCCTTAGTAAATCTTCCCCTTAATGTTTAAATGATTTTTACCAGATTTAAGGTATTGACATCCAAATTACTGAAAAATTCCTAATCTGGAAAAACCCAGGTCCTGAGCATTCTGGATAACAGGTCTCATACCTGTACTCTGTGTTTTGGGTTAGTAAAAGAAATACCGAATTAAGTGCATTTTAGGAAATCGTCTATTTATTTTATATCTAAATTGTTCATGTCCTACCAATCAGTTCATGAGCTAATTAATCAAATATTCAGAAAGTGTTAGACGTTGAAAACATTGTAATATATCATTATGGGGGTCACTGCAAATGTCTCTTATATACCAGTGAAAGTAAATATGGTCACACTGACAACGCAGTTTGAAACATAACAGAAATGACCACAATATTTCAGAAAATGTTCATAAAAAATCTTTTTGACTCTTGTATTTATATTCATTAAGTACTTATAGTTTATGGTTTTTTAACTCATTTCTTTGCTTTTATATTTTCCAGGATTTGATATTATGTTTGGGGGTGCAGGGAAAAACATACTTCTGTTCTTCTTACATTTTATTCATGAGTTCCTCAACCCAACTTTACTTTGCACCCACAACCAATGCACTCATGGTTTCAGCTGTGGATAGATGTTCCCTGCTTTAATTGGATGATTCTAGAGTGAGTCAGCAATTAGCAATGCTCAACGCCAAACAGTATGGTGTAGTTGTCTGCAGCATCAAAAATGGAAGCACACTAGTAAACCATTTTTTTCCTAGAACTCTAAGAATTTTTAATCATTAACTACAGTAGAGTATTTACTACCAATGTTCCCTAAATTGGTTAAGCCATTCTTAGGTATGTTTTATAATGATATGAAGCTTTTGATGACATCCCAAAACCTACCTTCACGTGTAAATGACTATCCTGAAGAATATTCCCTGGTTTTAGATCCAAATGAAGAAGTGGGGGTTTCATGCTATGCAGAAAAGTCATGCCTAGCCCTATTTCATGAATAAAACGAAATATCAACTGCCAGCTGAGGACATGAGTTGGAAGCATTTTCTCAAATGATCCATTATCCATTAATTCCATTCCAATTCCAATGAGATTGCTGCAAATCCTATAAATCTGAACAATATAATTGAACTTAATCTTCTCCATCTTGGATGGGTCCTCAATTAAGTTGTGCAAGGTGTGCTGCAAAGATATAGAGAAGAAACAAAAGATTGTGAAGCGTTTTTTCTTTACTTAGCTTAATTCTAAATCATTGTAAAATATGTGTCCAAATTTATTTTTTAATGAACATTCTAGAAACCAATTCTTTTTTATATATAATTTTACCTGACATTCTATAACTTGCCTTTAAAAAAAGGTCATTAAACTCTGGTTTGTTGATGCTAAATTTATTGCATTCTGTAGCATACCAATGTATTTCAAATATTATAGATTCTATGGCGTATTAAGTCCCAATCAGTATTAGTATCTTTAGTAATTATTTTATTTCAGAAAAATTTAAAAACACCTTTGACTTTCCATTCACCTTCCCCCGTGTTCGAAGAATAATTCTGGTAAGTTTGTTTCTACTAAAAATCAGCGCCAACTCTACCTTTTTTCACCAGGTTCTTGGCCCCATAAAATTTTCCACTGCTTTTTTGTTAACTAGATCAGAAATCCTTTACTTAAGCCTGATGCCTGACTCTGTGAAATACATGACCTTCTATGACCTTCAAAATGCTGACACATTTCAGTCCTAGAACATGTATCCATATCAAACCGTTCAGTACAGCCTTCAGTACAGATACAGTACAGCCTTCAGTACAGATGCCCGAGGTAAAACATGCAGTGATCCTTATATAATCCAAGCTCTTGATAAATTAATGCCCTATTACTAAAACCTAGACCCCCCTCAGACTACACCCAATGTTCCCTCTAATTCCTTCTCGGCTATGTCCACAGAAAAAAATATTTTGTGAGCACATTTTAAACTTGTGTGCCCAGTTTTTTAAACTATGTGTTCAGGTAAGAATTTATGCAAAATGTTGTGCTTTCTCACTTTTTTTCTCACTCACAATTTGTTGTGTGCACAGGCCTCCAAATTTGTGTGTCGTACATGAGTGCACACCTTAGAGGGAACATTGACTACACCTCCCCTGCAATTGATTCAATGACACAGCCTATTTGAGCCTTTGCCCTATCCATAACAAGACAAGAACATTTTGGTGGGATATACAACCATGAAGAAGCCAACTGGCCCTGCTACACCCCTACTTCCCCCACATCTTACTTATCAATACTTTTACATCATCTGCCTTATCTTAATCTTGGACTTCACCTACCCCTGTCAAGTCATTCTTCCTCAGTTTTTCAGTCTCTTACTCTCTCTCTCGGGCAAATTTACTAACTGTCGCTGGCGTAACTTCGCTACATTGCTCCGTTAAGCCTGGCAAATTTGCAAAACTTCGCCAGCCTTCAGTGCCCTGGATGCAACTTTGGATTTTAGTAAATTAGTGTTGTCCTGGTGAATCTTTGCCTGGTGAAGTGTTGCGTTGTGTGCGAAGCCGTCGCTGCTGAATTTATGGAGATAAGTAAATTTGCACCATATATCTCTATATATATATATATATATATATATATATATATATATATACAGGGCTGCCATCAGGGGGGGACTAGGGGACAGTTGTCCCGGGCCCTGTGATTTTTGGGTCTTAGGGGGGTCTGGCCGCTGTACTCACGCTGTAGCCGGGCCCCCACTGCTGTCAGGAAGCTGCAGAATCGTTTGGGAGGGCGGAGCTTCTTCTACATGTCTTTCCCCTCTCCAGTTTCCCTATAGCTGCACGGTGATTGTATAAGCCCAATCCCTGTGTAGATCTACCGGGACTACTAAGCACTATAGCTCCACCCGCCCTACCCGATTCTGCAGCTCACTGAGAGCAGGGGGGGACTTAATGTTTATGTTTGTTTTTTTAGTTTATTGAACCCCTGGCCACCAATGATTTTTTTTCATTAAATTCTACGGGTCCCCTGACCACCAATGTTTTATTAAAACTTTTATGGGGGCTCTCTGTCATCACTGTTTTTTTTTAATTTATTGGGGGGCCCTGACCACCAATGATTTTTTTTTAACTTATAGGGGGAGCCTTGACCACAATTGTCTGTTTTGGGGGTGGGACGGGGACCAGGATCTGGGGTGGGGCGGGGGCCCAGAAAATTTTGACGTACGGGGCCGAGTGATTTCTGATGGCGGCCCTGTTTATATATGTCATATGGAGTCTAGTCCTGCTACAATCCTCACTGCCAAAAAACAAAAATGATTGTCAAGCAGCACACCCTGGCTTCTACTTTAGTACAGTTTGGTGCTTTGTCTAGTGGATTGGTCCCCTCCAATTTACTGGACCAGACCATGCATGGATCCACCCTGTGTGAATAAACTATATATGACTAAATAAATGCAGGGGATATCCCCACGGGGCATAGTCTTGCTAGTGTGTTGCTTTACAAAAAATAAAAAGGCAGGGCCAGCCAACCATGATAACCCTCAGTACATATGTCTGTATTTCAGTGAATTTTAAAGGTACATTAATGCTAATGCTTTAAAACTCTAAAAGGCCCTTTCCACTACAATTTCTTTTTAAAAAAAATGCCAATTCAAATATTGTAATAAGTTCTGGTCTTCTGCATTCTTCTACAGTAGTCAATTAGTGCTCACAGTGACTTGCCATAAACCATATAGCATTTGATAGTTGCATTAGGTGTTTCTCTGAGAGAATGATAGCTAGCATGCCTCATCCATTGCATGCCACTATAGTGTAATATGTCATACATAAAAATCTGTATGAGGGACACGATTGTTTAAAATTTTTTACAAGGATACAGATTATTAAAGCAATTAGACATGCTTGTCTCAAGAGGTTAAGGCATAATTAAAAACAAGAAACATCATAAACTAATCAACTGATCTAATCTCTGTCTAATCAGGGCTATCTCCTCTGTACATGCTCAAGAGATTTTTGAAGCAAAATCTTTTTTTTCCAACATCACAATACAAGCATCTGTAAGATTTCTTTTTAATGCATATTCATGCGATTTCTTGTATAAGCATAGAATTATTTCACAGAAAATACAATATACAGATGAAGCCACTTGGATTTGTGAGATAAATGCGTCATGACTCATGGTTAATTGAAGAAACTGCGTTATCTAAAGTCATCTTAACTCATTTAATGCATTTAACCTTTTCATTAGCATACCAAAGCACCATTGTGAACAATGGTGAATGCTTTAATTAGATGGGATGTTGTGACGCAGTTTTCTGTGTTAAATGAGATAAATGGGATATCTGTGTTTAGTTATTCTGTGTCAAACAGACAAACCAAAGTGGCTGCATCTGTACAGTAGGAATTCAATTTCACTTGTGGAATAATATCAGCATGGCATAATTTATATACAATTTAGTGACTGTTTTGGGGATTTTTATGTGCCACTTCTGTTAGCTTAAGAAAGGAAAAATGCTCCAACTGCAGTCTCGGTTAGAAGTGTTAATATCCTTCATACTTGCATTTTTTTCATTTGAAAAGAGTGGGAAATTTGGGCTGGAAGAAATGTGGTGGGAGTAAATGATTATTATGATTTTATTTATATATTATCAACATATTCTGCACTGCTTTACAGATTTTATGCACCATTTACATCTGTTCCAGCCCCAGTGGAACTTACAGTCTAAGTCCTGCAACATTCACAAACAGGGGTAGAGTCACTAAAGGACAAAATGGCTAGCCCTAGCGAAAATTCGCCAGCAATGCCACCCACAGGGACATCGCCAATTCACTAACAGGCGCAGGTGCCATAGTGAAAGAGACTGTCGCTAGCGTTCGGTCGTTACTCAGTAAATTCAGTAAAGTGAGTATTTTACTGAACATTACCTCTTTCACCAGAGTTGAATTCGCCACCTCAGACCAGGCAAAGTGCTAAAAAGAAACAAGATTTTCCTCATTCTTCTGTCACTTACATCATATCATATTTGCTGAAAATGCATTAAAGTTTCAAAACGCTGGCGACTTTTCCTTTTCTGAAGCGGGATTGCCTGCAAAAGTCCTAACAAACTTTTTTTGGGTAACTGACATTTCATAACATATGGAACATCCATTTTACAGTGGGCTCATGAGTAGGGCATTATATTAACTCTCTTGCCTTTATTAAGGTTCCCTGGACATTTGTAATAAAAAGTGGTAATTTCAAGCATTTCCACTAACATTTATAATAAAGCAACTTTAAATTAGCAACTTTAAATTAGCAACTTTAAATTACACACCCTATGCAAGTTGACCTAAGTGCAAGATCACTAGCGAATTTTCGATAGGCACAAACGAAAAGTCGCCAGCATTCATCGGCCAGGACGAAACTCTGCATATTAGTGAATTAGCGTAGTCATAGCACATTGGTGAACTGGTGCAAGCTGTGCAAAGCTGACGCTGATGAAAATTCTACTTTTAGGGAATCTACCCCACAGTAGGGCCAATTTTATTTCCTTTATGTTTATGAAGATTTTTATTCATCCAGGTCATTATTTATAGTATCTAGTAGAGATATACCTGCAGCAACTGGACTTTTCTTGAAAATATTTCACAATTCACCTGAGTGGCTTCTTCAGTCCCAAACCCACATAAGCACAAAGAGAACATATAAACTCCTTGCACATATTGTTCTGGCTGGAACTGAACTTGGCACCTACTGCAAGCCACTTATGCTGCACCACCATGTTAGTTAAATTACTTTGTATGCTATTACCTTAAATTACTGGACACGGTATTAACATTAATTCTGTTATTTGGAAGATACCGTATACCGTATATACTCGAGTATAAGCCGACCCGAGTATAAGCCGAGGTACCTAATTTTACCTACAAAAACTGGGAAAACTTATTGACTCTAGTATAAGCCGACCCGAGTATAAGCCGAGGTACCTAATTTTACCTACAAAAACTGGGAAAACTTATTGACTCTAGTATAAGACACAACTACAGCCCTGTCTCCCAGCAGCGCACATTCTGCCAAAGCGACCCCCCAGCGATTAACCGGACTTATTTGCAAAGTTGATCGTGACAGAGAATTGCCCAACAGATTACTGTGTGCATTGCCCCACTGTCCCACTACCATGTGCAGAGGGTGCTGTGTGATATTGCCATCACTCTTAATCTTTCGTATAACCAACAGAGGGTGCTGTGTGATATTGCCATCACTGTTATTCTTTCATATAACCAACAGAGGGCACTGTGTGATATTGCAGTCACTGTTATTTTTTCATATAACCAACAGAGGGCACTGTGTGATATTGCAGTCACTGCTATTCTTTCATATAACCAACAGAGGGTGCACTGTTATTCTTTCATATAACCAACAGAGGGCGCTGTGTGATATTACAGTCACTGTTATTCTTTCATATAAATATAACCAACAGAGGACGCACTGTTATTCTTTCATATAACCAACAGAGGGTGCTGTGTGATATTGCAGTCACTGTTATTCTTTCATATAACCAACAGAGGGCGCACTGTTATTCTTTCATATAACCAACAGAGGGTGCTGTGTGATATTGCAGTCACTGTTATTCTTTAATATAACCAACAGAGGGCGCTGTGTGATATTGCAGTCACTGTTAATCTTTCATATAACCAACAGAGGGCGCACTGTTATTCTTTCATACAACCAACAGATGGCGCTGTGTGATTTTGCAGTCACTGTTATTCTTTCATATAACCAACAGAGGGTGCTGTGTGATATTGCAGTCACTGTTATTCTTTCATATAACCAACAGATGGCGCTGTGTGATATTGCAGTCACTGTTATTCTTTCATATAACCAACAGAGGGCATTGTGGGATATTGCAGTCTCTCCCCAAGTGTACTGTTGGTATAGGAATGATTAAAAGTGACTAAAATCTCAGCTACTCGGGTCTGGTACCGCTGACCCGAGTATAAGCCGAGGTAGACTTTTTCAGCACATTTTGGATGCTGAACAACTCGGCTTATACTCGGGTATATACGGTAATGCTACTTAATATTGCATTGAAAGTTATTTCTTTTAAGAGGCTTAAGTACTGAGATGCAGAATATCAGTGTTGCTTTACATATGCAAAAATGCATTAAAAACATTTACAAAATGTCATACCGTGCATTGATAAGACTGTTTGTCTTTGGTATGTTGCTTTTTTATGTCATTGTACTATATGCTGACAGAGTGGACTTGCGCCTTGCCTGCAGGCAGCAGATAAAGCAACAGTGATGGCTTTTTAAAATTATATGGGCTTAATGTATATGCTATGAAATTATATAATGCAGAAATGCAAACACTAAAGTGCAACATTCTAAACATTCTGCATTCCTGTTATTGTTGAAACAACCACTGCAACCTACTAACCCTGTTGTTGTTGTCTGGGTACTAAAACCTTGAAAGTTTGCTAGTATAGCTAGTTACAAAACCCTCATATATTTACTTAATGCATACGTTTGGGCACAAAAGACAATGTTCTCTTACTTTATATGTGTTGATTACTTCTAACTACAACCTTTGTTTTATACCCTTAAATAGGGCAATGAGAGAGAAACATTAGGGCTCATCTATTAAGTACAGGTATAGGGGTTGTCACAAATTATGAAGCAGAAACTTCATATAAGATGATGCTGCAGGGCTGATTATTAAACTCTGAATCAAACTGCACTTATTTCAGAGCTGCCATGTAATTTGAATCTGAATTACTATAATTTCTAATCAGCAATATGGTGTAACTTTTATAATGAAATCTATATACAGTATACAATAATAATATACAATACAACTGGGGCAACTTTTAGAGGCATCTTATTTCATTTTATTTTTTACATCAATACATAATTTGCTCAATGAATATTGTATATAAAAATGACTGAAATATTTCTTATTGATTAGTTGCAGCTCTACCTCCCGCCTTTTTCTAATGACTATTTTGTTTTCCATATGAAAACAGAACAGATGTACTGTCATGTGCTCATGACAACATTATGCATCAAGCAATGGTACTTGTAAGTTTTCTATTCTTCATACAGAAATCAGTGAAGGAGACTCTATGAATAGGTTGCCCTTTGCATGATGGTACAATGGATAGTACTATTATTAGAGTTTATATGCTTTCCTAATGTCCATTCCCCTGGGTTTCTTCTGAGAATTTTGATGTCCCCCATAAATCTAACAAAAACCTACAGATAGGGAATTAAGTGCATGGATGCCGCTCATCCTTAAGTGGGCAACATTGTAGGAATTGGTATACTTTCACACAAATAATTCCAATTGTATTTTGTACAAAATAAATCCTATCCTTTCTCAGACTATAGACAACTTGTTTAGTACGTCCTCTTACTGAATCCTTGAAATGAAGTGGAACTAAGTGAACAGTTTTAATCACTCCTATGCTGGAAGACCAGTTGCTAAAAGGTGGCTACTTCCTTCTGATTCCTTCCTGGAGATTATTTGTTGGCTCGGGTGTTTGTTATACAGCTGCTGAAAAAATCCCTTCCTACAGGCCTCATAATAATTATAACACTGCATTTTTAGCTTCCCAGTGCTTCTTATAATGGCAAAGAAATACATCTTCTGTAGTGTTTGACTACTCCAACATTTTTTTTGAACTTTACATTAAATTCCCACAGACCTGCAGCCCAGGGTCGGGTCAAGCCGACAGGGTGCCATAGGCAATCTGGCCAGCCAGCCCACTACCCTTGTGCCCGGGTGCATGACCATGACTGTGTAACAACCTCTTGGTGACCCCCCCTGGTGCCACATTGTACCATCTTACCGAATACCAATGCAGGTTGTGAGTCCCCTTTGCAAGGTGAAAGGGTACTGGGAAGTTCTTCTCTTGGCAGTTTAATCATATGCATTCAATAGCATGACCCACTACCCTGGGGAACCTGTGACAGTCCCATCCTGGCACTTCCCTGCCAGGCAAAGTCCCGCACTACTCCTTTGGCGCACAAAGAGTCTCAGTCCCTTTTCCCTAAAGAGCACAATTGCCCCTACATCTTTGCAGAAGTCTCTGTCCACCCTCTCTCAGTGAAAGTGAAAGCAGGAATGGCTGTGAGCACATGGCTCTCCTATATCTCCAAAGGATGGTGCAGCAGCGACACCTTTGATATCTGCCAGACATGCTGCACAGGGACAAGGCTCCAGCCTCTCCCAAGACTCTAGGAGACCCTTTAGCTGCACAAGCAGGGGATTTCCACCATGTGATTCAGACCATAGGGGAATAAACCCTACCGGTCCCTACAACTTTAACAAAGAGGAGGATGAAGGGGTGAAGGAAAGGAAGGAGGGGAGGGTGAAGGAGAGGACAGCAAATATGGACTAGGGGTAGGTAGAAGACACTTAAGAAATACCTGCCAAGCGTCCCTTTATTGTTGCATCTGAGGCATGTGCCTCCTCTGCCCACCCCTAGTTCTGACCCTACTGCAGCCACCCCATAACTAGAGCACTGCCTAATGTACATTGATACACACATGTTAGACAGCAGTGGCAGATACGATTTAATCGCTCGATCAAAATATTTAATCGCTCGATCGAACAATTTATATTCGATTGTACGATTGCCAGATTTGGTGAAAAAACTACTAATTCGATATTTGAATTCAAAGTTTTTCAATTCGATGGTCTAATTTCGAAGTTTTTGGTACTTCAAAATTCGACCCTTGATAAATCTGCCCCTAAGTGTTTCTACAAGGCAATTATTGACATTATTGATAATGCAACAATCTGTAGCGACTTTACAAGTCATTCTGTAAGTGAAGTAGAATGTGAGGAAGAAGAAACACAATCACATGATGATGCTGTATTTTTATAGAGGAGAATTAGGAACCACCAGAAGTTGACCATTCTGAAGGTGTGCTGGATCCATTCCATGTGTCCAATAAAGCATACCAATCTGTCAACATTTCCTATATGGAAACACAAATAAGATGCCATGATGATACGGTAAATTTGCAGAGTAGGAGAAAAAGAGAAAAAAATTTAAAATTATGTTTTCAGTTGGTAATGAAAAATCAAAATGATAATTTGGCCTCAAAACTGAAAAGAATGTAGCACAATCAAAATGAACTCCTCAAGCAAAATTTGACTATACAACAACACTTGTTTGAAATAAATAGTTCATTGGCAGATGTCGCTTCATCAATGTGTAAGCCTGTAGAAATAAAACTTTGTGTTACCGCACACCTCCTTCCACTTATTCTGCGTAGTGGTGCTGGTCCACCGTTGACCTTGCCAGGTCACCTTGCTGCTTTGTAATTTCGAAAAACGGTCCGCACACACCAATATTGCAGTCGGGGATTGTGCCCCTTTTATTAATGCCACCAACAATAAATTTTCAACGTTTCGGGGAGGGAACCGATCCTAAAGATAAAAAAAGTAAAGAGAAGTATAAAAGAGAAACCCTACTGGCTAGACACTTTTATAATGTGAAACATAATGTCTCCCAAATAAGATGGCAAGTTTTAGAAGTTATTTATAAAAATGCAGGTGTTGATTTTAAAAAATCATTATTGAGGAGAGAAGCTTATTGGATTTGGCGTCTGAAAACACTTTCGCCTAAAGGCCTCAATGAAGATTTTAATTTGACATGTTTTTTGTAATATATGTGGTTTATAGGTTTTTTAGATATTTATACACTATTTAATAATTTTTATAATCACCCTTTTCCTTCACAGATGAAGTATCATGATAGCCCAATTACACACGAGAGGTGTTAAGATTTTCCAAATATTAAAGCTAAAGTATAAACGCAACCAGGGGCAGTGAGTAAAAAATGTTTTTTATTAATTGAAAGAAATGCTTTCCACTATTTAAAGAAACATATGTAACATTATTTAAAACATGATTTACACTGAAATTGTAATTAAATGAACTGAATGAGTTAATCACATAAATGATACTAATGAGATGTTACACAGATGAGATGGGAGGAGTTAAGGGTATAAGAATATGGCACTGTGCACTTTGTGAATTTATCCTGAAGAAGGGAGGCTGTGTCCCCCCGAAACGTTGAAAATTTATTGTTGGTGGCATTAATAAAAGGGGCACAATCCCCGACTGCAATATTGGTGTGTGCGGACCGTTTTTCGAAATTACTAAGCCTGTAGAAAACAATCAAAAAAGCTCTAAAAATAACTCCTACATCTAGCACCAACAACACACCCACAACTTCTGAATTGGCATGTGACACAATGGCCAAAGAAAAACAGATTGTATCAACACTATTGCCTGTGTTATGCAACCAGATGAGACAACAAAGTGCTATAGCATGTTCCACTTGCAATGCAGAAGGGATAAACCCATGCTTAGTGTCAAGCCAATATTGTACAACGTTTCGAGGGCATGCCCATTCGTCAGGAGTACCACTTCAAATATTCCCAAAAAGATTTACTTTATTATTGTCCTGATATGTCTAATTTTTGGATACTGTATTTTTGGTTGAAATATTTGCAGTGCCTTTTTTATATGACACCAATGATCAGGTGTTTGTTAGTGGATATATATCAATATTGTAGGTGTTACAACCAAAGCTATATGTTTGATGTTCAATTACAAAACAATATTCTACGTGTGTGCGTGCGTGCGTGTGTGAATTGCATTTTCCCTTAATCTCTATATATTTTATAGAATTGGAAGTAAACCTTGACGACATTTAAATAAACAATGTTTTTTAACATTTGAGTGTACCCTTTGCCCTTCTGAATTAGTTAAAAGTGTAGGCTAATAGCTGTTGGGCCTTAATTGATCAATAAAAACAAAAAACTAATCTTTGCCACCCTTTTTAAAATTCCTTACAGGTAGCAAAAAAATCCTTACAAAAGGATGTTTTTGATTGTGGCTTGTCTGGCACAAAATACAATTTTTACTGATACTTTATAGCAAGCAGCCTGCTTGAATGAGAGAATGTGAATTGGAGAGGGTGTTGTAGAAGGAAGATTTTGATAAGGTTTCAATAAACAGCAAAGACTACCCTCACATAGAAATCTATTTTATGTGGTGGGGATACTAAGAAATGTTTAGAAGCATGTAATGTGCAAATTACTAGACAGAGCCAAACAACAACATTACAATGATCCTGCTTAAAAAAAGAAAATGTGTAAAGTGTAATATAAACTAAATCAAATGAAAATGAACATGTTGCTAGATGAGCTAGCACATTTGTAAGCTAAACTCTAAAATCTAAGCTAAAATCTCATATGTGAAAGCATTTTAAATGAACTTACAAGAGAAGTGTTTACAAATGATTTGCTGCTAGACCTGATTCCCACGTTGGCCTGCATATGCAGGATGAACAGGAGGCTGTTCATCTTGCTCATCACCTTCAATAGCTTCAGGTAATTGTAGATCCCCCAAACAGTGATTGTCCACTGCAATGTTATGTAAAACGCAGGCTACTAAAATTATATAGCACACTTTACTAGGGGAATACTGAAGAACACTGCCTGAATGATCCAAACAGTGGAAGTGCATCTTGAGTAAGCCAAATGCAAGCTCAATAACTTGTCCAACCCTTTGATGAGCTGCATTGTACCTATGTTCACCGGGTATGGATGGATTAGCAATTGGATTCAGCAGCCAGGGTCGACACCCATAACCAGCATCTTCTGAAAATGATTAGATACTGGCACTCGCGGTGCTTCGTTTTCCGAAGTTGCCCGAAGTTTCCTCTTGTTAATGAAATATACATTGGTGTAGCTGTAAGTGCCTTTAAAAAATGCGTGCCATAAGGCTCATGTCTGAGAAGAGAAGAGGGTGAAAAAGCTTTTGAGATTGGAGAAAGCATTTCCACCAGTTCAAAGTGGCATAAGGGAAACCGTAAGTTATTGCAAAAGATTTCACACAATAAGTGGTCTCAGGTTTAAGTGAATTGCAAAAAGTAAGCGTTCCCACTACTTTTGATGGGCTGTTAAGTAGAGAAAACATAGGTAATGCAAAGATGTATTGGTTAATGTGATAAGTGTTTAGGGCAATGAATTGCATAATGGGCACATGAAACGTTGCACTTATCACACCAAATGCACCATATCACATTGAATTGCATCAAGCCCAATATTGCATAAAACAGCCCATACTGTAAGTAAAAAGCTGCATCAGCTAAATAAACCATTTTCATATAAATAACCTTTTGTAATAGTACAGTCCTTTTAGGTATTTAACAAAACATTAAAACAAAGTTGCATATTAAAGTCTGCCATTTAAAGATAAGCAAAAAGCATAGTATGAAAACACAGGATATTAGCATATACGCAATGACAATTAATCTGGTCCATTATTAAAAAAGGAATTTAATCATAACAGTGGAAACACTGTGAGCTCATTTTACAAACATAATTTATTAATAATAGATTCTTATAAAAAAGCAACTGAAAGTAAAATTACCATAACAGAGGAATTACTCTGACATGCAGAATGAGAAATCGATTAAATTAATCAATTAGTTCCATGCGCATTAACATTGCTTGCCACCAGGATTTAAATATGCAAAATAAAATGACAATTATATGATAAATTGTGTGTTTTTAGCTCACAAGTTCATTTTGTGACCCGTATGCTTGAAATTTTTCCTGACATCATCTACTATCATAATATAGTTTTAGACATTGTGCCTACTATAAGGCCTGAAATACTTTTATAGAAATTCAGTGTTGGGTGCAACACAGTAACAAATCCAGAATCAGGCCATTTCCTGCTCTATGTTCTTTATTTTCTATGTTATGCACAAATTATCCACTTCAAGGTGATAGAAACAAGGTTCCAGATCATAATATATCATGCAAAAAGAAGACATTTTGGGAACGCTAGTAGAGTTATAATCTATAAAGAGCCTTTTGAAGTCAGTAGTCCTCCATTTGGACAACTTGATCTTACAGTATGTAGTGAAATATAAAAAATTCCCACAATTAAAATCACACTCTAATTTTTAAGAACCTACCATCACCCAAACACTTTTCTGTTAATTATGTAGACATACACAAAAGCTGTTTTATAGAGCAGAATTGAAATGTGTTTTCAAGCAGGTCCCACTAAAACTAAAGGCCCATGCCCACCAATCACAAACAGATTCTTCTCCATATAACAACAAAATTGTTCTTCTCTGTAACTGGATTCTACTGTTCATCATCTCAAAACCAATGAGCCCTTTAGGTGCCTGTTGATCTAATGACTGAAAATGGTATAATCCAAAACTTACCTAAAATATTAGATAGATCTCATAGATCAGAAATATGTAAACTGTATTCAGCTTCCTTCAAGTATGACTGTTGCACATGTTCTCTATCAATTTCGATTTCTACAGGTTTATTTTAATTAATAATATTTAAAAACCTCTGCATTCATACAAACCAAATAAATAAAAAATATTATATTGTTCTGTTTCAAAGTATGCCCTTGGTCACAAGATTTTACAGAATACTTTTTTAAATATGTGCCATTTACTACACTTAAAAGTATCTAGTTTATTTCAATCTAATTATAACTTGCAATTATATTTTAAGCACATACAGTAGGTACGTACACATGCCACAGGCCATAGCATAACAAGGAGAAATTGCAGAAAAATAAATAACCTGCATGCATCCTGAATTCATACATACCAAATAAAGCTCCGTAGTATGAGTTTATGTTTCATTAGATGGTTTCACTGTCTTTATGTAACCAACCTGAAAATTGCTCACATTTCAAATGTTAACATCCAAATGTTAACTCATAAAGTTCATACATCTCATACACAAATTTTTTATTGATCTTACCAAAATATGTTACACAAATATTATATCACTTAAAAGTCTTCTAGCACAGTTTTTATTTAAATGCTACAGCAAAATAAATTAATAATTAAATATTTTCCATTCTACCTATAGAAAGTGGCACTGCCACAAGGTGCCTCAAGGGGCCAAAACAGAAAAAATAAAACTTTTCAGCATTTTGGTTACAACAATTTACACGATCAGGCATTCAATACCTCAGTCTTCCTTTTAACTGCAGTAGAGACCTATTCACATCTTTTCAAGGCAGAGAAAACAAACACAAGCGCCAACAATAAAACCTGTGACTTTTTTCTCAAATGCAATGACCACATTGTTCCATTAATTTTCAATGAGGCTAAAAATCTTGAATGTTTTAATGAATTGGAAAAATAACTAAAGTTGTTAGAGACAATCACCATTGACTACCATTGAACCATGCCAGCTTTTATTTTTCTTATGATTTTTCTCTATTTCTTTCTATAATAAATACTGACTATTCAAGCTTTAGAAGAATATTCTTGACTATATTTGCATTCAAGTTTTTTCACTGTGTTTTTTCCTCAGATTTTGTAAAAACTAGAACTTGACTTTTGATAAATTGGCCCCATAATATAGGTCTGTGGAATGTGCCCTATTTACAATGTTGGAGCCCTTGGGCTTGAGCAATAATATTCTTGTGTGTATTTGCTAACTAACTTCAGGCCCAATTGCCTCAGCAATTTTGGTTTATATCCCTAAGGGCCTTTTGTTTAAAAAACTAGACTAATATATTCTAATATGCCAGTGGTTCCATAAACAAAGCTATGAGGCTGCCACAAAAGGGGTGGCAAAGCCTAAAAGTCAATAATTTGCAGGAATACCATTTACCTAAACTGAATATTGATTACTCTTATGACAAGATACAAACTAAAATGGTACTTTTATATCAGTAACTGCAATTAAAGATTCACAGATTGCTGTTGATCATTGTCAGAAGTTACAGAAAGTAATGATGGTATTCCTGCAAATTCCTATGCAACCTAAGAAGATAAATTGTTTTTTTCTTTACAGGGTGTACTGGACTGATGTAGCCCTACCCTCTTGTGGATACATTTTAGACCATTTTTTTTTATAAAAATGAAGAACATTAGAGTGAGTCACTTTTTATTGTACTAAAAAATAATCTTAGAATTAGTATCTCATACATATGTGGTGATGCTTTGGGCACACACTGTCATAGAGCTTTAGAGCTTTACAGGCCTGAAGGCTCCTGTAGGCAGTGACACTTCAAATAAAAAAATAAGCTCTTTTGTTACATAATTGTTACCTACTTAAGTATATAACTTAATAAAAATAGGATATCCATTGATTGATGCCTCCCTTATCTACAAAGCTCCATTCTTGTTTCTGTGGACGAGGTATCAGATTTGCAAGCACTACCTTCCATTTACATCTCCAATACTGGCACTGGGCCCATAAGGAAAAATAGTATTAATTCTTTTACCCAGTCCAAAAAGTAGGCATTAAACATATCATGATAAATCAGGGAAATTCTCAGTCCGGACCTGCACAATAAATATATGAATATTATAATGGAAACTCTCGCAGATTGGGAGCTATTTGAAATTCTATTTTACAGATCTCTTGTAAAATCAAACCACAATACTGTTATCCTATTTCCAATGCTAAACTGAGACGCAGTTATTTATGTCAGTCTAATCATGTCATTGCCATTGATGATGCAAGAGATATTCTAGCTTAGAATCACACTGAAAGTAGACTGACCTAAATAGTATGGTGATAATTATTAAGAATGTTGATATGCTGCAGTATTCATTTACCCATCCAGCAAGAAATGGGGAATGGAATTCATTTTCAGCTGAAGCATTAGATTTGTGTTTAGTAGTAAGGAAAGTTAACTCTTCCCCCTTTGAAGACCCACGCTTGAGTGAATTACTGTAGCTTGAATTTTGCATGGATCAGAGTGTATGAGCAAAATCATCCAGCATAATAAAAACACACAATTTTCAAAGCTGATCTTCAACCCAACAAATTTCAATTGATAAATGTACCCAAACAGTTTAAAAAATATCCCAATTATTGTGCATGAGCTTCTAGGTCAGGATTCCAAATCAGAGTTTATGAAATGTAGCACAAGTTATTTCAGAGCTTATCATTTTACATTGCAAAGGTCTGTCTGGTCTAAATGCGGCAGGTCCATTTCTAATAAACACAAAACAATTATTTGCTTTTTTTTTTTTTTTTTTTTAGCTAATTGTACACGTTCAACAGCAAAAAGAGTGGACTGGTAAGCAACAATCTATATTAAAGCATTACCAGTGATGAGTGAATCTGTCCCATTTCACTTTGCAGAAAAATTCTGGTTGACTTTTTCTGCAAAAAAATACAATCAAGTTTATGTCCATGTTTCTGCTGCAACTTTTTCTGTGGTGACTTTTTCTGCAAAAAAAATACAATCAATGTCCATGTTTCTGCTGCAACTTTTTCTGTGGTGACTTTTTCTCTGCAGTTGTAGTTTTTTTGTGCAAAATATGTTTGGGCCTACAGACATTTTGTAGCCACACTTTATTTTGTGGCAAAATGTTGCTGCCTTTTCACAAGAATGTGACAATTTTCCTAATATCCATACCTGCAGAATATTTTTTCTCATCACTGCACATTACATACCCCCCTTGCATTTACTGGTATAAATTATACATCACAACATCTGCAAAGCACTTATAATGGGATAAAGGTATTTTGTTCCCTTACAAGGTATTTTTTTTCTGGAATCCCAAAGTTCCAAAATGCAATGTCTGTAAATAAATAAATAGCGTATAAGTCCATGTTAATGTGATAATGTAATGTAAAGTAGGTTATTGAGATTACCAGGCAATTTTAATCTGCCAAGTGGATTAAACTTGGGTGCATACAGTGCTTTTTATATCTTCATAGCTAAAAACATATTATATAATGTGCTCAGTGCTGCTTGCACACAAAACATAGGGAGCGAAGGTAGGCTAAGCATCAGACAGACTGTCCAACCTGGAAAAGGGTTCATTGTGCAGTGATGCTTTAAGAATCTATCTCCATAATTGTATTTTCCAGTGAACTTTCTCTTTTCATCTCAGGTTCGAAATAGGACATCTTCAAGTTTAATCTAGTAATCTGTACTTCTCATTTCTGATTCATATAAAAGCAACTTGGTCAACAACAACCTAATCTCAGAAGTCTTAACCAAAGTTCAAAGGCAGTACTACTTCTTCTGACCTTTTGTTTATAGTCCATGGTATTTTAGTCCCTGTGCTTATTAATTAAATCCATATTTATTACATACTGTATGGGTCCCTCCGTAAAACACAAATAGCTCTAAATTTGTGTAGGAGCAGCCTCCTTTCAGTAGAACAAGTAAACCTTGCAAGGGATCAGTGCTAGCGGCGATCCCCTTATCATTCTTCCCTGTATATTTACTGCACTAACAGCTATGCTGCATGCTTGCTATGTTAAAAAGTTATTTAAAGTACACTCCTAGAATAACATCATGTCATTATTCCCTGTAAACATGTCATGGAGGACAACACATGCATGTTTACTGTCCAAGAGTCATACAGCCTTCTCACTATAATGACTTGTTAAAACACCGCTCTAAAACTTTCCAGTTTCTTTTAAACAATATTGTTTTTAGGAAAGTGTTGTGATGAGTTTATGTGATTTGTATAAAAATTAACACAATGCAAGTTAAAGGGAGGGTTTAACAATTTGGAAAACAAAAATGGCACATGGTTGGAAACACAGGGGAACTTAAAATGTGGTGCTATGTGTAATATGTCATTTTGTTAATGTTTTCAAGGCTTTCCTGAGCCTTTCCACTAGCAAAGCAGATATAACTTACATTAAGGGGCCGATTCACAAAGGGTCGAATATCGAGGGTTAATTAACCCTCGATATTCGACTGGGAATTAAAATCCTTCGAATATCGAAGTCTAAGGATTTTAGCGCAAATAGTGCGATCGAACGATCGAAGGATTATTCCTTCGATCGAACGATAAAATCCTTGGAATCGAACGATAGGCTAACATTGAGTTCGGTAGCTTTTAGATGGCGAACTAGGGGGTCGAAGTTTTTTCTTAAAGAGACAGTACTTCGACTATCGAATGGTCGAACAATTTTTAGTTCGAATAGTTCGATTCGAAGTCGTAGTCGAAGGTCATAGTTGCCCATTTGATGGTCGAAGTAGCCCAAAAAACACTTAAAAATTCGAAGTTTCTTTACTTCGAATCCTTCACTCGAAGTTAGTGAATCGGCCCCTTATTGTCACACAGTGAGTGAGTGAGTGAGTGAGGTTTGTCTATTGGGATGTGCCAATGGTGCAATCAATAACTTGACTTGGTTTAATTGAATTTCATTTTTAAATCTGAAGGTATGTATGGAGTTAAATAAATGAATTAAATACATCTTTATAACATTTAATACCAATATCTAGGTAAGCATCTGAAAATTAACCTACTTTTATATTATTTTTATTTCATCACCAAAGTTCAAAGTTATATTCAGACAGCAGTATCTGCATATAGATTAATGTATTTTCTAACAAAGCTACTGGCATCACTTTCAATTCTTGGACGCTACTAGTAAAATAACTGTAGATTAGTTCCATTTATATTTAGGCTGCCAAATACAGTGTCAGCAAATATAAAGAGCAAACATTTGTAAACCAGGAGAAAGGATTCCAGGGATCTTTGCTCTAAATAGATGCAGGTTTCCTTCTGCAAAATCATTTAAAACATGTAACAGAAAAATGCAACACTTGGGAAGACCGAAAAAGACAGAATTTGCTGCACACTGAGCAGATTTAGCTGGGATAGACAGGGATTAGGCTGAAGGCTATTCCGAGGATGAATAAGTAATTCAACAACACGGAAAATGCTAGTGGCACGAAGAAGAAAGTCATTTTGCAATACTTACAAAGCAAATAGTTAGGTCACCATTGCTAACGGCACTTGGGAACTGGGATTTATACAGCTCTTTGCTAAGGTAATGTGCAAACAAAATTACTGCCATCAGCTTGAGTTTCAGTCCCTTGGTGTTAAAAGGGAAATATGCATATAGTGAATTAATGTTCAGCATACATTGGCATAAGTTAGTGTTCCGGGGGAATCTTTTTTATCTGTTAATGTGTGATTATTTTTTCAAGAGAGATCAGCTGCTGATTTATAGAGGATTCCTTTGTTTTTCAATCATTCTTCAAAATGTCTTTTGTCCCCTTACAAGGTATTTATTATCTCGAACCCCAAATGTTCCAAAATGCAATGTCTGTAAATGAATTGAGTATAAGTCCATGTTAATGTGATAAAGTATGTAATTAATGTTATAAAGTATGTTACTGATATTACCAGGCAATTTTCATCTGCCAGTTGGATCAAACTTGGGTGCATACAGTGCTCTTTATATCTTCATAGTTAAAAAATATTATATAATGTGCTCAGTGCTGCTTGCAAACAAAACATAGGGAGCGAAGGTAGGCTAAGCATCAGTTAGGCTGTCCAACCTGGAAAAGGGTTTATTGTGCAGTGATGCTTTAAGAATCCATCTCCGTAATTGTATTTTTCAGTGAACTTTCTCTTTTCATCACAGGTTCAAACTAGGACATCTAAGTTGTATAGACATAATTTATTCTACGGTATGTCATCCACAATGCCTAGCAGTCCCTTCACTTGAATGCTTAAAACCCTAGCTTTGTAATGTTGCTTATCTGTTAAAGGTTACGCTAGAGATTATGATGATAATAGAGAGTTATAGTCGTGTGTTACAGTTTTATGATATAATGTACCACAAGGTGACTTATTTATAATTATTTTGAGGAACTTTTTTGACCATGATACCCCACAACTGCCTATAGTTTTAGGTGTTGCAGATATAGTGCAAAATCTTCCAGCTTGTGTATTTTGTTTCCATGTATTTGTGCAACCAACAAGCCTGTTGCTACACCCTGTATTCTAGGCTAATGTGTAGAATAAAATGGAGCATAAACATTGAATATTTTCATAACTATGGGAACTGCAAACATTTTTATCATTCATGAATTACCCCAGCTTGTTCCCATCTGGTTTGTGTTCTGCATTAGTGCATATACAAACAAAGTAGTGCCTGTTATCTCAGTTCCAGTTAGACATAAAGCATAATGCAAACATCCCTGCTCTGAGTGTAATGGCTTAATGTTTTGTATGTAATGGTTTGTATGTGAAATGGTTTATAATAAGAAAGGCCCAGGTCTAATATACAGAATGTCTGCTGGATACAACTGATTTCTCCGACTGAAGAATAGAGCTACACCTTGAACCTGATTCCAGTTCCAGCATAGTATGTGTTGTGTTCTGCTCAACTGCTGTTTTAAACTGCCACATTAACAATAGTCTTGTTAATCAAGATGATTAAAGCTTTATGCCTAAGATGCTCATGTTCCCCCGAAATGGAGAAAACTTTTAAGTGCTTGAAAGCTTATTCAATTATTTTCGTATTTTCAGTGAGTGGAGCCTTTCCAATACTAAACATTATTTTCACCCATAACTGATGAAGACCTTAAGAGGTAAACATACTGGGGCTCATTTATAAACACTGGGCAAATTTGCACCTGGGCAGTAACCCATAGCAACCAATCAGTGATTAGATTTTTCCAGCCAGCTACAAGGAGAACAATGAAAGCAAACATCTGATTGGTTGCTGTGGGAAACTGCCCAGGTGCAAATTTGCCCAGTGTTTATAAATGAACCTCAATGTTTACCAAGCAGCTCGATATTTGACAACATCAGATAAAACCTTTTATTACTATCTAACATGTAGATGAGGTATAAAAAAGGATACTGATAAAAAAACAATAACATACCTGCAACGTTAGTACAGTATTAAGATTATGTATTTTTGGAAACCTCAGACTAGTGTGCATTGTGTGAGTGTATTCTATCCTCCTGTAATTACACACAAACCTGAATTCTGTCTAAGGGAAATATGTAATTAAGGGCAAAAACTTGAATTTAGCCACAACATCAGCAATTTACTAAAAGTAGAGTAGAACATGTTTTGGGGAAATAACTTCACATTGGCAAACATTTAAGTCTTTTCGCCAGCTGAAAATTCTCCAGTGTGAGTAACTGTCGGTTTATCAATATCACAAGAACAAATTTAGGCCAACATACACTTCTCCAGGTTCAGGTTGGCCAACTGCCATTATAAACAGCATTTCATTATCTATGTACCAAACTGTAGATTTTGCCACTCCTAATATTGTAGCAATTTCTCGGATTTTTTTTTCTGTTTTTGCAGCTTAAGGATGGCTTGTTTCACCTACATGGAGAGCTCCTTTGACCGCATCAAAATCTTCCACATACAAGCGCTCACTAGTGATGGGCGCGTTTCGCCACCAATAAATTCGCAAAACTTCTGCGAAAATTCGCGGAAAAAAAATTGCCGGCGTCAAAATTTTTTTTTCGAAAAACGGACGCCGGCATAAAAAACGGGCACCGGCGTCGGAAAAACGGGCGCCGGCGTCAAAAACGGGCGCCGGCGTCAAAAACTAGACGCCGGCGCCGTTTCGCGAATTTTTCGCCGTTTCGCGAATTTCGCAAATTTTTCGGCGAAGCGAAACCGCGCAAATTCGCCCATCACTATTGGGGTATAAAAACTGCTGTTAGAATATTTTAGTAATAAAGTGCAGTTTTTATTTGTTATTATTTCTGCTCTTGTTTTTCTTTTTATCTTATTGCTGATTTTTTTCATTTGGCTTTAAAGGGCATGTAAAGGCAAAAAAATAAAATCCAATTCTTTTTTTAATGAAAAAGAAACCTATCTCCAATTTACTTTAATTAAAAAATGTGTACCGTTTTTATAAGAAACCTGACTGTATGCAGTGAAATTCTCCCTTCATTTACTGCTGTGGATAGGAATTGTCAGACGGTCCCTAACTGCTGAGCAGGGAAACAATCATACTTATGAACAGTAGGGGGAGCCCCCGCCTTACTTCCCTCCCAGCCATGCAGAACTCAAGCAGCTTTCTTTATGACAATCCCTAAGCAGTCCAGACCATACTGAGCATGTGCACAGTCTTAGTCTTGCAAAGTTGTTTAACAAAGTTACAAGATGGTGACCCCCTGTAGCCAACTTTGAAAGCATAAATGATTTGTTTAATTAGGCTTGTGGTGCAGTAAGCTCATGTTTATGTTTAGTATACAAAATACAGCATTTCTAGAATTATTCTATTTTAGACTTTACATGCCCATACATGTTTGCATTCATGTCACTTCAGTTTAGGGTATAACAAGTAAAGATCCAATATGGTTCATATCTGCATGAGTTATTAAATCTTTCTCATGGAGGAAATGTCCTGAATATTTTTTCCAAACTATGCTAATCACTATGGCCATTGGTATAATAATACCTGTCTTTCCAGTTTTAATTCTTTGTCCTGACAAATTTGCAGAATTTGTAATTTATAAATGTTGTTTGACCTAATTGTTTTTGGACATTCTGTATATATATATAATTACAGATATGTTATAGATAACCCTATTTGAGATTCATTTAAATAATCATTGGTGTTTTCAGTTTTGGATGTTAAAATAAAGGCATTTTTGCTGCCAGTACTAGCTGTTTCATTCTTTTTACTTCCACCATTATAGCCATGTTTGTTTGGAACTCTACAAAACAAATAATAGAAGAGCAGGGAACAGAGGGGCTTCCAGGCAATCTGGCTGCTTCTGACTGGCAAGCTGGTGTGCATGCTTAATGATGGATCTCACTGACCTTAACCTGCCAATGCTGTTGGACTTGTAAGTAAACAAACAAACAAACAAACCAAAACAAAAGACAATACATTTTTAGTTTGCATTATTTATAATTTCAAAAGTTTTGCTCTATTTTTTCTAATAAAACTATTTATTTCAACCCCCCTACTTTGTCACTTTCAGAGGCAATAACAATAAAAGCTTGTTTGTATGATGTTCCTTTAAAAAAAACAAAACAAAGGGGAAACAAACTTCACAAGTTCTACACCATCATGCTTTATTTTAATGGTCCTCAGGCTGAACTTTTTATTCTAAATTTTATATGTAACTTGTTCATAAAGAGTTATAGTTCCATCTAATGCATCTGTTAATTTGGTCTACTAATCCGGCACTCCTAAATTATTTTCCATTTATCATAAAAGTTTACAATATGCTAAGGGTACCTGCCTATAACAATCTCCTTTTCCTCTGGGAGGGGCATTACTGCACTCAGCTGCTGCCACAGCATACAATTCAGGATTCCACTAGTGCCCACAAGGGTGCCACAGATTAAGAACAGGAAAAGGCTAGAATATGAAAAAAGAGCAAGTATTAAAATGCCTGGAAAAAGAGCAAGCAGTAAAGACTAAAGTACCAGAAAAGTGGAGGTGAGAAATAGGAACAGAACAGGAAGCACAAGAATAGAATACAGACAAAAGAATTACAGTTCTGAATTTCTGGTTTTTCCCTGCTCTCATCAACCAACTGACCTCCCGTTGATAATAAGATTTCCATCCGTGTTGCTGCATTTGTTTACTATTTACATATTTTACTTCTTGCTGCAATGACATTTTCTATCTCTATTTTAGCTCGTCTGATAGCTTTTTGCATTCTTTATTGAACTACTTGTACCTGATAAAAGTTTATTAGGTACACAGATTAGTGTTTAAACATACAAACATGACCAGTATAGTCAACTTCCTTTTGTAAAATAATAGACTCCGGAAAGCTTGCATTGTAATATTTCTATATAGTTAGCCATTACAGATATTACATTCATTGCACTCTTTTTTTATCTGTGTTTTTTCCTGCACGCCTTTAGAGAAATATAGTATATGAAGTCAAGGCAGTCATTTAGGAATTGACCAGGCAAATCCTTGTTTTAATTCTCTGTTTATACATTGATTGCATAGGGTTAAATTATGAATAAGGGAATATGTACAACTTCCCAGAATAACATTTTAGAATTATTTATTTGAAATCAATTCTTGACCATTGTGCACTTGCATGATATATGTGACCTTGCTGTCTTTTAGAATTCACTTCTCTTGAAAGTGACGCAATAAACTATAGTTCATAAAAATCTTATGACCATTTTTGTTCCCTTTCAATCTGTGATTGAAGCAGGGGCTGGCAATATTTCATGTGTTCATGTATGTTTCTTCTTTTTGTATACAGCAATTTCCTCAGTGAACATGATCTGCTGCTGCTTATTATATATGTCAGGCCTAAAAAGAAAAACTGCAGTGCACAGCTGTAAATCCCATTAGCATATATATGATACTGTAGAAAGAATTCTGAGCCCATAAAGCATATTATATTATATTTGGATAAGGTTCATAGGTAAGTTTATGAGGGAAAGGGCTTTAATTGTCATGTAAACCTTCTCTAAAATGATCAATTATGCATTCTTAACTTCACATTGAGTATCCCAGATCCAAGGAGATTCTTCACTGAGAATCATTCTTGCTAACCAATATTCCCTCAAGGTTCTTGTAAGCTATGTTTACAAAACACTTCCATTACGAGCAGTTCTGATGCATGGGCGCTTAATGATTTCTGTGTATTACTGGTATTCAAAATAGGCCCTGACATTTCAGGTACACAGAGGCCCAAGCAGCCTCACACAGGCCTGTCTATAGCATCTTACAACCACCCCTCACTTATACTAATTCTGGCTACCATATCCAATCTCTCAACCAGTCCTTACTACCTTCAAAAATTCTCTTATCATATTGATCCTTAAAAAATCATTGCAAAATGTTGGAAATGTGTAAATCATGAGGCACGAAAGCAGCTTCATAAATTACTAAAACTATAAGTAATTTTCATTGGCAATATTAAAACCACAGACTGTCCATATACAACATCATACAAGATGGACCAAACACTTCTCATCTTTCTTTCTCGTCTTAAATCCAAGCTGCAATCCTCTGCAATCTGATTTCTGACAAACATCAACTGTTTGAAAACTCTAAAGGCAGTATCTGACATCTGCCTGTTACTGTGCACATATAGCAGATTTCAATAGAAAAATTATTGTATTCATTTTCATGGCAGTTACCATACACACAGGGCAGAAGCAGACATACAGTAGTAATAATTATGGTAATTTCTCCATTCTCACTGAGTTTTACCTTTCTTTAGTAAAGTTCTCCATTATTTTTTACCACAGACTCTGCACTCATTCAGTCTATGTAATACCATTCTTTCTTGGCTGTTCTCTCTCAACCTCCTATAGGAATACTTTCTCCACTCCTGACCCACATTTCCTTCTTGTTAAATAATATCTCCATTCTCCAATAATGTCTCACAGCGTGTTTTATTTGACTGTTATATAGTCCACATAGTCAATCTCTCTCACTTTTTTGTTTTAGGGCCACAGGGCATCTCCTCCATTTCCTCCTCTGTTTCCACATACATCTCTCTTCTTTTTTTATGATAGTCCCCCAAGGGATAAAATCATTTTATTCTAGTTTTAAAATCCTAAACAGTGCAAGATGTTCTTCATAAAAATAATTACAATGTAATGTTCATAAGCAAAAATTGCCCAACATTGAGATGAATGGACACATTCTACTACAGTGCCTTAAAAATCAGTGCTACTAATACTATTGTGGTTCAGATGGAAGAAGAGAAACTAGTTTATAAATTGATACCTGCCAAGTATTTTTAGGATCAATATCCCAGTATTTTAAAGGTAGTAGGGACCAGTTATAAGAGACAGAGACTGAATATGGCAGGAATATGGTCAGTATTTGTTAAAGTGATGGGTAGAGAGATCAATAAGGGGTGGTTTACCGTCAAGCTAAGTTTTAGCATGTTATAGAATGGCTAATTCTAAGCAATTTTTCAGTTGGCCTTTAGCTTTTATTTTTAATAGTATAGTATATAGTAAAGTAAGTTAGTGGAGAGGTAGACATAGAAAAGAAGCTTGGAAATGTTATTATCAGTTATGGATATCATTGCAGTGAGTGCATTTCCTACATGGAGAAGAATGGGGAGTGCTGTGTAAGGACCAATTTCATATTATATATCTCTGTTGACTGAGGCAATCCCTTCTTTAAAATAATTGTCAAGGTCTTGAGCAGTGAACCCAGGAGGTCAGAGAGGAGGTGCAGGTCAGAGTATCATTGGTGTTAGAGGAATTGTAGATTGGGTGAGGTAAAAAATATGAATGTTGAGATGTACAGTATATGTGTCTGTGTTAAGAACAAAACTCTAAATTAACTTGACAGTTCAGATGTAGAAAACAGTTGAAAAAATCTGCATTAAGTGGTGATTTTGACACTCAGGCAGAATGTTAAGGAAATGTTATAATTGTTTAAAGGGGTGGTGAACCTATAAGTTATATTTTAGTATGTTATAGAATGGCCAATTCTAAGCAACTTTTCAACTGCTCTTCTTTTTCTGGCTCTTTCCAGCTTTAAAGTGGTGGTCACTGTCCCCATCTAAAAACAAAAGCTCTTTAAGGCTACAAACATGTTATTATTGCTACTTATTATTTCTCATGTTTCTATCAAGGCTTTCTCCTAATTTTATTCCAGTCTTTTACTTGAATCAATGCATGGTTGCTAGGATAATTTGGACCTTAGAAACCTGACTGCTGAAATTGCAAACTGGAGATCTGCTGAATAAAAAGCTACATTAAATAACTACAATACCACAAATAATAAAAAATGAAGACCAAATGCAAATTGTCTTAGAATATCACTCTCTACATCATACTAAAAGTTAACTCAAAGTTGAACAATTCCTTTATTGGAAAGAAGGGCATTTTAATTAGATGGAAAAGTTACTGGAACAAAAGTAAACATAAAGAGGAAAAACTCTTGATTTTGAGTTGTATTTTGTTATTGTGTTTATTTAATATTGGCCTTTTCACCCATTCTGCTCATTATTAATGTAAACAATGACAGGGGTACAAGGGTGGTAACTTTCACTTTTTGAATTTCATGGTATAGCATGCATGTTGCACGTAACCTTTCAATGTCTGCAACCGAAGCCCAGTATATTATTGCTATTAATATATTTTAAATTGTACTCTGCCTGATGCCTACAACTTGACCAGTTTATTATTTTTTATTATATTATTTTTATTAGTATTAGGCAATGTCCACTTGAATGCACTGGACCCCTGTGGCTGAGCCGATTAGTAAGTTAAGCAGAGAATGAATGAGTTTGAATGCATCAGTCGGAGTAATATCAGGCTGGGAAGCCCTGCACAAGGTACTAACTAGGGATAGCTCTCACAGGGCCTTGCACAACCCCTTTAAGATAGTTGCACTATTGATGGGTAGAACCAGCAGCTCAGTGACTGACAAGAGCATCTCACCTCTTGGGAGACACTGGCTTCAGGGAGTAAGTGGTTTCACTTTGACACCAAAGGTAGAGACAGGAAATTAGTATAACAGGCAAAGACCATACACACAATCAGAGTTCAGTAACAGGGATTAAAGTGGTTAATAATCTTTTAGAATTCTTTTATTCTGAGATAATTTGGAATTGTTTCCATGTGTCATTATATGTAGTTTATGAACTAAGTAGCTTTTTATTCAGCACCTCTCCAGTTTGCAATGTATGCACTCGGGTGGCTAGGGTCCAATTACATTAGCAACCATGCACTGATTTGAATAAGAGACAGGAATATGAATAGGAGAGGGCAGTGTCAGACTGGGACACCAGGGGCCCACCCAAAAACCTTTGACCAAGGGCCCACCAATTAATCTTAGACCAGAGGCCCACTCTCGGAACTTTTATTCTTCCTCTCCTCACTCAACCTCTATACTCCTAGTCTCTTTTCTTTACATACTATACTCTATTATTCCATTTATTTAGCCTCTTTGTTCTCATAGAAATAGGGAATGGCCATGAAATAGGCTAAATGTCTAGCAGCAGGAGGGCTCACTGACACCTGGGCCCACTGGGACTTTTCCTGGTATCCTGGTGGGCCAGTACGACACTGGGAGAGGGTCAGAATAGAAAGATGAGTAATAAAAAGTAGCAATAACAATAAGTCCTAATGCAAAAAAAAAAGAGAAGGGCAACTAAGCTGGTAAAAGGTATGGAAAATCTTAGCTATGAGGAATGGCTGGCCAAGTTGGAGTTGTTCACACTGGAGATGAGGATCTTAAGGGGTGATATGATAACTATGTATAAATATGTAAGGGGATCATATAATAATCTATATAATGCTTTATTTATCAGTGGATTTTTCCAGCTGACACAAGGTCACCCATTCCGATTAGAAGAAATGAGGTTACGGGCTAAATATTCAGAAGGGGTTTTTTACAATGAGAGCTTTGAAGATGTGAAATTCTTTCCCTGAATCAGTCGTACAGGCTGATACATTAGATAGCTTTAAGAAGGGGTTGGATGGCTTTTTAGTAAGGAAGGGAATACAGGATTATAGAAGATAGCTCATAGTAGTAAGTGACTAGTAGTAAGGTACTAGTCCAATAGCCGTCATGGGGTCATTAAGGATTTTTCCTCCCTGTGAAGCAAATTGGAGAGGCTTTAAATGTTTTTTTTTTGCCTCCTCTGAATCAACTAGCAGTTAGCAGTTAGGCAGGTTATATATGGACTTGAAAGGTTGAACTTGATGGACGTGTGTCTTTTTTCAACCTAACTCACTATGTTACTATGTAATTATGATTAAGACAGTATGAAAGTGATTTGAGTAGGGCCCAATTAGGCTCCTCAATCTTATGTAGATACATTACCATCCAAAGTAAAAAGAGAGCACTGGTTTAAACTGAGGAGAAGCAAAGAGAGGGTTTTGGGTGTGGAAAAGGGCAAAGGCAATAAAAGAAAAGAGCAAAAAAAAAAAACAAAGAAAGGGGGGTATAAAAAGGATAAGTAGAAACAGAGTGTACATAGGCCAATGCCCTCCCAATGATCCATAAGAGTATGCACTGCTTCAAAACGACAGATTATATATACTTACGACTGATGAAGTATACTTACTCTATACAGTAAATAAAATCACCATTCTAGTTCATTATTCCTCTGAATTGAAGCAACAAATGAAGTAATCTTTTCTTATGATGCACAGTTATCCTATTTCTCTTTCTCTGCTGCTAATAAATGACTCCATCAGAAGAGCCTTGTTTTACAGCAGATTGGCTTTTGTTGCAATTGAACTTTATAAAGACTGTGGTCTAGCAGATTAAATTGCATTTTAAAATAAAAGGTTTAAAAGCTGTTGTTCTATTAATGACTGTTTCTGAGGGCAGGGTAGTCAAGACTCAAAGATGATACCTTGCACTAATTTCCTGCCAACAGTTTAAGCTACCTCCTATTTTTAGCTTACTAATAAATAAGTACTCATTACTTTAACTCTCTCAGTTTAACACCATAGTGAATATATAGTAATGTCAGCAGATACAACAGTGAAGGCGAAAAGTTAATGACTCCGGGGTCCTGCAGTCAGAGTTATGTCTTATGTAACACCTGGTGGGGGACATGGTGTATGTTAAAGGGGTGGTTCATCTTCAAATTAACTTTTAATATGTTATAGAATTGCTTTTGAATTGGTCTTCATTTTTTTTTTATTTTGTATAGGTTTTGAATGGTTTGCCTTCTGATTTGTTCCAGGTTTTTAATAGGGGTCACTATTATTAAAAACTATTATTACTGTTATTTCTTTACTTATCATTCTATTCAGACCATCTCCTATTCAAATTTCAGTTTCTCATTCAAACCACTAGCTAATTGCAAGGATAATTTAGACCCTATTCATCATATAGGTGCTGAAATTCCAAATTGTAGAGTTGAGCAAGGTGCTAAATGGGTAAAGCTAAATATAAGTAACGTGAACAACCCCTTTAAGGCAAAGGTGTTTTACAAACTTTGCAAATACTGAACCAGAAGAATTATGTGTGACAGGGCAGGTAAGGGATGAAATTAACAATACTGATCTTGCGATGCTGCAATGCTGCAAAACTGACCAGTAAAAGCTGGAATCAAAGTATCCAAAGAGAAAACACCAAATACTTTTAATGCATTGGGGCTAAGATTGATTCTTGCAGTGCAGTTGCAGTTAAAACATAAAGGGTTACATATATAAATATATATATATATATATATATATATATATATATAAATATATATATATATATATATATATATATATATATATATATATATACACATTCCAAGGCCACTGCACACGCTTGCCAACAAGTTATATACCCTGGTGCTCCCAGAATTTCAAATATATAGGTAAGCAGATGCCGGTGCACACAGGGAATTTTTTCAAATCAATAATCCTTTATTGTATCGACGTTTCGGTCCTCTATCGGGACCTTTCTCAAGATAGAGGACCGAAACGTTGATACAATAAAGGATTATTGATTTGAAAAAATTCCCTGTGTGCACCGGCATCTACTTACCTATATATATATATATATATATATATATATATATATATATATATATATATATATATATATATATATATATATATATCTATCTATATAATGGTGTAAAATAAGTGAGATTATGGTTTAATACCTGAAGTTATACTGTACAGCGACTCAACGCATATTCATGTTACCCATACAACTGTAAACAATGAGGAATTTACCCTTGATGTTCAAAGAATATCATAATTAATGCTGTACAAAGTTGACATATTCCTTTTCCACTGCCAATTCTATCCCTATTCAAGCTATCAAACCTACTGTGAAGCTGTCAGAGACTTTAAGCATTTGTCATTTAAAAAAATGTTTTTTGTTTTTTTTTAAATAAGAACTATGCTTAAATTCTCCAGTAAAATGTAATGCTCTGCTTGAGGCTTTTTTAAAAAAAATACAATATAATTCACATACCTTTTATACTGTAGTAAAGGGATAAAATGTGGCTCTAGAATTTGATAAGAAACAAACTAAGCATGTGGTTGACAATGGTGTGGAATCATGGCAGTAGAAGAGAGTGTTTCCTTCACTATTTAGCAAATCATGGACATATATATATATATATATATATATATATATATATATATATATATATATATATATATATATATATATATATATATATATATATATATATATATATATATATATATATATATTAAATATTAGTGTCTTCCAAAAGCTGGTGTGCCATATTAATTTAAAAATAGTAATTTGCCAATAGCATTGATTTGTGTTTTCTTAATTTAAGGATTATCTAAAGATAATGACAATTTCTAATAACAATTAATAAAAAATGGTCATATTTGAAGTGTCATAAGAGGTAATGTATTGACGTGGATGGAATAAGGTCAAATAAATATGACATTTTATAAGGGCGATCTTTGAACAACTGAGAAATGTTTTAAGAGTAAAAAAAAGTTCAAAAATAAATTAGAATTAAAAGTGCACACAGTTTAAAAGGAAAACATCAATATGATGATAGATTAAAACATGACCTTGCACTGTGTTTATTTAAAAAATGTAATGCAATTGGGACTTAGTCTGTATCAAAGTCATTTGTACAATAAGACAAGGTTATATTGCATAACAGCTAAAGAAATGGAAAATGTGGTTTCAAAGGAATAAAAAATATACAATAATTAGGAATAACTCAGATGTTTTATATGTGAAGGTTGATTTGGTCTCTTTATATTTTTTAGGGGCACACAGGAACATGGCCCCATGTCTTCATTACCTAACAGTACCTCATTTGCTTTTTGCTGGGTTAAAACCCATGTAACCATTTGTACTTATTTTACATACCCAGTTCACTGGCCCTTAGGTTGATGCTCATATCCTGCCTCACATAGTGTTTTGCAGGGGAGGTCGTTCCTGTTTGGCCTGCAGCAGTTGATCTGGGTGGATGTCCATTGAGCCTGGAGTCAACAAGGCCCCAGAAGTGTTAGACCCTAAAGGGACAAGTTGGAGAACAGGGCCTTGTGATCAGGGTTAACTAGTGTGTAGGATAGCCACTGTTATAGCACTCTCTAGGAGGAGTGAGTAAGTTAGCTAGTTAGCAAGAGTAGCATTTCATCTCCAACAAGGCGTATAGAAGGGAGTCGCTCTCCCCCAGGCTCTGCTTGTCTGCAGGGAAGGGGCTGCAGTACTGACAAGGGAATCAGGTTATTGTTCTATCTGTAGGGATCTGGACCGATCAGGTTTTGACAACCTGGAAGGAGTATACTTCAACTCCCCCTGCTATTCCTTCAGTGGTGCCATTCTGTTTGTATCTGCTACACGTGTGACTGTACCTGGCATTTATCTGAACTACCTCATGTGTGTGAGTATTTCAACCCTGTGGTTCTTTATGTTGAATAAAGCCTGTTATTTTGTTTGCTAAGAACGGCTGGCATAATTTATTTATTTTTTGATATTTTTGGCAGTAGAGAGGTATTGTACAACAACACCCTCATGTGCTCTTTCCACATAGTGAAAGCCCATCCTTTTGAAACTGGGTTCAGTGTAGCCCATGCTCTACCCTCTAGTTGGTATATGCATTTTTAAGCCAAATTAGGGCTTCTAAATTTTTTATATTCATGTTCTTGACATGACATAAGTGTGGATCATTGAAACATAAAAAAAACAATCTCTTTGAATAGTATACCCAGCCCCTGGCACTGCACTTTTTTAAAAAAAAGTTTTTCTCCTGATGTTGCTATATCCTGCCACATCACTCAGAACTTCTCTACCTCTATAGCACTATATATAATAATGATTTTCTTAGCCATTTTTCCATTGGTGTATATACAGGCACACAAAGGATCGTCATGAAAGTAGTTAGTGGGGGTCAAAGGTTTTGGGAAGTGTTTGTGGAGTGTTTACAGGAAACACATGCCTTTTTGCTAAAATTATAGGATTTATCATTTTAAATAAACCCATTGATTGATTGGTAGTGATGGGCGAATTTGTCCCGTTTCACCCAAAAGTACTGGAATTTGCTGTGAAATTCTCAAAATGGCTAAAAATTTGCAAACCGCGAGTTGTGCGCCGACGTCAATTGGACGCACACCTATTTTATCCTATTGCATTAAAGTCAATGGGTATGTGGTAAGTTGTCGCCGGTGTCGGAAAAAAACTTTGACGCGCCACATTTTTGCGCCAATTTTGACAATTAATTTGACAGTGGCACAATGTGTAAATTCGCCGCAAATTCGCACCTGTCAAATAAATTTGCCCATCAATATTGATTGATGTCAGATGTATTTTAAAGGGGTAGTTAAACCTATGAATTAACTTTTAGTATCATGTGATATTATGAGTGATATTCTGAGACCATGTGCAACTGTTTTTAATGTTTTTTAAGGTATAAAGAAACTCCACTGGGAGTAAAAAGTAGCCTAAAAAGTATTGCTCTGTGTGGCTAGAATTTAGGGGCAGATTTACTATGGGTCGAATATCGAGGGTTAATTAACCCTCGATATTCGACTAGGAACTAAAATCGTTCGACTTCGAATATCGAAGTCGAACGATTTAGCGCAAATCCTGCGATCGATCGAAGTATTATTCGTTCGATCGAACGATTAAATCCTTCGAATCGAACGATTCAAAGGATTTTAATACAACGATCGAAGGAATATCCTTCGATCAAAAAATCACAGGCAAGCCTATGGGGACCTTCCCCATAGGCTAACATTGACTTCGGTAGCTTTTAGATGCCGAAGTAGGGGGTCGAAGTTTTTCTTAAAGAGACAGTACTTCGACTATCGAATGGTCGAATAGTCGAACGATTTTTAGTTCCAATCGTTCGATTCGAAGTCGAAGTAGTAGTCGAAGGTCGAAGTAGCCCATTCGATGGTCGAAGTAGCCCAAAAAACACTTTGAAATTCGAAGTTTTTTTAATTCGAATCCTTCATTCGAGCTTAGTAAATCTGCCCCTTAATGTTACTGATACTTTTTAGCAATTTTCTTTCTATTCATGCTATCTGCTAGTCATTTTCCAGTTCCTGGTTGCTAGGGTATATTCTTGCTAAAATTCCAAATGGAAAAGGCAAAGGTATAGCATCCCACTCCCACACAGAGACATCATTCCCATCCGCAGCAATATACTATATGTATGTGAATTAATCTTTCCCAAGGTTTCCCCATTCTTATGTTAATGATGTACAAATGTCAAACTAAAAATCTCTAAAAGCTTTTTATGAGTTTGTTTAATCCTTGGCGATTCATAGAGACCCCTCAACTTCCTGTTCCTACAGTATTTTCCCCTAAGACATCCCCCTGGACAACAGTAGACTATCAGGTGAGATTTACATTGAGCCAAATAACTTCATTTACAGGAATGCTATCAGCCAGGCCCGGACTGGAAATCTGTGGGTTCTGGCAAATGCCAGAGGGGCTGCTATAAGGTACCATAGAAAATCAGTATTTAGTGGGCTGGTGGGGGCTCTTTGGGCCTCTATCTGGGCTGATTGGGCCTCTGTGTAACTGAAATGCCAGGGCCTATTTTAATTCTCAGTCCGGACCTGCTATCAGCTTTTGATTTCATGATAGTGAATCTTCCAAACATGTTCTGTTGAAGTACTGTGAGCTATTAATTATTTACATTTTTACTATTAAAAAAAGGGAGGTCAGATGAGATTTTTTAAATGGACGTTTTGCTTAAGGTGGAAAAGATCAGGAGCAGAATAAATGTATTGTATTCATTAATACAGTAAAATAAAGTTGCCTAGTAGTCAATAGTTAAGATAATGACATACAGCTGAGCTGAGTCCCGTAAATGCAACGTTGTGTCAATGCTCATGTAAAAGTTTGATCAGGTCACAACTGTAGAATGAACATATTGATAACAATTAAGATATTACTAGATATTGTATCTGCATAGCTTACAACCTGTACACAAGGTATGACCCAGGTCTACACACCAAGCCGTGTAATATGCTCAGAACAATGCTGTATGGTACTGATTTGGATCCACCCACCAAATTTTGATTAAGTGGCCTACAAAAAAATTAGAGAGCGTTTTGCTTCCATCAGGCACTGGCTAATTGCCTTTTACACAAAACCTTACATTTTCTATTTGTTAAACCTGTATTATAAGTAAAGTTTATTCACTACAAAATTACTCTAGATAATGGTCCTGAGATTGAATCAGCAGCTATTCATGCTAAGCTGCCAAAATGACTTTCTGTGGTTTTCCATAGAAGCATATTGAAATTTGTTATTCTACCAACCTCTATTTGTAGTATTATCTTTAAGAAATTATATTCAACAATGTTTTAACCTTGAAGAATTCTGCTTTTCCTGGATGTGCAAGGGGTGTTTATCCTGTGATTTCTATAAAACAGATTCTCGTTTCTTTGTTGTCTGTGGTCAGAGGCTGTGTTGTTAGAGCAAGTGGCACAGACTGGTATTTTTGTGAAAAATTGATTTTTAGCAAGAGACTAAAATATTGGCAATCTGGCATAAAAAAAAGGCAACACAATATTCTTTTTATACTGAGGTATTCAATAGCTTACATTTGTATGAAGTAAAACATTTACAAAAATAAAATCTGAACTTTTGCCAAAGATTTAGGAAATAATATTAATAACATAAAGTACAGTAAATGATCTGATGTTCCTAAATCCATGCTAAAAGGGTGAGCATTCTACTATTATTGTGTATGTGCCATTAACCCCCTATCCCCTTACAAAAGAAAAGAAAGATTAAAAACAATTTAGAGAACAGTGGAAACACAATAGAGTGGATTTCCCCCAGTGGATGGTTAATGTTTTGCTCTCTTCCCAGTGACTTCTATACAAATGCGCTAGTATTTACTTACAGTTATAGTGATGGGCAAATCTGACACATTTTGCTTCACCAAAAGTTTTCGAAACTGCAAAAAACTTAACAAATGCATTGAAGTCAATGGGTGTCAAACTGCATAACAATTTTCTAAATGGCACAACATTTTTTTACTTACTTTTAGTTATATTCCAATTTGATAAAGAAAAACAAAACAAATCAATAAAGAAAACAGGCAGACAGCCAGGTCTGCGAAGCCAAAGCAACCAATCAGATGATCGTTTTGAAATATCAAACCAGTAAGTGGGCAATAGAACTAAAAAACACAAGGAACCTGCAGTAACCAATCAGATTATTGTTTTCAAATATCTAACCAGTAAATGCTACTTGCTGCTTGGTTTCAGTGAATTAGAGAATTGTTAAAGGAGAAGTAAATCCTTGCTACTAAAACACCCTACCCTACATAGACCCCCCTCCCTGCTCCCCCCCAGCCTAGCTGCTACCTTTGCTAAATGCCCCTAACTCTTTACTTACCCTTCGGTGCAGATTCCATCCAGCAGAGTTCATGGCAGCCATCTTCTTCTCTTCAGTAATCTTCAAGAAGTAAGTGCCATATCGTTGCATGCGCAGTTGGAGCAATTTTGTGTTTCGCAACAACTGCACATGCGCCAAAAGTCATGGAAATTGCTGAAGCACTGGTGAAGACCCAAAGATTACCGAAGCAGCTGAAGATGGCTGCCATGAACTCCGCTGGACAGAATTTGCACCGAGGGGTAAGTAATAGTGATGGGCAAATTTATTTGGCAGGCGCATATTCGCATTGAATTTGTGCGTTTCACAGCCGGCGAATAAATTCGAGAAATTGCCACAAAAGTTCACCGTTCAAAATTCACGGCGTCAAAATATATTTGACGCCGGCGACAATTCTAGGCACCCATTGACCTTATTGGGCGTCAGAATTGTCACCGGCGTGCAATATATATGGACGCCGGCGTTAAAATTCACATTTTCGCCGTTTCCAGCGAAATTTCAAATTTTTACGCAAAACGGGAGAAATTCGCCCATCAGTGAAGTACAGAGTTAGGGGCAGAGGGGGGGTCTATGTAGAGTAGGGGGTAGGTGATTTTAGTAGCAAGGGTTTACTTCTCCTCTAAATCTCCAGCAAACTGTCCTTTTTGATCATATTACCCCCCACATATTCAAACAATAAATGTTAAGTACATAATAACCTTATTCAAATCAAAGGAGCAGGTTTGTCATTAGTCATGTGGAACTACAGTAAAAACAAAGTTCTGATATTAAAGACAATAAAAGATAAATTGCAAAAATATTGTGTTGTTGTTGACTATAAAAAAAGATTTGGCAATAAAATCTCTCCTTGTTGCTTCATCAAGCTGAAAGAAAGACTATTAGACTGTTGGGACTAATTGGTTCAGGAGTTTGTTTCACAGAGCAAAATTATGTTACTCAGCACAAAAAGTACAAAACAGAACAACTTTCTCTGTTGATCGTCCATCTTCTTGGCTCTGCTGCTGTTTCCTTTCTATTCCAGCTATTGATATAAACGACTGAGTAGATATAAACATTAAAATATGTTGGTAGTTATGTAATATTCCTCTGAGAATCTGCCTTTGTTTCAGCATTTATGACTTTGCAGCATGGCAAGGAATGGTCTTTTATTTTTTTATTATGTGCTTTTGAATGTCTTTTGCTTCTGAGCTTTTTTTGGTTTATCAATCCCTTAATATAATGTGGGAAAGTATTGCTACAACTTCAGTATATGCCTACTGATTATTATCCTTTATTTATTTAGAGCTGTCATATTCTGCAGTACTTTACAGGGATTATACTTTAGCCCCTGCCCAGTGGAGCTAACAATCTAATGTCCCGTTCACATTCAGACAAACTACTGTAGTCAATAAACTTGCCTGTATATTTTTGGATTGCCAGAGGAAACTGGAATATCCTAAGAAAATCCATGCAGACCCAGGGACAACATATACTGTAAGGGCTCAATCATTTCCACAAGTATAGTGAGCAACATGTACTTTGCCCCACAGTGATTTGCATGAAACAAAAAACATCTTTATAAGGTACTTGCACCAAAATGCTCTCCTCACACTCTGCTATAGTTGCACTCCATTCCGAAATGGCCGCTGCTGTACCTATTGACAAAGGGGAACTATTCCATACCAGGTGGTAGGTCCTGGGTTCCCTCAGTTCCCTGCGCCAATTGCCATAGATGAGTTGTGCCAAAAGAATAGGGCACAGATGGCACTCGCCAATGGGCAAACACAGGAAATTGTGCCAGGCAGGCTGCCATGGTGATTCTTACATTTTATTTCATTTAAGTTTCTATCCAGCTTAACACATCACCATTAGATGGACTGTTTAATGGTGTCATTGCAGACAAGTGCATTTCTATGCTAGTCATTTTGCTCATGCACATCACACAATGAGGAAGGGGTAATTCATGAATTTTAAGGCAGGGAGCAAAATGCAAAACAGGCAAAATCTGCCATTCTTTTTTTAGTTTTTCCATCCTTCCTTTCTTCCTTCCTTCCATCCTTCCTTCCCTCCTCCTTGCATAAATATCTGTAGCTCTCTACACTTTGTTCCAGAGCACAGCAACCTATGGCTGCTCCCATGAATGCAGTGCTGCCTGAATGCTGTGAATCTCCATGAACTGCACAAATCTTTTCATATGTATAAATTTATTTTTTGCCATAGACAGCAAAAAAAGCTTTTTCTCTTGCCCTCAATCAATTCAGGTCATTACTTCAACAAAGACTAATTCCTGGTGAATGTGGCCTGCAGATATTGCCAACAGGCACATTGTATTTTGTTCTTTTTATATATTTATAAATGTATAAATGTTTTTATGTATGTTGTACCACAGGTGTACACAGAGCTTTACATGTCATAAATACAAACAGGGCACAGTTATTTTAAATAAGACATAAAATACTTGTATGTGATATGGGTTTCAATACACAGTAAGAATAAGCTCCCTGCCTTGAAGTGCTTACAAGGAGAACAAGACAAATATAATAAAATTGGGGAGGAAACTAGTATATAAGGCAGGTGTGCATTGTTGCAGTGAAAGAATATTACAGGAGAACTAAAGCCTAACTAAAGAAGTGGGCTACAAATGTTATACATTATGTTTGGACTTCTCTACCAGCCTAAGGCAACCACAGCCCTGTAGCAGTAAAGATCACTACACATGCTCTGTGCTGCTGTCACTTACTGAACTTAGGGGCCATCTCACAATATACTGCATATACAGAATATAAATGTCACAATATAAGGCTGATTAGTGCTTAATACAAATAATTATTACATGACAGCACAGAAATAAGTACAATAAACATCAGCATTTAATAATGAATTAATTATAAGCATCAGCTTATATTACAGACCGAATTTTCTGCTTGTAGATTTGCAACAAACCCTAAGCTTTGATTCTCAACAGCTGCTCAGAGCCCACTGAGCATGTGAGTGTCACCGACACTTTCCAACATGGTGACCCCCTGTGACAAGTTTGAAGTCCTGGATCATTGCTGCTATTGAGAAGCTAAAACTTTATGCTGGTGTAATAAGTTCAGAATATAAAATATCGCATTTCTAGCCATATTCATTTTTAGAGTTCAGTTCTCCTTTAAAGTGAAGGGGTTATTTATCAACATTCTGCAAAGGTTTTGTGCTAATACTCATGAATGCGAATAATGGTTTAAAAAGTATGAAATTACGATATTCATTAAGCAGGGGAAAAAACACAATGAAACACATGAAACTTTGGCATCCTAAAATTTAGAAGCCAATGGGAGCTGTCCTAATTGTTTAGTAAAAGGTAACATTCATGTTTTTTTTGAGTTGTGAGTTTATTCAAAGTAGAGCAAAACCCTCTAAAATTACACATATCTAAAGTTTGATGAACAAGGCCCTAAGGAGCAGATTTATCAAAATATGAGATTACAGCTCACCCAAAAATTCAGCCACTTTCTATTCATTCCTACAGCTTCATATTTATCAATGGGTGAAAGTTTGTGGCTGATTTATCAAAAATCAAGTTGAGTAAAAAATGTATGTGTGTTTTCTAAAACCTCAAATAGTAGGGATTTAGTAAAGAAAAAAACTGCAAAAAGTTTAAAAAGAAAACCTTGGCAAGTACAAGCTAGCGTTGTAAAGAAGTCAATATTATTATTCTCTAATAACTTTATTAATGTATTTATTTTACCAGTTTATGGAAACATTAAAGTGTATGACTCAAATGTTAAAATAAACCATAACAATAAATAGATTTATATATTTTTATGTTGTATTTATTGATCCAGCACCTACAAAGAGTGTTTGATGTTTTCAGCCCATAGTTCTTTAGAAACCATGAGCGACATTTCACCCCTATATATCCTCCTGTGTAAGAACTAAAATCATTGTATGCTACAGAGCTTACCTGTATTTTTGTGTTCTATTCATCTTGAATGGCTACCCCCATGGCTACACAGCAGCTTATTTATAATATTAGTATTTCTAAGCAAAAACAAATTTTGGGAGAGTGGAGAGCTTAACACTGGTACACTGTTTAAATGGAAAATGTAGCCATAAGCAACAACTGTTGGAAAAGCAAAGGATAGACAGACACTGCTTACTCACATTTATATTTATAAAAAAAATTAAAATGTTCAATGTATATTGCTTAGAACAACATTATCTTTGATTATTAAATATTTTATCTTTTGTTATCGGGATGATGCTGTCTATTCTGTAAAATATATCACTTTAATTATTGCTTACTGCATTGTACAGGTAGGCAAACTGCGCTGACATATTTTGAAAATCAAATAATATTTGATGATAATGCAATCAAAAAATATTTACAATATATTCATTTCAAATTAAATGCCATAGAAAGTCAAAGAATTCTGCCTAGTGAAGCAATCTACACAAGGAGGACAAAAAGTCAGCCTTCAATAAATGTGATGAGAATATTTAGTTCAAATTGAAGCTTTGCTGCCTACCATCAAAAGTTTCATATTTCCAGTGCCATAGGCCAGTTATCCACTATTTTGGGGCTGAAATATTTTAAACAACAATGTTATTCTAAGAGGTCTATGGAGATGATCCTGTGGAATCTGAAATCCATACAAATGCCTTGGAGGACCACATCCAGCCCATGAGCCTCCAGTTAGAGGAGAAGCTTTAATGGAGCACCTCTCACAGTGCAAAATGCAGTAAACACCTTTTACTAAAGTGGATGTGATGTGTTTGCTAGCCTAAAACCTGTGGATAGGATGTGTGCATGCCCCGCCCCTTTTGTGACATCAGAGATGGACAGGTCTGGCATGGGTCTATAAATAGAGCGCCATCCCACATCAGGTAGGGTCCTGTTTGGGGGGCTAGAGCTAGGTTAGGATCTTTTTTTGTTGACCTGCACATCACTAGTTACAACTTCTTGAGCTAAAAAAAAACAGTGTCTATGTGTGTGCTGAAAAAATATTGACAAGGTAAAAAATAAAGAATTATATAAAAAGTAAGCAGCATTGTATTTATTATGGAACATGTATTGCGAATCTCTAGACCTGTCACCCTCTGACCTAAACCAATATTAATTTATTTTTTGAAAAAGCTAAGCGGTTGCCACTATTTTGTTATCCTGTTTAGATATATTACCAGGAGGATTAATGATCATTTTTGCAAGACATGAAAAAAGTCACCCTAGTAAACCAGAAGCAGTGCTGCAAGCTGCCATATCAACAGTGGCTTTGATTGCTCTCCAGTGAAGCAGCGAGATGGCTGTAATGATGCTGCACATCCAGAAAATCATCACTGTTCAAATAATATGATGTTCTGCAATAATTGTATTTTCCAATTGGATGCCTAAGGTGTGCAATCATATAAACCAAGTAGAAAAAAGCAGAAGCGATTTTAGCACTCGAAATATCCCCATTTGTTTCAGAATTGAAGTAACACATAATGTGGAGTGCGGTCATTGTTGAATCGTTGCTTGTTAGTAAGTGGAAAGTTAGCCTGGAACAGCCTATAAGGCTCCTTAAAATACATTTATCAGAATATAGACTGCTACCAGGTAAACCTACTTGAATTTTGAAACACTTTGCCCAGAGGAGATTCATATCACTTCCCCAGACATCTGCTGTAGCCATGCCAACCAATTCAGAGGCCAATAATGTGTATGGGCTGTGACAAAAGCCTCATATTGTACAGTATCATATCATTAAGTGCATTGTATTGAGTACTTCTCATAAATAAAGGCTCCTTCGTATATATTTATTTCCCTTACATTGTGTATTCCTTCTATAAGGAATTCAATATGCTGTATGTGAAAGATCTTACTGCAGGACTTGGTCATTAGGACTACAATTAGGGGCCGATTCACTAAGGGTCGAATATCGAGGGTTAATTAACCCTCGATATTCGACTAGGAATTAAAATCCTTCGAATATCGAAGTCGAAGGATTTAGCTCAGATAGTTCGATCAAACGATCGAAGGATAATTCCTACGATCGAACGATAAAATCCTTCGAATCGAACGATTCGAAGGATTTAAATCCAACGATTGAAGGAATATCCTTCGATCAAAAAAAGTTAGCTAAGCCTATGGGGACCTTCCCCATAGGCTAACATTGACTTCGGTAGCTTTTAGATGGCGAACTAGGGGGTCGAAGTTTTTTTTAAAGAAACAGTACTTTGACTATCAAGTGGTCGAATAGCCGAACCATTTTTAGTTTGAATCCTTCGATTCGAAGTCGTAGTCGTAGTTGAAGGTCGAAGTAGCCCATTCGATGGTCGAAGTAGCCCCAAAAAAACTTCGAAATTCGAAGTGTTTTAACTTCGAATCCTTCACTCGAAGTTAGTGAATCGGCCCCCTAGACTATGAGGTGAAGAAGCATAAAAATCTGGTAAAAGCAGTAAAGAATTTTAAAGCAATTGTAAGCCTTCCATAAAACTCCTCCAGATTTATAGTAATTACAGAGACAAGGGTATCCTCCAGCACTTAGCATTCTTGCTGTTGACTAACACAGGGGAGGTTACCAGCAATTTTGGCTTGTTAATATTAAACTGGAATTAAACATCACAGAAACAGACATAGGGCCAGATTCAAATCGATGAAATAAGATTTTCACAACATAAACCATTTGTAAGGGGTAATTACCGAATTAAGTGTCGTTACCAGATTCCTTGGTATAATTATCAGTTTACTTCTGGAGGGATAAGAAGTCCAACACTGTTGTTCTAAATAAAGAAATATTTATTTAAACACGTCCATACATCCATTCGGTACAAGTTCACACTTCAGAGTATTCAGACATTCACATCACGACTCAATTCTAATTACTTATAGACAAATACAAGAGTCCTCTGCACTCAACCCATTATCAATATATTTAAGACAGAGACATTTTGTGCATACTGCTACTGAAAAATGCCTTACCCTTTAAACAAAACAGGGATTGTTTGTCCATATATTGCAATATATTTAAGCTGGCCAACTACGTCAAAGTCATCCCATATCTGGCCAGTACTACGCTTAATTTTCATCTGATTCATTAATAATTAGTTGGCCATCTTAAATATATTGCAATATATGGACATTAGAAAGAGGTCTGGTTTTAAGTTTCCTAGTGCGTATATACTGTAACCTTTCCGGCTAACTACTCCTTTAGATCTCAACTGAATTTTGAACCTTTCCATATCCATAACAATGTTGACTGGTAATAACACCAGTATCCAAATGGTCAATGTGGATAAGTATGTTTTTCCAATTCATAGATGGAGTAATGTTTGTTTACAACCGTTGAGAATTCTGCTGGATACAGCAGTACCGTGTTTCTATTACTGTGTGTATTAGTTCCCATTAAGGATAATTTTGAAACAGTCTAATTCGACCCTCAAAGTAAAATCCTTCGAATTCGAATATCGAATTCGAAGGATTTTAGCGCAAAAGCTTGAAATCGTTCGAATCAAACGATTTTAAGCGATCGATCGAAGGATTTTTATTCGACCAAAAAAAACTTAGAAAAGTGCTGGGTAAGGTCCCCATAGGCTAACATTGGACTTCGGTAGCTTTAATCTGGCGAAGTATGAAGTCAAAGTTTTTTTAAAGAGACAGTACTTCGATTATCGAACGGTCGAACGATTTTTACTTCGAATCGTTCTAATCATTCGATTCATTCTAATTCGATCTAATTTGACCAATTCGATGGTCGAAGTACCCAAAAAAATACTTCGAAATGCGAATATTTTTTTATTCAAACTATTCACTCGAGTTTAGTAAATCTGCCCCTAACAGTGGATTATCCAGCCTGGAATCTAAAATCCTGCTCACCAAGTATTTTGCTTCCACTGTAATGAATCCTCAAGATTTGGCCACATGTTTAGATTAGAATCTTCAAGAGAACCCTAGTGTGTTTCTGTTATTTTACTGGGCTATTGGCTTCTAGGCAACTAGAAATCTTTAATGGAGGCCCTAGAAGGGAGAAATAATGTACACAAATGTTCATACTTCAGGGTAGTAATTACTACGCAAGGCAACATGGTTATTTCTTTATTTCTTTATATTTATTTCTATGATTGTTGAAGCAGAAAGAAAGACAGCCAAGCAAGGAAGAGCAAAAAAAAAAACTGTTCATGGCAGTATTGCAATGGATATCTCCACTGAGAGGCTGAAGTCACAATGTAAACTTAATTCCCAGCTCTGCACATTTGAAGTTTGAAGGGGTCCCTAAACTTTTTTTCCCCATGAGCCTCATTTAAATGTAAAAAGAGTTGGAGAGTGACACAAATCAAAAATGATGGCTGTGATTGCCTATTTGCTAATCCCTGGCAGCCTACAGGAGGCTCTGTTTGGCGGTACATCAGGTTTTTATACAACCAAAACTTGCCGCCAAGCCAGGAATTCAAAAATAAACACCTGCCTTGAGGCCACTGGGAGCAACATCCAAGGGGTTGACGAGTAACATGTTGCTCCTGAGCCACTGGTTGGGGATCACTGGAGTAAGATATATGATACTAACTATGTAGCATGTCTCTATGTTTGAATCAGAATTTAGTTAAATCCCAGCACCTTCTACAAGATTTTGATTGAACAAAAATCTTTGTGTCAGTTAAACTGATTTATCATTGGTTGATAAAACATTTCTGACACCTTAGACCTTAACAATTATCAGGAGCATGGGGAATAAGGATTAAGATGGGCTGCTATGTAGCCCTGAGCACTGCCATCCCAGAGGGCTGAATGAAGAAGTCTGACACATTCTGATTAACACACACAGCTATGAGTTTTTATAAATCTGCCGATTGCAAAATACATTGAGCTGCTGGAAATCCTTCTGGATTTTTCAATTTGGCCTACGATAAATCTGCTCCTAAACCTTAACATCAAGTGGCAATTGTTTTTCACAGCCGTTTTTTTAAATTGTACTGAATTTGGATTTAGTTTTCAGACAAATATTTTAAAGAGAATTCAGTATTTAGGCAAATCCAAAAATGAATGCATTCCTAGTAGGGTAGAAATTTGCAGCTCTCATTACTGTAACAATAATCAATGTGAAATACAAAAGACTCATAAAAAGTGTGCGGTGTTGAATCAATTAGAACTCTGTTAGAAAGATATCCCTGCTAAATTTGGACTATTATCCTCTAAAGAACGTTTAAACCCTTGACGTGTTGTGTGTGTTGAATGTTTTGTATACTGTATATATATATATATATATATATATATATATATATATATATATATATATATATATATATATATATATATATATATATTGTATACAGCTATCAGTAAATGTTGTGCATCTGAACAAAAAGGCATTCACAATGCAATCCAATGAGTATAGAACAGAAAATAAAGGATAATCAATAGGAGCTTTAGCAAATCATTTTCCATTCTGCAGAAGAGAAAATGCAATTTTAGTGCCATCCACTGGCTGCAAAAAAACACAACTGTAATTCAATCACCTTGAAACTCTTTCCCACAACAATCGGATTATTTGGTCCTAGATCTGATGTTTTTGTTGTACTGCAAGACTATGAGCTCATTTGGGTAACCAAGGAAAACTAAATATAAAGGCACGTGTCTAAGGCATGAAAAGTGTACATATTTGTTTCTTGAATTCAATAAAATCTTTAAAAAAGCAGTTGCTGTTTTAACCCTTTTCCTTCCAATGATTTAGCTACTATATCACCTGAAAGTTGCAGGGAGTGAAAGCAGGAGCCGCATCCCACTCACTTGCCTGTGGATTGGTCTGGGGGGGCAGAGGTTTGTGTATGTATACAGGTACATGGGCATTCATTTCTGGCACAGTGGGTGGTGGAACTCTCTCTGGGAGCCTATGGCCAGGGATTGTTTAGGTTTAGTAGCTGAAAAATAGTGGGTCCAGCAAGAGTGGTGACAATTGGTTGCCTGGTTTCACTTGCCCACCTGACTCATAGGGGTTGGGTGATTGGCATGTCAGTTAGCCCAGGAAGGGTTATAGTAGTTGATTCTTGGCAAGCATTCCTTGGTTATTCTCATGTTTTAAGTTATAAACCTTTGGTTTGTAATTTAATATATTCATAGTAAAGGAATTGTTCCCCCTGCAAACAGGCTTTTTTTCAGTTTAGTGGTTTTCAGATTGTTCACCAGAATAGAATACTTTTTTCAATTGCTTTCTTTTTTTTTTTTTTTAGCTTTTTTATCATGTTTACTAAATTAAAGTTTAAAGGGATTCTGTCATCGGAAAACATGTTTTTTTCAAAATGCATCAGTTAATAGTGCTACTCCAGCAGAATTCTACACTGAAATCCATTTCTCAAAAGAGCAAACAGATTTTTTTATATTAAATTTTGAAATCTGACATGGGGCTAGACATTTTGTCAATTTCCCAGCTGCCCCTGGTCATGTGACTTGTGCCTGCACTTTAGGAGAGAAATGCTTTCTGGCAGGCTGCTGTTTTTCCTTCTCAATGTAACTGAATGTGTCTCAGTGGGACATGGGTTTTTATTATTGAGTGTTGTTCTTAGATCTACCAGGCAGCTGTTATCTTGTGTTAGGGAGCTGTTACCTGGTTACCTTCCCATTGTTCTTTTGTTTGGCTGCTGGGGGGGAAAAGGGAGGGGTGATATCACTCCAACTTGCAGTACAGCAGTAAAGAGTAATTGAAGTTTATCAGAGGACAAGTCACATGACTGGGGGCAGCTGGGAAATTGACAATGTGTCTACTAGCCCCATGTCAGATTTCAAAATTGCATATAAAAAATCTGTTTGCTCTTTTGAGAAACGGATTTCAGTGCAGAATTCTGCTGGAGCAGCACTTTTAACTGATTCATTTTGGGAAAAAAAATTTTTCCCATGACAGTATCGCTTTAATGTCCCTGTCTCTGGTGTTTCAGTCTGGTAGCTCAGTCATCCAGGAACTGATTCTGAACTGTTACAATTTGCTACATTAGTTGGTACATTTCTCAGCAGCATCTGTGGAATATTAGCAACACTTGTATCCGTTCTAACAACCGCCTTTAATGAAACTCCAGGATTCTGCTCAGCAGGGACAAAGAAATGTATCAACCTAATGTATCAATTTGGTACAGTTAAAAGGTCAGCAACCTCCTGCCCCCCCCCCCCCCAAGCTGCTTTAGAAAGACATACAAAGGTAAAATATTAAACTTTAATAATAGAAAACCAATGTGTTCCACTTCCTGCCACCTCCTTTCCCAGGCTGTGTAGGGGAGTCAGCAGCTAGGCTGAAATGAAGTGAAATGAAGCTTGCTTGTGTGACAGCAGAGACTATTAGGATACGCCCACCCCTCATTTGAATCATGGACAGGGACCATAGCAGATCTATAGTAAGCTCCAATAAAGGGTAAATTTTTAAAGAAAATATTAATATTTAGTCCAAAGTGAAACCAGCACCATATTGTATTCATTATTGCCTACAAAATTAGGAGTTTTTCATTTAGGCTATGTACCTCCTTTAAAAGCTGTTGCCTTTTCAGTCCCAAGATCTGGATGTCGTTATTTTGTCTTTGGGGAAGGAATTACTAAGAGAATGTGTTTGACTGCTTTGCACAAGGGTAGGGTGTTAGAACTCAGCAGCAGTGCACTAAAGCTCTTATCAATCATTAATCCTTTTCTGCAAATTTCAAACTAGGATTTGGCATTTGGTCAGTTTTTCGACTCAAGAATAAAGTGATCTGTTGTGCTACTGCTAAATATGAACGGCTCAATATTTTTATATTTTTTATTTATAAATTAGAAATAATATTTTTTAAAAAATTTTTTAACCTGGGGAAACCATTGCTACCAACCAGTATTTTTTGCTAGATTCCTTTTAGATTTTTTTCTACAATCTTTTTTTAAAATTTTTTTTAATCGATCATGGTTTTCCTAAAATTTCCAAATAAAAAGATCATGTGTTGCCCTTGCTAAAGATAAAGGAAGGGGAAATTATACTGGCAGAATCCCACTGCAATTTGAGCCAACAATTCTTACCAATTAAAGAATTAGTAAAAAGCCAGTGCCTCAATTTGCAGCTCAGCAAATCCATCTCTGACCATGCCCAAAATAGCTAATGAATACAATGTGCTGACCCCTGTAATTATTGTTTGTACCTACCTTTTTTATTTGTTGTCTAACGCCTGTAGACTGTTTGTCTGCCCATTGTAAACCATTTTTTTACACTACTCCATATGTCCAACTTTCTATGTACCTTGATTATTCTTCAAAAATAAATAACTATTATTTCTAAATAAGTGAATCAACAAACAAATTACTATACTGGAAACTCATTTGTCTTCATGAATTTTTAGATTTTTGTGTTATTTTGTCATAATAATGAATTTTTATATTTATATTATTTTATATTATTATTTTTGTTATTGGTTCGACATAAATATCTATATAATAATATGCTTTGTGGCAAGGCCAGGCCAAGCCGACCGGGTGCCCTAGGCAACCCGGCCGTCAACCAATCTGTTCCCAGCCTGCTCCTTTCTTCATACTCACCAAATCCTCTTCAGATCCCACTCTTTATGATGCAACACAGCCCCCATTACATTGCGGCTCTGCCCCGTAAAACATCATCATAGTTTCTCCCCAAGCATTTTACCCCCCTTTTGTGCCTGTCCCCTGCCCAGCAGATATAAATTTTAGAAAAAGGTAACAATCCTAATAGATAATAATGATTGTAGAGGAGGTATGGGCGGCCCAAGTTAATGACAGCTATGTGTATTGTTTTACACCTAAAAAATTGAATATTTATAGATTTCTAATGACATCTGTGGTGAGAATAAAAGCCATACATTGCAGTCACAGAAATATCGCTTTACAACTTGATTACAAATATGACAATATTAATTACATAGCTTCATATTTATAAATTCCTGGTTTTACATGGCAAACACACCAGTTTTGCTAGTGCATGGCAACACAATATGATATTTTGATTATTTTAAAACTGTTCCTTTAACAATAAAGGGCCAGATTAAATTCAGTGAGAAAAACCTGTCTCATGGTTTATCCCGTAAAAATGAACGAACAAGATTAAATTGGAGGAGAAAATATTTTTCTCCTAAGACCTTTCTCTGTGAATTAAATCTGGCTGAAAAAGTCCTTCTTGCAGAACTGACAAACATACTATATAGTGAATTTTAATCAATAATGGTGGAAGTTAATATAATCAAAACTTGTCGTACTCTCCTTTCAGTAAATTGCTGATGTTTTGATGAAATCTTTTTGGTGAAAATATTCTAAATTTTAAGTTTGTTCCTTTAGTAAATATGCCCCTTTGTGAGAGGAAATGCATATTCTCATCCCTGAGAACACACGGTGACAATTTTGTTATGGATAGATATTTTTGAAATATGCAGTGACTGAGACTACTCACAGGCAAGGACTAGTAATATAATCTATAATGGCTGATATAGAGGGAGGAGTCAAACAACAACCTTTATTATTAGAAAGTGATATTCTGAGACAATTGCAAATGGTCTTCATTTATTTTATTCTTTAGGGGGGGTTGATTTTTTACAATTTGTTGTTTACAAAGTGTTGCAATTTCAGCAAATCAGTTGCTAGGGTCTAAATGACCCAGGCAACCATGCACTGATTTGAATGAGAGACTGGAAAATGAATGGGAGAGGGTCTGAACAGAAAGATGAGTGCTACAAAGTAGCAATAACAATTAGGGGTTATTTATTAAAGTCCAAATGGTAAAAACTAAAAAAAAACAAGTTTTCTTTTCCTGTAAAATTCGAATTTTTAGTGGGAAAAAGAAAACTCAAATTTTTCGAGATTTATTATACCCTGAGGCAGCAAAAAGTCTGAATGGGAAAATACTTCATCTTCAACCTGTCAAGGTTCTGTAGAAGTCCTATTTGCAATTTGAAAATATTATTGTCTGCACTGTGTTTCAGAAAAAAAATTCGGATTCCAAAATTCCAAAGAATTCTAATGTCTCGTGATAAACCGAAAATGTGGTTTTCGTGCGACAATCCAAAAAAGTCATGGTTTTTGTCGATCTGATTTTTTAAATAAGGGTCAATCATGGATTCTAGTTTGGTCTGATTAATTAAAAAATTTGATTTTAGTAAATAACCCCCTAAATGTGCAGTCTTACAAAGCATTTGTGTTTAGATGTCTATTTGAAAGCTGGAAAGAAAGAAAAAAAGGCAAATAATTCGAAATCTAAAAAGAAAAGAAACCAAGGCCAGTTAAAAAGTTGCTTTGAATTAGCCATTCTTCAACAACCAGCTTATTTAGTTGCAGGTCAGAAATAGTTTATAATTAAAAATGAAACAAACAGTAAACATAATAAATTATGATGAAAAAATGTAAAGTTTGTTTAAAATATATTACTCTATATCATACTTGTATGTGTAAATATAAAGGCGTCAGACACGGCTACATATAAGCAGGTTCTAGTTCATTAACACCTGGAGCCTGCCTTTGTAGCCCAGGGGCAATCTATTCCCCAGTGTTTCTCTTGCAATATAGATATTTCTGTATAACAAACTAGTTCTACTTTAAAATAGTTAATAGTATAAATCACTCAAAGTGACATGGCCCACTTAGTGAAGTCTTGTTAAAAATATTAGAAATCAGGCCGGAAGGCAGCTTTACTGAGAGCATTAGGCACGGTAAAAATGAAATATAGATTTACTCTTTTAAAAAGGCAGAGAAGACCTTCGAAAAAAGTCTAATTATCACAGCTGACCCTTATTGCTTGCACTTCAGAATTTAAATCCATAGTTGCATCATGGGTTAAACAGCAAAGAGCGCTGAAGAAAATAGTCTAATTATCTCACTTGAGGCTTGACAGAAGCCAGTATAGTGGCTGAGGTACTAGAGCATGCAATGAATTGAAATGAGGTTTAAAGATGTTCTATGTTAATCTTCTATCAAGTCCCAGGCAGAGAAGCCACAGAAAAGTCGATACAGTTTTTAATATTTGGAAGGTAACAGACTGCCCTTTTAACAAACCTCTTGTCTACATTACAAGTACTGTTAGTGAAATCAACTCACCTTTGCAAAATCATAGATAGCCAGACCTGTATCACAAACGTGGTTAAAGGGAGATGGTACTTTTGTACAGGTTGCTAAAATCCTGGCAAATTAATGTATTGCTAGTAATACACTGAATGGAATTGTGTTTCCGTATCACATACCGAGGTTCTGATGCTTCCAGTAAGATGCTCTCAAGCAACACCTTCAGATTTCAAAATACAAATCCCTGGAGGTGAGAACAGGGAAGAGATTGTGTAAATAGACAGGAGTGCCGGCAATGGATGGAAATAGGTCCAGGAACCAGACAAAGGTCAGAGTTCATGCAGAGACGGAATCGAAGTTGATATCCAAGCCGAAGTCAGTTTGGGTAGCGAAGAAACGTAACCGAGAAACAGGCCGAGGTCGGGTCAGGCAGCAGAGGGTCAGGAGTCCAATAACAAGTCGAAGTCAAAAATCAGATAATCAATCAGGATAATCAGGAGTAGCTTAGAATCTGCAGGAGCAAAAGATCACTTAGCAAGTTGTCAAAAGTCACTGGTGTCTTTAAATAGGCAAGGAGCAGAATTGGCGCAGGAAAAGAATCAGATGCACCTGTATCAGCGCCGAATTTACACAGGCAAAAAACACCTGCGACCCCTTACGCCCAAACGTCACAACGCCTGCGTCCGTAACGGACGTTGAACTGGACGCATGCCTCGGAACCCGTGCAGGACAGAGGATCATCAATATCGAAGCGGCACAGATCGGTTAGTATCATTACATTCCGTCTCCTTAATTATTTGGGGATTATTGTGGATAACAGTCGAGCCACTCTAGGCAGTCAGACAGTGGGGCAAATTTACTAAAGGCGACGATATGGCTGTCGTTATCTAAAATTCGCCAAAACAACACTTCGCAGGGACATCAACAATTTACTAAAAGGCGTAGATGTCAATTCGCTAATGAAAGAGCTTAGCGCTAATCAAGTTTCGTGGCCTTCATCAAAGTGTGAATTTTCCAGTACATTAAACTTTTCGCCAGCGTCTGCTTTGCCCAGCTATACCTGGCGAACTGATAAGATGAAGCTACATCCTCCTCAATCTTATGTCAGTGACATCATATCCTGTATGCTGAAACGTCATAAAGACAAGTGGGATTATGTTTAAAAATTGTAACTGTTAAATATATTTTTTTTTATAAATTTTTTTTTTAACCATTTAAAGGTCATGCCACATTTGTTTTAGGGTGGGCTCATGTCTACGACAATAGAGAATCTCTTTTTTCTTTTATTTGCTTCCTTGGATATTCTTAATATTAAGTGGCCCCTTCAAGCATTTGCACCAACATCTCTAATAAAGACACATATATGACCTATATGTACCCGCCTATTCAAATTGACCTAAGCGTAAGTGTGTTAATGAAGTTTCACTAGGCAGAAAGTAACGCTAGCAAAAAGTTTGCTCATGCTGACAAATTTGCGTTGGTGACACTCGGCAGTGTTAGTCTGCTGAGATGTAACTTTGCGTTTTGATTAATAAGCATATGTGCTGCAAATTAATGTCTGAAGAAGTTGCGAGAAGTGTGGCGAAAATTGACTCAAGGGATATAACATAATTTTGCCTTTTAATATATACCTTCGAGTATGGAGCACACTAGGGATGTAACAATACGGCCCAGCCTCATCCCCCCTTATTTTTTACTTTGCCCTCCCCAATCCTGTTCGAAATTGTGGGTGACTCTCTGTTTGTGTGTTGCTTGGTCACCCATGGGCACCCCTACAGAGGAAGCAGATCCATGCCCCCATCAACACTGCAGCACACTTTTGAGCACCAGTGCTTGGGAAGAAAATAAATAAAATATCCTCAGCTTCAGGTTATTTTCATAGCCTGATTTCTATTTATATCTAAAGAAATCGTTAAACATATAACAATAGCAGCAATGTCAGTTTTCATCACAAGTATGTGAGTGAAATTGTAAACAATAGGCACTGCCAGACAAATCTATGTCATAATTGTAACACTGTCCATTGATTGTCCAATAAAGAATTGCACCCATTTTCACTATATCGGTAGAGGCAGCAGTGCTAATAACACCATAGATCTTTAAGTTTTCATTCAGGACACAGCCATAGATTATGATCTATGTGGTACCAGGGTGATTCCTGGAATGTGTATTATAGAGAATCCATGAAATTAATGGGATTACATGTCAAGCAATTTAGAGTTATAATTTATGGAGGTTAAGGGCTATTGGATATTTACGTCACTATTACTTTCAGCAGTGATCAATATTTCTGTATGTGGCTACTGACACAATCTGAAGTGACTTGATCTGGCCTGTAACATTTAGGGGGTTATTTATTGAAGAAAACTTTTTTGTTTTTTTTACTATAAAATCCGAATTTTTAGTAGAAAAAAAAACGTTTTGAGATTTATTAAACCCCGAGAATGAAAACTTTCAGAATCCGAGAACACGGCATCTCAGACCTACCAAAGTTGTATATAAGTCAATGGGAGAGGTCCCTATCCTATTTGGAAGTTTCTGTGGTCTCTGCTGGAATTAACTCTGATCAACTCAGGCAATTCTGGAAAAAATTCAAATTTTTTTGTGTTTGTCCCCGATCCGATTAAATCATGATTTTTTTTAATAATAAATAAGTTCCAATCATGGATTCTAGTTTGGTCGGCTTTTTTGATGAAAATAATGACATAAATTCGGACTTTGATAAATAAGGCCCTTAGTAATTCCCCCATGAAAGGCAGTGGCATGCTTTCAGCAGATAATTGGGTATGCTGAGAAGTGCTGAGAAACTCACAGACTGTCTTATGGTTGCTGGCAGCAACAGAAAACATGTGCTCAGTATTTGAATTGCCTCTGATTAAACCACTCCTGTACCATTGCCCTAGTGTACAAATATATATCATTGCCCTGGTGTAAATATCTACTGTATTTGAAACATTTCAGACAGATCAAAAGTACATCCAGTGGCTTCTATGCTAATAGTATGGCAATGTATTTATACTGAGTAATAATAATAACAATAAAAATAATAATAGATCAGGACATATAGGCACTGTATTTAGAATGTATTTAGAATGTATTAAGAATTTATTTGTGACTTTTTATGTACGATGCATAATGTTACATAATGTGTTTTATATATACGGTATAGAGGAAGGTTTTATAATCCTTACTCAACTAACGAAACATATTTATTTCGCTGACTGTATTAAAACAATAGCCTTCTCGGCAGATTTGTCATCAAGAATGTCAAATACATGCTGTCTCTCAGCATTTCCCTTTATAGTTGGGCAAGTTTAAGTTACAGAGAGAATAACCAATCCACTATTGTTTCATGATATCAAGGAGAATTGCTGCTGAGACAGAGTCACAATATGCAATGTCTTGTCTGAGGTCTGGCAGTGCTTTTGCCTATGTGTATTTTATTTCACACTGTTTCATTTTTTTCCTTTTCACTCACTAGCTCTGAATACAACTATTCCTGTTGAGTGCTCCAGATGTTACAAATTGTCCAGATGGCTGTACCTGAGAGCAACTGTACAAGAGCAAAATGTTGATGCGGCTAATGTAACTGCAGTCAACTGACCTTATTCTATTACATTTGTTACAGGAACAGAAAGGCCCACAGCTAGTCATCAGGTCATTCACAAGGCCAGCAAATAGGAAGACAAAAATTACTGGCTTACAGCAAAGCATGAAATTCTTCTAGAGGTGCAGTTTGAGGGAGTCATGTACAAATATGAAGAAAACTAAAGAAATCAATTGCTGTGATCTCTGCTGTCAGTTACAAACCATTACTGTAGGCGTGTAACCCTTATTGTTCCACCTGAGTGGTAGGTGTAGTTTCTATACGTGCTCCTTGGGTCCCAATACTGCCACAACTCTTGGAGGTTGAGGGAAATCAATTTGCATAACTCCACAAAAAGTATATGCTAGCACAAACTTGAGGGGTAGGACAGTTGTACAAAGATTGAGATCTTGGAGAAATGACCTAGATCTTGGAGAAAGAATGCTGACAACTTAAAGGAACAGTAACATCAAAAAATTAAAGTGTTTTAAAGGAATAAAAATATAATGCAGTGTTGCCTGCACTGGTAAAACTGGGTGTTTGCTTCAGAAACACTACTATTGTTTATATAAATAAGCTGCTGCATAGCAATGGGGGCAGCCATTCAATGGAGAAAAGGCTCAGGTTAGATAGACGATAGACTGTATAGAACATAATGGTGTTATTATCTGTTATCCACTATTTAACCTGTGCCATATAGACTTTTTCCGCCATCGCTCCACAGCAGCTTGTTTATATGAACTATAGAAGTGTTTCTGGAGCAAACAGATCAGTTTTACCAGTGCAGGGCAACACTATGGGGCACATTTACTTAGCTCGAGTGAAGGATTAGAATGAAAAATACTTTGAATTTCGAAGGTTATTTTTGGCTACTTCGACCATCGAATTGGCTACTTCGACTACGACTTTGGCTTCGAATCAAACGATTCCAACTAAAGATCGTTCAACTATTTGACCATTCGAAAGTCGAAGTACTGTCTCTTTAAAAAAAACTTTGACCACCTACTTCGCCACCTAAAACCTACCAAGCACCAATGTTAGCCTTTCGGGGACCTTCCCCATAGGCTTTCTAAGTAATTTCTGATCAAAGGAAAATAGTTAGATCGATGGATTAAAATCCTTCGATTCGAAAGATTTAAAAGTTTTTTCCTTTGATCGTTCGATCCAACGAAATGCGTTAAATCCTTCGACTTCGATATTCGAAGTGGAAGGATTTAAATTCGATGGTCGAATATCGAGGGTTAATTAACCCTCGATATTCGACCCATGGAAAATGTGCCCCTATATGATATTTTTATTACTTTAAAACACTTTAATTTTTGGTGTTACTGTTCCTTTAAAGAAAAGAAGGTAGATAAGTCATATTATTTATAACACTGCTCACCTATACAAGGAACAATAAAAAATGCAGAATATAACATACTGTCCAGTACAAGAAAACATATAATATCAATTAACATTATTTTCTAAAGGTCAACCAAAGAATAACATTTAAGAAAAAAATAATATGCTGAATACGTTTTTTAAAAATAAATTCTGCTATGCCCATTAATACTGCTGTGGCATAAAAAACAAAAATGTCAAAGCGATTTTATATGTTTCATGCATATATTTCAAGAAAGGAGAATCTCTATTCCATTAAGTTGATGAAGTTGGGTCATATATGTGAAACAAAACAGAGGGACAGAATATTAGTAAAATACTGAAGTTGGGCATCATTGGGTTATTGTACTTAAGCATGTCATTAATATTTTATCATGTATGCCTTAGAAGCTCTGGGTTATAATTTTTCCCCTTCACACACAAACATTGTTTCAATGACAATATCTTGTGGGTATAAATCCCTGTAGTGCAATTATGCACTCTCTGCCTCCATGGTAGATCATTCTGTCCAACTGTCATTTATTACACCAGAAGCTATTAAGCTTATTATTCTCTCTCATCAGCATTGCCTTTTGCACTTTCATTAATGCTTCTATGGAAACCAAAGAAGTATCTATGTAAAACAGAATTCATATATATGTGGTGGCCCTAAATATTACCAAAGATTATATCGTTAAACATAACAAGAGATATGGGGCACTAATGAAACGGCAACACATGTTCACATATTTTTGACTGAAATGAATAGAACAGTAGGTCATGTTCTAATGCCGACTGGTTGTTACTCCTGGATGAATGTAAGTATTATCTATATTAACAGGTGCTGATGGATATACAGTAGGAGGAAGGTTAGCTGTAAAACGACTGACATAATAAAACTGAATTAAATATAGGAATTCTCCAAAAAAAGAATTAAATACAAGGAACATTTGAGATGGGCTGTGTTTTAGATAGTGTATGTCTGTTAAATAATAGCACCATTTGTAAGCATTGCCATATGTCCACACATAGAGATTCACTAGAACGGCATGTAACAAGCAATACTTCTCAGTAAAATAAAACATAAAGTAAGCCCAAATGACCTAATAAAAATAACTTTATGGTATAACAAGTATTTCCAATAAAATGCAATGAAATTTATTTTTATCACCCTTATGCTCACATACACTGCTTAGAGGTATCAACCCTGAGCCCAATTGAGTATGGTAGCAAGGTGTAGGGGTAGCAGAATCTATTCAAAGTGCACAATCCACTCCATTAATCAAGTGTACTAGGTATAAGGATCTGCAATGAGTCTACCTCTGCTTTCCATTTAAGTAGTCATCTGTAGCTTGACATTTGGGTTTGGTTGAATAACGCAAAAAAAAAAAAAAAAAAAAAAAAACAGGTCTCATTTATAAACAAGGAGCAACATTTAGATAAATATTATCCAGAATTCAAGTATAAAAGAGAGTTTCAACAGACTGGAAGAGCACATTGGCGACTGCTTCAGACTGGAAGATGCATGTATGGATAGAAATATCTTAGTGAACAGAGCCAATGTTTGCTCAATTTTGCATCCATGTTAGCATGCTTTTGCTTGTAAAAAAATAAAGAGAAAATAAATAGAATCCATGGGGGAGGGTGCTAATCCTTGGCAAGAGGGGCAACTAATTGCTTTTGTGCATGATAACATTCTAGGGGCCAATGAAGAAGGGGGTGGTGGTGGACAAAAAGGCTCATTTACAAATGTAGCACAATGTGCAAAGCCCCAAATTCAGATACAAATGATCATGTTTTTACCCATAATACAGTGTTTTTTTTTAAAAAAATGTTTTACATTACAGCACAATAGTGGGTTTCCATTAAATATCATCCAATGCAATGTGTGCTTGCAGCATCAGTAATGACATTGTGAATATAAAATTACAAAGGTTCATGGGGTGAAGTGGATTTAAAATGTCGTTGCTGGTTTTTGACAGAAAGGGTATCTGTAGGAGTGGATCCTGATTCCACTGCTAGGGGGCTTTAAAAAGGCAAGCTTGGGACCAGTAATTCATTTCTCAGACTGAGGCTCACAGACAGGGTGTATTGTAAGAAAGAGGAGGGCATACATGATCGTGATCGAGTACTAGAGAAAGGAGGAGCACTGAGAATATGAAGTCATGGATTATGTTGGCAGATTCTAATACAAAGGAGCAATTGAGGAGTAGTTAGTAAACCCTGGTACTGGGGTTTAGATAGACAGTCATGGTGATGGCAACTCAATGGAGAGCTATAAGACTAGAGGTACGAAAGAGGATAGAAAGAGGGATATTTGCTGCAAGTAAAAGCTGATAGCTTATAGGACAGACCAGGTATTAAATCTCTGGGGGGTAGAGGCTGCAGGTGACACGTCTCCCCAAATGCTTTCCCACTAGGCTGGTTTTGCTTCCAATAAGGATAAATTATATGTTATATTTGCATCCTGTTTTATTATAACAGAGAAAAAGAAAAGCTTTTTTAAACATTTGAATTTTATTTGCATAAAATGGAGTCTATGGCAGATGGCCTTTCTGTAATTAGGATCTTTCCGGATAACGGGTTTCCGAATAACACATCCTACAACTGTCCCCTAATGGAAAAGCTGCAGGGAGTTAAAACCTGAAGATACAAGGTAGTGCTTTTCATGTTAAATGCAACTAGAAAATGCCCATTAGACAAATAAATATATAAATGATGCTTCTTCAAGCTTCAACACACATATTGATTTTTATTACATGGACTTCACAGTATTTCCCCTCCAAATAAAATGTAGACAAAGGTCAGTGGGAGCATTAGGGTCTGTTGTTTGCTTAGAGCAAATATACAATGCACAAACATCAACTCAAGAGGAGTTAGTATTCATGTCACATTATAAATCACTAAGCATTCAATGGGTAAACAGCCTTCAAACTAGTGAATTAAAGTCTTCGGTATCAAGACAGAAGGTTAGATAATAATAGGGTGGATTAGCTTGACAGTACTTTTTGGTGAAATGTTGAAAACAATTTAAGCCTTTTAAGCAGGTCACTAACTTATCTCTGCAGGTAAGAAAATTCCGTTAATCTGCTTTACTTGCCCTGTGTCTGCCAGGAATTTAAATGTCTCTCCTGATAAATAAAGAGTGAGATTTTTTTCCATAACTAATCTTAACCAATGGCTTCTATCCAAAATCTTTTTGTTTTGTACCTGCTATACCTCATTAGGTACCGAACTGCTGTAAAGAGCAAACATGAGATATTGTACAGCAATTACCTTGGCTCTGCACTGCATATGTTTCCCAATGCTATAGCGACATTCTGTTGTACTTTAGTCCTTTTTGCATCCCCCCATGGGCCAGTAGTAGTTTCAGAATATCAGACTGTAATAAAGAGAGCTATGTTGCCAATGATGGTATTGTTCTCAGAATGCCAAAGACTTAGCAAGGTACCAAATTCTATTATTCTATATTGTTTAAATTTGAAAAATAAATCCATATTTTCCTATGTTTTTGCCATTATAAAGCACTAATTTAAAAGTTGAGCTATGTTTACTGAACTCCTCTTCCCCTTTTCTTTACCAGGGCAATTTGTTAAGAGCTCTCTATCTACCTTTAAACAAACCTCTCTCTTATCTAAGCAGCGACCTTGGAGCAGCTCATTATCAAGGGCTTCTCAGTGGCCTTGGGACCAGAAGTGACAAAATACTACAGTGAAACTGGCTTCATATTCTTGTTTAGTGCCAAAAACAAAAATTATAGATATTTAACAATAGGCAAAACATACTGTATGTTATTCATTCATCTCATGTTCAGTGTATATCATCCCTTTAAGATACTTCATAAGATGAATACAGGAACCAATAAATTGTAACGTTGGGGGTCTCTTATGCTAGGGCCACCGGGGGCCGAAATCAGATAGCTGAAATGCGCTGGCTGATTTCAGCCCTACTGCAGGCAGTAGCCTCCTCTCTTTTCCAAATTTAATCTACTAGGTGCGAACAGACTGGGCAGGGTTTTGGCGAGAACTCTGCATTTTGAGCAGAAATCTGCCCGTCTGTTTGCAATTAGTTGATTCAATGCAGAAAAGAGAAGAGGCTACTGCCTGCAGTAGAGCTTAAATGGGAAAACACCATTTTTGTGTGGGACAAAACACTTGAATTTTCAAGATTTAATATCCCCAGAGGCTGCTAAAAGTTTGTATAAAAAAGTACTCCATCTCAAACCTACAGAGGTCAAGTAAAAAGAGTTTTCTGGCAGCAAATCCAAAAAAACATACAATTTGGATTTTTTCCGTGATTTTATTGAGTCTTTACCCACATACCAGATTTTTTTTTCAAGTTAATTTATGCTAAACAAGGTAAAAATGTGGATGGGAGTTTGGTCGAATTGGTTTTAATAAAATAATAAGACATTTTTTGGATATTAGTAAATAACCCCCTAACAGAAGCAGGGTAACAGAACTAGGATTTAATACTCCAAGCAACAGGGTTATTAAGAGGAGGTTAGTCTGTCAAAAAGAGTGAGGAATATCCCTGCTTTCTCCCAAGTAATATTTAATTTCCATTCCTGCAGTGTATTTGTGCCTTCGTAGATCTAATATTTAATAGTATTACAAATTAATTATAGTTCTGAACATCTAACATTCATTATTGTGTTTCTGAGGTATTAAATATATTTTTCCATCTTAGAATATCAAATAAAGCATTTTAGCCAATGCCAAAAAAAGCATGACTAACAGTAATACAGTTAGGGGCCGATTCACTAACTACGAGTGAAGGATTCGAAGTAAAAAAACTTCGAATTCCGAAGTGTTTTTTGGGCTACTTCGACCATCGAATGGGCTACTACGACCTTCGACTACGACTTTGAATCGAATGAAAATAAAATAAAAAATAAAAAATAAAAATCGTTAGACTATTCGATAGTCGAAGTACTGTCTCTTTAAGAAAAAACTTCGACCCCCTAGTTCGCCATCTAAAAGCTACCGAACTCAATTTTAGCCTATGGGGAAGGTCCCCATAGGCTTTCCTATGTTTTTTTGATTGAAGGATATTCCTTCGATCATTGGATTAAAATCCTTCGAATCGTTCGATTTGAAGGATTTTATCGTTCGATCGAAGGAATAATCCTTCGATCGTTCGATCGCACTATTTGCGCTAAAATCCTTCGACTTCGATATTCGAAGTCGAAGGATTTTAATTCCCAGTCGAATATCGAGGGTTAATTAACCCTCGATATTCAACCCTTTGTGAATCGGCCCCTTATTGTTTTAAACCTTAATTGTAGTTATCCAGAGAAATATAACTACACAAATTACATAGATAGATAGCAAAATTGGGTAGGGCTGGGTTTTCTTCTGTTTACACATCTGGGGTTTCTTTAAAAAGTGAACAATTTACTATCCATCTCTTAGAAAGGGCTAGAGAATCCTAATATTTGTCCCCATTTGCGAGACTCCTGTACAAGTAGTTTTGTAGTAGTTTGTGTAGTTTTTTTTTGTTTTTAATTTTTTTACCCTGCTACAGGTAAGTGTATCTATTATTCAGAAACACATTATCCCAAATGCCCCAGACATTAAAGTAGCTGTTACAAAGATTAACAATGCCCAGAAGTTTATTTCATGTCAACTTCTGCTGGTGCTGATTCGTTAATTCTCTCCAGTAGGGATGGGCAAATTTTTTCGCCTTGTTTCACCGCAAAAATAACCATAGACTTGTATGGCGTCGTTCGTGGGAAAAAAACGACGCGCAGCAAAAAATTTTCGCTGCGCGACAAAATTTCTTGGACACCTATAGACTTTAATGGGTGTCGGCGACATTTTACTGGTGGCGAGTTTTTGACGAAACTAAACGGGTCAAATTCGCCCATCCCTACTCTCCAGGTATATTGGGTGCAAAAAAATCCCAAACATACCTCTACTGTATATATTCTTATATACAAGTTTTTTTTCCTCTAAAATGTTTTTCTCCTTTAAAAACTCAACCAAAAAATGTTGAGGTTTAATAAATAGGCCCCATACTGTCATTTTAACTCCTTAGCATTTTTCTTTCAATCATTCAATCTACAGCTACTTACTTCTATTAGATATACCATGACCTGGATGAATGAAAATCTCCATAGTCATACAGCTACTTACATTTGTCATACTTAATTAAATTCTTCTTTGCCACAGAATCAACTTTAGTGAACACAGCAAGAACATTTGCAGCAAAAACAGATGTTCTCTTTCCACCTGCCTAAAGTGAAAAATGAAAAACAAAGTAAGTATTTCCTTATGGCTCAATGACAATTTGGTAATGGTAATATAAACAATGTTGTCTTGCTTTATTTAACTTTTCTAAAATGTTCTAAAATGTTATAACAATACTGGAGCCTTTTTGTTCTTGAAAGTTTTGTTTCTCTTTTGTTTTTGTGACTAGTCTAGAACTTTATAAATTGCTACATGAAAATGTCTTTCATGTCTTGTAAGCATAAAGTTTGGTGATTAATGTCTATTCTTACCTGAAAAAGCATATATTGTACAAATAACTTAAAAACCATAGAAAATGTGTTTAGAATATGCTTAGAATATGTTTTCTTTTATTAGGCAAAAACATTTTTTTTTTTTGGGTTGACATTCCCTTTAAACTCAAATTTAAAAATCTGGCATCTAAAAGCTAGCGAGTTCATGTATTTTCAAAGCTGTTTTTCAATTAAGAATTTCAGGATTAATTCTAAATTGGGCATACTGAAAATGAAGCTTAAATGTGATTTCAATTTTTTTCACTATTTAAGCAATTAAGTTCTTGAGTTTCCAGCTTTTTCATACATAACTGCTCATTTTATTTTGGAAAAACTACATTTTGATAAATCATATGTTTTTTTACCACTTATTTTCTATTCTGCACATAGAAATACCTTCATCACTTTAACAAGCTTCCTTATAATGCCTCTTTGCACTGCCGGTTCCACAGCTGCGGTGTTCTGTGAAAGAACACGGCTTTGGATGCCCACACATTTCTGCCGAGAAAAAAAAACCACATTTGAATTAAGCAGAATGACAGAAAGCAGAGTGAGAGAAACAGAGAAAATACACTTCTGCAGCATGCTCAGCAAAATTCGCTGCAGCAAAAAAATAATTGCTGTACGTCAAAATTGTTGCACGCATAAAAATTGACGCGCGTCAAAATTATTCGGATGTCCATTGACTTCAATGCATTTGGACAAAAGAGTCACGTGTATAAAAAAATCACTTGTGTCAAAATTGTTGCGCATTAAAATTATTTTGACGCCCATTGATGTGTTTTGCTAATGTTTTCACTAGTGATGGGCGAATTTATTCGCCAGGCGCGAATTCGCGGTGAATTTGCGCGATTCGCGGCAGGCGAATAAATTCGCGAAACGCCCGCGAAAATTCGCGAAAAAAATTCGCCGGCGTCAAATTTTTTTTTCGAAAAACGGACGCCGGCGTCAAACACGGGCGCCGGCGTCGGAAAAACGGGCACCGGCTTCAAAAACGGGCGCCGGCGTCAAAAACGAGACGCCGGCGCTGTTTCGCGAATTTTTCGCCGTTTCCCGAATTTCGCGCGAAATTCGCGAATTTTTCGGCGAAACGGCGCAAATTCGCCCATCACTAGTTTTCACCATTTCACGAATTTTCCAGCAAAGCGAAACAGGACAGATTCGTCCATCATTAACTGTGACAATTCGGATTATGAAAATACTCCAGCTAAAACCTGTCGAAATCATGTAGAAGTCAATGACAGATGTTCCTTTTACAACTGAAAGATCTTTTTAGGATTTTGGTTTTAGAGTTTTTCTGGTGGGTTTTGATGCTGGATTTTGAGCTATACAAAAACAACAAGATGGAACACTAAGGGAATGGCATACATTGTTGCTTTTTTGCTTCTTTTTAGTTTTTTACTACTAGTATTTAATTATTTTTATATATTAGAAAATATGAGTGGTTTTGTAATCTTTGTGACTGGACATCCTACACTATTTAGGGGAAGCAATTGTTAGACTGAAAATTCTTATTACAGTTATTGTATCCTTTATCCAGAAACCCGTTATCCACAAAGCCCTACATTACGGGAAGGACATCTCCCATGCAGTTCATTTTAAGCAAATAATTCTAATTTCTAAGAAAGATTTCCTTTTTCTCCGGAAGTTATCACAAAGTAGCTTGTATTAATGAAGCCACATGAATCTATGCTAGAGCCAAAACAATCCTATTGGGTTTATTAAAGGTTTAATTTATGGTATAATCTAAATTATCCAGGTCTCAGACATTCTGCATTATAGATCCTATAAGTTTAATCATTAATAATTATCATAAAATTATTTTATATTATTAATAAGGTGCATAATCATTGTTGTGTCAACTCTTATCTCTTTAATTGTCTTTTTTATTCCCCCAGTCATTGATAACACAAATTTTGTATTTCTGAATTTTTTGCCATAAACTTCTAAAATAAACCCTAAAGTCAAATAAAATCTTGGCATGATAAGATAAGTGATCATCATGATCCCTGTTTCCCTTCATGAAATTATTGGTCCTTACTTTCAACTGTCTGTAAAAGATTTAATGATTTTGTCCATGCAGCACATTCTCCTAAGGATTTACTGCGTTTTCCTTGGAGATTAGGTTCAACACAACTCTATTTCAAGTAGAACTGAAGCAGAACAAAATTATGTTTCATCCTGTGATAGACTCTGCAGTATTTCCATAGCAGCAGTTGCTTTTCCATCTGACACATTCAAGAAGGACTTGTAGCAACCTAAAACAAAAAATGAGGCATGTAGCTAGATTCTGGTCTAGGCATGATCTTCTGCCTATACCAGTTACATTTGGCTTTGGGCTTGGCCTCTAGCTATTTAGATACCACTAGTGCTAGATAGTGATGGGCAAATAAATTTGCCAGGCGCAAATTGACGGTGAGTTTCCACATTTTGCCACCAGCGAATAAATTTGCAAAACTGTTGAGAAAATTGTCCGGCGAAAAATCCCCTGAAAAAATTTGGGCACACTCAAAATTATTTGGACGCCTATTGACTTTAATGCATCTGGACAAATTAGGCGTGCATATAAAAATTTTGCAGGTACTAAAATAGACGCGGGTCAAAATAATTTTTATGCATGTTGACTGTAAAGTATATTTTTCGCTGTTTCACAAATTTCGAGGGAAATTCACAAAACGGGACAAATTCACCCAACACTAATGCTAGAGCCAAACATAAAGACGCTGGTAAAAACAGAACTAAATGTAGTCAGACAGGCCAGGTCAAAACCAGAAAGCAAGCTTAGAATTGTGATACAAACTTGTATACATGAACAAGCTGGGTCAAACCAGGTATCAACACAAGGGGCAGGAACAGGGGAGCAGGAATCGGTAGCCAGCAGCAGAAATCAGGATTTAGAGCAATCAGGAAAAACAAAAACACTCCTTATTTCTTTACAACCTCTAGAGAACAGGTTTGGAGAGTCATTATACATTTTTCTTAAACTGGTTGGATACAAATACCAGCCACAGATCACCTTATTAGATGTTTTGATGTGTTGATGGCATACTATACATTTCTTAAAAATTGAGAGAGCTGTTTCCCATTGTCTGGTTGAAAAGTTTGCTTGCAAGTCTTCTCATTTATTAAGAGAATTAAAATTGTGGTTAGATTCTGATTTGAGAGAAAGGAAAAAAGAATAAACCTGAGGCAATGAAGCATTCATTAATCAATATGAAGTATACAAATACAGGGTCTATTATGCAGAAAAATCCTAACAGGCAACATAAATCCCAATATGTATGTCCTTTTTCTTTTGTTAAATAATGACCTTGGTGTTAACAAATCAAGTGTACTTCCTTGTTAATAATAAAACTAGTTGTATTTGGGGTTCTATGTACTTGGGTAATCCTATGAATATTGGGTATCAAGTTATTCAAAAGAACCCTGGTGATGTGTTAACCTTGTATTTAAGGATTTGTGAGCGATACAGTGCGATAAAATTCTAGCTTTGAGGTGATTTCATATAAATCACAAAAGCTCTGCAGTTTGGTGGTAGGGATGAGCAAAATATTTTGCCTGATTTCACTGAGAAACAAAAACCCATAGACTATAATTAATAGTAAAACAAAATGTTGCACGGTTTGAAAAATTTTGTGCGGAAAAAAAATGTCCATTGACATCAATTCACCCATCCTTATAATTGGTAGTTTTTCATCTGGGACGTTCTTATGCTCAAAGTGCACTTTGATCAACACTTTGAATGGTCCATGAATTTCCCTTCTGTTATATTGTGCTTCATATATTTGTGCAACCTGCTGTGTGAAGCCTGGAATTACTGCCACATATAGGGGGCCCATTTACTTAGCTTGAGTGAAGGAATAGAGGAAAAATAGGTCGAATTTTGAATGTTTTTTTTTGGCTACTTCGACCATCGAATGGGCTACTTCGACCTTCGACTACGACCTTCGACTTCGAATCGAAAGATTCTAAATAAAATTCATTCGACTATTCGACTATTCGATAGTTGAAGTACTGTCTATTTAAAAAATTCTTCGACCCTCTAGTTCGCCACCTAAAACCTACCGAGGCCAATGTTAGCCTATGGGGAAGGTCCCCATAGGCTTCCTAACAATTTTCTGATCGAATGAATATCCTTTGATTGATGGATTAAAATCCTTCGAATCATTCGATTCGAAGGATTTAATCGTTCGATCGAACGATTATTCCTTCGATCGTTCGATCGTAGGAATAGCGCTAAATCCTTCGACTTCGATATAATTAACCCTCGATATTCGACCCTAGGTAAATGTGCCCCTTACAGTGCAGTTAGCTCCAGGGTTGCACAGTGTAAACTTGCGCACAATTCAGCAAAAGAGACAGGAATAGATTCTGAGTATGTGCTCTATATAAAAAAAAATGCATAAAACATGTAAATTTTTTTCAGCAATCTGTAAGCTTGAGGAGATATGATGCATAGATGAACTATGGATATAATTACGGGCTCTGAAACTATCATTTTCGCAGCCTAGATTAATGATACTGGAATTACCTTTTGCTAACTCTAATAGACATACAAGCATGTAGGAATGGGCATCAGTACAAGAGTGAGGATTCAAAGAATGAGACCTGAAGAACAGAAGTGATATATGATGCAGTAGGCAGAGGAAGCTCATTATTGCAATAATTACATCAATGAAACATAGCATGAAAATCTGCTGGGTGAATCAATTTAAGTTGAATAAACAGCAGAACCAGAAATGCGTAATGAGCCACTTATATTGCTACACCATTTATTATGTGCAGTAAAACAACTGTTTGCATTTCTATGATAGTAGAGGCATAAAGAAGTTTCAGGCCTTCAAACCTATTGCATTAGGAAATAGAACTATTTTTAACATACAGCTGAGATGTCTGCTGGCCAAAGTGCTGGCAAGGAATTCATAATCACTTTTTTCTACTCTTACTTCAAAAATGTATTTCTTTAAATTTAAAATCCCCAAGGGGGTTATTTACTAAACTCCGAATGCAAAAATCCCGAAAAATTTGTGATTTTTTTTTATAGAATCGGACTTTTAAAAAAGAAATCACACATTTTTTTGGAATTTATTAAACCACGAGGATGAAAAAGTCATAATCAGGAAATCCGGCATCTCAGACCTGTCGAGGTTGCATATAAGTCAATGGGAGAAGTCCCAATGATTTTTTGATGTGCGCTGGGTTTCGTGCAATAGCCAGTAGTTTTCAGGCAAAAAAGCATAATAAATAGGGAGTTTTCGGGTGAAAAATCCAAAAAAATTGTGAAAATCTTTTCGGAAAAATGTAATAATAAATAAACGTAAAAAACCCGAGCGGATTTAATCAGAGTTTGTAGCAGAAAATGTTGAGATAAAATTGAACTTTGATAAAAAAAAAACCCTAAGTGTTTTGCATGTAATGAAGATTACAAGCATGTATTAAAGGAATTGTTCAGTATAAAAATAAAAACTAGGTAAATATATAGGCTGTGTAAAATAAAAAATGTTAGTTAACCAAAAATGAAGTCTATAATGGTCTGGCAACACAAGCAGATTAGTTGCCCCAGCAATAAATCTCCTTCTTTGGGGCGACAATCTCCCCGAACTGCATTCCCCCCTGCCCTCCACTAAAATAAAAATCGCCTGCGGCAATGCACACAAAGCGATTCATTTTCCGAAGTCACTCAAAGTTGCAGGGGGAATGCAGTTCAGGGAGATTGTCGCCCAGAAGAAGAGAAGATTTGTCGATGGGGCAACTAATCTTCCCGAATCTGCTCATGTGGCCTGACTAAGGCTGGAGTGACTGGATATCTAACATAATTGCCAGAACACTACTTCCTGCTTTGCAGCTCTCTTGGTTTCCACTGAATCTGAGCTGAATACTGAGGATCAATTCTAAAAACACTGAACAGTTATGTCCCGTGTGGCCCCCCTTCGAGTTGCTGACTAACTCAGTTATAGAGCTGAAAAGCAGGGAGTAGAGTTCTGTTCTGTTATGTTAGACATCCAGTCACTCCAGCCTTTATACATTACATTTTTGGCTAACTAACTATATTAGAAATATTTTTTTTATTTTGCTCAGCCTATCTATTTACAGAGTTTTTATTTTTACACTGAACTGTTTCTTTAAAGTTAGATTCCCTGCCAAGAACTCAATATTGTAATCCCTTGAGTAGGGTTACAAGCAAATATGTGAATTTCCTATGCACCTTGAAATAAGCAAAAGTGCTAAACTATGTGTTTGTGTTTTCCTATACAGATACAAATATGCAATACAGGTATGGGATCTGTTATTCGGAAACCCAAATCAATGAAGACAGCAGCACTTCTGTAATGTTTGTAAAAAGTGGAAAAAAAACTTTACTCAAGTGCCAAAGGCAACATTTCGGGCTTCTCTCCAGCCCTCCGTCAAGCCTATAATTAAAAAAACAAGAGGAGGGGGATACAAAATCCTCATCCTCATTGTACCCATAATGCGCTGTGAAACCCCTTAGTGTCCAAAATGTTCCAATTCAATAGAAACCAATGTCCTTAAAGGAGCAGAAATACCATTTTACATTTGGGGTGCCAAAAGTTAGGCACCCCCAAGTGACTTCATTTACTTACCTGACAAAACGAGCCGGTGCTCCTATCAGCAGAAAACCACACCGGCACTGGGTTATTCTAGCGAGCACCACAGAGCGATCCTCTTCCTGCTTCTTCAGTTTTTTAATTTCCAATGGAAGATGCATGCGCAGTAGAGCGAAATAATAATTTTTTTGGTTAAAGTTCTGCTTTTCGCTCTACTGACCCAAAGAAGCAAAAAGAGGATCGCTTTGTGGTGCTTGCTAGAAGAATCCCGGGCCGGTGAGGTTTTCTGCTTATAGGAGCACTGGCCAGAGGTAAGTAAAAGTAGTCATTTGGGGGTGTCTAACTTTTGGCACCCCCAAGTAGAAAATGGTATTCCTTCTCCTTTAAGACAGGTATATATCCAATGTGACTTAACATCTGAATCCTGTGAGGAAAATATGTGAAAACTATTGACAATATATAACAATTTATACAGGACAGTGAGCCATGCCTTCCTTTAGTGCACTTTTGGATGGTACATTTTTTTTTCCTACACTATAAACTTGCTTCTACTTTAATTATGCTGTGATCTTTATAAACAAAAAAAATAGCAATTATAGATTAATAAAAAGAAACTTCTGCAGACCAAGCTTGCTAACTGGTGGGATTTTATGTTGTAGGGAAAGCACATGGTTTCAGTGTTCAGCTTGCTATGATTTCACAGATGTCCAAATTGTACTTAAGATAATAACACAGTTTGAGTCTGTTTCCCTGCAAGGCTTTATATTAAACTGCTGTGTGAATTTATACTGTGCTCTTTTTCTTTCACAGAAACAAAGTTAATTTATTTGGGGGGGGGGTTGAACTGCAATTTTTCCATGGGTAGATAAATATGCTACAAATCCAACCACTTTATAATTTGAATCATGTCCTTATTTACATAAATGAAACATATTTATAAAGCTCATTATTAATGAAGAAAGAGCACAATTTCACAGTGTTTGGCATCTATGGCTAATGTAGGATGTTTCCTATTCCATATTACCTGGTTATATAATTTCTGTTGCAACTAACATAGATCTGTGAATTAATGTTAACAGGGCTTAAACAAGGGTATGGGAACAGTGTCATAGTAAGTTAGGTTGAAAAAAGACACACATCGATCAAGTTCAACCTTTTTTTTCTTTTCTTTTTTTTTAACCTGCCTAACTGGCAGTTGATCCAGAGAAAGGCAAAAAAAAACCCCATCTGAAGCCTCTCCAATTTGCCTCAGAGGAGGGAAAAATTCCATCCTGACAAAATGGCAATCGGACTAGTCCCTGGATCAACTATGAACTATCTTCCATAGCCCTGTATTCCCTCCCTGCTAAAAAGCAATCCAACCCCTTCTTAAAGCTATCTAATGTATCAGCTTGTATCACTGATTCAGGGAGAGAATTCCACATCTTCACAGCTCTCACTGTAAAAAAAAACCCCTTCCGAATATTTATTATTTTTCTTCTAATCGGAATGGGTGACCTCGTGTCAGCTGGAAAGACCTTCTGGTAAATAAAGCATTAGAGAGATTATTATATGATCCCCTTATATATTTATACATAGTTATCATATCACCCCTTAAACACCTGAACATCCCCAATTTGGCCAGTCTTTCCTCATAGCTAAGATGTTCAATACCTTTTACCAGCTTAGTTGCCCTTCTCTGGACCTTCTCTAATACACTATGTCCTGTTTGAGTGATGGAGACCAAAACTGTACAGCATATTCTAGATGGGGCCTTACCAGTGCTCTATACAGTGGAAGAATGACCGCTTCCTGCCGTGAATCAATGCCCCTTTTAATACAGCTCAAGACCTTATTTGCCCTTGATGCTGCTGACTGGCATTGCTTGCTACAGCCAAGTTTATCATCTACAAGGACTCCAAGGTCCTTTTCCATAATGGATTTGACTAGAGCAGTCCCATTAAGGGTATAAGTGGCATGACTTTATATTTATCAACATTGAATCTCATTTGCCATTTAGCTTCTCAGATTGCCAATTTGTTGATCCTGTTGCAAGGATGCCACATCCTGGATGGAATTAATTGGGTAAAGCTAATGGTTCAGTAATCTCCTGGATACATACACTATAGGGCTGCATTATAGTGATGGGCGAATTTATTCGCCAGGCGCGAATTCGCGGCGTCAAATTTTTTTTCGAAAAAACGGACGCCGGCGTCAAAAATGGGCGCCGGTGTCAAAAACGATACGCCGGCGCCGTTTCGCAAATTTTTCGCTGTTTCGCGAAATTCGCACATTTTTTGGCAAATTCGCCCATCACTACTGCATTATCAAGAAACATTTTACTTAACGTATTCCATTACATAAACTGTATTTCTCCAAACTTGTTTTGGCCTGACTAGCTGGAAAGAAACAGCATATGCAGCCCTATTTCAGCTTCTACTGATAAGCCCACCTTCTGGGTAGAATTGGCTAATATGGTTTAGTGGGCAGGAAAAATTTGTGAAAAGAAGGAATGTATGCTTATTTGATAAAGCAGTGAGACTTTCTCATACTTGGCAGGGAGAAGGCCTGAATTAGCATGACATGCAGTGTTGGGAAGTTCTTTTAAATCATGGATTAGGGAGCTGGTGATCTGACTGAGTGATGGGGGACACTGCAGGAAGATTGATGGAGAGGGAGCTGAGTAAGAATGGCTGTTGGAGGGAGGATGGAGAACTGATAGGGTTATGTTTTATGTGTTATAACAGTTTTGCTAATTAAGTTAAAATTGTCCTTTAAGCTGTGAGTCACAGTTTCCCCAAGAAACCTGCTTATCTTAATTTGTTACAGTTGTTTATTTGCTTATCTTAAATTGCTACAAATGTATCAAATGCAGCTGCTCAGTGTTCTGGGTTCTATGCCAAAAAGCCTCTTATTTTAATTAAATCTCAGAAACCTTGTAACTTTTTAAGTGTCAGTGCAGGAGATCAAAGAATACCTTGGGACATTTCAGTAAGAAACCTCAGACTGTAGGCTAAGCTGTCAAAATCCATAGACAACAGGACAGTTGGGAGGTATGCATCCATCCATTTCAACCTTTTTCATAGCAAAACCTACTTAACTTTATCTTTTGGGTAGCAAATACAAGGAGTGTGGTCAAAAATGCTGATACTTATGATCATGGAGCCCCAGGCAAATAACTTGTATGGGGCCCTAATATTTCTGATTGCGGCAGGTATTATTAGACACAGGTCACCAGTACAGAGATTCTGAATGCTTAGGGGCACATTTACAAAGCTTGAGTGAAGGATTCGAATTAAAAAAACTTCGAATTTCGAACTGTTTTTTGGGCTACTTCGACCATCGAATGGGCTACTTCGACCTTCGACTACTACTTCGACTTCGAATCGAACGATTTGAACTAAAAATCGTTCGACTATTCGACCATTCGATAGTCGAAGTACTGTCTCTTTAAGAAAAACTTCGACCCCCTACTTCGGCAGCTAAAAGCTACCGAAGTCAATGTTAGCCTATGGGGAAGGTCCCCATAGGCTTGCCTGAGATTTTTTGATCGAAGGATATTCCTTCGATCGTTGTATTAAAATCCTTCGAATCGTTAGATTCGAAGGATTTAATCGTTCGATCGAACGAATAATCCTTCGATCGTTCGATTGCAGGATTTGCGCTAAATCGTTCGACTTCGATATTCGAAGTCGAACGATTTTAGTTCCTAGTCGAATATCGAGGGTTAATTAACCCTCGATATTCGACCCTTAGTAAATCTGCCCCTTAATGTGACTGCTGCCTAAGAAGACTTCCCAAAATTCAATAACATAGTAGTGTGAATAACATAGTAGAAAACAAATAACATTAATATGCAAATGTGCTTACATCATTTACAGTATTCTTGTTTGATGCTGTAAAACCAAAGTCCCTGAACTAGATTATCCCAGATGTAATTGGTGAGTCTACGACAGTGGTCCCCAACCTTTTTTGACCCGTAAGCAACATTCAGATGTAAAAAGATTTGGGGAGCAACACAAACATGAAACATGTTCCTGGTGGTGCCAAATAAGGGTTGTGATTGGCTATTTGATAGCCCCTATGTGAACTGGCAGCCTGCTGGAGGCTCTGTTTGTCAGTACACCTGTTTTTTATGCAACCAAAACTTGCCACCAAGCCTGGAATTCAAAAATAAGCACCTGCTTTGAGGCCACGGAGAGCAACATCCAAAGAGTTGGTGAGCAGCTTGTTTCTCACAAGTTACTGTTGGGGATCACTGGTCTACGGTAAGGACTCTTGTGTCAGAGTGAAACACAAACAAATTGAGAACTGCTCTGTTGTAAAGGTCCGACAAGTGAATTCATTTGGTATACTCTTGTTTGAGTACAAGTGTCATAAAGCTAGACTTACCTGTGGGGATAAATACTTTGCACCAGCAGTGATCTTCCATAATTTGAACCAGAAAAGACACCAATCAGAGCCAATGTCTTGCTTTGGATTTCAGGAACCTGACAAGACAATAATGAAGGAATCTTTTCACCCACACTGATATGGCTGATAAACAATTGCTGGTTTTCTTCTGTGGGGTAAAAAAGTGTGAAAGGAGACCCATACACAGCAAGAGACAGTATAAAATAAGAAAATTGCAGGAAATAATTTTCATGTATTGAAATTATTTTATTCACTGTAGGCAAAATGTTACGGTTAAATTTCATGTTTAAATTAGTCAGACTTATGGCACTTGTAGTTTTTTTTACTTTTAAGGGTCACTAATAATTTTTTATTTTCCTTTATCCTCTTTTTTAACTTTCTACCCTTTTTGTACTTTTTTAAGCCTTCTCTAGCTCTTTTAATAACAGTAATCTGTACCAATTTTCAACTATTAGTGCAGATAATTAGACATACGCAGTAAACATTGACACTAATACGAAAAGTCAGTTAGGGACACTGAAATTCCTTTACTGAAAGAAATACCATTTTTGAAAACTGAATACCTCTAAACCCTCTAAAAATGTGTGTTTTTCGGCACAATTACTAGCAAAAAAAAAAACCTGAAAACTTCTAAAAGTACTAATTCATTAAAAACGTCCCAATAGGATCAGTGCAATTTCCACTGAATTCTATAGAACCTCGACAACTTTTACCTGGTGAAGTTTTGTATTCGAGTTTTTGGGTTTTTTCACTTAATAAATCTCAAAGTTTTCAAGAAGCATCAGTGCTTCCTAGATAGGGGATTGCAAGTTCAGAGTAAGAATATACTTGATAGTGTGTTAATCTTTTAAAAACCGTTTGCGGGATGAATCGGATCTACTCACATTTATGTTCTTAATTAATGCGCATATCTCCGAGTAATTGCCTCTGTTCCGTTAATCGCTATACCTGCGAATAAGAGCTTAATAGTGAGGTATCGTCTGAACTCATTAGAAAATCCGCAAGCGGTTAAAGGAAAACTATACCCCCAAACAATGTAGGTCTCTATAAAAAGATGTTGCATAAAACAGCTCATATGTAAAACCCCGCTTCATGTAAATAAACCATTTTCATAATAATATAATTTTGTATGTGCCATTGGGTAATCATAAATAGAAAATTGCCATTTTAAAAAATAAGGGCCGCCCCCTGGGATCGTACGATTCACTGTGCACACGAACAAACCAAACAAACTATAGTTCTTAGGTCACATGAGCCAATTAACAGACAGAGTTGTGTAGTTTGCTTTAACACTTCTCCTGTTACAGTTAGAGTTGTAATATTTCTGGTCAGGTGATCTCTGAGGCAGCACACAGACCATCACGAAATGGTGGTTCAAGGCAAGAGATGTAAAATATATATTCCAGTTTGGTAAGATTCTTTAATATGCCAATTAATATGATATAAACTATCTGTTGCTTAAGTATTCATTTTGGGGGTATAGTTTTTCTTTAAGCTTAATGAGCCGCATATGGAGTAATGCCTCAGTGTAGTCCGGTGATCATTCTCGCCACTATGCAGATTCTTTCACTGCCGGTCTCCGTTGTTCTCTGAGGGCCTCGGAAGTGCGTCCGGGTCCTAGTGTGTTCCTCGTGGTGGACGCTGTTCCTCAGATGCTCTCTATGTGCCCCAGACGCTGTAGCGGTTTGGTTCTGTGAGATCTCACAACTTCGTATATAAGTTAAAACTGAGTGGTCTTGGTTTTAAAAGAGTGATTTTATTAAACACTTTACAGCCCAACGCGTTTCATATATAAAAATGCTTCTGCATTACCCGTGCTGCTTCGCAGCACCTTTTACCAAGTCTGTTTGTAGTCCAATTAGTTTACATAATTAATGGTATTATTTCATTTGCCACACAATCATTTAAAAACAGCACATTATATAAAATCAATTGCAGTACATGAATAATAATAATATATAATATTAATAATAATAGGGGATTGGCTGTGTGTCAGCCACCCAAACCAGCAAAATAAATAAAGACTTTTTATAAAGTGACCTTTGTGAAAATCCTTGAGTGCCTGTATGCCCACAGCCCACAGGGTCTATGGTTGGTTCACCAGCTTTTTCAACTGGTTCAGTGTTTTTACATTCAAGTGTTTTTGTGCCCTTTTTCATTTCCAACAAAAGTTGGCCACCAAAAGCAATGGCTGAGTGGCCGACCCTAGCTAGGTTTTGATTATGGAGAAGGCTATTAAGTCTAGATACTAAGGAAGCCAATATTGGAGGACATTTAGGGTGAGCTTTGTCTAAACGTTGCTTTATTGTACTACATTCTTGACTCTGTCTATAACCCTTATATTGGTATAAAGAATAGGGGTGGCCTAGGCCTTGCAAATCACAAATCAGATTTTTTTTACTTCTTTACAATCTTATCTAGTCTGCTACTGCTTGCAGGGCTTGTTGTATAAACTCAGAGACTATTGCCCTCAGAGACTATAGATGCAAGTGTGTTTGGAGTCACATTAATTTTCTTTATATGTCACCATATAATGAGATCCCAAAAACCTTAGAAATATGAAATTACTGTAAGCATCTCAAAATGTGAACATACATGTTATACCTAGTGATGGGCGAATTTCTCCTGTTTCGCTTCGTCGGAAAAAGGCGGAAAATTCGAAAAAAATCGTAAGATTGAAAAGTTCACGAAATATTGTGAAATTCGAACGTTTTCACGAAAATATTGTGAAGTTCGAATGGTTTCATGAAAAAATCATGCAATTCGAATTTTTTCACAAAAAAATCAAACGTTTTAAAATTCAAGCAATTCGAACGTTTTCACTAAAATCGAGCAATGAGAATGTTTTCACTAAAAAATCTATCAATTCGAACATTTTCACAAAAAAAATCGAGCAATTCGAACGTTTTCACAAAAAAAATCAAGCAATTCGAACCTTTTCACAAAAAAAAAATTGAGCAACTCAAAACGTTCTCACAAAAAAAACTAGCAATTCGAACATTTTCCCGGAAAAACCATGAAAACGGCGGGAGACGTGGGAGATTCACAAATTTATTAGCCAGTGGCAAAACTCAGAAATTCACCGCAAATTCGTGCCAGGCGAATTTATTTGCCCATCACTAGTTATACCCTAATATAGAAAAATGACATTATTTATAGATTATTGTATCTATATCATTTTTATACCCTGACTTTTGTTTTGCTATATACATTACATGCTGTGACTACCACTACGGTAAGTAAAAAAAAGGCAAAGCAAGGAAAATAATAGTAACAGCTTATGCAGTAGACCAATGCTTGACCCCTGCTCTGTAACATAAAAGAATGAAGTATCTGCAGAAAAATGTATAGATTCTGAGTATTGTAAACAGTAAACATCAGTAGATACAAATAACAATAAATAATTACTATTTCCACAGCAGACTGTTTTCCACAGAGTAAGGGAAGACTCAGAGAAATCTATCTGAACATCATCTGCTTATGCTGCGTTCAGGCTCCTGCAACACAGTGGTATTCCGTTAATAACCAAATAAGACAGCAGGTGCTAAGAACAAAATATCCATTAATGAACTCTATTCCAATGCACTTAACTACTAAATAGTACAAAATAAAATAATCTGTACAATCCAGTATGTTTCCCTTTTTAAAGGAGACATAATCCCAACAATTTACTTTAACTTTTAACCAAAAGTTGGCTATTTTATTCAACTGCGCATGCGTTTGCCCTGGGAATTTTGAAGATAGAAGAAGCCTGAAGAGGATCGATCCGTGGTGCTCACTGGTATAACTCTGAGCCGGTGCAGTTTTCTGAAAATAGGAGCACCGGCCCAGGGTTTCAGGTAAGTCAATACCATCGCTTGGGGGTGCCTAACATTTGGCACTCCCAAGTGCTGCAAGCCTTTCCTTCTCCTTTAAAACAAGTGAATGTAAAATTTATAAGAGCGCTGTTCTAAGCACTTTTGTAAATTACATTCATTATTTATTTCCTTTTTATTCCAAGGTATTAAGGGATACATGTGCTGTTAATATCAATTACAACAGCGCCAGCTGCTGGTCAGTTTTGGACCAGTCTCACAACCAAGTAGTCAACATTCACTTGTTTTAAAGGTTGACTTATCCTTTAAGCAGCTGAAGATAAGCATTTATACTGTGACTTGTAGTGATGTAATCTGCTGGGCTACCTTTATGGGCTTTAAGATTTATAAAGCCATTTTACTTTATAAAGGTCTATGATTTCAAATTTGAGAATAGCAGATGCTTACCCATATTAATGAAAGTATATTTGCAATTAGTTTGGTGTCCCGTTTAATACTTTCCTTTTGTTTAGTATTGTAGAAAGCAGACCCCTGCCCTGGCTGGAAGACAGAGGTAAATAACTTTACCCAGTATTATGGGATGAAGTTCTACATGCAGGAACGCCCTGTGCTTACAGCCTGTTGTACATTTATGTACATTGTTTGAGCTCATCACAGAAAAATTCACTCAGTTCATTCCTAAGGGATTTTTAGTTTATTCATCAAACCGCAAACTCTAACTTTCACCCACTTATAAATGCAGTTCTAAAAATCCCAGCAATGAATAGAAAGTGGGTGAGTTTTTTTTCTGTGGTGAGTTCTAATCTCACATTTTGTTAAAAAAAGATTGGCTCCTTAAATATACAATCCTAAGGCATTTGCCTGCTAAAGTCTTAATAAAGTTAGACTTCTTTTACCAGTGCACAGAATGTATCCAAATGCGTAATGCTTATGCATAAAAATATTTCATGCAAAGTTATATTTGTGTAACCCCTACTTGGCCACCCCCTGTGCCATAGGTTATACACCATTTCTTCCTTGCCATATAACAGGTCATGAATTCCCTTTGCTAAGTGAAAGGGTACTGGGAATTTAACTTTCATGGCAGTGCCTCCACACAATGGGATCTGGAAATACACCTGCGGGTGGCTCCATTAGGAAAACAATAATTTCACGCACCGTAAAACAAATAAACATTATGTAATAGTAAAAGTGCAGAGTACATATGCATGTTGCATATTACTGCACCCACTACCCTGGGGAACCCATTGCAGTCAAATCCTGGCACCTCCATGCCAGGCAAAGTCCCTAAGAGTCTCAGTCCCTTTTCACTGAAGAGTTTAACAATGTTTCAAATGTCTTATTTCCCCAGCAAAGACAGGTCTGTTAATCAGCTGCCTTGTTGTACATTCTATCAACAATCTGAGCCACCAGTACAGAGAATAGAAAGGGACAGACAAACACAGCTTTCAATAGCAATACATATACAAATAACTGATAGAAAACCATAGAAAATGTGTAATATTGCAAGTTTGCTTAAAATGTTTTCTTTTATTAGACAAAAAAATATTTTTTAAGCTTTTAAAGTGTAGAATGCCTTTTATGAACCCAACTAAGCATACATTACCAGAATTTACAAATATATTTGCATTTCTTCATTCTCCTCATTCACCTCTGCCTCTTGCTGCACGTGCCAGTGTGCCCATTCAGCCTGATGATGAGTTGAGAACAAATGAGCACACTCTTATCAATCAACATTAAGGGGGTTATTTATTTATCAAGGTCAGAATATCTGAACCTTGAATAATTTGTTGTTTTCGGAAGTCTAAAAACTACGAATCTGAAACCCCAGCATCTAAAAGCTCTCGAGGTCCTGTATAAGTCAGAGGGGAAGGTACCAGTGTCTGTGCTGATGTCCATACAGATATCCGATGAGTTTGTGGTTTTGCACAAAAAATGTAGAAAACTAAGATTTTTTCATAGATTTCAGAGTTTTTTGCGCAGAAACCACAACCAATTCAGAGTTTTAGGAAAGCTCCGAAGTTTGTCCGACCCTATTTTTTTCAGGCTTTTTTCTTCATAAATAAGGTCCATTCGGGCAATCTGAGTTGCTCGGATTTCTAACTTAGAAATACTCAGAAAAATTCGGACCTTGACAAATAACCCCCTATAAGTTTGGTCTCAAAACAAAAATGTGTTTTATTGATCACCATCTCCCTACATATTACAAACCTTGATGTTTATTCCCGAATTTGCTCCAACTCTTGGGAAAATAGACTCATGAGAATTAGGGATTTTATACAGAGCAATAAGATTATATCTCTTTTAGAGATTCAAAATTGGTTGGGGTTGTCATCCTAGGGATATATGGGGTCATAGACAATTGCATTTTTACATATATGCAAATAAGATGAATAATTGGAGTAGGCCCTTAACACCCTGGGAACAGATGGTAACTTCTCCTTATCAAACCCATTTCAAAGATCTATAAATTACTTATCGATCAGTTACCCAAACGAGATAGTCCTTTCTGTAGTAAGTGGGAAACTGAATTAAAAGTTAAAATCACAACATCTATGTGGAATAAAATGTTTATAAATATATTTAAATCGTCCAGGGCAGCAAGGAACAGAGAAGTTGCATATAAACTAATTACCAGATGGTACCCCTGTTTGATTAAACAAAATGTATCTGACTATGTCCAAGTTGTGCTGGAGGTGCAATGATAAAGAAGGTTCTCATATTCAGCTTAAATGCTCAGTTTAAGAACAATTTTGGACGACTATAATTTCTATAATAAATAAAGATAATTAATCCAGACTGGATATCAACAATCAAACCTAAATTCTATTGAATTATTCAACTGTAAATGACAAAGTTATTTCTAATCCTCTTACTTCCCTCTTACTAAATGCGGCCAAATCACTCATACCAAAAAAATGGAAATCATCACAGGCTCCTATGATAGTACACTGTTTCTCCACTGTAGAAGATATTAAACAAATGGAAGAAATGACTCACATAATACACAATAAAAGCAGTCAATATTTGGAAATATGGTCACCATATTGGTTGAAATGTAAAATTTTGTATGCTTAGGGACATATTTATTAAGGGTCGAAATTTGAATTCAAAAAGATGAATTATGATGAATTCAAAAAGACCAACCGAAATTAAGTTGAAGGGTTTTTTTTTGGTCAAATAGGTCTGTTTTCGGTCGACTACGTCTGTATTCGGCTGAATTCGAATTTTGCCAAGTGTCATTAATTCCTTTATTTATGTGACACTCTGGAAGTAATTGGCAAACAGTCCCTAATATGAACCTATACTGGTACACTACATGAAAGTCGCAGTGGAGAAGAAAATCAAGTGATTGAACTTTAAAACCATCCTGCACAATCACTAAGGCCAATTTCACACAGAGTTAATTCATGGTCCTTTGTTTTAAGTTTAGGGCTGAAAATCAGATGGCCCCTGTGAACAGACAAAGCAGATTTCAGTGTGAAAATTCATACTCACTTTTCCAAGCCAAAATATGCTCCATGTGTACGCACCAAGACCAACATTGTGCCTCTTGGAAGACACACAAGAGAGTGGATTCCAGCAGAGGGGCTGTTTCTAAGACTTTGCTTTTATACAACAAGCAGAGAGACAACCTTGTGTGGCAGTTAAAATAAAGGGGTTAAAAGGGGGGCAATTTTTTATTCTTATGAATGACAGTTGCTAGTATTATTTGGAATTGCACTTGGCAAAATCTCCACAGCTGCGATGCACATGATGTATGTGCCAAATTCTTTAGGCACAAGTCTACTGTGCCTATTGGTGCTGGGAGTGAAGTGAACTGTGAAGCTGCTGGTGCTGACTTTTAAGAGGACTTTTTAAGAGGTAACTCCAGAATTCCCCTATGTCAATAGGCACAGTAGCACTGAACTGTACTTGTGGACATACATGAGTCATAGTGATTAGTATAAATACATTGGGGGAGTTAATTATTAAAGTCCAAATGCCAAAAAACTGAAATTTTTTTTTACTATAAAATCTGAATTTTTAGTGGAAAAAAAAATCGAATTTTTCAAGATTTATTAAACCCAGAGGATGGAAAAAGTCTGAATCAATGGGAAAGCTCTATATCCTATTTGTTAGTTTCTGTAGTCTGCGCTGTAATTAGCCCAAAAATCTGATTATTTCGGACTTTTCAGGCAAAAATCTGAAAAATTCAAGCCTTTCGGGGAAAAAAGCCATAAGAAATAGTGCAATTCTGAAAAAAACGCTAAAAAAATCGTACGATTCAGATCCCGATCCGATTACATTACGATTTTTTAATAATAAATAAGATCCAACAGTGGATTCTAGTTTGGTCTGACTTTTTTAAATAAAATAATCAGATACATTTGGATAAATAAGGCCCTGAGTGTGAGATGGCCAATTAGTGGAATGTAACTTATTAAAGTTTACCCTTTTATATCAATGCATTTACATACAAAGTCACATTAGTAATGCCAAAATAATTGGATTTTTTTGTTGTAATAATCCAATAATTCAGAAACCGTAAATAGGAATCCTCTAAATTAGAGATAAAGGGAAAAACCGGCTTTATCACAGAATTGGTTTACTGGCTAGGTTTCTGAGAGAACAAGCCTCTTACATCTTTACTTTCGATTTATAATATTATTTTATGGTAGGGAATGTTTTCTGAAGATTAAGACCTTTGTGTTCAAACATATCAGCAAATAAAACTGCTCAGAAAAGAGTTTTAGATCCAGACGGACAGATAGGTGCTGCTGAGAATGCAAAATCATAGTTCTACTTCCAAATAACACTACCCAGAATATTATTTTTGGAAAAAAATGGAGACTGCACATCAGAAAAAGCATCCCTAAAATAATGATCCCCATTACGCTCAATACATGTAAGAAACACATTTGAAATCAAATAAATCCACAACACTGCAGGATAAAATAAAATAAGGGACTTGAAGTGAACTACTGTCCCTTCTGGAATACAGGCATGGAATCTATTATCCATAAACCCAGCATCTAGAAAGAACCAAAATATGGGAATGCTATTTTGCCTGCAGTCCTATTTAAGTAAACAATTATTCATAGTATTAAATAATTATTAATAAACAATAATAAACATAATCATATATTATTGTTATAAACCAATACCTTGTACTGTACTTGATGGGAACTAAGGTAGCATAAACCCATGTTGGTGGCAAAAAAAAAAATCATATGGGTACATAGGGGCACATTTACTAAGCTCGAGTGAAGGATTCGAATGAAAAAAACTGAATTTCGAAGTATTTTTTTGGATACTTCGACCATTGAATAGGCTACTACGACCTTCGACTCGAACGATTCGAACTAAAAATCATTCGACTATTCGACCATTCAATAGTCGAAGTACTGTCTCTTTAAAAAATACTTCAAATACCTACTTCGGCAGTTTAAACCTAGGTACGATGTTAGCTTATGGGGACCTTCCCCAGCACTTTCCTAACCTTAGTTCGTTTGAAGAAAAATCCTTTGATCGATCGCTTAAAATCATTCGAATCGTTCGATTCAAAGGATTTTATCGTTCAATCGAACGATTTTGACTTTGATCAATCGATCGAAGGATTTGCGCTAAATCCTTTGAATTCGATATTCGAATTTGAAGGATTTAAATTTGAGGGTCAAATTCGAGAGGGTTTATTAACCCTCGATATTCGACCCTTGATAAATGTGCCCCATAATGTTTTTAGTAGCCTAAAGGTGCAGTATGTTAGTGTATCACATTATGGAAAAATCAATATTCAAAATATACCCAGGTTCCAGAAGAAGCCATGGTGAATAGTGAAACCTGAACTGGTCAATTGCCAGTAATGAATTTTGCACACCAAAAGAAAAAGTGGAGAGAGTTCTCCCCGACATTCGCTCTTAAAAAAGAGAGATTGGCTAGATCCTGCTACGTACAAAATGCAAAAAGGGGGTTGTGGGAGCACTCCAAGGCTAACTAAAAATATATTTAAATATAATGGAAGTGCTACTGATCTGGCCAAATTAACTACAGTACATACATAGCACATAGCTCTTTCAGAGCTAAGGAATACACAAGAATACACAACACAAATATCTTACAATGTGAGAAGTGAAATATAACCTTTACTAAACAAGGTCAATATAAAATGTATATGTAATGGAACTGATATGAAAATAATTCCAATGAGACTTTAGGAGAAGAGAATTCACCAGAAGCATAGAAAGGGTTTCTTTTCTGGAATTCCATACCAAAACAGAAGGAAATGATGGATGTCTTACCAATTGCCTTGTTTTCTTTCCATTTTGCTGATCGTTTTTTTGCATAATTTTACATTTTGCATATGTTCAAGGAAGTTTTCTAAAATGCAAGAAATTAGAAACATCTATGTGATGATATCAGTATTATATTTATATTATGGGTTAATTAACCCTCGATATTCGACTAGGAACTAAAATCCTTCGACTTCGAATATCGAAGTCGAAGGATTTAGCGCAAATGCTGCGATCGAACGATCAAAGGATTATTCCTTCGATCGAACGATTAAATCCTTCGCATCGAACGATTCGAAGGATTTTATTCCAACGATCGAAGGAATATCCTTCGATCAAAAAAACTTAGGCAAGCCTATGTGGACCTTCCCCATAGGCTAACATTGAGTTCGGTAGCTTTTATCTGCCGAACTAGGGGGTCGAAGTTTTTTTTAAAGAGACAGTACTTCGACTATCGAATGGTCGAATAGTCGAACGATTTTTAGTTCGAATCCTTCGATTCGAAGTCGAAGTCGTAGTCGAAGGTCGAACTAGCCCATTCGATGGTCGAAGTAGCCCAAAAAACACTTCGAAATTCTAAGTTTTTTTAATTCGAATCCTTCACTCGAGCTTGATGAATCGGCCCCCAAATTTTTATAATCTGAAAACTGCCTGCTGTGTAAACCTTTAGCAGCAACGGGGAACTAGCGAATTCTACTACTAGCAAAGAACATCACAATATCTATATTTATATTCAGTCTGCTGTATGGAATACTGAAACAGCATAAAGTTTGATTGTTTTTATGTTGTACTGAAAGTACACTTTAACCCCAACTAAATTATTATTCATATATTCAGAAATATAAAATATATCAATTCTGTGCAATCTCATTTCTTTTTATGGAAGTGCTATGAATGCATTTTACCTAAAACCACTTTTTGACAGTAAATGCAATGAGCAGCATTGTATAATATTTATGTATTATGTTTCTTGCTTGAATGCATGTCAAATTAGGTATTATGAATTATAATATCAAAGTCAACCAATGTTAAATAAAATTACTCATAAATGTTTGCAACTCACTAAGATATTTTTCTGGCCACTGAGGTAAATTATTTTGAGTAGGACACATGACAATTCAATTTGTAATTTATGGTTTTGACTAAATTCAATTTAACAAACACACTTGTTTGTCATTAAAGCCAATGCTGACATTTCTGGTTTGAGAGTAGGACGACATGGAAGTTTTCTGCGCGATCCGACGTGCTGCGACAAAACGCCTGCGACAAGTCGTATGCGACAGTAATAATGTAAGATAGAAATGTCAGATGCAGACGCAGCTTCTGAATCCGACAGTCACATCGCGTTGGATCAACGTTGCGACTTCATCCGACATTTCTATCTATTATCAGGCTGAAAACGTCCATTTAGTCCTACCCTGAGACAACAGTTTTCTTTTCACCTTGCAATTGGGACAAACAAAAAGTTGCCTTGTTGTGACAGGTTAAAATATTATACTGGATAGTTAATTTATGCTTAGAACTGACCAGTTCCATGTCAGTAATTTTTTTCTCTCTGAGCTTAATTCTGGTTTTGCATATCTTGCTCGTAAATAAAATCTGCAATGTTTACAAACAAGGGTTTTATTTCTTTTGTTTGTACAAATGAATAATGAGAAAATACTGTAGATAACAGTGCTCACAAAAGACAAAAAAACAGCACCTTCTTCTGTTGATGTGCACTCAGTTCTCTCAAGCTTATGCCACAGTTCTTTTGAAATGTGTTGGAAAAAGGGAGCACTCATAAAAAAACAGAAAAATACTCTCTTATTAAGATTTTACTCTGTTTGGAGTTGCAGAAAGGGGAAGGAGGTTATGTATAAGTGGAGAACTCTACAAGACATGAAAAAGTTTGGGGAGGGTCAAGATGGTCAAGGTAGTGTCAGTATACAGTATATGTTAGTTCTATGAATTAAAAGGATACTATTTTTTATACAACCAGACAGTTCAATACATAGAAACAAGGGGAATAATGCAGAGAATGCCATAAGGAAGGAAGAAATATGTTTCCAGATACAGTTAGTTGCATGAGAATGTTTTGCCTCTATTTAGCAAATATTTAGTATAAGTATTCAGTAACTATATATACTATCTTTTATTTATATGCATTGCTGGTTTATTTCTTCTTTGCCCTTAGCTATTTACAAAAGTGGCAGGCTAAGCCAGCTGGTAGCCCTAGGTCATTGGCCCAGCAATCTCGCACCCCATGTATGTGTATGGGCCCGGACTAGGGCTATGCAGAAAGAAGAGGTATATGCCTAGCACCCCGCACTGTTGTGCCTTAAGCACTTGCCCCTTCTGTTTACCTCTAGTTCCAGCCCTGATTTACTACAATGACTTCGGGGTCACCAATGGCTTTCAATGCACAATTTTATGTACATTGAATCTTATAAAAAAATCTCACCAAACTTCTAAATTAAATGAATTTGAACTTTAAAAATTTCAAACCCCCATTAACCATTTTAGTTGCTTACATTTCATCTGTCTGGAGTCCTTGTTGACATGAATAGTGAATAGTGATACAAATAGTAAAAAATAAAGAGCTAGTAACATCACATATACTGAGTTTTTATCAGTCCTGGCTAACAGTGGTATATATTTGTTATTTTGGGCAGCTAAAAGGAATCCCATGCAATTCTGTATGTTAAATTTCAGTTTCACTTCACAAAGAGGAAGGTGGATGGACAGCCCATCACCGTAGTTAGAAAAAGGGTTGGCTGATGTTTTTCAACCAAATAAACATACTTCAATAACAAAGGTGCAATCATTACATTTTTAGAAATGCTAACTGTCTGATGACTCCTTACTACTCTATATAGATGTAGTTATGGCCACCATTCTCATCAATTTTTTGTTCAACATTTATCAATTCTGGCATTCCTGTGGACAGGACTCATTTGATAAATACTTGTCCATGTAAAATGGTAACTTAAAGAGGCCACTTATAACCAAGTTTAAAAAACATAGTAATGCTCAGAATTTGCAATGGATATGTTCATGTGATTGCATAACTGAGGCCTTGTTATTTAGAGGTAGTGTGCAAAACAAAACATTTAGCATTATTTATACATTTTATTATCTGTATAAGAAAGCCAAGCTGATACTGTTTAATGTATTATACAACCAGGAAACCAGTTATGTCTTGACTGTTTGGAGTGCTCTAAAAGGTGAGCTTAAACATACATTTTCTCAATATTTAAGTAATATTTTACATGAAACCAAATGCTAATAATGTTTTTATGGATGTAGATCATAATGGGACAACATCACTAAAAGTAGAGCCCACATTAATAAAGCATGGGCACTCCTTTGATAGGACATCTTGCGCTAAGCCAGTGTGAAAGATGAAAGAACAGTCTTTGTAAAATGTGCATCTCTTAGCGCTAAGTAGTAAAACAATTATATATATAAATACTATAAATATATATATATATATATATATAGGTAGGACTGATGCATGGACACTGCCTTGGCGGGCGCATCAGCTTATGCATACTTTGTACAAACCATGTAACCAAAAGTGTCTCTTTTTGCCAAATTCAGATAAGTTCTCTTTAATCCAATTGTTCCTTAAAGTTGTATAATGATAGTGCTGGGTTAATTTGTTTAGTTCAGTATATGATATAAGCCACACACCCATGCACCAGACTGATTTTAATTGCAACACATGGATGAGCTGCATTTTTTGTTTTTGTATATATATATATATATATATATATATATATATATATATATATATATATATATAGTGCATAAAGTACCCTGTCTTGTAAATAATAAGGATATTATAAGTTACCGAGGAGTTTCATGACCATATAAAAATACAAGGCCGAAGGCCGAGTGTTTTAATACAGGTCATGGAACTCCGAGGTTACTTCTAATATCCTCATATTTTGCAACAGGGGGTATTTTATGTATTATAATACACAAGTTTTAGTGAGTCAAGTGACACAAATTACTTCACAGTTAATTTGTACCCAAAAAAGCTAGTAAAAGAACACACCTAGACTGAATTATGTATATACTAATAAGCTATTTATATTAAGCATTTAAAACCAATGAGCACATGCTTATGATCACAGACTACAAATGGTGAGTGCAGTATTTTAATGGTTACGACTACAGCAGCAATAGAAGCTGCATGCTTATACAGTTGGCAGGTAGGTTTAACAGTGGTATTTATTTCTATTATTCATATTTTGCAAAAGAATATCTTGTACACCTCACTATTATGTATGAAAATATAAAAAGACACCCAATCATTATAGTCCCTTATATTAATCAGTACTGAGTGAGTATGGGTTCTTCTAACCTCTGCAGGCTGCCATTTAATTTATAATCTGTTCAGAAACATTCTGATTTCATAAACACTTGTTTATGACATTCTGCAAGTTTTCATCTGTAATCATGGTGGGGAAAATACTATAATAATAATAAAATAAAATAATAGTATACAAAGCAGAGTAAAAATGATGGTGCATTATTACATTAGCTGTAAATGCAACATTTGACCCTTTATGTAGCTCTTCTCAACAAGAAACAAACTGTGGCTTGCAGTCTTTTAACGGCAGTAATTACCTTGGGCAAAGTAGTGTCAGTGAAATGCTTCAATAATCTATTGACCTAAGGTTTTTATGTTTAAGCACCTTTTTATTGTACTGGCCTGTGCTCCAGATATGGCCCTTTGAGAGTCTTTCATGGCCCATGGCATGCCTTGGCTTCCCACTGATCACTTTGGATAACACCATTATCTTATGTATATGCATGAGGCCTGATGTTTTATATTTTCTGAGCTGCCAATTATGCCTAAAGGATTTATGGTCAGCTCTGGTAGAAGATTATCTGTTGGCACAGAAATGGCTGACATTGCTTCCAAAAAGGATTCAAACTGCTAGCAAACGACAGCTGTTAATTTATAGTGATTTGTGATGGTGTATATAAAATGTGCCAAGATAGTAATAAAGATGTAAACAACCTTAATGGCAGATTAAAACAAGACAATAGGGATCTAGATAATAAACCATTTTAAACTGTAAAAGTGTTGTCACTTTTAACCTGTTCCTTTCAGCTATTTATCTTATGTGTTCCACATGTGACTATACATTTTCACTTTATATGGTTTACACCAGTTTTCTCCATCATACATATTGCTAATCTATGTAAACTCATTCTGCTTTTGCTCAGTTTCCATACAACTTTACTTCATTCCTCTTTAGCGAAAGTATTTCATTATATATAAAGTCTGCGTTGGACAGCCCTGTATCTGAATATTCACTGTGCCAATAATTCCTTTCATAACAGATTTTAGAAATGTGTGTATGTTTCTTTTTATGACTAGAAATAAACATATTTTAATTATTTGATTTTTATTTATGAGAAGCACAGTGGTGTGTAGCACATTTACAGCACATTTTAACGGCATGGCCAAAAATAACATTACCAGCCCTTTATGTTTTTCCATATTGATATATGATATCCCTATTAGTTACTGGTCAGGAACGTTCTGCCACAAAATTATGCCTCCTGTGCCTTACCCATTGTTAACCCTTGATGTACCACCAACCTTTTGTGTGTGGGAACCATTGAGTGAAGCACACCAAGCAGAGAGTTGCAGTTCAATCATGTTCTCTTTATTCATCACTGCCCTCAGTAGAACAGCAGCACATTCACAGGGCTCAATCTACCAGAGTTTTGCAGAAAATTGCCGTAACAGCACACTGCTGGGGAGACAAAACCTCACAGGCACCCCTCCTGGGCCGGGGCCGACTCTAGCCTTTCCATTTAAACCCTGACTGGTGGGATTCTTGCTGGGAACACCATGCTCACTCACTCCTAGTTGGGGCCATAGGTGCCCATGCTAGTTACCTCTCTAACTTACACTTCCTGGTGTGTACTATTTCACCACCAGGCCTAACACTTCCTAGGCCCAGTACCTCTTCCAGGAGATGACTCTACTGCTGCAGTGCCCCCTGCTCATCTTGCTTCCCATGATGCATCTCTAAAAATCACTTCCTGAAACCTTCCCTTAAAACCCTCCTGAAAACCAGACACGTCCTTGTGTCTGCCAATTAAACTATTATTCTACACCTTCACACTTCCCCTTTTAAAAATCAGACACGTCATCATGTCTGGTAATTACCATACATAAAATCACACTCTCCATGCAGCACAGCATCCACTCCATTATTACACCTGTATTATTTCTATCACCTTTTTCACATATCTCTTCTTTTAGCACTTTACATCCTATTTCTAAAATATCACCACGTCACATCCTCTTTGACAGTCTCTCCTGAGACCTTCCAAGGCAGGATGCTGTCGACTACGCCAAATGTAATGGGGGAAAATATCTCCTGTGCCTTACCTGTTCTTAACCCTTGATGTACCACTGACCTTTTGTGTTGATTGAAGCACACCAGGCAGAGAGTTGCATCATGCTCTCTTTATTTGTCACGGCCCTCAGTAGAACAACAGCACATTCACAGGGCTCAATCTCTCAGCCTTGTGCAGAACATTGCCAGGAGGGACACACACTCGCAGGCACCCCTCCTGGGCCCAGGCCAGCTCAATCCATATCTAGGCTTTCCTCTTAAACCCTGGCTTGAAGTATTCCCGCTGGAAACACTATTCCCACTCACTCCTAGTTGGGGCCATTGCTGCCCATACTAGTTACCTCTCTGATTTACACTTCCTAGAGTGTTCTATTATGCCACTAGGCCTCACACTACCTAGGCTCAGTACCTCTTCCAGGAGATGACTCTATTGCTTCTATTGCTGCAGAGCCCACTACTCTACTGCACATATTTGAAAATCCCTTTTTGAAACCTTCCCTTGTATATCTTATTATTCTCCACCCACTGGGGACTTTCCATCACAACTGTTATCCTCTAGCTCGCCCTAATGGCCAACCTAAATATATGTATTAACCATTACTTAAACATTTTTATTAAACCACTAACATTAAACCCTATTACACTTCACCCTCCTGAAAACCAGACACGTTCTCACATCTGCCAATTAAACTATTACTCTACATCTTCACAAGTGGTTACACTGACAAATTTACAAGCAACTTGCTTGAATGGAATTGTGCTTACTTACAAGCTGTATTATTTGTGATTGCTTCTCCAGTCCATTTATTTACATGGAAGCTGATGGCATGTGTAAATAAACCTGTCTTCTGCTATGGGCACTGATTGGAAAAGTTAACTAATATTAAGTCAAGATAAACAAATTATTTCCAGTTCCAACTCTAGAACATGCATCATAAAGCTGACCATAGGAAAAATGAGTCTTTACTCACTGCTCCTCCTTAGATCCCATATACTGATAACCCTCCACAGCTCAGTAAGGCCCTGCCAGGCTGCTATTTTAACAATTGCAATCACATTGCTAGATGTAGTTCTGCAACAGTTAAGCTGCAAGCACAACGAACAACCAAGTTAAGTTTATCAGTAAAGTTTTCAGCGGATTATAAAATCCTTACCTGTCTGCCTTCATAGTAACACAGAACTCCCTGCCCTCCCATGCCTAACAATGTGCTTTTATACACCAAGGCCTGTGTTGCGTAGCAATGTGTCTTCATGCTTGCTGCTTGGATAAAATGTAGAGAAATACACAAGTAGCAGCCTGGGCTAAAGGCTGTAATGCTGACAGGAGGGAAACCTCATCCCACAGTAAGATAAATTAGCAGAGAAATGACAGAATGACAAAATTTGTTTTTTTTTTGTTTTTTTTACTAAACTCCAATTTTTTTTGGTCGGAGTTTTAAAGGGGAAAACCACATTTTTTTGTAGAAAAAAACTAAAATGTATACAGATTTATTAAACCCTGATGCTGTTAAAAGTATGAATAAAAAAGTACTCCATCTCAAACCTGCATGTAGAAGTCAATAAAGTCCCATTTACAATTTGAAGATATCATGATCTGCGCAGGGTTTCATACAATAATCCAATTAATTTGTAGTTTTCGGGCATGACATTTTTTCACGATTTTATGGAGTCTTTTCCCACACCAGTTTTTTTCAAGTGAATTTATTCATAAATACGGTAAAAATGTGCATGGGAGTTTGGTGGTTTTAAGATAATAGTGAGAAATTTTCAGATTTTAGTAAATAAAACTTCATACAGCATCCTCTAGTAACTTAAATAGCATAAGCAGATTCCACAGAAAATATATATACATTAACTATATCTCATAGTGAACAGTTCTTTTTTCCTCTAAGACTCATAGTGGTAACACCTGTACAGTTTCAGACTGGCCCACTTGGATACTAGGAAAACTCCCGGTAGGCCAGGTGTCAGTAGGCCCTCTTGCTTTTAATCATTTCATGGTCATTCCCTATTTCTTTATGGGAATAAAATTTGTAATAATGGAAGAATATAGAAAGTAGGTATAAAAGACTAGGAGAATAAAGAGGTTGAGTGATGAGAGGAGGAATAATAGTTTAGAAAGTGGACCTATGGTCTAAGATTTTCTGGTGGGCCACAGTTTAAGGTTTTCTGGTGGGCCCCTGCAGGGGCGATCCTGGCCCCTCCGCTGCCTGAGGCAGCAGCAGTTGCTGCTGCCCCCCCTCCCCTGGAAATTCGCTCTTAAAGTACCAGGAGCAGCATTTTTGCTGCCCCTGGTACCTAGTGGGGCGCTGCCGCCTGAGGCGACAGCCTCAACTCGCCTCATTGGCGAAGCACCCCTGGGCCCCTGGCATCCCAGTCCGACATTGCACCTGTAAAAGAAATCCATAATAAAATCACATTACTATATAATGAAGCCTAATGGGGGTTGATGTGCTTTTTGCTCAGTACTTTCTGCAGTCTCTTCCAAATCTGATGCTGCTGCACCTTTTTTGTTTTCTTTGCCTTTCTTTCATCTTGTCGAACACCTTGGTGATACCTCTGGGTATGTGTAACAAGGTGTGTGCAATTTGGTTTTTAGCCCTCGGCCCATTAAAAGTTTTGAAGGTGACAATCCAATGCCTTCAAGTGGTGTAACACGATATTCCATTAAAGCAATATAAGGATCGCTGTGGTTATTGTGTGACTTTTTAAGCATATTTTTAATGGAAACTTTAATGTGGACACAAAGTAAGCATTCTAATCCGTTAAAATAAGTCAGTTCCTACATTTTCCCATGGTCATCTTGGAAATGGATGAGTGATCAAATGTTCTTTTTGATTTCATTTCATTTGGAACACTGAGAAACAGTTTTTTTAATCAGCCAACATTCCTGGCCAATAGAATATGCCTCAAGATCTTTCTTTCATTTAACTATTCCCAAGTGTGATTCATGGATTTTAAGGCAGAGGGACAGTAACTGCTTGGACAAGGTCACTTTGCTTGGCCATCTGATGGTATTTTTTCAAGAAAATGTGGCAGCCCTAGGACATTTGCTGCATTGTTTTTGCCTCTTCCCTTATTGTCCCTGTTTTGTATTTTACACTCTATTCTAGAGACATGCATCTCACATCTCAATTATCTCCGTAACAGCCGTGAGCAAAGTTGCCTTGTTGTTTTCCCACAATGCAGCATTTTTTTCCCAGAATGTCCCGAGCATTCTGGATAACATGTTTCATCTGTATTTAAAGAAAATACTAATCCTGTGCATAATCAGTATACATAAAATTATATTGTGTGCTTTTTAGATCTTACACAATAATGAGCTGACCTTTATTAGGCGATCCCAATGTCTTTGGCTGCAAATTTGCATCGTCAGTTTCCTTTAAAATATAAAATGATGTATTTTTTTTTATATTTCAGGTTTCGATTGAATGTTTTAACATTCTCTATTTTAGAAGGGTTAGTCAGGCCAAAAACTTTTTTGCTTCAGTAACTACACATTACTTTGGTTCCAATTTAAATCTGCTCACAGAAATAGCAAATTGGTTATGAATGTCGAATGCATTTCCCAATTTATGCAGCTTGAACATTTGCGCTGTGTTCATTTTGATGTGTGAGGAGAAGAAAATGTCAAGAGACAAGGTATAGGAATTGAGCTGGTATTATTATTGTAATCCGGCGTAAAGGTAAAAAGAAATAATTGTACATCAGCTCATTCCTGTAGAAAGCGATTTACCTACCTTTTTGTCCTCTCTGTGACTGCCATAATAATGATAGTGATACCACACAAAAATCTGTGAGATAGATGAAACTGAAATTCTCTTCAGGAAATTACAGAGCATCAGGAACAACATAGTTTATATTTATCAGCATTCCTTGATGCCTCAGCCACACTGTACCTCCTTCTCCAACTCAAGTGGGACACATTTGTATGCAGTGATCGCTGGTAACTGTTCAACAGCAGAAGTGCAAAATATACATCCTTATCTCTGGATTACAGTTTAAAATGAATCTTTTATTGCAAAAGGTATAACATTTTGAGGCCCAATGTGTTTCACACCAGACAGGTCCTTTTAAAACCAGTAGGAGTGTGTCCTAGACGCAACTTACTAGCTGCTTTCAAAGTAAAACTCCCAAACTTGGCTGCCCTTTTATTAGACACCAGTGGGATCACCTGACTATAGCTGGGAAGGGTGGGAGCTACAACATGGAGCTGGTCACTGCTCCTGTATAAACTATAACAAACAAGGGAAAGTTGTGCTCACCACTAATTTTTAAAACCATTAGGCGGCTAGTAGGTTAAACTTAGTCCCTTTGTAAAATGTATAATGAAGCAATAGAATTCTTAATGAATCAGATAAAATTGAGCATAGGACTGGCCAGATATGGGATGACTTTGACGTAGTTGGCCAGCTTAAATATATTGCAATATATGGACAAACAATCCCTGTTTTGTTTAAAGGGTAAGGCATTTTTCAGTAGCAGTATACACAAAATGTCTCTGTCTTAAATATATTGATAATGGGTTGAGTGCAGAGGACTCTTGTATTTGACTATATGTATTTTGTGGTCACAGCCTCATTGCACCCCCGCCGAAGGGTTTTAAAAATTAGTGGTGAGCACAACTTTCCCTTGTTTCTTATGGATATAAGTACCACCTTGTAAGTATTTTAAAGTTAGTTTCTTGTACCTTCGCTGCTATGCTCATCCTTTGGGTGAGTATATAAACCTTTTGCCAGTCATTATCTGTGAAAACACTTCCAATCTCTTTCTCCCAGTTTATGGCATACGTTGGACGATTTTTGAACTTTATCTGGTTTATGATTTCAACTCCTAGTGTTACAGTGTGTGTTGGAGATACATTTGTTTGTATCCATTTCTCAAAAGGCGTAGCAATCTTTTTTTTATCTCTTTTTTTAACAATCCCTTATACCAATGCATCAGTTGGGTATATTGAAAACTGTGTATTGGTTTCTGTTCTAGTGCTGTAATTAACTCATTCAGGGGTATCAGTCCTTCTTCGTTCATCACATCATAAACTCTTAAACACTTCCCCTCCGTCGCATTTAGGAATCCTCCAGCCGTCATACCCGGATTAAACTGGGGGTTTCCAGTTATTGGCAAAGCTGGACCCGCGCAATTTATGATCTCATCATATTGTCTTTTTATTTGATCCCAGTGTCTTAAAGTGTCTTAAAGTGTACCTGGTTATTAACGGATACTTATCATATGGTTGACGGTTTAATTTAGGTATGCCAGTGTAGTTTTAGCCACAGATTGTTCAATCTGAACTCAGTCTTTGTTGTCTCTGTGGTGTTGCTAGTCCAGTATCCTAGTCATTGTAATAGTTTGGGAATAAATTATGAGATCTGGAAGGCCTAATCCACCTTTCTCTTTTTTCTCCCCAGGAATTTTGTGATTATTTTCTGTGTCTCCACATAAAATATATTTGGGATCCGACATGGCAACACTTGCATTACATACAGTAATCTGGGAAGTATGTTCATCTTAATTACATTTACCTAACCAAACTAGGAGAGCTGTGCTTTACACATTCTTCTAAATCATTTCTTATCTGTTGTATCATTTTATTGTAATTGAGGGCATATGCATCTGTCACTATCTTGGGTACTTTGACTCCTAGATAGGATTCAAAGGAATCCATTGATCGAAGGATTTTCCTTCGATCAAAAAAAGCTTAGAAAGCTTATGGAGAAGGTCCCCATAGGCTAACATTGTAGCTCGGTAGGTTTAAAGTGCCGAAGTGGGTAGTCAAAGTTTTTTTTTAAAGAGACAGTACCTTGACTATCGAATGGTCGAATAGTCGAACAATTTTTAGTTTGAATCGTTCGAATTGAAGTCGTAGTCGAAGGTAGAAGTAGCCTATTCGATGGTCGAAGTACCCAAAAACAAACTTCGAAATTCAAAGTTTTTTTCATTCGAATCCTTCACTCGAGCTTAGTAAATGTGTCCCTCAGTTCTGTTAAAGTGAGCTTGACTTGTCTGGGTTGTGGTAGAGATAAAGACATCTTTGAAATGACTCATTACTCATGCTGTTTACCCACAGTGCAGAATACCAGCAGCACTGAGGGTGTGGATACAAAGATTGCTTACTGATTGTGTGAATTATGTCACTTCCGGTACGTGTCACATTAGCATGCAATTCTCTAGGTGCAAGCCACTCATGCAGTGCTGTATTTCAGTGAAATGCATTGAACCTTAGGATGCCTCCCTCAGTTAGCCAACTGCACATGTCCGTGTAACTTCCATGCTTGGGATGTAACTTCCCCCCAGCTCCACAAAAATCAAATCTAATAATCAGCACCAAGGGCTAGAGAAAATATAAATAACAAAAGCAAAAAACAAGGAAACTATGCAGGGGGTTATTTATCAAAGTCCAAATTTATCTCAATATTTTCTGCTACAAACTCCGATCAAATCCGCTCGGTTTTTTATGCTTATTTATTATTAAATTTTCCCGAAAATTTGCTTTGCTTGAAAAAATAAGATTTTCACGAATTTCTCTGACTTTTTCATCAGATTTTCAAGATTTTTTCGTAATTTTCACCCAAAACCTCTGAAAACCCAGCGCACATCAAAAAATCATTGGGACTTCTCCCATTGACTTATATGCAAACTCGACAGGTCTGAGATACCGGATTTTTCAGATTCTGACTTTTCCATCCTCGGGGTTTAATAAATTCCGAAAAATTCTGGATTTTATTTTTGTGATTTTTGCATTCGGAGTTTAGTACATAACACCCGTAGTGTAGTAAATGTGTACACTCTCAAAGCACACTTCACACACTTATGGAAACTTTTATTAAACAATATATGAACAGAGTGTTTACACTTGTTTTGTTGTTTATCAAGTACCAACCCAACTTACAGTGTATTTTCTCTTTAACGCTAATAAGACAGTCCCAACATGCTTGTTTTTTTCATGCAAGCTCCCTTTTCTTGCTGAACTCCCACTTCTTACTACACTATATATTTTTCTTTGTTTTAGCTTTTGTTATTTAGATTTTCCCTAACCCTTGTTGCTAATCTTTGGATTTGATTTTTGAAGCAGAATAGCATATATAAACAAACACAATATAAAGTACAATTTTGCACTTGCACTTGTGATAGCCCTACCGTGACCACAGTAGCAATAGGCATTCTTCCAAAAACAAAACAGAACATACAATATGCCACATATGAACATAATACAATTGTATTTTATAATTCTTAATATATGTTATTTAACTTTTTACCCTAAAAAAAATCATTTAAAAATATTATTATACAGCCTTACCTTTTTTTTTCTGATTTAGCACAGCACCCACTTGATTTGCTTTCAAACAGCAGCATCTAGTCAATATCCAATTGAAATAATGATGCTTTATTATTACAGGGTGAGCTTTTTATACAAAGTAAGCGGTCATTCCTCCCTTGCAGGTGTCTCATTCAGGCAGTACAAATGGAGTTGACATTGTCCATCTATTCGGTAAACCTGACATTGCATGCATTAAAATGCATACAATTCCAACAGAAATATCACAGACACCCACAGCCAATGACTTTATGGTTATTAAGTGGACTCTGCTAACTAAAACGTCTTCAGTTAATGTTAAAGTTGAAAGAAACTGCTCTTTAGAATCACAGCAGTGAGAAGGTTATAGAATATATTAAGAGATGTGAAGGTGGAAATATCACATTCCAATGTCTAAGAGCAGAAACATTCTCATAAATTACTACTGTGAGGCCAGTTGGGAATATATTTATCTGTGCAAAGTGATCCTTCAAAGCTGAATTTCAAATTCGTCAGCCACTGGAATTTTTTTTTTTAAATTAAAGTGCATATTACTAAGTAACGATCTCTGTATAGTGCTTTCCTAACTGGGCTCACAGGGTCATTCCATTCCATGCATAACTAGATAAGTCTGTTTTAAAACACTTTGACCCATATGCTTCTCCAGAGTTATTTTGTGACTCTGGAATCCAACGGGGAGTCCTTTAGACTGTCACCATATTGTTTGTAGGGTAGGCACTCAAAGAGCAATCTTCCAGGCATTAGTAGTAAAAACAGGTCTTTATTGAAGTACATGTGTAGATAACAGCCTTACACATTTCGTGTTCTCACAACAATTAATCATAACATATGATAACATCACATAGCATGATTAAGTGTTGTGAGAACACAAAACGTGTAAGGCTGTTATCCACACTTGTACTTCAATAAAGACCTGTTTTTACTACTACTGCCTGGAGGATTGCTCTTTGAGTGCCTACCCTACAAACAATATGGTGATGTCCGCTCCCTTATGCCAAAGGCTTGGGGCAGAGCACTTGAGCCTCCTCATTCATGTGGTGAGTCTCTTGAAAAAAGAAATGTTGTGATGATGATACTATATAGTCCTTTAGACTTTGCCTAATTGTTTGTCTGTTCCCCTGCTCCTCTAGGGGCCTCTCTTCTGGCTCTTACCAGTCATCTTTTCTTCTAACTCCTAACAGTCAGCTTGAGTTTTCCTGCATTGTAATAGGTGCTTCCTAGAAACAAAAGCAAATCTGAATCCATGCAAGAAAAAAAGTGAATGTTACTACAAGTCAGGGGCAATCCTGGGGCTGATGCCACCTGAGACAGCAGCCCCAATGCCGCCTCCCCTCTCCATCTCCAAGCTTGAAACATCAGCATCGAAGCGGGTTATAGGGAGGCCATATCACTAGTTCAATGTGTGCTTTCTGCACTAGCTTGACCAAATGTTCGACCTAAGAGTGACACATGAATAGAATATTTTAAAACAACTGATTTAAACTACTAACAAAAATAGATGTTTTCACATTCATCACTGGTGCAATTCTGCAAATCTGTTCTACTTCAGCCTTCAGGAGTAAAGTAATTTATTTTCTTCACTTAAGTTTAAAGGCATTATTCCATACTTTTGGTATCATACTGTTGATGCCTTATAAATTATAAATTTATATATTTAAATATAATATTTTTGCAACATATTGTAGCTACTGCTACTAGGAATGAGGATACAAATTGACAGAATGGCAAAAGTTCAATAGCATTAAGGCAAAAGTTCAATAGCATGAAGGCATTCGTCAATAAATGTTAAATCGCAAAAGCCATGAACTTGACCTTTTATATATATATATATATATATATATATATATATATATATATATATATATATATACACTTCCTGATTTTTTATTGTGAGTTTTTTGCTTTCTCCTTACAAAACGATAATATTCTGATTTCTTAGCAGCTGGAAGTTAAAAGAATAATTTAATGGAGGGAATATACTGGTGGAGGGGCATGTGAAATGTATTTGGCTGAGGAACACATGCATAGCCAGATGCAATCCTCAGTCAATAGATTTTCTGCTTAACCTGATCCATATCTAAATGAGCCTCACTATAGATTGATGGAGAAATGTGATTGTTTTAGATGTTCTCTGACACCAACACACCCTCTGAACCCACCTATCAATTACTTTAAACAGAACCATCATTAAATCTACTTCAGATGGTTCACTTCTTGGAGTTATAATTAATTGTTCCTTCTTCTTCGTTCTCCACATCCTAACACATCAAAACCCTGCTGCCACCAGCACTGGACCCCCTACAGTTTGCATACCATCAAAATCGCTCAACAGACGATGCAATAGCCACCACCCTCCATCTGGCCCTCTCTCATCTGGACAAAAAAGACACCTACATTCGAATGCTGTTCATAGACTTCAGTTCAGTATTCAACACTATCATTCCTCAGCATCTGATAGAAAAGCTGAGCCTGCTTGGACTGAACACCTCCATCTGCAGTTGGGTTCTGGACTTCCTAACCGACAGACCTCAGTCAGTCAGGATTGGAAACATCATCTCCAGAACCACCACACTGAGCACCGGAGCCCCTCAAGGCGGTGTGCTTACTCCTCTTCTGTTCACTCTGCTGACGCATGACTGTGCAGTCACACGCTGCACAAATCACATCATAAAGTTCGCTGATGACACGACCATGGTGGGTCTCATCAGCAATAATGACGAGTCCCCATACAGAGAGGAGGTGCAGCGGTTAACAGACTGGTGCAGAGCCAACAACCTGTCTCTCAATGTAGACAAAACAAAGGAGATGGTTGTTGACTTTAGGAAGACTAGGAGTGACCACCTGCCACTGTACATCAACAGCTCTAATGTGGAGATCGTCAAAAGCACCGCATTCCTTGGTGTTCACCTGGCGGAGAACCTCACCTGGTCCCACAACACCAGCTACTTAGCCAAGAAAGCCCAACAGCATTTCTACTTCCTGCGCAAGCTGCGGAACTCCCATCTGCCACCATCCATACTCAAAACCTTCCATAGAGGGACTATCGAGAGCATCCTGAGCAGCTTTATCACTGTATGGGCTGGGAATTGAACTGTCATGGAGTGCAAGACCCTACAGAGGATAGTGAAGACAGCAGAGAAGATCATAGGTGTTTCTCTTCCTTCCATCACGGACATTTACACCACTCGCTGCATCCGTAAAGCCACCAGCATTGTGGCTGATCCAACACACCCCTCACACTCACTGTTCACACTCCTGCCATCTGGAAAAAGGTCCTGAAGCATTATGGCCCTCACGACCAGACTGTGTAACAGTTTCTTCCCCCAAGCCATAAGGTTCCTGAATACTCAGGGACTGGACAGATCTCTCTCACACACTCCATCTGACCTTACTATATACCACAACGTTACATAGTCACTGTGCGCCATTGTATGGATGAATAGCCATTGGATACAGTTGTTCCCTATGAGCACATCTGCACTTTGTCATGTTCTTTATCATGTTCTGGCTACTGTCATGTCACAATGATACACCCATCATGTCTGACATTTAGCTTTATTTACTTTACATATTACATCTGCTGAGTGTGCACTGTCTTGTCCTGTCCCTGCACTGTGCTGACCTGTCTTGCAGGAGTTGCATAATTTTGCACTTGCACTTTTTGTCTGTTGTCCGGTACATCTATGTTGTGTAGCACCATGGTCCTAGAGGAACGTTGTTTTGTTTCACTGTGTACTGTACAAATGTATATGCATGAAATGACAATAAACTCACTCTTGACTTGACTCTATAGGATTGCTATAATTTACAAAATCAGTAACATCTCAAATATTGCAAGAATACGCTCATGTTAAAAGATGATGGTCCGTTTATTAACAATTTCCTGTTTAGATTGCTTTAATCTTCCCATTATGCCTCCTACTTACGGTACTCACAAGTGGCGGAACTACCGGGGGTGAAAAGGGTGCAGCTGCACCAGGGTCCGTACACCCCTGATGGGGCCTGCAACCCAGCAGCGTAAAGTTGCGAGTGACATAACCAGCGACGCGCTGCACCAAATGTCACCAGCGGAATCATGCTCTCTCAGTTTAGCACAAAGGAGTTTATGTCTCATAATGCTACTGTCCAGACCCAGGCCAAGCCAAAGCCTTCTAGTTGCCCCAGGCAGCATTCGCTCACCCTCATTGTGCGTGTGGACAAGCGCAGGTATGTCAGTGATGTTACAGGTAGTGGGTGGGAGTGTGTACCAACTACCTGGAGTGAAGGAAGGAGGGTCCGGACTAGGGGTAGGCCAACATAGGAGGCAGGTGCCCAGCTCCCCTACAGTGTTGTGCCCTAGGCACATGCCTTTTCTGCCATCCTTGCCACTGTTTAACTTTTCTCTGCCAGGGTTTTTAAAGTAGGCTGTTAGACAACAGAACATTAAATTCCTAAATGTACATTCTATGTCTTTGGCAGGCTGTCACCATCCTTGCCAGCAACATCAAGCCTATGTTGTTATAGTCAGTATGATTGATGATTCAGTACAGGTATGGGAGCTGTTATCTGATAACTCATTATCCAGAAAGCTCCAAAATACAGTAAAAAGTCATCTCCCATAGACTCCATATTATTCAAATGACTCAAATTTTTTAAATTATTTCCTTCTGTAATAATAAAACAGTACATTGTACTTGTTCCACACTAAGATGAATTAATCCTTATTAGATGCAGAGCCAGCCTATTGGGTTTATTTAATGTTTACAAGATTTTCTAGTAAATTTAAGGTATGAAGAATTGCAAAAATTACAAATTATGGAAATTAGCGAAAACTCCAGGTACCCACCATTCTGAATAACCGATCCCATACCCGTACTGCCTTTGTCATATGAAGAGTACTATCATCTGATCTCTACATATGGAGAGAAAAACTTATTGTGATGTAACAAAAGTCAAAAAGACCCCCAATGGGGCCCGCAACCCAGCAGAGTAAAATTGTGTCCGGATCACGGGGTTCCGAACGGTGCACTGCGCATGACATCACCAGCAGTGCGATGTCACCGGCAACGCGCACTTGTCTCCAACAGCGCCAATTTTCCTGGTTTTGCAAGGCCCTGCCCTACCCCCCTCTCTGGCAGCTGTGGTCTGGCTCTGATCGCAGAGCTTTAAACTTCCTTTGTCCAGGGCCAGGTTGCATCCGGGAGAGCAAGTGGGGTTAGTAACAGAGCAGCAGCTGGTAAGGACTTGGACTGTTTTTCTTACTAGCTGGCACTTATCATTTAAAATTTTAACCTCTGGAAATTTGATATTTATATATGTGCTGAGGTTTTTAAGCAAACAAATAACTGCATCCATGGAATATTAGCTAAGGATCTGCCACCGTGCCATCTTGATCTAAGTTCTGAAGTTATTTATAAATAGAATTGCCACCATGCCATCTTGAAATTAGGACTGCGGGTATTTATACATGGAATTGCCACTGCATTCATGTTTATGTTTTATGGCCATTATAAATGAAATTGCATCAGAACAATGAGATTTATACTTTAGAAAGAGCTAAAATAGATGCTTAGCTATCTATACATTAAAAGTGGGCATGGTCTAACTTCTGCAGTAACAGCCCCTTAGTTTGCTCATAGCCTTTACAGTGAGATCCCATAGAACTATGACAGCATAGGTATTCCGCTGTACTAAGCACAATTCAGCAGGAACAGACCCTAAGTTTGCTCATAGTCTGTACAGAGAGATCCCATAAAACTATGGCAGCATAGGTATTCCGCTGTACTAAGCACAATTCAGCAGGAACAGTCCCTAAGTTTGCTTATAGTTTGTACAGAGAGATACCATAAAATTATGACAGCATAGGTATTCCCCTGTACTAAACACAATTCGGCAGAAACAGCCCCCTCCAATATTTATTTATTATTATTATGGTGTTCCCCAAAATGTCTGGCAGTTCTCTGTAAATGTTGTTAGTGAACTTAAGAGGTCTAAGATATTTGCCATTGTTCTGTCTGTAAATATTTCATTCCAACTAGTCTCCTACAGTCAGGCACCAATTCACCTATTGCTCTAGGTTGTGCATGTAATGTAACTGGCAGAGAAGCCTTGAACATGCCCCTCATCGTGTAACATTAAAGGGGTGGTTCACCTTCAGGTTAACTTTTAGTATGCTATAGAATGGCAAATTCTAACCAACTTTTCAATTGGTCTTCATTTTTTTCTTTTAATATTTCTCTCCTTCTGAGTCTTTCCAGATTTCAAATAGAGGTCTCTGACCCCATCTAAACAACAATGCCTTGTAAGACTATACATTTAATTATTGTTATTGGTATTTTTTTTTAAGTCAGGCTCTCTGCAATTCATATTCCAATCTTTCATTCAAATAATTCAAAATTGTTGCATGGGGGGATAGGGGGGCCCAGTTGTAAATTGACGTACCAGGGCTATGTGCACTGTGTTATAATACCCTGAAAGCTCTGCCTGCTACAATTGAAACCTGAGAAACCAGGGGACGCCAAAAGGGAAATGTATAGGGGACTTGGTTAAAACTAGATCTCCAATGGTAGGAGATAAATCTGGATGGACTTCGGAAAAAGGCACGTTCCCTTGCAGGAACTGTGGCCATTGTAACGGTATTGTGAAAGGAGATTATGTTACACATCCACTGCAGGGTTATAAACATCATATTACAAGCTTTTTTACCTGTGATAGCAAAAATGTTGTTTATTGTCTTAAAGGCCCATGTGGTCTGGCTTATGTGGGCCAAACTACTAGGCCCATAAAGACCAGACTGAATGAGCATAAATCTACTATCAGAAATTTCCAGCCGGTAAAAATGGAAACAGAGCATAAATCTACTATCAGAAATTTTCAGCCGGTAAATATGGAAACAGTTCATAAAGAAGGGACAGGGACACGAAAGGATGAGAATAAGTATAACCGGGAAACGCTGCTGGCTAAACACTTTTATGCACATAACCACAGAGTGGCCCAGTTACGCTGGCAAATCTTGGAAGGGGTTACATTTAAGCAGGGACAGGATACTAAAAAGAAATTGTTGCAAAGAGAGTGTTATTGGATTTGTCTATTGCAAACCAGGGCTCCCAGGGGACTTAATGAGGAATACAACTTGTCATGTTTCTTATGATAACTCCTTACTTGATACATGTTTAATAGCAACTCTTTCTCTTTCAGATAATCAGATTTAAGTGATTGCCCTACAGGGACAGGTAATTTATTATGTTTCCCTTATGTCAATGAGGATAGGGCTATTTGTTACTTAATTACAGTATTGGATACTTTTTAACTTGATACTTTTTAACCTTTTAATCTTTTCAGGTATTATGTGTGTTTTTTTCAATTCACTCATACACAATAATGGACTTAATACAATGGACTTTATTGCCCTTATGAGAGAGTGTTTTGGACTGCAAGCAGTTACATGAATTTTTACAAATTGTGTTCTATTTATTATTCACTGTTTTAATACGGTTTATATGTAATTATTGCACCATGCACTTTATGCTAATTAATTGATTGCCTTTATAAACCACTCTGCATCATGTCTGTACTATGCTTGACAAAGGGGCGTGGCCCCGAAACGTTGCACCTGCACTGCATTAAAAAATTGCAAGGGCTTGCCCTGCAGCTAAAAATCCTGTGTGCCAGTGAAAATCTTTTCTATGTAAATGTGAAGGCTCAGAGAGAGCCAGTTGCTCAAAGAAGCTGCAGGGATCTTTTTGTACAAAGGTTTCTATAAAGAACATATACAGCTGTTCTTTAACCCCTTAATTGCTTTGTTTGTGTTGGAAGGCCTACAGCACACCCCCAATGCATGGGATATAGTGCATAAACAGTGTATAACACAGGTATATCTTGTGCGGTCCAAAAATTAACAAGAAAGACCTTGCTTTGTACATAGGGTTGCCACCTCACCCCTTTAAAACTGAACACATATGGAATCCACAGCCTGCATGGCTAATTAGCAATTCATTTAGATGTATGGCTGCACATAAATCAGTTCCATCTGCAGCATGCCTCTAAATGAATTGCTCATTAGCCATGCAGGCTGTGGATTCCATATGTGTTCGGTTTTAAAGGGTTGAGGTGGAAATCCTATTTGTACATGGGGCAGATTTTGTTTTGGAACAGAAAATAAACTTCCCTTCAATGGGGGTATTTACTAAAATCTAAATTGTTCTCATAATGTAACCAAACTCACACCCACAATTTTAACTTATTTATCAATAAATTAACCAGAAAAAATCTGGTGCGGGAAAAGACTCGATAAAATCTGAGAATCTTAATTTTGCTTTCGGGTTTTGACGCTGGAAAAATATCATACGAAACCCAGAGCAAATCATGATATTTTCCAATTGTAAAAGGGGCATCTGCCATTGAATTCTACATGAACTCTGCAGGTTTGAAATGGATGTATTTTTTTGATTCCGACTTTTAGAGGCTTTGGGGCATAATAAATCTTTTTTCCACAAAAAAAACCTTTCCTTTCCCCGTTAAAACTCTGACCAGAAAAAGTTAGACTGTAGTAAATAACCCCCTAAATGTTTGCACAGAATAGGAACCTTAGAATTGTAAAGAATGTTGTTGTATGATGTAACCTTAGGATTTTTTTAAGTAGAACCAGGGGCCCCTAGCCATCAGTCTGCTGGATTGTGAAATGCCATTTATCACTACAGAGGACTTGTTTCTGCAGCTCCAGAGTACAATGGTGGTGACAATTACACCACTCCAGTTGACTTTTGTCATTGCACTTCTTGATATTAAGTTTGCTTGCATTGAGCTTACAAACATAAAAAACCCATGTGGTCCCTATGACTTGCTCTGACATTTCTTCTGCAGACAGTTTGGAACTGAGGAAATGCGATTTCAAATAAAGTTCTTAGATACTTTTAACTACAATTGTGTCAAGATAATTTTGGATACATACTGTAGTGTAACTCACCTGTTGATCCTACCCTGCTCAATCTGGTTGGGCCTAATTCTGATCAATAAGCTAGAAGAGCTTACATTTGATCAGCAAAAGTAAAACATAGCCTTCTCTGGCATTCAGCATCTCGGTTATTATACCATCATACCTACCTATGAATTTCTTTACCTCCTAATACTAAACATTTTCCTACTGACAAGTCTCACCTCTCTCAGCCTGGTCTACAGATCACTAAACCACTATTGTATTTTGATGTGGGAAGGAATGATCATTATATGGACATCTTTCCAAATAAAATTACAGCTTGTAACTGGCTGAAATCAGGGTTATTTCTAATAGTACTTTAATAATGATGCTTGCAATGTATGTCACGGACAGATAAAAAAATCACATTGCAGACATACCCCCAGATAAAAGTCAATATTTCTAAAGCTCCATTGTTAGCATCTGTTTAAATTCTTTCAGTGTTTACAAAGTATTCTCTATTCTATTCATCATAAGTGCATTAACATCACCGTTTGGGTTCCAGAAAAAAAGATTTAGAACAATTCTTTGTTTCTTGTATTTCAAACGTTCTATAAAATGGAAAAGTATGTGCACTGAGTACAATACAGCCAATATTATTTCTTTGCAATGTATATAGTGTCAGCATATGATGCATCAACTTAAAGAGAATTGTGAATCATAGACATTGCACTATTTTTCTTTTGATCTGCTGTTTATTTAATGCTTCTTTTAGAGTTAGAGAATAGCCATTAAAGCCTTCTTTTAGTATTACTGCTGCACAATGAACATGGCTGAAGGTGTATAGAAACAGACTTTGCAATAACCTCTTGAGTATTGCGAGAAGCCTCTGAAATATTTTAAAAAAATACATCTAATCTGATACAAGTGAATGTGTTGAAAATGTACTGGTAATTTCATTTTATTTAGATTTAATCAAATGTATGGTTTTCACAGTTTGGAATTGAGATAAGCATAGGTGGAGGGTGATTTTTTTGTTTGGAGAGGCTAAAGTTGACCATATACTAGCTAAAGTAAAGGGAACCAGTCACCCCGAATTTCTTTTACCCCACCAGAGGGGTGGGCTAATACAGCTTGCACCCCAGTTAGGTTAAACAGTAGGGGTTTTTTTTTCAAAATATATTAAGGGGCAAATGTATCAAGGGTCGAATATCGAGGGTTAATTAACCCTCGATATTCGACTGGGGAGTTAAAATCCTTCGACTTCGAAGTCGAAGGATTTTGCGCAAATAGTTCGATCGAACGATCGAAGGATTTTAATCCATCGATCGAAGGATTATCCTTCGACCAAAAAAAGTTAGCCAAGCCTATGGGGACCTTCCCCATAGGCTAACATTGACTTCGGTAGCTTTTAGGTGGCGAATTAGGGGGTCGAAGTTTTTTCTTAAAGAGACAGTACTTCGATTATCGAATGGTCAAATAGTTCGATTTTTAGTTCAAATCATTCGATTCGAAGTCGAAGTCGTAGTCGATGGTCGAAATAGCCAAAATAACACTTCGAAATTCGAAGTATTTTTTCTTCTATTCCTTCACTCAAACTTAATGAATGGGCCCCTAAATGTATTGGAGACAGTGGGTCCTGGCACATTATACTCAGTGGGAGACTGAGTGGGTCCTGGCACAAGAAACGGAGCGAAAAAAAACCTTTAATACTTATTCAAGCTGGTGAAGAAGCTGCAGTATATAGTACCTGTGAGTTAAATGAAAGCTGCAAACATGCCCAGTTGGATCTTCCAATCCAACTGCTTCATATCAGACTCCCTTCTGACATGCTGCCTTCAGTCGGTAACGTTTTCCCAGCCACGCCTACTCTGAACCTGGTTGGTATATTTCACTGTCTGTAAAGTCAGCTGTGCTCTGATAGGACAAGCTACAAACCATATTTTCCAATCAGAGTGCAACTGATCTCTTCAGCATCATGGTTTGAAGGCAGACCTTAGCAATCAATCCGTGATCAAAGGAACAGTGCAGTCAGCAACGGAGCAGGTTTTTGTTTCTGTTTTATTTCTTTTTATTTTAGGGAGTCAGACAGGTTTGGGAAGGCTTAGCCTCCCCTAGCCTTACTGAAAATCTGCCTATGGAGATAAGGTAAACTATAATTATAATAAAATAATTTTTTCACACTGGATTAATGTAGCTTTTGTTTATGCAGTTCAGATGCCCATACTCAAACTTTGTCAGCCAACTCAGCTACTCTTGGTAGACTATGGGTCTGATGCATGGCAGTCTATTCACCCTGTCTAAAAGATATTGATTTGACAGGCTGGAACATAGTGCATGAGGTTAGCGTCTGACAGATCTTCAGGGGTCCCTCGTGTGGTTTGGTGGATACAGTAATCATCAAAGAAATAACACTGGTTAACTAGGAACCCCAGATGACAGCTGAATTGTGCTCACTCCTTAATGAAACAGGGGAGCCCCCTGCCTGTACCTTTATCGATGCCCTTTTGGGGCCCTTGAACTTTCTGTGGCAGGAATGACACAGAAGTTGAGTTTAGGCTAGATGTCAGGAATGGACACTTGGACGTGCTTGAGGAGGATTTGATATGACAGTAGCCAGCTTGGGCAGGTGTATGCTGCATTGAATGGGGTTTCAATGTGCAGTGGTCAATGTGTACATGTGGTACATGTAAGAGGTAAGGCAAAAAGCAAGTGGGACCAGTGCATTAAGATGTAGAAGAGAGTGCCCTACAAGATGAAGACTTTCTATTTTTATACTTATTTGAAAGGCATCACTAGTTTTTAAAAATGAAATAAAGATTTAGAATTTCTTGATTTCCCTATGCTGGCACGCACAGGCCAGATGGCAGTATAAGACTCAGGAGTCCTATGGTTGGAGGAGACAATTCAGTATCTAGTGTGGACAGTGCAAATGAAGAAGGACATAACATTGTTTGTGAAAGCTCATAGATTTCAGTTTATACCTGAATAATATTTGACCTCTGGCCTTATAGTGGTTGCTATTGAATTTAAACTAAATTTTCAACAACAACAATGGCTGAAAGGAATTATGTTAGACATCCTCCATGGGTCCTCCAGTTGTCCTGCATTACCCTGGTCTTCTCCTCTAACCATGTACACAGTGCTTTCATCAATTTCAAATCTTTAGAAGAACTTCATTATCCAGTCGATAAAATTTATATTTTCGTCTCTTGTACCTAAAACTAAACTTGGGTTACCTAGTATTAAGAGCTATGGGAAGCAAAAAAAATCATTTAAGTAGATTTAGACTTAGGGGCAGATTTACTAAAGGGCGAATTGTTGCCAGCAACCGCTTTGCACACTTCGCATCACATCGCCAGGCGCAAATTCATTACCACTATGCTAATACACTAAAATGCAAAGTTGCATGTTGGGGGCTGAATGCTGGCGACTTTTCGAGCATTTCATAGCAAAGACTCACTAGCATTCGTTTATGCCTAGCGAAAAGTGATCTTACGATTAGGTAAATTTGAATAGGACGGTACATTAAAGTTGTATGGACGTCTTTATTAGAGATGTTGGTGCAAATGCTTAAAGTGGCCACTTTTTATTATAAATGTCCAAGGAACATTACTAAAGACAAAAGAGATCATATAATGCCCTAGACACAAGCCCACTGTAAAATGAATGTTCCATGGCCCTCAAATGTCTGGCGAAAAATGTTAAGTTAGGACTTTTGCAGGCAATCCCGTTTAAAAAAAGGAAAAGTCGCCAGCGTTTTTCAACTTTAATGTATTTTGTATGATGTAATTGACATAAGATTGAGGAAGATCTAGCTTCATTTTAGCAGTTCTACTGGTCTTGAGATGTCGAAGTCAAGTCTGGCAAAAGAGGTAACATTCAGTAAAACCCGCACTTTAGTCAATTTGCGGACCAATGACCATTGGCCTGAACTATAAGGCGCCTGTCAACAGAGTGTGAACGAACGCTACTGACGGTCACTAGCGAATTGTCTTCTGTGACTGTTAATGAATTAGCGATGTCCCTGCGGATTGGATTTCTTCTGAATTTTCGCTAGTAAATCTGCTCCATAGTATCTTCTACTGGTAGCTTTGGCAGACTTTTGCCTATACAGTTTTACATCCTACAACTCTTTAGTAATACTGACACATTCCTATGGATTTTCAGAGGAACATGTCAGTATTCCTTTAAGTTATTCATTTCTAGTAATTCCAAATTAACCATAGGTATTTGCTTTTACAAGTGTTATCCAATGGTGCCATTGACTGATTATTTTTTAGAGCAGTCTAATTATAATATAGGCTATGTATTTCATAAGGTATTAAATGACTCACAAAAGAATTTAATTTTCTAAACTGAACCTGCTGAAGCCAAGTACAATTATTACAATTATTTGTGGAAAAAAGTATTCATAACACATTCCATTTTCCTATGCCTTCCAAGTAGGGATGTAGCGAACGTCGGAAAAAAAGTTCGCGAACATATTCGCGAACTTGCGCAAAAACGCGAGCGGTTCGCGAACGGTTCGCGAACCCCATAGACTTCAATGGGAAGGCGAACTTTAACATCTAGAAAAGACATTTCTGGCCAGAAAAATGATTTTAAAGTTGTTTAAAGGGTGCAACGACCTGGACAGTGGCATGCCAGAGGGGGATCAAGGGCAAAAATGTATCTGAAAAATCTGCCTGTGTGTGCTTGGAAGAGATAGTGTAGGGGGAGAGCTGTTAGTGATTTCAGGGACAGATGATAGTAAGTTTGCTGGCTAGTAATCTGCTTGATACTGCTCTGTATTGGAGGGACAGAAGTCTGCAGGGATTTGAGGGACATTTTAGCTTAGGTAGCTTTGCTGGCTAGTAATCTACTGTTCTCTTTAAACAACTGCCATACGTTGACCTTGTAGGCATTGTTTGCCCAGTTTTTTTGGACGCAGCCACTGAAGCACAGTTGCCAGAAAAAATATGCCATATAAATGCTGAAAATAGTCATTTTTCGCCATACGTTGACCTTGTAGACATTGTTTGCCCAGTTTTTTTGGACGCAGCCACTGAAGCACAGTTGCCAGAAAAATTATGCCATATAAATGCTGAAAATATAAATTTTTTTGGTTGCAGCCACTGAAGCACAGAGGCCAGAAAAATTATGCCATATAAATGCAGAAAATATGCATTTTTTTGGTCGCAGCCACTGAAGCACAGTTGACAGAAAAATTATGCCATATAAATGCTGAAAATATAAACTTTTTTGGTTGCAGCCACTGAAGCACAGAGGCCAGAAAAATTATGCCATATAAATGCAGAAAACATGCATTTTTTTGGTCGCAGCCACTGAAGCACAGTTGACAGAAAAATTATGCCATATAAATGCTGAAAATATAAATTTTTTTGGTTGCAGCCACTGAAGCACAGAGGCCAGAAAAATTATGCCATATAAATGCAGAAAATATGCATTTTTTTGGTCGCAGCCACTGAAGCACAGTTGCCAGAAAAAATATGCCATATAAATGCTGAAAATAGTCATTTTTTGCCATATACGTTGAGTCAACGTATGGCAAAAAATGACTATTTTCAGCATTTATATGGCATATTTTTTCTGGCCTCTGTGCTTCAGTGGCTGCGGCCAAAAAAACTGGGCAAACAATGCCTACAAGGTCAACGTCGTTGACCTTGTAGGCATTGTTTGCCCAGTTTTTTTGGCCGCAGCCACTGAAGCACAGAGGCCAGAAAAAATATGCCATATAAATGCTGAAAATAGTCATTTTTTTGGTCGCAGCCACTGAAGCACAGTTGCCAGAAAAATTATGCCATATAAATGCTGAAAATATAAATTTTTTTGGTTGCAGCCACTGAAGCACAGAGGCCAGAAAAATTATGCCATATAAATGCAGAAAATATGCATTTTTTTGGTTGCAGCCACTGAAGCACAGAGGCCAGAAAAATTATGCCATATAAATGCAGAAAATATGCATTTTTTTGGATGCAGCCACTGAAGCACAGTTGCCAGAAAAAATATGCCATATAAATGCTGAAAATAGTCATTTTTTGCCATACGTTGACCTTGTAGACATTGTTTGCCCAGTTTTTTTGGTTGCAGCCACTGAAGCACAGAGGCCAGAAAAAATTAAACCAGTAGGGTTTGCACCCTAGTTTGTAACGGTGGCGGAGGGAGGAGGAGGACGCTAAAGGACAGCTGTGTGTGGAGTCATGAGGCTTGAAGAGAAGGACAGCTGCATAGAAGTCAGAACAAGTCTTCCGGCGTGCAGTAACCCTCCGAGATCCACCCCTCATTCATTTTAATAAAGGTCAGGTAATCGACACTTTTGTGACCTAGGCGAGTTCTCTTCTCAGTTACAATCCCTCCTGCTGCACTGAAGGTCCTTTCTGAGAGCACACTTGAGGCTGGGCAAGACAAGAGGTTCATGGCAAATTGTGACAGCTCTGGCCACAGATCAAGCCTGCGCACCCAGTAGTCCAGGGGTTCATCGCTCCTCAGAGTGTCGATATCTGCAGTTAATGCCAGGTAGTCCGCTACCTGCCGGTCGAGGCGTTCTTTGAGGGTGGATCCAGAAGGGTTGTGGCGCTGCCTTGGACAGAAAAACATTTGCATGTCTGACGTTACAGACTGGCCAAAGGGCTTTGTCCTTGCAGGTGTGCTCGTGGCAGGATTACTGGCACCTCTGCCCCTGGAATGTTGATGAGTTCCTGAAGTGACATCACCCTTAAAAGCATTGTACAACATGTTTTGCAGGCTGGTTTGTAAATGCCGCATCTTTTCGGACTTGTGGTATGTTGGTAACATTTCTGACACTTTATGCTTGTACCGAGGGTCTAGTAGCGTTGCGACCCAGTACAGGTCCTTCTCCTTAAGCCTCTTGATACGGGGGTCCTTCAACAGGCATGACAGCATGAAAGACCCCATTCTCACAAGGTTGGATGCAGAGCTATCCATCTCCGCTTCCTCATTATCAAGGACTGCATCATCCACGGTCTCCTCCCCCCAGCCACGTACAAGACCAGGGGTCCCCAAAAGGTCACCACTAGCCCCCTGGGAAGCCTGCTCCTGTTGGTCCTCCTCCTCCACAAAGCCACCTTCCTCCTCTGACTCCACTTCTGGCACCTCTCCCTGCGTTGCAGCAGGTGCCTGGGTTCGTTCTGGTGATTCCGACCAGAAATCGTGCGCTTCCAGCTCCTCGTCACGCTGGTCTACAGCCTCATCTGTCACTCGTCGCACGGCACGCTCCAGGAAGAAAGCGAAGGGTATTAGGTCGCTGATGGTGCCTTCGGTGCGACTGACCATATTTGTCACCTCTTCAAAAGGTCGCATGAGCCTGCAGGCATCGCGCATAAGCACCCAGTAACGGGGGAAAAAAATCCCCAGCTGTGCAGATCCAGTCCTACCACCCAGTTCAAAAAGGTACTCGTTGACGGCCCTTTGTTGTTGCAGCAGACGTTCCAACATAAGGAGCGTTGAATTCCAGCGAGTCTGGCTGTCAGAAATCAAACGCCTGACTGGCATGTTGTAGCGCTGCTGAATGTCAGCAAGGCGTGCCATGGCTGTGTAGGAACGTCTGAAATGGGCCGACACCTTTCTGGACTGGGTGAGAACGTCCTGGAATCCTGGGTACTTGGAGACAAAACGTTGGACTATTAAATTTAACACATGTGCCATGCAGGGCACATGTGTTAAATTGCCTAGTCTCAACGCTGCCAACAGATTGCTTCCATTGTCACACACCACTTTTCCGATCTGCAGTTGGTGTGGGGTCAGCCACCGATCGGCCTGTGACTGCAGAGATGACAGGAGTACAGATCCGGTATGGTTTTTGCTTTCCAGGCACGTCATCCCCAAGACAGCGTGACAACGGCGTACCTGGCACGTCGAATAGCCTAGGGGGAGCTGGGGTGCACAGGTGTGGAGGAGGAGAAGGAGGACCCAGCAGCAGAGTAAGAAGAAGAAGAAGACGAGGTAGAGAGCGATGGAGGAGTAGAGGTGGTGGCAGAACCGCGTGCAATCCGTGGCGGTGACACCAACTCCACTGTTGTTGTTGAGCTACCCATTCCCTGCTTCCCAGCCATTACCAAGTTCACCCAGTGGGCAGTGTAGGTGACATACCTGCCCTGACCATGCTTGGAGGACCATGCGTCAGTAGTCATATGGACCTTTGGCCCAACACTAAGTGACAGAGATGCGGTAACTTGGCTCTGCACATGTTGGTACAGGTGTGGTATTCCCTTTTTAGAAAAAAAATTGCGGCTGGGTACCTTCCACTGCGGTGTCCCAATTGCTACAAATTTGCGGAAGGCCTCAGAGTCCACCAGCTGGTATGGTAAAAGCTGGCGGGCTAAGAGTGCAGACAAGCCAGCTGTCAGACGCCGGGCAAGGGGGTGACAGTCAGACATTGGCTTCTTACGCTCAAACATGGCCTTCACAGAAACTTGGCTGGTGGCAGATGACTGGGAATGGGAACAGGTGGTCAAGGTGGAAGGCGGAGTGGAGGGTGGTTCAGACGGGTCAAGGAGAGCAGAGGTAGAGCAGTAAGATGCTGGACCAGAAGGAGTGTGGCTTTTAGTTTGCCTGTTGCCTTTGAGGTGTTGCTCCCAAAGTGCTTTGTGCTTGCCGCTCATGTGCCTTCGCATAGAAGTTGTACCTATGTGGCTGTTGGGCTTACCAAGGCTCAGTTTCTGACTGCACTCATTGCAAATTACAATGCTTTTGTCAGAGGCACACACATTAAAAAAATCCCACACTGCTGACTTTTTGGAAGTGTGCGATCTGGCGGTAACAGTAGAAGTTGGCGGAGTTGGCGGTATTGGCGGCAATGGCGGGTGCGTTGGCCGGCTGAACACAGGTGCCGATACATGTTGTTGCCCTGCTGATCCCTGCGGGCTGTCCTCCCTGCTTCTTCTAAGTCTTATTCTCCTACTGCCTCTCTGACTCTCCGTCTCTCCATCTGAACTACCCTCCTCTTGCTCTCTTCTACTAGGCACCCACAAAACATCAATCTCCTCATCATCATTCTCCTCAGATGCATCAATTTCTTCTGACACATCACAGAAGGAAGCAGCAGCGGGGACCTCCTCCTCATCACTCATTATGTCCATCTCTATCGTGTTCTCTGCCAGAATTAAATCTGGTGTAAGGTCCTCATCTCCTTCATCTTCTTCTGGCAATAATGGTTGCGCATTACTCAGTTCAAGAAACTCATTGGAAAATAACTCCTCTGACCCCAGTGAAGAAGGGGCACCGGTGGTGGAGGAAGTGTTACGTGGGGTGGCCATAGCAGTGGAGGATGAGGAGGATGTTGTGGTAAAGTTAGAAACGGTAGAGGATGGGGTGTGCTGTGTAAGCCAGTCAACTACCTCTTCAGCATTTTGGGAGTTCAGGGTCATTGGCTTTTTAAAACTGGGCAATTTGCTAGGGCCACAGGATTGCATAGCAGCACGGCCCCTAGCACGGCCTCTGCGTGGCGGCCTGCCTTTGCCTGGCATTATTTTTAAAAAAACAACAACAACAACAAAAACTCAGTTGGTTTTTCTGGAAACGATAATACACACAGCTAGATGGCGGGTTGAAGAAAACACTGTGCAAATAATGCCTACAAAGTCAACGTATACACTACTACAGCGGTGGATACGGATTACGTAAAATATATGAATGCTGCTTGAAAAAAAGTAACTCAAGTGGTTTTTCTAGAGACGATAATATTATCAATATTTAGACAAAATGTGAACAAGGTCACACAGCTCGATGGCGGGTTGAAGAAAACAGTGTGCAAATAATGCCTACAAGGTCAACGTATACACTACTACAGCGGTGGATACGGATTACGTAAAATATATGAATGCTGCTTGAAAAAAAGTAACTCAAGTGGTTTTTCTAGAGACGATAATATTATCAATATTTAGACAAAATGTGAACAAGGTCACACAGCTCGATGGCGGGTTGAAGAAAACAGTGTGCAAATAATGCCTACAAGGTCAACGTATACACTACTACAGCGGTGGATACGGATTACGTAAAATATATGAATGCTGCTTGAAAAAAAGTAACTCAAGTGGTTTTTCTAGAGACGATAATATTATCAATATTTAGACAAAATGTGAACAAGGTCACACAGCTCGATGGCGGGTTGAAGAAAACAGTGTGCAAATAATGCCTACAAGGTCAACGTATACACTACTACAGCGGTGGATACGGATTACGTAAAATATATGAATGCTGCTTGAAAAAAAGTAACTCAAGTGGTTTTTCTAGAGACGATAATATTATCAATATTTAGACAAAATGTGAACAAGCTCACACAGCTCGATGGCGGGTTGAAGAAAACACTGTGCAAATAATGCCTACAAGGCCAACGTATACACTACTACAGCGGTGGATACGGATTACGTAAAATATATGAATGCTGCTTGAAAAAAGTGACTCCGGTGTTTTTTCTGGAGACGGTAATATTATGGATATTTAGACAGAATGGGAACAAGGTCACACAGCTCGATGGCGGGTTGAAGAAAACAGTGTGCAAATAATGCCTACAAGGCCAACGTATACACTACTACAGCGGTGGATACGGATTACGTAAAATATATGAATGCTGCTTGAAAAAAGTGACTCCGGTGTTTTTTCTGGAGACGGTAATATTATGGATATTTAGACAGAATGGGAACAAGGTCACACAGCTCGATGGCGGGTTGAAGAAAACAGTGTGCAAATAATGCCTACAAGGTCAACGTATACACTACTACAGCGGTGGATACGGATTACGTAAAATATATGAATGCTGCTTGAAAAAAAGTAACTCAAGTGGTTTTTCTAGAGACGATAATATTATCAATATTTAGACAAAATGTGAACAAGGTCACACAGCTCGATGGCGGGTTGAAGAAAACAGTGTGCAAATAATGCCTACAAGGTCAACGTATACACTACTACAGCGGTGGATACGGATTACGTAAAATATATGAATGCTGCTTGAAAAAAAGTAACTCAAGTGGTTTTTCTAGAGACGATAATATTATCAATATTTAGACAAAATGTGAACAAGCTCACACAGCTCGATGGCGGGTTGAAGAAAACACTGTGCAAATAATGCCTACAAGGCCAACGTATACACTACTACAGCGGTGGATACGGATTACGTAAAATATATGAATGCTGCTTGAAAAAAGTGACTCCGGTGTTTTTTCTGGAGACGGTAATATTATGGATATTTAGAAAGAATGGGAACAAGGTCACACAGCTCGATGGCGGGTTGAAGAAAACAGTGTGCAAATAATGCCTACAAGGCCAACGTATACACTACTACAGCGGTGGATACGGATTACGTAAAATATATGAATGCTGCTTGAAAAAAGTGACTCCGGTGTTTTTTCTGGAGACGGTAATATTATGGATATTTAGACAGAATGGGAACAAGGTCACACAGCTCGATGGCGGGTTGAAGAAAACAGTGTGCAAATAATGCCTACAAGGCCAACGTATACACTACTACAGCGGTGGATACGGATTACGTAAAATATATGAATGCTGCTTGAAAAAAGTGACTCCGGTGTTTTTTCTGGAGACGGTAATATTATGGATATTTAGACAGAATGGGAACAAGGTCACACAGCTCGATGGCGGGTTGAAGAAAACAGTGTGCAAATAATGCCTACAAGGCCAACGTATACACTACTACAGCGGTGGATACGGATTACGTAAAATATATTATGGCTGCTTGAAAAAGTGACTCCGGTGTTTTTTCTGGAGACGGTAATATTATGGATATTTAGACAGAATGTGAACAAGGTCACACAGCTCGATGGCGGGTTGAAGAAAACAGTGTGCAAATAATGCCTACAGGGCAAATAATGCCTAAAAGGTCAACTTATACACTACTACAGCGGTAGTAAAATAAAAAAAAGTAAAATAAAAAAAAATGAATATTAAAAAAAAAAAATTAAAGTTGGTGCTGCTGAACTACTAGGAGCAGCAGATTAGCACACCAGTCCCACTCCCCAACACTGCTAGACTAATAGCACTGGGCTCTTATAGTAGTAGTAGTAGTAGTAGTAGTAAAACAACAAAAAAATAAATAAAAGCAGTCCTTACAAGGACTACTGTTATTGCAGCAGTCAGCAGATGAGATCAGAAGCAGGACAGCTGCCCACTGCAGCTACATACAGAGCACTGCAGTAGAAGGTAGATTACTAGCCAGCAAAGCTACCTAAGCTTAAATGTCCCTCAAACCCCTGCAGACTTCTGTCCCTCCAATAACAGAGCAGTATCAAAACGATTACTAGCCAGCAAACTTTCAACTGTCCCTGAAATCACTAACAGGCAGCAGCTCTCTCCCTACACTATCTCTTCAGCACACACAGGCAGAGTGAAAAAACGCTGCAGGGCTTCGGTTTTTATAGGGAAGGGGAGTGGTCCAGGGGAGAGCTTCCTGATTGGCTGCCATGTACCTGCTGGTCTGGGGTGAGAGGGCAAAAAAAAGCGCCAACAATGGCGAACCCAAAATGGCGAACGTCGCGCGACGTTCGCGAACTTCCGGCGAGCGCGAACACCCGATGTTCGCGCGAACAAGTTCGCCGGCGAACAGTTCGCGACATCTCTACTTCCAAGGACGTAAATGCAGCTGTCACAGTAAAACAAACAGTTCTTAATTTATTATACCTTTTAGCTAAGTTTGTAGGAATCACGCTGCCTAGTTTTTGTCTAAGCTTTAATAATAGTCTCATGATAAAGGTACTCAACAAGCATTAAATAATGTATAATATACTTCAGTGTCTAATTACCCATAAAGGAGAGGAAAAGGTTAGCAAAAATATACAGAGAGTAGAACAAGACACCATGAATTCAGGGGTCACTTGTTTCTAAAAGGAAAGTTCACTCAAAAATGAATTAGTAGATGTTGTTTCTACTGACAATAAATAAAAACACTTTCTTCTTTTTTTGAAAATGTGATACTTACAAGTACGAAATCATATATTTGGACATAAGAAAGAGGCCTAATGTGTTTTGTGCCTATGAGTAAGTGCCCTTGGAGGCATGAAATGCGCTAGGCCTCCATCTTGTCTTAATAAATTACTTTTAGCTTTTAATTTACTTATCTTTTGGACTAGGTACTTTTCTTTTTGGCTAGGTATGACTCCAAGTGAGCCATGTTGACCTATTTTAACTATCTCTTACTTGATCATATTTTTTAGGGAAAGGGGATTTATATATTTAATATAAGGTAATCCTTTGTAATTATTTTGTAATATGTGTAAATGACATTAGCTGATGAGAACATGTTGTGACAATTTACTGCTTCCTTTCTTACTTGTTATTTGAAAATCTTGATTTCATTAAGAATACTGTAATAAAAAAAATAATATAACACAGTGCAGCTACTAAATGAGAAATGAGGTCGGAATTTTGTAATGCTAGATATAAATTGGATGTAGAGTTCTGCCATAGTTAGCACAGGGCCCACTGTTCTGCAGTTTATGTCTTGCATATGAAAATGCTACAAAACATCTGAAAATCACAAGATGAGCAGCTGCTCTTCTCTCTCTGTGGGTGTGCTACTCATTCACCGTGATATTAATCTCCCTGATAAAGCAAAATTTGATTTTACACAGCCACAGGTGGTAGTTTGCAGAAATTATTAAAAGTTTCACAAGAAACTTTCCAAAATTCACTGATAATGTAATCCCTGTTGTTTTTAACCCATCTCAAAGAAAATCTCCAGCCTAGGACTCACTAAATGGCAGTTGTTAGAGTCTGCAGTCATAGCAGCACTTTTAATAAGTAGCACTTGATAGGCCCCAGAACCAGTTCTCTCGATGTGGAATGATAACACATCTGTTAAAAACTATAACTGTGAGAATGCCTGGTGATCCAGTGGTGTAACGGGGAATTATTATTGTTATTGAAGCCTGCCAGAGTTGTTCAGCAGAATTCTTCTCCTCCCATCTCTGTTGAAGGTAGGTCAGCCTGAGTATTTGGTGCAGAGGTTAGTGGGCTCCCACCTTTCCAGAGGTTCATCCATCCTTCTTGCGCTGATACCTAAATGACACTCTGTTGCATCACTTCTGTGTTTGATGTGGCGCTGCGTCTGAATATTAGAATATTTAACACACTGTCCAACATTGGTCTATTTTCAATCGTTTCTGGGTGTGTTTCCAAGTGTGACTAATTTGTTCTTGACCTTGACTGTCCATGACCTTGTCTAGTTGCTGCCTGTCCCAACCCCAGCCTGTTTCTGACTATTCTATTGAAACCTGATTCTGTACTTCACTACTGGTGTGTTTGATCTGGCCGGTAATCTTTGGGAAGAGAGCGGTGTATTGGCGCATGCGCAGTTGGCACAATCTCCTGGTCCCAAACAACTGTGCATGCACCGAACGCCACAGAAATTGCCGAAGTGCCGGAAGAAGACCTAAAGATTATCGAAGAGAAGAAGATGGCACCTGTGAACTTCGATGCCCTGAATCTGCAACAACGGTAAGTAAAGAGTTTGGGGCATTTACCCAGGGTAACACCTAGGCTTGGGGGGGGGAGCAGGGAGGGGGTCTATGTAGGGTAGGGGGTAGGGGATTTTAATAAAAAGGGTTTGGTTTTCCTTTAACTGAAAAGGGCAAGTGCTTTCTAATGCAGTGTCTTTATTGCTCTCTCCTTTTTCAAGATTAGTGTATAATACATGTCTGTGATTAAGTGTCTCTTGATATGAACGTCTTGAGAGATGAAAGTTTAAATATAGGTTTTTGTCTTACTTTTTGCTATACTTTTTTCGTCTAGCCTTTTTTGTGGTATCTGTCAGTGCCCAACACCCATTTTTCCTGTTTTTTTATATGGTTTGTCCACCCCCTAGGGCTAGAGCACCTGGACCACTGTGTTAAATTAGTGATTTTTCTACCGAATTGTACATCTGGTGTCCATACATTATCTATAACATATAATACAAGCACCAGTGTGACACCCTCAGGTGCAAGTAGAGTTTCCACTGGGATAAAATACTTGCTATCCTATCTCTGGTATCTTTTTCCTCCATTATTAATCTATGAATCATATTATCAGCCAGGAGGCAACCGTAAATGCAAAGTCCCAAGAATCAATCAGTTCTGAGGATGGTTAGCAGCACATAACATATACAGTATCCCATTATTTTCCTTTAAATTACTCCAGTTCATCTGATCTTGGGGAGCGTAGACAGGTATTTTGGGTACTGCACTAACAAACACTGGGTTGCTTGAGGTGTTGTGACTCGAGAAGTCTTATAACCTGTCTGGGAAGGCATTTTTTTCAATTTATAATAACATTTTATGTTTATTTCTTCCTGTGCCTGACCCAGAAGAATGTGGAATCTATAGTTAGAATACAAATGCACATATGGCAAATTATATATCTGCACATTCCAAACAGAATGTGTGGGGCTGATTGTTCATTTATGAGGCAGACCTTGTTTGAATATGAGAGAGAGAGAAGAGAGAGAGAGAGAGAGAGAGAGAGAGAGAGAGAGAGAGAGAGAGAGAGAGAGAGAGAGAGAGAGAGAGGCAGACCTTGTATACCTTGTTTGAATATGAGAGAGGGGGAGAGAAAAGAGAGAGAGAGGCAGACCTTGTTTGAATATGAGAGAGAGCGAGAGAGAAAAGAGAGAGAGAGAGCCATCATCAAAAAGGTTATATAAATGGGTTAATGGCTCACAGTCCTCTGCAAAAGGTAATTTTGCACCCAAGGAGAATGTACAGCAGAGGAGCATTTGTAATTCAGTCAGGCAAAGCGCTATACAGCCTGCACAGCCTTTATGATAGCCAGATGATGCACATAATATACACATGGGCATTTTAACTAGGGCTGCACCGAATCCAGGATTCAGCTTTTTTCAGCAGGATCTGGATTCATCAGAATCCAAGTATCTGGCCGACCGAATCCAAATCCAAATCCTTAAAACCATGTGACTTTTCATCACAGAAACAGTGTGACATCAATTGCTACTCCCTGAACACCCCTATATCTCTAAACAGGAGATCCTTCTGCAAAGTCCAGACCTTTACAAATAGGGCATCTTGTATATTATATATTTTCTGCAGCTGAACACCCAGTACATCAGCTACTTACCTGTGGACTGAAACGACTTGTAAGCAATGCAAGCACATAAATGGATAACCCATAGACTGGTGGTAAACTTTGCTTCTAGGGATGATATGATGTCTTCCAAACTGTGACATACAGTAACATTTTGTAATAAAAAGAAAGATCAGGGGTTTGAAATAAAAAAAAAGTTTATGAAGTGCTACAAAATATATGTAGTGTATGCTGTACAATGCCAATATGGGGCTTTATAAATAGAATGCACTATAAGGCAATTGCAAGTGAAATAGGGTGAACATCTTAGGAGTATTGCTAAGAAGAGAATAGCCCAATACTTAAAGGGTCATGCTGTCATGATTTTTATGGTTTACTTTTTATTTCTAATTATCCTGTTTACATTGCAAATAATTCGCTCAACCATTTAAAATGTCATTTTTGAACCAACAAATTTATTTTTTTTATCTGTAATATTGGTATGTAGGCAGACATCTCAGTGCACTGTGCCTGATTCTAGGCTTTTAGAAGGATCCAGTGCTGCAGTAAAAACCTGCTTTGAGCAGCTGTTCTTACCTTCTTATTGTACTTTGTTTTCTCTTTCTGGGGTCAGTAGTGGGTGTAGGTGGTGCGGAAGGTGCAGCGGCACCAGGGTTCGTGCCCCTCCATCTCCGATGGGGCCCGCATCCCTGAGGCCTCAGGCGCTGAAGAGAGTAGCTACAGAGTGACTGTGTGCATGCCGCACCTGAACATAGAAGGCCAGAAGGGACATAGCAGGGCTGCTGGCGGCAGTGGGAAGGTTGCCAGCAAAGAAGCATGGGGCTGTGTATTTACAATGGTGCACCCTGAAGTCTTTCCATCACTTCTCAGCTGCTGTGTGTTCTGTGATGTGAGCCATCCTGCTATGGGTTCTGGCGGGTATGTATACATGGAATTGCCCTGTGCCATCCTACTATGAATTCTGGGGGTATTTATACATGGAATTGCCCTGTGCCATCCTACTATCAATTCTGGGGGTATTTATACATAGAATTGTGCCTGTGCCATCCTACTATCAATTCTGGGGGTATTTATACATGGAATTGCCCTGTGCCATCCTACTATAAATTCTGGGGGTATTTATACATGGAATTGTGCCTGTGCCATCCTACTATCAATTCTGGGGGTATTTATATTCGGAATTGCCATACTGCTATGAATTATGGGGGTATTTATAAATGAAGTTGCCATTCCGCTATGATTCTTAGGGGTATTTATATATGGAATTCTACTGTGCCATCCTACTTTCTAGGTGGGGTATACAGAAAATACAGGGTTAAACATCTTAAATGATGGAGAACATACATGAAATAGTATTCTGAATAGGTATATATGTATGTGATGAGCAACCATATTGATCATATTAGTGTTAGGTTTACTGGAACAGTTTAACTGCTTCTATGATATTAGGTCAGTAATGCTGTGTTCCAGCCCACTGCATAAGTGTCGTGTGGGGGTAGGGGGGCCCCGTTGTAAATTTATGTACCAAGGCCCTTAGGGTTCTAGTTACGCCACTGTCTTGGGTGCTATTCTCATTTCTACCACTACGGAAATTTTAGCAATGCAAATTATTTCTGACTTTATTTTGATCTCTGTCATGCTCAAATCTTCTCCTGCCTTCAGAAAAGCTTCTTTTTGGAAGGTCTGGTGTATTGTATTAAATGTATTTGGGCCACTGCTTCTGTGTATTTATTGTATATGGGGCTAAAGTTCCAACTGCTTCTCATTGTATTTAATGTATTTGGGTGCCACTACTTCTCCCCCTCATTGTAAAATGTATTTATGATGAGTTCTTGCTCATAGAAGTCAGTGTACAATAATTACAAGTGCATATTGTGTGTATAGCTATATCTCCTTTACTGTAGCTAATTGAGGCAAATGGTAACTGGGACAATTTTTTCTTAGTGTATTTTAGCTGGCAGAGAAATGCATGAAGCCAACCTAACTTAATGGGAGGCAGCATAGGAAGTTTTTCCTGTTCACCCACATGATAAAATTCAGGACAGTAGCAGCAGTGTTATTAGTCCATGGAAGCACTATCAGTTCAGATGGCAGAATCCTTCAGGAGAGGTGTCAGGTAGCTACTACCAGGTTATCTTCCCATTGTTCTGTTGAGACGCTGCTGGGGGGTGGAGGGAGGGGTTGATATCACTTCAACTTGCAGTGCAGCAGTAAAAAGTGACTGAAGTTTATCAGAACACAAGTCACATAACTGAGGGGCACCTGGGAAACTGACAATATGTCAGTTTTCAACATTAAATATAAAAATGATATGATAAATGAAAAAAGTGGAGGAAACCTAACCATGAAACCGTTGAGATTAGAATCAACATTTTGGATTTTTAGGTTAACATTGTAACATTTTCTTATAACATCTTAAATGAGCCAATTTCAGTACAGGAACTCCAGCATTTTATTGGGTTTTGTTAGCAGAATAACTGAGCAAGATCCCACCAAGAGACTATTATATCAGACTTATTAACCATTAGGGCCAAACACAATTTTTACTCAACATACATAGCTAGGCAGCAAATCAGTTGGGTTGACTGGAATAATGCCAGAAAATTGCAGTGGTAACACAGGGAGGCTACTGGCTTGTGAGCTCCGTCGAGAAGCTGTTGGATGAAAATCATTACATCTCCTGTGAGATGCCCCCATTCTCCCATGTGGGACAATACACCTATCTGTGCCTGAATGTTTAACCAGGAACAGATAGTACAGCAGGATCACATCTGCCATATTTGTACTGTATACGTATGTATGTATTTGTATATGTAGTGGATTACTCTACACTGTTTCATTTCCTGTTTCTCAGATATCGTATGCATTGTTTAAGTTGGTAAATTATTCAAACACCCGCCAGTTCTTTTGTGACTTCCTAAAAGGCAAAAACACTTTGTTTATTTCCCAAAGTCAGCTTACTATGTAACCTTGGAATCCATGAATAATGTACTGGGGCTCTGCCAGAATGCTGTACATTTTAAGCACCTGTTCAATCTGGCCTGAAAACATTTTCGATTAAGAACAGAATTGTGAGCAACACAAGACATGTCTAATGGCTGTTGTCTAGAGACATTCCATTTTCTAGGACAAACACATGGTAATAGCCATGATGTACAGACAGTTATCTCCTTCAAAAGCAAAAATGTGTTTGTGGCAGGCGAATATTTACTGTCAGGGTCTCTTAAGAACACCAGAGAAAAACCAATAAAATCATGTTTTTAATTTATGAATCTGTCTAACAATTAAATAGCAGTTGTTTGAGATGTGTTTGTGATGTCGGTATCCACAAGGATAGATGAGTATTAAAAGGTATTAAAAGGTATTTTTCTAAACAGATTCAGGGCAGTTAAATATGAAGAATTTAATCCCTACTGCGTAGAGTTAGGGGATTCATTATCTGGAAACCGGTTATCCAGAAAGTTCCGAATTATGGGAGGATCATCTGCTATTGACTCCATTTTAATAAAAAAATTCAAATATTTAAAATGATTTCCTATTTTGCTATATTAATACAACAGTAACTTGTATTTGATCTAGGGTTGCTAACTTTTGTCCCAGTTGAATCTGGGCAGGGGTCAGGGCCGTGGCGCAATAGGTGGGGTTGTAATGCTGCAATGGACGTGACATCAGGGGCGTGACTATGATGTGGCGATTGACGATTGGCTGATTGCTGCAGCAATCATAGGATCATAATTTGGAAAACCAGGCAGGCAGTTTGACCTGGGCAGGTGGCAACCCTAATTTGATCCTAACTAAGATCCTAACACTGGTAAGGCCCCATCTAGAATATGCCGTACAGTTTTGGTCTCCATGACTCAAACAGGACATTATTGTATTAGAGAGGGTACAGAGAAGGGCAACTAAGCTGGTAAAAGGTATGGAAAATCTTAGCTATGAAGAAAGACTGGCCAAATTGGGGAGGTTCACACTGGAGAAGAGGTGTTTAAGGGGTGATATGATAACTATGTATAAATATATAAGGGGATCATATAATAATCTCTCTAATGCTTTATTTACCAGTAGGTCTTTCCAACTGACACAAGATCACCCATTCCAATTAGAAAAAAAGAGGTCCTGCCTAAATATTTGGAAGGGTTTTTTTTTACAGTGAGAGCTGTGAAGATGTGGAATTCTCTCCCTGAATCAGTTGTACAGGCTGATACATTAGATAGCTTTAAGAAGGGGTTGGATGGTTTTTAGCAGATAGTTACAGATAGATAGAGACCAATTGTAGAGATAATACAATGAATTAGGGTGGGTTGTAAATAGTGCAGGAATCTGGATTCAGTAAGGTTACATAGTGTGACATGAATCCTGACCCAAATGAAGGCCCTGTCTTAATGTGTTAAATAACTCCATACATTTGAATTCATAAATCGTCCTTTCCTGTTCAGTTTTAAAGTTCCCTTTTAAAATTAAGACCTGCATGTCCAGAAGACTGTGATTTTGACTGCAGTGTTGCCCCACTGGTGAATCATATGATTTGGTGTTGATTTTATGTTATATAAACAGTAGTGAAAGAACTTGGGCAATCTAGTACACAATGCACTCCTGCAATGGGGACATGTGGGACCTACCTAACTCACTAATAGATACCTGACTCTTTCTCCAACACAGTCCTTTTTATTATCAAAGTCCCAATCCTCTGGAAGGGGTTAATAGCCACACTGTTCAGTTCAAATAGAATGTCCCTACCCCAGGTAGCGCTACCTTTCCCAAAATTACCTCTCCCTTTGGAACTTAGCAGCCACTCCCATGTAGCAGGTAAATGCACAAGACCTGTCTTCAAATTGGGGCTCAACACTTGTATCCTTGCTAGTATCCTCCCTTGGGTGGCTCACTCACTGGGATGCTCTCAAAGGCAGTCACACTGGAGATTTCAGGCAGCTCTGCAGCAGGATAAATCAGTGGCACCTTTCTCCTTCTGAGTCTCTAGCAGCTTGGCAGGAAACAGGCTCTCTCTGTACATTCACAGATTCAACATCTTGGACAGTTTCACAAGACTTGGTTCTGGCTGGATCTTTCACTACAACCCCTGTTAAACTCTGTCAGAGACCCTGTACAAAAGGCTCTAAAGTCAGGCACTCCGTCTCTCCCAAGGATGCACTGGGGTGCCCAGCCAATTGGATGGCTCTCCAGTCAGTAACTGGGCTGAATGATGTCACAGACAGAAAAACAGGAGAAGCATTTCTCTGATCCCCTACATTGATTTATTTAATGTTTAAATAATTTTTATTTAGTAGACTTAAGATATTAAGATCCAAATTGCAGAAAGATCCAGAAAACTGCAGGTCCTGAGCATTCTGGATAACAGGTCCCATACCTTTACTAATGAATAATGGGCATATGCTATACATTAATACTATTATTACTATTATTATGACATATTTATAAAACAACATATACAACTAGAGAGGTACATTTCCTGAAGAAAATGTGAGTGGTGCTTGCCGTGGCAAAACTCAGGCCCAAATCTGATTGGCTGTTGTTGCCCCGCCCCTTTTTTTCCTAATTGTGAACCACAGTCACTCAGTGACTAACATACCAAAGTTTGGGAATGCTGTCATTTAATGTGTAAAAATGGCAGCATTTCTATTTTTTTCTATTGAAAATCAATGAATGAAATTTGATTGGTTGTTGGTGGCTCCGCCCACTTTTTCTAAACTTGAAGTGGAAACCCCCAGCGACCACATTTGTGATATTCAAGGTCCCTGACATCAATACTGAGAGAATGGCAGCCTTCTTAATTTTTCCCATTAAAACCAATCAAAGAAATCTGATTGGTAGGTTTTGGCTCCACCCACTTTTCTTAATTTTAATCCCAGTCCCCCAGTGACCAACTGTGCCAAGTTTGAGGACCCTGCCATTAACCGTCTAAGAGCGGCAGCAGTTTAAAATTTTCCTATTTAATTGAATGGCTGAAATTTGATTGGCTGTTGTAGACTCCGCCCACTTTTTGTAAATTTTGGCTGCAGTCACCCAGTGACCCACGGTGCCAAGTTTGGGAGCTCTGGCTTTATTACTGTGAGAATTACAGCTGTTTACATTTTCTCATTGAAGTCAATAGGGAAAATCTGATTGGTTGTTTGCGGCTCCGCTCACTTTTTTGGGTCCCCAAAATAGGACAGAAAAGTCACAACACCCCATTCCCGAATAAGCTGAACGGTTTGACACCTCATTCATGGGTCTGCGACAAACTAATTATTCGATAAATTCCCCATTATAAGTCAATGGGGCAAATTTGGGGACCTCTCCTTCCCCGGGGGTAAAACTTATACCCTCGTGTGGGGTATCATCTGACACAGGTCGCAAACCTCTTCAAATGTGGTAAATTTAACGTTTCTACAAGATTCCCTCTCTGCGCTAGAATCCGTCAAAAGTTGGCCTCAATGTTAATCTATGGGACTTTTCGGGGTGGTTAATTGCCCCCGCAAGGGGCAATTAACCACCCACCCCTTAGAAAAGTCATACCACCCCATTCCCGATTAAGCCGCACGATTTGACACCTCATTCATGGGTCTAGGACAAACGGTGCGGGACTAGTTACGCGCCAAACTTTCATACGGAAGAAGAATAAAAATAAGTTTGCAAGATAACAGTAGTGATGCTTTGCTTCGCAAGCACCACTAATAAGTTTGCAAGATAACAGTAGTGATGCTTTGCTTCGCAAGCACCACTAATAAACAGGATAAATATTGACAATGTTTGCTCCAGCCCAATAACCCACAGCAGCCTTTTACAATAATGTGTTACAATTAGAGGTTATTTAAACATTTACATTTTTTTTAATTATTTGTAACTTAAGACCAAAGACCACAGATTCAAAGGGAAATAAGGGAAGGTTGCATTTTGTCCCATGCTTATATAGTTCTGATAATCCATTATCTTAATAAACTGAAACTCTTTTAAGTAATGTGTATTGCTAAGGCCAGTGGTGTAAATATGGAGGTAGCAGACACTGTGCTCACAGGGGCCCCAAACTACAGGGTCTGCTGTATAGAAATCCTCCCCAACCTGAAAATTATTTTCCTGCTCTAGCGGTTGGGTTAGCAGAAGGGGAAGGGTTGTTCATGCCAGGCCCCCAGAAGAATCTTTGCAGGGAACCCGGAGGAAACAATGTATACCACTAGCTAAGGCCTTTTATTGACTAGCCAGAAATCCTTAGGACAAAGTTTAACAACCATGAGAAAAAGTGACCACTTTTTTTTCAGGGAGTGTCCCAGGGTACTAGCACACTTTATTGCTGGTGGAAAATCATTTGGAGGAGACTTGTTCATGGTAGCGCAGTTTTTAATGCAGGCAAAAAATCTCCCCATGTGCCAGTATCCTAAAACATTATTTATTAATACCAAGGCATTTATTGCAAGGCTTATTTATTCTGTAATCAATAGTCTTTCAAAATTAAAGAAGAGCCCGCTCCACACACACACATGCACTTCTTAGCTGTTCAAAATTCAGCACACAATACAAACATTTGCAGCTGTCCTTTCGTTTGCTGAATAAATAAAATTTCTGTCTGACCATAACTGACCTACAGGTCTCCTTTCCATGTCCAGCCTATGCCCCATTCCTTTCCCTAGTCACTATTGCTAACTTTTCTTACCTTCTTGCACATTTTTCTTGTTAAATGACATTTCACAACTCTCCCCAGTATTCAGGTCACCATCTCTCCTGGGGTAGACTTGGTTCTTGTTTTCTCTGACAGAATTTTAAATATCCCAGCTAACATGTTATACCAGCTTCATTGTTTATACAATTTATTTGTTAAAGTTTCTGATTCTGCAAACTTGTTTTTTTAATTTTATAGTTAGTTCAGACAGCAGTGGTCTTCTGGGGATAGATCATGGCAAAGAATAAAGGGGACATCAATACGATAATGTTGGGCCATATCCAGGTTTATTTTAAGGCTTTTCCAGACATAAAAAAACAAACAAACAAACACAGATAATAATGTAGTGCTGGTAATGGGGAGGATAAGGAATTGACTAGAGACAAGTAGTGCAGGACTTACTAATGTTCCTATTTTGTTAGTTTCCCAGATCCAATGTTTTAAAATGGATTATAATAATTACTCTAAACTACAAAAATGTGTAATTTATTAAATGAAATAAAGCACTAATACAAAACGTTGCCATCTAAAAGCTATCAAGGTCATATAGAAGTCAAAGGAAGCTGTCCTTATCCTTCTATACCATTTTGCTTAAATTCAGGCTTTTAAGGGTATTTTTTCACTACTAATTGAATGGAAAATTCTAGAAATTATAGGTTTTGTTGGCTTATTTGGATCATCTTTTTTGTTGTTGTTCATGCTTTTGATATTAGGAAATTGTAATAAACTGCATGACGTTCATGGATTTAGAGAAAATTTGTTTATTCATGGTTCAAAAACCACAAGTAAATGGGACTCCCAGTGTGTAGGTTCAAACTGTAAGCTTGCTTTGCCAAAGTGTTTCTAAAAACACCTATTTTTCAGTTCAGTTCAGTTCTGTAAAAAATGGCAATTGTTTCAATTGGTTTTAAATATTGTTCTTTGGTTTCTGAATCACTATCCATAATGGAAGCCTCAACAAGGATGACTAATGGCATAATCATAGGTGGGTAGAAACTAGTCCTGTCGCACTGAGATTGTGAGGACAATTCTTCTAAACTGCTTGAGAGCCTTCCCGTTCTGGTATAATACAGCACTTTGCTAAATTAGAATGGAAATTGATGTCTTTCCACTTTGATAGTGATGTCACAAAAGTTAGGTGTCATGTTCGGGACCCTATATCCAGAACCAGTGCTATGCTCCCTGGTCTCGGCTCTTGCTTCTGCCTTTAACAGCCACCTTTCACCTCGGGAGTTGCCCTCAGCTAATTGGATGCTGCCAGGTCTTACTAAGAGAGGAGCAAAGCTAAAGGTTCTGGACGAGCAAAGGGGCACGATCGTCTCACCAAGGATACTGGATGGAAGAACACAACTTGGAAGGCAGGCCAGTCAACAAAGTGTGGAACAGGCAGGCCGGGCCAGCACAAGCAGAGTTAGAATAGTCAGACAGGCCAGAATCAGGATTGGAGAGTGTAAAATAGTCAGACAGGCTGGAATCAGGATTGGAGAGCATAGAATAATCAGACAGGCAAGGGTCAGCTTGGAGAGGTCAGAATAAACAGGCAGGCAACGGTCAGGATACAGAGTTCAGGAAAGTCAGGCAAGGCAAGGGTCAAACACCAGAGGATCAATAGGAATCACTTAAGAATTGCACCTGGAGCAAACAAATTGAACCTAACCACGGGCAATGTGTTTGATTACAAAGCCCCTTTAAATAGTTTGAATTTTGCGCCATTGCACGATGACGTCATCACTCCGGCGCATAAGGAAGCGTGCGGGCACACGCACCATAGGAACACTGGCTCTGAAGGGTATCAGACGCATGCGGCGGGCGTCCCCGCGGAAGGCACGGCGTCTGCCCCCGTATGCCAACGAGTAGACCACTAGAATGTAACTATTCATTACATTAGGTTAACAGTGTGTGTTCAAGAAATTAACAATCCTTATGACTCAGTAATACTACTATCTACCTGACTGAAGGCAGGGCTGTCAGCATGAACACGACCATAATAGGCAGGGGACTGCAGGATATACTCAAGCAGCAGTCTAAAAGATGAAACAACTGGGAAAAGGATCAATCCAAGAAAAAGAAACAATCGCCAACTACCCACAAATTGTACCTACCACTGCTAAGCACAACTGATGCCAAGCAAAGTCATTGGGTCAATGGAAAGGGACCCTCTTCACAAGTGAAAGTGTGTGGAACCACAACAATATAACCGCTATAAAGTTACAGCTAGGCAAGTTCATATAAGAAATAACAGAGAGAACTTGTATATGGTACAGCCTTATTGCAGAAACAAGACCTAAAGAGCCCCACAGGAATGGTGAGACAAACTTGTTATTGGAAATGGATAACAAAAGACCATTTATGAGAATCTTCACAAACAAGTAGACAATTTATCTACAGTAGAACCCTAGTTTTAGGTTTCCCAGGGATCAATGTCTCATTGGGGGGGGGGGGTTGAACTTGGTATACTTTGTATTTTGTCCACCCAATTTAACTATGTAACTATGTAACTATGTAACGTCAAAGCGGTGTAAATTCCAGGAATACATAAAATCAGGGGGTAAAAAGGACACCACTTGTCTGTATGAGACTGCAAAAAACAGTGTCCATTCTGGGAAAGTGCAAAATTAGGCTTCTGTTTATTGACACAGCAAGCTAAATGTGTGCCAGCTTTTGCTGGTGGTTTTAGGGCTTTTAAAAATATGAAGCACTTACAAATTTAGAGCACACAAAAATAACAATTGCTGTAGGCAGAATATCTGTACTTGGCTTGTAGGAAATCATCTAAAATAGCACAGGTTTAGAAATATTCTACTGGCTTTGCGCCAACATAAAAGCAGTGATAGCTGGAGTATAATGCTTCTGGGTTCAGATAATATAAAAGCAATGGCAGTACAGTCTAAAGAAAGAGGCAGAAACATTTATATAGAAATGCACAAACTTCCAGTTATGAACAGTAAACAAATGGGAGCATGCTGACCTCTTCTGACAGATTTGGGAAAGCTTCCACGAAATATGATTCCATATGCACACTGGTCTATAGAGGCTCACCTTGAAAAGAAATAATAATCGAATGAGTGAAGGAAACTATTGGGGTTGGAGGAAAAAAAGTTGTGTGATTAAACAGACTCTCCATACACCAAAACCATTTTCCTAGGTTTAGCTTCTAGTTGTAACTTAAAGTGATTCTGGAAAAACATAATAATGTATTTTTATATTGCAGAGTCAGCCCCTCTAACCTGCAGTACTTAATATACAAGAAGTCCCTTGCCCTCAAGCCATTATCAATATATTTAAAACTTTGGGACATTATGGTGGAAATGTAATAAAATTCGCAAAGACCAAAACTATGCGAATAAAGATTTGCCTGTTGCAATGTGATATTCTTCATTGCAATGCGAATCTTAATTGCGAATTGCGAACCTTTAACACCTGCTCGTGAGTTTCGGTAAAAATATGTTGTCACAAGAAATGGTTTGCGAAATTTAATTATGTGAACATTCGCAAAAGCAATTTGGTCGCAAACTTTGAGAAGAGGTCAAAAAGGTGTTTGCACACGTTTTTGTGCTAAGGCATTTGTGCCTTAAAGGAACAGTAACATCAATAAATTAAAGTATTTTAAAATAATAAAAATATAATGCAATGTTGCCCTGCACTGATAAAATTGCTTCAGAAACACTTCTATTGTTTATATAAATAAGCTTCTGTGTAGCAATGGGGGCAGCCATTCAAAGGAGAAAAGGCTCAGGTTACACAGCAGATAAGCTCTGTAGAACTTAATGGTGTTATCTATTATCCACTATTTAAGCGGTGCCCTTTAGCCTTTTTTTCAATTTCCACCATTGCTACTCAGCAGCTTATTTATATAAACAATAGTAGTGTTTCTGAAGCAATTTTATACTATAAACTATAGTTTATTTGAACTATAGTTGTGTTTCTGAAGCAAACAGATCAGTTTTACCAGTGCAGGGCAACACTACATGATATTTTGATAACTTTAAAAAACTTTTATTTTTTGGTGTTATTATTCCTTTAAGCTACTAAAATTCCCTCCCCTTTAAACAGGGATTGTTGTCCTCTTATTTCAATACATTTAAGCTGCCCAACTACGTCAAATCATTTATTTAAAGGGTAAGGCTTTTTTTGGTAATTTAAGGCACAAAATATCTCAGTGGGGCTCATTTATCAACACTGGGCAAATTTGCCCATGGGCAGTTACCTATAGCAACCAATCACTGATTAGCTTTTTGAAACCAGCTGCAAGTAGGACAATGAATGCAGCAATCTGATTGGTTGCCATAGGTTACTGCCCATGGGCAAATTTGCCCAGTGTTGATAAATGACCCCCACTGACTTTAATAGATTGATAATTGAGTGCAGAGGACTTCTTATATTTATCTTTATGCATTTTGTGATCACATCCTCATTGCCCCCCCCAACTAAAGGTTTAAAAACTATTGCTGAGTACAATTTATCCTTGTTTGTTACACTTTTTGACACTAAGTTTTATTTCAACTGTACATTTGTATTAATTTGTATTTATTATTGTAATGACCCCGTTTGTCCTTCTAATTTATTGTTCTGCTGTACAGTGCTGTGTGCATAAGTAGCACTATATCAATAAAAATCTATATACATATTAAATTATATAGATATGTGCCTTCTGTATCATTAGAAATTCAGATCGAGGCTAGGATTGCCCAGGGCACAAATGTGAGGGTGATGCTTTGCATGGTCTACCCCTAGTCCGTGCCCTCATCCCCCCACTGCAGATACTCACAGTGTGATCTTGTTCCCCTATGTGATCTCAATGTTCATTCATGCGGGCACATGATGGGGGGAGGGCTAGAGGTGACTGGTTAGGTTGCATGGGGTATCTGGCTGGCTTGAGCCAGGTCTGCTTCAGTGGTGCTAGTAGAAGAGGCACATCTCAGTGTTTCTGTTTACTCTGCTGTCACTTATCCCTTTCACTGTTACAGTAAATAAGTGTCAGGCAGTTTCTGTTAAAGCCATTTGTATAATAAAGATAATTGGTCCTAGATCATTTTCTTGTGCCTTATTTTGAAGGCATTTTTCCTCTAAGTCATGGCCTGGTATATAAATAAACACATACTGTTATATGGGCAGGGTGTTCCTGTACAAACCAGAGCATATTAACTGGACATTCTAGTACCTTACACTTATATATTATGTCATCATGAACAGCAGCCAGCCATAACATTATGTACTATTCTCTATCTCTTTTAACATTTCATAGATTGGAAATGAGGGTATAGGATCCAGAATGCTTGATACCTGGGGATATTTCTGTAATTTGGATCTCCGTGCATGAGTTGCTTTACCTCTATTATGGATGCATGCAGCTTCGTTAGGATAAGGTTCAAGGCACTGTTTTTTTATTACAGAGAAAAATGAAATTATTTTTATGAATTTGATAAAAGGGGAACTCCACACAAACATAACTTAAGCTTTTTGAAAAGTAAACATAATTTCAAGCAACTTGCAATATATATCAATTTAAAAATATGAAGACTTTTCATGGTTTTTAAAAGGTTTTGGACAGTTCCCTAAGCCTAGCCCCCTCCTCTCCTGCTGATCTCTCTGACTATTTTGCTGAGCTGGTTGACTACTGTTACTTTGTATTAGCCTGCATCCTCCAAACCCCACAATTACCTGCACACGTGATTTCAATAAGGAACAGAACATCGCAGTGCAATGCATTGTGGGTTATGTAGTTCCTGCATGCTGTCTGTAAGCTGTGGATTTGTAACATCAGTGTTTAGTCCCTCCTTCCCTGCCAAGATTTCAAATGATGCAGAAAGAGAAGAACTATTAAACAGCTGGATTTCAGCATAGAAAATGGCATTTATTCATACTTTTTGAAGGAACAGGTAACTGTGATGGATATATTAGGGGTTTCTGTGTTATGTGGGAGTCTTTATCAAATTTTGGTTTGGAAGCCGGAGTTCCCCTTTAAAACCAGCAAGACAGATTAAAGTAAAGAAACACACCTTTATTGTACATATTGCACAAGGAAAATATGTTGCAGCTCTTTATAAAAACATTCTGGAAAGAAAGACAACAGCTGAGAATGGAAAATATACACGGCAGTAGTGCCATCTAGTGCTTATATTGCACTTCTACATTGCTGAGAAACCTGCTGCTCTTTTAGTACCTTTTAGGACAGTGGAAATATTTTTGTAAATCAAATAAAGAAAAAAAGAAAATAAAAGTACACTAATAGGAATCCTATAGAATGTGCATAAGGATACTGCTTTCTAATATAAGGAGATATTCCAAGCAATTAACTTCTTGCTTTATAATATATATGTAAGGCAACATAACTATGGGTGTTGTACTGTATATACAACCTTGGGGGTTAAATTAAAGCAATAGGCAAAAACAAATGGACAGTGTCTATTAAATAGACTAATGATGAAAATGAATTGGTGTTCTTGCCTTTAAATTCCTTAACCACATGCCCATGGCTAACTGTAAATATTAGGGCACCATGTGGGCATTGGAAAGTTTGTATAGCCCTACTCTACTTGTGCTTCACCACCAACATATGGTCCCAACATATCGCATACCTCCCAACTGTCTGCGGGACAGTCCCAGTTTTGACAGCTTTATGTGTTATAATATATAAAACATGGCCCGAAAACCCCCATAAATGCATTCAAACTTTCATAACCTGCCATATTTTGTAAAATGGACATGGTAATTAAAAGATGAGACCAAAAAATGGATCTGGTCAAAAAAATTTCACTGCACTACGCTCAGATCTTTTTGTCCATTGCTCTAAATTTTGGGAGATATGGACACGTGTTGTATTTCATGTAGCTAATTTTCTTGTTCACTGTAAACCCTCGAGGAGGAACCCAAAGCCTGTTCAAAAAATGTAACATTCAAATTATAAATATCAATTTATTTTTAAATCCAAGGGGTTCCAAATTTGTCAGAAAGAGAGACAGACCCTGCGGCCATGGAGGGTTCGGGGGACAGGAGGCCCTGGGCCACGGGGTCTGCTGTATGGTAGTCCCCCATACCTGTGAACTAAAGCTTGCTGGTTGACTGCCTAAAGAAAGTGAGTGGAGGGCACGTAATCGACTGGAGCAAGGGGTGGAGCACTGTAAAATTGGCATTTATGCACCCAAACATTTTTCTCTATACAGACTTAAGCCAAATTAACCTATCAACATTTCTCCTAGACATTTTCATTATGGCAAAGACATTTTGGAGGAAAAAATGCCTGTAAAAAAGTCATACATACGACACAAAAATAGTCACACCCACTTTTTAACAACTTTTTTTTGCCAGTAGTGCCAGAAAAATTACAGAAAATTACGACATTTTCCTTTATTAATATTTTGTGTGAATCCCCCCCATTGTGGTGTAAATTCTGGCAAACTGAAACATACCTGGGAATAGCACCCATAAGAATGCATTAAATGTGGCAGGATCATGATTTTTTTTTTTTTAAATGCAGGAAAACATATCATTAGTAATTCAAGGTTTGACAATATGTTAGATATTAAGCAGTGGTCATGATATGAGCATGGAGTTGTACATTGTATGATTTACTTACATTTAGACACTTTCAGAAAATGTCTTCCCCAGGCTTCTGATAACAAGCTATGGTGTGAGCAGTACCAGATTGACTGTAGTTTCTCTTTATTCTTTCTTTTAGCGCCTGTAGGTCTGTTCCTATTTATATACATGAATGTGTACATATTGTCAGTAATGTCAGGAGGGAACATTGCTTCTCATGCTGTATCCTACTGAGAGTAACTGGTCCTTCTTGCATTGCTGACATGGCCTCATATGTCAATGCGTGGGGCTGCATGGAATGAAGCAAACTGTGCCAGCAGGCAGGGGAAATAGACTATGCTGGAAGGCTTCTCACTGAACATGTCTCCTGCTTACAGCATTAACCCCTGTTCCACTGGCCTGCTGCCAAATTAGCCCCAGAAAAAGCCACATTTCAAATCCTCCTCCTCCTCAGTGGAGGTGAAATTGGGTAAAACTGATATGGTATAAAATGCTTTATACTAAAGTCAGAACCAGAAAATAATCATTATGCGTTATATCGGATGCGTTATGAACATGCTGTCAGGGGGCCTATCGGCTTCCACCGGGAGATGTCCGGACCAAGGAGGAAGCTTAGGGTAAAGGTTCAAGTGTGCGGTATCCAGAAAGTGGTCAGGCGTAATCGTAGTCAAGTTCAGGCAAATGTTCAAAAAGGCAGGCAGCAGGAAACAGGATCAGGGTCAAGCCAAGGGTCAGGAAACAAGAATTAAGGAATTAAGGAAACCCAGGAACACAATATAGGAATTCCTATACTCGGACATTGAACTGCTGTCTTTGGTGTCCTTTTATTTTGAATTTGGCGCCAAAATGCAGCGTCGTGACATCACGTATTTGCACGCTGACGTCAACGCGACGGTGCCTGAACCCATGCGGCTTACATGGGCGCCACCATCTTGGATTCGCCATTGCCGGGATGGTAGGCGTACTGCAACACTCCTGATACATGCTAAGAGGTACAAGTTTCGGATATTCCTACCTCAGGGCTTTCCTTTGCCTTAATAAAAATGTTATTATTATTATTAGTGATTATGATGAAAATGTGATATTGCCAATGAGACTGAATGGTACAGTCTTTCTTTTTGTGCTTATTCATATGTGATGATCCAAGTGTTTGGTGGTGAAGTACTATTTATGGAATTCTATAGTTTTATGATTCAGATGGATACTGAAGCAAAGAAAGCCATATTGAAGAAGTCAAATTTGAGAAAAAATGAAATATCAAAATTGCCCCTTCAGTTGTTCATCAGTTTTAGCCACATGGTGTGAAGAATTCTGGTTTGGTTTTACATTAAGCAATCTTGAGGAAATCAATGGGCTCAGTCAAAATCCTGGCTACAGGTCATCCATAATGTTACATGCACAGTGTCTGATACTGGTAAAATGTACATGTATCTGTTATCCAGAATGCTCAGGACCTAGCAGTTTCCTGATAATGGATCTTTCTGTAATTCGTATCTTTATACCTTAAAGAGATATTGACACCAGAAAATAACCTTTTTTATATGCATTATAACATTATCTTTGAACAGTCAGGTTTAGGAACTTCAAGTAATATTACTTACAAAAGCAGAACTATCAACAAAAAATTATCAACGTGACCTATATGTAACTTTTAAAGTAGATTAATATTTTTAGTGTCAGTATCACTTTAAGTCTACTATAAAGCCATTTAAACATTAAATAAACCCAATAGGCTGGTTTTGCTTCCAATAAGGATTAATTATATCTTGGTTTGGATTATGTACAAGGTACTGTTTTATTATTACATAGAAAATGTTAATCATTTTTAAAAATTTGGATTATTTGATTATAATGGAGTGTAAGGGAGATGGCTTTTCCTTAATTCTGAGCTTTCTAGATAACATGTTTCCAGATAATGGATCCCATACCTGTACAGTAAATTGCTGTAAAATGCTTGATGCTGATCCACAAACCCTAAAACCAGTTAAAATGCTGTGCAAACTACTTTTCATTGTTTCCCTCATGTGCAGAAGAATGCCAAACAGAAAAGGGGGTTGGAGTTGGGTAAACAGACACAGTAAATTATCTGTAGCAGGTTGTCTTGTTGACCCCTCTTCCTATTCACCAGCACCAATAATTTGCAGGCCTGTTATGATATTTTATATGGAGGAAATGTAAGTATATATATATTCTACTGCTAATTCTACGTTTAGGCAATGTAAAAATGGTGTATCATGGGTTTTGAATATGGTCCTTGAAAAAAGGAGAGAGCCACTCGTGTACACAATTAAAGGGAGTCAGAAGATTCTGGGAGTGATGCAGTATTGCAGGATCCACAGGTACAGTTAGGGGGATATGAACTACTGAAAAGGCAAGCAGATATATAGCTATTGATTTGGCAACTGTAGAGTCCTTGTTTTTCAACTTTTGGTGAGTACAGTTTACTGTACAAGAGATGTAATGGTTCATCTATTATGCACAAACACAGTTGCGATTAGCCAACTTTTTGCTGCAGTCATTGCATGAATCTGCTCTTTTCTTTAAAGTTACTTGCATCTAAAGCCACTTCTTGCACTTGCATGGTTTGACATGACATTGTTGTTTTCTGTAGCTGAGTGGAGCTGGTGTGGGGCATAACTTCTGGGGATTCTATTGCACCTGGCTCTGCAGGAGACGTGATGGTGTCTCATCATTTTTAAAACTGCAGAGAAGTTTGCACGGGTTCATATCTGGGTCTGGGTGCATATCCTCATTAAATCAGTATATGGCAAGCTTACCCCGATATCGAGCAGGACCTCCTTGTTGAAACCCACTCCGTTTCAGCTCCGGAGAAAACTGCATCCAAATGACCATTACCTAGTGGGGGTCTCACACTTCCGGTCAATCAGTGATGGAGGCATCCATTAGTGTTAAAATCAATTAACTTTATTCAACATCCTTAAAAAAGAACAAAGAGAGGCCAGCAAACTGCCTGTCCCACTAATGCACTGTTTTTATGAATGTTTAATTAAGTTAATTGATTTTAACACTAACGGTTACCACCATCACTGATTGACCGGGCATGTGAGACCCCCACCAGCTAATGTTCATTTGGGTGCATATTCTCAACTTGGTCAAAAGTTCTTATACCACTGCTGTGGGGTCCAGTCCAGTTGCTTCTAATTGTGCGTAATTATTTATTAATTGATTTGAGGAGGACTGACTTCATTTGAATGTAGTATAAATGAAACATTTGTAGTATAAATCAAGACATTGTTTTCACAGTTAAAGTTACATAGATGATAATTTTCATTTTCTGCTATTATATTTACTGTGAGTAGCTGTCAGCCAAGATGTAGATAATTCTCATCCACAGATCAGATTTATGACCTGCAAACAGAGATGTATACCATGTCTCTAAGTGGAAGTTGGACATGCTGTGAAGGTTCTGGCAGCAAGGATACTTTATATGCTAAGCTAACTGATCACAATCAGCCATTGCAATATACTAGTTTTCTTTTTTTCAAGAGTTAGCACTTTGGGTATGAAAAAAGAATGACAAAAATGAGACACATAAGCACTAGACTGACATTGAGGAATACTTACATGATTGTAGTTCTGCTGTGTATTTACTGTGTGGTTTGGCACACAATGCAGACCACAGTTGAAACTTTTTTAATTTTTAGAGGGATGTTGTAGCTAATGACTTATACAGCTTAATGTATGTTGAATTTGTAGTTTAGACTTGCTTTACTGTGGTTCTCAGTAAAATCTTGATTGCATTTATTGTCTGTGTAGTTCATTCGTGCAGATTTCAGTGTGTGTTTCTTTCCTTGTAAAAAAAATGTTTTAGTATAAAGAGTTTAAACAGACACAGTCTAAAAACTAGTTCACAGCAGGGGCGATCCGCCAATGAGGCGAGCTGAGGCGCTCGCCTCAGGCGGCATCGCCAGCTAGGTTTCCAGGGGCGGCAAAAAGCCGCTCCTGGTGCCTTTAAGAGCCGAATTTCCGGTTTTTGAACCGGAAATTCGGCTTTACTAGGGCGAGAGAGCGCAATTGCGCTCTCCGCACTAGCGTTGCTGCCTCCCCCCCCGGAAATCGAATCGGGCTGGGGGGGGCGGCATTACTGGAGCCGCCTCAGGCGGCAATGCATACCGAAACGGCGCTGGTTCACAGCTCACTGGGATTATAGTTATGGTGAAAATACCATCATTTTTAAAAGTCTACAGTCAGTTTTAACCCCAAACTCTGAAAGCAGAAGGGGTCTAAGCTGACATAAGGTAGTAAATGGATACAAAAGATGAGACTGTATTAGGCAAAAATGTATATTTATGTGAGTGGGAGCATCATCTTTTTACACTTTAAACATCAGTTCTTCTAGAGTAAAGTGAACCCATTTCTATCCTCAACATTGCCTCCCCCTATGGGGCAACTCCTATCTAGAGCACTTTTCAGAATTACTAAAATACGAACACTGGCCAGACTATGGTATCAATGTTCTTAAAGACCTATTGCATAACAGAACCTTTAAAAGCTATGATCAAATCAAACTGACCAAAGCTGAAAACCCTCCAATTTTTTTGGCCTACCTACAACTACAGCATGCATTTCACCAACAAGTTCAACAACTGAAGCTAAACTATGTACCAACTGGAGTAGAGAGCATTCTCTGGGCCGTTGATCAGTGTAAACTGGTGACTAGGCTATACTGGTGTCTAATTGTGATGAAACCACCACCCTTCCAAGTTTCCTTTGATAAATGGAAGGCAGTTGTACCTGCCTGAACCCAGAGGCCCGGGTTGAGGCCACAGCCAAAGCATATGATTACCTTATTTCATCTAGAGACTAATACAGTTTAAAATCTTACATCAATTATACTGATTACCTGTACAATTAGCCAAATTCCATCAAGGGAACAGGGTGAACTGCCCAAGATGCCAAGAACCCAGCGCATCATAATATGGTCATGCCCCAACATTCAACGCTATTGGGGAAAATTTTGCGTGAACTACACTCCAAACTTAATTTCCCCAAAGTCATTTCCCAATTGGAATTATTGATGACATTTTCTCCAATAGCAATCAAAGAGCTATGTTAGGCACACTCCTATATTATGCACAGGAACTCCAACACTTAAGGAATGGAGAGAAACTGTAGCAACAGTACTGTCTCTTATTAAACTTACCTACTGGTCCAGAGGTTGTCCCCAAAAGTATAAAAATATTTGGCAACCATGGGAAGACACCTACACTTAAGGTACCAGAGACCTTAAACTCCATCACTGACACCCCACTGAGATACATTTGTGGATAAACAAATAATGAATGTGACTTTACTTTGAAGCTGGATTTATGCTTTTGTGACGTATGTAATATGCTACCACACCAATCTGCACTTCATGATATGTAATGTCATTCATTATATAGCTGTTTAAATAAAGCCTTTAAAAAACTAAGTTCTTCCAGCTGCAGGTCCTTGAGCTTCACCTGTGTTCCCCCATGAATACAGTGCTGCCTGCTTTTATCTGAGCTTTTTGCATGAGGGACAAGCATGAGGAGGGAAATAGGAGTTGCCCCCTCCAGTGCCCTAACTTGGAAGGGAATACAAGCAGGTGAAAAATATAAAGGGCTCCCGTACATGTCCTGTGGCACACAAAACGGATAGGGCTGCCTGTCGCCCACTATCACTGTGCTCTGCAGTGTTTCTGGGTTGTGCCTCGAAAGACGTGGTTCACAAGAGGCAAGAAGGTTCATGAGAAGAAAAACTTACTAAGAACAACACTCTTTTTTTTGTAACTTTTATTGAACACAATTATTTTGACAGAATGCAAAGTTTTCAGTTAGTACTCAGTATTTACAGCAGAGAGAATGGGAATAAAGTTGGTAGTCAATTTTTCACTTGGTAAAAACTTTTTTTTTAATGAGACAGAAGGCCCTAGAACTTGGGGATAGAGAGTAGGGATGTGAATGGAGGCACGTGATCCGCTAAAGACAAGATACCAGAGGTTAAAGCCAGGTCTCATTCAGTCATCTTATATATAAAACTGTCAACTAAAATCTCTTTACCCAAGCAATAAGCACACACCGTGTCACATTAAAAACAACACAAAAAGATCAAAAGAATGCTCTTTTGAAGATTGCAATGTGACTTGATTTTTTTAAAATAAATATACAGTGCCTAAATATTAGAACAATATATACTGTAGTACTTATACATGTTGTACTGTATGAATTTATCAGATGCAAGGAGGAGGTCTTGGTCCCTAATAGCAATGTGTTGACCACATGAAACATGGGACAAATTTCTGATATAATCGCTTTACTGCATCAGCCAATGGACAATGACTAAACAAAGAGAGGATGGAAGCCTACTGAAGCCTTCATTCAATGTGATTCCTTGCAACTCTGTGAGTTTTACATAAAAACAGGGTTTGCACCTTTGTGTTGATCTTTACATTTGTGTGGGGTGCATTACAGTAATACGATTCATAATGAGATGTTGGAAACCAATGACCTGACAGCATTTCAACTGCTCAACAGGCTGCATGAATCCTCCACTTCCATCCCATTCAAGAGATGACTTGAAACAATACATGGAACAACATGAAAGTACCTTTTTCACAGTTTAAATTTACTGAGCAATGTTCATAATTTGTCTCCCAATCCAAATCAGGCCTCTAGCCTATAGAATCCTTCCACCACCAACTCTATATTGATGCCTGTATCTGTGATACTATGACAAAAACACGTCACACTACTATACATTTACTGCGCACAACCTCATGGCAGAATGGTGATCCTGTTATAAAGAGCTTTTCTGATTTAAAAAGTAAAATATATCAACTGCCATAACAATAAGGATGAGGTTGGAATTCAACTAGCATGCCCTAAAAACATCTATGTGCATGTTTTAAATTTGGAAAATATAATTAGAATGTTAAAAAAATACATTTAGGCACTGTTTTCAGAAACCTTCCAACATTTTGTGGCAGGCACATTTTAACCGTTTTGGTGGTGAGGCAAAAATGTAACTGTAAAATGTGGACACTAATAAAGATTTTAAGATATTCATTTTTATCTCATCCTGGCACTGCTGATTTCTTGCTACCAAGATTGATTCAAACAAATGGGCAAGTACTTAAATGTAAAGCTTGCTAGCCACCCTACTTACTGTAAATAATTCTTGCTCTGCATTACCATTAAGTACATGGGAACCCCATGCAATATGGGAGAAATTTCCATGGGCAGCTTCATGCATCAACTGAGAATTACTCAAGAACAAAAAGAAAAACAACAAAGTCATTTCTCAAACGCCCAGGAAAAACAAGAAGAAGTCTTCAAACTTGTTCAATTTTTGTTCCAAAGGTACATTTGGATTCTATCTTTATGCAGCACACTCTTTTTATGATTCAGAAAGATTTGTACATTTGCCAAATCATTCTTTTATAGAAATAGCTATGGAGGTGAGGATGGGGGAGAAAAATAAGATGTAGGCAAAAATAATGGTTCAAAATGGACCTGGGATGTTTGCATGAGTTTTAGATGGTTGGAACACAGCAGAGTGCTGAGATAACAGCAGCTCTCTTTTAAAACTGATGCAATTTTTTTAAAAAAAAAAATTGTATTTTACAAGGTTTGTGGCAGTTATTCATATACTAATGGATACACAAACTCTAAAAGATCCTACAATTGCACTCATTTTCTGGCAGCCTCGGCCATTCAGGTCTATTATATGCCTTAATTTTCTATTTTCATTTATCTAATGGGAATATTACTAGGTTGATTATATAATAGTTTCTTGGTCTATTGTTTCCCCTTGCTTCTTAAGTGATGTTACAGACTCATCCTTCAGTTTCCAGGCAAAAATCTTCTTTGGCTCCCCCAAAATCTTAATGAAGATCTGTTTGGCACATATATTGAAAATGAGCATCAATAAAGAACTTCATTAGGACTTTAATATGCATGGGCCTACAGAAACTGCTGGGTCTACTGTTGCAATTGTTATGTTTACCACACCCACAAAGTGGGCACAGAACTTTCTGAAGGAAGCCACATCATACTCTATATACAGCTGTAAGTACACTACCTCTTGTAGCCATCTACATGTGATCTACCACCACCAAAGAAAGAAATATATTTGCTCCCACCAGGCCCCGACTGGCAATCTGTGAGTTCTGGCAAATGCCAGAGGGGCTGCTATAAGGTGCCAAAGAAAGTCAGTATTTAGTGGGCTGGTGGGGGCTGTTTGGGCCTCTGTGTACCTGAAATGTCAGGGCCTATTTTAAATCTCAGTCCGGACCTGGCTCCCACTCATATATTCTTGTGCAGGCAATAAGCTATGATCTCACACTTTTGTGTATATTTAAGGGAAAATAATTCATAGATAACTTCACTTACAAAAAAGGCATATGTTTCATTTTAGGAGGAAGATACTTATACGCAGAAGTTCCAAAGCTTGCTTTATTAATTCTCGTCTTACAAGATGGAGAGGTATAACAACCACTTCAGCATCTAATCAAATAACAAAGCACGAAAAATAAACTCACATCTGCATTATTTTTGCCTAACAGCCCAGCGTGAGCTCTATTCGAACAGGTGCAAATGATTTAGCATGGAGCAACCCAAAATTTGCTAAATAGCAGACCATTCTCCATCAAAATGTACAATAAATGAGATAGTAGACCAGGAATAGGCAAAGAATTCTGGGAGGTTTAGTTCAGCCTCAAACTGTTGATTCCCTGATTAGATACCCGAATTCAGTTTAAATGCAGAGATTGTTCGACTGTATAAGCTACATGTCTGTAATTTGACAGTATCATAGAATTGTAATCAGGAACAAACAATTGTAACCTTCCACTTTCCCCTCAAAACATCTCACAGCAAATCATGCATGCTGATGATAATCACATACATTTTTTTTACACATATATATATATACCACCAAGTCTAGTAAATATAAGACGAAAAAGTTACACAAGCCCTCATGAAAAACAAGACAAAAATAAACAAGCAAAATTAATAAAGAAAAAAAAAACGACCAAAAACAGAGTAATAAAAAAAGTAATAAAAAGCACGTCAGTAATATGAAAACAAATAAAAAGCTGCAATATACAATATAGTTTGGCAATCTAAAATGCACAGACCCATATGGTTATTCTCTTGTTGATTGTGGGTAGGACAGGTTTGCCTGAGACATTTACTGTGTATAGTTGCAGTATGTGTTAATAAATGGTGTAAGAGCCAAACAAGTGATAGTGTAAAACAGGAGGGAGGATTGGCTGTCATGAACTGACTTATTCACTCCAGAAAAGGAAGAGATGTCATATTGCCTTAACTGTGATACTTGTATGTTACTTGTAAACCAAATTGGTTTCCAGTAAATTAAAGAAAGGGTACAGAAGGGTGCTTGTTACATGTTACAACTAAAAAATAACTTTAGTTTTCTGCTGTGGACATGATAAATTGGAGGTAGGAAAACAAAGTGCCATTTTATTCTTAAACGTGAAGGCATTGAGTACATACACAATCACTACACCAACCTAATGCCGAGTATCTTTCCTATAGAGAGCCACTTAAATGTAGTTCTATGAAATATAAACTGTTATGGCAGCTTCTATGAAACACACAAGGTATCATTTCCAACGGTTCTAGAGAATTTGGCAAATATGGTCTTTTACTCCAAGGTGAATTAAGATGATGTTGAACTTTCACTGAATTTACAGAAATTCGTTGGGAGCAAGTCAACATGTTTCAAGTTACTCTACACCAGTTTTGAAATGATAAACACTCTAATAAAGACAATGCATCTAGAGTTTGGTCCATCTTCTCTGACATCCATACTAGCTGGTAAACAATTCCCCACTCCTGCTACATAACTATGTACTTCTTCATTTACAATCCCAGTCTTGTGGCCATGAACATCATTCAAATTAGTATTGCCGTTCTTTAAGCTCTTTTATCTCATGGAAGTATCTGAGTTTGATGTCCTTAGGCACACAGCACACCAATGGTTTTCTCCCCAGCAGAGAAAAACGACCTGGGCTGCCTACATTTAATATGAATGGCACTGCTAATGGGAGGCAGATGTCAGCCTGTAAATGTTGTCATTAGCCTTACAGGTATGAAACTCTATCTTTTTTCCTTTACACTTTTTAACAAAAAATATAGAGCTAATTATACAGTGATGCTGTGTGATAGTTCATACTATGAATTCTAAGTTTATATTACTGTATAAAAATTTATATTACTGTATAAAAAAAGAAAGGAAAAAAAAAAACACAGGAGGAGGTCAGGTGCAATGAAGCACAATGGAGCAAATGGTAGAACACACAAATGACTGACATGGGAGTTCCGCAAGTTCTGAGATGAATTAATAGTGCAATTGTAAATCATAATATTGTGAACTGGAATGATTCAGGTACCAAAACAAACACACAAATCTGGACAACAGAATTCAAAGTGGCTGCTTCTATAGTTCTGCACTGAAATCTGCCTCATTGCTGTTATTTAAAAGCATACTTAGTCTTTTATCTGTCCACACATTTATGTTAAAGGTTTAGCATCAACTCTGTGCAACACATTGCTTAGCAATTCCCAGTTTGAAAATCTTAGTGCACACATGCATTTTGTGGGAAGATTTCTTCCTTCCTTACACATCAGTGCTCCATACCACAGTAAAAAGCAAATAATTGAGGACAAGTCATTTCAAATGGTAAAGTCCATCATTTTATCATTCTTTAAAACACTTCTCTACTAGACATGGAGCCAGCTAGAGAAATGTGTCTAGAGACAAGAAATTGCAGGCCAGTCGTATATCCCATCACCCAAACTTTCAGGACAAATACAACAACGAATAACTTATTTTTTTCTCTTCATTTTTATTTACCTACTAAGTGGATGCACTTGAAGATGATGTTTTAAATACAAACTCTTCCTGTGTGTATGTAGGGTATGAATACGTTGTAAAACAGGTTCAGCGCAATGTTTTTCGACCTGGCTTCTTGATGGTAAATATTCGCTAAAGAACACAGTGGTGCATAGTTGCCGTTCTGATGGGCGCTGCGTGGGGCTTTATTGATCTAATTTCCCCCTTTTGTTTTTTAAAAAATGCATTAGCACAATAGATGAACCCTTTCTACAATCTCACAAAAACAAAATGGATTTCATAGAAAAATAAAATAACAACAAAGGCCAAGATTGAAAGGAATGATGAAGTGTGTGTACCTCATTCTTTAAATGGCTAGCATGAGGCTCTTCAGACATATTTTTTTAGTAGCCACTGACCATTCCCCAATAACGCCCACCCCCTAAATCTAAGGACAAATCATGCTTTGCTCTCATTCGCATTTGTTTGAGTGGCTTCATTGGGGACTGTTTTGACTTCTGCTGGGGTGCTCTTGACATCTATTTCCTCTGGCTTTGACTTTTCTTCTACTTGGGTCTTCCTGTAAACAAGAGATAAAGACGGTAAGAACAAATATGCGATGAAGTCAACAAACACATGGGTTTATTAAACACTAAGGTCTTGTGTAGTAATGTACCTGCATAGTACAAAGGGACAACTTAAATTAATATGAAAACACTACTCGTTGGTTGACTTCCCAAACAAAAAGATGATTAATGGCTTATTTTACAATACAGATATGGAACCGGTTATCCAGAACTCTCGGGACCTGGGGTTTTCCGGATAATGGATCTTTCCATAATCTGGATTTTCATTCCTTAAATCTACTAGAAAATCATGTAAACATTACATAAACCCAATAGGTTGGGTTTTCTTCCAATAAGGATTATAATTATATCTTAGTTTGAATCAAATACTAGGGCATCGGAGTTCATGGGCACCATCTTCTTTTCTTCAGTAGGCTTCAGGAATAGAGCAGCGTTACGGCGCATGCACAGTTGGAGCAATGTTCTGTGACAACTGCGCATGTCACGGAAATAGCCAAAGGGAAGAAGACACGAAGATTACCGAAGAGCCTAAACATGGCGCCCATGAACTCCGATGCCCAGAATCTGCACAGAGGGGCAAGTAAATAGTTAGGGGCATTTACCCACGGTACCACCTAGGCTGGGGGAGCAGGGATGGGTGTCTATGTACGGTAGGGGGATAGTGTTTTTTTTATCAAGGGTTTACTTCTCCTTTAAGGGGACATAAACCTTCCACATCAATATTTCTCCACTAGGTTATAACTCCCAGTATTCTCCAGCATGTTATCAAGTGAACATATAACAACCAATACACAATAAAACCGTCTGCATGTACTCTACTAAAAATTCTGTCTAGCTCATTCACATTGGACTGTTGATTCCATGGAATTGTAGCAGAAGGCTGCTCTTTATCTGCCATTCTGAAATGTAATGACATAAAGGAAACTTGCAGAGAAATCTCACTATTGTAGATAATGTACAAGTAGGGGTAATTTGTATTGGAGAATTTGATTGAATCTGTAGTGGAGTTTGGGATGTCCACTTTGGAAAGCTAGGAGGGTAACAATAGTCAGTATACTTTTGGGGCATTAGTTCCATTTTAGTATACAAATATCATTCTCCTAAGGATATTATTTTTTCTCTTTTTGGGTTGACTCCTTTCTAATTTACTCTTCATAATAGAGGCTCCGTGACTGAAATGTACTTAAAGTCTGGTTTGCTCATGCTTGTGGAGGTAAAATACAAAGCCACACCAGTTTTTGGCAAGCACACCCTAAACTTTGACAGATGTGCTAACATAATATATTTGGTAAATATTAAACATTACAATAATCTCCAAAATGTATACCACAATTTAGAGAAAAGTGGATTTTGTGCTTAGTACTCTATTAGTAACTCTGAACCAACAACTCCCAGCCTCCCCTCAATAGACCATTAGGTATACTTGTAATTATAGTCTAACTGCAGTTACAGGGTAACATTAAAGGGTATTTGGAGGGAAAAACAATCTCTGAGATGTATGACTAGCTGTAATATTTAACCCTTTGCCAGCCAGCAACATAGGTGCTCCATCAAGCTATGGGAAAAACACTATTAACAGACTATAACTATTAAAATACTTTTTTGTTCCCTTAACCTGGACATTGCAGCATCAAGAGGGTTAAAGGAGAACTACTGGGATTACAAAATCTGATATAAGTTTCCTTTTATGGAAATAATATAGTTTATACAAAATTCTAATTATTTAAAAATAATCAAGATACTCTTTAGTATCCTTCTCAGAAACCGTTCATTAAATGTATCATTGGTAAGTGCTCCTTTTGTCTAGAAGATATATTACAGCTGTGTTTCCAAATAACTGACTCTGACCCAAAGCATGAAGAGAGACAGATTGCTGGGATTTCACAAATGGTACAGAATAATTAACTTAGTTAATTATGAAATGTTACTTAAAACACCCAATGATAAATAAAATAGGCATAAGTAGAAAATAATATACACCACAGTTCCCATTTTTTATACATAATACATGTCATGTGTTCTAACCTATTCTTGTAATTTAAAGTCTGTGTAGAATCCCTGTATAGTTCGAAACTCAAGGTTATTTTAGCTCTGCTACAACACTTTTTTAATATGAAAAAGCAACAATGTGTACTGTGTACTGAATTATTTCTGAATTATTTCTAGATGTACTGTGCAGCAGATGGACTTGCAGCTATAACAGATAACCAGTTACTGGGAATTCCAGAATAATCCAGGGATAGAAGGGTGAAGCATAAATCAAAGACGTACTAAAAAAAAAATAATTTCGATTAGTAGACAAACAATAAACAAAATAGATAAAAAAAAACCCCACAAATTAGAAGTCATGACAACATAATATACAACCAAGAAAAGATTAAGAGAGGCCATACTCGGTCTTTGCGGAATCAAGCGGTACAGAGGTGTCTGCAGTGGAAGAAACCAGCTCAGAAGCTTTCCCACTAGCCACAGCGGTAGGAGTAGCAGTTCCAAGAGCTGCAAAAACATCTTTTGCAAGGTCAATTTCTGGAGTCTTGAAGGTCCCCCCATCAATTTGAAAGTCCTCGTCCTGGAGGGGTTTTGTGTTGCTGAGGGAAGCAGACTCATCCTTGGTGGCCTCTGTTGGACTTTTCACAGTACTGGGCTGTGCTGCTTCCTTTTCTGGGCTTTTGGTACCTGATTGTTCCTGCTTTACCTGCTTTGGCTCAGGAGTAGGTGGGGGGCTAGCAGCATTTGGAGGAACTGTGGTGACAGGTTTAATGATGACTGTGGGAGGTTCAGCTGCACTAGTGGCAGCACTGGGATTCAGTGGTCCTGCTTGGTTAGCTACAACTTTAGATGGATTGTTAGTAGGCGTGTCACTAAGATCCACAAGAGGGGCAACTTTTGGGGAAGAAGTTGGCGGAGGTGAAGAAGTAGTAGGCGCCTCTGCTTTGGAAGGAGTAGCCTGTTTAGACTGTATTGTGTTAGAATCAGGAGCAGTAGTTGGCGGAGGGGCAGTGCTAGAAGTTAAAGTGGTGGTTTCACTGGTGGGGCTATTTTGGGCTGTAGCAAAAGTTTCTGTAATAGTATCAGAGTTAGTTGTGACGGTGGTGACAGAAGGTAGCATGTCCTCAACAGCAGCTGGGTGCCTGTGAGATGCACAGGAGCAGAAAGAGAAAGAACAGACAATGAAGAAAACAAGTGACAGAGAGGCAAGGAAGCACAAAGTGCACATGCTTCTGACAGGAATGCACATTGTTATACATTAAAAGGTACTAGAAAGCTGATTACTTATTAAGACACATAAACATATGTTATTATTAATTGTAAATGGCAAGCATGAAAGAAAAGCATGTTATTTTTTTGTTAGTACAATAATAATACATTCTACAAATATATAACAGTGAAAATAAGCTCAATAAAGGAAGATTAAATGAGCTTTATTTGCTTGTTATAAACTTGGCTTCTACACAGTCTTCACTATCCGTCCCTCCCTTTCCTGTTATCTCTCTAAGTGCATGTCATTTGTATTGTATTAGGGGGTTATTTATCAAAGGTCGAATTTCGAAACAATGTGAATTTTTTTTGTACTCACAACTTAAATGAGAGTTATTTATGAAAAAAACTTGAATGTCTAACATTCGATCAAAAGGGAATGACAAATCGAGGTTTCCTCCGAAAAAAACTCGAATGTCAGGAAGGCTATTAACATCTTCTAACTGTTTCCAGGGATGAGATGTGATAAATCTCACATTTGAATTCAAATTCGAGTTGGTTGTTTCATATTAGAATTTGTGAGTTTTGACCAAAAAAAATTTGAAAAATTGAATTCGAATTTACGATACATTAGTAAATTTGCCCCTTAATGTCAATCGTGTTGCTAAAGCTACATTACATACTTTATCAGAAATATAAACCTCATCTACAAGTTTTAGCGTAAACTTTGCATTTATATTGACTTCAAATTAGCATGCACCAAATGCAGAATTTAGCCAAATACTAGCACTTTTTTAAATATTTAGATTCAACTAAATCCTCACAGTTCAGCCAAACCGATTCCAGTTACATTCGAGTGGGCAACAGGGGTGAACACTCTCAATTGACACATTCAGCCAATGCTGTGCTCTAGGGAAACAGGGGAGTGCTTACTCCAACTGTCTACTGCAACCAAAGACTAAAGTGAGAGCCAGGGAAATTGACAAATGAATGCAGCCTGGAAGGGGCCTCAGAGTGGAAAGCTGCTTCATTAAGCCTTTGGAGAGTTGTGATTTGAAGTGTTTACCAAAACAAACACCCAAAATGATAATTGAAAACGTAAATGTATTCTTGCTGAGTGATCTTCGTATGTGGCCAGAATGCTGGCAGCGCCACATCCTTTCTCTAACAGAACCCTAACCAAATGGGAGAAGCAGCACCTGTTCCTGTAAGGTTACTGTTCTGTTAGTTTAAGGATCTTGGAGGAAAGACTGTGCTCTAGGGAAGTATCTTAGTATGAATTTCTTGTGTTCTAAGAACCCTTTAAATCAGGTGTGGTAAAAATGCAGGAACATCAAGAAAAGCATACAAACTTTAGTTGAGTGAAGGGTATATAGTGGAATGATTTAGTTGTTATTTAGTTGTTCCTGTTTCCCTCGTTTTATTATTTTTCTTTTTTTCAAGGAAACAGAAACATATTAGGGGTTATTGACTGTAGCCGGGGGCGCACGTGCACTAGGGGCACAACAGTGCTCATTAGTGATGTGGGGGTCAGGAAAAACTTTGCCATTGTAGGGCCTCATCTGCATCATCTTGCTCTGTACACTACTTCTATACGTTGCCTATAGTTTCAAGACATGGAGCGGTAGAGGAGTGGACTTCGTCAGTCTGACCTGCACCCAATCCTAATCCCCAATGGTTGGCCAAATTTCAAACCAAACACACCCAACTGGTGTCAACCCACAGATTACTGCTGGTTTTGCATCAACCTGCACATCACTAGTGCTCACGTAGAAAGCACTTACACCTCCAGGTCTGCTGCTGTCTAAAAAAATAAAAAAAACATCTGACACTATGCAGAGAGCAGCATCAGGAGGGGAAAAATAACCTTAACACCTGTCTGAAGATGTTCCCTAACTTGCATGTTTAAATGACACACAAGTTATGGGCAGGTGGGGGGATGACCCACAGGGCAGGTTGCAGGTGTGTGGCAAGTTAGACAATGCAAACAGAAATTCTTGCAAAAAAATTGCCTTTTTTCACTACATCTTGCACTATATTGTATATGACCTATGTTGTATCTCTGAAAATTGAACTAAAATATCCAGTGTTTCCACTATTAAAAATCAAAACAATCCCCCATATGTATTAAATGGTGCTATGTTGGCACACGTTTCCCGTATTGACCAATGAGATGTTTATTTCCAACAAGTGACTAGTAAATTTTACCATCTGGGTACAGCACCTAGGTAAACTGATTATATTTTATTACATATCTCCACATTTATTTAATATATTTGGATCCAACAGATGGAGTGCTCCATAATCATGAGGATGTTGCTCTGACTAAGGGAAATGGAAAACTATACCCCCAAAATGAACACTTAAGCAACAGATAGTTTATATCAAATTAAGTGACATATTAAAGAATATTACCATACTGAAATATATATAAGAGAAAATATTGCCCTTTTAATCTCTTGACTTGAACCCCCATTTCGTGATGGTCTGTGTGCTGCCTCAGAGATCACCTGACCAGAAATACTGCAACTCTAACTGTAACAGGAAGAAGTGTGGAAGCAAAAGACAGAACTCTGTCCGATAAGAAGTATCGTGTGTTTGGTTTGTTTTTTTTGTTTGTGCACAGTGAATCGTACGATCCCAGGGGGCGGCCCATTTTTTTTAAAATGGCAATTTTCTATTTATGATTACCCAATGGCACATACTACTAAAAAAGTACATTATTATGAAAATGGTTTGTTTACATGAAGCTGGGTTTTACATATGAGCTGTTTTATGTAATATTTTTTTATAGAGACCTACATTGTTTGGGGGTATAGTTTTCCTTTAAAGGAGAACTAAAGCTTAACTAAAGAAGTAGGCTAGAAATGTTGTACATTATGTTTTGGGTTTCTCTACCAGCCCAAGGCAACCACAGCCATTTAGCAATAAAGATCTGTGTCTCCAAAGATGCCCCAGTAGCTCCCCATCTTCTTTTCTGATGATTCACTGCACATGCTCTGTGCTGCTGTCACTTACTCAATCACAATATACTGTATATACAGAATAAATAAAAGCCACAATATAAGGCTGATTAGTAGTTAATACAGATAATTACTACATGCCAGCTCAGAAATCACTGTTACTAGCATCAGAATTTAATAAATCAGCCTTGTATTATCTCACCAGCCCTTTAGCGTGGTGGAACACAGGTGATGCACAGCGACAAATCTCTACTGCGGGCGACTAATCTTCCAAATGGCATACGTATCGCTCAAAGTTTCCTCGTAAGCCATCTTCAGGCGACTTTAGAAAACAAAGCGATATGTATGCCGGTGGGAAGGCATTTGGGGAGAATAGTTGCCCGCAGTAGAGAAGATTTGTAGCTGGGTGACTAATCTCCCTGTGTGCCACCTCCCTTAACATCCACAGTATAAGGGAATGGGGCAACGGCATGATTCCATACTGATGCTTTCACTTCCCGTACCTCACTGCACAAAAATTAATGGAAGGGGGTTTAGTGTAATAACCCCTGTGCTAATTGCTAACTAAAGTACTTTAAACGCACCAGCACGCTATTATTTCAATGCTGTCATGCACTGTTTTATATAGGCAATACAGGTATGGGACCTGTTATCCAGAATGCGCAGGACCTGGGGTTTACCGGATAACAGATCTTTCCATAATTTGGGTCTTAATGCCTTAAGTCTACTAGAAATTCATGTAAACATTAAATAAACCCAATAGGCTGGTTTTGCTTCCAGTAAGGATTAAATTATATCTTAGTTGGGATCAAGTACAAGCTACTGTTTTCTTATTACAGAGAAAAAGGAATTCATTTTTAAAAATTTGGATTATTTGGATAAAATGGAGTCTATGGGAGCCATTCCGTAATTCGAAGCTTTCTGGATATCGGGTTTCCGGATAAGGGATCCTATACCTGTACAGTACTTTGATCATTGCTTTGAACTAAAACTCGATGACTTTTTTGGATTTTTTCACTGCTTTAGAAATATACTTCTGATAGTTCTCACTTAAGAAAAAAAAACAGGGATTAAAAGGGTGACTAAGTATAAAGTAATGGAAAATATCGCTGCAAATGGATTTTTAATGAAGCAGTGACATAATGTGGGGTTGCAAGAAATGCGAATGAGAAATGATACACAGCTTGCTTGCTTTCTGCATAATGTAACAGTTGTGCAGAGTGAAGAATGAGGGATTATTCTCATCAGTTATGATCATGCTGCCTAATTCATAACAATGATTATTGCATTTTCCATAACAACTTAGTTACGGTAAATACTACCATTGATTTTTTCCCCTGTGATATTAGTCAATGTCCTATAACTAGAACGCAGTGGGTTTATATTTATATGTTTAAACACACTCGGAAGGGGAAGGGGGTGATACCAGAGTAAGTAGGAACAACTAGCCATTTTATAAGAGCTTTACATACAAACAGTCCTGATTTATTTTTAAATATTTCTTATAACACCGCTTCAACTAGAATGAAATCCATCCTTTATGGAGAATAACATGTTTCCCATACTTATTGTTGAAATGACTTGAACAAGACTATCCTGATACCAAGAAGAGTCAAACCTACTCAGGTTCTGTCAATGGAGTAGTCTCATTGGGCTCTATCTGGTTGCTTCCATCATGGTTTGGCGTTCTCTCTTCTTCTGTTCGTACCTCTACAATAGGCTCTTTAGACTCATCTTTTCTGTAAAAACAAGATATGTATTGATTTCAAGTATCCCCAACATTTTCTACATCTATTCAAAGATATTAATTTTCCTATAATATAACAGGTTACATATAAAAAGACAAATGAATCTTGTCAGTGCCTCAACATTTTATTATGCATTAAGCACTGGTATTTGAGTGACTTTTATAAATGTGCAGGGCAGGATGCAAAGTTCAACAAAAGCAGACGCAATGCACAATGCACAATGCATGTTTTTTGCACTTTGCACCGTGACTCTGTATGTAGGAAAAATGCTGCAGGTCTCTGTGCCCAAATACAGAGACCTGAGTTCACCACACAAATACAGCACTGCCTGGGTTCAGCACTGATGTATTCATGAAGTGAGGGAAGGGGGGAAGCAGTAGTGATGTGTAGGCCAGCCCAATACCCGCAGGACCTGGGTCGAGCTCAGGTCCGGACTGAGAATTAAAATAGGCCTTGCCATTTCAGTTACACAGAGGCCCAATCAGCCCACAAAGATGCCCAAACAGCTCTTCTGCCTGCTCTCCTGCAGCTTCCGATTTTATAGGTGTTTATAGGTGTGCGCCTGCCTGTCCTGCCCCTTTTGTGACATCATCATCAGGACAGGTCTATAAAAGGAAGCCAGAAGTTGGGTGTAGGCATGGATCGGGAGCACGCAGGTCGGGGGCCAGATGAGGGTTGAGTTATTCTCGACAGGCACATCACTAGGAAGCAGGTAAATGAATCCATTCTAAACACCTACCAGTCCTCTAACTTGCATGTCAGATTTGCAAGTTATTGTGCACCAGGAGCCAAACCCCATACCAAGGTGCTCTTTGAATAAGCGCTAACAAGTGCTTTTCAACTTTAATTTTTATAATAATTAGGTTTTTATTTTAGAGCTTCAGAATATATTTATGATAAAGTTGGTTCACCTTTAAAGGGGAACTCCACACAAACATAACTTAAGCTTTTTGAAAAGTAAACATAATTTCAAGCAAATTTGCAATATACATCAATTAAAAAATATGCAGACTTTTCATGATTTTTAATGGTTTGGAACAGTTCCCTAAGCCTAGCCCCCTGCTCTCCCGCTGATCTGTCTGACTACTTTTTTGAGCTGGCTGACTACTGTTACTTTGTATCAGCAGCCAACTGTCCTCAGCCTGTCTCTTCCAAACCCCACAATTCCCTGCACACGTGATTTCAATAAGGAACGGAACATCACAGTGCAATGCATTGTGGGTTATGTAGTTCATGCTGTCTGTAAGTTGTGGAGAAGTTGTTACAATTTGTAACATCAGTGTTTAGTCCCTCCTTCCCTGCCAAGATTTCAAATGATGCAGAAAGAGAAGGAGTGGTAAACAGCTGGATTTCAGCATAGAAAATGCCATTTATTCTTACTTTTTGAAGGAACAGGTAACTGTGATGGGTATTTTAGGGGTTTCTGTGTTATGGGGGCCTCTTTATCAAATTTTGGTTTGTAGGCCGGAGTTCCCCTTTAAGTTAACTTTTAGGGGCACATTTACTAAGGGTCGAATTTCGAAGTTAAAAAACTTCAAAATTCAACGGCTGTTTTCGTGCGAAGTAAAAATCGTTTGATCAAACGATTTAATCCTTCGAGTCGAACAATTCGAAGGATTGTACAAAAAAAACCTTTGACTTCTAAAAACTTAGCCAAAGACTCAGAGAGGTATATATTAGACTTAGAGAGGTGTATATTAGGTGGTCCCCCACAGGCTAAACAGCAATTCGGCAGGTTTAAGGTGGTGAAGTGTCGAAGTTTTGAAAGAGACAGTACTTCGATTTTCGAATGGTCGAATTCAAATCGAATTTTGGCCTATTCGATGGTTGAAGTACTGAAAAATTACTTCGAAATTTGAAGTTTTTGAATCCTAAAATTCACTTCAACCCTTAGTAAATGGGCCCCTTAGTACAGTATATTATAGAATGCTGTATTCCTAGCAACTTTGTAATTGTTTTTCATTATTCTTTTTTTTATAGTTTCTGAAGTTATTTGCCCACCTCTTCTGCCTCTTCTAATTTTCTAAATGCGGGTCACTGACACAGCAGCCAAAACAATGTTGCTCTGTGAGGCTATAGTTTTATTGCTATTGTTACTTTATTTTTACTCATCTCTCTATACAGGCCCATCCTATTCATTGCTAGGGTAAATAACACCCAAACACCCAAATAGATGAGTAAATAGCTAAGTGGAGAGCTGCTCAACAAAAAGCTAAATAACCGAAAAACTATATATAAAAAAAAATGGAGACCAATTGCAAATTGTCTTAATACCTCACAGTAAAAGTTAATTCATAGGTGGACTATCTCTTTAAACTTGTCTTTCAACAAAAACAGGTTAGAAGAATTACTGGTGTAAAATGAGTAAAGGGTATCTTGTTTCCATGGAACCACTTCCCTGAAAACCCAGAATTAACTACACCGATGAACAAACTAAAAAGTAACAGTAATAGTGGTGTATAGTTGGACTTTGATCAGTATTTATTGTGGTTGTGATTTAAAACCCAATTTTCACCCTAGGGTATTCCATGGCAACAGAAATTTTACAAGTGACATTTGGTTTACTGTAAAAAAAAACTGTTTTGAAAATACATAAAAATGCACCTAAAACAGCTGCAAAACTCAGTTCTCTTTGAAAAAAACAGCTCAACCAAGCTGTTACTAAATTCACAAGTCATAAGTTCAGAAGTCAGGGGAAGTCTAGAGTAAAACTGTTATGACCAAATCACACATTAAAGATAATAATTAATCACAGAAGTTGGGATGCAATAATTGGAAAGGTGTTGAAATGTTTTGAATGCTTTAGTATGGCTTTGGTTTATCCCGATTGATTATGGCACTCCCAAGGTTTATGGTTCAATTGACGTAATGGTCAGTACAATAAATGTTGCTCATTCCTAAAATATTACTTCTAAGGAGCCTTAAAAGAAGTATGCTTTATACGTTCATATCAAGGGGTTTGTGTAAATCTTCCCAAGAGTCGGTCTGCCATGTTATTCCCTAACACCGCTTGGAAAGGGGTGGTTAAAAAGGCAATTACTTACGAAAAAGCTGCTTTCCCCTCCTCAATGTCTTTGCCTTTGGCACCAGGTCCGGCTTTCCCGCAGAAGTTAACGGCGATACACATAAGCAGGCCACATTTGTTCAGGAAAAAGCAGGTCACATCCACAACCACCAGTAGAAGAACAAAGATGACAATAAGTATGCCAACGATTGCTCCTGTTCCCAAACCAGTGCCGGCACTTGCGGTGGCTTTAAAAGGAAAATGGGATCATGGTTAGTTTCAAGCTATTACAAATGGCAAACCACCAAACAGCCAGATTATTTATTATTAGGGTCATTTACAAAAGTAAAAAACAGGGTGCAAAGTGCAAATACAGAGGCCCTGCTCTGCACTTTTGCAGGTCTCTGCTCTCTAAAATAAAGTGCAGAGAACTTTGCGTGCCCCATGAATACAGTGCTGCCTGCTCAGTATTCACGAGGGGAAGCCATAGGAGAGAAACAAAGGTGGAGGGGAAGCATGTAGGCTTTAGCTCCCCTTATTGCACTTGCATCTGGGACCATAGTAAGTTACCCCTATTGTACATGGCAAGTGTGAGCGTCGTGCATTTGTCTACAGCTGTATTTTAATTTTAGTTAACACAGCATTTGTAATGTTAACTGTTAACTGAAGACAATTACAAGCACCCCATTGCCTTAAACACACAGCTAATGAAAAATGTATTTTTCCAAGTCCATAAATCAGCTTCCTCTATTATAAGTTCAGAAAGTGTCTGGTGACCACAGATAAGAGTAAAAGGGCCTGATGTAGCCACCGAACACCAGTTTATCATGTCATTGCTAAAGCATCACTAACAATGCAATGGTATGCAAACCCCACAACACTATCAACAAATGAACCAAAGTTGTTATATTATTGATGTTGGCCTTCACAATGAATTTGAAGCAGCGTTTCTAGTTAAATCTGCCAACCTACAATAAGGAAGGATGGTTGATGAGTAACCATTTTCAACACACTGGTTTGGCTTCTCTGCAACCAAATGTTATGCAGCAGAACTAATCACTAATACGCCATGCGGCATGCATTTGTTATGGTGTTCGTTTACACCTAACATTGAATATTTCAGAAAAAATACCCATAAGAAATCCAGAAGTTTCAGGGATTATTAGCAATTGGTAAGGTGTGCAGAACACAGAAAGACAAAAATGTAACATGCATCGGAGCAGATATCTATGGCATAGCAATGTTTTAGGGGTTTATTTCTAAGGCGATGGAAACCCTAAGCAGCAAGCAGGCTATTTTCTGTTTATTCAAAAAGATTAGTAAAACATCTTTATTTATTTCAATGTCAACCTGATGTTCTTTGTGATGCTTCCAAAGTCTAGAGGAAATTGCTCCAGTCTTAGGCGGTAAAGCCAGTGAGCTTTAATATCTAGTAACTCTCTTTTTCTTGTTTTGCTCCATGTAGGAAAGGTCTTCTAACTAATGATTATACATATGTTATACCATAAAGTTTGACTAATGTGCAGTTGCCATGAAATCACTTACTTGTGCATTTATTTATTTATATAGATATACCATGCTTAACCACCACATTTCTGAGATGCACATGCACTCTAATACCTGACTCCAATCTGTGAGATACTGACATTGCAATTAAGGCTTTTCAGCTCTGTAACAACACATTGTTAGAAAAGATCTTTTCCACTAACTGTTATTCAATGTACAAACCAGATTTTCTTTCTTCAAGTTGCTCAGGCCAGAAACTCTCCAAATCGTGTTGACCCAAACACCCTTTTTAATTTTCCCCTCCAGAGTGTAAAGAAGCACCAGATGTGAAGGGCAATGGGTTGATTAATGATGTCTGAAAGGAGGATTTTCCAGAATAAAACGGACAACATATAGTAAAAAAGTTTGCCGATGCAAAATGGTACAAAAAAAAAAAAATTGCCAATCCCTATTACTGACTTATATTTTTCATTCTTTATCAATTTATCGCATTTATTTATTAGCCTTATTTATAAAATATTTCTATTTATATATTTATCAAATTTGAATTAAAAAAGTCAGATCGGGGACAAACACGAAAAAAATCAAGCGAAAATCTGAATCGTACAATTTTTTCTGAGTTTTTTCCTGAATCACTTGATTTTCTGGGGGGGTTTTCCCTACAGTTTTCGAATTTTTGCCTGAAAGAGATAGATTTCCAGGCTAATTCCAGCACAGACCACAGAAACTTCCAAATAGGATAGGGACCTCTCCCATTGACTTATATACAACCTCAATAGGCCTGAGATGTCGGATTTTCAGATTCTGACTTGTTCCATCCTCGGGGTATTATAAATCTCAAAAAATTCAAGTTTATTTTTCCACTAAAAATTCAGATTTTATAGTAATAAAAACTAGAATTTTTTCGGTTTTTGGCAATCGGACTTTATTAAATAACCCCCAAAATGTCTCACCAATATAAATATGTAGCTGTTGCTCCAATACAGCCATGTATCACTGAAATATGCATCAAACCCCAGAAAATCTTGAAGGAGTTAAAGAATAATATTTAGTTGAAAGATGTGTATTCATTAATAACTTATGTGCATTTTACCTATCTGGATAAAACCTTGAGGTGCTTTTTCTTTCTATAAATTGCCCCATGTTCCTAGATGTTTTTACTATAGTTTGATTTCCTTATAGGTCTTGGAATTATTATTATAAAAAAAAAAAAACATTTCCCCAACCACTTCAGTTTTGTTTTAAAAACTCCTCTTTCCACACAATACTTTTGCTTATTCAAATGGGTAGAGTAGAAATATAAAAACACTTGAAAAGGGCTGCAGGAACACCCAGTGCAATGGGCCAAAATAACCAATAAGTACTTAACACTGATCATTCTAGGACAATCAAAATAATGTAAGAAAACATATGTTTGCTGTCGGCAGAAATGAGAAGGTATACTACAATATGGAATGTCAAATAAAGCCATGTTTGTTTCTGAACAGATAATAGCAAGTTTCTATGGAGATGGAATTCATGCTTATTGTCATGGGAGATGTAACCATGTACATTGAAACTGCTGAGCGGAATTCCATTGTACAAATGCTATAAGTGTAAAAAGAAAATATTTGAGAAACGAAAATCACAGGCACAGAGGTAAATGCTGGCAGGGTGAGCCCTTGTTAAAGTTTTATTGCGGTATGCAACATTTCGGGGTAAACCCCTTTGTCAGGATACAAGTGCACATAACAATTTAAAACTTCGCAAATGTGTGTAAGAACATTTTGTGTAACAATTTAAAAAAACAGGTAACAGTTTAGCAACATGCAAAGGCCAATAAAAGTTCATATTAGGGATGCACCGAATCCACTATTTTGGATTCCGCTGAACCCCCGAATCCAGAAGCGAATCTTGAATTTGGTGCATCCCTAGTTCGTATACAAAATCCAAAATTTTTGTAAAATATGTATAAATGGAGCCTTAGGAACTTGGGCAATATCCCATTACTACACTGCCCCATACAGTCTGGCAGCTACAGTATATACTCTCCCACAAACCCTTTTTTGAATCTTATATACATCACTTACCACACTCCTCTGCAATCATATCATATGAATGACCATGAGCATTATTTAGTAATCAACGTGTAAGTGATCAGATCTTCCATAACCTGTAGCCGCAATTCCACAGCTTCTAACACTGGGCATGGGCATAGCTTACTGTAGCTTCCCAGTGAGAATCACCACTTACAGGCAATATTCCCTCTATGCTGTGCAATGTACGCTCACACACATTTTGAGGCCAGCGCACACAAAGCAACTGTTATACAAAATGTTATATTTATTCTGACCTGATCACACAGGTTTAAAATGAAGACGCACATAGCCAAGAAGAAATTAGAAGGAACGTCGCTTGCAGGATATAATCACTTCAAATGGATAATTTCTGCAAATGGTTCATCTTACCAGAGACAAGCACATACTGTAGCAGCAGCTCCAAGACTTTAAAAGTGTCAAAGTGTCAGTTGAGTGCTTGGGGTACAGTGTTCATGTTAAAAAAAAGCATTTTAGTGGTATGGTATGTGTGTTATATTTATTTTTGTGGTGAGGATGGCGAAGAACAAATTTTTAAATGAATAGAAAATAGTAACAATATATTCATTTAAAAATGAAATATTGGGAACACCCAGCTAATTCAAAGGGTTAATAAATCAGCCTCAATTGGTAAACTTTTGTTGGAAGCTTTAATTTTAGAAGGCACTCTCCCCCCAGAATTCTCATTTTGCAGGAGATGTGATATCATCCTACAAACATGACCAACCTTTGAACTTATGCTAGCAGGAATTTACACTGTAAAACGGAGCCTTCTTACTGATGAGTCTATTGTGCAGAGCCTTGGTCGGAGGATAGTTATTGATTGAAGAACCTCCTGCATAGTAAAATATCTCAAGATTACCAGCATCCATTGTGTAATCCAGCAAACACTGTAACTGAATGAATGATAGAATAAAATAAATGTCTTACACATATATTAGGGGGCTGTCTTACCTTTTAGTCTTTTCATATTTTCTTCTCTAATCTAAGATTCTTCCGAATTTTTTTTACTTTCGTCTTTTTAATCATTTATCATTAATCTTTTACCTTTCCCCAAGCTTCTCTTTTTCAACAGGCTAAACTGTATCTCACTGACTTATCTCTCTGCTTACTCTTGGGCATAGGCGGATTTTCAGTAAGGCTAGGGGAGGCTAAGCCTTCCCAAACCTGTCTAACCCCTAAAATAGGAATAAAACAGAAACAAAAACCTGCTCCGTTGCTGACTGCACTGTTCTTTTGATCACGGATTGATTGCTAAGGTCCGCCTTCAAACCATGATGCTGAAGAGATCAGTTGCACTCTGATTGGATAATGTGGTTTGTAGCTTGTCCTATCAGAGCACAGCTGACTTTACAAACAGTGAAATATACCAACCAGCTTCAGAGTAGTCGTGGATGGGAAAACGTTACCGACTGAAGGCAGCATGGCAGAAGGGAGTCTGATATGAAGCAGTTGGATTGGAGTTCATTTAACTCACAGGTACTATATACAGCAGCTTCTTTACCAGCTTGAATAAGTATTAAAGGTTTTTTTAGGTTCTTTTTTTTTTTTTCTCCGTTTCTTGTGCCAGGACCCACTCAGTCTCCCACTGAGTATAATGTGCCAGGACCCACAGTCTCCCACTGAGTATAATGTGCCAGGACCCACTGTCTCCCACTGAGTATAATGTGCCAGGACCCACTGTCTCCAATACATTTAATATATTTTGAAACAAAAAAAAACCCTACTGTTTAACCCAATCGGTGTGCAAGCTGTATTAGCCCACCCCTCTGGTGGGGTAAAAGAAATTCGGGGTGACTGGTTCCCTTTAAGTTAGCCAGTATATGGTCAACTTTAGCCTCTCCAAACAAAAAAATCACCCTCCGCCTATGCTCTTGGGGTGTTCCTTCTTGTTTTCTTCCTCCCTCCCAACATGTACCATATCTTTTCCCAGCCTACTCTACATTTGCATTGATTTCTCTTTCTTTTACTTCTCTTTGTCGACTCCTCTCCTTGTGTGCCATTGACACCCTCTTTATTCTTATATGCATTTTACAGTCTGCCCCTTTTTTCCTATCACCCTCTCTGCCATTCTCTTTCTGCCCAAATAATTTCCTCATGCCATTCTCTTTCACTTTTACACCTTTCCAAATGTTGCACTCTCTTCTTCATTTGCCTTCATCCCATCACTCTTCTTTTTAATTCTCACTTGATCTGCCAATTCCTACCTCCATTCAGTTCTCTCTATCTGCTTTTTGCTTGCTTTTCATCAATTTCTAGTATCTCCCTCTCTGGACCCACTTCCAATAGCCAATCTGCTCTTTACCTCCCAGGCAGAATCTCAATATCTGTTCTTACTACACTAGACTAAAGTGTACACATATTACCAACTGGATTGGCTACAGATCAGCATCTGTATGAATTGTTAAATTCTATAAATGTATGGCTTTCAGTAACACATTTCAAGGCTTGGTGACAGATTGGAGTAAGAGCAAAAAGTAGCAATGAATGTTATTAACCTATCAGTTTGTTATGAATAAGTATCCTAGATAAGAATGGCATAAAACACTGCAGAAATCAGAAACACTTGAACTGATTTACACTGCTAATTCTAATTTGTAATAGAAAATTTGCCTTGCAAGTTAAATATAAATCTATTAAACTCGAATGAATCTTTCACAGGCTGGGCCAGCTGCAGTATCAGTAAATTTCCAGGCTGTAAAGTGGAACTCTAGACTGATCTATTTAGTACAGCTGTGCCATAGAGATACCATTTGCTGCATTCGATGCTTCCAATTCCGCCTTATCAGCTACTGGATGTGTCCTGGTGATTCAAACCTTCCACTGGGTTAAATACTCTTGTGTAGACTCAGAAATATGTGCAATCTATTGAATCACAGCAAATTAAACGTGCATATTTTAATCTCATTAAGATTTTATTAGGTAGAAAAGCTATTCCAAACATTTTTCTTCATTCTGTCTGTTTAAAATAACAGTAATTGCAGAACAAGTGGAGCAATGTAGAAACACAATGACTTGCCTATGTACATTATGAGCCATATCATATTTTTTTGAGGGGCAGGAATTAATAGATAATAATATGAAAAAAAGGCAGACAGTATGAACTCTAATACTGTAATGAGACCTCTACATTGCACGCAAACCCAATATAAACATCTCTTTTCATCTCATTATATTTCCGTTAACTCCGTTTAGGGAAGTCATATGGCCTATTTCTGCTGATGAGGTTACAGTAAAGTACAATGGCCTGAAATAGCTCTGATCCCAAAAATGGAACGTTTCAAGTCAAATTAAAATTGCACATGCTGTGAGAATAGCCAGTTCTCTAATGCAAGAAAGATAAATCCCTTGTGCAGTATTAAAGGAGAACTATAGTAGTAGTAGTAGTAATAGTACTTGGGCTAGAAATGCTAAACTTTATAGTGGCCATTTATTATGTGCAGGGTGGGTGCAAATTAAAACACAGATGCTCCAAACCTACAGAGACCTGTTTCCATCCCCATGAATACTGTGCTGCCTACATTTGGCAGCTTTGTATTCATAAGGGGTAGGCAGGGGAGGCACGTAGGCATCCCCACATCCTGTGCAAAAACATGTGCAAAAGTTAGAGAGGCAGACTTAGGTCACAAGCTATTCCTTACCACCCACCCTATGAATGCGTATTCCTACGGATGTATATAGACTTTTTAAGATAATTTGATTTAATTGTTCTATTTTGTCTATAGATTAACCTCCCACTCTATAAATCTAGGCTTTTAAACGCCTGTAACAAGTGCTTTTCACAGTCATGAATGAAGAAACTTCCACATGCAAGAAATATTTTATTGCTCATTGGCAGATTAAGGACAGACTGGGCAATCCCTCTGGGGCCCAAAGTGCCCAGCACAATGGAGAGTGGGTGGATGGAGGCAGAGTGGAGGGGTTGTTGGAAAAGGGAGGAGCAAAGCACAGGACCCATGCCAGCATTAATTCACCTACTAAAGTGCCTCTGGGCAACACTAAGCACAGACTAGGCAAGATTAGGGAAACATTATGTAGCACCAGGATATTTGATGTTGCAGGCCATTCCTGTCTTTATGGTATGTACTCACCAGAGCTATCTACATCAGTTACAGCTATGTGAAGCAATTACACTGCCTGTATGGCTCCAGCCAATTCTGAATAAAATATCGTACAAACCTCTGAATTTAAAAAAGAAAAACATACTAAACCTGTTCGACACATCAAAATGTTACTACACTGTTCCTATGAAAAAGAAGAATCTGTCTCAGTAATGATTAAAATATAATACAGTAATGTTTCTTTTTTATTTTTATAACACATACTTTCCCTTGAACTTCAATACCCCAATCCAGCAATTACCATTATCCCTGTAATTATAGTTGCTGGTATTTGTGCCTGATACTAGGCACTCAATTTAGATTTATACTTGCAGGAACGCTCTGCATCCCACCCAACCTGCCCTGCTGAGATTTTGATACTATAAGGAGGCCAGAGTCCCAAACCCAAAGGTATTGATAGGCTGGAAGGATGAAAAGGATCTTAAAGAAAAATACATCATTTCTGTCATTCATAGGAATGTGTCAGCTTTCCCTTGTACATATGCTTTTCTTTTAAACATTTACATTTGAATAAAGTTACACTGAATCATCAGGAGGACTAGATGTAAATATTAGATGAGAGTTAATCTACAAACCCACCCACATGTAGATAAAAAAAAAAAATCAGACACATGGACACCGAATGCTTGAATGATGCCTCACTGAAATGGAGACACTTGCAGCAGCAAAAACATATTCTAACAAGGAACAATGGCAATTACTAGACACACAAGCAAAGGTACAACGTTGGATGATGCACTGCTTCCCACATTGGCTGTTGGTGCAATGATTCCAAGGAAAGTGGTTGTTGATAAGAGAATTTGGTGCATGAAGAAGAAATGGATGTCCAGAGACGGTTGACACAAATAACAGACAAGGGAGAATTTGGGGAAAGAGGCAGAGGCACAGAAGGAAAGAAGGGAGAAAAAACACAGAGAGAGGAGAGAAAAACAGATAAGAAAATAAATAGATCACAAGTACAGGGAAAAAAACATGTTGCAAAAATTGAACTCAATGAAGGCAAATAATAAAGATAGCAGTGGTTATACAAGTGCTTAATGTTTAGTTATAGGAGAATAAAAGAAAGAACAAAATGAAAGGGAATGTTTAGAAGCAAGGCCATAAGCAGCAGAGCAAGGGTTATGGGTTAGAAATGATGCAGGCACTTGGCACTGTTGTGGAACTTCAACAACAGGAGACCACTTGAGGTGAAAATGCAACGTTGATTTGATACAAGCTCTGTGGATTCTGAACTCACAAAGAGTCGGAACCCCGAACAAAGAAATCAAGTTTTTATAAACTTAGGAACCTATGACATAAGAACTTATGGGCATAAAAGGGCATTACCATTGCGAGAGCATATATTACTTTACAGCACAGAAAAACAAAGAACTATGTAACCAATGAGATGGTTCTTCCTCAAGGTCAAGGTTATAATGACCAAGCTATCTTAAAAACAGAATCCATCCAAGTTAGGGGGGCTCCCAGGGGACTATGCATATAGAGAATTTTATTCTTTCTCATTACCATACTGCAAAGACAAAAAGAGTAAAACATGTGGATGAATAAGAATCTATCAGGAAGGATAAAATACATAACCTTTTGGAATGTTTAGGTGTATGGCTTAGTCTATGTTAGTTATAAGCCCTGAATCTTAAAGTTGTTAATTTGTTGTGATGTTTTAGTCTGTTATTTAAACCCTGGAGGCTAGCTTTTCTTTGTATGTAGTTAACAATGGATACAACAAATAAAGGCCAGATAGTGTTTTTTATTAATTACAAGTTACTGCCATGTGACTTATTTTGTAATATCAGCAGATCATAGATGCTTGAAATTGGATATGACTTTTGTTAAAATAAAATCAATTTCTTGGCACAGTTGATATTTTGATCTTCAGATCAGGTAGTTTCTGCAGCTGGATGGGGCTGTGTTCCTAAAAACAATAGCATTAACAAGAGACAGCTGACCAAATGGTTTTTGGAGGACCTGAGACTCGGTAGTGGTCTCAGCTTATGTCCAGTTTTAAGGTATGCTTGTAAAAATAGTCATTTAACCCATCTGTGGGGCTTGAAAGGCCTCATGAACAATTTTAGGGTGTCTACTAACTACAACTACATCTAACAACACTAACATGAAGACAATAAAGACACCACTGCTACATGAGGAGCTAATGAGCCACTGCATCATTCAGATGTGCTCTGTTTGCAAAGCTACTGTAAGGAACTATTGTAAGACCATGTAAAGTCATTATCAATATTGTATAATAGTCTTTCAAAGATGAGCAGCATCTACTACACTTTATTGACAATCATGAATAGAAACAGGCAATTCACTAACCTACTGATATTGCTTTACGCATGATATGTTGTAAAATACTGCCTGCATGTATACAAAGGTTTAACTTAAGCCTAACATAATATGCAATGTCAAAGCAAATCCTGCCATCTGGAAAAGAAACTATTTTCTTTTTTTGTAAAAGTTATTTTTTTTATAAAAGGTGTTACATACAAATCAGAGCTTTTGATTTAAGCTTTATAAATGGTTATGCGTAAATTGTTTGTTTGTGCCGGTGTTTGCGCATGCTCGCAGTCCGACCCTGTATCTGAGGCAGACAAAAGTGGATTAAGTTATTTGGCATAATAAGGCACATATTTAAATGAGAAGGAAAGCTATGGAGGCATTTTATTGCCAATAGATTAGCTGCAACAGTGCAATCTAGAATGCTATATTTATTCTGTAGAATGTTTTACCATACCTGAGTAAAAAGCTCTAGAAGCTCTCTGTTTGTTTAGGATAGGAGCTGCAGTATTAATGTGGTGTGACATCACTTCCTGCCTGAGTCTCTCCCTGCTCTGGGCTCAGATTACAGTAGAGCAGGGAGGGGAAAGAGGAGCAAACTGAGCATGCTCTTGACCAGGGCACTGAGGTTTAAGTTGAAGGCAGGAAGTCTGATACAGAAGCCCATGAGTACACAATAGAAGGAAAGAAATGCAGTGTTTCTTTTGACAGGGGACTCAGAGCAGCATTACTTTGGGGGTTTACTGGTATATTTAGATGGACCTTTCTGATAAGGTTTACTTAGTTTTTACCTTTCCTTCTCCTTTAATGGTCCTGGCAAAATAGTATATACTGGGGGAGTGAACACATTTGGGCGAATCCTATATATACATAGGAATAATCAGGAACCATGTTTAAAGGGCATGCTCATGGCCTTAATGAGCATCTGCCAGTGCTACACCCCTGGGGGCAGTTTGGAAAACAATAGATAAACAACAAAACAGGAACCTTTACACTGAGCTGGGGGTGATTGTGGTGTTAATTTAAGGTTGTCATACACAATAAGATCCATCTTTCCCCAATATACCCACCAACTGCAGGGCAATATCAGGTTAATCCTAGGGTCGAACGATTGGATTACAACGAAGATAATGGGCACCAATGGATGAGGACCACATCAACTTGCCAATGCAGTCCTCGATCGCCAACAAAATCTGAAGCCCATCGGAAGCCCCCATACACATAAGCAAAAAAGCTCTAAAGGACCGATATCACCAGCTTTAACCTGCCAGTGTATGGTCACCTTTACCGTCACAAATAATTTACAACTCAAAAGTGCATGTAATAAAAGACGCTGCCCAACAGGGGACTCCTTTAATATTCTGTAAACTGTTATCCCAAAGGAAATTGCACAACACTACATAAAGCACTGCTAAAAACTTTTAAAGCAAGGTTTGTTTGCTCGTTATCACATAATTGCTTGGCTATTACATTACATGAAATCTTCAAATACTATAGATCAACACGTTATAAATTGTAAATTGAGATGGTATAATGCACCACAGTCTCTACATGTTATAAGGCCCAGGCAAAGTCCAAGCTGTGCATGCATGGTGATTGGCTGTAAGCAGGCAGCTTGTAAAAGGGCATTTCAGGCATGTTAGGAAACAAGCAGTGCTGCTGGATTAATGGTTAAAGCAGGAGGGACAGGACTGTTATGACAAGACATAAAGATACCTGTAGTGGCTGTGGGCTTGGCTGTGGTTCTGAAGGATAAAAGAGCTGGCTTTGATTTTCCCTGCTGATTTTCGGCAACCACTATAACTTCATAATCTACATTCCATTCCAGAGCCTTGAGCATCACATGGTGACTATTAGAAGGTACCCGCATTTCTGGTTTCCATTCCAAAGCATTTAACTGTGCAAAAAAACAAAACACACAGAAAATCTAAGACCTCTGCAAAATGAAAACGACAAAATAAAATACATGTTTAAACAGCAATTTTTGCAGATTCCAAAGATGGTAAAGGCAATATTCGTAGTTCTATTTATGCTATAAAATAATAAGTGAACTCAAGAATTTGAAGTTAAATGGGATATGGGAAGCATTATTATGGCAGGGAACTAGCGTTTAATGGTGTTTTAATATCCTTTAAATAAAGTCGTAATTGTTTTAAGATTCTACTGTGGAAACTTAATTTAAAAATGACTGCTGCAATATTATACCAACTAATGCACTCTACTGCAAATTATAAACAATGTCAGTAAGTGCTATTCGAGTTCAGTGATCTGTACTATGGAACAATATGTCTGAAAGGGATCTAGGCACTCGACTTGATTAGGGTGTGCCTAATGTGTAACTAATTCAAATAGAGGGCAAAGCTCATTGGGTAATCAGGGCACCCACTAAAATGAAAATGTAACTTTATTAATTTGCATTAAAACACTTATTACTTAATACGCCAGCCAGCTTCTAATTGGTATCTGGGAGAGCTTAAACCACAGTAGTGTTGAACTGCTTTGGTCAGTACAAAATAAATTGCCATAGAGTAGCCTTTAAGGCATTTAAATATATATATATATGTGGCTGCACTTTGGGAACCACCAGCAGGTGCGGTTTTACTAAGTGGCACAAATTTGTACATGTATGGGATCTGTTACCCGGAAGCCCATTATCCAGAAAGTTTCGAATAAGGGAAAGCCTCTCTCCCATAGACTCCATTTTATCCAAATAATCCAGATTTTTAAAACTGATTTCCTTTTTCTCTGTAATAATAAAACAGTTCCTTGTACTTGATCCAAATTAAGATATAATTAATCCTTATTGGAAGCAAAACCAGCTTATTGGGTTTTTTAATGTTTATATGATTTTATAGTAGACTTAAGGTATGCAGATCCAAATTACAGAAAGATCCATTATCTGGAAAACCCAGGTCCGGAGGATTCTGGATAACAGGTCCCATACCTGTGCCTGATTGTGGTGGGCACAATTAATATGAAATTCTGGAAAAATATTGCATTGTGTACAAAATACATAATTAAATATGTGTCTTTTCTTTAGTCAATAAGCCCTTATATCTGACATCAGAGTAAGCAGATTATGTAGGGAATAATGTATCCCCTGTTGAAAAAATATAACGCTATAACGTCAGGATGAGTTTTAGGTCATGGAACTCCAAGGTAACTCTTAAATCCTAATATTTTACAATGGACACATTATTTGTTATAATATACAAGTTTCAGTGAATTATGTGACATACATGATATCAATGAGTACCAATTATAATTGATGACATCACTAAGCACCATATACTAGGATATAATTTACACATAATTATTATAATTGTGCATGCTTTTAATAAACCTGATCTACAGCCATTTTTATTTTAATAGAAACTGTATATCTAGGAAGAGAAAGAAAACCAACTCATGAACATAACATGAAGTCTTATTGTAATATCAACAGTAATGAAAAAAACTTACTGCTCTGTAGTTGACCAAGTAGTGTCTGATGGGAGAGCCACCATCATCCTGCTTGAGTATGTCCACTTTTATTGAGTTTCCATCTTCACTCAAATGCCCTACCAATTTTGGAGCACTAGGTTCCCCTGGAAAAATGATTAAAATGATAATAAGAAAATAGATAGCAAACATTGTGTCTGGCTGTCCGTTTCAACCTCCAATTATATAGATTGTACACAAAATGCACTTGTTTTATTTCCATGTTGATTTAAAATAATTTTGGATTTTATTACACTATAATAATAAACCACCATTACGTATGTGCTTGATGAAAGTTGTATAATCTTTTATAAACCCCTAATTTACACAATGAAGGGATGCACCAAATCCAGGATTCGGTTCGAGATTCAGCCAGGATTCTGCCTTTTTCAGCAGGATTCGGATTCAGCCGAATCCTTCTGCCCATCCTAATTTGCATATCTTTATTAAGGGTGGAGAGGGAAATCACATGACTTTTTGTCACAAAACAAAATGAATGTTTTCCCCTTCGAACCCCTAATTTGCATATGCAAATTAGGATTTGGTTCGGTATTCAACCAAATCTTTCGTGAAGGCTTCGGGGGTTCAGCCCAATCCAAAATAGTGGATTTGGTGCATACCTACTATTTAAAGAAGCAAACATACATTTAAGACATTATACCATTGTTGAATACAATCACATTTTGTTAAGACCATGTTATCTGTACCATAAACCAAAAGGTTAATTTACAAATGATGAAAAATGTTCATCTGTTTATAATGTATTCCATTGTTCACACTGAATACCAAAACTGGTGGGCATAAGGCAGCCCTGTCCTATGTAAGTACAGTCCTTCCTCAATTTGCACACTTGAATGGCTTGCAAGTTATGTGGCGGTTTGGGTGCTCATATGTGTCTCCAGACCTTCATCAACACAGTGCTGCTAAAAGTAGAAAGTGTAGGCTCACAACAGGGCAGGGTGTAAACTGAAAAACAAGGCAGTTTGAATTCTGCCCACTGCATAATAAATGACCAATGAGGTCTTTTGCTTAGAGTAAAGGTCTCTGGCTGGTCATGTTATGAGATGCCAAGTATTTCTGAAATCTCAAACTGGAGAGTCAGGACAGGAGGCCCAAGAAAACACCAATCTCTGAAGAGCATTTTATTTGGACTTGATACTACTGTTGCTTTACTTCATGGATGGAAAGGAACACTTAAGTGAGTTAGAGAGGACAAGCATTGTTTTTTAATTAGCTACATGTTTTGTAAATTGACTGTGTAAAGTGATTTGGGAAAAGTGGCACAATTGTGTGACAGCTGCCTCTCTAGCAGACAATTGTTCTATGAACTAATCTCTTACAATGTACAGTATGTGCTGTGAATGAACATATGTTTTCATTGATAAGATATTTTAATATATAGTTGCATTGCATGTCTTTGGTTGTAACATCATTTCAATGACATGGTAGAAAACATTTTCATTTTATTAAAGGTTAATTTTAAAATCACACGCAGAGATATGTTTGCTGCTTACTTTTTGCTTCCTCTGCATTGTTGTTGTAACTGGGAGCCCAGTCTAAATGCTAAATGACTCCAATTACATTGCAGATGCTACTGCTTCCCAAAGCCTTCCCAAAGTTGTAGGTTCTAGAGTCAGAAGCCAATCTTATGAAATTCTTATGGCACATTCACTCTCTTTTGTTTCAAAATGTATCACTATATTCAGGGCCGCTCCGGCCATGAGGCAAGGTGAGAATCTTGCCTCAGGCGGCACGGAGCGGCCAGTTACCAGGGGCGGCAAAAAGCCGCCTCTGGTAACTTTAAGAGCCGAATTTCCGTTTTTTAAAATGGAAATTCGGCTCTTCTAGCGCAGCGAGCGCAATAGCGCTCACTGCACTAGCGATGCGGCCCCTCCTCCACCCGCTCCGACGCTGGTAGTTAGAAGAGCGGAGCAGGAGGAGGGGCGGCATTGGGGCTGCTGCCTCAGGCGGCAGCAGCCCCTGAAACGTGCCTGACTATATTGTTTCTTAAAAGGGACCTGTCACTCGGACATAAAATGCTTTTATTTAAACATCCATACCTGTTATAAATGCATTTAAAAGTGTATCTGTTATTCATATATTGCCTGCCCCTCCTCTATGCCTTTGGCATATTATTGGGACAGACAATTAATTCCACTTTTCATTCTGAACTTCCCAGGTTTTACTGCACTTCCCACATTCCCCCTCCCTCCTAGACATGTAATTGTAAAGCCAGTGCATGGATATGGCCACATAAACTAGATTTTGGAATGATGCAAAGCTTGCCTTAATAACAGTGTCCCTAAAATGAACAGCTTTCTGCTTACTGTGATTGTGAATTTCAAGACTAAAAGAAACAAGATTGATATAATTTATAGTCTAAGTGAAGTTTGCTCAACTAACATCATAAAATAGGATTTGGAATTATTTAGTCCTGAATTAAAGGCAAAATGGTACAAATGGTGCTCTTTGCTAGTACCATTATCCAATATTTACTTGCTGAATCTTAAAAGCTACCAGAGAGCCCTTAAAAATGATAACAGCCTTTGCATATAATCTTGCTTTTCACCGTGGATTAAACAAGTACATCTCTCCATTCACTAAGCGCCTACTAAGTCTGTTTATTGTTCAATTCTCTGGACTGATGAAGAAAAGCTTTTAACAGATTGGTCGAAAAGAAAAAGAAACATCTTGGACTCTGACTACTTTACTTGGAATTTATCAGGACAATCAGCATTGCCATTTACAAAAATATATATAAATAAACGATTGGTCTGTAAACAGGAATAAAAAAAGATGCAGGAGTTAGTAATGGTTGAATTTAATAAAAAAAAAGAGGATTAGTGAAGAGAGAGGAAGATTAGTTGAACAAGAATGCATTTGCCAACGTCACTGATGAAAAGAAAATTGTTATACAAAAATACAATTAAGTATAAGAGAATGATTAAAAGGCTGCTTTGTGATTCGGTTGGTTGTTTCTTAGCCTGCAATAAAGCCAATTAGCTCCAAATGTGATGGGTCATGCAAAATCATGCATCATGCACACTTATCCTCTGAGAGTAAAAACAGGTTAGATGAAAATGTATAATGGTGTTAAGGATTCTTTGGGCTAAATCCATCTGTTATAATGAAAATGAAAGTTATTTTTGTGCTCTGTGTAATTCTGGGATGCATACTATCAAGTGATAACGTTTTTCTTAAAAGTCTTTCTTATGTTTCAGTACAATAGGTGCACATCTGGGTGCTTTCTTTTTCATGTAGAATAACTCTCCTGCTTAAAACTGTCAGTTTTTCCAAGTGTCATCTTAATTTTTATTCACATCCCAATTGGTGGCTTGATTTTTGAAACAGGATCACTTGTGAATATGAGTGAGGTTTATTGCTGGAACACTGTATAGAGAATATTCTGGATGCCTTGAACTGATATACACCTATTAAATCCTACCCAATGTATGGAACAGCCACTTGCTAGTTGGGAGATCGATTTTAGTTTCTTTATTATGATTCACAATGAAACTATACAGTAATAGCTGAAAGACTGACAGTCTGTTCTTTATAACATTTGTAAGAACAGTCTATTTGTTTCGTTTCGCCAGAAATTCACCCATTAAAGTCTATGGGTGTCAGAAATTTTTTTGTTGTGCGCGCAAAATTTTTTTTTTTGACACACGACAAGTCTATGGGCGTCATTTATGCAGCGAAACAAGTCTAAAAAATTTGCCCACCCTATCTATTTGTACAGTATTTGTATAAAGACAATATTGTTTAATTTGTGAAGATCATCAATTAATTCTAATCTTTGAAGGGGACAATCATTTCATTTACATCAAATCAAGATAATCATTATCATATATTAAAAAAGTGCACTTATATACCAGAACCAGCAACATGAAAGAAAACAAAAGGAAGGAGACAAACATACAACAGAAGTATTGATTTCTTTGTTCTTTGTTTCCTATTAAAGTTGGTTTTGTATACATGAGTGTATTAGTGACTGATGCAGTTAGTGATGGTCAATAGCCCTTAAACCTACATGCATCTGGTAATGTGTTTTTAAGTCGCAACCTATGAAAAATTATGCCAAATAATGTTATTTCAAATAATGGGCAAAATAATATACAGTAATACAGGTATGGGATATTTTGAGCACCAATGGCAACCTTTTTTCTGTTATAGTTGTTCTCCTTTAATTTCTATATTTTTTATATTTTAATTAATATAGTAATGACTGTGTGGTTTTAATGTCTATATAACTCTGTCATGAATTATGTGGCTGTTTATTTGAATATACTGCACTGTTATAGGTTAATGAGCCTAAAATTGATTTACAAACACTTTTAATTATAAATAGGTACTAATTCATATAGTTCCTTACACTAGTAAAGTATTACAAATTTAAATGAATATGCAATGAAAAGACTTTATACTATGAGACCATTAATGAGACCATTTCACTGCTGCATGGTTTCTTTAGCACATAGTTAAATGACAAGGTCTGCAAGTGTTTAAAAGGGATAATATATCATTTTGACCCCATAGTTTTTTATTATGTCATGGTGGTTCCTTCCAGGGAAAAATGCAAAGGCAATATATTAGGGCAACATGCTTTCCTACCATCTTGCACCAGTATTTTTCCTAGGAAAAGTCAAGGAGACAAAGTAAAAGGACACTCCATTGTGCCATTAACTGAATAACTGTAAGGGTTAATTATAGGAGACACTGAGAGACTTTGTACAACTTTGCTTCCTTTAAACTCTTTATGGAAGTTTTTAAAGTTCTGCCCAACTAAAAATGAGTAAAGAGCATGGAATACCACATTGGAATGCTAGGATTCAGGAAGTCCGTGTTCCACCCATGAAATGCATCTAGTAACATCCCATGTACATACATATTGCAGAATGATGGATATATGCCGAGCAAAGCCTTGTTTTTATTACTTTGCAGCCTGTCCATTAAGCAGCTTAGTAATTCTTTACTTCCTTCCCTTAGTAAGCCTTTACTTCTCTTGCTGAAAATGTTTAGTTGTTTGGGTGGGAGCCTATAGGGAACTCTATAAACAGAAGCTTTTTTGCTCCTGATTTCCCCCCTATCCAATCAGAACAAAGAATTTTACCTTCTGTTCATCAGCGAAGACGACATCGCAGCACCATGCAAGTCACATGACAAGTCACATGATACGCACGCACATGATTGTTTGAAAGGAAAGTGGAGGGAGGTCACATGGAAAATATAAAAACAACGTAAACAATGAGAGGAGGGGAAAACAGGCTAAAATGAAAATTAAAAAAAATGTATAGATTAGGAGACAAAGCTGGAAATGAAAATTTGCAGTTTCAAGGGAACAAACATTGTTTATTCTTTATCTTTCTGTGAGAAAAAGGCAGAAAATGCATTATTTTGTGAAAGCATAGCAGGACACTGTAAAAACCATTATCACTGATGTCAACTTTAATAGTCCCAGCTTGTAAAACTCTGCAGGAAGAGCTGAAAATAAAAAGCATATTAAATTTGGAGGATAAAGACAAAAACACAATTTATAACAGAGCAGCTTCTGGCCTGATGGTAAAAAGATTACAGTAATTGCAAGCATTTGAAATGTGTCATTTACTGCTAGCTATAATTTAGTCACACCAGATCCTACTACAGCACTACAAAATGTGCTCCCTCTTTATATACTATAAAAGACTGGACTTATACAAGGACATCTATTAAAGGGATACTGTCATCAACTATTTACCCACTTTGTATATACTGTAGTACTTTGACTTAACTAGGCCTCCCATATCTCTTTTACTATTACCCAAGCCACAGGCATTCAAAGCAAGAAAATAGTAATAAAGAGGTGTGTACCAGGGAATACATACCCCATATCAATAACTTTAAAACAGTTCAGGTAAATTCATTAATTTCAGGTAAAAGTGAGTACAGGTATGGGATTCATTATCAGGAAAACCCATTAGAACGCTCTGAATTACGGAAAGGTTATTTCCCATAGGCTCCATTATAAGCAAATAATTACATTTTTTAAAATTATTTCTCTTTTCTCTGTAGTAATAAAACAGTACCTTGAAATTTATCCTAACTAAGATGTAATTAATCCTTATTGGATGTAAAACAACCCTATTAGGTTTAATCAATGTTTAAATTAAATTAAACTTAAGGTATGGAGATCCAAATTACAGAAAGATCCCTTATCTGGAAAACCCCAGGTCCCAAGCATTCTGGATAGGGATGGGCGAATTTTTTCGGCTTGTTTTGTGGCGGAAATGACGCCCATACACTTGTATTGCGTTGTGCGACAAAAATAAAGACGCACGTCCAAAGACTTTAATGGGAGTCAGCGTCATTTCGCCCGCTGCAAATTTTTGGTGAAACGAAACGGGTCAAATTCGCCCATCCCTAATTCTGGATAACAGGTCCCATACCTGTACATTATATTCTAATAACAGTATCCATTTAAACACCTTGGATTAACACTAAGGGGGTTATTACTAAACTCCGAATGCAAAATCATGAATCAATCGTGATTTTTTTTAATATAAAATCAGACTTTTAAAAAAATCAAAATTTTTTCAGAATTTATCAAACCCTGACGATGAAAAAAGAAAAGTCTGAATCTGAAAATCTGGCATCTCAGACCTGTCGAGGTTGCATATAAGTCAATGGGAGAAGTCCCAATGATTTTTTGATGTGTGCTGGGTTTCGTGCATTACCCTGAAGTTTTTGGGTGAAAATTCCGAAGAAATTGTGAAATTCAGATGAAAAAATCTGGAAAAAAAACCCTAGTTTTTTACCTCAAAGCAAATTTTCTGGAAAACGTAATAAATAAGTGTAAAAAACCCAGGTGGATTTGATCGGAGTTTATAGCAGAAAATATTGAGATAAATTCAGACTTTGTAAGTAAATGGATCTAAAGATAACCAATAAACTGATGGGATATTTTGGGGGATAGTCCAGCGAGTGGGGGGGTCAGTACTTTGGTTTGTCTCGAATGGTTTCATGACCTGAAACCATATTCAACCATTCCGATATAAACTACAAATTGCTGACTTCTACTGGAATCAGCCAGTTGTGAGTGAATGGATGAATGAAAGTGAATTTATTTGTTATTTTGGAAGATAAATTCCAAAAATTATTATTATAAAAGGATTGATCAGAACCAATATATAACAGATCTTGTAGTGCAGATTCTGGTTGATTTATAAAGTACAATGTAGACAGAAATATCTAACAAAAGACATATGGAAGTGAAACACAGTATGAATATAAATATGTAAAGAAAGGAATGTAGTTATGGTTTGTGAAATATCCATCCGTACCATAAATATACTAAAGGCTTGTACCACAAGTACTAGGCTGAATACAGTCAAGAACCCTAGAAGAGGCAAGGGAAGGGCCAGTAACACTGAATAAAAGTAATCTTGTAATTTAAATACCAGTTATTTCTGTCCAGTATTTGTTAAAAATGATTTATTAAGTCAATATTGTTTTTTTGAGAAAACTTTTCACCCTATAGCTAGTAAGCCATGAATTATTTCCCCCCTACTTTTCACCATTGAAGTACTAATCACACTTCACCCAGAATAATAAAATGCATAAAGCAAATGTCGTCTATGAAAGGAAATGTAATTGTAAGCATCTTTTCAACATACATTATTTAAAAAAAATCAGCAGCTTTCAAGGTATTTGTAAAGGTATAAATCTGTCCACTGGGAAACACTGAAGTAATGGTCAGCTCTTCTGCAGAGAAGATTGTTTTTCCCATAATGCCTTTTCTGTTCTGTGACAATGGATTGCGAACAGCAAGTGCCCTTTGTCTGCAGACAGAAGCTGGGATATGAAAAACTTCATGTGACGTGAAATGCACTAAAATGCAGCTGATAACTTTTAAATACTCTATGGTCACATATTTTTTTTAATGAAATAAGTGTCATTTTTATAAGAATTAGTGTAGAGAATATATGCAGCAATGAAAATATCAATTGAATGACCCTTGGTTAATAATGTTACAATGAATATTCGCTGTACAGTGAATACTCAGTGTCTATTTAATAAACCATTACTAAACTTATGTAAGAAGGTGCAACCATAGTCTATTTGTTGTATAATGAGTGAAAACACTGTGCCGTATATGTTAGTATGTAACAGTTATATATTGTTATTAAAGGTTATGTATCCTATTACCGTATACATGATAATGCCAATAATGACAACAAAATATCGCTTTCCCTGTTATAAAGCAAATAAATGCTATGTATGTGTCTTGGAAAGCATGGTATGCTATGTGCCAGAGATCTGCTGATGATATTTAGTAGATTCTGGAGGTGGCACTGTTGCTTTAAAATAAAAATATTGCTTATGTGTAGCACTGCACCAACACCTAAAATGAACCAGTATTGCAGGATAAACACATTACTGTGATTAAAGAATTATAAAACTAAGCTTATTTTCCACTACATTAGCCCAAATACACCTAATATGTGTTTTAACCTATTGACATTTACAATTAAATTGTCTCTTGTGTCTTTCCTTACAGGACATCTTTTTCAGGCCTAGAAGAATTATCTGTGACATCTTCCCGCCCCACACAATGCAAATTTTTAAACATCTTCCTAAATGAAGAAGGGAATAATCCCTTCCTGGCATTATTGGCCCTTTAAAAGCACAACTGAATATGGGTACAGTGGTCAAAATAAGAATATTAGATGTAAGGAATAATGGCAAATATATGCTTGCCCCTTTGTCTCTTTCCGAATTCTCACCTCTCAACTTGACTCTACTAATTTGCTCCTCCTTACACCTATGTCATCATTTCTGTTTAAGCATCAACTTGTGGCTGATTACAATACTTAAGCGTTTTTTTCATAAAAACCTATTTTTCACATGCCCACTCTTATTCTACCTTTAGATTTTAGTTTTACACACATAGCAAACACATTTGAACCCTAAAATGAAAGAGAGCTGCTAGTTTTCCATTTAACAACACAGTGATTAGCGCATCAACAAATCCCAACAAAGACAGTAATCCCAAACTAAAAATGAAATTCCCATCCACTCCCCTGCATTGAATTAGATGTTTATTGTAAGACATAATGTAATATATTAAAATAGAATCTACAAGATCCAGTGCATGGCTTTGTGTCAGGATCTACTAAGATTGCATATAGACCAATACATCAGTGACTCACACTTTTTCATATTCTCCTTTATTGCATTATACTGCCACCGCAACTGGCTTCCTTGTTAGTGACTTTACTAGTCTCTCACTCCCTGTCTATGAAGTGTGAGCAATCACATTATATATATTGCACTTTTTTGTCAGAAATCCACTTATAAAATGACCTATTATGAAAATGTATACATTTGTTGTCTAGAACATACTATCGTTAACCACACCAGTCAGTAGAGGTACAATATGGGGCACATTTAATTAGCTCGAGTGAAGGATTAGAATGAAAAATACTTCGAATTTCGAAGTATTTTTTTGGCTACTTTGACCATCGAATAGGCTACTTCGACCTTCGACCACGAATCGAACGATTCGAACTAAAAATTGTTCGACTATTCCACCATTCGATAGTCAAAGTACTGTCTCTTTAAAATAAACTTTGACTACCTACTTCGCCACCTAAAACCTACCGAGCACCAATGTTAGCCTATGGGGAAGGTCCCCATAAGCTTTCTAAGCTTTTTTTGATCAAAGTAAAATCCTTTGATCGATGGATTAAAATCCTTTGAATTGTTCGATTAGAAGGATTTAATCGTTCAATCTAACGATTTTCCTTTGATCGTTCGCTCGAAGCATTTGCGGTAAATCCTCGACTTTGATATTCGAAGGATTTTACTCAGATGGTCGAATATCGAGGGTTAATTAACCCTCGATATTCGGCCCATAGTAAATGTGCCCCTATGTGTGTCTTAAACAATTAACAATATACTTAGGCAAATATATTGAGTAAAACTTGGAAAAACACATGCACATTCCTCCAAATTTGAAAGCTACAATTCTCATTTTCAGACCCAAGCAGGGCTTAATTAACAATTAAGAAATAAACAAAACAAACCCCTTTCAGTTTGGATAATTTTTTGTTGTTTGCCAGTTACCCTGTCTTAGGTAGATCATATTTTGCCAACAGCACAATATTTTTTTAATTCCTGCTCCCTGCAGGGCTAAGTACAAGGATTCATTGATGCACCATGTGTCATGGAGAGAATGAGAGAGAGAGAAAGATTGGAAAAGAAGCACTTACGTGGCTTTGAAATATCTGTGGTATCCACAAAGGTTGCAGACAGATGGAAAGAAGAAGAAATGGTCGAAATAAAAGAGAATGCATGTGAGATGGAGCTGGTGACAGCAAAAATAAGGGATAAACTCAAATGATAAAAATACACAAAAAGAAATGAAATGAGCATGAAAAGTATAATTTGACCAAATGGAAAATTCTCAACTTTCATGATATCTATGTAGGCTGTTCCACCTAAAGAAGACATAACTAAGCAAAAGTCTTTAACCTGTTTTACATGTTATGTTTGGGAATATGATGCTGGATACTTCAGTATCACAACATGACAATCAGAAACAATTAATGTTGGGCAATGTCTGTTGCTGCAGTGTGAGTTCTAGTTGGTTGATATTACAATAGGATGGCATGAAAAGAAGCAGAGTGTACTTATCATGGGGGGCACTTGTACACTTCTCTGAAAACCCCTGAAAGGCCATGTGATCATTGGTTGATCTGGCAAAATCTTTTTTTAGTCATCCGTGTTTTCAGTGTTTTTCAGGAATATATATTTAAAGCTTTGCTTGATGCCATGAGATGAGGTCTAATTTCTTCAAAAGTTATTAAAAGTAACACAACTAACTAAAAGGATGCTCCTAATAATACACACAAATGCTGATTCACTTAAAGGGGTGGTTCACCTTTACGTTAAAGTTTAGTATGTTGTAGATTGGCTGGTTCTATGCAACTTTTCAATTGTTCTTCATTATTTATTTTTTATAGTTTTATAATTATTTGCCTTTTTCTCTTCCAGCTTTCAAATGGGCATTGTTGACCCCATCTAAAAAACAAATGCTCTGTAAGGCTACAAATGTATTGTTATTGCTAAGTTTTATTTCTCATCTTTCTAGTAAGGTAGTAAGTATGCATATCCCAGTCTCTTATTCAAATCAATGCGTGGTTGCTATGGTAATTTGGACCCTAGATACCAGATTGCTTAAATGCAAATTGAAGAGCTGCTATATAAAAATCTAAATAACTCAAAAACTTTAAATAATAAAAAATAAAAATCAATTGCAAATTGTCTCAGAATATCACGCTCTACATCATAGTAAAAATTAACTCAAAGGTGAACAACCCCTTTAACCAAGAGCATGAAATATAAAATTATATGTGAAACAGATATAGAAGAATTATGTCAACTGCTATGCAACCTATTCTCCACCGGTACAACAAAAAAAAAACTGGTGCCTTTTGTTTACTTACGGACAGGCTGAGTAGTGAATTCCTGTGAAGGTGTGCTGTCTCCCAGTCCTTTGCCATTCATTGCTGAGAGCTTCACCGTGTATGAAGTTTCTGGCTTAAGACCCATGACTGTAATGATGCTCTCTGCATTCACTGAAAGGTATTGCAAAATGAGAATGTTATTTAAATCCTAAAAACTGTTACTATGACCCTAGACATAAGTGCTAACACACTACATAACGAATAAGAATTCCCCTTAATGCTCATTCAAAAAGCACACAACACTTAACACTTTCATTTAGGAATAAAACTTAAGTTTGGGGACGGGAGGGGGACATGCTCTAGCGCTTCTTAGTGCTCTTCCACTTCTGCCCAGGGAGACTCATATTTCAACAGCTTCCTCTAGAGGCATCTTATAAATATATGACTACCCTGTAAGGGACCCTGAAAGGAAAACACACACCTTGGGGCAAATGCATCAAGGGTCGAATATCGAGGGTTAATTAACCCTCGATATTCGACTGGGAATTAAAATCCTTCGACTTCGAATATCGAAGTCGAAGGATTTTGCGCAAATAGTTCGATCGAACGATCCGAAGGATTTTAATCCAACGATTGAAGGATTATCCTTTGACCAAAAAAAGTTAGCCAAGCCTATGGGGACCTTTCCCATAGGCTAACATTGACTTCGGTAGCTTTTAGGTGGCGAACTAGGGGGTCGATGTTTTTTCTAAAAGAGACAGTACTTCGACTATCGAATGGTCGAATAGTCGAACGATTTTTAGTTCGAATCATTCGATTCAAAGTCGAAGACGTAGTCGAATGTCGAAGTAGCCCATTCGATGGTCGAAGTAGCCAAAAAAACACTTCGAAATTCAAAGTTTTTTTTCTTCTATTCCTTCACTCGAACTTAACGAATGGGCCCCTTAGTATTCTTTTGTTATTTATAGTCAATTTGATTATTTTACTTTCATTCATTTCATTCACTCATTTTAATGAAAACCAGTTAAATTCTTTCTTACGATATGTCTAACTATATCATAATAAAAAGTTAATACAACTGTGAACCTCCCCTACTGCAAGTTATAGCAACAGCTTTAGAAGATCAGTTGTTCAGTTCATTTGCCCACTTACCCTCTTTGGCATCATAATATTTGGTATGCCACTTTTCGTGTCCTATAACTCTCCATTCTGCTTTGTATTTCAAAATAGGCACACCACCAGTGGAATCTGGCTCATCAAAAACAATCATAACGGTGCTAGAATATGGTTCTACTTTACGAATGGCAGGAGAGGATGGGGTGTCTGGTAAAAGAAGAAATGGATTCCAAGAAATATTAGGAGCTGAGACAAGAACAGTAGCAAACAAAGCCTAGTGATTAAATATCATCAAAAATTATCTATTCCAAGAAATATTATGCACTGCGACAAGAAAAGTAGCAAACACGCCTTGTGACTAAATATCATTTTGATAATATATTTCTGCTGTTACTGACTTTAATGTCATTTGCTCAAGCTTAAGAAATCAAGGAGGAGGCACAGGGGCACCTCTAGCATCTCTGCTTCCCCCACAACCATCGCCTACACTTGTGTTCTGATTGCCTTCACAATTAGCAGCAATCCAAACATCATGTTTCCTTAAACAGGACAACTTAAAAGACTGCTAGGATTAAAAAGTAACTAGGAATCCAATATAGGGTGAAGAATAGTAGTTGACTGTAAGGGATGAAGAAACTCAGAAACTGAAACCTTCTGGAATGCTGGAGATTTCTTTTATGCTCTTACTACATCTATTCAGGTCATTTTTAAATTGTCCTTAGTCTTTCTCTAGAGGTAGAACCTGACAGGACTCATTAACTTTAGGATGCAGCACCTATCACAATTCTTGTGTGGAGTAGTCAGTCAGCAGAGTTAACCATAGTCTTTGACCTTTCATCTGAAAGCCTTATTTATCTGTGTTTCTTGTTTTTGTTCCTGTTGGTGCTTTGACATTTTTTTCTATACCATCATATTAAAAAGTATTCATTAAAACTCAGCTATATACTTCATGGCAACAGTAGATTTTAGGGCCAAAGAATCATCAAATTCTAGCAAACGATTCCTTGTCTTTATGAAATGATTTCTTTTGAAAGGTTTTGAATGTTTTGAAAGCAACGCTCCACACGCAGTTGTTATTACTCAACAATAAATTCTCAATAATATGCAGTCAGTTTACCTCAAAGCGATTGCAGTTTATATTTTAGTGAATAATGCTGACATGGTCGCATATCTTACCTGCTTGGACAAGTATGAACTCAGAAAACTCATGTCCAATGGTGTTAATAGCTGTACAGTTGTAGTTCCCAAAGTCATTTTCTGAATCAGGGTTTACCTGTAGTATGCATACCCAAAAAGACGTGAAAAACATTAATGTACTTATTTTATATAAAATACTTTACAATTAAAAGCTACAGAAGTGGATTAGCAAATGTAATTTCACAAAACTGAATGATTAATGGCTTGTAGTATGGCTAGATCAGCTGAATGTCCATTACTCTTATTAAAGGGCTACTTCCATAACCAAATGTCCAATGTTATTTCATAAGATTACTTAGGGGCAGATTAATCAAAGGTCAAGGTGAATTTTCGAATGAGAAGAATTCTAATTTCGAGTTCTTTTTGTGTACCTCGATTAGGGAATAGTCCAAATTCGATTAGAATTTGCAAAAAATTAGAATTTCGAAATTTATCATGTACTGTCTCTTTAAAAATTTGAATTCGGGCATTCGCCATCTAAAACCTGCCGAATTGCTGTTGTAGCCTATGGGGGACCTCCTAGAACCTATTTGGAGTCAATTAGTCGACTTTGAAAAATCAAAGCTTTTTTTTTTTGGGAACAACTTTGCATCGAATTAGATTGAATGCGCTATTAATTTGATTCGTACGATTCTAACTCAGCCGAATACGGACCTTTTCAATCAAAAACGGACCTATTCGACCAAAAAAAAACCTTCAACTTAATTTCGGTTGGTCTTTTTTAATTAGAATTTTGACATTTTTTCAATTCGATATTTGACCCTTGATAAATATGCCCCTTACAGTCATTATATTCTATTTGGTGACTCAAAATAAAAATCTATGGCAATATGGTTCCAGTTATACTTAGGGGCAGATTAACTAAGGTTTGAATGGTAAATTCAAACTCAAATTTCGAATAGTTTTTTTTTTTTTTGGTCTTAACTCACAATTTCGAATTTAAAACCTCCAATTTGAATTAGAATGTGAGATTTATCACACCTCGACCCTGGAAACAGTTCTAATTCGATACTTTGCTACCCAAAACCTGCCAAGTTTATGTAGAAGTCAATGGTAGAGGTCCATTGAAGCAACATTTTTTTTCATAAATAACTTTCTATTTGAACATTCGAATTTATTAGAGTTAAAAAATTCATATAACTTCGAAATCCATCCTTTAGAAATAACCCCCTAAGCGTGCTGCATCTGATCAAGTTGAAGGCATCAACAAGAAATGCAGTGTGCTGCAACTGTGGCCTTACACAGCCAGTTGAACTTACAGTAGAATGTCCAGTTATGTATGTGAGTCTGCACATAACATGGTTTCTAATAGTGTTTCTTACATTTTTCTACGTGCAAAATGGGATACCCACAAGCCAGATTAAATTTTTAGTTTAGGGGCTGGACACAGGCAGATAGAAAGGGTTCAGAAGCAAGATAGGTTTCATACCTCGATTGGTATAACCTTACCAAACCTTTTGTTAATATTGTGTTCCTTTTTTTTTTTTAAATAAAAATAGAAATACAGTAATGTACTGCACTGTGCTGTGTATTACAGGAAAGGCATACCTCAAGACTGCTTGAAGTTGGACCACTGTATATTTTAATGTTACTGTAGTTTGAGCTTGGCAGAAGTTGTCCATCTCTAAACCAGGTAACGGCAGCTCTAGGATGGGCAAAAACTTCACAAGTGATGTTAACAGGATTGCCTTCCCAAGTATAAACCACCACTGGTCCTCGGATCTTTGGGGCATCTGCAAGAATAATATGTATTAGACATATGAATTAGGTTGTAACTTTAGCTCTATTAGCTGTTATTAACACAGCAGGAATAACTGCTCATTCTGGCTAGGAAACAATTTAAACATTTTAAATTTTTTTCAAGTACCTAGTATCAAGTATGCTAGGTTTTAGCATACTTGATACTAGTATGCTAATAATTTTTAGGAACTAATAATGGAAATTATAATAATGGCTACTTTGCAATTCAATATATATGGACTACAACAAATTAATAGCACATAATCAAACATAATACAGAACTTACATTGAACCTCAAAGTACATGGCTTGCATGTCTACACCAATTGGGTTGCTAGCAATGCAGAAGTATTCTCCAGCATCAGTATACTGGATGTCCTTCAGAGTAAGAGCTGACATCCGGATGTGCTCTTTGACCACTATATGTCCATCCAATGTCTGATGGAAGGAAAAAACATTGCATCAGCAAAAAAATCCAAGTAAAACAGGATGGTTCGAGTTCATCAGCATTATTACCTTTACAACTGCATATGCCAAGTTAATGTATTCTGCTTAGCTACTTATCCTTTACTCTAGAAAGTCAAAATCATTTTAAAAACATGATTTCCAAGCTATCTTGGTTTACACGTGCCAGCATTTTCACTGCGGTGAATTAAAAGAGATCAACCACTATACAACTTTGATGTAAGCAATAACCAATAAATCTAGTGGACGTCCTTTAAAACATTTTTATTGCTGTATAAATGTCTCCAGTATATAAAAGTAATACTGTTGGTAAATCCTAACCACTTGCTACATATCACATCGAGCAACTCTCGGCTTCTGCATGTCAAAAGAAAGCTTTCTGTGTTAATTAGAAGATGCATAAATACCTAATTAATGAATTAGCGCAGTATGAGTGGGGTGCTAGAAATCACAGAAAGGACTGCTCAGGATTTCAAACTAACAGCATATTCAGAAAAGTGAGCAACACATCCAAGCAAACTTGCAGACATTTTTAGATATGCATTTCTACAGAGTTTCACTACATTTCTAGAAGAGTCATTTATAGATAATACTTATAGGTTATAATTTCAGCAGCCCTTCCAATAAAAGTGCAATTCAATATGGGTGTGCTGGTCACTTATTTGCCCTGGTAGAACAAGGTCTAACAACTACATATTACTCAGCAAATTTGGTTTCATTCCATATCTTGAAGCACAGAGCTAAAGTAAGGCAACTAAGGGAAAGCAGTCTACTGTAAGTTTACTCTTGCAACAGTTCAGCATTGCAAAATAGGATGTCTGATCAGCAAATGTGCAGAGATAATTACAGAATACAATATGACAGGCACTCACAGATCCTACAAACAGGAGTTAATAAAATAAATGAATACTTTGCAAAAACATATCAGGTACCGTATATACTCGAGTATAAGCCGTCCCAAGTATTAGCTGAGGTACCTAATTTTACCTCCAAAAACTGGGAAAGCTTATTGACTCGAGTATAAGCCGAGGGTGAGAAATGCAGCAGCTTCTGGTAAGTTTCAATCAAAAAATTGAGGGTTTCTGCTCCCATTGGAGGTGCCGGCGTCTGGTTTTTGGATGCCGGCGACCATTCTTGGACGCCGGCGAATATTCTTGGAGACTATTCTTAGACGCCGGCGACTATTCTTAGACGCTGGCGACTATTCTTTGCGCCGTTTTTGCGCTTGACCCGAGTATAAACCGAGGTAGAGTTTTTCAGCATATTTTGGTGGCTGAAAAACTCGGCTTATACTCGAGTATATACGGTACAAAAATAGCATTATGCCCTCACACTTAGTGGAGATTTAAGGGTCGAAATGAAAAATCAAATTTCAAATTTCGGATTTTAGAATTTCGACTAGGGAATTGTTAAAATTCAATTATATTTTTGAAGAAATTTGAATTCAGTTTTTGAGATTTACATAACACTGGCCCTTTAGGAACTTGAATTAGACTATTCGACACCTAAAACGTGCCGAATTGCTGTTTTAGCCTAATGAAAGATGTCCTGGGATCACTTTGGAGTTGTTTGCAGCCTTCCTAACATTCAAGTTTTTTTCAGAGAAAAAACCCAAATCGAGTTTTTAAAATCTGAATCAAATTTGATTTAATCCTATTCACCTGAGTTTAGGAAATTTGATTTTTTTTAATAAATTCCAATTGGTCAAATGTCCACCTTTGATAATTGTGCTTCTTAGCCAAGCCTATGACTGAGCTATTTCAGGAAACCTGTAGTGCTATTTTTTTGCACCTGATAAGTTTTTGCAATAACTGAGCTTTATTCTTTACTACTACCCATTTGTGGGATCTGTGAGTGCCTGCCATATCATTCCGATTATGGATAACCTCCTCGAGCTGTAGGTCTGGGGCATATGTACCTGGAACCCAAATTTCTACTATAAGCTTTAACTTTCAGGCCTTTACACTTAGATATACATAATGTATACAAAGTCAAGTACAAATATTAAAGGACAGCAAAAGGCTTAAACACAGGGGAGGAAAGTGACAAGTTGTTAGGGACTAATAAAAGGAAAAGAGGCACAGCAGATTGAAGCGGGTAAAACCTGACACGTTTTTAGGTCACCCTGTAAAGTTTCAGTGAGACATATGGGGGCTTATTTATCAAGTGCTCCTTAAAAAAAGATACAACTAAAATCAAAATACCATAAAAAATAGCCATCACCGTATTTTTTTTCTTATTTGTTTTTGGTTGAGGGGTTCATAGACCCTGACAGCCAAGTAGCATTTTCAGTTTCTGGAAATAGGCAGAACAGTGAAAACAAAAAAAAATGTATATATAATAAATGAATATCAGTCTAAAAGTTACTTAAAACACCTAAAATGTATTAACATACATATTCTAAAACAAAGCAAAATACTTAAAAAATGTAACAAAAGTTTGACACAAAGTACCTATCTAATGAAATAGTGCATCAAGGAAAGTTTCCTTTTTCCAGTCCTTATTTTTCTGCTTGAATGGAGTTAACATACACATTGACATTGTGTCAAAATAGTAATGCCAGTATACTACAGAGCTTTAAGGTGTCACTGTTGGCACCCTAAATTCAGAACCAGTGCTAAGCACCATGTTCTCGGCTCTTGCTTCCGCCTTTAACAGCCCTCGGCTAATCGGAATGCGGACAGGCATTAATAGAGGTGCCAAGCGATGGTTTCTGCACGAGCAAAGGGGCACGACGGAAATGCAAAGTCTTTTGGGCAGAAGGTCTTTGTACAAGGCATAGACAGAAAGCGTAGTCAGATCAGGCCGGGTTGGGACAGGCAGAGTACAAACGGAGTCAGGCAGGCAAGGGTCAAACCAGGAGATCAATCAGAGGGGATATGGATACAGGAGAGTTGGTTACCAGGCAGGGTCAGGATTCCAGAAGTCAGGATAGTCAAAAACAGGCAGGGGTCACAACAGATAATCAGAAGGTTTAAACAGCACAAGGGCACCAGGAACTCTTGAAAAGAAACCTATAACAGGCAAGGATTAAAACACAGGAATTCCCTTTTATAGAGGTTGAATTTCGCGCCAATGTGTGCTGGCGTCATCACTCCAGCACCTTTAAAACTCGCAGAGGCACGTCGCTCGCACCCTAAGGAGCCGGCGACTGAGGGAAGGAAGACCAGCATGGCGTGCGTACCTGCTGAGAGCGTGGCGGGCGTCCCACGCCTGCCCACTAGACCACCAGGGTGAGCAATCCTCACATAAGGGGAATGTTACAAATTCCAAGGTGGCAGGAATACTTTTCCAAATAAAGTAATGTAGCACAAATGGACCCTTTTAATTTCATATTAAAATTCCATATTAAAATTCCAATTATTATAGAAATGAAAATAATGAAGACTGAATAGAAATACTATAGCATAAGATTAGAAAAGCACATGGAGGTTTGGTGGATGAAATGTTTTGCAAAGAGCTGACTGACTGCAAAAGTGATATAAAAAATAAAAACAAGCTGGGTTGGTGCAGTTTCAAGAGGTCTAAATCTGAGACTCAGCTTATTAAAAGTAATTAATTCATGTAATATAATTGTTTTAGAGTCCATGGAATATGACTGATGATTTTTATTCATTTGCATAGAGTAAATGATCTTAAAGATCACAGCCTCAAAGAGAATGATAAGCTTTTGTCTATTTTATTATGTTTACCATTTTCAATGCATCATTAAGTATCTTTAACAGTAACAAAGCTGGCACAAAGGCCCAAGGATGATCGCTCTTACACGCTGGTTTACAATCTGGCTGATGCAATTTCCTAACTAACTAAATGTGGCCCTTTAGCCATTCAAGAATCATACACACTCTCTTCTACCTTTTATTCCCATACAACTTTACAACCCCAGTACTCTCCTGCTCAAAACATCTGTCCCTGGCATACCATGTGCCCAGGGGCATAACTATAGAGGAAACAACCCTGCAGTACTGGAGGCAGATCATGGGGTTTTGCTGCACAGAAAAAAATTCAGCATGAGAGGGGGCGGGGTTCAATTTTTTTGCAGGGGGCTGTAAAAAGGGTATCTCCAGTCATGCCCTCCCCTAGGACAAGCAAGATTACTATTCCAAAGTCATAAACAACAACAAATCAAATCCATTAGAAAACACTGTACAATCTCTCTGGGAGTCTTCATCTATGTATGTGGCTTTAAATATCTTTTTTATGCAGATGAAAATACAGATATATTTAGATAACCCTTTGCTAACCACTGAAATTCAAGTTTTCTTACTGCCTGCTAGTTATCTCCTTATGGATGAATCTCAAACTCAAACAGAACTGATCATCTTTTCATGCAATTATTCCTGTGTGTAGCATGGAGCACCACACAGAATCAGAAAATTCAAATACTTTATTCGTCCATTAAAATCAGTATCAAAAATATATATGCAAAAAATTGCCTGTAAGGGCAAGCAACCATTACGCTTGCCGGCCACTTTCTCAAAAGGTAAATGGTCCTCTTTTAAACAAGACTTTTTAATCAAACTAAATACCCTCCCATAAAATCATTAACCCTTGAATAACCACAGCATATCCTTAAGGCTTAAGCAAGCTTTTACGCAAACACTGCTACACTGGGGTCATTTTTGACAGTAACCCTTTCTTAGCTAATAATATCAATACCATTGTCAAAGTCTTTAGAATTTACAGTATTGCTATGATCTGTCACTCATTCATGCTCTTTTCCTGTCCTACATCCTGCAAACCATTACTAATCAACCTCCCAGCTTTCTCTCTTTCCATCTTAAACTTGGTCCTACATTTAAGAAAAAGTAGGACAACAACAAAAAAAACTAATTTCTGTTCTGTAAAAATCTTTATTATGTCTCCTTGTTATGCAAAGAAAATCTTTTTAATGCTCCTCCACATATTTTGACTTCCTCCAGACAATGTACACTGTATTGTTTTGAAAACAATAACTCTAAATTAGAGAAATAATTAACTGTACAAATACTGGCCAGTTTGGTAAAAAATTGGCCCATCGACCACTGTATGTGCCCAGCTTAAGGCTTAGTCCACACCAGGCGATTCGGGGAGATTTAGCTCCCCGGCGACTAATCACCTCTTCTTTGAGGCGACTAATCTACCAAACCGCTTCCTCTTCTCCTGCCCCAGCTGTAATGAGAGTCGCCTGCATTATGAAACACGCGGCACTTTGTTTTCAGAAGTTGCTCGAAGTTTCCTCGTTAGTCGCCAGAAGCTAAATCTCCCCAAATCGCCTGGTGTGGACTAAGCCTTAAAAACGATAAACAGTTTCTTATCAGAGATACTATCTTTATTATAGATGAGCAGAGCTTAGTTTATGAGCAAATATAAACTTAGGGACTAATTTATAAAACATTGATAATAAACATTACAAAGGGTTTTAGATTTAACAATGTATACATTCCAGCACATATATTGTTATATCTTAAAATAATTGTCTATGATTCAGAGGGGGTTCTGCATGAAATAGTGTTGGACCTCTCAAAGCAGCAGGTATAAGGTTTGAAATATGACTTTTCTGACAGAGTGAAAGATTTTAATAAGTGGGGAAAACAATGAACTTCTGGAAATCCTTTAGGATTCAATATCTGATTAATTAACATTTAATTCATTAATTTAATGGAGAATTTTGCATGTTCTGTTGATTAGCAAAAATTTGTTTTAGTATACACATATTTTGTATATTTATATATTAATTAAACCCATTGTGTGTTGTATACATTCAGATGTAATAATTGTAGGACCTGTATGATAAGACTGTTGCTTTTTTTTGAAGATGCTATACCAACCAAGCTTGTTTTGGTGTTACTAGACAAGTATGGATTATCTACATCACTATCTCTCTACTGCTATGAGGGCAAGTAAGGCATTATGGTACTGCCACACTAAAGTTACATATCGCCTTCTCTCTCTTGCTCAGTATTGCATTTAACAACTAGTTGATTTTATACCTCATGTTTCAGTGGCCGTGTCCACGAAGCCTGAAAAACAGATGTAGAAACACAACAAACACAGAAGCAATAAAACAAATTTATAGTTATTACATGTGGCGAGTTATGTATCATTCTGCATTCCTTGAATTGCATGCGGTTAGATGGATGGGATTGGTTGCTGGACCAACTGGTATGGCAACCTGGATAATACTGTATAACCTCTGAAGCCATGCATTGCTTCAAAAAATCTTGCAATTGAAGCAGCATTACTTTGTAGAATATGCCAACATTTTTCCCGTATTTCTATAAACAGTTTTAAACAAAAGGGAGTTTGAGTGAAAGGTCCTGAGAAGGATATTACCAGGGAAGGGCTTAAATAATGCTGGTGGCAGGCTATAGGATAATTCCCAAATCATTCAAGATATTTAAATGTTTCGGTAGAATGCTCATTCAAGTCATCACTGTATATTTATAGGAGTTAAAAGACAATTTGAAATGTCATAGTATATTTGAACACTTTAGCATATTCATTTCAACATATTTATTCCCTCAAATCCAGGGGCAATGGATTTACAGGCCACCAGTGTTGGATAGATTAGGAAATACATTGTACCTCTATAATTAGTTCACAGTAGTGCTGCTTCATTACTTTTTAATTTACTTCTTAATTATCTTAGAACATTGTCACTTTCACAGGAAAGCAAATCAATATATATATATATATATATATATATATATATATATATATATATATATATATATATATATATATATATATAGTGACATGCACAGAAGTGGTTATAACAGTACATGCTCAGAGACTGATTTCATGTGAACACTTATGCCATTCCACATTAAAATGTAAATCATTTATTGTGGTTTTTACAACCTAAAATTAATAAAAGTACATGCCAATTGTCTCTAAACGGCAACCATCCAACTCCAACTCCAAAGCTACAGCTACATAAATTCAAGCTGTTGCACCAAGGTTGGATATTAAAGGGATCCTGTCATCGGAAAACATGTTTTTTTCAAAACGCATCAGTTAATAGTGCTACTCCAGCAGAATTCTACACTAAAATCCATTTCTCAAAAGAGCAAACAGATTTTTTTATATTCAATTTTGAAATCTGACATGGGGCTAGACATTTTGTCAATTTCCCAGCTGCCCCCAGTCATGTGACTTGTGCCTGCACTTTAGGAGAGAAATGCTTTCTGGCAGGCTGCTGTTTTTCCTTCTCAATGTAACTGAATGTGTCTCAGTGAGACATGGGATTTTACTATTGAGTGCTGTTCTTAGATCTACCAGGCAGCTGTTATCTTGTGTTACGGAGCTGTTATCTGGTTACCTTCCCATTGTTCTTTTGTTTGGCTGCTGGGGTGAAAAGGGGAGGGGGTGATATCACTCTAACTTGCAGTACAGCAGTAAAGAGTGATTGAAGTTTATCAGAGCACAAGTCACATGACTTGGGGCAGCTGGGAAATTGACAATATGTCTAGCCCCATGTCAGATTTCAAAATTGAATAAAAAAAATCTGTTTGCTATTTTAAGAAATGGATTTCAGTGCAGAATTCTGCTGGTGCAGCACTATTAACTGATTCATTTTGAATTTGTTTTTACCCATGACAGTATCCCTTTAAGCATGGTGGGTGGCTATTAGAATTCACTGTCCTTTTTGAAAATTAATTGTTACATACATATTTATTACTAAAAAGTAGTAAAGTGGTACAGCTACTGTAAACTGAACATTTGTGCTATGACATGCCATTGGAGAATTGTGGATTCATAGATACATTGACCAAAGATAAAGTGATATATGGCTAATATAAATTGGCTCTCACTACTTTCACCAACTCCATTCCAACTTGCTATTCAAGAGCCATTAATAGGAAGCCTTCCAGCCCATAAAAAATGACATTTGTTAGACTGCTTGTGTTCTAGAAATGGTAAAAGTGACAAATGGTGTATGTCTATAGGATCACTACTTTCTGGAGAGACAAGGAATGTTTATTTATATTGCTAAATAATTCTCTCAGCTATCCAACGGCAGTTGTCATAAACAAAAGTCAATGTACTGTCAGCTCCCTGTCAGATTCTGACCATGGGCTAGTAAGGATGCAGTTAGCAGTGATGGTGACAACTGAGCAGACATTTTCATGATAAAACAGTGTATTAGTTCAGGGGTAAATAATTCTGAATTGCCCAACAAGTTTTTGTGGTCTATACCTAATATCTGAAAATTGTGGTTTCTACCTCAAGCCAATGACAATGGCTGTTTTCTTTATATCTGCAGGGGACAAAGGCTAATCAGGCTGATAAACAAGTGGATCTGTGAGACTCGCTCTTTATTGAGCTCTCCTCTGCTACTGTTTGAATTTCCAGAAAAAAATCACTACAGTTACGATGACCTGGTTTGAGAACCTACTGTTTCTACAATAAGATATAGTCAGAGTCATAGAGAATTGATACAAATGCATAACTGCATTTATTAAACAACGAAATAGCTACATTTTGCCTTTATGAATGAAAATGTTGAAGCATTTGAAGCCATAATAATAATTATATTTAATAATGTAGTTCTAGTTCCTATTATCAGTTGCTGATCCTTACTAGCCAGATGGTAAGTTTTCCAAAGGGAGCTATAAAAATGGCTTGAAGAAAGGGTTATTTGCAGTGTTTTCTGCATCAATCATCTTCTCCCTTATAGGTGAATCCATAGTGCTGGTACCTCCTAAGTGAGGCAAACTACTGTACAACAAGATGGAACAGTCAAGTTAAAGACATTACAACACATGCATTACAGATGGACATGGCTAATGGAACAGGCACTCACACATGGAACGCAACAAGACGAGGCAAAAAAGGAAAGGGCAATCTAAACACAGAGTTACACCTGGCAAAAGATACATATCTTCTTAGACAACCCAAGGTATTTTGACATGAATATTGCAAAGTATTTAAAATATCAGTTACCTGACCATTTTGGTCAAAGCCCAAACTCTCCGTATGTTTTATAGCTAAAATCAGTTAAAGCTCACTCTGACACAACGTGCATGTTTTATATTAAAGATGCCTACATAAACAAATACTGACATTTACCAAATGCAATTTAGTTGGGCCAAGCAAATGGCTAAACATTCTCTGCAAAGCGCTGTATGATAGGTCTGCCCTATATAAAGTATAATAAATTAGGTTCATTTTGGCAGAAATCATTTTGTTAAACTGGAGGTCTACAGCTGAATTTGGTCCAATTTGGTACAATGGCATCTCAGGGTAAGATAATCATTAAGTAGGTAAGTAAAGTAAGTTTAATTTTGTCTAGAGCCAAAATGAGGTATCTGATTTTGCAGAGCTGTGGAAGGTTGAAACAACAAATATGCATAAATTTTTAAAGGTGCTTCATGGTTGGTATTTTTAATAAGCGCCTTTATGGACCTCCATTTACATTCAGGAAAAAATTAAGAAAATTAGAAAAATATATGCATACATAAATTGCACTGTTATATCAGCTTCTTATCAGTATAAAATGTGATGCTATATAGCTTCTATTTGAAGTCCTATAAAATTAGGCAAATAGCACATGCAGGGATTTGTAGCTGAAGTGTTTAAGCAAGCATATCAGCTTGCTGAAAAGTGCCTGTTACTGTCTTTTGGGGCTCCAAATACCAATTTAGGGAAATACACAAAAGTGTCAGTTTAGCACTTTTCAGCCCAAAAATGCTCACCAGAGCATTTTGGAACCAATAAACTTTTCACATTCGATTCCAAGCATTTTCTATTAATTTAAAGCAAAGGTAAAATCACTGGAGGGTGCCAAATCTTCATTCTATTGTGCTTGTACCTGCCTTGAATGAATAGAAGACAGACGAAGCTGAAGAAGATGGCAATGGTAAACAGTAATACCCTGCTAGCGGCCATGAGTACTTTTCAAACAGCAATATATGTCTCCGAACTTAGGGCTCAATCATATTTTACATAGATTAGTGGCTTCATAGGCCTTTAGACCAGTGGCTTTACCATTTTCCTTTTTAAGCAGCTGCTTTAAATCCGCTAGGATTTAATTAACTATTTAATTTGAGAACTACAACAAAAGAAAAATGAGTAAAATAAAATAAAAAAAAATAAACAAATATATATGGTTATATATTTAAATTGACTTTAATAACATGTATCCCAACAGATCTTGAGAATTTAACAAGTGTTCTTTCATATTCATAATTTGCATAACCTTACCTTAAGATTTTAAAATATAGATTTTACATCCATACATGACATCAAATTACTTAAAACTGCCCACATACTGTAAATAGGACAGTATTAGCCAAAAACCTAGGAAAGAATGCGCCTAACAAGTCTTTTTTTCTCTTTCCCTGAATGTAAGCATTCTAAATAGAGGTAAACTGCTTACTTTTAATCCTTCAGTGCATTTTTGGCACAAAAGCCATTTAATGTGGATCAATGTGAAAAGATAATTTTCAGGTAACAGTAGGCTGTTAATAAAGACAGGTAACTGAAGGCAAAATGATGCCTTGCGATTTCTTCAAAATAATTACAATAATGAAATGTATTATGATTATGAACATCAGATAAGGCTTGTACAATTCAGAAGATCTGCAGTAACAAAAATGTTATAAGTTACAAACAGACTTTTGTCTTCCATAGTCATTCTAGTACTCAGAACACTACTACACTACGGAACAAATATACAATATAAAATGTTCTGTGTAAAACCAAACACAATATTTATCAGGGGAGGCATATGCCTGTTTTTTCTTAATACTTGGCATGTAAATGCCAAGAACTGACTTAAACCACTACCTATACTAGTTGATGCACTTATGGAAGAGAAGAAATATCTTTTAAAAATGCTAATTTCTGCCTTAGGCTTCAGTTTCCCTTATGGAGAATTCAGTTGAGGCAATTTCTGATTTTCTTTTTTTTTTTACTGATCTTCTTTGAAGGTAGAATTAAAGAGCAGTGTATTAATAGCTAAGTTGTCTTGAAGATTAATAGTCTTTTTGGCTAATGTTCACACCCAACCACACTGAAAACTAACTAATGTTAATAATAAAAAGTGAAAATAACAAAACATCTTTAAAAAAATACCTGCGTTAACTACAAAAATCACAGAATATTATGAAAATGGTAAGGTGAGGGAAATGCTAATATTTTGAAAACATACACTGACCTTTATTATGCCATTACAAATTGTTGCCAATTATCTGATTCCCTTACATGTTAAGTTAATTCCTTAAATGAACAGTTTAGTGTAAAAATAAAAACTGGGTAAATAGGCTGTCCAAAAATGTAATGTATAAAGACTGGATGTCTCACATAATAGCAAGAACACTACTTCCTGCTTTTCCCTTCCTGCTAAATACTTCCAAGTATATAGTAAAAGGCAATATTTATTATTCAACACTATGCCAATATCAAATTAAATTTGATACTGGCATAGTGTTGAATAATAAATATTGCCTTTTACTATATACTTGGAAGTATTTATTTACAACTGAGCAATTTGGGGTCACATGGGCAGGGGGATAAGTCCCATTCCTGTCGTGTATATAAATTATCTGTATTAATTACTAATCAGCCTTATATTGGGACATTTATATTCTATGGGGCACATTTACTATGGGTCGAATATCGAGGGTTAATTAGCCCTCGATATTCGGCCATCAAAGTAAAATCCTTCTACTTCGAATATCGAAGTCAAAGGATTTACCGCATTTACTTTGATCGAACGATCAAAGGAAAAATCGTTTGATCGAACAATTAGATCCTTCGAATCGAACGATTTCAAGGATTTTAACAATTTTCCTTCGATCAGAAATTGCTTAGAAAGCTTATGGGGAAGGTCCCCATAGGCTAACATTGGTGCTCGGTAGGTTTTAGGTGGCGAAGTAGGTAGTCAAAGTTTTTTTTAAAGAGACAGTACTTCGACTATCGAATGGTCGAATAGTCAAACGATTTTTAGTTCGAATCGTTTGATTCAAAGTCGAAGGTCGAAGTAGCCAAAAAAAACCTCAAATTTTTTTCATTCTAATCCTTCACCCGAGCTTAGTAAATGTGCCCCTTTGTGCACTATATATTATGAGCTCAGTAAGTGACAGCAGCACAGAGCATGTGCAGTGAATCAGCAGAAAAGAAGATGGGGAGCTATCGGGGCATCTTTCAAGACACAGAGCTTTACTGCTAAAGGGCTGTGGTTGCCTTTGGCTGGTACAGAAGCACAAAACATAATGTACAACATTTTTAGACTACTTCTTTAGTTTCACTTTCCTTGTCCTTTAAGGTGGCCATACATGAGTCAATCCTGTATAGTATCTGGCCATTAATTTGGGCCAATAGCACAAACAACTGGAACAGCAGGAAGTGAAGAGGAGCTCATCTGTCTGCATATCTCATTGTGCATCAACAGGTGAAATTTCCAAACTGACCCAAACTGACTGATACCCATTGTATATAAATATGAGTGAGGATTGTATGGGCAGCATACATATACTGAAACCATGTTATTGGTACATGTACAGCCAGTTAAAGGCATAATGGGTGGCAGCAGGAAAGTATAGGTGATTGCACACATGTAGCAAGCTGCATTTATGCATATTTACTACATTTAGTCAGAAAGCAATGGGGGTGTGCAGGAAGCATTTTCTGCACATGTGACATGCCTGATATTCTAAATTCCTATACTTAGTTTTATACCAAGCCTTAAAGTGCTTGAGGGTGCTTGGTGCCACCATACCACATTTACAATATTAAAATTTTTCCATCATGCCCCCCAAAATTAAAAAAAAAAAACCTCATCCCAAACCAGTACACAATAATGGTAAAAATGAAGAGGATTCTAGTCTACATTTCCATAGTTCTTCAGGCAAAATAACTGCGGTATCATGTACTGATATTCTGATCGTTTCCAAAAAACATTTTTAACCAACAATAAACCACGGCTTGCATAACATTTCTAAATGTACAATACAGAAATCATTTTTTTCCCATATTGATATAAAGTAAAAGTGAAACATAGGAGACTGTAAAGTCAGAAAACAGAGACAATAACTCAAGCATAACACAGAGCAACAAGCACTGTATACAGCAGGCTGTAACAGCGGATCTGCCCCACAATAACACCCGAGCCTACAATTCGCTCTGGTGCTCAATGCTAGACAGAAGAGGTGAGAGTTTCAAAAATAGTCAGCAGTTTTGCAGCGCTACATGAAATGTTCTATTGTGTTTCCTTAATTCGTTTTTACGAGGGGAAATGTTTCATTGCATATTAGCTTCATGGAAAATGACCACCTCTGAGAAATGTCTATTTGCCAATAAGGTCAGATTTAGTTACTATAAATATGAAATGTCTTTCTATCCATTATCATATTTCAATTGTTTGCCCCTCTAAGAAGCATAATTGTCTAATCTATTATCTCAATATATATTTAAAAACAATAATTGATCATTGCATTAGTTTGACATATGCAATATTCATATTCTTCTTTGAAATATTACAGATTTTCAGCTTTTTATAGAACATCATAACATGCCAAATAATGATGGGGAAATGAACTAATTTGATGCTTTGCTGTTAGCAAAACTGCTGATTATTTTTGCCTTTGTCACAGTGACAGTCCATCCGCGCACACAATCGCCGTGGTGCTTTAAATCATACTTACATTTGTTCATGGGAACTCATTATGAATTCTAATATTAAGATCCAGCTATGATGTCACAGCTGGTTGCTCTTTTTTTCAAAAGTTTCTCTTATATGATAGAAGGTCCAGTGTGAAGTGCTGCTTATTGTACAGCAACTGCTCGGTGCATAACGAATACTGCAGGATGCCTCATGCCCAATGTTAGTAAAACCAGCATCAGATCATATCTAAATATCTAACATCCCCTGAAAACTGTGTGATTTAGCCTATTTCTACAGTATAAATGATTAGAGAGCCTAAACTACAAACTTCACAATTATATAGGATATAGTTAACACATATGAGTGACTGATTACTCACTTTAAAGCTGAATGTAGTGCAATGTGATAAATAAGGTACAGCTTAGTTAGATAGGTTACACCTTAAAGGAGAAGGAAAGTATTCCTGCACTTGGGGGTGCCAAATATATTTGATAAGAATTAAAAACTCCAAATACAGCAGCATAACACAGGTCCTGGCTGAAGCGTTTCGTGGCTCCCCACCACTACATTGGCTTCCTCGCTGCTCCGTTTTTTGCACCCCCAAGTTATTGTATTGACTTACCTGAAACCCTGGGCCGGTGCTCCTATCAGCAGAAAATTGCACCTCCCGGGGTTAAACCAGTGAGCACCACGGAGTGATCCTCTTCCGTCTTCCTTTCTTTGGGCGGCTGCGTATCCGCAGTAGAACGAAAAGTCCACATTAACTAAAATATTGGCTATTTAGTTCAACTGCACATGCGTCTGCCCCAGGAAATTCAAAGAAAGAAGAGCCGGAAGAGGATCGCTCCTTTGTGCTCACTGGTATAACCCCGAGCTGGTACAGTTTTCTGCTGATAGGAGCACCGGCCTGGGGTTTCAGGTAAATAAATACAATCACTTGGGGGTGCCTAACATTTGGGGGTTATTTATTAACACAGTTTTTTTTTGCGCATTTTCACACATTTTTACACCGAAAACCCGAAAAAGTCTTGGTAAAAAAAAGGCACCATTTTCGAGATTTATTATGCCCCAAAGCTGTTCCAAATCCAAAAATACACCATCTGAAACCTGCCGAATTAATGTAAAAGTCAATGGCAGATGTCTCCTTAACCATTTAAAGATTTTTTGCACAACATTTTTTTGTTGGTTTTTGGCATCAAACACGAAAAAATTCGGTTTTTCATGCAACAATCTGAAAAAGTCACATTTTTTTCCTGATCTAATTCCTGATTTTTTTTGAGAATTTTTATTGATAAATAAGGGCAAATCTTGGATTCTAGTTTGGTCAGACTTTTTTCATTTCATGCATCAATTTAAAAAAGTCACAGATTTTCCTGATCTGATTTTTTTTGAGTATTGTTATTGATAAATAAGGGCAAATCGTGGATTCTAGTTTGGTCTGCTTTTTTTTATTTAAAAAAAATCTGATTTTTTTGATAAATAACCCCCTATGGGACTCGATTTGAACAACTTAGTGCTTGGCCATGGGATAATTATTTTTCTATTCAGTCACAAAGACCTGGAGAAGTTGTGCACAAATCCTTGATGCTTTGTAGCTAAGTCAGCAGCAGTGCTGGTTAGGGGAAACCCTGTCTGGCTTCATATGTATAAAGAGCATATGCACAAAGCTTAAAATGACCCTTTGGGTTCAAGCATGCTAATCTTTCATTGTGTGTAAATTAACTTAGTGGATCAAGCGATTAGATTTAACTTTTCAAATAGGGAAGAAATGTAATAACTGCAGTATGTTTAAATGTGAAGCACACAGGACAGGATAAAGACTTTTGAACATAAGCCCTTGATTTTAACAGAAGGCTCAGCAAATTCACTTCAAAGTGTGGGCTGCTGGAGGATGGGGTGCTATAATATTATTATAAAATATGTATTTTTTCATGTTATTTAGGATAATATGAATAGGATAATATGAATAGGATTATATGAATAGGATTATATGAAAGTCTAGCTATAAACCAATCGTGTATTAGGAATCAGAGTGAAAGTGTGAGCTGTTTTGTTGCAGTCAGACAAACACACACACCAGTAGCTAACTGTAGTTTTGCTAACAATGGGCTGAAGCTCCTTTGGCAAACCTTTCAGTTAAATCTTTAACCTGTGTGCAACAGAGACTTGACTTGTCAATATTACCGTTGCCTCACTGCTGATATTGCGAACGGCTGTTCTCCAGGTGATACTAGGAATGGGATCCCCAGATGCCTCACATGTCAGAGTGATCTCGTCTAATTCCACTGCAGTTTTATTCTCCACATAGGTGATTTTTGGTTTAGCTAGAGTATAACATTAAAAAAGAATGCATTAATATATGGGTAAAAGAAAATATGTTTGCTAATCATTCAAAAATATCATAGCCCTTGGGATATTCTTCTGCTCCTTATCATGGCAGACATTTCTAATTCATATGCCTCCCCTGTTGTCAACTACAACTCCCAGCATCCTCAGATGGCTCTGCTAAGCTGTATGTAGATGCTGAAATGCCAGATGTTTAAAAGTTTCACTATATAAAATATTTAGAAACATAAAAGAGCATCTCCTGTATGCATTGCTCCAAGACATACATTGTAAAAATTGTACAGGTATTAGATATAGCCAAAAAACTATTACCTATAAAGCTTCAAAGTACAAAAATACCATTTTCCATAGAGTCGTTTTAAAGAAAAAAATACTTAGTTTACGATTGATTTCAAGTACCTTGTACTTGATCCTAAATAAGCTGCATAAATCCATATCCAAAATGAAAAAACAATCCTATTTATTTCTTCTTTTTAATGTTTCAATTGCTTTGAGTAGCATTAAAACATAACTTGAGCTTTTTGAAAAGTAAACACAATTTCAAGCAACTTTGCAATATACATCAATTAGAAAATGTGCAGACTTTTCATGATTTGTAATTGTTTGGAACAGTTCCCTAAGCTCTCCTGCTGATCTCTCTGACTACTTTGCTGAGCTGGCTGACTACTGTTACTTTGTAGCAACAGCGAGCTGTTCTCAGCCTGCATCCTCCAAACCCCACAATTCCCTGCACATGTGATTTCAATAAGGAACTGAACATCACAGTGCAATGCATTGTGGGTTATGCAGTTCATGCTGTCTGTAAGCTGTGGAGAAGTTGTTATACTTTGTAACATCAGTGGGGCTCATTTATCAACACTGGGCAAATTTGCCCATGGGCAGTAACGTATGGCAGCCAATCAAATTGCTGCATTTATTGTTCTACTTGCAGCTGGCTTCAAAAAGCTAATCGCTGATTGGTTGCTATAGGTAACTGCCCATGGGCAAATTTGCCCAGTGTTGATAAATGAGCCCCACTGTTTTAGTCCCTCCTTCCCTGCCAGGATTTCAAATGATGCAGAAAGAGAAGAACTGTTAAACAGCTGGATTTCAACATCGAAAATAGCATTTATTCATACTTTTTGAATAAACAGGTAACTGTAATAGATATATTAGGGGTTTCTGTGTTATGTGGGCCTCTTTATCAAATTTTGGTTTGGAAGCCGGAGTTTCTCTTTAAGCATCAATATTAGAAAAAAATACAAAATAGAAAGTCATTTAAAAAGTCTTGATTATTGGTAAACTATATGAAAACCACTGAACTGTAAAAAGTGTTGGAAGGTGGACAAGCCCTTTAATACAGCCGCTGGCTATGGGGAGCTAGAATAAAGTTTAATTGTGCAATATTGCTTTAATACAACCCTGATGTTGTTGCACTTCCAGCATGTCTAATCTTAAAAATAGGTTACATTATTCAGGATTTGTAATTCAGCATACACAACATAAAAGTAAAAAAAAACTAGAGAACTTATTATGTTAAACTCAAGTACTTGATTAAAATGCTGTCATGCCAGTCCAAAGGAATCATTTCACATTGGTCATTATTAGTACTATAATCATAAACAAGCACGCAAAGCTAATGTCTGCAATGTTGTACCGTAAACTTTTAGAAGAATGGTGGCTTCGGCCTCGCCAGCCTGGTTGTTGGCAATACAGGAATATTCTGCTTCATCGTCCTTTTCCACATGATGGATTGTCATTTCTGATTGATCTTCATTAAAACTAATTTTTTCTTCTCCATCCTCAATTGGTTCACCTTTTCTGTATCAAAAAATATATATCATATTTACACACAACAATCACAAAATGTATTTACACCAGAATACTGGGCTCAGGGAACTGACAATCTGTGGGCTTCAGCAATTAAGATGTCTCTATTTAGTGGGCAGGCGGAGGGACTGTTTGGGCCTCTATTTACTTGAAAATTCAGGGTTCATTTTTAGATTAGTGACAGTATTTGTAGTGTGACCTAGAAATAAGGGGCAAATCAAAACAAACTTCACAATTGCACATAAGTACAGAAAAAACACAAAAAATTATACTTAGGGCATGAATATATATATATATATATATAAATATGCGTCTGCATTGATAAATCTTCGATTTGAGTTTTGATGGTGTCGATGTGTAGAAGATTTAAATGGCTTTGACTCTCAGGGGTGACATCAGCAGATGCAATTAATTTGTGATTTCTTTTTTTTTTGGCATCCCAGACCCTAGCGTTTCAGCACTGTACTTTTGTGGCACAATACTGCAATTTTTTCTTTTAATAGATAGAGATGGATGAAAGGCATAGGGGGAAATTTACTAACCTGCGAAAATTCGCTAGCGACGGCTTCGCACCCATCACTACACTTCGCTAGGCGAAAATTAGCTCAGACAACGCTAATTTACCAAAATGCGAATTTGCGTCCAGGGCGCCGAACGCAGGTGAATTTTTGGTACCGTTACGGCAATCACAGTGAAGTTGCGCTAGCGTTGGCTATTTTGCATATGGCGGGAAGTGAAAGTTGAACGAAAGCAGAGCGAAAATTCGGCTGGCATTAGAGGCTGGCATTAGAGTGCGAAGTTGAGCTAGTGTCTATCTCCTTCGCTAGGGAAGTTACGCCTGCGCCCGTTAGTAAATCAGCGAAGTACCGAAATGATGTCACGCTGGTGAATTTTCGTCAGCGTTAGTCACTTCGCCCTTTAGTAAATTTGCCCCATAGACTGATTGATGATAGACAAATAGATAGATAGACACTAATTTACAAGATTTTAAAGGCTATGTAAAAAAAGGCACTAAGTTTGCCCAGCAATAAAATTAAGTAATCAATAGCTACCAATCAGCAGGTATAATTTACTGGTCGCCTGTTTAAAGCAAGCATTGTATTGGTTGGCTTACTGCTACTGTGCAAACATAGTGCCTTTTATTACATATTGGAGTTAATCAGTTGAAGCTGTGTCAGCAACATACATTATTACAGCTGTAAACATCCCAGACGACAATAGCACTGTGCTCTTACTTTAGCCAGCTGATTTCAGGATCTGGGAATCCATCTGCATCACAGCTCAAGACAACAGATTCAGCCATGTTTGCAGTAGCATTAACTCTTAACTGCCGAGCCTGAATTGTTGGAGGAACTATGGAGAAAAAGAGAGAAAGATACCTTAAAAAAGGTTATTTTTCCAACTATTTTCATTTCCACAACTTTTCCACTACTGTATTTAACATTTCCTAATATTACTTTTTTACCCTGACTGACACTGTAAAGTCACTAAAGTCTGTATAGTACATAAACAATTCATTCCAGAACATTCCAGAAGTTGTGATAGAATTTGTAAGGCCATGGTTTCTTAGTATTCAGTATCAGTATTGAGACTGGGTAATATACTGTATATTTTGATTTGAATTGTCTATATTTTCTACTGTTCTGGTCAATATCATTGATTATGTTACTTTATTAAAGGAGAAGGGAAGTAATTTTATAATTGGGGGTGCAAGTTATTGTATTTACTTACATGACACTCAAGGCCGGTGCTCCTATCAGCAGACAATTGCACCAGCCAGGGTTCTTCCAGTGAGCACCATTGAGCAATATTCTGCCTGCTTCTTCACTCTTCTTCAAACTTAAAGAAGAAGCAGGAAGAGCATCGATCCGTGGTACTCCCTGGAAGAACCTCAGGCTGGTGCAGTTTTCTGCTGATAGGAGCACCAGCCTGGTGTGTCAGGTAAGTAAATATAATCACTTGGGGTGCCTAACTTTTGGCACCCCCAAGTATAAAATTACTTTTCTTATCCTTTAAATATCTTTTTTTAAATATATACATCGGTTTTCTTTGGCACCTTTTTACAGTATCTCACCATTTACTATAACCTGGATGTCCTTATAGTTGATCTCTCCACGTGCCAGTATTCGCCCTTCGCAACGATAGGTTCCTTCATCTGTTTTCTTAATTCCCCTGATTTGGAGGTAATTGTTGGCCAAGACAACAAACCGTACTGTGGACAGAAAATAAAGTTGCAGCTAATAGATTGAAAAACAAGTGAAGCAGGAAAGGCAATCATTTTTTTCTGAGAAGGAAGGTCTGGTGTACAAGACATGGTAGTACACTTAGAAGTGTTTCAATTGCATGCATTTCAAGTAGTGCAGCAGCAAGCGGAAAATGGAAAGGGAGCCTGTTAATTACTTCTTGGTTAGGTACAGAGCTCCCGTGCACCCATGCAACAAAGGAGGAACAATGTTCAAATTGGCCAGATAAGTGCAAGTAAGAATCAACTGAAGCATGGACTATTGTAGGGAGGATATTATATAAACTAATAGTCAGTAGTAGTGGTTGTTCCAAATTGCAGTCCAGTGGGGGTATTCATAAAAAGTGCTTACAGTATGGCAAATTCACAATGCACATAACACATATTAAAATCCACACTGCTTTTGGCCCTCATCCTTACCATCTTTTTTGAAAATAACATCTTTGCCTTTATGTCGCCAAGTGATAATTGAAGGAATGGAGCTTGAGACATCACAAATAATGACTGCATCTTCTCCCTCTTTAAACTCCTGAGGGGTGGGTGCATTTTTAAAGGTCAATTTCTCTGAAAATTAAAAAAGAAAACATGAGGTTGTTGCATTCAATAAGGACACTTTTCATTACAATACAAACTCAGAGGAGCAGGCCAATTCCCCCCCCCCCCTGGTGTTCCCCACTACTTAATGGCAATCAGCGATGTGGCAATGTGCTCTGAGCTAAGCAGACTCTGAATAAAATGGCAATATAATGGCGTGTTACATAGTTGTGCTGGCTAAAGCCCAATAATTCAGTTTTCTTTTATTAAAGTCTGAATGCCAAAAATTCAAAAATAATTGAGGTTTTTTTATACTATAAAATCCAAATTTTTAGTGGAAAAAAACCCCTCAAATTTTGCGGAATTTATTAAACCCTGACGGTGATAAAAGTCCAAATAAAAACGTATTCCAACTCAGACCTGCTGAGTTCATGTAGAAGTAAATAGGAGAAGTCCTGAAGATATACTGATCAGAGCAGGGTTTCGTGCAATAATTTATCTTGAGTAAACATCATGGCATGCTGTGTCTTATTTTGTTTTATCTTTACTTTGCATTGAATATTGCACAGAAATAATATCAATTCAACCAAAGAAGAGTTCTGGCCATACTTACGATAAATCTTAAGATTGACAGTGCCTTCAGATTCTCCCTCTGCCTCGTTGGAAGCTACACATTTATAGATGCCAGCATCTTGGCTGCTGGCATTGTAGATGGTGAGTGTGGAAGTGTAGTCATCACTTCTCACTACAGAGATTTGCTGCTGGGTGACAAGCTTCTCACCAGTTGGGGAATACCAAGAAATGTCTGTGGCTTCTCCGCTTACTAATCAAAACAAAAGGGACAAAAATGATAAGAAACAAATAAAAAGACAATGATTTCTTTCTCTGAGGATCCCCAACAATACAGTCATATCAAAACATTTGGGAACCCCGCTCAGCCTGCATAATAATTTACTCAACTTTCAACAAAAAATATAACAGTGGTATGTCTTTCATTTCCCAGGAACATCTGAGTACTCGGATGTTTTCTAAACAAAGATCTTTAGTGAAGCAGTATTCAGTTGTATGAGATTAAATCAAATGTGAAAAACTGTCTGTGCAAAAATTTCGGTGCCCTTGTAATTTTGCTAATTTGAATACATGTAACTACTGCTCAATACTGATTACAGGCAACCCCAAATTGGTTGGATTAGCTTCTTAAGCCTTGAACTTTATAGGCAGGTCCAATCATGAGAAAAGGTACACTATTTAAGGTGGCCAATTGCAAGTTGTGCTTCTGTTTGACTCTCATCTGAAGAGTGTCAGCATGGGATCCTCAAAGCAACTATCAAAAGATATGAAAACAAAGATTGTTTAGTATAATGGTTTAGGGGAAGGCTGCAAAAAGCTATATCAGAGATTTAAACTGTCAGTTTCAACTGTAAGGAATGTAATCAGGAAATGAAAGGCCAAAGGCACAGTTGCTGTAAAACCCAGGTCTGGCAGGCCAAGAAAAATACAGGAGCGGCATATGCAGAGGACTTTGAGATCACCTCCAAAGACCTTGCTGCAGATGGTGTATATCATTCTACAATTCAGCTCAATTTGCACAAAGAACATCTGTATGGCAGGGTAATAAGAAAGAAGCCCTTTCAGCACTCACGCCACTACCAGAGTCACTTGTTTTATGCAAAAACTCATTAGGACAAGCCACAGTCATTTTGGAACAAAGTGCTTTGGACTGATGAGACAAAAAATTAGGTATTTGTTCATAACAAAAAGTGCTTTGCATGGCAGAAGAAGAACACCTCATTCCAAGAAAAACACCTGCTACCTACTGTCAAAATTGGTGGAGGTTCCATCATGCTGTGGGGCTGTGTGGTTTGTTCAGGGACTGGGGCCCTAGTTAAAGTCGAGGGTTGGATGAATTCAACCCAATATCAACAAATTCTTCAGGATAATGTTCAAGCATCAATCACAAAGTTGAAGTTACGCAGGGGTTGGATATTCCAACAAGACAATGACCCTAAACACACTTCAAAATTTACAAAGTCATTTCTGAAATGGCCGTCACAGTCCCCCGACTTGAATATCATCGAAAATCTTTGGGAGGATTTGAAGCAGGCTGTCCATGCTCGGCAGTCATCAAATTTAACTGAACTGGAGAGATTTTGTATGGATGAATGGTCAAAAATACCACCACCCAGAATACAGCCACTCGTCAAAGGCTATAGGAGGTGTCTAGAGGCTGTTAAATTTGCAAAAGGAGGATTAACTAAGTATTGATGTAATATCTCTGTTGGGGTTCCCAAATTTATGCACCTGTCTAATTTTGTTATGATGCACATTGTATATTTTCTGTTAATCCAATAAACGTTATGTCACTGCTGAAATACTACTGTTTCCATAAAGCATGTTATATATTAAAAGGAAGTTGCTACTTTAAAAGCTCAGCCAATGACAAACAAAACTCCAAAGCATTAAGAGGGGTTCCCAAACTTTTTCATATGACTGTATAGTTATAGTGAACCTCCACAAGAAACAAAAAGAAAAGATTCAGGATTGCTTAAATAAGCACAAAGCAACCTTGCCCTCATATGCAGTTTCAATAGAATATGTTTTTTCATTTAATATTTCAGGAACAAAAATTACTCATCCACAAAAAACACGTACAAAAAATTTAGAAAAAGTAAGCTTTTACCTTGACACAGGAAGAATTTGGACTCCCCAAGGCTTATTTCTCCTTGATCTGGAACAATGTTCACTTCCAAAGCCACTAAAGGGGGAAAAAAGGAAAGTCAAAACTGGATAGGTTCTCATTTTCATATTTTGGGGTATAGTAGAAAAGTGCATTTATGAATAGAATCTTGAATCGTAAATTGTACCCTGTAGCCTGAATAACAAATCTAACAAATTGGTACCAGCAACAAACTTGATTCTAAATGCTAACCTGAAATCCCAGGTTGATGCAATTTAGTTTTGCAGAGTGTACCATGTGCACATCTTTATTTGGTGTAAGGGATCATTGGGGAATACAGTTAAAATGGCGGAGAACACATGCCTCAATGATTTTGGCTTGACTTATGTGTTAAGATGCATTCTGCTTGCCTATAGAGTGCACATAATGCATACAATAAATATTTTTTTTTTATATATATTTTACCACTGCTGAAAAATGTTAATTTCCAGGCTTATCAAGCAATAAGCACTGTATTAGCTATAGTGGGTTTGCTTGTCATACTAAAAATATTGCTATTTTATTATTTGATATTTCTCAGAGATGTATATTTTTAACAAGTATCCATGTGTACTGATTATAATGTCATGCACCAGTTTACATGTAGCATCGAATTTCTCCTAAAGATCATAATGTGTGACTCATTACTACATGTATGTACTAATTACCACTATTTTGTATTTATGTATATCTTTATAAATATTTAGTGCTGTGCATATAAGTAGGGGGTAGGCACAGCATTATATATTTTTTCAAAACAATGAAAACTAAAATTGAAATACATAACTGTAAGAAATTCTATCTTTTTAAATAAATTGTGTAAGAATCTATGGTCAGCAAACACCACTCACCAAGGTGATATACAAGTATCTTTAATGGGTGAAAATGAGTTACAGAAGATACATACAAATCATTAGATGTTTAGCCAGTCAAATGCATCATTGAAAGCCTACCAAAATGTACCAAAATATATGTATAAATTAATAAGGTGTTTTTGTATTGTCACATTCCAAACTCAAGTTTGTCGAGTTTCCGTGCTATAACCAGCGTCAAACCCCCCAGAACCCCTAAAAACATCTTCAAATGGTTAAAGGGCCTCTGACATCAACCTTTAAATGAATTTCACAGGTTTTAGTTGGAGTATTTTCAGATTTGGATTTTTAGCTGCTTTGGGACATAATACATTTAGTTTTTTATAAAGTAGAGTTTTTTTTCACAAAAAATACTCGACCAGAGAAACTCGAGCTTTGGTAAGTAGACCCCCTTATGCCATGTATGACACAGTGGGAAGGAGTATCCTGTCTGAAGGCAGAATTATACGGATCAATTTGGGTTTAGAAAAAAAAAGTTGATTAAATAATGAATAATTTCTATGGCTCCTTGTACTGTTAATTTGTCTGGGTCCTCCCATGATGTTGAGAGGTTTATGTCTTACGAGGTAATTATTTGGCCACAGCTCAGCACTGTTTCATCACAGTCTGGGTAAGATGATGCTACTTATACAGGGGCACGAGAGATGAGCCAAAAACAAGGATATTCTTGAGCCAATAGCTGCAGAGAGGGACCAAGGTCCTAAAATGGGGACTGGTGAGAAGGGGAAGGCATAACATCCCCCCCCCCACACACACACACACACACATTTATAAGTGAGTCCAATGGACAGATACTTTATAGATATTCATTGTCAAAAATATAAATGGATTCATGGTCATATGGCTTAAAGGTATTGATAGTAAATATGATTTTATGCTGCTTTATACATGGCCTAAATGCATCCTCTGCTTTCAAATTTAAATGTACACCTTAGGGAAATACATGTCTTTGCTTCACAGCATAACAAATGACAGAAACAAAAATAGGCCAAGGTGCCTGTATTATAATAAGCAGCATAATGTTACATCACATACCATGTTTTTGCTGTATACACATAAAGCTGATCTCAGTTTGCCTAATCTATCCCCCCCCATTAAAAATCTGATATGAAAAATGATATGTAGGCACTACCATGACCAGCAATGGGGAGGATTTCTTTCTTTCCTCATCTTATTTCTAGCATTGATTAGAGAGAGACACACCAAACAGAAAATTAACTTAAAAGCTTCAAACGTATTTGTTCCTTGGGATCCTTTGACATTAATATTTGAAAACCTGTTGCATCCCTTCCCTGCTTTTTAATATAATGTGAATCAGTATCTGTCACATATTTTTCCAAAGTTGTACATTTATTATTTAAAAGAAAGAGACAACTTCTATTTGAACTGTACTAATACAAATGGGATTGTATGTTTAATAAAATACTTGACCTTAGCAAAGTCATTCCAAAAATAAAAATATTTAAAATAGGACAGTGGCATCAGTTCCCCAAGGACTTAACTGCAGGAATAACAATGGTGACAGGACCCTGACAGTGACTGTTCAATGTGTTCCTATTTTAATTTAAAACTGCCAGTAATGAAGCATCAATATCATTTAAACAGTTCTCTCAGGGCACCATATCTACTTCAAAAAAGACAACGTACATGTCCACTTCTGTTATCAGGTTTCCTTTTTTTTCAATGGTACGCTTTTACCTGCAATGTTGACTAATGGTAAGTAATGCTTAGTGGCAAACTGCATTCTTAGTTACATTTACAGAGAAAGAGGAAAAAAAACTACCCAAAATGCCTGCATTTCTTCTCAACACAGATTTTTTTTTAATTCTGCATATTTGTTTTGACAACCACAAGGGTTTCAATGTCAAATGTGAAATTTTTTTGCAAATGAAAGTGCCGATCACCAGGAATGGCAGTTCTGCCACTGGTGGCTGCTGAAGGCTGGGGGCATGTGGGGAATGCCAGGAGTGTTACAGGACAGGGTGCCAGACACAAATGGCGACTACTAAGCATTAAAAGGCATAGCAGAATGGCTTCCTACTAAAAGTGACATGGTTCAGTGAAGAAGCAGAGGACGCTCAGGGGTTTATTCATTAAAGTCTGAATGCCAAAAACTAGTTTTTTTAACTATAAAATCCGAATTCTTAGTGGAAAAAAACTCAGTCTTTGTGATTTATTATACCCCAAGGATGGAAAAAGTTTGAACCCGAAAGTTTGGCATCTCAGACCTATTGAGGTTCTATATAAGTCAATGGGAGAGGTCCCTTTCCTATTTGGAAATTTCTGTCGTCTGCACTGGAATTAGCCTGAAAATCAGACTATTTCGGAATTTTCGGGCAAAAAGCATGAAAAAATCGAGCAATCTGGGAAAAATCTCCAAAAAAAATCGTACGATTTGGATTTTCGCACGATTTTTTCCTGTTTGTCCCGATCCGATTAAATGCTTTTTTAATAATAAAGGACCAAGTTTGGTCAGACTTTTTTCATTTAAATATGGGCCAGATAAAAAACAAGGAAAAACAGTTCAGTGTAAAAATAAAACTGGATTAATAGATAGCCTTTGCAAAATAAAAAAAATATTTCTAATATAGTTAGTTAGCCAAAAATGTAATCTATAATGGCTGGAGTGACTGGATGTCTAACATAACATAACAGAACTTCTTGCTTTTCAGCTCTCTAACTCTGAGTTAGTCAGCGACTTTGAGGGGGGCCACATGGGACATAACTGTTCAGTGAGTTTGTAATTGATCCTCAGCATTCAGCTCAGATTCAAAAGCAAACAGTTATGACACATGTGACCCCCCTCAAGTCACTTATTGGTTACTGCCTGGTAACCAAGAGGGCTGCATAGCAGAACGTAATGTTTTGGACTTTATGTTAGACATTCAGTTACTCCAGCCTTTTCCAGGATAACTAACTATATTAGAAACATTTTTTTATTTTGCACAGCCTATCCTAGTTTTTATTTTTACACTGAACTGTTCCTTTAAATAAGAATATTTGTTGGTGTTGAACTGGTTATAGCAAATCTGCTGATTTCTTTTCTCATTTTTTCTTTGCTTACATTTTCTATGTTGGCCACTGGAGTGCAGTATTATTATGGCAATGTCTTATTTTATTAAATAAAATACTACTGATCCTTCAAAGCTACACAGTGATGTAGCCTCATTATTGATTTGCGCAGAACCGCCAGAATCTGTATGCTGGTGATAACGCTTCCCTTTAACATACGCATTTTCTGCATTATTTTCAGAAGTGTAACTCTATAAATAAACTGCTAGAAAACGAGGCAAATGTATTAAACAAAGGGATGACCTTTTATCATCACCATACAGTAAATATGCTTGTAACTTGTCACAATTACTACATTAGTGTGTGCTGAAACGATATCAGCATTTCCCAATACCACATGCCTGCCATGAATTCAGACATGCCCATTAACGCAGATTTTTCACGAGTAGACCTATTTTCCACCATCTTTCACCAAGTTACAATAACAGTTCTGTCTCCAGCTCTCTGTACCTTGCACACAAGTCGGCCAGGGGGTGATCAATAAAAGGGTGTTTAAAGGAAAAGGACTTTTTTTGCGTTATGGAATGAAAACCAGCTTTAACCAGCCCGAAACCCTCAGACATCATGAAGGCAAAACACATCTACCAATTGTAAAAGGGACACCTGCCATTGACGACTTTGACAGGTTTTGGCTGGAGTGTTGTCGGATTCAGATTTTTAGCAGCTTTGGAGAATATTAAATCTCAAATAATTTGAACTTTTTCTTCCCTGTTAAAAATCAAGTTTTCCCATTAAAAATCTAGAAAAAAAATAAATTGAGGCTTAATAAATAACCACCTAATGTCAAAAGCTGTAAATATGTTCAAAAGGGCATGAGTATTTTTTACATCAGTGCAATTCCCACAAGATCTACATAAATATTAAACAATCATTCAATCTATGGCTGACGTATAAAATATGAACAAGGAAAACTTGACCTATCCAGACACAATAGATGCTTACTATTTCCAGATGGATTTGACAATTTTAGAGGAAGAAAGGTGCTCCTCGGGCTATCAAACTTTCCTTGCTAAGCTGCTTTCTCATCCTGGAAAACATTATCTATCATGTGCTATTAATTGTGTATTCATATTTTTTTAAAATAAATATTAATTATATGAAATAACAATTTCAGTGTAACTTCTGAAGGTACATGAACATATTTGGAGGCTATATGTTGTTTTTGGCACAGTTAAAAGTAACTTCCATTTCCTTTCTTAGTTGTGCCAAATCCAGTCAATATGATGAACTAATTCCCTATACAACCCCCACTGTGTTATAATTCAAATAATATCTACAAATTTAGACTACTGATGAGCATCCTTGGCCATTACCCAAGACTTAGTGATGACAGTAAAATGATGTCCTCATACTGAAAAAATAATAATAAAAGAGAGAGAGAGAGAGAATTACTCATCATATACACAAATACCACAGCACTCAATAAGATATGGAACACAACATTGACTGGCATTACCTAATGCATTTTGATTAGGTGCCTAATAAGTCAATATAATTTACAGAAGATGCCTTTTAAGGGATACTAACACTGACATTTTAGAGCTCTTATGAGGTGGAGCAGCCATGCGGGGAAAGTTGCCATGGAAATTATTTTCAAATGTTGTGAAGTCTGTCTTTTCTAGAGCCTGTATTGCAAATAAAATGATAAATGATAAATTGTAGCATCTGCCATTCAAATAATATATTGCAGAGTTATTGAATGCTATTAAAAATGAGCCAAAAAAAAGGAAATTTACTTAATTTGATTTCTTAGAAAGAATTCATTGAGCAGTTTTTGTTCATGCTGAGTTTTGGCATTTGGTGTGGATATATGCCCACTTCTTCAGTGTGACTAGTTGGCACATATTGCCTTCTTTTTCAGACTGTTAAAGTCAAAGTTTTTGGGAAAATGCTTGGTTTCTAGTACTTTATTAGAATTTTTTACTCTCTGACATCATAATATAATAAATTTCAATGTATATTTAAAACTGTTATGTATTACATATATATATATATATATATATATATATATATATATATATATATATATATATATATATATATATATATATATGCTTGTGCATTTACAACACATCTTTAGTAGTCCTATTCTTTTCTGCCAGGGTTTCTTGAATTTTATGCTTAAATCATACATCTATGCCCCACTTAAAACCCTTTCCATGAAGCCCTAGCATATATGGAATAATATTTGGCACCTGGTCCATATTTATGCTTTCCTCTTTAAGTGAAATTGATGAGGTAATAATTTTTTGTATTGTTTCTTCTACTTGAAGCAGTGGGTAATTAAAGGGCTCCCTGTGGTGTTTTGTACGCTTTGCAGGCCAGACATCAAGCTGTGCCCAATTGAGCACAACTTTTGGTAGCTTGCCTGCAATTTTTAAAGAGGAAGAGCTCTACAGAGGCTTTGCACACTGCACGTTCTTTAATGAATCAGCTACCTAGAATCTTAGAGAGAAAGATTCTAATGAGACACACATGAACTAAACTATGCATATCCCCCATAATGCTAAAACCAATCCTGTTGCCAGAGCAGCCATTTATTTTCCAAGTATGAGCCTAGGTTTAAACTCATCCATAGTATTGTAATTATTGCAAAAGTGCCAGCTCTAATACTAGATTAGGCTATTTTGGAATATTACATTTATTTTTAGGTTTGGAGCAGCAGCATATATTGCAGTCCCTTATGCCTATGATTAAAATGAGAAACACCACTTCACCATAGTAAAAAATCTATAACACATCTATAGGTGCACAAATCCTGCAACTTTTCCTGCTACTGAGAAGCTTAGGATGCTAACGGGTTAAGCAGTATAATTATGGCAGAGAAGCAAGAACAGCTGCATAAAATATTCAGTTCCAATACTTCCCTCATAACTG